>NC_087278.1:4471094-5721094 GCF_015220805.1 Pogoniulus pusillus
TGGCAGCTGACATCCATCCCAGCCTCCAGCAGCACCTGTACGACAGCTTTGTGGCCGTTGCGCGCAGCGAGATGCAGAGGGGTGTGCTTTCTTGTGTTACAGTTCATCAAGTTGGGTATGCTTTGATGATCATCTTTACAACACGCAGACGTCCATAAAGTGCTGCCAAATCCAGAGGTGTTTCTAGTTTGTTGTTTCTTATTGTGGGGTCTGTTAGCTCCTCTAAGAGCACAGCGACTACTCTGAGTGACCGTACTGAGCTGCACAGTGCAGTGCTGTTTCGTTTTCGTTGTTCTGTTGAAACAAAACACAAGCTGCAGAGATTCAAATTTAATGGCACAATAAGAGCTGCTCAGCTTCTACAAATTGCCTCCATGAGATCACTACACGGGCAGAGTTTGCAGCGTCACGTATGGTAATGCACCTTAAGCACTTCAGAATGACTCCACTACAGTTTTACTAACAGTGCATTAACACTTCAGCTTCGTGGCTTACAAGCAGATCAGGTCCCTGTGCATCCACATTGTTCCCAAACCATTTTAAACAACGTGCCCCCAAAGCCTTGTTGCTCATGATGTGCCAAAATCTGTACCCCCACCCCCTTGATTCAACTGCTCCTGAAATTGTAGAGTCCCCTTAGAAATACTGACACTTACCTTAAGTCACTTTTCAGTTTGACTGCTTTCAAACCATAGAAGGTGTTAGCAGAGTTAGACAGAGAAAAACTATGTCATTAAAATCTATCAGGCACAAGATTAGTTTCACATAGATCACTAAAAAAGTTAATCTAAAGACAACCACCAAAGCATGGAAGCCAAAACAGCAACTTGTAGACTTTGCACATCACACATGGAGCCAGTCTCAGAGCTCCAAGGAGAGATGTCTGTGTGCATTTTAAAACCATATGACTGTGTTCTGAGGATTGAGAAAGTTTTTGCTTTATAAAGCAATGTCCCCCCAAAGGCTTTCCCCAAACACTATTTAATAATCTTAAGAATAACATTTTATTAAAAAGTGTGTTCCTGATGTCATTCATTTTTGCATTTGATCTGCTACACCGATAGCAAACATTACCTACTGACCTGTCTGTGGCAGTTTACGGTGTGGGGTTGGGTTTTATTTCAGAGATTAGAGTTTCCTTTTAATTATGTGATTCTATGATAAGAGTTGCCATAATTGATGTTTGTGCAACCCAGATGGTTTGCCTGTTGATATGGGAAAAGAGATGGAGAACATAAAGTGTAGAAACCTAGTTAAATCATCAGCCAGCAGTGTGCCCAGGTGGCCAGGAGAGTCAATGGCATCCTGGGCTGGAACACGAGCAGTGTGGCCAGCAGGACAAGGGAGGTTATTCTGCCCCTGTACTCAGCACTGGTCAGACCACACCTTGAGTGCTGTGTCCAGCTCTGGGCCTCTCAATTCAAGAGAGATGTTGAGGTGCTGGAAGGTGTCCAGAGAAGGCTGACAAAGCTGGTGAGGGGCCTGGAGCACAGCCCTGTGAGGAGAGGCTGAGGGAACTGAGGGTGTGCAGCCTGCAGAAGAGGAGGCTCAGGGCAGAGCTCATTGCTTTCTACAACTACCTGGAGGGAGGCTGTAGCCAAGTGAGGGTTAGTCTCTGCTGCCAGGCAAGCAGCAACAGAACAAGGGGACACAGTCTCAAGTTGCGCTGGGGGAAGTATAGGCTGGATGTTAGGAGGAAGTTCTTCACAGAGAGAGTGATTGGCATTGGCATGGGCTGCCCAGGGAGGTGGTGGAGTCACTATCCCTGGAGGTGTTGAAGCAAAGTCTGGATGAGGCACTTAGTGCCATGGTCTGGTTGTTTGGGCAGGGCTGGGTGCTAGGTTGGCCTGGATGACCTTGGAGGTCTCTTCCAACCTGCTTGATTTCATGATTCTATGATTCTATTAACTGTGTGAGCACTGGTATAAAGCATCATTAATCAGACAAACACAAAGGAGGGCAGCTAAGCTTGAGAGGGTCTTGAAACACTTTCATGGAGAAGAATACTGTATTCAAAGAGGAGAACTCCAGCCAAGAATGTGACCCACAACTGATGCCAGGTGGACGAAAAATAGAGAGGTCAGACTGAGGAAGATGCAGGCCTTCCTCCCTCCCAAAGACCCCAAAAGGCAACCACCAGGTGGCAAAAAGCATTACAACCAGCAATAGAACAAGGGGACACAGTCTCAAGTTGTGCCGAGGGAGGTATAGACTGGATGTTAGGAGGAAGTTTTTCCCTGAAGGTGCACTCAGTGCCAGTGTCCATGGCACACACAAAGAAGTTGAACAAGACTTACCATAGTCTATAACTTAAAACCTACATCGTGCACATCAACTTAGTCTCCTGTATTGCTATTATTCTGTATTGTTCCTGTATCATTATGATTCTTCCATAATTGCTGTGCTGTAACCACCTCCTGTGTGTAGAGTTGCCATTCTATGTTTCACCAGCCCCACAAAATCATTGTCATTTAATTGTCTGCTTCTTTACTGTTTGTTTCAATTGTATGTAATAGGAACAGTAGGGGGCATTCAGAGCTTTAGATGCTGGATAGGGTTGGATCCGATCCTACCATGCTAATTAACTGCATTGTAAATGTGTAGAATGCAGTTCAATTAATTTACTGTGTGCCATATTAAACCCATTAATTCATGTAAAATGCATTTATGCAAGAGGAGCTTCTCATTTACTTCTTTGTTGTATGGTTCATTATTTTCACTTAACTTTTCAGAAGCGTTCCTTGTACAGAGAATTTTAATAAAACAGATGAAAAGCAAAGATAGGTTACAAATGAGTTGCTATTTTTAAATGAGGAATGAGCTTGTTTTCTTAAACTGAAAGCATATACAGGCCGCTTGCAATAAAAAACATGGGGGAGGGGGAAGCCTGACTTGAGCTGTATGATGCAGCAGACAGGCTGGAGGGCAGGGATGCCAGCCAAAGAGACCTGGACAGGCTGGAGAGGTGGGCACAAGCCAAATGCATGAGGCTCAACAAGACCAAGCGCAAGGTCCTGCATCTGGGTCGAGGCAATCCTGAGCACAAATGCAGGCTGGGCAGTGAGTGGCTGGAGAGCAGCCCTGAGGAAAGGGATTTGGGGGTGCTGCTGGACCAGAAGCTCAACAAGAGCCAGCAGTGTGCACTTGCAGCCCAGAAAGCCAACCAGAGCTTGGGCTGCAGCAGAAGTGTGGCCAGCAGGGCAAGGGAGATGATTCTCCCCCTCTGCTCTGCTCTGATGAGACCCCACCTGGAGTACTGTATCCAGTTCTGGAGTCTCCTTTACAAAAAGGATGTGGAGATGCTGGAGCATGTCCAGAGAAGGGCCAGGAGGATGCTCAGAGGGCTGCAGCAGCTCTGCTGTGAGGACAGACTGAAAGAGTTGGGGCTGTGCAGTCTGGAGAAGAGGAGGCTCCCAGGTGACCTTCTTGTGGCCTTCCAGCATCTGAAGGGGGCTAGAAAAAAGCTGGGGAAGAACTATTCAGGACATCAGGAAGTAACAGGACTGGGGGGAATGGAACAAAGCTGGAGGTGGGGAGAGTCAGGCTGGATGTGAGGAGGAAGTTGTTCGTCATGAGTGGTGAGTGCCTGGTCTGGGTTGCCCAGGGAGGTGGTTGAGGCCCCATCCCTGGAGGTGTTTAAGTCCAGGCTGGATGAGGCTGTGGGCACTCTGATCTAGGGCAGGATGTCTGTGCCCATGTCACGGGGCTTGGAACTAGATGATCCTTGTGGTCCCTTCCAACCCTGACTGATTCTATGATTCTAGGAGTGTATTATCTGCTGTGGTGAAAAAGCACCATGGAAAATGCCTCTCCTTCTCCCCACCTCCCAAAGGCAAAACAGCCCAGGAATCTTTACAAGCTGCAGCTCCAGGTCCATGGATCTGAGAGGAGCCACCTGTCTTACTGAGCCCATCAGCAAATAGCAGAAGCCTCAAAACCTACACTCATCAAAATGTACAATAGGCCTTAGGGTTGGGATTGTCACTCTGATGTTACTTGAGGCTATGTGGGTGGAAATGGCTTTATATCAATGTGGCATTTCCCTCCTTGCATCATACAGATAATCTCCTGTGTCAGTGCTAATTAGCAGGGGAGAGGAGTCCACGCACTGGAGCCAGCCACTGGCTAGAGTGGCACACCAGGGGATTTATCAGGCTGGAAGAACTGTGTTTGCTTGAGCTTAACTTCAGAGTTTAATATACTCAAGACTCCCTTAAGAGACTCACAGACCAACATTTCTTGTGAGGAATGCTCACCCATTTTCCCTTATAAAGATTTGAGGTAAAATGCAGAAAGAGCAGGAGATGCCATGACAAGAAGGTTTTTTGTCTCTGTGGGGTGTTCAGTTAGATCTATCCCTGCTTATTTGCTCCAGTGACCAAACCACAGAGACTGGACAGCACACCTAATCAACAGCAAGAAAATTCCAGAAGTTTGGATGCATTTGTGGGTTGGAGAGAAGCAGGTTTGGATTTAAATTTCTCTTTCTGGTCTTACTGAAGTATTCTTTTTTTCCTGCTATCCCTCTGTCTGCAGTTCCTGCTCAGCTTTCAATTTCCTGTTAGTAGAGCACAAGAAAACTCTTCAGGTGAATGCATCCCATGTAAGCAGAAAGTTGCTTTTTTGCTTGGCTGCAGAAATAAACCAGAAAAAAAACCCAACCTCCTCTTTGACCCAAGTTAATCCTACAATTCACCCAGTTTCACTCTGTGCAACTGCTGAGGGGAGTGAGAAACTGCAGCTCAAACCTCAGAATGACAGGTTTTGGGGGTTGCATTTTTGCTGGGATGAGTCAGAGTACTCTAGGATTTCCCAGAAGACTGTCACATGAGCCTGTTTTATTACTTTATTTTCCTTTATTTCCTGCACTAATACTTGATATTCCTATCACAGTTATTGGATGGATTTCAGTGGCTAAGTCTATAACCTCAAATATCAGATTGTATCTTGTGCTGCTGCACAAGGACATGGCAATTCCCATCATCTTCTGTCGTACCTTCAGATCCACACTGATTCCTCACTTACTGCAAGCCCTTGCAAGGTACAGGATTTCTGTGTTTGGGCAGATGAATCCTGACTTGGTTTTAGTGACCTGGATAACTCTGTTGGCTCCTGTGATTACACTAAAATTCTGTGGAACTAACCAGTTTGCACACAGGCAATGTTGACACTACAATTCAGATCTGCAGCTGACTCTCACCTTTCTATTCCAATAATTTCAAAGAATCACAGAATCAAACAGGTTGGAAAAGACCTTCACGATCATCAAGTCCAACCTAATCTTTTGGGATTGCTTGAGGCAGACCCAAGGACAAATCCAGGCTGGGCAGTGAGTGGCTGGAGAGCAGCCCTGAGGAAAGGGACTTGGGGGTGCTGCTGGACAAGAAGCTCAACAGGAGCCAGCAGTGTGCACTTGCAGCCCAGAGGGACAAGCAGAGCCTGGGCTGCAGCAGGAGAAGTGTGGCCAGCAGGGCCAGGGAGGAGATTCTCCCCCTCTGCTCTGCTCTGATGAGACCCCACCTGGACTACTGCATCCAGTTCTGGAGCCCCCATTACAAAAAGGATGTGGAGATGCTGGAGTGTGTCCAGAGAAGGGCCACGAGGATGCTCAGAGTGCTGCAGCACCTCTTCTATTAGGACAGACTGAAAGAGTTGGGGCTGTGCAGGCTGGAGAAGAGGAGGCTCCCAGGTGACCTTCTTGTGGCCTTCCAGAATCTGAAGGAGGCCTACAAAAAAGCTGGGGAGGGACTTTTTAGGCTCTCAGGGAGTGACAGGACTGGGGGGAATGGAGCAAAGCTGGAGGTGGGGAGGTTCAGGCTGGACGTGAGGAGAAAGTTGTTCAGCATGAGAGTAGTGAGAGCCTGGAATGGGTTGCCCAGGGAGGTGGTTAAGGCCCCATCCCTGGAGGTGCTTAAGGCCAGGCTGGAGGAGGCTGTGGCCAGCCTGATCTAGGGTAGGGTGTCCCTGCCCCTGCCAGAGGGCTTGGAACTAGATGATCCTTGTGGTGTCTTCCAGCCCTAACTGATTCTATGGTTCTAAGTTGCCTAGTTAGGGTTTGTCGGGAGATTTTGTCAGGCTTGCAGAAGAAATGGAAAACAGAATATTCTGTTTTTTCCCAGCCCTGAAGAACATGTGCTGCTTGTTTCTGGAGGTGTTTGAGCAGCATGGGGACCTGGGGCTGAGGGATACAGTTTAGTGTTGACCCTTCAGGCCTCTTCCAACCAGATGTTTCCTGTGATACTGTATTGATATACATAGGAGTCTATAGAGGTCTATATGGTCCTTAGGGTGTATTGGGTCTACAGGGGTCCATAAGGGTCCATCAGGCTCTATAGGCTCCATATGGGTCCATATGGTCTCTAGGATCCTTAGGGGTCCATAGGTCAATAAGGTTCAATGAGTCCATAGGTTCCATAGGGTGATTTGCTCTCACTTTACCTGTTCATTCACTCTGGAGTGTGATGGTCCATGATGGATGAGAATCTTCACAATGTCTACATCTCCTCTCCAAGCAGCCAAGTGAATAGGAAAATAACCTTTATTATCTGCCACGTTAGTTGATGCTTCATACTGAAGTAATTTGAGAACAATATCCCTGGAAAACAGGAAGTAAATCTGAAAATGGACAAGAAGCTTATTTGAAGTTTTCACATGAACATACATTTTTACCCCAAGGGAAAACCCTGCAAGTCAAGTGAAACAGCTACAAAATGAAGACCAATCATTTCTAACAATGAAACACTAGAACATAGGTAAAATGTTATTGTAATGATTCTTACTTCTCATGAGTAATCACCAACGACATTGGCATGGGTTCTCTGAATCTGCTCCCTTCAATAGAACCCTCTGGCAAAAGAGTCCATTTTAGAATCTGCCTTTCCAGACCACGTTGATAAAAGGAGATGTGCAGGTAAACAATGTGCTTTGCCATGCTCTGCTGTGCTGTTTGTGCTCTGCAATTGCCTACTGCTTTATTGCTTGCCTGGAAACTCCACTGTTGCAAGTTTACCAGGAGCAGACTCTGAATGCCTGCACACAATCAGCCTGCGTGGCCAGCCTGACATCGTGCTGAGACTGCACGTGGCAAGACACCTGAAAGTCTCCTGCTAAGACCTACACAGATCATCCAGAAGAGCCAAGAGACCAAGTCAGAGATCGTCTGCCAGGGCGACAAATCTGGTGAGGGGCCTGGAAAATAAACCCTATGAGGAGAAGCTGAGGGAGCTGGGGGTGTGCAGCTTGCAGAAGAGGAGGCTCAGAGGTGATCTCACTGCTGTCTACAACTACCCGAAGGGAGGTTGTAGCCAGGTGGGGTTGGTCTCTTCTGCCAGGCAAGCAGCAACAGAACAAGGGGACACAGTCTCAAGTTGTGCCGGGGAAAGGCTGGATGTCAGGAGGAAGTTGTTGGCAGAGAGAGTGATTGGCATTGGAATGGGCTGCCCAGGGAGGTGCTGGAGTCACCATCCCTGGAGGTGTTCAAGAAGAGCCTGGATGAGGCACTCAGTGCCATGGTCGGGTTGACTGGCATGGGCTGGGTGCTAGGTTGGACTGGATGATCTTGGAGGTCTCTTCCAACCTGGTTGATTCTATGATTCTAAGAATCAAGTCTCAATGGCCAATAAGAGAGTCCCCTCAAAGCGTTTGGGCACTGTCTGGGTCTGTGGCTAGCCCCCATGACTCGGGTAATACTAATTTGTGAGTAAACACTTAAAAGCCTCTTTGTACTTCTCCACTGTCTTCTGCCATAAGCAGAAAGAGCTCCATCTAGTGGCCAAGTGATATGCTGACCACAAGCAGCATTTGAGCACAGGAATCTTCTCTTCAGTTCAATCAGTGTTTATATGCTTTGCTGGTTATTACTAGCTCTAGATATTATCCACAGAATGTTTCCACGACCGTGTAAGAACCTAAATACTATTAAAATTAGTGGTCGGGGGTGGCAGGAGTTCTGAATAGCAAAATTAACAAACAATAGTCATTTTTTAATTAATAGAATCTCACAGTAATTAATTTCTCTTTTGTAGCAGCCCCTCAAGACAAACAATCCAGGCACTAAAGGCAGAAAAGTACTCCTGCCTCCACCATTGCTGAGCTCTGGAGGCAGGAAGAGGGTAGGTTTGCCAGCACAATTCCTGCAGTAAGGCTTAAGTCAGAGGTTGTCTTCATCAAGGGTGGGGCAAACAATGTAATGATGCTCTAGTTAGATATGTACATAGATATACCTTCTATGCTTCTATTTTCATTTCCCACAGCAAACTTCCTGACAGCAGTGAGAAAAAAAACAACAAAACCCTAAACTTTTTATTATTCTAATTGTTCTTCTATTCCTTTCAGTATGTTCCCACTTATCACACATGAAATGAAAGAAAACCTGATATATTGCATGCCTGATTTTTAAGCAGTCTGTTGTACTTCAAATGTTACACAGAACAAGCAGCTGTGTGGTAGGATCATGGTAGTGAGTGTGTCAGAAAGCAAATAAATTCTGTCTTGTGGCTCCATTTGTCTCATAGTTTGCCATAGTCAGGCCTCATCATTTATTATGTTAATAGCATCTGTAATCCAGTGTGGGTGTTTTTAACACATATTTTTTTTGGCTCAAGAAACCAGTAGGGGAAGGAGCTCAGTGCAGTCTCGGTTATGACTGAAAACGGAGTCCCTGAGTACAAATTAAGACAGAAAGTAAATCCCAAGGCAATTTTCTGCCAGCACTTGCTACACAGAAAGTTCCAGGAAAGTCACTGCCAAGAGAAACTTTTTAGTACAAATGAGACTTAAAAGACTTCTCCTGTAATAATAGTTGGTCTTGCAGAAGGTGGTCTAATGAAAGCTACAGAGTAATTTGAAAGGGACACAAATCAAAGGACAAATCATTGAATGAAATGAGGGAGGAAAATAGCAAAAAGCAACTGAAAACAGCAAAAAACCTCAACTGAATATATAGAAGGGTGACAAAGCTGGTGAGGGGCCTGGAACACAAACCCTATGAGGAGAGGCTGAGGTTGTTTAGCCTGGAGAAGAGGAGGCTCAGGGCAGACCTCATTGCTGTCTACAGCTACCTGAAGGGAGGCTGTAGCCAGGTGGGGTTGGGCTCTTCTCCCAGGCAACCAGCAACAGAACAAGGGGACACAGTCTCAAGTTGTGCCAGGGAAGTATAGGCTGGCTGTTAGGAGGAAGTTGTTGTCAGAGAGAGTGATTGGCATTGGAATGGGCTGCCCAGGGAGGTGGTGGAGTTGCTGTCCCTAGAGGAGTTCAAGAAAAGCCTGGCTGAGGCACTTAGTGCCATGGTCTGGTTGACTGGCTAGGGCTGGGTGCTAGGTTGGCCTGAATGATCTTGGAGGTCTCTTCCAACCTGGTTGATTCTATGATTCTATAATAATACACAGCAACTATTGGGAAGAGTCTGTTGCATGATTCAAGCTACAAAAAAGAACTTGGGTCTACTTTATCCTTCATTCAAGAATGCCCTGATCCATCACACTTCTCTAGGGTGAGTCTTTTTTAGTGCTCTGTCAGAACCTTTTCATTTTGTAGAAGCAAATTTCAGAGAGGAAAATAGTCAGAGTCCTTAGCCCAATAACATTCCTGGGCTAAGCAAAATTACTTAGGGAGACTGAGATTCAAGTACCTGCCCCAGATATGGTCTAATTACTTATATAAAGAAGAATAGTTTCAAAACCAAAGAGACCTATTCAAGAATAACCAAGGAAGGGGGGATTTATCACATGCAATGTTCAGGCTGGGACTTGCACACTGGTGTCCAACAAATAACCCAGCCACTGATTCCTGGTTGAGTCATTAAATCTTACACTCCTACTTTTTCTAAAACCTCTGCAATCTGTCAAGTTCATTCCAATGTGAAGTGAAAAATGAAAACCCTAAAAGCTTTCAAAGGACCCTACCTGGAGTACTGCATCCAGTTCTGGAGCCCCCATTACAAGAAGGATATGGAGATGCTGGAGCATGTCCAGAGAAGGGCCACTGGGATGATTAGAGGGCTGGAGCAGCTTTGCTATGAGGACAGACTGAAAGAGTTGAGGCTGTTTAGTCTGGAGGAGTCTCCAAGGTGACCTTCTTGTGGCCTTCCAGTATCTGAAGGGGGGGTACCAAAATGCTCGGAAGGGGCTTTTTAGGCTGTCAGGGAGTGACAGGACTGGGGGGAATGGATCAAAGCTGAACATGGGTAGGTTCAGGCTGGATGTGAGGAGGAAGTTGCTGATCATGAGAGTGGCAAGAGCCTGCAATGGGTTGCCCAGGGGAAGTGGTTGAGGCCCCATCCCTGGAGGTGTTTAAGGCCAGGCTGAATGAGGCTGTGGACAGCCTGCTCTAGGGTAGGGTGACCCTGCCCATGTCAGGGGGTTTGGAACTGGATGATCCTTGTGGTCCCTTCCAACCCTGATTCTATGATTCTATGATGTCACCCAGACATCACTTCAGCCAGCTGGAAGTTAAGGAATGAAGCTTTATATTTACAGTTTAGCACAAGATACAAGCAGATATTTACAATATATACAGAAATGTACAAGTTAGAAGTAATAGAGAAACACAACAGCCCTCCCAGAAACCAGAGTTCCCAAGAGGTGCTCCCAACCACCCTTCCACCTTTTTCCCATCCCTCTACCTTACCCCAGACTTTGCCTTACACTCAAGGTTGCCCAGGGTGGGTAGGAAGCAAAAGGATTACTCAGGCAGCAAGTTAGGTTAGGGAGAGAAGTTCGTGCAGCCCCAGAGCCCAGAGAGCAACTCCCTTATCTGTTTATGTACTTGTTTTTATACACCTCAGCAAGCCTATGAGTGAAGCAGACAGCACCATTGTTTCCACCCCTCTAACTTATCCCAGAGTATGCCTTATGGTCAAGGTGAGTTTGGAGGATCAGCAAGGGGGGTTAGAAGCAGAATTAGTTGGGTTACACAGTACAGACACCGACTCCATCAGATAGAGACTCTCACACACTGTGTTATCTATGTTCTTGTTTTCATACATCTCAGCAAGCCTATGAGTGAAGCAAACATCACCACTGTTTTCTTTTCACAGCCTATCATCTAATTTTTCCCACTAAAACATTGCAATCTGCCTCAAACTAGCACACCAGGCCATAAACCTTACATTAAAACATGGGAAATCAGTTTATTTTGGCAAGGCAGGGGCTTGCCAGCTTTCTGTGAAGATCTCAGTGCTATGCTCCATATTTTTAACTTCTCCCATTAAATATCATGCCACATGAAAACTAAACATGAAGCACTTACTTGTGTCCATTTAAAGCAGCGTGGTGTAAAGCAGTATAACCTGAACTGTCTGTGCAGTTTATGTTTGGTCCTCGCCAGATGCTGCAGACAAAGCACAATTGGAGAAGTTAATTTTCTTTTGGGCTAGGCAATTATTGAAATGTCAAATAACCTAAAGAGCTCTGCAACAAGTGTGATTAAACTTTAAGAGACAACTATATCTTGAAAAGAAGTTCAAATGGCAAATGTCATGTTGAGATCAACATCATTTCTTCCTAAAAACAATTTTGCTCATTTCCTTACAGCAGTCATTTACTTCATGTAGGGCTGTAAAGACTGTTAGTTATTCTGTTGTTTCAATTAGATCTCTTCTTGTGATGGTTTGGGTGCTACCCCCCCCACACACACACTTAAGAAATCACCCAGACTAAACTCAGTCAATCTGGAAATGGAAGAATGAAGCTTTATATTTACAGCTTAGCACAATATACAAGCAGGTATTTACAGTATACACACAGCTGTAGACAGAAATAGCCAAGGTAAAAAGTGCAGTTTTCAACTGTCATCATCAAGTCCTGTTCTCACTTCATAACTTAGAATCAAGTGCTGCAGTGGAAAGAAAACAATCTGAAACTAACTGGTAAAAAGAGGTATTGATATTGACATTTTTCATGTCCTACAGCAATCAGATGACATGTTATGCTTAACATATGCTTTTTAAGAACTCTTTACTACTGCATCTCTGCTTTATTACCTGTGGAATACTGATGTTTGAGACTGCTCTACTGCTGTCTTTTTTGTTTATGCATTGTGTATGTTTGAATGATTAATTACCTCATCAGTTCCATCAGCCAGTTTCCCATAAGCAGTACTGCATGCATACAAAATCGTTTGTGTGATGCATGGTGTTCTGCAGTGAGCATAATTCTAGGAGGAGCTGCGTACCTCACTTCTGCCTGCCAATGAAATTCTTGGAAGAAGAGGACTGAAATATTTTCTTGGGTGAAAAGAAACTAAAAAAGGAAGTAATTTGGTTTTTGGGGGTTTTTATCTGCTCAGTCTAGAGGTGATACCTTGAGTGCTGTGTCCAGTTCTGGGCCCCTCAATCCAAGAGAGATGTTGAGGTGCTGGAACGTGGCCAGAGAAGGTCAACAAAGCTGGTGAGAGGCCTGAAACACAAACCCTATGAGGAGAGGCTGAGGGAGCTGGGGGTGTGCAGCCTGCAGAAGAGGAGGCTCAGGGCAGACCTCATTGCTCTCTACAACTACCTGGAGGGAGGCTGTAGCCAAGTGAGGGTTAGTCTCTTCTGCCAGGCAACCAGCAACAGAACAAGGGGACACAGTCTCAAGTTGTGCCAGGGGAAGTATAGGTTGGATGTTAGGAGGAAGTTGTTGGCAGAGAGAGTGATTGCCATTGGAATGGGCTGCCCAGGGAGGTGCTGGAGTCACCATCCCTGGAGGTGTTGAAGCAAAGCCTGGATGAGGCACTTTGTGTCATGGTCTGGTTGCTTGGACAGGGCTGGGTGCTAGGTTGGCCTGGATGATCTTGGAGATCTCTTCCAATCTGGTTGATCCTATGATTCTATGATCTTTTCTACAGAAATCAGCTTGCAGCTTGAAAATTCGCTCTAATCTTTCCAATTATTTTAACTTTATGGAGTAGTAAAAACAGGAGTCCTTGAAATGACAGCTCCTCCATAACAGACAGATGTTATTTATGTGGCAAAGACAGCCTGTCCTTATCTACTGGAAGGAAAGAAGTCCTTATCTGTCAATATTCTGTAACCTCTTTTATACTTTTGTAGAAAAAAAAAATCAAGTGTCATAGAAAGTAATATTTGAAATATTAAACCCCAGAAATAAATGACTAGAATTTTGACTTGGTTTTGCTTGCTTGCTTGCTTTAGTTTACAGTTATTAGGATCTGCCTGTTTGTGATGTGTGTCACCTGCCCGCCCACACTTTGAAAAATCTTCCAGACTAAGCTCAGTTGATCTAGAAGTTGAATGAAGCTTTCTATTTACATCTTAGCACAAGTTACAAGCAGGTATTTACAATCTATACAGCTATAGACTGAAATAGACAAGTTAAAAAGTAATACAGAAACACAACAGCCCTCCCAGAGACCAGAGTCCCCAGGAGGGGCTTCCAACCACCCTTCCACCTTCTTCCCACCCCTCTACCTTACCCCAGACTTTGCCTTATGTTTAAGGTAGTTTGGAGGGTCAGCCAGGGGGTTAAGAAGCAGAAGGATTAGGCACACAGATGGCAGGTTAGGTTAGAGAGAAGTTCATGCCAGGAAGCCCAGAGAGCAACTCCCTTATCTATGTTTATGTTCTTGTTCTTACACATCTCAGCAAGCCTACGAGTGCAGTAGCCATCAGCATTGTTTCCTTTTCACAGCCTATCATCTAATTCTTCTCACCAAAATATCCCAGCTAGGCTCAAACAAGCACACTGTTGGTTGCTTGGTCCAAATGCAAGGGAATCCATGGGTTAGGATATTATTCATGAGATGCATCAGGCCTTTAAAACAATTAAAAAGAAAAAGAGATACTAACAAACAAACAAACCTAACCCCAACTAAAACCTAGCTGCTCTGTGTCCTTCTTTTCTTTAGCTCAAGCAGTCAAATGCTTTCTTGCACTTCCTGACTCAGCTCTTAGGAAATATTTTTCAACTGAAATGATGCAGATTTTTATGGTTTTGGTGTTGGGTTTTTTTCACCTTGGAAGTTTACCAATGAGTCTATAAAGGCTCTTATATGCAGGACACTCAGGTTGGGAGACAAAGGACAAATGATAGCGAGTAAATCCTGATGACTGGATGAGGCACTTGGTGCCATGGTCTGGTTGACTGGATAGGGCTGGGTGCTAGGTTGGCCTGGATGATCTTGGAGGTCTCTTCCAACCTGGCTGATTCTATGACATCAGAACTAAGCAAGATACAGTAAAGGAAAATGAGCTATAAACAGATGTAAGGTACAGCCTTGATACAGCCTGGATAAACTAAGCCACTGCAGCTTCAAAACAATTACAACCTTAGGGAGATAGAAAGACTAATCACTGTCAGCTCTCAAATGGTACAGGATGAAGGCATGCCAGAAATCAGAACCTGGTTATCTAAGGAACACAGGAAACATGAGCAGGACCCAGCTGCAGGCATCTCTTTTCCCTTGGGCCAGTGCAGAAATCTTCTTGCATTGCTACAGGATTGCAGCACTACTGATGGAAGGTTCAGGATACACACTTGGATATTGCTGCTTTAATAACTGACAGTTGAATTCAAAACAGACAGTCTGTGAAGAGCAATTCTTAGACCCTAAAACTCCCAGCTGTGGTGAACAGCTCATCTAAAGCTCTTCTGCTGCGATCAGAATACAGCAGGGCAAAAATCTAGTGGTGTATTAGCTGCATTGAAAGCTCCTGACTTCAAAAAAAGTGGGGTGGAGATAGAGAAAAACCCTGAGGAGGCTTCTTTTGACATCACAAACACATATAATAGACGAGGAATTACCACATACATTGGTTTGTCTATTTAAATACTTCAATAGTTACTATGAATGTACAACTTAATCATAGTTACTTGGAACAAAGCAAGTTTTGTGTATTAAAATACTTCAATAGTTACTATGCAAGTAAAACTTTCATAGTGACTTGGAACAAAGCAAGTTTTGTGTATTAAAATACTTCAATAGTTACTATGCAAATAAAACTTTCATAGTGACCTTGGAACAAAAGTTTTGTGTATTAAAATACTTCAATAGCTACTATGAAAGTAACTTTCATAGTAACTTGGAAGAAAAGAAGTTACCATTCAACATCCAGACAAGAGTAATTGCTGACAGCAGTGTTTTAGATTACTGTTAACATCCAATGTTTTCAAAACCATGTTTCTTCTGGTTCTTTCACACAGTCAATAATCAAGCTTCTTACTTGTACATGCACTGGTAAGTTAGGAGCTTTTTTTCCCCTGTGCACATCAGTATATTGAGAAAATCTTTCTATCATTTACCAACTTTTAAGAAAGTAATTGAACTCATTTCTTCTGACAAAATTCACCTTTCAGTCAATAACAAATTAAAGCCCTGAATTAAAATACAGAATCATAGAATGTCAGGGGCTGGAAGGGATCTCAAAAGATGTGGTCCAGCCCCTCTGCCAGAGCAGGATCACCTAGTGCAAATCACACTGAAATGCATCCAGGTGGTTCTTGAATATCTCCAGAGAGGGAGACTCCACAGCCTCTCTGGGCAGCCTGTTCCAGTGCTCTGTCAACCTTCATAGTGAAAAAATTCTTCCTCAGGTTCCCATGGAACCTTCTATGCCTCAGCTTCCACCCATTGCCCCTTGTCCTGTCACTGGGCATCACCGAGCAGAGCCTGGCTGCAGCCTCCTGGCACTCACCCCTTATGTATTCATAAACATGAATGAGGTCACCTCTTAGCCCCCTCCTCTCTCCAAGCTCCCTCAGTCTCTCCTCATAAGGAAGAAGTTTAGCTTCCTTCATCATTTTTGTGTTTCTGTGCTGGACTCTCTAAAGCAGCATGATCATCAATTGGTTTCCTCCCTTATAACTTCCCAAAGTGAGCCACAAAGAAACTGAAATCTGTTATGCTGCTTACTCTACTGCCAAAAGCAGAAAGACCTTCTTATCACAGTTTGCTCTCACTGTGGACAAAGAATATTGACTGTTTGAACTGATGTCAAATAATCACTGGAAAAAATCTTTACTTGGTAAGGAAATTAACTTTTTTCTCTCCTTTTTTAACGATCTGAGGATAAATACATATAAAGAGCAGCATTTCAAAAGTGATGCAAGAGTGACAGACTAAAAAGAAAGATGCTTAGTTGATTGATTTGTTATTTTACTATGCTTTTTGCTATATGGATGAGATGGTTTGGGTGTTACCCACACACACACTCTGAAGAGAATCACCCAGACTAGATTCAGTTGATATGGAAATTGAATGAAGCTTTCTATTTACAGCTTAGCACAAGATACAAGCAGCTATTTACAGTATCTACAGCTATAGACAGAAATATACAAGTTAAAAGTAATACAGAAACACAACAGCCCTCCCAGAAACCTGAGTCCCCAGGAGAGGCTCCCAATCACCCTTCCACCGTCTTCCCACCCATCTATATTACCCCAGACTTTGCCTAACATTCAAGGTGAGCTTGGAGAGCCAGCCAGGGGGTTAGAAAGCAGAAGGATTAGTTAGGCAGCAAGTTAGGGAGACAAGAGCATGCAGCGCAAAAGCCAGAGAGCAACTCCCTTATCTATAGTTATGTTCTTGTTCTTATACATCTCAGCAAGCCTCTGAGTGCAGCAGACATCAGCACTGTTTCCTTTTCACAGCCTACAACCTAATTCTTCTCACCAAAATATCCCAGCTAGGCTCAAACCAGCACAATGGAAGACAAAATTATTGTGAAGTGGCTGTTGTTACACATATATGAACACTGGAGCAAAGAAATCAGAAGCCGATGCAGTTAATCTTAACAGAATCATAGAACCAAGCAGGTTGGAAGAGACCTCCAAGATCATCCAGGCCAACCTAGCACCCAGCCATGTCCAAGCAACCAGACTAAGTGCCTCAGCCAGGCTTTGCTTCAACACCTCCAGGAACAGTGACTCCACCACCTCCCTGGGCAGCCCATTCCAATGCCAATCACTCTCTCTGCCAACAACTTCCTCCTAACATCCAGCCTAGACCTGCCCCAGCACAACTTGAGGCTGTGTCCCCTTGTTCTGTTGCTGCTTGCCTGGCAGAAGAGACCAACCCCACCTGGCTACAGCCTCCCTCCAGGTGGTTGTAGACAGCAATGAGGTCTGCCCTGAGCCTTCTCTTCTGCAGGCTGCACACCCCCAGCTCCCTCAGCCTCTCCTCACAGGGTTTGTGCCCCAGGCCCCTCCCCAGCTTTGTTGCCCTTCTCTGGACACTTCATCACACAGGCAGACTCCCTGCCAACAGGACAAGAACCAATGCCCACCACAACTTTTAACAGAACTATAGACTCATTTGGGTTGGAAGGGACCTTTAAAATCATCTATGGGACCTTTAAGATCCCCGAGCTCCAACCCCCCTTGCTATGGGCAAGGACAAGATAAAAATAATACAAATTAATAATGCTAAAGCATTCATAATAAATTAAGAATTAAATTTAAAATAGAAATCATAATTAAAAATAAGAAAAATCACAGAATCATAGACTGGAAAAGACCCTTGAAAATCATCTAGTTACAGTTCTCTGGCTACAGGCAGGGATAAATAATAATACATAATGAATAAATAATTAAAATATTACAAACTAATAATACATTAATAATTAAAATTAAATTCATAATTTAAAACAGTAAAAATCACAGAATCATTGACTGGGAAGGACCCTTGAAATTCATCTAGTTCCAGTGTTCTGGCTATAGCCAGGGATAAATAATAATACATAATAAATAAATCATTAAAAAATACAAAATAATAATGCCAAAGCATTAATAATACATTAATAATTACAATTAAAATTAAAAATTAAAAATAATCAAAATCACAGAATCATAGTCTGGGAAGGACCTTTAAAGATCATCTAGTTCCAAACTCCCAGCTATGGGTAGGGACAAAATAATACAAATTAATCATGACAAAGCGTTCATAATAAATTAATAATTAAAATAACTACATATTAATAATTAAAATTAACATAAAAATCACAGAATCATAGTCTTAGAATCATAGAAACATAGAACCAACCAGGTTGGAAGAGACCTCCAAGATCATCCAGTCCAGCCTATCATAGAATCAACCAGGTTGGGAAGGACCCTTAAATATCACCTAGTTCCAATTCCCCCCCTGCTATGGGAAGGGACAAAATACAAATAACAGAAATCAATAATGATAAAGCATTAATAATACATTAATAATTAAAATTAAAATGAAATTAACAATTAAAAATAATTAAAATCACCAAATCATGGACTGGAAAGGACTTTTAAAGATCATCTAGTTCCAATTTCCCACCATTATGGGCAGGGACAAAATAAAAATAACACAAATCAATAATGATAAAGCATTAATAATAAAGTAATAATGAAAATAACTATATATTGATAATTAAAATTAACAAAAATCACAAAATCATAGTCTGGGAATGACCCTTAAAGATCATCTAGTTCCAGTTCTCTGGCTACAGGCAGGGATAAATAAAAACACCTAATAAACAAAAATATTAAACCAGCTGGAGAATGTTGTAGCTGAGTTTAAAAAATCAGAATTAAAATGAACATAATAAAAAGTACTTTTTCTATTACTAAAAAAAACCAGCAGAGGTATTATCAATTCAATTAATATCAGCTGAATATTTAAAGCTCATTTGGTGTATAAAGCCAATCACTTCTTTAAAGTACTTTCATTGCAGAAACGTGAAATGTGACTCGAATCCATCACAATTTTGAGTGTGTGGAATGTGATTATCTCAGTTTGATTCCTGCTCTTTAGTTGTCTCAATGTAAATGCAATGAAATTTATGATCATCTACTTCATGGGATGTTTTATTCAGGTTCAAGCAATAAAGCAGCTTATTTCACTTATTTTCTTTAACCTTGATCTGTTTGCAGTCTCAGCCATAAATAGTTTAAGTCTAGAACACTGAGTAATTTCACCAAACTCTGGTTTTATTTCCACACTGATTCTCTTTACCTGAAGTTGGAATCCATTTAATTTGAGGGTATAGAATCTTATTCTGGTGGAGCTAATTATCAGTTTCAATGCTACTAAAAAAAATCAGGTAACATGTAAAAAGATAAAGGAGAAACACTTTGACTTCTTGATGACATCATGCAAAGGAACAGGCAATAAATCAGTCATGCTTGATTAAAAGAATCTGACATATATGAGGTCATTTTACATTTGACCTTTATCTAACCAGCTTGGCTTCATCATTCTTTGTGGACAACTCATCCAGCAGTACACTGGCACTGCATAACACTGTGTCTATATTCAGAGAGCAGAATGTTCCTGACTAACACTGGTTGGGTTTGCCTTATCCTTACAGACAAGGCTAATTTGCCTTGAGTGCCTAAAAGAGAAAGCTTTCATCTGTTATGACAGCAGGGTTCCTCTGTATTCCAGTTGTCTGTAGGGACACACTGGGGTTTTGCTCAGTTCATAGTGAACCTTAGCTTGTCAACGCTAAGTTAGACAGATCCTTGGATCTACTCCAGAGTTCTGTCCCTGACAATCCAGCCATCCTGGTTAGGGGAAAAAAAAACATGCCAACTCCCATTTGGCATCATCTGCACACAAACACTGTGAGAACAGCTACCAACTAAATTAGGAAAGCACTCAGCCCAGAACTAGATCAGCAGGCACTGTCTTTCATAAGTACAATAATTCAGGTTTAAGCAACATGAACCGTGTTTTAAAACCATTGCCAATGATATCTCACTTAGTGCCATGTTCTAGTTGATCAGATAGGGCTGAGTGCTAGGTTGGACTGGATGATCTTGGAGGTCTCCTCCAACCTGGTTGATTCTATGTTCTATGATTCTGTGACTCCATGTATGATCTAACTAAATTATGAAAGTACTCAGCCCAGAACTAGATCAGCAGGCATTGCCTTTCATAAGTATAATCATTCATGTTTAAGCAACACAAACCATGTTTTAAAACTGTTGCAAATGGTATCTCTCAGTGTCATGGTCTAGTTGACTGGCTAGGGCTGGATGCTAGGTTGGACTGGATGATCTTGGAGGTCTCCTCCAACCTGGTTGATTCTATGTTCTATGATTCTGTGACTCCATGTATGATCTAACTAAATTATGAAAGTACTCAGCCCAGAACTAGATCAGCAAGCATTGTCTCTAGTAAGTACAATCATTCATGTTTAAACAACACAAACCATGTTTTAAAACTGTTGCACATGATATCTCTTAGTGCCATGGTCTAGTTGATTGGATAAGGCTGAGTGATAGGTTGGACTGGATGACCTTGGAGGTCTCTTCCAACCTGGTTGACTCTGTGATTCTATGATCTCATGTATGATCTAATTAAATCATGAATGTACTCAGTCTAGAACTAGATGAGCAGGCATCATCTTTAATAAGTACAACCATTCACATTTAAGCAACATAAACCATGTTTTGAAACTGCTGCCAATGCTATCTCCATGTATGATCTCACCTGATCTTAGCAATCTGTAGGGATGCCAGATGGCTAATCAGAGCATCACATTCACTGTCCCTATGGAGGGCAGCTCCTTACTCTTTGTATCATGACTTTGGCCTCCATATACATGAGAGGTAGATGGGTTCCACAACTTCATTAAGAATCTGACCTAGAAGCTTTGTATGAAATCTATAAATTGATCAAGATCAACCAGGAACAGGGGAGGTAATATCAGGCCATACAGTAAGAAAGATAAATAATCAGACTTGACTGAAGGATGATGAAATTGAGGGCAGCCTTGCAGAAGACGACTTGGAGGTACTGGTGGATGAGAAGCTGAACATGAGCAAACAATCACAGAATCATAGAATGGTTTAGGTTGGAAGGGACCTCAAAGCTCATCTAGTTCCAACCCCCCATCATAGGCAGGGACACCTCCCACTAGAACAATGTGCACTTGCAGCTGAGAAGGCAAATCACATCCTGGGCTGCACCAAAACCAGTGTGGCCAGCAGATTGAGAGAGGTGATTCTGATACTTTGATCTGGTGGAACTTCACCTTGGGTACTGTGCCCAGCTCTGGAAGCCTCGACATGGCAAGGACATGGATCTGGTGGAACGGGTCCAGAGGAGAGCCATGAAAACGACTGAGGGGCTGTAGTACAAATGGTATCATCAGTATTGTCTTTGGAAGAACAGGACACATTCTCAGATAATCCACTGAGAGATCCATTGTAAACATGAGATGACACTAAAATAAAACCCACCACCACTCTAACATTTCTCATATCAGAAACAAACTGAAGCAAAGTCTATTTCTCTTCCAAGAATACAGATGTGATGACATATTTTGTTAGGAGAGATATTCCTTTAGCCATTTTTTTCCCTCAATTCAACTGACCTTGAGTAAGACCTTTTCTTTAATAAGCAAAGTCACAGAAGGGTTTTTTTTTCCCCCCATAATACATTTTTCAAAGTCCAACACAGTATTCCCATCCCTCATAAATTCGTGGTGTCTGCAGATTTAAATACATTCTTGTCACAGACAGGCAAAGTCAATATTTATTATAAAATAAGATTTAAAACCCTTTCAATGATTAATTATGCATCCTGGAACACTTAGTGACACTTGTTTAAGTGGAATAAAAATTCCTGAAGCTCTGGCACCGGAAGAGTACTAATATGTATCACCAAACTGTTGAAATATGGATGCTGTCAGAACCATGACCTCATTCCAGAGCTAAATATTGTTCATCCTAGAAACCAATGTCAGATGAGACTCTTTGTTATACCTTAAGACACACAGAACAGAACAGAACTTGCAGACTATAGAGTTTACAATTCAGATGGATTTAATACCTTGTCCTTCCTAATCTGAGTTTCCTCAAAAGTTAGAGTGGTTCTGACACAAGCAAAATAGACACCAGAAAAATATGTGTGATCCCATTTCCTCTGCATCCTTGAAGGCCATCCCACACTTCCTTCTCAGTTTATGCCCAAATTTGAAGGGGAGATTCAAAAATCAACCTACAGCAGAGTCTTCCTCCCTGCAGCAACGAAACCAATCGATAGCTGTCTTGATACAAGAAAATACAACAGACCTAAGAGTCTCACATCCTGCATTTACATCAGTTACCCACTATATGATTATGATTCTTTACAGAGAGAGTGATTGGCATTGGCATGGGCTGCCCAGGGAGGTGGTGGAGTCACAGTCCCTGGAGGTGTGCAAGAAAAGCCTGGATGAGGCACTTAGTGCCATGGTCTGGTTGACTGGCTAGGGCTGGGTGCTAGGTTGGCCTGAATGATCTTGGAAGTCTCTTCCAACATGGTTGATTCTATGATTCTATGATTTTCCATACTCTCAGTCCAAGCCTTCCATATCTTCATCTAAGAAGCAACAATGTCCAGGCCTTTTGGACAACCTGTCACAACTTAACCAAAACTCAAAACTCCTAACAGTGAAAGAGGGCACTTCCAAAAGCTAACTTCCAAAATGTGAATCCTGAGATATCATGGCTCCTGAAGGCTACCAGTGACCTATAACATCCATACAATTTACATACATTTGTGCTTTCTGGTAGAATACCTCTCACTTACTCAGACTCCAGAGCCCTAGGCAAGGCAGAGAGTATCAGATGCCTGGAACAGTACATTTTTGCAAGACTAAAGATAATTGAATGCAACCTTGATCAAAATGAATTCAAAATAATACTAAACCATCTTCTTATCCATAACATGAAATATTAAACAATTTGAGTCTGTCCCCTGGAGTAACACTTTCAAAACAGAGATGCACTTAATGTCTTTGCTAGAATGCCAGCATAGAGTAGCTGCATGATTCCTGGGCTCTATCAAAGCACCAACACTCCACTCATTCTCTCCATTACCTTTATTAACAGCTACACAACCTAGGAAACACATTTGAAAGACAAAGATAGATGCAAGAAAAGCCTGGATGAGGCATTTAGTGCCATGGTCGAGATGACTGGATAGGGCTGGGTGCTAGGTTGGACTGGATGATCTTGAAGGTCTCTTCCAACCTGGTTGATTCTATGTATAAATCCTATTTATTTTGTTGTCTGACATCAAAGCTCCCCTCCCAAGTCAAGCTGCCCCAGGTCCTTTCCTGCTGGGGAGCTATCCAGCCACTTTGCCCCAAGCCTGTAGCACTGCATGGGGTTGCTGTGACCCAAGTGCAAGACCCAGCACTCGGCTGTGTCAAACCTCATGCAATTAACTTCACCCACTGACCAAGCCTGTCCAGATCTCTCTGCAGAGCCTTCCTACCTTCAATCAGATCAACCCCTCAATCCAATCTGGTGTCATCTACAAACCTACTGAGAGAGCACTCAATTGTCTCATCCAGATCATTGAAGATACTAAGCAAGATACTAAACAAGACTGGGCCCAAAACAGACCCCTGGTGTGGAAGCAGAGGACATGATTTGGCAAGCATGAGCAACCCATGCTGCGACGAGTGTCCTTGGAGCTCATCTCGGAGGCAGGAACTAAGGTGATGAAACAGCCCCCCACGTCCAGCTACAAGGGGGCAGGATTTGCTGACCTCAGGAGGCTGGCCCCATGAGTGTTGGGTTTAAGCTTTATGCACAGCTTTAAACCTATCTGTACCTTCCACATGTACCAATTTTAATTAAGACAGCTGAATAAACCTCTTCTAAGTTTGGCATCCAAGACGCTGTATCACCACAATAACCACATTGGTATGGCATCCTTACTCTGGCCACAGTCTTTCACCCACACCCTGGGGAACACCACAAAGGAACAAATTGAGTGAAATACAGATTTTAACCTAATTGATCATATATTTCTGCCATGTAGGATACCAAAAATTAGTAACAAATCCAGGTCATGAAATCATTTCAGAATGACTTTGGAAGCTTTTTTTGAATGGCAAGATGAATTTAACAAGCTCACTTTTGTAGCCATTGTGGTTGTAAAAATCTTCATGTACAGGTAAACTGATACTGAATTGTCTACAAACAGAAACTACTGGCATCCCTCAGGGGTCAGTGCTGGACCAGTGCTGCTTAACATCTTTGTCAGCCATGTGGACAGAGGAATCGAGTGCACCTTTAGCGAGTTTGCAGATGACACCAATCTGTGTGGCACAGACAACTTGTTAGAGGGATCCATCCAGAGGGGCTTGGACAGGCTGGAGAGGTGGGCCCAGGCCAAACTCATGAAATTCAACAAGGCCAGGTGTAAGGTCCTGCACCTGGGTCAATGCAATCCCAAGCACAAATCTGGGATTGGGTGGCGAATGGCTGAGAGCAGCCCTGAGGAAAAGGACCTGGGGTGATGAAAAGCTCAACATGAGCCTGCAGTGTGAGTGCAACAAAAATCCAAACATGGTTAGATGCCATGAAGTAGGTGGCAGTGCCTTAACCATATGCATGTTCTACAGGCCACAAGGGCCTCTTCCATCCTTATCAAGGGGAGTGCTAACCTTCTCTCCTTTCATACAACACGCATACGGTTAAGGCACTGCCACCTACTTCATGAATATCCAATATGAATATCCAATATCCAACAACCTCATATGGTTAAGGCACTGCCACCTACTACCTGAATATCCAAATACAATGTTGCTGGAAAATTAACTTTATTCCTTTTCTCCAAATGCATCCTTACCCTGCTGGAATCCCTGATTGCACAGGTTACCCAAAAGGCAGAGTTTTGTTCTGGCATCAGGCTAAGAAAGGAATCCATGATGAAATCAAAATGACCTTACTCCAGGGAAAAAGGGTTAATGGCTACAGTGCCATAGATTTTCTTGACCTCTTGGCTTACCAAAACCATCATGCTTTAGGAAATGGTTCAAATAGATACATATATATATATATATTCCAGGTTAAGTTCTATAGGAGAACAGGAGCTCTTGGATAAACAACTCCTATCAAAATTGTATGGCAGGAACCCAGAGTGAGTGGGAAAAAGAAAATACTCCAACCAGTATGAAACGAGCTGAAATTAAGGACAGCCAAAGCCAAACTGACAGATTTGTCACTTCTGGTTTCCTAGCCATGACAAATCAAGGAGAAAGAAGCCTCCTCAGGTGAGAGAGACCTACTTAGAAATCTGTCTTGCTCATCAAAGATAGTATTTCTTGTAATTAGTTGGATGATGTCTCCAGAAGGACAGACAAGTCTGTGTCTTGTGAGAACAGGTCAAGGATAAGAGTTGGATATCCACACCCATTGATGAGGGCTGTCCTGCAGCTAGACACTGGCACAATGTCAGCCTGCCATGCTGTCTCTGAGAGTCTCTGAAAGCAATGGAAATGAAAGCATGTATCAGGGAATTTGATCAGAGAAGGAATCGATGATAGAGATTCCAAGGTCTGACTACAGCTGAAGCGGGGGAGGGACACTTGTTATTGATCTCAGAGACAAAAAGATCAGCTGGAAGACTCAGGTCATGAGATTAAACTATAGAATGTTGTCCTAAAGCATCCACCCACAGTTCAAAAGCCTAAAACAGGTCAAATTATCTGACACTGTGTTCAAAGCTTCTAGGAATTCAAATCTGACATCAGATAAATGATGTGAAAGATTAACTAGCTCCTAATACAGGAGAAAGCATTTCCTCTCCCCTTGTCTATCTACCACATTGCAGCACTGCCATGTGCAAGCTCCTGTATCTTTTGATTTGGTAAAGAAGTATTTAGCATAAGCTTTGAAGAGGATATTTGTATAGAGATGAGTCTACCAGGAATATCAGAGAGTCTTTGCCTCAAGGCTTAGTGGCATCTCTAGGGAATGAGAGAGACACAGGCAGGAACTTGGAATAAAAGAGCATCTTTTTAGAGCCATGAAATGCAGTATGAAAAATTTAAATCTTAGAGGCAAAACTGTGGTCTAAATAGCCTTAGAGTGCTTTTCACTGCCATAAGCAAACAAAAATCAAGCTCATAATGCCTGTGGATTCTGACAAGAGAGGTGCTTAAATGACACCAGGTCGCCCAGCACAAACTGAAGAGTTGTTGAGTTTAAAGAGTTGTTGGAAGCTTCCTCATTTTTAGAAATTATGAAGAGTGTAATTTCTAGGAACTGGTAATAAGATTTCTGCCTAGCAACTCTAGTCAAGTCTGTGTAGTAGAGGAAAATGTATCACAGTATCACAGTATCACCAAGGTTGGAAGAGACCTCACAGATCATCAAGTCCAACCCTTTACCACAGTGCCCAAGGCTAGACCATGGCACCAAGTGCCACATCCAACCTTGCCTTGAACTGCCCCAGGGACGACGACTCCACCACCTCCCCAGGCAGCCCATTCCAGTGTCCAATGACTCTCTCAGTGAAGAACTTTCTCCTCACCTCGAGCCGAAATTTCCCCTGGCGCAGCCTGAGGCTGTGTCCTCTTGTTCTGGAGCTGGCCACCTGAGAGAAGAGAGCAACCTCCTCCTGGCCACAACCACCCTTCAGGTAGTTGTAGACAGCAATAAGGTCACCCCTGAGCCTCCTCTTCTCCAGGCTAAACAACCCCAGCTCCCTAAGCCTCTCCTCGTAGGGCTGTGCTCAAGGCCTCTCCCCAGCCTCGTCGCCCTTCTCTGGACACGCTCAAGCATCTCAGTGTCCTTCCTAAACTGGGGGGCCCAGAACTGAACGCAGTACTCGAGGTGTGGTCTGACCAGTGCAGAGTACAGGGGCAGAATGACCTCCCTGCTCCTGCTGACCACACCACTCCTGATGCAGGCCAGGATGCCACTGGCTCTCTTGGCATTTTTCCACACCTAATCGCATCATATCATATAGAAGCAACCAGGTTGGAAGAGATCTCTGAGATCATCCAGTCCAACCTAGCACCCAGCCCTAGCCAGCCAACTAGACCATGGCACTAAGTGCCCCATCCAGGCTTTGCTTCAACACCTCCAGGGACGGTGACTCCACCACCTCCCTGGGCAGCCCATTCCAATGCCAATCACTCTCTCTATGAAGAACTTCCTCCTAACATCCAGCCTAGACCTCCCCTGGCACAACTTGAGACTGTGTCCCCTTCTTCTGTTGCTGGTTGCCTGGCAGAAGAGACCAACCCCACCTGGCTACAGCCTCCCTCCAGGTAGTTGTAGACTCATCCTAGTGAGGATAAAAAGGCACTCCAGTTCACCTGAGAAAGGAAAACTGCCATTCAGGAGATTTGGGGCCATGAAAAGTCCAAACAGGAGGATTATACAGAGGAATTGGTCATAACCAATTTAAGTAAAAGTGATTTTCCACAGACAAACCACACTATGCAAAAAAGGATCTTAAAAAACAAGAGATGTAAACCACTCCTAGCGACTTGCTAGAGGGCAGGGATGCATCCAGAGGGACCTGGACAGGCTGGAGAGGTGTGCCCAGGCCAGCCTCATGAAATTCAACCAGGCCAAGTGTAAGGTCCTGCACCTGGGTCGGTGCAATCCCAAGCACAGATCAGGCTGGGTGGGGAATGGCTGCAGTATCTTGAGTATCTTCACTCACAGAGATTTTGCCATCTCTCTTGTCAATCTTTTCCAGTGCTTGATTACCCTCACTGTGATTTTTTTCTTTCCTAATATCTAATAATCATTTTCCTTTTTGCAGTTTGTATCTGTCCCCCTCTTCACTTTGCTGTGCACATGTGATAAGAGTCTGGCTCTTAGCATCAAATGAAGTAGCTGAGGACATCTTAATGAGACCCTGCTTAGTCTTGCTCTCTTCAGAATGAACAAACAGCTCTTTCAACCTCTTGCATGTCAGTGCTCCAACCTCCTAATGATGCTCTTGTCTCTCTCTGCTAGATTTTCCCCAGTTTGTTCATGTCTTCTGCTGTGGAGTCCATAACTGCACACCTCTCTGAAGAGCTGTGGCACTTGCTGGCTGTTTATGCAGTTGGCCTCCTCTGCTGTCAGGGCACACTGCTGTCTCACATTCTCATCACAAATGGCAGTCAGGGTAGCCATGTAAAATTTAATCCTGGTAAATCCATGCTAATAGCTCCACTCACCCTCTTGTCTTTCATGTAGTTGGACATGGCCTTCTGAAGATACCCTGATGGGGCTGAAGATATTACAGCAGCTGAAGATGACCCAAGAAAGGAACAGGCATTTTGTATTCTTCACTCTCCGATTCTATACATGGCTGAATAGAAGTTCATGATTACAATAATTGGCTTTCAGATCTTGATCTTGTCTCCTTATTGATAGACTGAGGCCTAGATAATGCCCTTCAATTCACTATTGCAAAAGCCCTTTTATTTTCCCAGATCTCTTCCAAAAAGGAAAAGCATAACAAACTGTTAGCAAACACTATCTGGCTGAAGCTGAAAAGCTTCTGTGTTCTGGGCTTTGTATTCAGATTCCCATGACCTGAAATTCTTTTTCATTCACTTTAAAGTGCAGTTTTGCTTTTTCCTAAGGCCTAGAATTATGAAAAGGATGATACATATGAGATAGGTGACACAAAGAATTCAGATAGCTGTCTGCCCAGGATGAGCTGAATGCCTGTTAGCCACACACACATTACATGGCCAGAATTAGGCACCTCAGCAAACTCTGCATCAGAGGATCACCTAAAAATGAGAACACTCATGCAGCTGCTGAAAAACAAGAGGAAACACCAAAGATGTGCACTTCTAAGAGCCTCTCCTTACAAGGATGAGGCCTCTCAAGACTAAAGAAAACTGCCCTCCATTAAAGACCCATAGTTCAAAGGGTCTTTCATGAATAGCCACAGGCATCTTCTCTCCCTAAGGAGCTGAGAAAAGCTGGCTTCTTTCTTGCCAAGATGCTCAGTGATGGTGGCAAACCCTGAAAAGGGATGATTAGGGCATTCACCCGGGAGATATTCAAGCCTCCAATCTCTTAACTAGTGTGTGGCTCTGTAATTTATCTTCAGGTACTTCCAGATAAAATACACCCAGAGTTAATGTTTTTTAATAGATATCTGACTACAACTCTGTATTTCTTGGCTTTGTCTGACTGATTTTAATTGAACAACTAAACATTAAAAGCACGAGCCCATCTGCAGCATCTTCTGCAAGTTATTAGCCTACATTCAGAGATCCCAGGTAGGCTTTGTCATAGAGACTAGTCATAGTTATTGAGAGAAAATCCTTGCTCTTCTTTAGGCTTGAAATCATACAAACAGACAAGTTGGAAGAGACCTCAAAGATCATTCAGGCCAACCTAGCACCCAGCCCTACCCAGTCAACCAGACCATGGCACTAAGTGCCTCAGCCAGGCTTTGCTTCAACACCTCCAGGGACAGTGATTCCACCACCTCCCTGGGCAGCCCATTCCAATGCCAATCACTCTCTCTATGAAGAACTTCCTCCTAACATCCAGCCTAGACCTCCCCTGGCACAACTTGAGACTGTGTCCCCTTGTTCTGTTGCTGCTTGCCTGGCAGAAGAGACCAACCCCACCTGGCTACAACCTCCCTTCAGGTAACTGTAGGCAGCAATGAGGTCTGCCCTGAGCCTCCTCTTCTCCAGGCTGCACACCTCACCTAGAACAGGTCACTCAAGACCTCATCCAACCTCACCTTGAACACCTTCAGGGAGGGAGCATCCACAACCTCCCTGGGCAACCTGGGCCAGTGTCTCACTGTCTTCACACTGTATCAGAATGGACAAAATAAATATTATCCTACACTCCACATGATCTGAAATGCTTCCAGACCCAAATAACAACTAATTCCAGGTTTTACCGCTGGCCATTCTTGCAGGCAGCAGGAAAGGATGCCCAGTGACAGGACAAGGGGCAATGAGTGGAAGCTGTTGCACAGGAGGTTCCATGTGAACCTGAGGAACAATTTTTTCCCTGTGAGGGTGAGAGAACACTGGAACAGGCTGCCCAGGGGGGCTGTGGAATCTCCCTCTCTGGAGATATTCAAGAACCATCTGGATACATTCCAGTGTGATCTGCTCTAGGTGATCCTGCTCTGGCAGGGGGGCTGGACCAGATGATCTTTTCAAGGTCCCTTCCAGCCCCTGACATTCTGTGATTCTATGATCTCTCAGAGGCAGCTCTGAAGGGAAAAGAGGACAACAGTTGGATCTAGATCCCTTGATCCAAAATGTTTCAGCCCTAGGATGGTTGCTTACTGAATGAGTAGAAGAAATGAACGGATGAGAACTCTGTTTAGTTTTGTGGATTTTCCCTGGCAAAGAGCAGTAGGCATCTCTAAGAAAGCAGATTCAGAGAAGAGTAAGAACATGGTACATGTGCATATGAAAGAAAGCAGGGCAGAGGTATGGGAGCTGTTTCAGCTGAGAATTCTGAGGCTGGAGGCACTTGTCTTAGAGGATGAAAGGGTTAAAGCAGCAGATACACTCGCTGCTTTCAGCCTGGTCTGTCAGAGTTCAACATTCCAATTATCCAGAAGCCAGCTGTCCCTGCTATTCCCTTCTAAATTTAATAGTCTTGAGAAAATATTATATTTCTAAATTAAAATGATTTGCAAAAGGCAGGGCAGACCACTGCCAAGTAAGATACCCACTTAGTCACACACAGGCACACTCCACCACTCTCACTGAACACACCCTCCCTGCTTTTACTATCTCACCCTCTGCACTGGCTCCTGAAGAGCATCTACAGTATTAAAGAAGACATTTCAGTACTCTCATCCTTTCCACCTTTACTCCCTGCTGCTTTATTTCTCTCCAGGATAAACCAATTTTGGTAGAAGTTTCCATTTATAGTATTTTTTTAATACTTAATTCCATAAACCTGGATGCCTACAGAAACATGAATTTCTTCAGACCTAACTAAATTCTTGCTTCCTTGGCTGATGCTGAATTCTGCAGTTGCCAAACAATTAATTTTTTTAAATTCTATGCTCATAAACTAATGCATAATCTTACATTTTTAATCATAGAATCAACCAGGTTGGAAGAGACCTCCAAGATCATCCAGGCCAACCTAGCACCCAGCCCTAGCCAGTCAACCAGACCATGGCACTAAGTGCCTCATCCAGGCTTTGCTTCAACACCTCCAGGGACAGCAACTCCACCACCTCCCTGGGCAGCCCATTCCAATGCCAATCACTCTCTCTGACAACAACTTCTTCCTAACATCCAGCCTAGACCTGCCCTGGCACAACTTGAGACTGTGTCCCCTTGTTCTGTTGCTGCTTGCCTGGCAGAAGAGACCAACCCCACCTGGCTACAACCTCCCTTCAGGTAGTTGTAGATAGCAATGAGGTCTGCCCTGAGCCTCCTCTTCTGCAGGCTGCACACCCCCAGCTCCCTCAGCCTCTCCTCATAGGGTTTGTGCTCCAGGCCCCTCACCAGCTTTGTTGCCCTTCTCTGGACACCTTCCAGCACCTCAACATCTCTCTTGAATTGAGGAGCCCAGAACTGGACACAGCACTCAAGGTGTGACTTGGTAACATACTGAAAGTGAAATTTCTATCTCTTGAGGTTCACAGAAGCATTTTACTTCTTGGATTCAGTTTCAAACAATAAATTAGCCAGTTGCTGTATTTTTCCCCACTCTTCCTGCTTTAGTATATAGAACATCAATTATCATAGCCTTCATGCTTCTTCCAAAGCAGCACCACAGAAACACAGAATCACCAAATCAACCAGGTTGGAACATTGTACATCTGAATAACTCCAAGTGCTACATCTTTTTGTTTATAATACACCAAAAGAAAGGCATTTCTGAACACCTGATAGCCACCCAATGCAATCTAGGAATATCACCAATCAGCTGTGAGTGAACCTCAAACTCTTCTCTCTTTACTGCCAGCAATACTCAATCACACTTCTTTTTCCTTTCACTTGTAGCTGTCATCTAAATTATCTCTGAAAAATCTATCAGACATTCTCATCTTAGGATCTCTCCTGAAATGTCTGAAGCACTTCATGTTGCTATCAGGTATTTCTCCATAGGGTTTTATTCCTTCATGAATTTAAGCACGAGTCAAACAATCCAGAGCTTCTTTAGACATTTGTTATTCTTATTTTGGCAACTCTCACTTCATAGGAAAGAGTACACGACCCAAGCAGATTTCCTTATTCCAAGTAAAACATGTCTCACTCTTTTGCCTTTTCATGTTGGATGGGATGATGGGAGACTTGTCCTGGTTTAGTCTAATCATACTTGTCATTGGCTCATCCTCAGGGAGGAATATCAATTTTTCTTTTAAACAAAGACATCAAATTCTCTTTTCAGACTACTTTTTGTCACTGTATCCTTCCATCTGTTTCCAGCTCAACAGACAATGCTTCCTAATTTGTGTTCTTGTATTATTTTGTTTCAGGTGATTCTCTTCATAATTTGAACTGGTACAGCCAGAGATGTGGATGGAGGGGGAGGGGGAGAGAAACAAGGAGCAAGAGATATCACTAAACAGATAGGTTAAGAGAGAGAGAGAGAAATGAGGAGAGGGCACAGCCAGCAGACAGAGAAGTGGTCAGAGAAGCAGAGACAAATGGGGGGAAACAAGGGGAAAGAAAATTTGATAGTTGAAACTTCTGCACTCTAAACTGACATATTTCAGTAATGTAATATATTTAAATGAACCTATTTCACAGTATCACAGTATCACCAAAGCTGGAAGAGACCTCACAGATCATCAAGTCCAACCCTTTACCACAGAGCTCAAGGCCAGACCATGGCACCAAGTGCCACGTCCAATCCTGCCTTGAACAGCTCCAGGGACGGCGACTCCACCACCTCCCCGGGCAGCCCATTCCAGTGTCCAATGACTCTCTCAGTGAAGAACTTTCTCCTCACCTCCAGCCTAAATCTCCCCTGGCACAGCCTGAGGCTGTGTACTCTTGTTCTGGTGCTGGCCACCTGAGAGAAGAGAGCAACCTCCTCCTGGCCACAACCACCCCTCAGGTAGTTGTAGACAGCAATAAGGTCTCCCCTGAGCCTCCTCTTCTCCAGGCTAACCAATCCCAGCTCCCTCAGCCTCTCCTCGTAGGGCTGTGCTCAAGGCCTCTCCCCAGCCTCGTTGCCCTTCTCTGGACACGCTCAAGCATCTCAATGTCCCTCCTAAACTGGGGGGCCCAGAACTGAACACAGTACTCAAGGTGTGGTCTAACCAGTGCAGAGTACAGGGGCAGAATGACCTCCCTGCTCCTGCTGGCCACACCATTCCTGATGCAGGCCAGGATGCCACTGGCTCTCTTGGCCACCTGGGCACACTGCTGGCTCATGTTCAGGTGGGTATCAATCAGCACCTCCAGATCCCTCTCTGTCTGGCTGCTCTCAGCCACTCCAACCCCAGCCTGTATCTCTGCATGGGGTTGTTGTGGCCAAAGTGCAGCACCCTGCACTTGGAGCTATTGAATGCCATCCCCTCGGACTCTGCCCATCTGTCCAGGCGGTCAAGGTCCCGCTGCAGAGCCCTTCTGCCCTCCAACCCAGCCACATCTGCCCCCAGCTTGGTGTCATTTCCCCCCACAGAATTCACTCAGAAGTAATATATGGTCAGGAACTACTTCAGCAGATGAAAATTATTGTACAAATACAAAACTTCACCACAGACAAGAATGGACTAATGATGCCCTCCTGAAAAAGCCAGATGATCTTCAACTGCCTTCCAACCTAAACCATTCTATGAAACTATGAAGTGCATTTCAAATGCAAAGTTAAAATCAGCTCATTGTTTCCTTATCTCACAATTTTAATATCACTAATCTAATTCCAAGGTGTTTGCCTACAGCTTTTTCAGCATTTCCAAAGCTAGCTAAAAACCCTTTTGCGTGACCCCCATCAAAACTAACCTGAAAGCACTCTTAGAAACTAATTCTTCATAAATTAACCAAAAGTGGCTTAAATACCAACTTTAAATAAGCCCCAGATATGATTATTGTCAAGTTCTTATGCATAGATGCTCGATAACGTGCCCTAACAGAGCTGCAAAAGAGGTTTGTCATCAGAACTACATCTGCCTGGGATGATGTGCACGTTAGGCTGTGTGATTAAAATTGTGTATGATTAGAAGGATGTGCTGAGCATTGCTAAGAGAGAGGACAGCCTCCCTCGCTGCTCTGGTAAGCCTGCACTCACTTTAAGTAGGCCCTGACAACTCCCCAAGTGAGCACCAATCCGACTGCTCTGAAAGGTAGCAGCTGCCTTTTACTGCCAGCAGAAGCACAGCAACACTTTGCAGAGTTTCAGATGGTTTACAGGAGGCTGATGCCCAGTGAGTGTGGTAGTGCAATGGTCTGAAATGAATCTGCTCTATCGATTGCGTTCTATGGAGCTGAGAAAGGAAACTGAAGAACCTTTTCAGCAGTATAATGAATTGTCAGTCTCACCAAAAGCTTCATTCTTCTCAGGGAGATCTCAGCTGTATTCTGGACTGTTCCAAGAATCTCAGAAGGCTGTAACAACGCATGCTAGAATCATAGAATCATAGAATCAACCAGGTTGGAAGAGACCTCCAAGATCATCCAGGCCAACCTAGCACCCAGCCCTAGCCAATCAACCAGACCATGGCACTAAGTGCCTCATCCAGGCTTTTCTTGAAGACCCCCAGGGACGGTGCCTCCACCACCTCCCTGGGCAGCCCATTCCAATGCCAATCACTCTCTCTGTGAAGAACTTCTTCCTAATATCCAGCCTATACCTACCCTGGCACAACTTGAGACTGTGTCCCCTTGTTCTATTGCTGCATGACAGTGACTGAAACTACTGACGGCACCACTGTGCTTGGAGAGATCTGTGGCATGAGGTGACCTGCTGGAGTGATTGTTCTTAATTCCTCTTTGGAGTTTATGGGGACCTAATGCAGAAGCTGTGACAACTTGAGTCACTTAAGAAAGTCAGATTTTCAAAGGTGATTTGGATAATTAGCTGGTACATAGAACCACAGAACCATAGAATCATAGAATCAACCAGGTTGGAAGAGACCTCCAAGATCATCCAGGCCAATCTAGCACCATCCAATCTAGTGATCAGCCAGATCATGGCACCAAGTGCCTCATCCAGGCTTTGCTTCAACATCTCCAGGGACAGTGACTCCACCACCTCCCTGGGCAGCCCATTCCAATGCCAATCACTCTCTCTATGAAGAACTTCTTCCTAACATCCAGCCTAGACCTACCCTGGCACAACTTGAGACTGTGTCCCCTTGTTCTGTTGCTGCTTGCCTGGCAGAAGAGACCAACCCCACCTGGCTACAACCTCCCTTCAGGGAGTTGTAGACAGCAATGAGGTCTGCCCTAAGCCTTCTCTTCTGCAGGCTGCACATTCCCAGTTCCCTCAGCCTCTCCTCACAGGGTTTGTGTTCCAGGCCCCTCACCAGCTTTGTTGCCCTTCTCTGGACACCTTCCAGCACCTCAACATCTCTCTTGAATTGAGTAGCCCAGAACTGGACACAGCACTCAAGGTGTGGCCTGAGCAGTGCTGAGTACATACTGAAGACTTAGCCAAAGTAGCATACTTCCTTCCAAAGAGGTCTAGACAGTCTCTTCTTTATAGAGCACCCCTGAGGCCTGCTGTCTCAGTCTCTCCTGAGTTGTTAAGTGTTGGCTTGTTCTGTTTGTTTAAACCTACAACACAGTTAAACAAGAATACCACAAAGGGACTAAGCTCTTTCTGCCTTCCTTCAGAGCTGGTGGTTTGGGGTTTGGCATTTTCCCAAGCAGTTAGCTAGGCAGCATCATTAACATGTGCTACAGGTCTGTTAAACAAAGATCAGATAACCTCCAACCACATGAGTGCATTTTCATGTCATTCTCTAAATAAATTTGATTGTCACTTCACAGCTTTCATCTGTCTTTGAAGATGACCTTTAAAGGTCCCTTCCAACCCAAACCGTTCTATGACTGTAAGGTTCTGGAAGTGAATCTCTACCTTTCTGTCCAGGAAGTTATCATGCCCCACTTCCCAAATCCATCCTGTATCCCTGACTTTACCACTTCTGCCAAACACTCTTTCAATGCATTTTGTCCTGATAAAATCCAATTTCTCCACGTCACTCTCACACCCAGTGCCTTCTGCAAACTCTATGGGAATCAAGTCACATCTTCATGGAGCTGCAGCAAGGAAGGGAATTCTCCCCATTTACTCTGCTCTCCTGAGCCCCTACCTGGAGTCCTGTGTGCAGTGCTGGAGCCTCCCAACAGAAGAAGGACATGCAACTGTTGGAGCAAGTCCAGAGGAGGGTACAAAGACGCTCAGAAGGCTGCAGCAGCTCTGCTATGAGGACAGGCTACAGGAGTTGGGGCTCTGCAGCCTGCAGAAGAGAAGGCTTCAAGGAGACCTTGGAGTAACCTTCCAGTGTCTGAAGAGGCCTACAGGAGGGCTGGGAAGAGACTATTGACAAGGTCTTGTAATGACAGGACGAAGAGTAATGAGTTTAAACTGGAAGAGAGGAGATCTAAATTAGATGTTAGGAAGAAGTTCTTTTCCAGTCAGGGTGGTGTGGATGCTCCCTCTTCAGAGGTGTTCAAGGCCAGGCTGGATGAGGCCTTGAGCAGCCTGTTCTAGTGTGAGGTGCCTGTGCCTATGGCAGGGGGTTGGAACTGGCTGAGCTTTGAGGTCACTTCCAACCTAAACCATTCTATGATTCAATTTTTTTTTTCTTAAACTGAACTTCCTGACCTGGGGGTTAGGACCTGCAGCAAGGTTCTCTTTTACAAGGCTGCCATAAGGAGCTCCAGGATTCTTCATTTCCTAATTTCCCCCCCTCTTTCCAAACTGGGTATCAGAGAAAAAGAAAGGAAGAGGAGAAAAACAGTTACAGTGGGAAAAGGTGGGATGATGACAAAAAAATTCCATGGGAACAATGCTTAGTTAGTGAGGGAAGGGGAAAACAAAATCTCTTACCACTGTCATAAGTAGCTGATTTATTCCTTGGAGGCTGTCTATTGATACAGGCTGAGAGGTTGGTCCTGTGGCTGTTTAAAAAGCAGATATTTCTTAGCAACCTCACTTTTCTCCAAACTTGTTTGTGAGACTGAGTTTGTGCCCTCTTATGACCAGGTGAGCTTTAGAGCAAGACGAGGAGAAGCATTACAAGAGTTCATTTCATGGTTAAGACTATTTCTACACTGGAAAAGCCAAGACTTCTGTGGCTGTTACTCTTTTTATGGCATTTATACCTATGTAGCTCTCACAAGAGTTTTGGAGCACATAAATGATTGCTGTGGCAAAGCTACCTTTTCACAACTGCTGCTAAGTGTTTAGGTCTCAGGGTTCTTCTTTACCCTCAATTTTGATTGAAAGAGTAAAGAGATCATATGATGGAAGTCAACTCCAAGTCTGTTTTGAAAGCTGACAACAAAAAGCCTATTATTTTATTATTATTATTATTATGCAACCCTCACCAAATGAAAAAGAAAGGGACAAAAAAAGAGTTTGAGTCTCCATCATTGTAAAAACAGTCACATCACAAACTGGCTCAATGTTGTCTGGCCAGAAAAAGAGTTTCTAGCATTTTGTCAGTATTAAAATATCCAACCAAACAAAACTCATTTCTGAACATTAACTGAAGTTGTCACAAGTCTAGTTTGAGACAGTGAGGGATTCAAGCTAAAAATTATTCTTCTCATTGCAGGAATGTATTGGTTTAAGGTGATTGGTCTCACTAGAAGGGACGAGGGACAGGGGAAGGGGCTAATCCCCACCCCACAGTGGCACAGTGACCACTACAGTAGTCATTGTCCTTATCTCATCTAACAATTCTGCCTCTGTATCAAGAATAGGGTGTCTAATATGAGTAGGAAAGTGATGGTGCCCCTGTACTTGGCCCTGGTGAGGCCACAGCCTGAGTACTGGGTTCAATTCTGGAAGCCACAGCATAGGAAAGACACTGAGGGCCTTAGGTGCATCCAGAGAAGAGCAATGAGGCTGGTTAGGGGTTTGGAGGGCATGATACAAGGAGTGGCTGAGGGAACAGAGGTTGTTTAGCCTGGAGAAATCATAGAATGGCTTAAGTTGCAAAGGACCTCAAAGATCATTCAGTTCCAACCCCCCACCATAGGCATGGACACCTCCCACTAGAACAGGCTGCTCAAGGTCTCGTCCAACCTGGCCTTGAACACCTCCAGGGAGGGAGCATCCACAAACTCCCTGGGAAACCTCCTCCAGTGTTTCACCACTCTGACTGGAAAAGAACTTCTTACTAACATCTAATTTAGATCTCCTTTCTTCTAGCTTAAACTCACTACTCTTCGTCCTGTCATTACAAGACCTTGTCAATAGTCTCTCGTCAGCCCTCTTGTAGTCCCCTTCAGATACTGGAAGGCTACTACAAGGTCTCACACTATCACAGTATCACCAAGGCTGGAAGAGACTTCATAGATCATCAAGTCCAACCCTTTACCATAGAGCTCAAGGCTAGACCATGGCACCAAGTGCCACGTCCAATCCTGCCTTGAACAGCTCCAGGGACGGCGACTCCACCACCTCCCTAAATCAATTAAACAAGAAGAGGAAGAGCAGTTTCATGCTGCACCACAGAACTATCCATGTCTCTACTCCAGAAACAAACCTCTGAAAAGGTCTTTATAGATTTGAACATATAAAACAATACTTAATGTATAGAGAATGTTCTTCACATAACACTTCATTAAGATGTTAAACCCTTGCTGTTAGAGGCTTTGAATGCTACAAATGTGCATTGCTTCAAAGACCAGTTGAACAAGTGCATGGGAGAAAAATCCACTGGAGCTGGTAAATACAAAGACAATGCATCTGTCTCTGAAAGCTGATGCAAACTGCTGGAAACTGAGTGCACTGGAGGAAGTATTACTTACTGTATGCCTGTTTTGCTACTATAGTCTAAGATCAACTCACAACCACTGCTGAAGAGTACCTGTCTAGAGGGATCTTTGTGCTGCTCAAGAGCCATTCCTAAGTTTTTTAGACTAACTATATTAGTAATGTGAAAAATCTGCTCTTTGTAGGCACCAGCTGGAAACACCAGGTCATAGAATCATAGAATCAACCAGGTTGGAAGAGACCTCCAAGATCATCCAGGCCAACCTATCCCCCAGCCCTATCCAGTCAACTAGACCAGTCAGTGGGTACTTCTCATCACAATCTAAGTGAGCTTCAGCTAGCATTTGTGCACTGCAGATATTAACATCCTTACATAGTCATGGAAGTACAAGGACAGTGAAGTCACTAATCACAGAAACATCCAAATTGGAAAAGCCCCTCAGAATCACCAAGTCCAACCTAGAACCCTACGCTACAGGATTCACCTTAAACCATATCCCTTAGCACCACATCCAAACCACCCTTAAACACATCCAGGCTTGGTGACTCCACCACCTCCCTGGGCAGCTCATTCCAGTGCCTGACCACTCTCTCCATGAAAGACTTTTTCCTAATGTTCAATCTAAACCTACCCAGTTTCAGATTGAAACCAAAATGCAATGAAGCAGTCAGATACTTGAGTGACAAACAGCATCAAAAAGCTCAGTAGAAAAACATTTTTTTTCCTAGAGAAGAGTTTGAATTATGCACAATAAATAAGGCTTAGGGCTCAACATTGCATAGTAAGGATGAAAAATATTGAATAGCTGCTTATTCATTGAGCACTGTCTCCCCTGGGCTGCCACTGAGGTAAGGGCTTTATGGAATAAAATATAACAGGATTGTGTCATTTAAAAAAACACCTAATGCCTGCATTCAGGGGGCTACTCAAAATGCATTGGCAAGCTTAGCTTTACCATTAAAACAAACTAAACCATCCAAGACTCATAAATCCAGAGAATGGGTTGGTTTGGAAGGAACCCTTAAGATCATCTAGTTACAGCCCCCCTGCCATGGGCAGGGACACCTTCCACTAGATAAGTCTCAAGGCCTCGTCCAACCTGACCTTGAATACCTCCAGGGAGAGGGCATTTAGTCTAAATCCAGTCCAAATCCAGCCCCTTACAGCATAAAGCCATACCCCTTAGTCCTCTCACTACAAACCCTTGTAGAAGGTCCCTCCCCAGCATTCCTGTAGGCCTCTGTCAGGTAGTGGAAGGCTGCTATAAGGTACTCTGGAGCCTTCTCTTCTCCAAGATGAACAGCTCCAGTTCTCTCAGCCTGGCCCCAAAAGGGATTGAGCCCTCTGACCATCTTCCAGCAGTTCGACACTCCTCCTGTGCTAGGGGCACCAGAACTAGATGCGGTACTTCAGGTGGGGTCTCATTAGAGCAAAGTAGAGAGGGAGAATCACCTCCATTGTCTACACCACTACAGAATCATCTTAGCAAATTGGATGATTCAGGATCTCTATCTACCACAACAACCTCTTCCACTTAAACTAATGGAGCAATTGTTGGCATTTTATTAACCACTATTTTAGTGATCAAAGAAAATGAGACAGCTTGCAAATGCCTTTAACAAATACTTGTTATGGGAAGGAGACATGAAATGCCAGGCTTTGGATGAAAACTATATTTCAGTAGATATAAACCTTATTCTGTTGAACAGAACTCTAGTTGCCCTGTTCCTCGGATGCCTCTTCTGCTCCTCACCAGTGCTGGCTTCCATGGTTAACCAGTCTCAGTTCTTTCCACTCTCAACTCTTACACTGCTTTTCTTTAACAAGGATTCCTAGCATCCCATCCTGTTCAGAATTTTAGATACACCCTGCTTGCTGAAACACTCCAAATATCTCTGTTCAAATCTCTCTCCCTCCACCTGTCTTCTAACCACATCTTCTTACCTAGAACACATGCCTGTTGCACTACTTCAGAGGCCTCACTTTCACAGGATCACAGGAGTGATTTCCCATTGGAATAGGCTGCCAAGGAGGTGGTGGAGGCACCGTTGCTGGAGGTCTTCAAGAAAAGACTGGATGAGGCACTTGGTGCCATGGTCTGGTTGACTGGCTAAGGCTGGGGGATAGGTTGGCCTGGATGATCTTGGAGGTCTCTTCCAACCTGGTTGATTCTATGATTCTATGTCAGGGGTTGGAAGAGAGCCGAAGAGATTGAGTCCAAACCCCCTGCCAGAGCAGGACCATACAATCTGGCTCAGGTCACACAGGAACACATCCAGACAGGCCTTGAAAGTCTCCAGAGAAGGAGACTCCACAACCTCTCTGGGGAGCCTGTGCCAGTGCTCTGGGACCCCTGCAGTAAAGAATTTCTCCATTGTGTTGAGCTGGAACCTCCTGTGCTGCAGCTTCCATCCATTGCTCCTTGTCCTATCCCAGGGAGCAAGTGAGCAGAGCCTGTCCCCCCCTTCCTGACCCCCAGCCCTCAGAGATTTGTAAACATTTATTAAACCCCCTCTCAGTCTTCTCTTCTCCAGACTCTTTTCCTGCTTATGTCATGGCTCACATCAGTCTGCAATCAAGATTTATATAGTCTATGTGAATGTAAAATTAGAGGGGAAAGATTTAACTATTGTGACAGGCAGAGAGATTTGTAATGCATGCATATGGTATATAGTACATGTTTTATTTCTGCAGTTGGTATATTTAGTTCTCTGTGCACATTATGTGAGAAGATCCCTGGCAGATCATTAGTGCACGTGATTATGCAAGACACTGCTCTGCAATAAATATGCACCAAATAGGAAGCAGAGTGATTGCAAATTACTTCTGAGCATAATCTGGCAAATTAGCTGTACAGATGACAAGGAGGATATGGAAGCAGATAAATAATTACACTGGAAAATTGAAAATTAAAAATAAGATTAAATTAAGGTTTCTTTTAGGAAATCTTAGCAATGACCTGAGATTCTGGGGTCACACTGCTGATATTGATATGTCAGGGTGTTAGTCTGCAAAAATAACCCAGACATGGCTTCATTACTTGTATCTAGTGGCATCTAAAAATAGGAAACAGTGACCCTGACAAGTCAGCAAATAAACATGGAAGACATTAAACTCACAGCAAACTCTCAGAACTACCAGTATCAAACACATGGCAAGCTACTGTGGTAGTAGGCTTGATGGGGCAAACATGGGCTTATCCATGCCAGACATGTTCCCCTGCTCCCCCCCCCCGGGTTCTTCTGTGCTGGGGGAAGCAAGCACGGGAGAGAAGGATGTAAGTCCTGGCTTCACCTAATACGGTGAGGCCTGGCAAAGTGCCATTTCCATTGGCTAATCTATGTCTAATGCCTCACTAGGTCTCAGGCTGGATATTGATAAAAAGGATAAGCAAGTAGCATGGGGTGCTGCTGCTGCTGCTGCTGCTGCCTTATTTGCATCCAGAATTTGCCAGCAGAGCTTACCAGGAACAGGCTCTAAATGCCTGCAAGCTATCAGCCTGCATAGCCTGCATGACATTGTGCTGAGACTGCACATCGCATCCTGCCTGCACCTGAAAGTCTCCTGCACAGACTGCAAGTCCTGGAGATACACAGATCATCCAGAGGAGCCAGGACACAAGGTCAGAGATTGTCTGCCTCTTTCCCCAGGAGCCTGGGAAGAATCAAGTCTCAGCAGCCAACAAGACATAGTTCCATGTGCTTTGGGAACTGTCTAATTTACACTTTGTGAGCAAATACTTAAAAGCCTCTTCCAGTATAATATTTGCTTTTGCCACTTTAAGAAATATCACAGTATCACAGTAGCATCAGGGTTGGAAGAGACCTCATAGATCATCAAGTCCAACCCTTCACCACAGAGCTCAAGGCCAGACCATGGCACCAAGTGCCATGTCCAACCTTGCCTTGAAGTGCCCCAGGGACGGCGACTCCACCACCTCCCCGGGCAGCCCATTCCAGTGTCCAATGACTCTCTCAGTGAAGAACTTTCTCCTCACCTCCAGCCTAAATTTCCCCTGGCACAGATTGAGGCTGTGTCCTCTCGTTCTGGTGCTGGCCACCTGAGAGAAGAGAGCAACCTCCTCCTGGCCACAACCACCCCTCAGGTAGTTGTAGACAGCAATAAGGTCACCCCTGAGCCTCCTCTTCTCCAGGCTAAACAATCCCAGCTCCCTCTAATAAGTGCTAATAAGTGCTCTGGTTTTGCCTGTGCCCTGCATGTACAAATCTCCAACCTGTGCATTTTTGAACCTGTGATAAGTTTTCTGGCAAGTTCTAATGCTAATAAACAGCTTCCATAGTTATTAACAATCATTGCCTGGATATCAAAAATTAATACAGCTTGTTCATTTTGCATAAATCACTCACAATTACTTTATAATGGTTTTGAAATTCAGGCAGTATGACACCTATTCCAGAACATATTCCCCATTCTAATTTACCAAACTAGTCTCTTTTTTACCTTCTCTAAAAGGTGTCTTTTTCCTGGGCACTTTGCACACTGCCACAATGTGAATACTGATAATCCAAGTTCATATGCTGCTCCCAGGGAAGATATGTACTCAATACTGGTCAGGCCACACCTTGAGTGCTGTGTCCAGTTCTGGGCTCCTCAATTCAAGAGAGATGTTGAGGTGCTGGAATGTGTCCAGAGAAGGGCAACAAAGATGGTGAGAGGCCTGGAAAACAAACCCTATGAGGAGAGGCTGAGGGAGCAGGGAGTGTTCAGCCTGGAAAAGAGGAGGCTCAGGGGTGACCTGAAAGGAGGTTGTAGCCAGGTGGGGTTGGTCTCTTCTGCCAGGCAACCAGCAACAGAGCGAGGGGACACAGTCTCAAGTTGTGCTGGGGGAGGTATAAGATGGGTGATAGAAGTAAGTTGTTGCCAGAGAGAGTGATCGGCATTGGAATGGGCTGCTCAGGGGGTGGGGTGGGGTCACGTTTCCATCCCTGAAGGGGCTAAAGAAAAGTCTGGATGAGGCACTTAGTGCCATGGTCTGGTTGACTGGATAGGGCTGGGTGCTAGGTTGGACTGGATGATCTTAGAGGGCTCTTCCAACCTGATTGATTCTATGATTCTATACTTCACAATTTCACCTACTTCAGCACTTGTCTGAGCTAAGGTTAGGAAAAAATCCAGACACCATTCATCACTTTCCTACACATGAAAGAAATTACCAGTGAGTGAATTTAAATAGTAAATAGGCTATCAATGGGTTTGTAATGAATGATGGGGAGGGCGAAACCCACACACAGAACAATTAAGAGAATAAACCCACAAAAACTAACCCAAGTCCAGCATGAAAGCCTGTAGCGGTGCAAGAGGTTATTCACTCCCAGCTGCAGGACTTCACAATAGCTTTGACTGAAATTCATGAGGTTTCCATCTCCAGCCCATCCCTCCTACTTGTAATTCTTCATACAAACTGTTTCTGCCTGATTTGCTATCATCTACAAATATGCTATAATTTACAAGTATGCTATAATCAGGCAAGATCATGGAGCAGATCCTCCTGAAGGCTCTGCTAAGGCAAATGGAAAACAAAGCAGAGGTGATTGGTGGTAGCCAGAATGGCTTTACCAGGCGCAAATCATGCTTGACAAACGTGGTGGTTTTAGGATCAAGCCACAGCAACAGCAGACAAGGGAAGGGCAACTGACAACATATACTTGGACCTGAGCAAGGCATTTGACTCTGTCCCACATCACATCCTGGTCACCAAATTGGAAAAAACACAGACTTGATGGGTGGAGCACTGCCAGATACAGAATTGGCTGCATGGTTGCACACAGAGAGTGGTGAGCAACAGCACAACGTCCACCTGAGACCAGTGCCAAGTGGCATCCCTCAGGGGTCAGTGTGGGACCAGTGTTGTTCAATATCTTTGTCAACAGTATGGACAGAGCATTCGAGTGCACCCTCAGCAAGCCTGCAGATAGCACCAAGTTGTGTGGCACAGTCAACTTGTTAGAGGGAAGGGATCCATCCAGAGGGACTTGGACAGGCTGGAAAGGTGGGCCAGGCTCAACAGGAGCCTGCAGTCTGAGTGCAGCTCAGACAGCAACCCTGTGCTGACCTGCAGCAAGAGCAGTGTGGTCAGCAGGGCAAGGGAAGGGATTCTGCCCCTTTACTCTGCTCTCCTCAGACTCCATCTGGAGTCCTGTGTGCAGTTCTGGAGCCTCCAACACAAGAAGGACATGGAACTGTTGCAGCAAGTCCAGAGGAGGGCCACAAGAATGATTAGAGGGCTGGAGGAGCTCTGCTATGAAGACAGGCTACAAGAGTTGGGGCTCTTCAGCCTGGAGAAGAGAAAGCTTCAAGACCTTAAAGTAGCCTTCCAGTATCTGAGGGGGACCTACAGGAAGGCTGGGGAGGGACTATTTACAAGGTCTTGTAACGACAGGACAAGGGGTTTAAACTGGCAGAGGGGAGATTCAAACTAGATGGTAGGAAGGGGTTATTTCCAGCAAGGGTGGTGAGAAACTTGAACAGGCTTCCCAGGTAGGTTGTGGATGTTCTAGAGGTGTTCAAGGCCAGGCTGGATGAGGCCTTGAGCAACCTGTTCTAGTGGGAGGTGTCCCTGCCTATAGCAGGGGGTTGGAGCTGGATGATCCTTGAGGTCCCTTCCAACCTAAACCATTCTATCATTCTATAGTTGATATACTGCAATCTATACTGGCCCTTGAATCCCAAAGAAACCCTCTAGGAGTAGGATTTCAGAGTGTTGATGACAATTCTCAGAGCAATTTAGTCCAGCCAAGTTTCAGCCCATATTTGTCCTCCTCTGCCATCCACTGCTCACAATTTTGACTTAAAGGAGACTACTCTACAGCAAAGTTAAATAGCATTTACAGTTTTCTTCTTGTTCACAGAGGCAGTTGCCCCCTTGTAAAAAGCAATTAAGGTTGGTCAGGCATGATTTGAGCTTGGTAAATCCATGCTGTCTGTTCTCAGTCACATCCTTGTCCTTTGTGTGCCTAGAAATTACTTCAATGAAGATATGGTCTGTGACTTTCCCTACAATAGGTTAGACTGGTGAGCCTGCTGGCCCCAGAGTCTCCTTCTTGCCCTTTCTAAAGATGGGTATAGCATTTTCCCTCTTCAGTCATCACAAACTCCCCATGTTTGGCATCATCTTCCCAAGATAACAGTGCCCTCATAGTAATATAGGTCCCTATACTCTTCTACTGTGCTTCACTGCCCCACAAATTTTGCTAGCAGACCAAGGAGTTTGGGAAATCAAACTCTACCATCAAAGAAAAACAAGGTGGAAAGAGGAATGAGTGTCTCACTTTTCCCATGTGGTATGCACCTTAAGTACCTTGACCCAGTGAGCACTGGGTCCACATTTTCTTTTGCTGCCAGCATATTTCACAGAATGATCTAAGTCAGAAGGGACCTCAAGGATCCTCCAGCTCCAACCCCCCACCGCAGGCAGGGACACTTCCCACTACAACAGGTTGCTTAAGGCCATATCCAGCCTGGCCTTGAACACCTCCAGGGAGGGAGCATCCACAGCCTCTCTGGACAACCTGTGCCAGTGTCTCACCACCCTCACTGCAAAGAACTTCTTCCTAACATCTAGTTTGAATCTCCCCTCTGCCAGTTTAAACCCATTACTCCTCATCCTGTCATTCCAAGACCTTGTAAATAGTCCCTCCTCAGCCTTCCTGTAGGCCCCCTTCAGATACTGGAAGGCCACTATAAGGTCTCCTTGAATCCTCTTCTCCGGGCTGAAGAGCCCCAATTTTTGTAGCCTGTCGTCATAGCAGAGCTGGTTTTGCCTCTCCCATCCCTCATTAGTTTCAACTCCAGCTAAGGATTTTCCTGTTGTGTTCTTGCACCCTTGACACACAGGTAACAAACCCCATCTCACATAACCTCATGCATTTCATGAGGTTATCATGTATCTCTAACTTAAACCATCTCAGATTCTGCCTCTTAACCAGACAATCAGCTCTAAAATATAAAATAAGATAAAATCCACCTATATTTTGTTTAAGCTTAGTTACTGAAGTGGCTACATATACACAGATATGCATACACACATATTCTCTGCCTACACCTTCCATTACAATTGTTTTCCTATTTTTTAATGCAATATTTTTACCTACAGAACTATTTAAATCAGGGATGTGGTTCAGTTTGAAACTAAATCATTCAATATCTACTTTGAGGTGAGCTGAGTCACTCTGTTCCCTACAGATCTCTGTTGGCTATAATGGGAACTTAAACACCTAAGCACAGCCATCAACACCTATACAAACATAGTATAGAGAGCCAGTATAGTATAGAGAGCCAGTGGCATCCTGGCCTGCATCAGGAATGGTGTGGTCAGCAAGAGCAGGGAGGTCATTCTGCCCCTGTACTCTGCACTGCTTAGACCACACCTTGAGTCCTGTGTTCAGTTCTGGGCCCCCCAGTTTAGGAGGGACATTGAGATGCTTGAGCGTGTCCAGAGAAGGGCGACGAGGCTGGGGAGAGGCCTTGAGCACAGCCCTACGAGGAGAGGCTGAGGGAGCTGGGATTGGTTAGCCTGGAGAAGAGGAGGCTCAGGGGTGACCTTATTGCTGTCTACAACTACCTGAGGGGAGGTTGTGGCCAGGAGGAGGTTGCTCTCTTCTCTCAGGTGGCCAGCACCAGAACAAGAGGACACAGCCTCAAGCTATGCCAGGGGAGATTTAGGCTTGAGGTGAGGAGAAAGTTCTTCACTGAGAGAGTCATTGGACACTGGAATGGGTTGCCCGGGGAGGTGGTGGAGTCGCCGTCCCTGGAGCTGTTCACGGCAGGCTTGGACGTGGCACTTGGTGCCATGGTCTGGCCTTGAGCTCTGTGGTAAAGGGTTGGACTTGATGATCTGTGAGGTCTCTTCCAGCCCTGATGATACTGTGATAGTCACCAGTGGGTGTTCTAAGCTAGAACTAAATTGCACTCAAGATGTCCTTTTTTTTTGCATTTCTTCTTTCACATGTGTTTTCTAAAGAGATAAATGGGAAATGGTAAGATCATTTAAATAAAACTCCACATGGAATTAAATCTCACAGAACCTTTCTTATTTAGGTACATTATAAACAATTCAGAGATGTTAAATTAGGTACAGAAGAGTTGTTAGATTGCTTCTTCAATGCATAATGAGCATACTGAAAATCCTGTCATCAGGAAAAAGTAATTAAAAGCTAATAGAAGTCTTCCCATAAAGGCAATAAAGTTTAAACAAATTGCATTTCCTGCTTTCCAAAAGGATCCATATACATGGAACTATCTTACCAGTAGGCAGAAGTTAACACTGCTTCTTATGTCTCAAATGTTTAAAAGCTATCAAAATATTTTACCTTGAAGTAAGAAAAAGGATTGTGATGTGCAGTGTGACTGCAAGTGGCTAGCAGAAAAAATCCACAGTGGATGGCAAATCCAGCTGTGGAATCACTTCTTCAGGAGAACAAGCTAAACTTTCTGAAGGGAAGGGAGTGTAACTGCACTCTATGCTGTATTGTTCCTTAGGGATCATAGACCAGTAGCACAAATTAAAGCAGTGTATAGGATGCTTCAACCTATGCCTAGGTCAGGGCAATAAATAAAATGACCCAGAGCTACGAGCATTCTTTCATAGCTCAGCCATGAACAACCACATGAACTGAAACTGGGACAAATAAAAGAATCTACCTGTAGATTTCTGGAGACATGGATATGTTCTCCTTGATCACTACTGCAGTGACCAAAACCGCCTGTCTTAAAAGCATCTGTATTTGCTCATCATAACATTGCCAACCTTGACAAGTCACAAGATAGCAGACTTTTCAGATGACATCATTCTATTTCATTTATTTCCCCTCTTAGTCCTGCTATAAACTACCACTTAAAAGCAGCCATCTCATATCTCAATTTGAAAAATGTATGAAGCAGCACTGATTCTATTGAATTACCAAACTACTAAAATCATCAGTCAGACAAGAGGAAAAATGAGATGGTGATCAAAATGCATTTATCTAGTCCTCCACAGACTTAGGCATCAGCCATCTAGTGGAGCCTAGGAGAATTCTGAGAGAATTCTTTCAAGTTACAGACATTTCAGCTTTCTGGGGTTTTTCTTTTCCTTCTCCTGTATAATTTGTTTTATTAGTCTTGCTGACTCCATCAGAAACTCCATCACTATTCCCAGTACTGTAACACTGCAACTTTTTAGGCTATCAGGTAGCAACAGGACGAGGGGGAATGGAGCAAAGCTGGAGGTGGAGAGAGTCAGGCTGGATGTGAGGAGGAAGTTGTTCAGCATGAGAGCGGTGAGACCCTGGAATGGGTTGCCCAGGGAGGTGGTTGAGGCCCCATCCCTGGAGGTGTTTAAGGCCAGGCTGGATAAGGCTCTGGACAGCCTGATTTAGGGTAGGGTGCCCCTGCCCACAGCAGGGGGTTGGAACTAGATGATCCTTGTGGTCCCTTCCAACCCTGACTGATTCTATGATTCTACATCTTGATCTTTATATATAGGTAGATGGTTCTTGCTCGTAATGTGTTACATTTGGCCTAAGGTAATAGAATGTACAATTGAACAATACTTAGAAAACAACATCTGGAGTAAGGAGGAGTGTGCTAGTTTGAAGCTAGCTAGAATGTTTTGGTGAGAAAAACTAAATTATTGGCTGTGAAAGGAAAACAATGGTGATGCCTACTTCCCTCGGTTAGACGTTTATCTGTAGAGATCAACTGTAGAGCTGAGAATTCAGGACCATGATGAGCTCCTCGGGAAGATGCATCACACAAACTTTGTGAACTGCCTTGCCCTCCACAATGCAATTTCTACAAGGTGTGCTGAATGCCGCCCATATTGCTGCCTTTACATGCTGAAAATGCTTCAAGCTTGCAAAGAACTCTAAGGAAAACCATAGATAACATTTTGTCTAAACTCAGAGACAAAGCATCTATCTGAAACAGCAATAAAAATAAATCTAAGAAAACAACAACAGGAAGGTTATGTTTCTGAAGTTCATATATTCAGACTCAAGACAGCAGTGAATTATCAAACAGCATAAACTAAATGTTGCAGTGATTGTTGCTTTGCATTTCTTATTGAAAGACAAAATGAAGAAAAAATATATATGCTTCCAAAAGACTTAACTTTCCTATATAAAAGGCAAAATGAAGAAAAATTATATAGACTTCCAAAAGACTTAACTTTCCTAGTCTGAGGTGATTAGGGCAACAAGGCTGGTGAGAGGCCTTGAGCACAGCCCTACGAGGAGAGGCTGAGGGAGCTGGGATTGGTTAGCCTGGAGAAGAGGAGGCTCAGGGGTGACCTTATTGCTGTCTACAACTACCTGAGGGGTGGTTGTGGCCAGCAGGAGGTTGCTCTCTTCTCTCAGGTGGCCAGCACCAGAACAAGAGGACACAGCCTCAAGCTATGCCAGGGGAGATTTAGGCTGGAGGTGAGGAGAAAGTTCTTCACTGAGAGTCATTGGACACTGGAATGGGCTGCCCGGGGAGGTGGTGGAGTCGCCATCCCTGGAGCTGTTCAAGGCAGGATTGGACGTGGCACTTGGTGCCATGGTCTAGCCTTGAGCTCTGTGGTAAAGGGTTGGACTTGATGATCTGTGAGGTCTCTTCCAACCTTGGTGATACTGTGATAAAGGCCACTAGGGAAACCTGAGAATGCTGCCTTCTGCTTGGAACACCAGTACAGAAACCTCTACATAGTAATTAAAAGTACTTAACTACACTTATTTATTCTTATATTATTTGTTATCTAGAAAGTCTGGACCAGATGATCCCTGGGGTCCTTTTCAACCTGGCATTATGTGTAAAATTAGAACTTTGATGCCCCTGGGAGCTAAATGTAACAAACATTTGCCATTTCATTCTGTCTGCTGCTGGTCTGAAGTAAGTACCTTCTAACATAGAAAGAAGTGACCTCAGAAGTGCATGGGCCCAGACCCTTACTACTGCAAGCCTCATAGGATCAACCAGGTTCTGTCCAGGTCCCTCTGCAGGGCTCTCCTACCTTCCAACAGACCAACATCTGCTCCTAGCTTAGTGTCATCTGCAAACTTACTGATGCTGGACTCAATCCCCTCGTCCAGGTCATCAATAAAGATATTGAACAGGACTGGGCCCAGCACTGATCCTTGGGGAACACTACTAGTGACAGCTGCCAACTGGATGTGGCACCATTCACCACCACTCTCTGAGCTCTGCCATCCAGCCAGTTCTTGATCCAGGTATAGGATCTCTTCATAGAAAGTTTCTCCCACTTTAAACCAACTATTTTAGTGACAAACACAACCAGTGCCCTTATTTTTGTTGATAAGGTGACCCATTTGTTATTTAATCTAAAAAACTCCAACAACTTTTTTAAGTCTTAACCAAAGCTTCATAAAGTGTTTAAATGTTTTAAACCTTTTTTGCCCTGCAAGATCTCTCTAAGCTTGATTTGCTTTTGCACAAGAAGCTGAGTGAATCACAAGGCTCTGCACAAGGACAGCAGTAGATCCGTGCGGTGCTCAGTGTGCAGAGGCCATCAGGCTAAACTGTGGCTATGCTGCGAGCAAGACACTGCTCTGAGAAACAGATGAGGAAACAGATTGCAACTCGCAGACTGACAATCTGCTTGCTGGGTTTCTCATACTTTAGAGGAGAAATATCTTGGGCCAGGCCTACACATGGCATAGCTGTGCTGAGCACGGATAAGCAAAGAACGGAGTCATTCCCTGCCACAGTCTGCCAAGCATACAAGAGGAAAAAAACAGCTCCTTGAAGGCTGCTCCACCCTCCCATGCTGTGTAATGGCCAACAAAGAGCAAGCAGGGGCCAATTCAGCCTTCCCTACTACCCTGTGCCAGTTGACATTAATTCATATTCTATCCTGCAGTCCTGTTAAACATTCATAGCTCTTTTAACATCTGAAGTGTAAAAAGACTACAGATTAGCATTTCATCAAGAACTATCATTTTTTTCTTTAGGCTGTAACATATTAGTAGGGAAAAAAAACCCACATATGTGACTGCAAGTGGTAAAATAAGAGAATCATAGAATCAACCGGGTCGGAAGAGACCTCCAAGATCATCCAGGCCAATCTATCCCCCAGGCCTATCCAGTCAACTAGACCATGGCACTAAGTGCCTCATCCAGGCTTTTCCTGAACATCTCCAGGGATGGTGCCTCCACCACCTCATTTGAGGTCTCTGAGATACATCAAAACCTCCCAAGTTATTTTGTCCTAAAACACTTTGAAAGAAATGAAGCCTGTCTCTTCCCAGCCATGAAATATTGGATGGTCACTAAAAAAAAAACATGTTATGGATATACAAATAATGAGATTAAATACTGGGTTTGTTAAAAACACTTTGCCTTTTTTAATGTGTTAAATCATTTAATGGGCTGCAGGAATTAAATGATACATTCTTTCAGGACTGTGGGATTTCACTCTCATGTTTTTGTTCCTATATTGGATTTAAATAGAAGTCAGTGAAACAATTTAAACATCTGTGAAAATTATCCTTGCAATCTACTGCAAAAAAAAAAACACCTTTGTTTTATTTTTTATATGAAACATACTTAATGTACCAATATATGACAAATCCAAGGAGTGCAATTCCAGAAGAAACAGAGAAACTAAAGCTCCCTTACACTTCAGCCTTGTAAACTTTGAATGTTTTCTGAGGTGTTTCAAAATATCCTTGTTTCATAGTAAAAGAACAGCCCTCTAGGCCTGCACTAATGGTTTGGGTTAGAGAGTGTAGCCTGCACACAGGTTTAACACAGCTTTAGATACTCTAATGTATCTCACCTAGAATTTAGATCTGTCTACACAGGTCACAGCTCTTTGTTAAAGTCCATCAGCCCATGCTAGTACCCCAGAAACTCACAGGCATCTAAAATGCCACAATATATCTGGATGTTAGGAGGAAGTTCTTCACAGAGAGAGTGATTGGCATTGGAATGGGCTGCCCAGGGAGGTGGTGGAGTCATTGTCCCTGGAGGTGTTCAAGAAAAGCCTGGATGAGGCACTTAGTGCCATGGTCTAGTTGACTGGATAGGGCTGGGTGCTAGGCTGGCCTGGATGAGCTTGGAGGTCTCTTCCAACCTAGTTGATTCTATGATTCTATTGAATTGTGGTAGTTTGAAGCCAGCTGGAATGTTTTGGTGAGAAGGATTAGATCCACACACTCATTCATTCATATATTTATCTGCATGCTTGAACAGCCTTCCAGAATGCTGTTTTCCTGAATTGTTGTCACCATTTAAAATAATGACTTAGAAGTCAGCCCTTTAAAAAGCAGATAATTTACTCTGCAATTGACATCAATGAATAGGTTCAGCTATAAAACAACCAAACAAAGCCTTGCCCTATTTTTCCCCAAAGTGCCATAAAACTCACTAAGAGTCAAGAAGAAGGAAAAAAAAAAGTGATAAAAATGTAAATAGATCAGAGCTCAGACAGTTTGTTCCCTGGTTCAGATCACAATCAATGTGCACTTGTCAATTCATGAATATTAAATTCCATTCACAAGGTGCATAATTACTGCAAAGCAAATTTCCACCAGAAAAGGCACCAAGCCACGGAGGGCTCAGCCACAGAAACTCTTTCCAGCACTCAGGAAATCTGAGCTGTACTGCTACTCAGGCTAACATATCAGGCACAGTGTTAGCCCACTTTCTGCTGAAACACTTGGATTTTTCCAACCTAATGCTAGGAAGAGCATTGCCAAAAGGAAAAAGAAACAGTAACACAGACTTTTCTCACCAGAACAGGCCAGGTACAACTCTGGGACATCTTTTTAGGAACTGAGCAATAACCATGATCACTGGAACACTAAAATTTACTGCCAAGTACAAAAGACTATATAAAAAGATGAAAAGTATGTCCCTGTTTGGTTTGTGGGGGTATATTTTGTCACTTTTATTTCATTGTAACTTTCAAAAGCAGTTTTTTAGACTAATAAACTGCCTCTTCAAAACCCTAAACAACCAAACAGTGGTACAGCTCCACTAGAAACCTAAATCAATTGATCCTTCAGATCATCTCAACCAACCTCAAAGTCAAATTTTCACACTGCACAATCATAGCCCTTCTACAGCTTTGCTATTTTCAGTAAGTGTTGACTTCCTAAACAGCACCAAAATGACTGAGTTTGAACCATTCTTCCGTTTCCATGTGTTCTGGACCAAAACAAATCCAACCTTAGCCTTGCATGTCATTCTGGACTTAATCCATATTTCCTGGCATCAGTTAGATTGTGCAACCTTCCCAAGAAAAGAGGTATGTTAAAATACCTGGTACACAGAATTCCCTCCTGAAAACAATTTCTTATCATGCATAGTAGCTTCTACTTTAAACATTCCTGGTAAGAGCAAAGAAATGAATAAGATTCCCTCTAAAACACGTTGTGTCCAACAGTGTGTGAGACTGTGTTGATGCATTAATCTATTATGTATTGTTATTTTTTAATGCATTCAAATCATCTTTTTTTTCTTACTATCAGAAATAATTCAGCAGCTGTAAGCCACATTTGGACTTCTCGTTTTTGAAGTTACATTTAAAGAAGTCGCAGATGAGAAATATCATAAATAAGGCAGTACCTGTTTTACTTTGCTTTACTTTTCTTTAAGCTAAGTACACTCCAAGAAAAAAAAAGGGGGGGGGAGGGGATGGGGGAAGAGGAAAACAAAAGCAACCAAACCACACCGTAGTTGAGTTTATACCCTAAAACAATGAGTAACAAACAATGGCTTTCATGACCCATCTGTGCGTACAAAACACATGGCTAATGTGTTCCCTATACACCAAGCAAAACCCTGCCGTTTAATACAAGAGAAAACCACAAGCAAACACAATCCCTTCTGCATCAACGCAACTTGGGGTATACAACATGAAAGTAACAGTGGAAGAACACAGCACAGGCACTGGCCCCGAAAAAAGTCACTACCCAAGTCATGCAGGGCAACTGGATTACAAATGGCCACACGGTGCACTGAAACGAACTTAATTCTGCGCTTGCAACAAATGAGCATCACACTTCAGGAGGGCTCATGCTTTAAATTCAACCAATTATCCGGTGCACACCTTGCTCTGCAGCCTGTTCAAGCACAGCACAAAAAGCACAACGTGTTTTCAATTTGGGCAATGAGCTACTAATTAAACAACGGCGCAGTAATTGATTCAGCTGGGGCTTCAGAGAACTTTGCTAAACCACAGGTATCTGAACTGTTGTTTGCAGCACCAAAACCAGCTCTAGGACAACAAGACTTTACAATAGACTTTAAACAGGCATAATTTGGACAGTTGCACTAAATCTTCTTTGAGAGAGAACACTAAAACAATAAATATATCGACCAAGGAGGCACTGGCAGTAGGATCACAAATTTAGTTTTGTTTAGGATCTTTCCATTTCTCTAGGCATTTTTTTTTTCCCCCTGGAAGGGAAGAAAAGAACACCCACAAAATAAAACAAAAAGCCCATAAACAAACACACACACACACACAAAAACACACAGAAAATAAGGGCAAAAAGCTCATAAACAAACACACACACACAGAAAATAAAGTAAGAAGCCCATGAACAAATACACACACAAAAACACCCAGAAAATAAAGCAAGAAGCCCATAAACAACTACACACACACAAAACACCCAGAAAATAAAGCAAGAAGCCCATGAACAACTACACACACACAAAACACCCAGAAAATAAAACAAGAAGCCCATAAACAACTACACACACACAAAACACCCAGAAAATAAAGCAAGAAGCCCATGAACAACTACACACACAAAATACCCAGAAAATAAAGCAAGAAGCCCATGAACAACTACACACACACAAAACACCCAGAAAATAAAACAAGAAGCCCATAAACAACTACACACACACAAAACACCCAGAAAATAAAGCAAGAAGCCCATGAACAACTACACACACAAAATACCCAGAAAATAAAGCAAGAAGCCCATGAACAACTACACACACACAAAACACCCAGAAAATAAAACAAGAAGCCCATAAACAACTACACACACACAAAACACCCAGAAAATAAAGCAAGAAGCCCATGAACAACTACACACACACAAAACACCCAGAAAATAAAACAAGAAGCCCATAAACAACTACACACACACAAAACACCCAGAAAATAAAGCAAGAAGCCCATGAACAACTACACACACACAAAACACCCAGAAAATAAAGCAAGAAGCCCATAAACAACTACACACACACAAAACACCCAGAAAATAAAGCAAGAAGCCCATGAACAACTACACACACAAAACACCCAGAAAATAAAACAAGAAGCCCATGAACAACTACACACACACAAAACACCCAGAAAATAAAGCAAGAAGCCCATGAACAACTACACACACACAAAACACCCAGAAAATAAAGCAAGAAGCCCATGAACAACTACACACACAAAACACCCAGAAAATAAAACAAGAAGCCCATAAACAACTACACACACACAAACACCCAGAAAATAAAGCAAGAAGCCCATAAACAACTACACACACACAAAAGCACCCAGAAAATAAAAGAAGCCCAAGAACAACTACACACACACAAACACCCAGAAAATAAAGCAAGAAGCCTATAGATAACTACACACACAAAACCACACAGAAAATAAAACAAGAAGCCCAGAAACAACTACACACACACAAAAACACACAGAAAATAAAACAAGAAGCCCATGAACAACTACACACACACAAAAACACACAGAAAATAAAACAAGAAGCCCATGAACAACTACACACACACAAAACACCCAGAAAATAAAGCAAGAAGCCCAGAAACAACTACACACACACAAAAGAAACAACCAACAAACCCAGGCAAGAGAATAAAACCCCAAACCTCCCAGTTAATTCACGTTCTAGGTCAAGAGTGTTTTAGTTCAGCCTTCCTTTGCTATGCCTGCTGTAGTACTGGACACTAGCACTGACCCCTGTGCTGCAGATGCCCTCGTTTGAATAGTGGCATATATCATAACCCACCCCCCCGATAATGCTCCTACTTAAGAGCATGATGAAACTTACCATCAAAGCCACGCTGTAGCTTGCCTGAGGTATGACTAATGACTAAAGTTAAGTCTTTTCACCCAACACGGCCAGTAACCCAATTTCACTCCACTAAATCCAGCTACCTGGAAAGTATTAATGCTCCTCTTTTATCCTGCTCCCTAAGTTTTACACCTTCTCTGCCTTAATAATCTCACATTAAAACAAACAAACGAACCACTACAATAAAAAAATCCCATTCTTTGTTTTCTAGGCTGATTGCTCAATTTCTTCTGCAAGTGAGGTGAGCTACTACAGGTGAGGGTATGGGGTGAAGCCATGGCTTTTCACACCGAATTCCACCACACCGAGCCTTCTCTGTGATCAAAGCTTCCATCTGGGATTGAAAGTGGTCATTAGAAGGTGAAATAGCAACGGGTGGATAATTAGCCCATGGTGCACATTAGCCCAGCAATAAAACCCTAAGTTGTGCACCGTTATCTAGGAGCAGGATGAACGTGTACCTTACTGACGCATTGAAGGCAAGAAATTCGGTGCCGCTCCATGAGTAAAATGCGTGCCTGTGACTTTAAGCACAGGCACACTTGTACTTGGCGAGAGTGAACCATTTATTGTTACTATGCAGGATGCAGGGATGGAAATGAAGATGAGAGGGGCGATGATGATGACAGGGAAGAAGAGGTTAATATCCCCAGCATCTGACGAGGAACGATGTCCCTACCTCAGTAAGCTGGATAAGGGAATAGCTCCAGATCCACTGCCCAGGATCCCTCCTTTCCTCCCAGAGAGGAGTTTCTCCACCAGAGCCACATTCCCAGTGCGAGCAGCTTCCAGCAGTTCCTGGTCCTTCCCCATGGTAAGGCACCAAGCAGCCCCCCAGGCACCCCGCCGCGCACTCGGAGAGCTACACCCCGGGCCACAGCCGCCCCCTCTCCACAGAGCGGTCTCCGCTCCTCAGACCCTGCCTCAGAGCAGAGGAGAGATTCCTGCAGTCCCTTCCAGACCAGCAGGAGCAGCAGCAGGAGGGAGGAGGAGATTCACCTCCTCCTAGTTTCACTGGATCATTTCTGGGTGGAGTGTGGAAGATAAAAGAGGGGGGGAGGACGAGGCCAATAAAGAGCCTCCCCCCACCTTCCATGCATACACCCTGAGCCCCGGCCCGGAGGACGGGTGGCGGAGCGTCGCGGCAGGCGAGCGGGCAGCCTCGGCCCCCGTGCCCGCGGCCGGCCGGGCAGAGGGAATAGCGACCCTCGCTGACGGGCGGCAGCAGGGCGGGCCGGGGGGCGGAGGCGCAGCCCTGACTTGCCAGGCCCGTTGCTGGGGAGACGCGGCCGGCGCGCGCTCAGTGGCTGCCGGGCCCGGTGCCCCCTGCGCCTGCCCCAGCCCCGCCGCCGCCGCCGCCGCCGAGAGCTGCTGCCTGCGGCCCCGCCCCGCCCCGCCCGCCCCGCGCCGCCGGCGCCTCGCGCTCCGCTGCGGTGCCGGTAGGGTGGGCCGGGGGCGCGCGAGCACGCCCGCCCCGGCAGCGGCACTGCCCTCCGCCCGCCCCGGCAGGTGCACTGCCCCCCGCCCCGGCAGCGGCGCCTTCCGCCCGCCCCGGCAGGTGCAATGCCCCCCGCCCCGGCAGCGGCGCCTTCCGCCCGCCCCGGCAGGTGCACTGCCCTCCGCCCCGGCAGCGGCGCCTTCCGCCCGCCCCGGCAGGTGCACTGCCCTCCGCCCCGGCAGCGGCGCCTTCCGCCCGCCCCGGCAGGTGCACTGCCCTCCGCCCCGGCAGCGGCGCCTTCCGCCCGCCCCGGCGCCGGGAGGGCCCCGAGCGCGGCCTGCCGCAGGTGCGCCGGGGCGGCGGCGCCTCCGTGCGCTGCGGAAGGGGACAGGAGGGCCTGGCGCGGCCCGCGGTGCGGCAGGCGGCGAGGCTCCGCTGTCCGCAGCGGGAGGGAGGCTCCAGGAGGGGAGGGCGGGTTCCTGGGCAGCACGGGCAGGCTGGAGGTGGGCGCTGAGGCACAGCCTCCCGAGGCGAATTAGCTGCAGGTGTGGTTGGGGTGGGGTTGAGGGAACTGTGGCTTAAAGCATGCGTAGGTAGGGAGGATTTAACCCCATCCGGGGACGCGGCAGGGCGCTCCGGGACGGATGGGAGCCTGCTCCGTTGAGCAGAGCCGTGTAGGCAAAAAGGAAGATCCGGGCCTCGGGGAGGGCAGGAGCGACACTGAGCTGCTGTCTGGGCCTGCCGGGCAGCGCAGATGCCTCGCACCCATCAGACGCCAGGAGCGTGGCTCTCCAGTGTTTCAAAGGCTGACAGGTTTAGCAATGGATTTGGTGTCCGAATCGGTCGTCCCTTTTGTTGCTGGGTTCTATTCCGGGTTTCAAACGTGCAGCCTTTTTAATTGTGTGGCTTCTCCATGCACCAGAATTAGCCCTTCCTTGCGACTGGTGCTGGTGCTTACGAGCTGTGTGGAAAATACTTCGTGCTGGCCAGCCCGTAGGTGCATCTGTGCTTAATGCACCATTTAACACTGTGCATATAGGAAAAGAATCACAGAATGTCAGGGGCTGGAAGGGACCTCGAAAGATCCTCTGATCCAGCCCCGCGGCCAGAGCAGGATCGCCTAAAGCAGATCACCCTGGAACACAGCCAGACGATTCTTGAGTATCTCCGGAGAGGGAGACTCCACAGCCTCCCTGGGCAGCTGTTTCCAGGGCTCTGTCACCCTCACGGTAAAAAATACTTCCTGGGGTTCACATGGAACCTCCAATGCCTCAACTTCCACCCGTTGCCCCTTGTCCTGTCGCTGAGCAGAGCCTGGCTCCATCCTCCTGGCACTCAGCCCTTACATATTTATAGACATGAATGAGGTCACCCCTTAGTCTTCTCCTCTCCAAGCTGAAAGCCCCAGCTCCCTCATTCTCTCCTCATAAGGACAATGCTCAACTTCCTTAATCATTTTTTTTGCCTCAAAATTACAGCTTCATATTCCATAAGTAGAACCCTAGATAGAACAGGCAAGCAGAAGACCCCTTCCTGTTTCCCTGTGGAGATCAGTGGTTCACTCTGCTCCCAAGATGTAAACCACAGCAATGGCAAAATGACATTGTGGTGGGCAGGGTTTTAATGTTATGTTTCCAGAGAGAGAGTGTTAATTACTCCAAACCTATGGTGCGTTCAAATGAGTGGAAAGATGCTTGTTGATTTCACAAATGATTGAGTTTAATCCCTGCCAGTAACAGTTTCACTGATGTTTTCTTGTGGTTTTATTAGATAATATTTAATTAACATTGCTTATCTTTGAAAAAAATAGGTATTTTTCCCCCTAGGATCAGCTTTTCTCTTGCAAAGGAAACAAAATGTTGTTATGAAAACCTCTTGTGTGTAGCTGTCCACAGCACCAAAACAGTATCTTTAGCTAGAAAATGCAATGTCTATAGTTAGACATTCACAAGATGTGTGAAATGTCTTCTCCAGGGTTGTCAACAGGACATGGAATTGAGCAGTGACATAATAGGTGGAGAGACTCTATAATGAAGACCTCTCTGATTGAAAGAGTGTGATTCTGTGATCAGGAGTGTTTCATTATAGCTTAAGTAAATGTATAATCACATGAATTAGAAATTACAGCCCAAGTCCTTAGTCAGAGTAGAAAGCAGTAATTTAAAGCTGGAGTAAAAAGTTATGTATCTTGTTACCAGCCACATCAGCACTATTTCCAAAGGAGTTAGCCATAAACTATGGATACAGCTGCATTCCAAAGCTTCTTGATGTCCTCTTTTAAGGCAGTCATAATTCCCCTTTATTTCTGCTTTGATTTTCATCACATGCATAGCCCCATAAATACCTTCTGAATCTTCTGCAGGAATAGGTTTCTTCAGGTTTGCTGAGAGCCTCTGAAGGAGGTGCCCATATTCCATGAAGAGCTAATCCTCAGGCAAGGGTATGTCCATAAACCTGTATGTTTGTGACAGATTGGAAGCAGACAGGAAGGAAAACTCAGGGGTTTAAGATTTTTTTGTTGTTGTTGATGTGGTTAGATCAGCAGATGGCAAATATGACTCAGTATAAACGTTACATAATTCTTCTTGGGGAAAATAAAATCTCAAAACTCTGCTCTAATTGAAAAGATCACCCAAAAAATAAGATGTGTGGAGAATCAGGACAGAAGTTATCAATGGAGCAGATGCATGGAGTAGCCAGCACATTCAGGAAGATTTTATGAATGTAGTGAGGTTTAAAACATACCCCAGGAAACTCAGCAACTTAGTACCCAACAAAACTGTGAACACCAAATGCAGGGCTTGCACAAACAGCTCTGTCAACTTGTAAAACAACAAAAAGGGAATCTAAGCAGCACTGTGTAATGGGGCTGCTGAAGCAAGGAATTCAGAACTGGTCTGTTTCCAGAGATGAAATCAGTAGTGGACTGTATTCCCAAACAAAGCCAAAACAAAAACCCCAACAAAGTACCAAGACTCAGCTGACTGTAAATGGCCAAACCTGGGTGGACTCCTTTGTGTCTGTAAATATCTGCATGCTATCACCCTGTTAATATCAGGACAACAGTGTGGAGTGTTAAATAGTGTGCTAGTTTCATAGAATCACAGAAGCAACCAGGTTGGAAGAGACCTCCAAGATCAGCCCGACCAACCTAGCACCCAGCCCTATCCAGTTTGAGCCTAGCTGGGATATGTTGGTGAGAAGAATTAGATGGTAGGCCATGAAAATGAAACAGTGGTGATGTCTGCTGCACTCATAGGCTTGCTGAGATGTATTAAAAACAAGAACACAAACATAGATAACAGTTTGCTCTGGCTGCCTCCCTTCTTTCTCTAACCTGCTGTCTGTTTAACTAATCCCTCTGCTTCCTAGCTCTCCTGGCCAATTCTCCAAACTCACCCTGAATGTAAGGCTAAGTCTGCGATAATGTAGAGGGGTGGAAATGAGGTGGAAGGGTGGTTGAGAGCCCCTCCTGGGGACTCTGGTTTCTGGGAGGGCTGTTGTGTTTCTGTATTACCATTTTAACTTGTATATTTCTGCATATAGCTGTAAATATATTGTAAATATCTGTTTGTATATTGTGCTAACCTGTAAATATAAAGCTTCATTCTAATTTTCAGCTTGGCTGAGTCTGGTCTGGGTGATTTCTTAAGTGTGTGTGTGGGGGGGGTGGGTAACACCCAAAACATCACAAATATGTATAGATATATATAATATGTTAACCAGACATAGAAAATAGAAACAATGCTTTACAGTTCACAATAGATGAGGGGAAAATAAAGATTGTAAAATAGCCAAGAGCTCTTTCAGAATGTTATGTGCTTTTGCTATACCACAGGAGAATTTTGATTCTATGCTTTTAGTATTTGCAAAGGCATTTTAAGTTATGACCACTGCAGCTCTCAGAGTCTAAGTGGCATCACACTTTCAATCTCAGAATTTCTCTTAACACAACATATGCCTTACCTTCTGTTTTCTTCCATTTTGTAAAGCAGCAAGAGAAAGCACTTAGCCTACCTAAACACTCTTTAGCTGGTTTGTGACTAGAAAGGGCCAGGACTGAATGCAATAGGCAGGGGCTTTGCTTCATGTCTTTAGAATGCAGCTATCGCTTGGCTTCATTCTCATTTCGGAGTGACAACTTCCTCATTTCCCTCCACCTGCAGCCTCCCATACTTAAAGGCAAATGAAACACCTACTTTCTAACATTCTCTGACTTTCCCCTCTGTATTTTCAAGCAGGAAGTCATATGAAAAACTGAGTTGTAGTGTTGAAAAAAAAAAAAACCAAGTCTGTGGTATTAAAAATAGTTGTGTAGAATAGCAAACATATCAACATCCTACTTTCAGGACTGTCTGCTATCAATTCCTTCATGGAAAGATACAAAGAAGGTCTGATATCCCTGTGAAGAATTCTGAGGGATATTCTGGGATATGCTAGGATGAGCCACCAGACTGATTTGGCAGTAAAAAAAATAAACTAGCATTAACTAAGCCTAATTATTCTCAATTTTATTCAGCTATGTTGAGTCAGGGACAAGGGCTGCAAAGTGCCCAGAAGAAAGCTGTTTCTTGCATGCTTGGTGGCAGAGTTTTTCAGGCTTGGTCATGTCATTTGCTCTTTATAGTGTGTACATAATGTTGAAAAGACACAGTGAACTTCAAACAACCATGACTGGCTTTGTGTTTGCACTGCTCATGTAGGAGATACCTGAACATCAGGCTCAGAGGCTAAGTGCAGAGTAGAGGGGTCCCAGGAGCATGTCTGAGGTCCCAAGGCCAGGCATTAACATCTGTTGTGTGCTGGTTCCTTGTCAGGGTGAAACCCTTAAGTGAATCAGTCTTCCTCAGTGATAGACTCCGAAGGTACATGGACACAGTGGACAAGACCTCAGTTTAGATAACTAGGACACACCATAAATCTCAAATGCTGCTTAATTTAGCTCTTGCCATTGAAATATGAAAAAGGATTTGCATCCTCCTCCACTGTATGAGAATATGGTAGAAACTGAAAGTACTAAACATAACTCCTGAAGAATATAAAAGCACCAAGAGTGCTATGGTTTCAAAAGAGTGCCTGAATGCTTGGGCTCACCAAATTAAAGAGAAGCTGAAGCACCACGTAAGGAAAAAGCCAGTTTTGATGAGGTAGTCACAATAATCGTATCTGTGACTACATCATGTCTGCTATAAAGGCTTACTTGCTTCCAGGCATGTTGTCGTGGTGTACATTTGTAATGGAAAAGAACATGCAAGGACATGGCCCCATGGTGGTGCTGCATAGCAGGAAGGTGCTGTCTCAGCACTTGCACTGCCTGACCCCACTATATCATTCTCATGGGGCTCCAAAAACACTGAAGAAGAGCAACAAATTAAATTTTATTACCCAGATACTCCCTACAGAGTCGTGTGAACACAGGATGGGAAGCCTGCTGCATTCCCCAGAAGGATCTAGCGTCCTACTGCTTCAAAGTCTCCAGTCCACACAGGCTGCAGGTTGTGCCTGCACTGGGGAGCTGAGCCTCCAGGCAGCAGTGATGGGATGGTACTGACAGCGAGTCAAATCTGTCTGCCCTGTCATTTCCAGTGCACTTGCAATGTCGTGCTGATGGCAGCTGCTAAGATGAAGTGCTACAGCTATACATTTCTTTACATGCATTTTTTGTGTGACAGCAGGTGGGATTAGCAGTATAATTATTCATCCAATCCTTCTGCTCTGCCGTAGGTTTACATCAGTTTGCTATCAAAATATGCCTAAGATTATTTTTCATGCATTAGGGAGAAATGCAGAATGAAATGTGAATACAAGTTGGCAAGAGCAGCATGCTGATTAGCTGCCCTGATCCAGCGTGTGCTGACAGATACAAGACAGTATTAAAGCTCTGCCTGTACTGCTCGCTGCACAGCTCCATGCAATAAACCCAGCTTGCCCCTACCTCTGACACACTGCAACTTCTTCTGGACTTGAAAATATCTTCCCCTCCTTGTCATCTCTTGAAGATGTGTACGACGTTGCCTGCACATCAGATTCTGACTGCCTGAAAGAAGGATCACAGCTGAAACATGTGAGTGATGAGGGACTGCAACTGAAAGCACAGACAGCTGTTAACATGGTGCACAAATGTTACCCTTGGCTTTTGAAGGGTGGCACACAGGAATGGCTCCACAAGGAAACTGGTGCAGTCCAAGGCAAGGGCCATTCTGTTTGGCTCTATCAATAACAGCTATTACATAGGAATATATAGTGGTGAATGCTCAGAAAGAACAGAAAGGGTTAAGTAAACACTTGTGCATTATGCACCCTTCAGGTATGTTTATGCTTCTGGATACAAATTACAATGACCAGGGCCCCAGAATGTATTTGAAATTCCAACTATGCTGCTCTCCTTCAGACCTCACTGGGTCCAAGAGAAAGAAGTGCCATGGTTTAGTTAATTAGAAGGGTAAGGTGATGTGCTAGTTTGAGCCTAGCTGGGATGTTTTGGTGAGAGGAATTAGTTTATAGGCTGTGGAAAGGAAACAGTGCTGATGCCTACTGCACTCACAGGCTTGCTGAGATGTGTAAGAACAAGAACATAAACATAGAGAAGGCAGTTGTTGCTCTCTGTCTCTGGGGCTGCATGAACTTCTCTCTAACCTCCCATCTGTGTGACTAATTCATCTGCTTCCTAACTCCCCTGGCTGACCCTCCAGACTCACATTGAATGTAAGGCAAAGTCTGGGGTAAGGTAGAGGGGTGGGAAGGAGGCGGAAGGGTGGTTGGGAGCCTCTCCTGGGGACTGAGGTTTCTGGGAGGGCTGTTGTGTTTCTGTATTACTTTCTAACTTGTCTATTTCTCTCTATAGCTGTATATATATTGTAAATACCTGCTTGCATATTGTGCTAGGCTACAAATATAAAGCTTTCATTCAATTCCAGATCAGCTGAGTCTAGTCTGCACTTTTCTTAAGTGTGGGGGGGGCAAGTAACACCCCAAATCATAGCAGGTGATAGGTTGGACTTGATGATCCTGGAAGTCTTTTCCAACCTGGTTAAAACTCTGTGATTCTGTAATGGTTACTGGAAATTAATCGAAGGAGCACACAGAATAAACCAGAATAAAACAAATCTGGGAAGGCTCAGAACTGTCTGTATTTTAAAAGGTATAAATCTCAGAGGGTGGGAGATGGACAGTGAGTGACAGCTGACTCCTCTATTGTCTGAAATCAATGCATATGGTGGGAATCATAGACTCAACCAGGTTGGAAGAGACCTCCAAGATCATCCAGTCCAACCTAGCACCCAGCCCTAGCCAGTCAACCAGGCCATGGCACTAAGTGCCTCATCCAGGCTTTGCTTGAACACCTCCAGGGACAGCAACTCCACCACCTCCCTGGGCAGCCCATTCCAATGCCAATCACTCTCTCTGGGAAGAACTTCCTCCTAACACCCAGTCTAGACCTCCCCTGGCACAACTTGAGACTTGTTAAAGGACTGGGCTGATATCCCATAATGACTCTATTGCCTCAAAACAATCCGAGTGGCAGGGCAGGGCTGATAGGCCCTAGTGATTGTGCTGTCTCCTACAGGAGTGTGACACTACCTGGTCTTGAATAGACCAGAGGGGTAGATAACTCTTTAGAGCTCCAGAGGAGAGCAGCTGGCTGGGCAGATGGCTCAAGAGTGAAAAGAGGCAATCTCCTCACTTTGAATATATAACGACTGCAGCAGCTCCACGGAAAGGCACAGTGCAACAGCACTTTGTGACAGGCACTGCCCTGCAGGGGCCTGCTGCACATCTCTCTTTGCACTTTGCAGAGATTAGCTTCTAAATCTTAGCAGCGGCCCAGGGTTGGCTTGGGACCTGAGGTTGTGAGGGGAAGAGGCTGATACAGCTGGGAGTAACAGCAAGCCATCTGAAAGGCTAAACACATGAATGGACTCCATGATCTTGGAGGTCTTTTCCAACCTGGTTAAAATTCTGTGATTCTGTATGATGAATGCATGGAGACAGATGGACAGAGGGCTGCTTTCCCCCTCAAAGCCCAAATGGATATAGTGCTGTCAGATAAGCAACCTTCCACTGACCCTCCTACTAGCTGTAGTTTGCCACTCTTTGCAGTTTCTCAGTTTGACATAGGTGTTCTTCACAGCAATGATGCAGCTAGCTAAAGTTACACTGAATTCTTGGGGCTGGACAGTTGCTTTTGCATGATCAGAACTATTTGTGCTGAAAGACACAAAACACAAGTGACTGACATTTCACCTACTAGGGCCTGTCTTTGTAGGTTGAGTCCAAGAGGTTAACTTAAGTCACAGTCCCATACGAAAAAAAAAAGGGGGGAGAAAAAGGAAACAAAAAGAAAAAAAAAGAAAAAGGAAGAAAGATAAATGAAGAAAGAAAAAAAGAAATAAGGAAGAAAAAAGGAAGAAAAAGGAAAAAGGAAAATACAAAACAAAAAGGGAAAAAGGAAAAAAGAAAAAAGACAAAAGAAAAAAATCAGGAAAAAAGGAAACAAAAAAAAGGAAAAAGGAAAAAGAAAAAAGGAAAAGAAAAAAAAGGAAAAAAGGAAAAAGAAAAAGGAAAAAGGAGAAATAAAAAAGGAAAAAGAAAAAAAGAAAAAAGAAAAAAGAAAAAAGGAAAAAAGGAAACAAAAAAAGGAAAAGGAAAAAAGAAAAAGGAAAAAGAAAAAGGAGAAATAAAAAGGAAAAAGAAAAAAAGGAAAAAGGAAAAAGAAAAAGGAAAAGAAGAAAAAAGAAAAAGTAAAAAAAGTAAAAAAGGAAACAAAAAAGAAAAAGAAAGGAAAAAAAATTAAAAAAGGAAAAAAGGAAAAACTAAAAAGGAAAAATTAAAAAAAAGGAAAAGAGGAAACAGGAAAAAAAAGAAAAAAGAAAGGAAAAAGAAAAAAAGAAGAAAAAAAAGAAGAAAAAAAAAGAAGGGAAGAAAAAGGGGAAAAAAGGAAAAAAGAAACCCAAAACCCCAGCTTGCCTGGACCAGATTAAAGCCCCAACAGAGTCAAAAGGAACCTCGGATCTAACATTCATGACTTGAAGGTGAGGTGCAAACTGCTGTTGCAATTAGCCTGGGTAGTAGATGAGTGGGAGGTAGCAAATGTGATGCTAATAACTTTAGAGAGGCTTGAAGGAGGATTTGGAGAACTTCTGAGACTGATTTCCTTGCCTGGCAAAGTGGCAGACATCTGGCTTCATACAACAGTGAATATTCAGCATGGCTTTTGGAGAAGCAAGTCATGTCTCATGTATCTAAATGTGCTCTGAAGGAGTCAAAGAGCATATGGAAAATGGCAATCCAATCAATATATTGTATTTAGCTTTCCAGAAAGCTTTTGACAAGGTCCTTTCTGAATACTTTTAAAGAAGCTAAACTGTTATCAAGTCAGAGGGATGGTTCTTTTGTGAACAGGCAATTGCTTACAGGAAGGAAAGTAAAAGGAAAGAGGTTGTCAGGACAGCTGTGTGGAGGTGTCTCCTAGGACCTGCACTGTCCAGCAAAGAGTCTCTGAAGAGAATACAAAGTAAGGAAGTTTGCCAACCAAACAACAGGTTTCAGAATAGCTTGAACTGAGCATGAAAGAGTACATCATGACATTGAAGAGGAGGTAGAATTCAACACGGACAAAAGTCATCATTTCCCTGATGTGAGACAGAAAGGAGGTTTTGGATTCCCCTTTTGGAAGTCCAGAACTGCTGCTACACCTCTGTAATCTCAAGTTATTGGAGTTACCTTAATGAAAATGTCTGTGTAATGCTACATGGTAATCAAACTGACAAAGTGACTGAAAAGGATTAGGGGAAAGAAGAGAGCAGCATGATGTCAGCATTCAAAACTGTGTTTATCCTGTCCCAAGAAGATGACATCGGTGGGCAAAGGCCAATGGGATGAGATTGAACAAGGCCAAGTGCAGGGTTCTGCACTTTGGCCACAACAACCCCAAGGAGCCCTACAGGCTGGGGACAAAGTGGCTGAGAGCAGCCAGGAAGAAAGGGACCTGGGGGTGCTGGTAGATAGTAGGTAAACATGAGCCAACAGTGTGCCCAGGTGGCCAAGAGAGCCAATGGCATCCTGGCCAGCATCAGGAGTAGTGTGGCCAGTAGGACAAGGGAGGTTATTCTGCCCCTGTACTCAGCACTGGTCAGGCCACACCTTGAGTGCTGTGTCCAGTTCTGGGCTCCTCAATTCAAGAGAGATGTTGAGGTGCTGGAAGGTGTCTGGAGAAGGGCAACAAAACGGGGGAGGGGCCTGGAGCACAGCCCTGTGAGGAGAGGCTGAGGGAGCTGGGGGTGTGCAGCCTGCAGAAGAGGAGGCTCAGGGCAGAGCTCATTGCTGTCTACAACTACCTGAAGGGAGGTTGTAGCCAGGTGGGGTTGGTCTCTTCTGCCAGGCAAGCAGCAACAGAACAAGGGGACACAATCTGAAGTTGTGCCGGGGAGGTCTAGGCTGGATGTTAGGAGGAAGTTGTTGTCAGAGAGAGTGATTGGCATTGGAATGGGCTGCCCAGGGAGGTGGTGGAGTTGCTGTCCCTGGAGGTGTTGAAGCAAAGCCTGGATGAGGCACTTAGTGCCATGGTTTGGTTGACTGGCTAGGGCTGGGTGCTAGGTTGGCCTGGCTGATCTTGGAGGTCTCTTCCAACCTGGTTGATTCTATGACATCAGAACTAAGCAAGACACAGTAAAGGAAAATGAGCTATAAACAGATGTAAGCTACAGCCTTGATACAGCCTGGATAAACTAGGCCACTGCAGCTTCAAAACAATTACAACCTTAGGGAGATAGAAGCACAGAAAATTTTAAGTGGAGATGTGGAAAAGGTAAATACAAACCCATTGTCCATTATTTTTTTCCTAAACAAGAACTAGAGAAACCAAATCAAATTCTCAGAGGACAAGCTTAAAACACATCCATTTGGCTTTTTCTTCTAATATTTTAACTTCAAATTGGCACAGCAGAGCTTTCTGTTATGCTTGGTTGTGTGTTCCCTATCCTGATAAATCACCTCTTAGCCTAGAATCATAGAATCAGTCAGGGCTGAAAGGATCATCTAGTTCCAACCCCCCTGCCATGTCCAGGGACAGGCTACCCTAGATCAGGCTGGCCACAGCCTCATCCAGCCTGGCCTTAAACACCTCCAGCCATGGGGCCGCAACCACCTCCCTGGGCAACCCGTTCCAGCCTCTCACCACTCTCATGATCAACAACTTCCTCCTCACCTCCAGGCTGAATTTCCCCATCTCCAGCTTTGCTCCATTCCCCCCAGTCCTATCACTCCCTGATAGCCTAAAAAGTCCCTCCCCAGCTTTTTTGTAGGTCCCCTTCAGATCCTGGAAGGCCACAAGAAGGTCACCTGGGAGCCTCCTCTTCTGCAGCCTGCACAGCCCCAACTCTTTCAGTCTGTCCTCAGACAGATGCTCCAGCTCTCTGAGCATCCCCATGGCCCTTCTCTGGACATGCTCCAGCACTTCCACATCCTATGGCTTGGAGACTGCCACAAGTGTGCAAGCTTTGCTCATCACTTTGCTACTCTGTCCTGACTCAGGATGCTGGCTTGTGTAAGAGTGGAGTTTAAAGTAGCATTCGTATGTAACTTTAAAGGGGATAGTGCCTGTGCCTGCCATGTGCTTGTATAGTACAGACAGAGCCACACAATCACCCTGATGCCAAAGGTATTTCTGCTGTCTACCAAAAAGAGCACTTAATACCAATTTTGTCAGAGAGTGATTTTGTGAGGCTGATACTTAGCTCCCAGCACAAGATTAGGGTCCCTGCCATATTTGACTCAGTTAGTCTAACAGTTAAAAGGTTCTTTACTCTTAATTACTTCTCCAAGCCCCAGAAAACAACATTCTAGAGTGTTTATTAGTGAAAGCTGGTCCTGCACTGCCTAGGGAAGAAAGTGATTGTTTTTTGCATGAGGAGACATGCTTACACAGGGCATTTCTAAATCTCATTTATCTCCTCTATAACTGGATTACCAGAGGAAAATATTAGCAGGAGCCATTTGTTTGCTAAATGTGACAATGCTCTCATTTGCAGCCTTTGGACAACATAAATTCCTCTCCTCTGGGGAGGAATAACAAACTGCACCAGTACAGGCTGGGAGGTGATCTGCTGGAGAGCAGCCCTGTGGAGAGGCACCTGGGGGTCCTGGTGGATAGCAAGTTACCCTTGGCACAGCAATGTGCCCTTGTGGCCAAGAAGGCCAATGGGATCCTGAGGTGCGTTAGGAGCAGTGTGTCAGCAGATCAAGGGAGGTTCTCCTCCCCCTCTACACTGCCCTGATGAGTCCTCATCTTGAATACTGTGTTCAGTTTTGGGCTCCCCAGTTGAAGAGGGACAGGGATCTGCTGGAGAGAGTCCGGCCGAGGGCTCCGAGGATGATGAGGGGACTGGAGGGCCTGGCTTGTGAGGAGAGGCTGAGATGTGGAGGTGCTGGAGGAGGTCCAGAGGAGGGCAAAGAAGCTGGGTAAGGGCCTGGAGAATAAATCTGATGAGGAGCAACCGAGGGAGCTGGGGATGGGTAGTCTGAAACCATGGAGGCTGAGGGCAGACCTCACTGCCGTCTACAACTACCTGAAGGGACATTGTGGAGAGGCTGCTGCTGGCCTCTTCTCACAGGTAACTGGAGACAGAACAGGGGAGAATGGCCTCAGGCTGACACTGGGGAGGATTAGGTTGGACATAAGGAAAAAGTTTTTCGTGGAGAGAGTGGTCAGGCATTTGCATGTGGTGCTTAAGGTGAATCTTGCAGAGCAGGGTTTTAGGTTGGACTTGGTGATCCTGAGGGACTTTTCCAACCTGGATGTTTCTGTGATTCTGTAACCACTACAAGCTCTTGCAAAGTCCCTCTCCAGCCTTCTTGCAGGCCCCTTCAGTTACTGGAAGGTCCTTTGGCAGTTAGTAGCCAGCTACTCCATACATTATGCTCTTGCTCCATGTACAAATTCCTGTTACCAGATGGGGGGGAAAAAAAAAGTCTGTTCCTGCCTCTGAATCACTAATTACTGCTAGGTAAAAATCTTCCTTTTGACTCCAGCAGCTGTAGATTTAAAAGGCAGCCACAATGACATTTAAGGATGACAGCTATTCAGCCAGGCAGGAACAGGTTTTCTTGAATAAGGCACCCAGATTTGTTCCAGTGTATTGTTTTCCCTACACTTGTTTCAAACACTCTCCCTTTTTCCTCTTTCCTGACAGCAGTGACTTACAGGAGCTAAATAAGGGACGTGTTTTGCATAATGGAATAAAGGCAAAAGAGATTAACTCTGTGTTGTCTTTGCCTGTTGAAATGTTTTTTTTTTTAGTCAAGTCCCATTTCAAAGAGCCTCTTTTAATCTTCTTAGCTTTATAACTTTGAAGGAGTACTTCCCTGTTGCATAAGCTGAAAGTTCCTCTGATAATTCCAAAGGAAGGTTTAAGAACCTCAACCCTCAGGTCATGACTGCTCTCAGATAGATCTTCAGATGAATGCAAGTTGGAAATTTAACTGGAAAGTTTCCATTGGAGTTACATGGCCCTCAGCTGCTCATGATGTGGGAAGGATTTAGGATCTAGTTAAAGCAAACAGCTGTGATGCTGCTTTAAAGAATTTATCAATGAATTTATATTACTCCTGGACAGGAAATTAAATGCTGGGAGGTAATGGATATTTTTGTCATTCCAAAGAAAGCTGTTGTGTAAATATTTTGAAGTGGGAAGAGTGCAAATAGATTGGGTTTGTGGTTGGGTTGTTTTTTTTTGGTGAATACTGAATCATGTGCTTTAGATGCACGTTGTTTTTCAGCACCCTTCCTGCTTAGTTTGGCCAGAGAAGCCTCATTTCTACACCAAATGCAGTTCACAGAAGTGGCTATGATTGTGCTGGTGTCCAGCTTGTTGTCAAATTGCCTCTTGTGTGGCACTGCAGGATGGCACTTGAAAAAACTCTCCATCTTACCTATCTTGTGGTTCAGTCTCTCATCATAGAATCATAGAATTGACCAGGTTGGAAGAGACCTCCAAGATCATCCAGTCCAACCTAGCACTCAGCCCTATCCAGTCAACCAGACCATGGCACCAAGTGCCTCAATAAGACATAAAAATCAACAAGTAGAAGAAACAAACCACATGAAGGTTCCAGAGGAATGAAGACCTCTGCTTTCTGTGCTGTTTGCTGGGCAAAAATAAAGCAACCTCATTCCTACAGTAAATTTTACATAGATTGTTTTTTTTTCCTCTGCTTAGTCATTCAGCCTCTAAGGTTTTAGCTAACCAAAGAGGATATAAAAAGCAGTGACTCCAGATCATTTACCACACATGATAGTGTTAATAGAAGCTATCTTGTTCAAGTACCATCTGGTGAAGGTGGGCTAAGTAAGCATTCATAGAAAGAAACATTTGGTTATTCCTCCCCCAAAAAAGGAAACTTCTATGTATGGTTCTCTGATTGAAAATTAGTAGAATGAAATCAGGGAGGTTACTACTTAGCAAGGAAATGGAACAAATACATTGATGAGATCAAGAGAGAGTTCATTCATGCAAGGATACAAGGCTCTGAGCAACCTGATTTAGTGGAGGATGTCCTGCTTACCAGATGACCTTTGGAGGTCCCTTCCAGCTCAAACCATTGCACAATTCTATGCTAGGCAAATCAAATTCATAACCTTTTTGTTTTAACAGGCAATCACAGGCTCACAGGATGTTAGGGGTTGGAAGGGACCCAAGGAGATCATCAAGTCCAACCCCCCTGCCAGAGCAGGACAATACTATCTAACACAGATCACAGAGGAACACATAGAATCACCCAGGTTGGAAGAGACCTCCAAGATCATCCAGTCCAACCTATCACCCAGCCCTATCCAGTCAACTAGCCCATGGCACTAAGTGCCTCATCCAGTCTTGAACACTTCCATCCACACAGGTCTTCAAAGTCTCCAGAGAAGGAGACCCCCAATGATGAAGCAAAAAAAAAAAAATGATAAACATTTCACTATAAGAATGTACAAAAATGGTTTTAGCATTGATTTAAACTGAAAAGTCTTCCTTATAACAATCCCCAGGCAGTTCAAGTTAAAATGAATATGCCACAGCAGATTGGCTATCTAAATTACAAGTGGGAAAAGTCTGACTTCAAGTCATCTTACGAGATTAATCATCAAGAGTTTATATAAACCTCCCGAGTTGCGTCCTGCCCTTCTCTAGTTTGATGAGACCGCTGAGGAGTCAAGCAAGCAGCCGGCGCGGTTGGTACCCAGCAGGAAACGAAGCCACAAGTGACTTCTAGGACTGCCATCTAGCGGCGGCCAGCTGAGCAGAGTGCTGCTCACCATCTCTTAGTCCCCTGTAAAAGAAAGGCTCAACAATTCAGCGTTCTGAGAACTGCTTAAGCGCTGTTCTTTTAATTAGTAAGCCATGAAGCATCATAGATTTCAACACGATAAATAGCACTGCAGAAGTGCTCCAACCTCCCCCCAGCAGTTAACAAAGGAACTGCGCTATGATAAAGGTGCGTTGAGGTTTGCAGGCAACCAGATCCACCACAAAGCCCAGTTTCTTTTCTGCTGGGCTGCTTTCTGTCACCTCAACCCCCAGTCTGTACTGATAATGAGGATTGTTCCAACACAAGTACAGGGTCCTGCACTTGCTCTTACTGAACCTCACGAGGGTCGCCTGGGTCCACATCTCCAGCTCACCCAGGTCCCTCTGGATCACAGCTCATCCCTCTGGCACATTGACAGCACCACTCAGCTTGGTGTTATCCACAAAATTCACAGTATCACAGTATCACCAAGGTTGGAAGAGACCTCACAGATCATCAAGTCCAACCCTTTACCACAGTGCCCAAGGCTAGACCATGGCACCAAGTGCCACATCCAACCTTGCCTTGAACTGCCCCAGGGACGGCGACTCCACCACCTCCCCAGGCAGCCCATTCCAGTGCCTAATGACTCTTCCTGGTGGGGCACACGATCAGAGGGCTGCAGCACCTCCCCTGTGGGGACAGGCAGAAACAGCTGAGGCTGTTCACTCTGGAGAAGGCTCCAGAGTGCCCTTGCATCATCCTTCCAGTACCTGAAGCGGGGCTACAAGAAAGCTGAGGAGAGACTTTTTACAATGACTTGTAGTGATAAGAAGAGAGAGATGAATTGAGGCTTGAGGAGGGTAGATCTAGCCTGAAGATTAGGAAGAAATTCTTTCCAGTGAGGGTGGTAGAATACTGAACAGGCTGTGGATGCCCCCTCCCTGGCCAGATGGGACAGAACCTTGAGCAACCTGGGCTAGTGGAAGGTTTTCCTGCCCATGTCAGAGGGTTTGGAACTAGGTGACCTTTCAGGTCCCTTCCAACCCAAACCATTCTGATTCTACGAAGACTACAATTCTGTAGAACTGTAAAACTATGCAGCTTCTATTTACTAATCCCAAGATTTGTACTTCCTAATTTGATTGAGGGGCAGAGCTTTGAAGACCACTGTGTCCCTTACAGACTGCATTAGGTGATCTTTGTGCTGCTCATGCTTCCGGATTCCATGTTGTTGATCAGCAATACACGTTCAAGGTCTGCACCACCACAAAAGTGCCTGGAGAGAAGCTTAGTGCAGACTGCCTGCACCATTCAAAGCCACCTGTTTGCCTCAATACCTTAGAGATGTGCTTCAGCATTACAAAGCCTGCTGCTAGTCTTGCAGCCACAAGTATCTTCACTGAGGCAGAGGAAATGGGGCTGCTATTCAAATGATCCTCAGCAAAAGTGAAGTGGCATGGATTTGAAGGTTAAAAAAAAACAGAGAAAAAAGGAAAAGGTTGTGTGGCAGGGCTGTCAAAAAAATAATTTCCCTACTGGGAAGGATGAATTAGTACATTTCACAGCAAGTACCCACAACTTCATTGCTACTTAACATATTAGCAAGGTCATTTTCTGTTCCTACAACAGACAAAATGACTGATTTATTTCAACAGCTGAACCAGAATCTGAAGTGCTCTCTAAAATTTGCAGGGAGCAACAGTGAGCTGAAAATCTACCTCAAGTATTTTGTGAGGAATGTTTTAAGAACTACCCCAATACAAGAACGTTTTTTTTGACACAGAAACCATTTTCTCTGTGGTTCCTTACCTGCAATCTGGTCACTGCAAGGAGTTTCCTCCTGCAATACATTTGCACATTTTGTACTCTTCTAATTACAGACACTTGATAAAGTCTTTACCTTTATTATCACCTTCCCCTTACATTTATTATGAATTCATTATGAATAAAGGTAACCATTATCATGTCAGGCTTAGGAAGTGCTCTGTAGCTAGCAATTATCCTTTAGAAATCAATTAAAATAGCAGTTTAAGACTCTCAAGTCAGTTCCTAGGGGAGACAGTGTACAAGCAGACATGGCTAATAGGACCAGGAAATGAGGGGCTTGGGCAGGAAGAAAAAACAAAGCCCAGGGAGAAAAACAGTTCCCTCCCACCAGTACCCTGTGCCAACAGCCATGGTGGGTTTAATGCAAGGACTGGCATAGTTACTGTCATGAAGCTGGAGCAGGGCCATGACAGCACAGCCACGTTCTTTACAAAGCTGCTTTTCATTACTAATTCTTTCAGGACACATAATTTTGAGCTAAAATTGGTTCTTACCAACAAGGTGAGGACTGGAACAGTGCAAACCATCAATGACCTAGCCTGGCAAAGGACAGAGTCTCGTGATGGTGAGCCAACTTGAAACCTTTATGAGACATCAAAGCAGTTATTTCTAAACAAGCTGATTGAGGCTTAAGCTAGTCTGCAGAGTAGTCTTTACAGAAAATGGTAAGAGTTTGCCTGCGAGGCTTCTGCAGGCAGTTTGCTGTACACATTGATGCCCTCCCAACTCTGTTCCATTTAGTTCTTTGCAGAACAAAAGTGGTGATTCAGTTGAGAGGCTCTCCTGATGGTATACATTTCATAGTTACGATTTAAGGAGGTTATGAACACCAGCAGAGCTCTGAAAATGAATTAAGCCTTTTTATTTAACTGTAGCCTCTAACTGCTATTTTTAGCTTAACCTATTAAGGCTTAGTTTAACTTTACTTTCAAACATTAATAATCTGATAGAAGTTTTCCCTCTGCACTTTTTTCAACAGCAAGACTTTCAGAGTGGCACAGAACCACCCCTCTAGGTAAGCACACCCAAGTACATCCACCTCTTCTGAACCATCCAGGGGTGGTGTTCATTACTGCAAAACTGCCACGATGGAGGAATGTTTTCAGCTCTAACAAAGGGCAGGAAAGCAATACCCTGAACTTCAACATCTCTACTGTTGGGTTGTGGGTTGGGGTTTGGTTTGTGTTTTGTCAGAAGAAGCAGGTACCAGCTTGTGCAGTAATAAGGACAGGCATTTGGTATTGCTCTTTATTTCCTCTTAAAAATCAGACAACTCTCAATCTATTATTCCAGCAACATGCTACTAAGCACTCTATACATTCCTCTCTTCAGAATAATTCTAACTAGATCTTGGCAGGGATAAACCAAACAAGACTTACTGACTTCAACAGTACCAACCAGAATTAAATCAGCTGAGAACTCCCCTGAATCTGCCACGATAGTTGTATGAAATTACAGTACTCAGACTTAATACTGCGTTGTCTTAAACACCTTTTGCAACACAAATATTCAGTTTCTCTCTTAGAAACAGCTGTGTGTATATTTCCCCCCCCCCCCCCAAGTCTCATTCAGAATAGCAAGATAAAAATTTCCATGGGCATTAAAGGGAGTTTCAACTGGGGTTTCATAAGGCAGGCTTTAAAATAGTGCCTGAACCAGTTCTTCCACAGAGGTCTTCATTAAAAGCTACACACTTTCAATAACTATTTTCAGCAGTGGAAATTCTGTGTCCTCCAAAAAAAGTTTTAATGAAAACCATTTTAATTAAAACTAGTTTGACAGCCTGAATATGCAAAGTCAAACCACAGGATACTAAATACTTTTGGAGATTTGCCTGCCTGTCTACAAAACAAAACTTCCCTCCAACATCCCACGGAGCAGAAACAATTATGGTAGCAATTAAAAGATTTTTCAGATTCAAGGTCACTAGTTAAATTATTCAGTCACTTTTACTTCTAGCAAAACCAATCTCTCACAGGCAAGGCTGGTTTTGGATGTTGTTTCCTAGGTGGTTTAGAAGCACACTCTTATAGTCTCTATTCTACACTGTTTTGCTTTCTTATTTATTCATCTGTACTAGATTTTAGCTGGAAATTACTGTTCAGTTTGTACAAGTCAGCCATGATTTCAACTCTATAATTACATTTCATGTAACCTCACCATTTCACTGGGTACTTAAATGACTCTCTGCAGCTTTTTTTTTAATAACAAATAAAAAAGCAATATACAATTAATGAATCCCTGGAGGATTTCCAACCCCTTCAGAAGCCATTGATGTTACATATTTAAATACCTTGGACCAAATCCTTGGGCATATCTGATGAGTTGTGCAGGAAACAGACATGCATGGAAAATGGCTCAAAGCTCAGCTTCTACAAAGGGCTGGATCCTGTTGCAGGGCTACATCCTCATCCCAGAGAGAGGGAAAAGAGAAAAATAAGAAGGTATGAATGTCTAAATTGTATCAACTGTACAGACTGAGTGAACCTTCAAGCAGAAGGAAAGCCTAGTAGTATGGTATGCCCACTTACTGCAGTTCCCTAGCACTTACTGTGGTATTTTAGGAGTGCATATGGAAAGGGTACATGGAATCTTTATAGCACCAGAGGATTAGCCTTAAAATCCTCTCTGGGCAAATTCCACTAAATTCAGGGTCATTTTAGGGCTGCTCTTTCAATTTTCAGTAGCTATACCATTGTAGAGCCCATATCATCATAGTGCAAATGTAATCTCCTGTATGGACACCTTCTGGTAAGAACAAAACAAGATAACCTTAACAAACAGAGGTACAGTTTGTTAATGAGGTGTGGTACATCGTACTCAAGTCATGCACTTAGGCATCTTCTATCATTGCTGAGCCACCCACCTTTCAGAAAGCATTTAAAAAATAAGATCTCCTTTGAGAATATTAAAAGTAGAGGATATGATTTCTTTTTCCTTCAGTAAATTAATAAACTACAGTATAAACTGGCTTTATTTCTCCCCCCCCCAAGTCACTTCAGTTTCAAATGGGCTGGAAAAAAAAGTTACAGTGTTTCATGATAATTTAAGAACAGTAACTAGTTGACAAACATTCTGTTTGCAGTGTGAAAACTTTGTCTGTGACAAAATAAAACACCAAACTAAAAGCCACATCTGCCAGCAATTTACAAACAGCATTTTAGATGTCACCATTGCCTGAAGTCCTGTCGATGCCTTGCACCAACAGAACACTTCCTACTGATGATCAGCATTCATCTTCTTGATATGATGAAGCAGAGCATCCTTCTCCATCTGGACCTCAGCAAGAGCCATCTTGGCTTTTGCTAGCTCCTGCTTGAGACATTCATTCTCTTCAGAAAGCTGAAAGAGCAGGGTTAGAAAAGAGCATTATTGGTATTCCTGCAGCCTGACCACTGCTTCCAGTTCAGTGACTTCTGAAACACTATCTGCTCAAATCCACACTCTAAATGTAGGGTTGCTGGGGCTGAGTCAATTGCAACAGGTTACCAGTGAGCTTGTAACATGCAGAGAGTTGATGCAGTTAGCTTGAAGGGCAAGGTACCCAACGTTTTAGCTACGTCAGGTTTGGAGCTCTAGGAATGGATTCTTAATCAGTGTTGAAAACAGTCAGACTGATGTGCAGGCTCTGTCACTATCAATTCACAACCCAGGTACAACTGACAGATTAGCAAGGGCCTGACCTGACAGAGTAGGTCTTTGTCTTTGGCAGTTGTGTTGCGCAGGAACACAACAAGGGACTTCTGGAAGCATTCAAAATCCATCTGGATGTGTTCCCAAGTGATTTACTCAAGGTGATCCTGCAATAGCAGGGCGGGTAGTTGGACTTAAATCTTCAGAGGTCCTTTCCAATGTCTACCATTCTGTGATTCTGTGACTTGCTCTCTCATAAAACTCCCTCTGATGTAAAAAGGAATTAGTTTGCAGTGTATTATCACTGTAGGAAGTAGCACCTGATTTATTTTGTGTGCCTAACTACTGAACCATACTCAAATATCCATGATTCTTATTTTCCATCTTCAACAGAACTATCCCCCAAGCCCACCCCCAGACAACACAACAACAAAGACAATTAAGGACTGTAACATGATTTTGAAGGGAGGAAAAGAAGTCCAAAGGAATTCTCAATACCTCATTTTTAAGGAAATCAGGTGAATCCCTGTTTGATTTTGAAGGGTTGGGAATTTCCCAAGTAGTCTGCGTGGCTTGGTCCTGTCTTTTACATCCAACAGTTCCAGTTGTTTGCTGCAATGCACTGCTTGAATTCTTCATCTTTGACACATCATTTACTCTTTGATGGTCTGTATCAGATAAAAAGAGAAATTTAAGAGTAGTGCTTAAGGGCTATGTAGTATTTTTCTTTTTAAAAAGACTGCTTCTCATCAGCACAAAACTAAACCCACACAACTGTCCTTGTTATGTTAACATTTACCTCCAAAAAGCAAATTTAAGAGGAAATAAGTCATACATCCTTTTGGAGGAGAAAGGAAAAGGAAGAAGGCATGAGAAGAAGCAACAAGTAGCTACCAGCTTGAGAAACCTGATCACATTTTTGTACTGACCAACAGCATCATCCCAGAATAAGCATTCTGAATAACCAGAAGTTTGAAAGCTATCAATATTGCTGTTTACATACTGCCTCCAGGTCCAAACCAGACCTAAAGACTGCATCTACACTTGAAGACTATGGAGAGAAACCTGCAGGATCAAGTTTTTGACTCAGAAAAAAAAGAAGGCTTTGCATTAAAGAAACTTCCTGGCAATTTATAACTGACCTGTGGTGTAACAGCTGTTAAAGTATCCTGCCCTACACCAAGGGGAAAAAATAATGCTCATGGTTCTTAGCAGTCTGCAATAAACTCTGGCTTGGTTTTTTTCTTTTTGAAACATTTCCTCCTGAACAAGAGGTTTTTTGCTCATTACCCCTTCCTCCTACCACACAAAATGCAGTGCTGCAGACGCTGCCTGAACTGCAGTGATGTATGGATTTGACCTCTGCCTTTGAAGTCACTGTACCTGAGCAGTACACAGCAAGAACAGGGATCAAAGCACTACAGCAAAAATCCAACAAGTGAGAGCTGAAAGAACCCTTCAAACTATTCATTTTCTCACTAAATTACTTTGTTCCAGTGTTTAGTGTAGAACAATGTGTAAAAGGCACTGAGCATCTTTAAACACTCAACCAATGTCTCAGACAATGCAGAGACATTAAAGTAAAAGCAAACCATGCCAGAGAGTATCCCTGAAGTCTAGGCCATCTTTGCTATACCTTCCCATTAGGTAGTGAAGGGGGCATCAAGACCACCTTGCAATCTCCTTCCTCTTCCTCAAGCCATGGAATAAATTGCACATTGGATTAACACACCAGGACAAGGATTAAAGGCTGTATGCACACTCTGCAAGCTGTGAACAGCACCAAAAAGAAGGACGGCTGATGCAGCGAGGGACAAGGCTGCTTTTCAGTGGAGCCTGGGCAGGCTTGAAGAATGGAGTGGCAGTAGCCTCATGAATTTCAGCTCATGCCTATTGAAGTTCTCCAGCTAGGAGTAAATAACCTGCAGGCTGGAGACCAACTGGACAGAAAGCAACATTGCAGGACCTGTAGGGCTCGGTCAACAAGATTTATCAGGAGTCAGCAGTGAGCTCTGACTGCAAAGCCCAGGCACATTCTGGCTGTCCTAGAAAGACTACAGCTGGCAAGATGAGAGAAGTTATTACTTCCCTACAGTCTGTACCAGTGAGACTGCAATGGGTATGCTGGATCACGTTTTGGAGACCTTGTAAGTACATTTCAATAGCTGAAGGGGAGTTGCAGGAAGGCTTGAAAAGGACTCATTGAAAGGCTATAGTGTAGGGACAATGGTTTAAAACTGGAGCAGGGTAGTTTTATGTTGGACATAGAAAGGAAGTTCACAGGATCACAGGGTGTTAGGGGTTGAAAAGGCCCTCTAGAGATTGAGTCCAACTCTCCTGCCAGAGCAGGACCATATAACCTAGTGCACATCCCACAAGGGTCTTGAAAGTCTCCAGAGAAGGAGACTCCACAACCTCTCGGAGAGCCTGTTCTAGTGCTCTGTGACCCTTACAGTAAGAAGTTCCTCCCCATGTTGAGGTGGAACTTCCTGTGCTGTGGTTTATATCCATTGCCCCTTGTCCTGTCACAGGGCACAACTGAGAGGAGCCTCTCCCCTCCCTCTTGACCCCCAGCCCTCATAAACTTTGGTTAGATCCCCTCTAAGTATTGTCTTCACCAAAGTTCTTTACAATGAGGGTGGTGACATGCTGGAACAGGCTGCCCAGAGTATGTTTGAGGCCCCCTTCCTGAAGACACTTGAGGTCAAACTTGATGGGATTCTGAGCAACCCAATTTACTTGGAGATGTCTCTGCTCACTGCAGGGAGTTTGGACAAGATAACCTTTAAGGGCCCCTTCTGACCCAACGCATTCTATGATTCTGTGAACTTTAGACTTCTGATGAGTCTCATCATGAGCAACCTGCACTGATGAAGCACATCCTGATGAAGTGCTAAGCATATTTTTAGTTCTCTCAAATTGATTCAGCTGTGGGCTGCCATCACAGCCAACACAACATTCAAAAAGGCTATTTTCCTCTATGTGACTACACTCAGAATGAAGGTAGATGGCAACACAACTCACACAGGTTAACATCCATTACCTTTTCATTATTAGCCACATAGCTGCATGAAGGAAAACCTGGTATTAACAATAATTAGATTAGAAGATGGAGATATCAAGGTGCAGAAAGATACAAACCTCTAATGAGAAAAGAGCCATCATCATTTCTCTCTATCCAGAGAATGTCAATATGCAGTTTTATGGGTACCAGCTCAGAGGCCTTCATATTTTCCCGTGGACTGTCATCCTAAAACACACAAGGATTCAAAGGTCAGTTCACTAGGAAATCAAATCAGCTGGTGAAGATGTTCAGTTAAACACTAGTGCATGCAATGAAACTTTACATTTTCTAATGGGACTGCCACTAAACTTTGATTCAGTACTTTTTCCCCCTGGGGATCATATTAAAGGCCTGAGTTTATCTCTGGAGTAAGTCTGCTGATCTCCATATACACAGCCTGACAAAAATACTTCAAAGTACTTCTACAGACACCTCAATAAGATTACAGCCCAACTCAAGCCATTCTTTAGCTCACAAGCTCTCAGAGATAAGAAGCCTGCACTACATAGTACCTGATCTTGCCTTGAACTATTTAAAGACTGAATGGGTAAAGCTATCATTCTTAAGCAGATTTTCCCTTTGTAGCACCCAGTTTGGGGTGACGCCAGCTGCAGTTGCCTTGTATTGCTGTACTCAACAGAAGAGAAACTTCACCAATTCCTTCTTTTGAGGTCTCCTCAGGAAGTCTACAGTCCATTATCTCTGTCAAGCACAGTAATGCAGCCAGTGTAATCAGAAACTACACACATGAGCATTAAGCAGGTAGCAAGAAAGCTGCCGAGATGTAACTGCCAAAGTTTCCTGCGATAGCACTGAGACTGCAGCAGAAAGCGCAGAAAGTTCCAACAACCTTTCTTAGATTCCTCCCTGCCACCAAGTCTCATGCAAAAGAAACAAGAATATACTGTACTGAGCAGACAATGCAGCATACACTTGAACCATGCCCTCTTGCCCTTTATTACCTAAGAATTCCATAGAAGTGAATCATCTCTGTGTCAAACTTGCAGCCTGTCACTTGGCTGTGATTTGTGTGCACTGCTGAATCAGCATTTAGCATACAATCATAGAATGGTTCTGGATGGAAAGGATCTTCAGGATCATCCAGTTTCAACCCCCCCACACACCATGGGCAGAAACATCTTCCACCAGCCCAGGTTGCTCAAGGTCCTATCCAACCTAGCCTCGAACACCTGTAGGGTGGGGGCATTCATGACCTCCCTGGGCAACCTGTTCCAGTATTTCACCACCCTCACTGGAAACGATTTCTTCCTATTCTTCAGTCTAAATTCTCCACTCCTTGAGTTTCAATCCATTCCCTCTCATCCTATCACTACAAGCCCTTGTAAAAAGTCTCTTCCCAGCTTTCTTGTAGCCCATTTCAGATGCTGGAAGACCATTAAAAGGTCTTCCCAGGACCTTCTTTTCTGCAGGCTGAACAGCCCCAACTCTCCAAGCGTATCTCCACAGAGGAGGTGCTCCAGCCCTTTGATCATCTTCATGGCCTCCTCTGGAATTGTGGAAGAATTTCTCACCAGTCGAGGACATAAAGTCATAAACATGGGTAACTTGAGCTGAGAACGTCCTTGGTTCCCAGCGAGGCTAGGAAATCGAGATGTAAACAACTGAGCACCCCACACACAGCTGCAGTGGGCAGAGACTAGATAACCAAGGGGGCTGGAGTGGGTGGTCTGGAAGGCTGACCCTTAGAATGTTGTGATAAGTTAACCTATGCACACCTTACATGTAACCCTGGACCCTCTGACTGTAACCAATCTTAAGCTGAGCACGCCTCTTGCTAGAATGCATATAAGTCACTGTATCACGGAAATAAAGTGGATTTGACCATCTAACCATATTGGTGAACAAGGAGTCATCTTCCCATAGCGCTCCACCGAACGTGATTCCCAACATGGACCCATTCCAGTGCTTTCACTAAGAGACTCCTATTGTTGGTTCATTCCTGGCCTTCAAGCACTTGCTTCCTCAAGAACATGCTCCTTCAGCCTGCCTTTCTGCCAGTAAATCAGTACTGTCACTATTTAAATGCCCATGTGTTAAGTCTCTCCTCTGTATTTGGGCATTCACTGTTGTGATACATTGAAATCTAGGGAACAGATCCACAGCTCTTAGAGAAAGTGTCTGTGCTACTCCTACAGTAGAAACAGCCCTAAAAATGTACTTAAGGATCTTCAGTGGAAGGAAAAACTGCATCGTGGAAAGAGGGAGCACTGATGCACTTTGAGTAGAACACCACAGAGAGTAAAATTGCCCTTTCAGTCAAGAATGATCTTAGCAAAACCAAAGCTTTGGCCCCAGATGCAGAACTGCAGCTCCTACTGCAGTCAGCCCTTTGTTCAGATTTTAAATGGGTATTAACTGCCACAGCAATGTTATAATTATCTCTAAATTAGAGAGGGGGAATGTTGTGTTTTTCTGTGTCACCCCTCCCCCCAATATAGTTTAAAAATAGTGCCCCTATCTCCTTATCTGCACAACCTTATCAATGGTTGTGCAGCACAGAACTCACCATTCTCCTTTGTCTCAAAATCCCTTAGAAGATTTGAGCAGGATTGTCCTCTTAATGTTACTATTTTAAGCCATGGTGGTGAGAAAAGCTTGCCTTTAGTTTCTAGGTAGGGCAGGACATGTAATCTAGGTGCTAAAAAACAATATTTGAGTAGATCACAGGATCACAGGATGTTAGGGGTTGGAACCAAGGGACCCAAGGAGATTATCAAGTCCAACCCCCCCTGCCACAGCAGGACAATACTATCTAACACAGATCACACAGCAACACATCCAGACAGGCCTGGAAAGGCTCCACAGAAGGAGACCCCATAACCTCTCTGGGCAGCCTGTTCCAGTGCTCTGGGACCCTTCCAGTAAAGAAGTTCCCCCTTGTGTTGAGGCAGAACCTCTTCTGCTGCAATTTACACCCATTGCTCCTTGTCCTATCCCAGGGAGCAGTGAGCAGAGCCTGTCCCCCCACTCCTGGCAGCCCTCAGATACTTATAAACATTTATCAAAACCCCTGTCTTCTCTTCTTCAGACTAAGCAGCCCCAGGTCCCTCAGCTTCTCCTCATAAGCCATGCCCTCCAGTCCCCTCATCATGCTCATAGCCCTCCCCAGACCCTGTCCAGCAGATCCCTGTCTCTCTTAAACTGGGGAGCCCAAAACTGAACACAGTATTCAAGATGAGGTCTCACCAGGGCAGATTACAGTATCACAGTATCACCAAGGTTGGAAGAGGCCTCACAGATCATCAAGTCCAACCCTTTACCACAGAGCTCAAGGCTAGACCATGGCACCAAGTGCCACGTCCAATCCTGCCTTGAACAGCTCCAGGGACAGCAACTCCACCACCTCCCCAGGCAGCCCATTCCAGTGTCCAATGACTCTCTCAGTGAAGAACTTTCTCCTCACCTCCAGCCTAAATTTCCCCTGGCGCAGCCTGAGGCTGTGTCCTCTTGTTCTGGTGCTGGCCACCTGAGAGAAGAGAGCAACCTCCTCCTGGCCACAACCACCCCTCAGGTAGTTGTAGACAGCAATAAGGTCTGCCCTGAGCCTCCTCTTCTCCAGGCTAACCAATCTCAGCTCCCTCAGCCTCTCCTCGCAGGGCTATGCTCAAGGCCTCTCACCAGCCTCGTCGCCCTTCTCTGGACACGCTCAAGCGGGGAGGGGGAGGAGAACCTCCCTTGATCTGCCCAACCACATTGTGCCTACAGGAACTTGACACACCTCACCTACAAAGCTCCCAGCCACAGTCACTCTACAATAGATACTAGGAGAGGTGAGGGAAAAAAAAGGATCAAACATGAATTCCTATCAACAGCTTGGTCATGCAGAGAATTCCCCTTTAGGCAATACCACAAAGCTAACCAAATCTATGGACTTTTAAATTGTCACAGTGCTATCTAAAGACATTCCAGAGTATGACAGCAGTTTCTCTGAAGCTAACTTTCTCCAGATGAGCAGTTTATCATGAAAGAAACAAAACTACAATTGCTTTAGAGCAGCCCACCAGCCCATTGTTAACATACTTTTAAATTAATCCTTGCATTAGAAACTTTTATCTTCATAGGCATCACTTCTGCGACACTTTCATCCTCTAGAAAATGCTGAATGTTGGTCAGGGAAGATGTTAGGAATTCAGCACTGAAGTTCTCTACATGACACTGAAGGAAACCATTTTTCACAGCCAGCAGAGAGTGTTTGACAGCACTGGGGCCACTTTCCCATCTCAAACTAATCTCGGGTGATGAATTAGCTGGTCCAGGCACTGATTTGCAGTCAGAACCTGTTGCAAAAGGAGAACAGACCCACATTACATTTTTGCAATGTACCAAGAAGCAATCACTTCTACCTCTACTTTTTGCTGATTTTCCAAAACTCCTTTGGAACTATTTCTCCTCCATCAATCACAGTTTTGCAAATACAGAACTCCAGAGCACTTTTCTAAGTGTATCAGTTCACAAAATGCCAGGTTGGAAGGGACTCTGGTTCATCTTGTCCAACATTTCTAGCCCAAATAGGACTAGGGGCAGTGGTTTGAAGCTGGGGCAGGGTAAATTTAGGCTGAACATAAGGAAGAAGTTCTTTACAACAAGAGTTGTATAGCAGTGGAGCAGACTGCCCAGGGATGTGGTTGGGGCTCCAACCCTGGAGACACTTGAGGTCAGACTCCATGTGGCCTTGGCCAACCTGATCTAGTTGAAGGTGTCCCTGCTGACTAAGTGGATTGGACAAAGTGACCTTTGAGGGTCTCTTCCAACCCAATGCTACTTCTGAATCTGTAATAGCATAGTTTAACTGATCTGGCCCAGCATCCTGACAAGCTGAGTCTTAAAACCGACCCATGCAAAGGAACCCAAACAAATAAAGAGAAAGGAACAGCACATACAAGGATTTGCACCTCACTGTGACAACAGAGATAAGACAGAAATATCACCATGCAATTTACATTTCCTCAGTGTCTTGAAAATGGAAATTAGTAGTGTAGCACATTTTCCCACAACTACTCTCATTTTAACTCAGAAACACACTTGGAGCAGGGTAGATTTAGGTGGGAAATCAGGAGAAAGTTCTTTACAATGAAAGTGGTGAAATACTGGAAGAGGTTGCCCAGAGATGTGGTTGAGGGCCCATTCCTGGAGACATTCAAGATCAAACCTGATGTGGCCCTGGGCAGTCTGCAGTTGGAGGTGTCCCTGCTGACTGCAGGGGGGTTGGACAAGATGACCTTTGAGGGTCATTTCCAACCCAATGCAATCTGTGGATCTGTGGGAGCAGGCATTTCTTTGGAAAGGCAGAATCTCCTGACTCAGGAACTTACTTGCTAAGACAGAGGGAGATAAACAGTAATGCAGTCACATGGGCATAACTTTAAAAATCCTCTAGCTGTGACTTCTTAGTTTCAGTATTCATTAACCAATACAGACAAGTGCAACATTCAACTAAACAGTTCAAGAGGCAGAACATAAAATATTTAAGGTAGCCAGATACTGGAGTGAGGACTCTACAGAAAAAAAAGGGAAGAGTCACCACCAGAAAGAATTACCTCATGGGATTCTCAAGTCATTTTGTCACTATGGTGGCTGCAACAAAACCATAGAATCAACCAGGTTGAAACAGACCCCCAAATCATCCAGGCCAACCTAGCACCCAGCCTTATCCAATCAACCAGACCACGGCAATAAGTGCCTCATCCAGGCTTTGCTTGAACACCTCCAGGGATGGTGACTCCACCACCTCCCTGGGCAGCCCATTCCGATGCCAATCACACTCTCTGCCAACAACTTCCTCCTAACATCGAGCCTAGACCTCCCCTGGCACAACTTGAGACTGTGTCCCCTTGTTCTGTTGCTGCTTGCCTGCGAGAAGAGACCAACCCCACCTGGCTACAGCCTCCCTTCAGGTAGTTGTAGACAGCAGTGAAGTCACCCCTGATCCTCCTCTTCTCCAGGCTAAACAACTCCAGCTCCCTCAGCCTCTCCCTCTCTCACAAGGGTTTGTGTCCCAGGCCCCTCACCAGCTTTGTTGCCCTTCTCTGGACACATTCCAGTACCTCAACATCTCTCTTGCATTGAGGGGCCCAGAACTGGACATGGGACTCAGGGTGTCACCTGACCAGTGTTGAGTGCAAGTTAAGAATAACCTCCCTTTTGCTACAAGGATTATTCATATGGCAACTGCATATTGACAGCAATTCTATTAAGCAGCAAGCACTGAAACCTTACAGATAGCTGCAACCAAGGTAACTCAAGTTGAGCCAACTGCATGGTGTCAATTTGTATCAGTAGAGCAATGCATTTTGTTCTTTTAGCAGCAATACACCAACGGTTACATTTTCATTTCCTTCCCTCTTAGTATATAAGAAATCAGAGTAGTTATTCCAAAACAGTGTGGACAGGCTGTTACTGTACTAACCCCAAAGTGGTTTTGTGCTTCAAGGCAATTGCAGTGGTTTAATTTACTTAGAAAAAACATTTCCAGCTCCAGCTTCACAACAATGAGAGCTCCCTGCTGGTTCTTACCAACGGTTCTGTTGCAAAGATAGTGTCGGACACTGATATTTCCCAGCTGATTTGGTATCACTTGGTTGACCTGTAGGCATATTTCTGTGTCTTCACCTCGGATGTCAATTTCACCATTGACTCCAAATATTTGGAACACCACAACAGACATCTGTCAACAAAATCAAGAAAGAAAACATTCTGAGGCTTTAAAATGTTATTTATTCTTTCTGAATCTTTTCCTTCCCAAAAGGAAAAGACTAAAAGACTCTTTGAACCCAGAGCCTTTGCACACAGAAAAGCAAAAACTTCTCATTTCTTCTTTTCTTTTTGTACCCACTTGTCAATGAGTTGCTTGGTTGTGCACAGACACTTGTTCATGACCTTAACTGATACAAGACTACTGTGTAAGAAGCATTGATTAGGAAGGGAACAGCATGGAATAAGCTGACTGAAAAAGGTGGACCCTGCATGGTGCCTCAAGGAGTGAATCTCTCTCTGCATGCATTACCCTTATAACATTCTCCAAATATTGGGTGTTGTCCAAGTTTATGTCAGGACAAGAGAAATCTCTGGTCTGACCCAGCAGGGCTGCTGTTATGCTTCTAGTTGTAAATATCACAGAATAGCATCAGTGCTAAGGAAACATCTCCACGTAAGAGATGTCAGAGTTATGGTGGTTTCTTTGATGATGTTACCAAGACCCTTTAAAATATAACATTCAGTGGAGCATAAACCCCCATAACATTACAAAATATTGCTAGGTGCCACAGCAGAAAGGTTCTTTTTAAAGTGGCTACTGTCACTTATAAACAGTGGCTCATGAGGAGATAACAAGGAAAGAGAATGCTCAGTGCAACCTGGATTAGAATCATGGCAGAGATGGGAAGGGACCTCTGGAGATCACTGAGTCAAACCCCACCTGTTAAAGCAGATCTCCTAGGGCAGGCCACACAGGAACACAGCCCAGCAGGTTTGGGGCATCTCCAGAGGAGACTCTACAACCTCTCTGGGCAGCCTGTTCCAGTGTTCCAGCATGCTCACAGGAAAGAAGTTTTTCCACATGTTAAGTTGGAACTTCCTGTGTTCCAGTTTGTATCCATTGCCCCTTGTACTATCCTAAGGCACCACTGAAAAAGAGACTGGCCCCTTCTTCTTGACACCCACCCTTCAGATGTTTACAGGCATCAATAAGATCTCCTCTCAGACTTCTGTTTTCTAGACTACACAGCCCCAAGTCTCTCAGCCTTTCCTCATCAGACTGCCCTTTAATCATCCTTGTAACCCTCTGTTGGACTCTAGTAGTTCCCTGTCCCTCTTGAACTGGAGAGTCCAGAACTGGACACAATACTCCAGATACAAGTGGCACTGGTGGCACTAACAAAAGCTCCCAAAACTTCTAGAAAAATCACCTCTGAAAGCATTCATTTTAGCTCTGCTTTAGGTTTGATTTTCTGAGGCATGTCTTCTAATGGAATTCACTAATATTACCATTTCTTCACTAGTTTCATGGGCATTCTCTGAAGCAGCACTCATGGCATCTGGAGATGACCCATCACAATTTTCAATCACTGGGCCTCCTTCAGGGGCGTTTTCTGATGGGCTCTGATAGTTTGTGGCTGTAATACCTTTCATAAACACATCAGGAAAGAAAGGCAGAGTTAAGCACAGCACAACCTGAACCATTTCCGCAGTAGGATTCAATCTGTTACTCTATATAAAATAACTCATTTGTTAATATCAACTGAATGGCTTATTAAACAAATACCTATGAAACAAAAGTTTATGACTCAACTGCCAAACCCATTCCAATTAGTTCATAGTTCCAGATTCTATGCAAGTAAGGTGGAATTACAGCAACAAAACCAAGATGGCACTCTCCAAGCATTGCTAAAAAAAATGGTGAAAGGCCTTTTTCAGTCTTCCAAGTCAACCAGAAAACTGACCCAGTTTAAAGATTCCAAGCCATGTAGCTGTATCATTGCACAGCAAATGTTAGTGGGTTTCTGTTGAGAGAAATAAGCTGTGTGTTCATTAGAGTGACCTGCTAGTGTTTCCTTAACAACTAGAAAGCACACAGACTTCATCTCCAGTTAAATATTAAGAAGCTAAAATTAACCCAATCTATAAAGGTGATTTAAAACAGAAAAACTTATTTTATGGCACACTCCCACATAAGCACATATTGAAATACTCCTACAATCCAAATATACTACAGTTTTGCAAGTGAACCTTTCTTATTATCGCTCTAGACTGGAAAGAGATCCCAAAAGAAAAACCCAAACCAGAATTTGGTTTGCTTTATCCATAGAATGGTTTGGGTTGGAAGGGATCTTAAATCTTATCCAGTTCCAAACCTTCTACCATGGGCAGGACACCTTCCACTAGACCAGGTTGCTCAAGGCCTCATTCAGAGTAGAATTGATCAGCACCATTATTTTGGTAGTATTTCATGATGAAATAAAGTTATTTAATCAGCATTCCTAAGGAGCTATTACATCATTACAACACTGTTAAGTTCACAATACAGTAACTAGAGACTATGCAGACATAACTACCACAGGCCTGAGTTTCTCCCTCCAGATCAGGAGCACAGGTGAGCAAAAATTGACAAGTGCCTGCTGTTAGACAATCAATAGCTGGGAGCTGCTCAGTAAAGAACGAGCTGCTAGGAGAATACAAAGTCTGTCTCCCTGGTAATTAGCATGACGAGTGTTAGTGACAATCCATTGCTTTTTCATCTCCTTCTGCAATTAAAGCTTCTTTACCACTCTGACCATAGCACTGATGCAAGGCACAAACCTGCAAACACAGCCCAAGGAACAGCTTCTAAGCAATATAAGGACCAGCTCTGCTTAATTCAGGGTTGCAGCGCAGCACTTCATTGCCTTTACTCTCCTCACAAGAGGAAAATTAAGTAGTGTTTAATTAAGTAGCACAATCTATTAGTTTTCCCTTGAAATGGTGTGTTGTGAATATTCTTGATATCACTGGCTGGAAAAGCTAACAGAAATCAGGCAGGGTGTGCTGCACTGCAATCCTTTCGAGTCTCATTGTAGCAACAAGGAACATTCTCACCTCCTGCTCAGAAATGTTTTGTGAAACCTGCTCACCTTTCTCCAGAAAGCTTTGGCTGTCACTTCCATCACTCTCTATCAAATGATCTTCTAGCATCATACTGTCAATAGAGATGGTATCCAGAGAAACCTGTGACGGACTTCTCTTCATATTCTTGTAAGAAACAGAGAATGCAGGGAGGTTGGACAGGCAGCGTTCCTTAGGCTTTGCACTTTTTAAATATAAAGATATCAGGAAATTATTATTTCACATTGAGGGAATTTACACAGAAGTTACTTAAAAATATTCCTCTAAACCAAGCAAGGTATAAAAGAAAGAAATCTGATTGCTGATAAGCACAGGACCAACCTGCATCTCTGGAGATATTTCTGACAGGATTTCTCACAGTACAGATTTCATAACATTTAAACTGAAAGTAAAGGCTTTAAACTAACTAACCAATTAACTAATCACCTAACTGATTAATTCACTAACTCAACATAGGTTGGACTGGATGATCTTGGAGATCTCTTCCAACCTGGTTGATTCTATGATTAACTAGTTAACGAACTAATGAACTAGCTCATTAATTAACTCACTCAACATAGGTTGGACTGGATGATCTTGGAGGTTTCTTCCAACCTCATTCATTCTATGATTAACTAATTAACTAACCAATTAAATAATTAACTCACTCAACATAGGTTGGACTGCATGATCTTGGAGGCGTCTCCCAATCTGGTTGATTCTATGATTAACTAATTAACTCAATAATTAATTAACTCATCATAGGTTGGACTGGATGATCTTGGAAGTGTCTTCCAACCTGGTTCATTCTATGATTAACTAATTCACTAACTAACCAATTTACTAACTAACTAACTCAACATAGGTTGGACTGCATGATCTTGGGAATGTCTTCCAATCTGGTTGATTCTATGATTAACTAATTAACTCAATAATTAATTAACTAACTAACTCAATAACTAACTAACTCAACACAGGTTGGACTGGATGACCTTGGAGGTCTCTTCCAACCTGGTTGATTCTATGATTAACTAATTAACTAACTCAGTAATTAACTAATTCAATATAGGTTGGACTGGATGATCTTGGAGGTCTCTTCCAACCTGGTTGATTCTATGATTAACTAATTAACTAACTCAATAATTAACTAATTCAATATAGGTTGGACTGGATGATCTTGGATGTGTCTTTCAATTTGGTTCATTCTATAATTAACTAATGAAGTAACCAACCAACTAACTAACACTTCATTTGAATTGTGAATGCTGAATACTTCACATCTTATATCTTTATCTACTTTGAAGACTTTCATCAGCTAGATGTTTACTTCTGTTGACCTCCACTAGAATCATAGAATCAACCAGGTTGGAAGAGACCTCCAAGATCATCCAGTCCAACCTGCATGTGTCCACAAAAAAAAGATTGATAAATGCTTTTAAACAGCAATGAAATTGATTTTATTGTTTGATTTATTATTAAATCTTCTTTACCTTGATGAAGACTGAGATGTGAACATTCTCACTGAAGTGACTTTGTTGATTTCAAGCTCTTCGGATTCTAAGGCAGTTTCTGTTTCCAAGTCAGCAACCTGGTTAGGAGAGCCTTCAGCTGTGCCTTCCTGTTCATTCAACTTGCTTGAGAAGATGGTTTTGTCATCCTCTTTATCAGTGAAAAATTCAGCAGAATCTTCTCTCTTATTAAAAATGGATGCTGAATCCCTGGCATGTGAGCTACTTTTCTCACTCAGGGGTCCACAGACTTCCTCTGAATCACTTCTACTAAAAAGTCCACTGCTTCCTCCTTCACTTGTATCTCCCAAACCTTTATCTGATGCATCATCTGAGAAGGATGCTCCTTTCTGCAAATCCATATTACTGTCTGACTTAAACAGAAGAGGATCTATCAAAATCCCTTTATTAACTTCAGTGTTCAGAGGCTTGGAGTCATTTACACAATCAAAATCGCTTACACCAGTTTGCATCTTACTGCCAACTAATTTACTCTCTGAAGTAAGAGTCTCCCCATTTCCCAAAGGTGAGAGTTCTGATGCCACAGGACTTCCTTCTTCCTCAACTGGAGACTTACAAGGGTTTCCCTGAGTCAGTGGATGGAGCAGTAAGGCGAGTTCTGCACTTTTCACTAAGATCCCAATGCAGACATCTGTTTGCTCTGCAGGTTTTCCTGTCACTGCTTCTACATCATTCCTTAAGTTTTCCAGGAGTAAGACAAGAGAGTCATGGAGAAGCAACAGGAAAAGATACTGGTAATGGTTGATCTGCATGCTCACGTGTTTTTGAACGTGGACAAGGACGTGGACATCTGCATCAGAGCGAGAGCGCTCGGAAAGCACTCCTGAAGCCTCTGATGTTGCAATGCCGTTGGTCAAGGGCTCTGTCTCACTGCTGTAGTACTCCCTTAGAAGTTTTTTACGTTGCAGTCTATTAGCGAGCTCACAAGATTCACTTTTTGGAATGTTCAGGGCTGCCTGGTTGTGAGATACAAGCTCTTTTTGTGACTTTGCAAACCTCACTGGCTGGCAAATCCAAAGGGAAAGCGGGAAGGAGTCCACAAAGCTTACCGGTCGCCCTTTCCCACTTTTTGTTCCTTCATAATCTATCCAAAACTGTGAAAAATGTACAGCCCAGACATCAGTAGCTGCAGATGTCTTGAGTGCATATTTATTCAACTTGGGGATGATATAACCTTTATAAACATCATGCATTTTAGTGTCCTGCTCGTGAGCGTGCCTCTGAAAGATTGGATGCAAAAGGTTAAAATTCTTCTGGGATTTAGGAAAAGTGGTGAAAGTTCTGCTGAAAAATTCACAGTCTTTGAAGTTCTGAAACAAAGCTTCCAGATCAGAGTGTCTGCAGTTTGGTGAGCATCTTGTATTTGTAGCAATCATCTCTGAACTTTGAATGGAAATTGCACGGGGTTGGTCTTTATGAATTTCAGGTTTGCTTTCAGATGGGATGATGAACTGTAAAAGAGAAACACATTTTTGCCTAGGTAGAAATATGCAGATTAAGGAAGTACACAATTAAAGAAAGAAAATAATATAGAAACATAGAGTGCTTTGGGTTGGAAGGGACATTCATGATCATCTAGCTAAAATACAGGAATATAATTACAGATTTATGAGAACTGAGGTATACTCATAGCAGTGAGGCAGGCTCACAGATCATCGTTTGTGTTCCCCCTGATGCTCACTGTTGGTACAAAAATGTAAGGCTCTTGAGCTTTTCCTATCTGAAGGATTTAGATTTAGGTCATCTCTATTAGGCTGAAATGTTTCATTTCTACAAGTCAGAAACAGCTTGGCAGAAAAGTTTCTTCAAGTAACCCAAGTACTTACAACCTTGAACTCCAAATCACAACTCTCTGTCAATCCAAGGTAGGGTTTTTCACTACACTGAGTACTACAGTATTTTATTTCTCTGTTAAGATACAAGGGAACAATGAAATGTGCTAACACAGCTAACATTGCTACACTGCAAAATAAAGAATAGGTATTTTATGTCTATCATCTGCTAATCATAATACATTTTCAGGCCAACTAAATAGATTTATAGATCCCTAGAACGGTTTGAGTTGGAAAGGACCTTGAAGATCATCTAGTTCCAACCTCCCTGCCATTGGGACATCTCTCACTAGCCCAGGTTGCTCAAGGCCTTATCCAGCCTGGTCTTGAACACTTCCAGGGAGGGGAGTGGCATCCACAGTCTGCCTGGGCAACCTGTTCCAGTGCCTCACTAGCCTCCCTGTAAAGAATTCCTCCTAATATCCAGTCTAAATCTGCCCCTCCTCAAATTCAAACCATTCCTTCTTGTCCTTCCAAGGCCTTGTATAAAGTCCCTTGCCAGTTTTCTTGTAGGTCCTCTCCAGTTACTGGTGCAAATATGAGTTTTTTGCTAGTTATTTTTACTTCAGTGATCAATCTTTTTTCTTCTGCTATGTCAGCTTCATTGAACACAGTGAAGTAATTTGCTAATACTCCCATTCAGGTCTTCTAATACAAAACTAAAACACTCCTAGTACACAGATGAAGTAATGTGATAAGCAGAGATCTATCTTCAAACCATCATACACTGGACAGTTTTCCAGAGCAGTGTTGCTTATTGTGTGGGTTCTTGTTTCATTTACTGTTGGTCTTGTTCTTAAGATGTTTTGGTTCACTTACTGTTGTTGCTTCATTTGCTGTTGGTTTCATTTACAAGATGCTTTGTTTCATCTACTGTTGGTTTCATTCTTAAAATGCTTTGCCAACAGCTTCTTAAAGGGTTTTCTTCTCAAGGAACCACAAAACTCTTCCTCAGTGAGGGCTTACCTTTAACATCAGTCCATCAACTCTAACATCAACATGCTCATCTGATTTGGAGTTGTCATTTAGCTTGTACATGGCCATGAACTGAATAAGACTCTGCTTCAAATCCAGCACAAACTGATTTAGCCAAAGTATACTTCTCTCATCCAGGGTGAACTGTAAAGCATTCAGTTGGCCATACAAATTTGGAGATGGAACTAAAAGAGAAAACAAAACTATGAGAATGAGTAAAATGTTTAGGGGGTTGGTTGTTTCCTGTTAGCTTTGTGAGGGTTTTTTAGTGTTTTATTTGTTTGGGCTTTGAGGTTTTTTTTAACATTTTTAAACTTACATTTTCATGGGTATTTTATGTCAGAGGAAGAAACCTATTCCTTTGGTCCCAAGGAAGAATACAATGTCAGGGGATACCTAAAGAGATGCTTCTTTCCCTCACCCCAAGCAAGTAAGCCAATTTCTGAATGTAAAACCTAATATTAGAATAGAATGAAGATTGAGGAGAGGAGGAGAATGTCCTCATTACAGAGAAAGGGCAGGACCAAGGAGATTTGCTGTCCTCAAGTCCCACACCAAAGGAATCCACTGACATTTCTGCATACAAAACAGTGCCAGCCCCATAACACATTAATAACTCCAGCATATTCTCACTGCATTTTAGTTACTATTGAAATAGTTTGAGATCTTTTATGTACCCACAGAGTTTTTTTAATGTGGTCAGCCAGTGAAACTGCCTAAACAATAAAAGTATGTCAGAGAGTAATTTACATGCTAGCAAAATGCTGCAAGTGTTTTCAGGCTTAACAAGCACCTTTATTAAAACATCATTTTTAGGACAAGCCCAGTGGAAATGGAGCAGTGTGGTGCTCCTTCCATTTTAAAAAGCCACTACCTATTTCCAATTGTCAGCCTGGAATTAGTATGTAGCTTTGTAAAGGTGGTACCACACAGAATTAATGGTTTGGTATAAAAAACAACCTAGAATCATAGAATTGTCTGGGTTGGAAGGGACCCCAAGGATTATCTAGCTCCAACTCCTCTACCACGGGCAGGGATGCCTCACATGAGTTCAGTTTGCTCAGAGCCACATCCAGCCTGACCTTAAAAACTTCCAGGGATGGGGCCTCTACCACCTCCCTGGACAACCTGTGCCAGGGTCTTACCACCCTCATGGTGAAGAACTTCCTAACATCCAATCTGAATTTACCCCCTTCTAGTTTTGCTCCATTCCCCTCAGTCCTATCACTATCTGACATCCTAAAAAGTCCCTCCCCAGCTTTCTTGTAGGCCCCCTTAAGATGCTGAAAGGTCACAATAAGGTCTCCTTGGAGCCGCCTTCTCTCCAGACTGCATAGCTCTCAGTTTGTCACCCAAAGAACAACAACAAAACAAACCCCAACCCACACAACAAACCCCAACCCACACAACAAACCCCAACCCACACCACAGACAAAACAAACCCCAACCAACAAAACAAACCCCAACCCAAACCACAGACAAAACTAACCCCAACCCACACAACAAACCCCAACCCACACCACAAACCCCAACCCACACCACAAACCCCAACCAAAAACCCCCAAACAAAAGCAAAACGAACAAGTAAATACAAAACCACCCAAACAAAAGCCCCAACCAACAAACTGAACAAAACCTGAACAAACAAAATAAACTAAACAAACCCCACTTACTAGGAAAGTCCTTTCCATCTGGGTAGTAATATTCAGTGAATTCAATATGAATAGCTGGCATTTCTGGTGGAAGATAAAGTGACTTCTTATTGCAAGAGATCAGAGCTTTAGGGGAAGAACGACACTGGTCTGCTGTTGAAACCTGTAAAAGAGAGAAGATTCATTCCATCAATACATTAAATTTGTATGAATTAAGCATTTTGCAGTTGCAAGACACTGCCCCTAGTAAGGTAACATTCCACTGCTCTCAGATGTAGATCCCCAGCTAGACAAAATGCTGACAATGAGCAACACCTTAGTTGCCTTGTAGTAGAAGCAATTCAGATAGAAGAGTTTTGCAAGAAAACTACACAATATTAACAGCTCCAGATCCCCTTCCTTTGTGCAAGGCAGGAGGCAGCAGGTCACTTGCAAAGGCATTCAGTAGAAGTCTAGAACGATCTCTCATCTGTATTGCAAGCACTGCAGTTCCTTTACAAGCAATTAGGCTAGGCTGTGGTGTATTTGCACAGCCTGCTCAGAAGGTTCCCATATCTAGGGGATAAGGAAAAGATAAGTCAGGTAAATTTTTTACACTAGTGTTAGGAAGTCCTTGTACTGTCGTAAGGAGAAATTCCAGTACATGGGACACTTCTCAACTCTACTCTGGTGAGCAGTGTTCAAGCATGCAGCCAGCAGGGAGCTCTCTAAGCTTGGCTAAGCCCAAAGGTCTACTTCACAGGAGAATCATGACCTTGAAGAAGAGTAATCCTTTATTTCTCTTCCCTTCCAATGCAAATTATGAAAGAAGGAGATCCCATTTTGGCATACATTTGATCTTAAATTTCTACATAACCTAGTTTAAAAAGTATGTTGGCAAAACAAGGCTCCCTCCTCCTGCACTTAGTAGGTCAGACTGCTAGTTTGGAATTAGCCAGAGCATTAAGACTGAATATTTGGTGATACCTGCTTGCATTAGTTTCACTGGCAAGAATAAATATCTAACCTTTATAAGCCTGCTTCACACTATGTAGCTGTTTTCAAGCTGCAAACATCTCTGTATTCAAACAGACCCAAATTCAAGTAATAACCAATCCATTTTGAAAAACAACTTTTTGTAGACTGCATAGGAAAAAATGACAAGAAAAAAATTGAAAATGTGTTTATGTAGGGAGGAGGAGACAAGCACCTAAGGAGCAGCTGAGGGAGCTGGGATTGTTTAGTCTGGAGAAGAGGAGGTTGAAGGGGAGAGCACATAGCTCTCTACAACTCGCTGAAAGGAAGTTGGAGTAAGGTGGGGGTTAGTCTCTTCCCACTAGCATCAGGTGATAGAACAAGAGGAAATGGCCTATGACTGTGCCAGGGTCAGGGATTGGAACAGGCTGCCCAGAGTGGTGGTGGAGTCACCATCTCTGGAGGCATTCAAGAAACATGTGGCCATGGCACTTGGGGCCATGGTTTAATGGCCATGGTGGTGGTGTTAGGTTGACAGTTGGACTTGATGAACACAGGATGTCAGGGGGTGGAGGGGACCCGAAGAGACTGAGTCCAACCCCATCGCCAGAGCAGGGCCATACAATCTAGCTCAGGTCACAGAGGAACACATTCAGATGGGCCTGGAGTCTCTGGAGGAGATGATCTTAGAGGTCTCTTCTGAACAACACAGTTCTATGATCCCCTGATACTATGAAGAGTATAAGGCAAATGAAAACACTTACAATACAAAATGACACTATTAGAATCACTTCAAACCCTGATGAAGACTCCTGGCAGCAAGCTGCAACCTCCCACTCTACCAGAAGTGATATGGCAAAAAAGCATTGGAATTTGGAACAAGGGCAAGAAGTCAGCATGACTAAGGGCACACATTAAGCATTTTTAACAGGACCTGACATTTAGAGTAGCTCCTCCTATATCAATACCATCCTGCCTTAAGATAAATCTCTGTTCCAGTTGTCTCCTATTTGCTGACTGAATCTTGCCCAGCAACTAAAGCTACTCACTGAAGATTTGGGGAACAGTAGAAGTTCAGTCCAAAACATATGATCAAGTAATTGTGATATCATCTACTATCAAGTTGATAAAACATCCACAAACCATTTTAACAAAGCAGAAGCAGGCCCATAAAGGTCTCAACCAACAATGAATGGGAAGATTTCTACTCATTTCAATGGGCTTCAGAACTGTCCCTCAAAAAACAAAGTTATGTAACAGTCAAGGGCAAAGCAGCCCCAGTTTTTTACTAACTTGAAGAAATGTACCTGATATATATTGAAATCTGCAAGTCTAACCACAATAGGACTAGACATCAGTTTGCCCTTTGGTTGTTGGGAGGAAGCCCTAGATGTTCCTTTCGGTATCTGTTCCTTGCCTGTAGGAAAGAACAGTGATGGAATCATTGAGGAGAACAGTCTTTGTTGGAACAGTTTTAACATTTCATGGGATTAGAGTGTGAGTAGTGCAAAGGAAGTACCTGTTTGGACGTTCTGGGGAGATACAGCAGGTGGTGACTTGGGAGGAGAATCTATGACCTGGTCCTTCACAGCCTGCTTGAGCAATTCAACGTTGTTTTTGAATTCATTTAGCAATTCTTTGGCCCATCCACTTCTGGTTTTAGTGGCATCGCTATAATGCATCCAGTGATCACAACTGTCTCCTGCAAGTAAGAGGAGGAGAAGAAGTATTCATTCATTTGAAAGTTTGTTTCTGGATAAGAGGTTTCCACTATTTCATTGAATTATAGCATAGTCTGGGCTGAAAGGGACCTTAAAATCATCTAGATCCTAACCCCTGCCATCAACAGGAACACTTCCACTAGACCAGGTTGCTCAAAGCCCCAATTGAAGAATTCCACAATTCTCTTTCCAAACATAACTTCACTGCATGCTGTAATTACAGAACAACAGAACTTGTAACACAGGATCACAGGATATCAGAGGTTGGAAGGGACCTCTGGAGATCATTGAGTCAAACCCCCCCCCAGCCAGGGCAGGACCACATAGTCTAGTGCAGGTCAAACAGGAATATATCCAGATGGGTCTGGAAAGTCTCCAGAGAAGATGACTCTGCAACCTCTCTGGGCATCCTGCTCCAGTGCTCTGTGACCCTTACAGTAACCAAGTTCTTCCTCATGCTGAAGTGGAACTTCCTGTGCTGTGGTTTAGATCCACTGCCCTTTGTCCTATCACAGGGCACAAGTGAGCAGAGGCTGTCCCTTTCTTTCTGACCCCACGCCCTCATATATTTATAACATTTACTAGATGTGCTCTCAGTCTTAGCCTTTCCTCCTAAGACAGCTCTCCTGTCCCTTAATCATCCTTGTAGCTCTCTGTTAGACTCTCTTAAGTACATCCCTGTCTCTCTTGAACTAGGAAGCCTAGAACTGGATGCGATAATCCAGGTGAGGTCTCACCAGGGCAGAGCAGAAGAGAAGGAGGAGAACCTCCCTCAATCTGCTGGACACGCTCTTCTTAATGCACCCCTGGATCCCACTGGCCTTCTTGGCCACACAGGCACACTGTTATCCCATGGATAACTTGCTGGCCACCAGGACTCCTAGATCCTTCTCCACATACTTGGTCTCCTGCATGATCTGCCCCTCTTGCTTTGCAAAGGCAGTTGGACTGGATGATCTCTAGAGGTCTCTTCCAACCCCTACCATTCTATGATTCTACAGCAAATTCACACCTTTAATGCATGTGGATAACCACTCTGAAAGAGTAAAGATCAAAACAAGGCACAGCCTCCACCAACTAGAAGCCCCTCTGCTGTACTGGATTGCCTTTGATCTCAAATTAAACAGCAAACTTACTTTGTCTTCTACATTTTTAGATTCCTGAAAAAAACAAACCTGTTTACCAGAAATGATTTGCATTAAATGCCCGTTGGAAATTGCTAACATGTGTGTAGCCCTTTTGTGAAGGAATTGTTATTAAACAATTAAACCTGAACAAGAAGCTCAACATGACTCAGTAGTGTGCACTTGCAGCCCAGAGGGCCAACAATATCCTGGGCTACATCAGGAGAAGTGTGACCAGGAGGTCAAGGGATGTGATTTTCCCCTTCTACTCTGCTCTGCTGAGACCCCACCTGGAGTACTGCATCCAGTTCTGGAGCCCCCATTACAAGAAGGGTGTGGAGATGCTGGAGTGTGTCCAGAGAAAGGCCACTGGGTTGGTCAGAGGGTCAGAAGCACCTCTGCTATGAGGACAGACTGAAAGAGTTGGGGCTGTTCAGTCTGCAGAAGAGGAGGCTCCCATGTGACCTTATTGTGGCCTTTCAGTATCTGAAGGGGTCACACAAAAGAGCTGGGGAGGGACTTTTCAGGCTACCAGGGAGCGCCAGGACTGGGGGGAATGGAGCGAAGCTGGAGATGGGTAGGTTCAGCCTGGATGTGAGGAGGAAGTTTTTGCCATGAGAGTGGTGAGAGGCTGCAATGGGTTGTCCAAGGAGGTGGTTGAGGCCCCATCCTTGGAGGTTTTTAAAGCCAGGCTGGATGAGGCTCTGGCAAGCCTGATCTAGGGTAGAGTTTCCCTGCCCATGGCAGGGCAGTTGGAACTGGCTGATCCTTGTGGTCCCTTCCAACCCTGACTGATTCTATGAAACCTCTACTACACACTGGGATTCTGTGCTTAGCAAAATAAAACCCAAACCATTCCTTGGAAACAGACAAAATGATTGACTTCTATATGGGAAAAAAAAAATCTAGCAGATTGATTCTTGCAAATATCCAATTAGCAAATTCTCAAGCTGTCAAACTGCTCTTCCTCTGTCAACACACAGTTCTCCTCATGTCAAAAACGTGCAAACACCTTTTTGTTGACCCAACAGAACAGTCAACAGGAGAAGTGCTTGCCCTAAAATAGCTCATTCACAGAAATTCATTTGGTTCCCAGGTTGTTGCTTTTGTTGTCTGGGTTTGCATGCAGGAGGAAATAAAAAGGTGAGCTCTTTGAAATGCTCAGAACATTACTACCCAAGCCCAGGTACTTATGCACACACAAGCAAATTTTTTTTGCTATTTAAGCAAGAAAACTACATTCAGAGGTAATTCACTAAGTGCTTCCTTTCATACCTGCTTTGTGAAATGGGTAATAGTCCACTGTCAAATAGCTGAAGGAAAGTTGCATGGCCCCTCCTGTAACACGTCTGTTTGAGTCTGTAAAACAGGAGGGAGGTCAGCTCTGCAGACATTACCTTTAACATTCACTTAGCTCTTATTACATTCCTGCTGCATTCCTTTCAACACCTCACAGCTATTTCTTTCTCTTCTTTACTGACTCTCCTTACAACCTCATTATCTTCCCTCAACATTTTCATTCAGGTAGTCTTGACTGGTTTCTAAAGATCATTTTGTAGCACTCCCTGTTCTGTACTTGGCCACTGCTAACAAAGTGTATATTGTTTCAAATGCTGGCAAAAAAAGGTAGAGGTTGCTTTTGAACACACATATCACTGCAGGTTTTCTGAAACAAAAAGCTTTTGAGAATATTGTAAATAATTTGCTTTATTGTATTTGACAAACAAAGAGCTACCCTTAGAGTCTTCTCTTCTGGTATTTCCACTGCTAAGTTTGAACTTTATGGCCACAAATAAAGGATCAATGAAGAGACCTCACTAAGAATGGTAAATCTCAACTGCAGTAGATACACTGCACAGAAGAAAATACAAATAAAGAAGCAATGAAGAGAACTCACTAAGAATGGTAAATCTCAACTGCAGTAGATACACTGCACAGAAGAAAATACAAATAAAGGATCAATGAAGAGATCTCACTAAGAATGGTAAATCTCAACTGCAGTAGATACACTGCACAGAAGAAAATACAAATAAAGGATCAATGAAGAGATCTCACTAAGAATGGTAAATCTCAACTGCAGGAGGTACACTGCACAGAACAAAATACAAATAAAGGATCAATGAAGAGATCTCACTAAGAATGGTAAATCTCAACTGCAGTAGATACACTGCACAGAAGAAAACACAAATAAAGGATCAATGAAGAGATCTCACTAAGAATGGTAAATCTCAACTGCAGTAGATACACTGCACAGAAGAAAATACACCTCTAGCCAGTGAACCTTATGCTCTGCAAGTGTCTCCCCTAATTAAGAAAATTAATTTGCTAAAAGCTCAGTTTTTGAGAGTCTTTTCTTCAGCAGACTTTGTACACCTAATTTTTTGCAGTCATTAGCCAGCCCCTGTAGCCATACACTGATATGTCATTCTCCTCTGATTGCTTTTTGAAAGCATCAAAGAAGAAAGAAGTGCCATCATTTTTTTCCTGATTCTAAATACAGTTATAGGCAATAACCTTCCATTAAACAAAAGTATTACACAAAATCATAAAGGCCACAGAACACTTGTTCTATTCTGTGTCCTGCAGAGCACACCAATACCAAATTCTCTACATTATTAACACAAAGAAGACTGCTCTTTTATTAGCCTCTTAGTAGAACAGTTCTACGGAAGTAGATTGTATACTGACACTTTCAAACCACAGTTATGTTGCCACTGCACTCTTTATTACCCAGTTAACTTCTACAATAAAAGCAAAAACCAGCAGTAACAATCAGACTGGACAGAATCCTTTCCTAGGAGACAGGAGAAGTACTGAAGCTACAGCAATCTTAGCAGTTTTCATTGCATTTCTTCTAAAATAGTTGTATTTCATAATAAAACATCCTGCTAGAGGCATCAAAGCTCATATGAAATGTGTCAAAAGACACTGAAGACCATTCTGAATATTCCTCTATACTCCTCATACAATGAATGGATGATCTTAGAGGTCTTTTCCAATCAAAACAACTCTGATTCTGTGTATTCCTCAAAACATCCTCCACACATGATTGTGGTTCACAGGCATACTCCCTTAAAATGGAAAACAGCCTTACCTTTTTCTTTAGAATGGATATCATCACATATATGCAGGTCCAAATGAGAAATTACTAAGTGATGAGAAGTTTCTTTCACATCAAAATCATTAAACAATTTTACTATTGCATCGTTTTGATCAGGTGCTGCTGTTGTCTGTTGTGCTTTCACCTGCTGAGAGCTGGGTGCTGGGGCAGAGCTCTGAAAAGATAGGAAGTCACACTGATTTACAAAGTTCATCCTTCCTTCCAGCCTAAGTATCCTTTCATTTACTCAAAGTAAGCCCTTGAAATAAGGAGAAATCCACACCATAAGCATTCACCTCAGATTGTTACTTGGATTTAATAGTGTTGATTTAGGATAAAGCTGAGATCAGCTTAGTTTAGGTGCCACAGAGGCAATGCCACTGTGTCAGTGAGACAATCAATTATCATACCTGTGCTGTTTCAGAAGCCAAACTTTTTCTCTGTTCTGTTGACTTCTCTATGGCTTCACTAAGAGATTTGGCATACTGCACCATGGCTTTCAACTGGGAATCAGTCAAAACCCAGAGCAAATCATCCAGGATGAGAACCAGTTTTGATGCCACCACATTACAATCCTTTAACTGTAGAATAAAAATAGATGGGTCCATTAAAGTCTTAGAGTTCTTAAATCAAATGTAAGGGAAAAAAAAAGTTGATGTGAACACAGACTACCCAACCACCAAATTTCTTCCACATAGAATCACAGAATGTCAGGGGTTGGAGGGGACCTCGAAAGATAATCTGGTCCAGCCCCGCAGCCAGAGCAGGATCACCTAGAGCAGTACACATGGGAACACATCCAGATGGTTCTTGAATATCTCCAGAGATGGAGACTCCACAGCCTCTGGGCAGCCTGTTTCAGTGTTCTGTCACCCTCACAGGGAAAAAATTGTTCCTCAGGTTCACCTGGAACCTCCTATGCTTCAACTTCCACCCCCTTGTCTGATATGACAAGGGGCAATGGGTGGAATAAAAAGATATAAATAACAAACACTTTATATATTAAATTATATTCCTCTCATTGACTAAAAAGTACCTAAAATATAGTGTAGTTAAGCCTTACATTTTGTTGGATATTAAACTGATGCATTTGTCTAAATGCAAGTAATGTAAATATTGCCTGGATCTGTAGGGGTTAGACAACATCCATCATCATACACCTGAAGGGAGGTTGTAGCCAGGTGGGGGTTGGTCTCTTCTGCCAGGCAACCAACAATAGAACAAGGGGACACAGTCTCAAGTTGTGCTGGGGGAGGTCTAGGCTGGATGTTAGGAGGAAGTTCTTCCCAGAGAGAGTGATTGGCATTGGAATGGGCTGCCCAGGGAGGTGGTGGAGTTGCCATCCCTGGAGGTGTTGAAGCAAAGCCTGGATGAGGCACTTGGTGCCCTGGTCTAGATGACTGGATAGGGCTGGGGGATAGGTTTGCCTGGATGATCTTGGAGGTCTCTTCCAACCTGATTCATTCTATAAATAAAACTGCAGATCAAATGACCTATGTAAGTTCTTCACCTTCAAATTCTGCCTGCAGTATTTCTTGTCCACTCCACAGCGTTACTGGTGATATGATGTTAAAAATCTATTTAATGAGATTCTACATTTCACATGCCCTGGACTTAAAACTTGTATTATGTACATGTATGCACAAAGAGCATGAGATAAAAATGAGTGAAGTAAGTAATAAAAAGACTAACAAATAAATAAATAATGAAAACTTTTCAAGCTTACCCTTCTTTTAAGTGTGACCCTAATTTTTGATTGGTTAGTAATCAGCCGAACCGGAGCACTCATGATTTCATGTTTAGAACTCTGGATTGCATCTGCTTCTATTCTGATCATCTGCCAGTTGATTTCTTTAAAAGTTAAAACCTTTAAAAAAGAGAGAAAAAGAGGGGAACACCTTTATGCATATGGTAGTTCCCATACACTTCAGCATGTGCATGTATCTGTACACACACACTCACATATATCCTCCACGCAGACAGCCATATGAAGAGAACAAACTGATGTCACTTGTTACTCCACTCACACAAAGCTAAGCCCTGATCCTTCTACCAGAATATGACAGAAATGTTAGGCTAATTCCAAGCAGGCAGAGGTGACAAGCAACATTTAAAATAGAAGGTCACAATTATTGCATAGCATGTTGGTTTGGGCAGAGAAGGTTCTCTCATGTTAAGTTTCAAAATGCTAAATCCCAGTATAGAGGAAAAAAGTGGGGAGGGAAGTAAAGCTACAAGATGGGAGGGGTTCTTGCTCTTCCCTAAGCATCCAGTTTGGTCTCTGCTAGAGGTATGGGATTTGGTCTCTCATCCACCATTTGTATTCCACTCTTGTGTTCCCAGATGATAGCTGGAATTAGTGAGCACAGAATGTCTCCATCCCCACTAACAGCATGTTTCCTAGACCGTCTAAGGTTGCAATGCAACTTCCTCCTCCTACAGCACAAAAGCAAGGAAAAGGTTTTCAAAAGAGGGTACATTTACCTCTCCACGTTGAGCTTCTTGTATTCTGGTAAATCTGAGGTCAGCATGTTCCCAGTTTGCATTTACACTATAAATTCTCAGCTGGGAAAGTTCAAATGAAGCATTAAAGGCCTTTGCACCAATCCGTATTATGATGGAGTTGACAGAAACAGAGATGCCTTCCACAACTTTTTCAGCAAAGCCATATTCACTAAAAAGTGGAATGACAGCATATTAAATACACACCCAAAGAAAAGGCACACAAGCACTCGTGTAACAGGTGGAATACAGCATGAAACCAACCCTAAAATAGAATCAAGCAAGTTGGAAGAGACCTCCAAGATCATCCAGCCAACCTAGCACCCAGCCCTATCCAGTCAATCAGACCATGGCACTAAATGCCTCATCCAGGCTTTGCTTGAAGACATCCAGGGATGGTGACTCCACCACCTCCCTGGGCAGCCCATTCCAATGCCAATCACTCTCTCTGGCAACAACTTCCTCCTAACATCCAGATATTTTGTGGCATTTTAGATGCCTGTGAGTTTCTGAGGTACTAGCATAGGCTGATGGACTTCAACAAAGACCTGTGACATGTGTAGACAGATCTAAATTCTAGGTGAGATACAGAAATTAAAATAAGAAAATCAATTGAGTCACCAAATTTCTCTTTATATGAGTCCCTCTGTGCAGCAAAAAATTGTTTGAGGTCCATAAAATGACAGGATTTTGGTGGGTATGACACCAAGCTGAGTGGTGCTGTTGATATGCTAGAGGGACACCATATCAACCAGGAGGACCAAGATGGAGAAGTGAGTCAAGGTGAAGCCCATGAGGTTCATCATGACCAAGTGCAGCATCCTGCACCTGAGTCAGAACAATCTTCACTATCAATACAGGCTGGAGATGAGGTTATGGAAAGCAGCCTTGAGCAAAAGGACTTGAGAGTTCTGGTGGATGAGAAGCTGGACATGAGCCAGTGGCATCCTGGGCTCCAGCCAGCAGAGCTAGAGCAAGGATTCTGGCATTTTAGTCTGCTCTGGTGAAACCTCACCTGGAGTACTGCATCCAGCTCTGGAGCTCTCAACACAGGAAGGACATGAACCTGATGAAGTGGGTTCAGAGGAGGGCCACAAAGATGATTGGGGGACTGGCAAGGACAGGCTGAGTGAGCTGAGATTGTTCAGCCTGGAAAAGAGAAGGCTCTGGGGAAACTTAACAGCAGCCTTCCAGCACCTGAAGAGGGCCTAGGAGAAGGCTGGAGAGGGACTGTTTGCAAAGGCCTGCAGTGATCACATGAGGGACAATGGTTTCAAGTTAGAGAAGAGCAGGTTTAGACTGGATGTTAGGAACAAGTTCTTTACCATGAGGGTGGTGGAACACTGAAACAGGTTGCCCAGGGAGGCAGTTGAGACCCCATGCCTAAGAGTTACTTAAGGTCAGGCTCAACAGGGTTCTGAGCAACCTCATCTAGTGAAGGGTGTCCCTGCTCACTGTAGCAGGGCTGGACTAGATGACTTTTGGAGGTCTCTTTGAATGCAAAACATTCTATGCTTATACGACTGTCCCACCAAGTTACTTGGGTTTGGGGCTGCAGAGTATGTGTGAAATCTTTCAATATCATTTGGTTTATACAATCAGGGAAACAGAACTTTAGAACACCACACTAACAAGTAGCCCTTAACATTCTTTTCTGAGACCAAAGAAAGGAAAAACTCTACTAGTAAGAAATAAAATGGCAAGCTACAACCCTATATAATTCTGGAAATTTGCAGGGGATCTCTTTTACAGTAATTCAAAATGAGTAATTTAAAGTATTTTTGGATCAATTCCATGCAAGTATTGTCACTGACCTCTGTCCAGATGCAGTTGCTATGGGAGAGGGTCCATTAGGGGCACGTGGCTCTTCACATGTGCTCATTTCCATCACAACTTTATCCAAGGACTTGAAAAACAAAACAAGACAAAACAAAACTGACACCTAAGAATCACAGAATCAACCATGCTGGAAGAGACCTCCAAGATCATGAGGCCAACCTAGCACCCAGTCCTATCCAGTCAACTACACCATGGCACTAAGTGCCTCATCCAGGCTTTGCTTGAACACCTCCAGAGATGGCAACTCCACCACCTCCCTGGGCAGCCCATTCCAATGCCAATCACTCTCTCTGACAACAACTTCCTCCTAACATCCAGCCTAGACCTCCCCTGGCACAACTTGAGACTGTCTCCTTGTTCTGTTGTTGGCTGCCTAGAAGAAGAGACCAACCCCCACCTGGCTACAGCCTCCCTTCAGGTATCATCTTGGGCTGCATCAAAAGCAGCATGGTCAGCAGATTGAGAGGTGATTCTGCCCCTCTGCTCTCTAGGGAGACCTCACCTGGAGTACTGTGTCCAGCTATGGGACCCCCAACACAAGAGAGACATAGACCTGCTGAAGAAAGTCCAGAGGAGGGACTTTAACAATGGGCTGGAGCACGTCTCCTACAAAGACAGGCTGAGAGAGCTGGGGCTGATCAACCTGCAGAAGAGAAGGCTCTGGGGAGACTTTACAGCTACGGTTCAATATCTGAAGGAGCCTTACAGGACAGCTGAGGAGGGACTGTTTATCAGCACTTGTAATGATAGGACAAAGGGCAATGGTTTGAAACTGGACAATAGAATTCTCTGTACAAACAGAGAATTCTATTCCAATTTAATCCAACTCTCAGTACCAAAATACCCCCACTTAAAACAATGTAATAAAAGGCTGAAGTTGGACATTTAGGCCATTGAATTCACCTTCCTTTAGAAGTCAAAAAGGCTCTTGCACAGTCTACCATCCAAGAGTCAACTCTTATGATCAATTTAATGTTCTTGTTCAGTGAAAGCTTTATGTTAAAAGGTGACCTTGAGAGTTATCTTAGCCTCAAAGATTGTGGAAGTAAATTTGCTAGGAGCAAAGTAAACAATCAGGCCTCGCTACCAGAGGTGAAGTATGCAATGTTTACAAAGATCAAAGCTTAAAACTCATTTCCTAATTTGGCAGTTGCACCTTACAATCAAGAGGTTCAATCATACCACCTCAGCAACACCATACTTCAAACTCTGTGTGTCAGGAAGAAGAGGTACAGGCACTGGTTGGTAGATTACAACTGGGTCACTGGCAAATACAGCAAGTATTCAAAACAATGTCTGATTCACAGCTAAGGAATGGCAAGGACATCCAGGAATTCACTGCAAGATTGGGAAGCAGAGCAGCTAAAGAAATATTCATTCCTCAGTAAATGGAATTAAGAAAGTTTAATCATCATCATCAAATCAATCACCCCTGGTGGCACTATAATTCTTACTACACTTGGAAGCAAGCAGAAAAACTAAACAAAATCAAGAATCAATATTACTGCTAATTGGTTGAGTCCTATTTCTACATTTTACATTCTATTTATATCCAAGCTGAAGCTTAGGCTGTTCAAGAAACCCTCTACATCTTATGTGCATCCAATCTCAAGAACAGGTTACCCAGAACAGCTGTGGATGCTCCCTCCCTGGAAGTGTTCAGGGCTAGGCTGGTTCCTAGGAAGGTGTCTTTGCCCGTGGAAGGGGGGATGGAACTAAGTGATCTTTAAGGTCCCTTCCAACCCACACCATTCTATCAATCTATGAACCTGTTGTACCTGAGATCATTGGGCAGAGTATGGAAATATAATAGCAAAGTCCTTAGAAAAAACAGCTCCAACCAACAGGCAGGAACTTGTAAGAGTTGGCTGGACAAATAACTACCCTTCAGGTGAATGCAAATTATGTCATGACTGAATACCTTGACAGAAATTGGCTAACAGTCAAACATTACTTGAGTGAAGACACCCAAAGCCATAAAGAAAACAAACCTACCAACAAAAACATTAAGGCATTTTGCCTTGATCTGTAGAGGACACTTAGTAACAGCCCTTTAATCTTTCTGTTATTTCTAGAGACAAGTCAAAGAACTGTAGAAATACTTGAGATCAATTCTGCTACACAAAGTATATTGAGGAGTTGATCTCAGAACTCACCAGAGAGATGGGATGTGTCTTCAATTTTGTCCATGGTATCTGCAAGAGAAAACATTATTCTAAAGCAAAGTAAGTGTGCTAGTTTGAGCCTAGCTGGGATATTTAGTGAGAGGAATTAGACTACAGGCTGTGAAAAGGAAACAATGGTGATGTCTACTGCACTCGTAGGCTTGCTGACATGTGTAAGAACAAGAACATAAATGTAGATAATGAAGTTGCTCTTGGGCTCTGGCTGCCTGCACTTTCCTCCCTAACCTGCTGTCTAACTAATCCTGCTTTTTAACCTCCCTGGCCAACTCCCCAATCTCACCTTGAACGTAAGGCAAAGTCTGGGATAATGTATAGGGGCGGAAAGGAGGTGGAAGGGTGGTTGAGAGCTCCTCCTGGGGACTCTGGTTTCTGGGAGGGCTGTTGTGTTTCTGTATTACCTTTTTAACTTGTATATTTCTGTCTATAGCTGTATATATATTGTAAATATCTGCTTGTATATTGTGCTAAGCTGTAAATGTAAAGCTCCATTCTAATTTCCATGCTCAGCTGAGTCTAGTCTGGGTGATTTCTTAAGCATAGGGGGGCAGGCAACACCCAAACCATCACAGTAAGTATCAAAAATACAGGAAAATAAAGCATTTGTTTAGAATGGGGTTGATGTACCCAAACTATATTTGAAACTCCTGAACTCCAAATGTTACCTTCAAAATACCAATCTGAAAATATTGCACACATGAACTTCTTTCAGGTGTTAAAACCAGAACTTTGAAATCTACTTATCACTGAGCACAGGGAAAACAGAAGAACAAAACAGAACACATCTCTTTAATACCAAGTTGCCAAGCATCAAAACAAGCAACAGTCTCTTTCCTTTAACAGGACAAAAAAATCCAGGCTTGCTCTATTGGCCTCCAAGTAATTGAATGTCTGCAGCAAAGCATAAAGTTCACTGCATTCAGAAAAATCTGAACAAGCTTCCACTAGGGGACCAAAAAAAAAAAGAAGAAGAAGAAGAAAAAAGAGGAAAAAGTAAAATATAAAGAAAAAAAATCCAAGGCTGAATAGGTGCCAAAGTTTGACTGGATCATAACTTACGTGAAAACCAAGAAATCCAAGGCTGAGTAAGTGCCAAAGTTTGACTGGATCATAACTCATGTGAAAACCAAGAAATCCAAGGCTGAGTAAGTGCCAAAGTTTGACTGGATCATAACTTATGTCACAACCAATCCATAACTTCTTTCCTTACTTTCTTATTAGTATGATCTATGAGAGCTAATAATACCTTGGTTTGATTCTTAGCCACAGAAACCAAAAAAGCAATGTCTACTAGATCTAGAGTGCTTCCACATTTCCCACAGAGCCCAGAACCCCTCAGAAAGGTGGCTTTATTTAAATAGGAAAGGAGCAAGAAGGAAAGAAACAGAAAGAGAGGGGCAAAGAGATAACATATTAAAAAAAAGGAGGGAAAAATTAAGCTAATTAGCACTGGGCAAATACAATCTTTTATCTCTACCTCTAATTCAGAATGTGCAGAAATAAGCTCAGGGAAAAAAACTCTGTTTATAATTTTCATTATTTCCTTCTGTATTTCATATCATCACACAAGAACCAACAAGTAGCAAGAAATTATTGCTGGTAACATCTTTGCTTTCCTCTAAAATGTTACCGAGCACTCAACACAACTTTCTATTAACACAAAGCTGCTTTTAAAGTTCACAGAGACAGAAGGACAAAAAGAAAGGTGTAGCTATTTACCATTCCAACACAACAAAACACTCACCCTAATAGAGGCTTTATTGCAAAAGACCTTGTTTATAGCAAGCCAGGTGGGAAGATCCAACATGTTCTGAAGCACCTCTTGGTCCAGCTCTAAGTTGGTCAGTTGACCTTCTCCCTTTAACGTGCTCAGGTTGATCTTGTCAGGTGACAGGTTTTTGGTGAACCTAAAAGCAAAGATGGACCTTCCTGAAGTAAATTCAGGTGAAGCAATCAGAGCTGTCCCACATAACGCTGATGACTTAACTTCAAGCAATGATCTGGAGCGAGGGAATCAGGTACAATTTCACTCTGCCAAAACTACTGTTGTGGGTTGAAATCACAGAATCACAGTATCACAGTATTATCAGGGTTGGAAGAGACCTCACAGATCATCAAGTCCAACCCTTTACCACAGAGCTCAAGACTAGACCATGGCACCAAATGCCACGTCCAATCTTAGAATCATAGAATCAACCAGGTTGGAAGAGACCTCCAAGATCATCCAGTCCAACCTAGCACCCAGCCCTATCCAATCAACCAGACCATGGCACTAAGTGCCTCATCCAGGCTTTGCTTGAAGACCCCCAGGGACGGTGCCTCCACCACCTCCCTGGGCAGCCCATTCCAATGCCAATCACTCTCTCTGTGAAGAACTTCTTCCTAATATCCAGCCTATACCTACCCTGGCACAACTTGAGACTGTGTCCCTTTGTTCTATTGCTGGTTGCCTGGCAGAAGAGGCCACCCCCCACCTGGCTACAATGCCCCTTCAGGTAGTTGTAGACAGTAATAAGATCACCCCTGAGCCTCCTCTTCTCCAGGCTAAACAGGCCCAGCTCCCTCAACCTCTCCTCATAGGATTTGTGCTCCAGGCCCCTCACCAGCTTTGTTGCCCTTCTCTGGACATGTTCCAGCACCTCAACATCTTTCTTGAATTGAGGGGCCCAGAACTGGACACAGAACATTAGAGGTTGGAAGGGACCTCCAGAAATCATCAAGTCCAACCTCCCTGCCAAGGCAGGATTCTCTGGAGTAGTTTGCACAGGAATGCATCCAGGTGGGTTTGGAAAGTCTCCAGAGAAGGAGACTCCACAACCTCTCTGGGCAATCTGTTCCAGTGTTCTATTGCCCTCACTGTAAAGTTTCTCCTCACATTGAGGTGAAACCTTCTATGGTCAAGTTTGTAGCTGTTGCTCCTTGTCTCATTGCTGCTGACCAGTGAAAAGAGATTAACTCCAGCCACTTGACATCCACTCCACAGATACTGGTAAGACATTGATTAGATATCCTCTCAGCTTTCTCTTCTCCAGACTAAACAGCCTCAGGGTTTTCAGTCTCTCTCCACAGGGCACATGCTCAAGACCCCCAAATCATCCTTGTGGCTCTCTGCTGGACTCTTACCAGCAGGTCCCTGTCTCTCTTGAACTGGGGAGCCCAAAACTAGACCCCCAAAATTATGCTCAAAATAAATCCCCAGATTAGCTCAAAAGGTTTGGAAGCAAAGTCTAAAAGCAAAAAATACAATGCATAGGTACAAAATATATTTTTATATTTATAATTATTTACAACTCAGAAACAGTGAGGAGGACTCCTCTGGACAAGGGAGAAGTGAAATAGCTCTCCCCTGCCCACCTTTATAAGGGAGAAAGAGTGAAATAAGAAAGGCTCCACTGCTACTGGAAGGTGTCCAGAGAAGGGTGATGAAGCTGGTGAGAGGCCTGGAGCACAGCCCTGTGAGGAGAGGCTGAGGGAGCTGGGGGTGTGCAGCCTGCAGAAGAGGAGGCTCAGGGCAGACCTCATTGCTGTCTACAATTACCTGAAGGGAGGTTGTAGCCAGGTGGGGTTGGGCTCTTCTGCCAGGCAAGCAGCAAAAGAACAAGGGGACACAGTCTCATGCTGTGCCAGGGGAGGTCTAGGCTGGATGTTAGGAGGAAGTTGATGTCAGAGAGAGTGATTGGCATTGGAATGGGCTGCCCAGGGAGGTGGTGGAGTTGCCATCCCTAGAGGTGTTCAAGCAAAGCCTGGATGGGGCACTTAGTGCCATGGTCTGGTTGAGTGGATAGGGCTGGGTGATAGGTTGGACTGGATGATCTTGGAGGTCTCTTCCAACCTGGCTGATTCTATGCTGCTATCTATTTAGCCATAAGAAGAGCCCCAGTGAAGGTCAATGAAGCCATACAAAGGCACCAGCCAGAGCAAAGAAGAGAAAGGGAATAAAGAATAGTTTGTGCAGCACACTTTATCCTAATCCAAGGAGCAAAAGGAATGATATAGACTTATCATTATCTTTCTTTTGTATCAAATCCCCTATTTTATTTACTTCTCAAATATGTCCAGAAAGTTCCCATTTCTTGTTTACAATTTAGAACCAGGCTAGAGGGTTAGTTTTAAACCACCACAGGTACTATAGAATTGCTTTGTCCTTCTAAGTTGTACTTTTCAAGTACCTAAAACCAAAACATTTGATGAGGTTCTTTCCTAATTTGTTGAGTACCTTGAATAACAAATCTTCCATTCAAAGCATTTAACTGCAGGAATTGCACCTAATTTTACCAGATTAGGTAGCAAAAAACACTACTGTTTGCATTACACTTTGTGACTTCCCCACCAAAATCTCTCTGCACTGATAGAGAGGGAAGGGGTTTGTCTGTTCACAAGATGGAAAAAGAAAGCCATAGGAGATGCAACTCCAAAATCTCCACCCCATTCAATAGAGCAATTTCTAACCAAACTACAAGGTCTACATTAAACCAGATACTCATGGGAAGAGTGTGGAAAGTGGTGAAGAGTGTTGGTAAGCTTTTCTTCTTGATATCTTTCAAGTGTAGCTTGAAACGTGGCAAATATCCTCTCAGTTCAACTACTTTACTACATCCTTGAGCTGGTAAGGTCTGGAACTGCATCTACCCAGCCTGGCAAAATGTAAACACCCATCTGATCACTCCTAGGAAACACACAGGCAGACATCATAAACTCACTCACTTTAACCACTCATCAGCTTACTTCCCAAAGAAGAACAGTCAACGATGAAGACATCTGGGGGAGTAGAGGTACACAGGGGAAGAAGATTGTTCAGAATTAGAAGTTTGGTTAATTTATATATATATATATTACTGTACCAAGTCTGAATTTATTCAGGATGTATTTGCAAATAATACCAGACACACTTCTTATTATAGCTTCTGTATGGCTTACAAAGCATAAATAAAAGGCATAAGAAGGCATGACCTTTGATTCCATATAATTTCATAACTTCAGTACTAATAATGCATTAAGATAAGGCTATTGACAAATACATTTTCCCTGACAACTAATGTACTTCTAAATGCTCCACTTAGAAGTACTATGGGAGAATAAAGGACTTCAAATGATTCAGTTTTCTGCCTAGTCTTCTTTGTTCCTTTCAACAAGAGTAGGTAATGAGAACAGCTGAATGACCTGCCTCAGTACAACACATCAGTAACTGCAAAATATAAAGCCTCCCATCTCAGAAATCACATTGGCAGGTCTCATCTGACACAGCTAATTCCAATTCTTGTGCATGTTTTTTGGTCACAGCACAGTATGTCTTGACTTTCTAGGTGAGGGTCAACATAAGAATCGCAAATGGTGTTACTTTAAAGCCACATTTATACAGTGAATGCCAAATTAGTCCCCCCAGTAAACAGAGAGTCTACTGAAACTGATGCTCTGGGCAGTAAGCTTCTCTCATGGTTCCCTTTTTGCTTTGCCACACTAGAAGCGCCACTCAAATATCATCATCTTGGGCTCGGCCACAGGCAAATCAGAGTGAAACTGAGAGGAACTACACAAATGAGTTTCTCAACTTCACTGCAAGAAAGACAGCAAAATACCATTAAGGAGGAGAATGGAGTCAGCAAAGCCAATGGTGAGCTATTTTTGATCTCCTTCAAAAAGACAAAACAGGAGCCAGTATCTCCCAGTAAGAAGCATAACAACAGGAAATGCAATCTGAGCAAAGAGCATCATTGTTCCCTCATCTTGACTTCCCCCCTGCTTTTCCTTTTAATTGGGAATCCTTTTAAGAGTGCTGTTTTGAATCTGTTAGATCTCCTGCAGTCAGCAAAAGGAAATCTCCTTCATTCAGCACAGAGCAAGGAAAGGGAATCTCCACCTGTAAGCCTACTCCCTTAAGAATCACAGAAAGTAACTCTTAAGGGCTGAGTTATGAGAAGGTATTTTAGGTGTGGGCCACCTCTAGTAGCAGCACTCTTCTGCTTCTAGGGCTTGAAAGTGATGAGTGGATGCTGAGGAGACTGTGGTGTTTCCACAAAACCCACAGTAGCTCTGTAATATACAGCAACCACATCTGCTTTGTCCAGAGCCAATTTTCCACTGATGATGTCAACACTTCAGATATTTCTGTTCCAGTTCCCTGCTCCTTCTAAACTCAGTCGTTCCACAGAGTACACTTCTGTTTGGCTGTTGGAGATTTTCAGTGCTTTAGAATGACTTCACACTATTTGATGTAATAGGAAAACCTTTTAGTTTAATGCAAGGGCCTCTAACTTAAAATAGATTTAAACAAAAAACGTTGGCCTGTTTGGGCAGCTAGTCCTGTAAATGACAATGTGAGCATAGCCACTAGTTAGAATTTACAGGAATTCAGATCTTCATGCATGAAATTGAAAGAGTCAAATGACAAAGAGCAGCATTTTGAATTTAAGATAAATAGGCTAAAAAGCCTTAGGGCAATGACAGACCTGAGGTGGATTTTGTTCCTCTGTGAGGGTGACAGAGCACTGGAACAAGCTCCTCATGGAGGTTGTGGAGTCTCCCTCTCTGGAGATATTCAATGACAGCTCTCCAAATGGTATTGTTCTAGGATCCCACAATACATCACATTCCAGTACATACAAGAGAGATGTTGAGAAACTGGAACATGTCCAGAGAAGGGTGACAAAGCTGCTGAGGAGCCTGGAGCACAGCCCTGTGAGGAGAGGCTGAGGGAGCTGGGGGGGTGCAGCCTGCAGAAGAGGAGGCTCAGGGCAGACCTCATTGCTGTCTACAACTACCTGAAGGGAGGTTGTAGCCAGGTGGAGTGTAGTCTCTTCTGCCAGGCAACCAGCAACAGAACAAGGGGACACAGCCTCAAGTTGTGCTGGGGGAGATTTAGGCTGGACGTTGTTAGGAAGTTCTTGCCAGGGAGAGTGACTGGCATTGGAATGGGCTGCCCAGGGAGGTGGTGACAGTTGCCATTCCTGGAGGTGTTAAAAAACTAACATCCGTTTTAAATCCCCCCTCTGCCAGTTTAAACCCATTACCCCTTATCCTGTCACTACAAGACCTTTTATATAGTCCTTCCCCAGCCTTCCTGTAAGCCCCCTTCAGACACTGGAAGGCTACTACAAGGTCTCCCCTAAGCCTTCTTTCCTCCAGGCTGAAGAGCCCCAATTCTTGTAGCCTGTCCTCATAGCATGGTTATGTTCACTAAAGCTTTCTGTTACACTACTCTACTGTGGCTGTAACTGAGGCAAGACATACTTGGTCTGCTAACAGCACAAGATATTCTTAGCAAAACTGTTCTCACAGATTCAATTTCAATTTCACAAAGTACCCTTCCTTTCTCCAAACAGATCATCAGAGGTTTGAATTACAGTATCTGGCAGCAAGAATTTCAATTCTGTTTCAATATTCAATATTCTACTCTAAGGTAGAGTAATGCTATAAAATATTTTACACTTTAAATACAAGAACCTAGAAACATGATGTTAGCAGTATCACAAGCAGCCTGACATTGTTACCTTGGGTACACATAGATAGAAACAAACACACATGCATTAAGCTCTGCTTTGCAGTTAGGTAAATGATTCAGCTTTAATTTACAGAGTGCAAACTTAAGAGTTTGCTGAAAAGCATAAAATGCTGCATAATAAGAGTGCAGTATTAAGAATCCTATGTAGAGTAGTAAGGTAGAATCACAGATTGGTAGTTCTGTTCTTTCCAGAACAACAACAAAAATCTACATATAAAATGTTTCTTTTGTTTTTTCCTCCTTGCCTGAAATATTTGTTTTGTTTTTGGCAACACAGGCTTGGAGCTCTGAATGGAGTACTCCATTATGCTTGTAGGGAAGATGGCCAAGACATGAAACTAGAAACATAGAGCAATCAAAAAAACAGTAGAGAAGACAGGGGAAAACTCTGCTCTGAAACAACAAGCTTATGGTTTGGATAATGAAGGCCACAAACAGCATGAAGGTGAGAGTAGCATCTCACAAAGGTTTGGAGAGAGTACCAGATGTCTTCTCAAGTTCATCACCACAAACCTCAACCTTCAGATTTAACACAGAAATAATGGAAGTCTGGAGCACATTTGAACACAGGATTCTCAGTTGTTTTGCACATCTACTGAATATACATTTTCTTTCTCCTGGCTCTGCCATATACCTTCCTTGCTTTATAAATAACACTCCTTAAGCAGTTTGATTTTACATGTATGCTGCAATCATGACAGACTGTGAAATGATAGAATGTGCCACCTGTTTTTCTTATCTCCTTGTCATAAACTAGAACTCCATAAGAACATGTATGGATCAAGACAGGCAGCTCTGAAAAACAGGAAGCAAGGCCTGCCAAGCACTGGCAATTCCATCAATAATAAAACATCAGAAATGGAACAGGAGGGTAACTGATTGTTTCCTGCTTCACCCAGCTGAACCATGCTATTAGACCATTAAGGAACTCTACACTATTCCTGAAGCAAGAAAAGCAGTCTTTTTTCAACAGCAGTTTCAAAGGAGTGTCTAAGGAAGACACCTATTTCCCACAGAATCAACCAGGTTGGAAGAGACCTCCAAGATCATCCAGTCCAACCTAGCACCCAGCCCTAGCCAGTCAACTAGACCATGGCACTAAGTGCCTCATCCAGGCTTTTCTTGAACACCTCCAGAGATGGCGACTCCACCACCTCCCTGGGCAGCCCATTCCAATGGCAAATCACTTTCTCCGCTGCAGGTAACAGTGAGAAGGAGCTTTGCCATCATTCTACTCACTGCACCACGACTTCAAACATTCAAAGAATCACAGAATGTCAGAGGCTGGAAGGGACCTCAAGAGTTCATCCAGTCCAACCCTCTTGCCAGAGCAGGATCACCTACACCAGACCACACAGGAATGCATCTGGGTGGGTTCTTAATATCTCCGGAGGGGGAGACTCCACAACCCTCCTGGGCAGCCTGTTCCAGTGTTCTGTCACCCTCACAGGGAAAAAAATCCTCCTGTTTAAAAGAAACTTCCTATGCCTCAACTTGCACCCATTGCTCTTTGTCACTGAGCTTCACCCAGCACAGCCTGGCTCCAGCCTCCTGGCACTCACTCTGTACATATTGATAAACACTGATGAGGTCACCTCTCAGGCTCCTCTTCTCCAAGCAGCACAGCCCCAACTCCCTCAGTCTGCCCTCCTAAGAGAGATGTTCCATTCCCTTCATCATATTTGTGGCTCTGTGCTGGACTCTCTCAAGCAGTTCTATGTCCTTCTTGAACTGGGGGGCCCAGAACTGGATGCAGTACTCCAGATGTGGCCTCACCAGGGCAGAGTAGAGGGTTTGAGTTGGAAGGAACCTTAAAGATCATCCAGTTCCAACCATTCTGCCATGGGCAGGGACACCTTCCACCACGTTGCTCAAGGCCTCATCAAACCTGGCCTTGAACACCTCCAGAGAGAGGGCAATCCTGACCTCACTGGGCAACCTGTACCAGTATCTCACCACCTTTACTGCAAAGAATTCCTTCCTAATACTAAGACTCCTTGTTTAAATATAAAAGGAACTGAACTAACTCTTTGCCAAACCTGCTACAGAAACAGAGCACTGGGATCACCAGAGTGTCTGCTGTTAGGAATGAGGTTCTTTTATCTGCTGTAACACCACAAATCAAAGCTGATTTTCAGTGACTGGTTTGAACTGGGGAAAGAAAAGAAAAAGTCATCTAAAGCCCTCTCAGTTTTGCATAAGACAAAGTCACAGCAAATAGTATACTGCAGGCAACATAGCAATTGCCTCTACTCTGTAGCCAGAGGAGATGTCGATGCCTCTCACAAACCAAACATCATCTGCAAATCCTGAGCTCGGGAGCACTGCTGTACTTGTCCACGTGGCAGCATATTACCAAAGTCCAGAGTACCAACATGCTTAGGTATGCTTAGATGGCAACAAGTCCTAGATGAGAAAAAGAGAGGCTCCCTAGATTAAAAAACAACTCTACACACCAGTAACATTAAGCACAATGGCATTCAGGAGAGTTCTTAGTAGCATTGCCTTGTTGATCCAAGTGTGACAGGAAAGAAAAGGTGAGAGACACACTACAGTAACACAGGATTAAAGACTTAGCTGTGAGTGAGAGACTAAAGACAGCCTTAGACATCATGCAACAAGTGATTGACCTGTACTGAAAGAGTAGAGCATTAACAAAGAATTTGTATCAATGTGACAGACCAGGGAAAAACCACAAACTACTGGGGAAGATTACTGTTTTAATTCTTCACATCTACAAAATGTGATTAGAATCAAGCAACTGATAACTTCTCTTGGTACTCTAAAAAAAGAACAGCTAAAAGGCATCACAAAAAGCTGCTAGAAAACCCAACAACAAAGGCATAAGGTCAGTAGAAATTGGCCAGAAGACTGCAAGAGCAATGACATCTAATATGTCCAAGAGACACGCAGAAATCCAAAGGCACTGAATATACTTAGCAACTGAAAACAGAAGTTGGTGAAGCAACACAAGCCTTTGGGTGAATCCTGACTGTCCTGGGGAGGTTCCAATTTTAATGCAGCATATTAAAGTAGTATTTCACCCAGAAAAAAAACATTAACTATGGCTTATGGAAGATTTAGAGTAAGTGACTTTTAGCTCAGCAGGCTGAGTTAAAATGTATAGAAATTGACAGGCAACATTAAAGCCGTATTCACAGTATCACAGTATCATCAGGGTTGGAAGAGACCTCACAGATCATCAAGTCCAACCCTTTACCACAGAGCTCAAGGCTAGACCATGATATTCATCAAGTCCACAGAAATCTGACCTTCTGAGGAACCCAAGACAGCAGCAAATGGCTTTGCAGCAACAGCTGACTCACTGGTGATGCAAGTTGCTGAACATCTGAAAACAAAACTCATGGAAACTACTGAGTTCTAAATGAAAGAGAAGGTTTTAGGAACTAAAGCTAGAAGGTAAGAGACAAGTGACAAAAACCTGCCTGGCACACGTGAAGGTTAAAGCACTTCTGTGTGTGAAAAACTGAATGGTAAGCAATACTAAATAAAACTACAAAATATGATGGCATGCCCTCATCTTGGACACTGTAGCCATTTCTGACAACACTGAAAGTAATTTGGAAGCAGAGAGGACTTATAAAAACACTAATGACAAAGTGCTGAACACTGTACACAGGTTAAGTGGATGCTACTTTATCTTACAGACAAAAGCACATACACAAAACCAAAAAGAGAACAAACACATTTAATACCAGTAAATGGAAACACTGACTGCACAAGAGTTTAGTGTCCATGAAAACATCAGGATGGAATACAGCACCATAAAAGAAAAAGCTTCAAAGAATTTAAAATGATAACAGAAAAAAGAAAGAGCATTTGTGAAAGGGTTTGTAAGGGAAGGTAATATGCCTGCAACACAGTAGGATTAACCAAACACATTCTGACACACACTTTAGTTCACTACTTAAGAATATTCACAGTACATTAGGTTGAAAATAGACATTTGTGAGGATAAATTTTAGTATTTCTTGACCAGAAAGCCCTCCCACAAACACTGGCACTGTCACAGTCTGTACCAGGAACAGAGCATTGCCATGGCACTATAAAAATCTCACCATCACTATCAGGTGGTGAACCACCTAACAGTTATCAGGCCTTTCAACTTATTATAGTCTACAGACAGATCTTCCTTTCCAGGCAAATCACCTGTCAGGAGCCTGACTCAACAACCAGCCCGTACTTGTGTAAGGTGTCTGGTGCAGTGTCACACACTGCCCTTTATTTCTCCCATCCTAGGAGGTGAGGTACTGAATGGTCCATCTGCTTTGCTGATGCTTTCCAAGTAATGGCCTCCATTCCATCATGACAGAGACAGATCTCAGCATGAATTCCTACTCCAGCTGAAATCCTAAAGACATCTCAGTACACTCATCTACTCACTCTGAGGCCATACTTTCTCAAATACAGGCCCCCTCACGAGCTCTCTTGACCCTAGTTAATTCTGCAATAATGCATTTATTTTCTTTTCTATTTGGAAAAGACATGTTGGCTGCTTTTTGGGTACAGGCAGAACTGAAACAGCTGCTGTCACTGTCACCAATGACCATTATCTAATGATGTGTCATGCAGCAGATCTGCTCAGACATAGCCAAGCATTCTGCATAAACAAGAAGCTTACATTGCATGAATGATAATGATCTTGTAAGTAAAATACTACTCAAGTAATTTCTCTTTGGTGAAGCAGCAAGTTACCAAAAGGAATGAAGGAAATGTAGATAATAAACAGCAAAATATCAAATAGCTGAAAGGTACTGAGAATTCACTGAGAAGTATGTTTACAATGGGATTGCTGATTTACTTCACAAATCAGTTTAAGACTTAAAAAACCCAAACCAACACCACCACCACCCCTTCCCCAGAATAAAAGACACAGCAGCATAGCAAACAATTATTTTTTACAGAACTATAAATTACAAAAACCAATGGTAGAAAACCCAATAAGCATTTCCTAGAGCTCATTTCACTCCCAAATGTATCTAACTGCATACCACCTCTTACATGTACTCTACAAAGGTGGGAGAGGGGAATTTACCTGAGGGCAAGGTATTCAGATAAAAGGCCCCTATTCCTGGTGAAAGCAAGTGGTCAGTTGCCATGGCTTCTGAGAAGCTGCTGGTACTCATTTTGGTAGTAAGGATATTCACAGCAAACCAATCTCCACCAGAGCCAGCTGGGATCGCTGCAGGGAACGGGACACAGGGGACACACAAGGGATCAAGTTCAAAGGGAAAAAGGAGTGATACAATAATGTAAGAGAGTTTTAGCTAAAGATCACTGCAGTTACAATAGTTACACATCACTATATCACAGAACTAGAAAGGAAACAGACCGGTGTAAAACGCTAGATTCCCACAAGCATATCCCTTACTACAGCACTGCAGCCCCTGTTTAAATGAACAGCCAGTGGAGAAAAAATGAATCATGCAGAAAACTTCTGTATTTTAAAGCCAAGTAGATTAGAAGTGAGTATATTTGGAATGTGAGAAGGAAGATAGCCCCAAGATGCACCATAAGAGAGGTGTGTTTCAAAATGGGAGAAGCTTTAGAATCATAGAATCAACCAGGTTGGAAGAGACCTCCAAGATCATCCAGGCCAACCTAGCACCCAGCCCTATCCAATCAACTAGACCATGGCACTAAGTGCCTCATCCAGGCTTTGCTTGAAGACCCCCAGGGATGGTGACTCCACCACCTCCCTGGGCAGCCCATTCCAATGGGAAATCACTCTCTCTGTGAAGAACTTCTTCCTAACATCCAGCCTATACCTACCCTGGCACAACTTGAGACTGTGTCCCCTTGTTCTATTGCTGGTTGCCTGGGAGAAGAGGCCAACCCCACCTGGCTACGATGCCCCTTCAGGTAGTTGTAGACAGTAATAAGATCACCTCTGAGCCTCCTCTTCTCCAGGCTAAACAGGCCCAGTTCCCTCAGCCTCTCCTCATAGGATTTATGCTCCAGGCCCCTCACCAGCTTTGTTGCCCTTCTCTGGACATGTTCCAGCACCTCAACATCTAGCCTGAGATTTCTCAGCCCACATTACTGCTAGTTTATCTCCAAAATACCTTTACAACTTCATACAGCACCACAGTAGCTCTAGCTTGGCCTTTTGGAAATGCTCTTTTACACAAGCTTAAAATGCAATACAAGCATCAAGCTACTAACAGAAGAGAGGTCTGTGGTTTTGTTGGGAGAAAAAAAAAAAGGCATTTATTGATTCTTTTATGTTTATCAGAACTCTGCCAACACATTCACACAGCCAAAACCGTTGGCATCAAGTCTCCACTTCAATACAGTGTTTCAAACATAGGGAAACTTCGTATTGCACTTTCTCCTCTGTCACAAGCAGTTCTGCCTGACCTTCTTTACTGCCTGACCTTCTTCAGACTTTCTTTCACTAGGTGCAGCATCTATGTAAGATAGACATTATGCTAATGCTTTCTGTAAGCATGGATGACATTTAACAAGGCCAAGGGCAGGGTTCTACATTTTGGCCACAACAACCCCAAGCAGCGCTACAGGCTGGGGACTGAGTGGCTGAGAGCAGCCAGGAGGAAAGGGACCTGGGGGTACTGATAGATAGTAGCTGAAGATGAGCCAGCAGTGTGCCCAGGTGGCTAAGAGAGACAATGGCATCCTGGCCTGCATCAGGAACAGTGTGGGCAGTAGGGCAAGGGATGTTATTCATCCCCTGTACTCAACACTGCTCAGGCCACACCTTGAGTCCTGTGTCCAGTTCTGGGCTCCTCAATTCAAGAGAGATGTTGAGGTGCTGGAAGGTGTCCAGAGAAGGGTGACAAAGCTGGTGAGGGGCCTGGAACACAAACCCTATGAGGAGAGGCTGAGGGAGCTGGGGTTGTTTAGCCTGGAGGAGGCTCAGGAGTGACCTCATTGCTTTCTACAACTACCTGAAGGGAGGTTGTAGCCAGGTGGGGCTGGTCTCTTCTTCCAGGCAACCACCAGTAGAACAAGGGGACACAGCCAGGGAAGTATAGGCTGGATGTTAGGAGGAAGTTGTTGCCAGAGAGAGTGATTGGCATTGGAATGGGCTGCCCATTCCAATGGGAGGTGGTGGAGTCACAGTCCCTGGAGGTGTTCAAGCCAAGCCTGGATGAGGCACTTAGTGCCATGGTCTGGTTGACTGGATAGGGCTGGGTGCTAGGTTGGACTGGATGATCTTGGAGGTCTCTTCCAACCTGGTTGATTCTATGATTCTAACACAGACTCACTCAGAACAATGTAGATTGCTACGTCTCCGTAGTACCAATTTGGCCAGGTACACAAGCCAACAAAGTCAGCCACATAGAACATATTCTGCACAAATCTTCATTTCAAGCAGAGAGAAGGTGTTTTACACTTATTCCAGGGTATACATTTCTGTGTTCCTTGGATGGCTAAAACAATTTTGTAACTTTCACAAAACTGAAGTGGCACAGATGTGGAATACACAAAATAAGCCAAATTTCTACTTCTTTTTGCTACTAGCAGAAGTTTCAAAGTTCATCCAACTAATTTTGATCATTTAGTTACAGGAAGGAAGGAGTTCATTCTGGTCAAAGAAAGATGTTACACTGGTAGATGCTAAAAGGAGTCATCCACACCAAGCTGTGTGGTGCAGCAGACAGGCTGGAGGGCAGGGATGCCAGCCAGAGGGACCTGGACAGGCTGCAGAGGTGAGCACAAGCCAACCTCATGAGGTTCAACAAGACCAAGTGCAAGGTCCTGCAGCTGGGTCAGGGCAATCCTAAGCACAAATCCAGGCTGGGCAGTGAGTGGCTGGAGAGCAGCCCTGAGGAGAGGGACTTGGGGGTGCTGGTGGACAAGAAGCTCAACATGAGCCAGCAGTGTGCACCTGCAGCCCAGAAAGCCAACTAGAGCCTGGGCTGCAGCAGGAGAAGTGTGGGCAGCAGGGCCAGGGAGGTGATTCTCCCCCTCTGCTCTGCTCTGCTGAGACCCCACCTGGAGTACTGCATCCAGCTCTGGAGCCAATATTACAAGAAGGACGTGGGCATTCTGGAGCATGTCCAGAGCAGGGCCAGGAGGATGCTCAGAGGGCTGCAGCACCTCTCCTATGAGCACAGACTGAAAGAGTTGGGGCTGTGCAGGCTGGAGAAGAGGAGGCTCCCAGGTGACCTTCTCGTGGCCTTCCAGTGTCTGAGGGGGGCCTACAAAAAAGCTGGGGATATCAGGGAGTGATAGGACCAGGAGGAATGAAGCAAAGCTGGAAATGGGTAGGTTCAGACTGGACATGAGGAGGAAGTTATTTTGCATGAAAGTGGTGAGAGCCTGGAATGGGTTGCCCAGGGAGGTGGTTGAGGTCCTGACCCTGGAGGTGTTTAAGGCCAGGCTGGATGAGGCTGTGGCTAGCCTGATCTAGGGTAGGGTGTCCCTGCCCATGGCAGAGGGGTTGCAACTAGAAGATCTCTGTGGTGCCTTCTAACCCTGACTGATTCTGTGATCGCAGATCTCTTGAGATGGCAACACCAAACAAGCATGTCTTACTGGTGTAAAAACCAGGGTGATATCTGGGTCACATATTTTTATAGGACATGGATAGGTGAAGTGTAGATGATGTCAGGTATCAACGTTTATAGCCCAAGCAGCTGATTCTTGATAGCCACACAATTAGTATGCTAGTCTTTGTGCTTTAGAATGACTTTTCAACTACAAAGTGACCAAAACACTGCCAGAAAAATTAATGCATTTCTTTTTTTCTGTTGAAATCTCAGATTATTTTCACTTCTACTGCTTCAGGTGAACAAAAACAAATCGAGATGTAAGTTCACCGAGAACATTAACTAATGTCACAAAATGTAATGCAATTTTCTTCTACCAAAATCTCACTATTTTCACATCTGTTGCTTCAGGTGAGCAAAAGCAAAGATGACCCTAAGTTCACAGAGAACATCAACTGGTGACACAAACTGCAAACTATTTGGGTTTCTGCCACAACAAACATGTCTAAATCTCTGTTTTCTTTGTGAAACCAGCAAATAAGACTCAAACAAAGAATGCAACTTTTTAAGTAGAAGCATTTGTTCTCATTGGTAAGCTTGACAGTTAATATCTAACTGAGGTGAAAAATGTGATATTCAGTGGGGCTACTTAATGTAGAGGCAAAGTCTGTGAGCTTCTCTTCATGCTTCTTAGATGCATTTTGATAAACAAAACTGATTTGCACAGGCAGGCGTTGATACTGCACATACACAGAAGACTCAGACTGCTCATTAACAGAAAGGTGATTTCAGTTGATGATACTAAAAGCCCAAACCTCAAACATACCTGAAAAAAAAAAACCAACTTATACAATCTGTGTGGGTAATAGCCAATCTCTGTCAATATCCTGGATCCAAACAATTTGAGATCCAAAGCCTTGCGGTGGAGATGATTCCTTTATAACCACAGGCTGTAACAGAAACACTGCTCTGCACATCTTGAGTCCTGCTGGAAATCTTTAACACCACTGTTTCATACATTCATGTCTACAAAGTCTAACTGAGGAAGAAAGAAGGAATGCTGAAGGGTATCTAATAATATTGTGGTAGAGCAGTACAGAGAAAACACTGCAATAGGAGGAGCTGTTCAACAAGAAATCTCTCGTGGGTAAAAACATGTAACAGCGCATACGAAGTTTCAACACCAGTTTCAGCTCACTGGAGAAGATCTTGACAGTAGTCACTATACAGAAGGCTCCTAGGCAGTGTCTGGTTCCTATCTCTGTAAAGGATAATGTCATTATCCAGGTATTTGTTTCACTTCAGAGCACCTATATTATGAAACAGACACTCCACCATTGACATTCACCAAAAAATCCACACCAAACATGATACAGAGAAGAGAATAATTCAAGTCTTCAAATGACAAACTCATCCCTTCAGTTTAGCAGAAGGGATGTTTTGTACCCCACACGTCAGGCTGCCCACTTCCCTCCTCATTTTCTTCCACAGCCTTGGAAAAGAGCAATGCACAAGAAGGAATTCAAACTGCTCAAGCAGATCCAGAGGAGGGCCATGAAGATTATCAGAGGGCTGGAGCAAGTTGAGATAGGATGACAGAGTTGGGGCTGTTCAGCCTAGAGAAGACTCCAGGAAGACCTTATAGCAGCCATCCAGTACCTGAGGGGAGCTACAAGACAGCCAGGAAGGTACTTTTTACAAGGGCTTGTAGTGATAGGATGAGAGGGAATGGATTGAAGTTTGAGAAGGGTAGATTTAGGCTGGATATTAGAAAGCAATTCTTTACAGCAGTGGTAGTGAGACACTGGCACAGGTTGCCCAGGCAGATCACAGATGCTCCCTCCCTGGAGGTGTTCAAGGCTAGGCTGGATGAGACCTTAAGCAACCCAAGCTAGTAAGAAGTGTCTCTGCCTATGGCAGGGGGGTTGGAACTAGATGTTCTCTAAGGTCTCCCTTCCAACCCAAACCATTCTATGAACCTACACTGAAGACAGAGTACACAGCTCTTATTTTACAAAAGGTTTTAAACATCTATGAGAAAGCTAAAAAGTCATTACCAGATCCTGATGTTTATTAGAGGTTTGTTAGAAGCTGAGTAAATAAGGTCTACTCCCATCACTGCTCCTAAGCTGTAACACAGCAATTAGAAAAAACTTTTTACACAGGTAAAAAGTCATTCAGATAACAAAACTGCTCCAAAATGTTGTTTGAGTTTTCCTCTTCTTGTTGTTCTCAGACCTTTAGGGTTCATATCTATATAAAAAAATTCCCTAGCCAATGTAGAATGACAAAGCCCCTTCACACCACCAGTGCCCATATTAGTTCATCTTCAAAGCACTGCAAGCTGCTCAACTGCTGAATGGCACAACTTTCAAAGTTACATGTACACTATCTAGGTTGTAAGAAGGATGGAAGTTTCTAACACATGAGTAACAGACATTGCAGCAATCTTCATGGCAAATATTGCTAAATCAGCAATGATTTGGGAGAGCTCAACAAGATGACCTCCTGAGATACCCTCCAACCTCAACCATCCTGTGATTTGTGGCAAAAAAACCCTAAGTACTTCTCCATAGCTGGAGCTACAAGTTGGTATCTTCTATTTATTCTTTGAGGTACATATTAGATTCAGCCTTGCTCAAACAGAAAGAAAAATACAATCATCAGAAAGGAAAGCAAATCAAGTCGACAAGATTACTCTTTCCACTCTTTCTTTACTGTGTCTTTTCCCAGCACATTTCAACCCTGACACTAATACCCACTTTGCTGAAGCTGGCAAACAAGCATTTGTTCTGAGGAGCTATGAACACTGCAGAACAGGAACTAACATAGTAATAGAGCAGAAAGTGAAACTGTCTTTTGGCACCAGATGTATTACAGGAAACACCTTCTCTCTTCAGCTTCTCACTGATTTAAAAGTGTGTGAAGCCTGCCTTAATCGTGTTCATACAAACCATACTAAAGAAAATCCTGAAATAAAGAATAATTTTACCTTTTTTTTTTTGTTGAAAAAACACAACCCCACCAAGTTTCTGAAACTTAAAAAGCCACCAGATTTACAGGTGCTGATGTCACCTGAATTCTGCTTTCTTGCATAACCAACTTGTGCAACTATGGAAGCATCAATTCTGCAGGAAGATGTAAACTAACCAAATGATTAAGAATATACCAAATGAAGGGCTTAATAATAATACTGTTGTCTATATTTTAGGTAGCAAACACAATCTTTTACTATCAACACAGCACGGGTCAAAAGCCTCAACTTGCAAGCTTCAGATTTTCAGATATCACAGTATCACAGTATCACAGTATCACCAAGGTTGGAAGAGACCTCACAGATCATCAAGTCCAACCCTTTACCACAGTGCCCAAGGCTAGACCATGGCACCCCACAAGCTCTACAAAAATGACCAAACTTCTCACAGGCAGCTGATGGAGTCTTGTTGAATAAGCACTGTCACATCACACAGGAAAGCAAACACCTATTTAGCAGCATTAAGAAGTATTTAATTCTAATCCTTGCTGATGCTTATTTACAAAAATAGACCCAAAAAGGGCTCCTCATGCCCAGTTCCTAGACATGTTTTAGATCTGCAGCAGCAGCACAGAGATTAGAGTTGACTTCTCTCTCCAGATAACTTAAGAGCAGTAGAAGCAGTGAGTTGCATCAGTGCATTAAGTCCAGAGATTCCATGCACACATGATTTGAAACTGACTCAAGGCTGATGACATCTTCATACTGCATTTCCATTTGCACAGTGCTCAGATGTTTCCGTGCAAATATGAGGTTTCTTTACTGGCATCTCTAGCTACAAAACTCATGAGGAGGGTGGAGGAGAAAAATGATTCTACTCCTGCTTTACCCAGTATCTTTAGCAGATAAATATCAAAGCATTTGGAATGCTGTTTGTGTTTTCCTTGTGCATCACCTGCAGATTAGCCAAATGACAATCTGCCATTTCATAGAGTTTGATTTTCTCTATTTATCTGCACACCTCTCAGAAACACCACACCAAAAGAAAAACGTTTAGGAAAAAAACAAAATACAGGACCAATACTTGAAGCTGTATTTAAAACAAATTGACAGAAGTAACCTCTGAAGAATACCAACACTGTGGTAACATGACAGATGAAATACCTAATAGGTTTTTGATCCTCTTTATGCAGTGTGGCTTTTTAAAACTCTCTCAGTCACTCTGTGTATTTGCTGCAGTTTTTCCACTTCTCAAGCACAGGATATTGACAGCTACAACATTTTACCGCAGAGGTTTTGTCTGGGTTGGTTTGGTTTTTTTTGTTTAACCCATAGGCATATCAGACAGGATTTCAGTCACTCAGAAAACGTCCAGGTGATCTCACCCCTTGGCGAGCACTGGAACGCTTCTCTTTTGTCACCCGGCCTCACCTGCGAGTGCGAGGGCTCGGATGTCGCGACCCGACCGGGCAAGGGCACATGCCGAGCTTTTACCCTCCCAGCCAGCAAGCGAATTGCATCGCTCTGCGGGAAATCCCCACCGCCACCTTGCAAGGACGATGGGGTTTAGGGGTTTATCCCTTTCTGTTCCACGCTTCCCCTGGCACACCATCTCGCTGCTCTGGGGGCGCCTCGTTTGCGGCCCCCGCCGCGGGGCTGCGCCGTCTCCTCCCGGGAGACTCGGGCCCGCTGCCACGGCAGCCCCCGCCCACCGTCAGGGCTGCCCCCGCCCGGTTCGGCTCCGCGCCGGGCGGCGTGCTGCGGAGGCGGGCACCGTCTGCCCGGTGGGGAGGCGAACGGAGCCCGGCGGTGACTCACTGAGTGACTCCATTCTGCGCCAGGCAGACCGAGCCCGAGCCTCGGGTGGGCCCCCCCGCGCCGCCCAGTACCCAAGGAAGGGGCTCGGGGCCATGTATGCCGCTGTCACCGCCAGGCAGCCCCGCACAAGCAGCCGGCCACCCCCGGCACTGACCTGGAGAGATGCTTCAGGATCTGCTTCTTGATGATCCCCGCCATGGTGTCTGCTGGCCCGCGCCCCTCACGACAGCCAGCCGGGACCAGGCCCGCGCCTCATCCCTCCTCTTCCCCCTGCCCGGGCTGGGGAGACCGCCGGGAGCGGAGCCGCTGCCTCCGCTCACGCTCGCTCGGCCCCCGCCGCCATCTTGGCTGCAGCATCGCCTAGTGACGGGGGGCGGCGGAGCGGTAACGGGGCGGTAACGGGGCGGTAACGGGGCGGTAACGGGGCGGTAACGGGGCGGTAACGGGGCGGTAACGGGGCGGTAACGGGGCGGTAACGGGGCGGGCTGGAACCGGAGCCACCGCCCCTCGCGCGGAGCGGCAGAGCCGGGCAGGCGGGGCAGGGGCGGGGGCGGGGGCGGGGGCAGGGGCAGGGGCAGGGGCAGGGGCAGGGGCAGGGGCGCCTACCACTGTGCCGTGCTCCGACACCCGCTGCCCGCAGCCGCCGCGGTGCGCCCGCTCAGCGCTGCTGTCTGTCTCTGCTCATCGCCCTCAGCCTCTGTCCCAGCGAGCCCTGCCTGCCTTATCTCCGCTCTCCTCCGCCAGCTGCTTCTTTCCTTCCTCTCTCTTCAGCTGTCCCATCCCCGAAACTCTGACAGCGGCTCCGTGCGCCCCCGCCAGTGGCTCCGTCCCTCCTGCCGCCTGCAGAGCGTGTCCGCCGTGGGTCCGCCTTCCCCTTACTCCCGTGCGCCCAACCCGCTCGCCCCCCGCACCCGAGTGGCCGATAGCTGTTGTTGTATTTGTTGAAAACCTGTTAGAGGCGCCACCAAAGCGTCTTAGTGCGGGAAAATGAACGAAAGGTTCTAGTGTTTAGTAAGGATTCCTCTTGATAAAATGCTTCGCCACCTACGTGCATTAGTACTCGGCATTATCACCCGCACCTCAGAGAATCAGTCAGGGTGGGAAGGGACCGCAACGAGCATCCAGTTCCAACTCCCCTGCCGTGGGCAGGGACACCCTGCCCTAGATCAGGCTGCCCACAGCCTCATCCAGCCTGGCCTTAAACACCTCCAGCCATGGGACCTCAACCACCTCCCTGGGCAACCCATTCCAGGCTCTCACCACTCTCATGCTCAACAACTTCCTCCTCACGTCCAGTCTGAATCTCCCCACCTCCAGCTCTGCTCCATGCTCTTCCCAAGTGGTCTGCGGAGCCCATTCACAGCAGCAATGTTGAAAGATACGTTTTTCAGATTAAAAAATCCATTGTTCTAGTTCTTCTGTCGTTCATTGGCATTATTTGTAAGACATTTATCCTTTTTATACCTCAATATTCATTTCCAACTATAAAAAACAGTCCTCATTTTGGTTTTGTTTTTTTTTCCCATCTGGGATCTCCAAAATCATCCCTAAAATGATAGGTTGAGCAAGAAAACAACCTCAGAAGCAATACATTTGACCCTACTACCTCTTCTCCCAGGCAACCAGCAATAGAACAAGGGGACACAGTCTCAAGTTGTGCCAGGGTAGGTATAGGCTGGGGGTTAGGAAGAAGTTCTTCACAGAGAGTGATTGGCATTGGAATGGGCTGCCCAGGGAGGTGGTGGAGGCACTGTCCCTGGGGGTGTTCAAGAAAAGACTGGATGAGGCACTTAGTGCCATGGTCTGGTAGATTGGATAGGGCTGGGTGCTAGGTTGGACTGGATGATCTTGGAGGTCTCTTCCAACCTGGTTGATTCTATGATTCTATGATTCTATGATTCTATTCTTCCAGAGAAAGGGGGAAGAGTGCAAGCAGCAAGCCCTGCCTGGACAGCCACAGGTCTTCTCCTGGGCCTGATCTTGACTCGCAACTGAAAACCAGGACAGCAGAACACAAAAGGAGCAAGGCCAGATGAACAGTTTAGCCTTGGAAATGTCTAAGAATATGGCATTAAATTGATATGTATATACACACATACATATTTCCTTTACTCCAAATGTCTTAGCAATTACTCAAACCTGCAGACTCCTTCCCCAGGTGCTTGCCTTTCACCTGGTGTCTGTGGCAAGTATAAAGCTACAAGTTATTTTAATAGTTTCTCATGCTGTAGCAGAGTTATATTAGTTATAAATGTATTAGTTTTGATCATCCAATAACTCTTTTCTGGGGGTTCCCTCATTCAGAAAAAGTATATTGAGGAATTTCAGGGGTGGGTAAGCAGGTGCCCTAAACAGTAGTATTAACTGAAAACCAAAACCAAAACATTAACAGTTGTGAAATTAACAACCTTTTCAGATGTGACCTCTATGTGGAGGATGGCTTTCCACCTCTATAACATGTTCTAGAGATGATGAGGAAAGACATCAGAGACAATTTCTTTTGCTCCTCATATACATAACAGATAAATAATTCACAAGCAATGAATCAAATCCCCAAGGACCTCTAAGTCAGCAGCAACAGAAAAAAACTAGGTCAGGAGATGAACCTTTCCCATTGATTTTCCCATGCATTTAAAAATCAATCAGGTGTGTGATACTGACCTCATTATGTTCTCTAAAGGCATTTATAAAGTACAAGTGAGCTGTATATGAAGCTAAGAGTTTTATTCCTGGTTTAAGTTACATTTTTTCTCAGTTAGAAAAATTCTACCAGTAGCTTGGAGAAATGATGTTCCTCATCATAGAATCATAGAATCATAGAATCAACCAGGTTGGAAGAGACCTCCAAGATCATCCAGGCCAACCTAGCACCCAGCCTTATCCAGTCAACTAGACCAAGGCACCAAGTGCCTCATCCAGGCTTTTCTTGAAGGCCCCCAGGGACGGTGCCTCCACCACCTCCCTGGGCAGCCCATTCCAATGCCAATCACTCTCTCTGGGAAGAACTTCCTCCTAACACCCAGCCTATACTTTCCCCGGCACAACTTGAGACTGTGTCCCCTTGTTCTGTTGCTGGTTGCCTGGGATCCATCCTAGTGGATCAGAAAATATTAGAAGCAAGGAAAGTAGGACTCGTGCTGTGTGTTCCCTTTCAAGTGTCCTGCAAGCTCTGGCAGAAAAGGGAAAGTTCAGAGGCTCTTCACTGACTTCAGTATTGGAAACCAGAAATAGTCTTGTCTGGCAGGGCTGTTCTGAATCATGACCTCATGTTCTCCCCATCTCTTGGAGCACACTGAATGGAGGTACAAAGCAAAATGCACAGGCCAGCTTTCCTCACGCCAGGTAATCAGAAGCGCACGTGGTAAGGATCCCAGCAGAACATCTGACACTTCTTTTTAGAGCCTGATGCAAATTAGTATCAGGATATCCCCAGACTATGTTTATTAACACTTTGAACTGATTCTCTGAATCACAGTTGCATGTTTGCCAGCAGATAACTTTCTGCTAGCACGTCTGTGATAATCAGACCACTGCCTTATGAAAAAGGCACTTGAGACAATGAACAGAGGAAAGCAACCACTTGTGAAGAATTGTGTTAGTGTCGTCATTGTCACCTGAAGATGATAATCACAAAGAGGAAAGAGTGGCTTTACCTTCCTGAATACTTTGCACTTAGAAACATTGCTACGCAGGGTTTTGCAACCCAGGCTCTTTGCTATTGATTTACCAAAATGACTCCCCACCCAGTGAGAAGAAACTGCCACCAAAGAAAAGGGTCAGCTGTAGTGGCAGATCATCACATGTATTACCACAGGTTCTGCAGATCTGGGTCCTGATCCCCCAACTTTCTGTGTTGACTTCAGACCTGCCTGGTCACCATGGACTTACCTTGTGATACCTGGACTGTGTTTGGCTCTTGTTTATAACACCAAACTTGATCTTGCCTCTGACTTGAGGATTGACTTACATGCTTGGCCTCAGACCTGCTACATCATCTCATGCTTGCCTAATGACCTGGGCTCTGAGCTGCCCTGCCACCACTGTTTGCCATCCTGCCTGGTTGAGGATGGTGGGACTGGCTCTGACTGGCAAGGTCCTGCCATGCTGACTGCAGTATCCTTCTCAGATCTCAGCTCCCCTCCCTCACAGAGCAGCTGATACTCATTTTACCAAGAAAAAGCCCCACTTGACAGTGTATTCAGGATACTAAAATGACCTAAAAAAAGAAATTTGCCTTATATTTACCACAGGTAATTCCCAGGGCCTATTCATGAATTCTGCTAGTTCAGTAGAAGACCTAAAACCCCAGGGATGTGCAGTTTCCCTCCCAGTGCTCTCCACAGTTACCCAAAAGGAGGATGTAGAGTGGTAGGGGTCATTCTCTTCTCCCTAGTATCAGGTGACAGACTGAGAGGCAATGGCCTGAAATTGTGCCAGGGAGGTTTAGGCTGGAGATCAGAAAACATTTCTTTACTGAACAAGTGGTCAAGCATTGGAATGGGCTGCCCAGGGAGGTGGTGGAGTCACTGCCCCTGGTGATGCTCAAGAAAGATATGATCTTGGTCTAATGGCCATAGTGGTCTTAGTTTGATGGTTGGAGTCTGTGATCTTAGAGGTATTTTCCAGCTGAAACAATCTGATGGTTCTGCGATCTGTCACAATTCTGTGTTTTGTGTATTTTGGGTTTTGATTACAAACCCATAATTTTCTATTGCTATACCTGTCGATGGGCAAAGAACAACTGACATTTACAGTGATCTTTAAAAGAAACCAGAAACTCCTGAAGTGGAAAAACAGGCTTTTGATAATCCCTTTGACCTTTCTGCAAGAACCAAAGAATCCCTACTAGAGCAGAGATTACAGAGGCTGTCCTTAAGATGAGCACATAAAGAGGATTGGCCTCAAATCAGATTGCCATGCATTCTGCTGAACACCCTGGCTCATGGAAGGACATTTGATATTTGATAGGGTAAAGAATCAGCAACAGTTACACTGTTAAGTTCTGATAATTCCAAGATCAATTACATACAGATAATTGAGTACTGTGTTCAGTTCTGGGCCCCCCAGTTTAGGAGGGACATTGAGATGCTTGAGCATGTCCAGAGAAGGGTGACGAGGCTGGGGAGAGGCCTTGAGCACAGCCCTACGAGGAGAGGCTGAGGGAGCTGGGATTGGTTAGCCTGGAGAAGAGGAGGCTCAGGGGAGACCTTATTGCTGTCTACAACTACCTGAGGGGTGGTTGTGGCCAGGAGGAGGTTGCTCTCTTCTCTCAGGTGGCCAGCACCAGAACAAGAGGACACAGCCTCAAGCTGCGCCAGGGGAAATTTAGGCTGGAGGTGAGGAGAAAGTTCTTCACTGAGAGAGTCATTGGACACTGGAATGGGCTGCCCGGGGAGGTGGTGGAGTCGCCATCCCTGGAGCTGTTCAAGGCAGGATTGGATGTGGCACTTGGTGCCATGGTCTGGCCTTGAGCTCTGTGGTAAAGGGTTGGACTTGATGATCTGTGAGGTCTCTTCCAACCTTGGTGATACTGTGATAAAAAACCTGTAATGCACTTTGTTGGATAACAACAAAGATACACTTAGTGATGGAAAGTAAAGCGTAAATAAAGGAAGTCCTGGCAGTGCCAGGCTAATGATTGGACTCAATGATCTTAAAGGTCTTGTCCAATTTAGGCAATTCTGTGACTCTGTGATCATCTCACCTCGGCTTCCTGTCCCACAGGTTAGGCCAGATGATCTCTAGAAGTGCCTCCCAGCCTTGGCTGTTCCCTGGTTCTGTGATTCTATAAAGGTGTGTGGCATCTGACACTGGCTTCGCTAAAAGCAAAGCCGATCGGTGCCAGCAAACAGCAGCAGCAGGAGCCTTGTGCCCTTTACAGTAGAAGCGTGTTAATGAGAGCACACTTACAGTAGCGGCAAAATAATTACAGTGGGATTTAAGGAGTTGTCTCCCTTTTCATTTTGTGACGTTCTCACACGGAAAAGCATGTGCTGAATGCCTGGTTCTCACATCAGGCCATCCCCACCCATCTCTTTTCTTCCCTGTGTGCTGTGTTCCATGCAGTAGGGTCACCAAACCTCCCCGAGTCACCCTGACACGACCCACAGCTCTCCGCAGGACAAGGCACTCTCTGGGCGGGACTGGTCTTTGGTTGTATGCACCCCGGAGAGGGAATCGCCTCCCTTCCGCACACCCCTCCCCGCCGGGCTCCTGCCCACGCCCGCTGTGCCCTGCCGGGAGAGCACAACCCACGCAGAGGTACCTTAGAGTCCTAGTGGGCGGCAAGTGATCCACGGGACAGCGATGTGCCCTGGTGGCCAAGATGACCAATGGTATCCTGAGGTGCATGAAGAACTGTGTCCAGCAAGCCTAGGGAGGTTCTCCTCCGCCTCTGCTCAGCCCTCCTGAGACCTCATCTAGAATACTGTGTCCAGGTCTGGCCTCAAGAGAGACAGGGATCTGCTGGAGAGAATCCAGTGGATGATTTGGGGACTTGAACTCATCTCTCCTATGATCAAAGGCTGAGAGACCTGGGGCTGCTCGAGAAGGCTGAGATGGGATCTTACTCATGGCTATCAATCCCTGAGGGGTCGGTGTCTGATCAAGGTGCCAGGCTCTTTTCGGTGGTGCCCAGGGACAGGACAAGGAACAACGGGTTTAAGCTGGAACATAGGAAGTTCCACACTAATATGAGAAGAAACTTCTTTACAGTGAGGGTGGCAGAGCACTGGAGCAGGCTGCCCAGGGAAGTTGTGAAGTCTCCCTGTCTGGCGACTTTCGAAACCCGCCTGGATGCGTTCCTCTGTGGCCCGCCCTAGATGATCCTGCCTTGGCAGAGGGGCTGGACTCCATGATCTATCTCTAGAGTTCCTTTCCCAGCCCTAACACTGTCATTCTGCCTCCGCCTGCTCCCCTTCAGCGACCGCCGCGGCCCCCGGCGACAATGTCCCAGCGCCGCTGGGTGGCGCTGCGGCCTCCGGCGTGGGACGCTGCTGTCGGCGCAGGCGCGTTGAGGCTGCAGGGACAGTCACCGCCGCTAGCGCTCCATCGAGACGACTCCTCCTCGCCTCCCCCGCCCGGTTCTTCGAGTAGAGCTTCCGGGTAACGTGCGGCCAATAGCCTCGGCCGCTCGGGAGCGTCACCGGCGCCACGGGAGCGTGCGGCCGCTGCTGTTTCCGCGGCACTCCTGCGGCTCGCCGGGCACCGCGCGCGCGCGGCCTTTCCGCTCTATGGTAACCATAGAGATCCACGGCGGTGGCGGAGCAATACTGGGACGGCGGCGGCCGTGGCGCCGTGGGGAACATGGCGACCCTGGTGCTGGATAACGGCGCCTACAACGCCAAGATCGGCTACAGCCATGCGAACGTCAGGTAAGGGCCCGAGAAGAAGCGGGGCGGGCGGGAGAGCGTTCCCTTATCGTTTCACCGGCACTTTCTCGGCGCACCTGCCCTGCCGCCGCCGCCCGTTCTCACAGCGGGGACCGCTCCTCACCGGCGAGCGAGCCGCCAGTGCGCCTGCGCTCACCGCGGCGGGGCCCGGCCTGGCTCCGCCTCCGCGGCGCCTGCGAGGCTCCTCCCTCTCCGCCGCCTCCTCCCAGGGCGGGGAGGGAGCGGGTCGGTCCCTGGCGGTGGCTAAGCGCGGAGGGGTTGCGGTACCCTTAGTGCTGTGCTGGTGGTCCGGGGGGCGTTGTTGTGCTGTATCTGTGCCGGAGGTGTCAGAACCCGGGGGTTCCCCTCCTAACCGGCTCAGATACTGCGTTAAACCCAGAGCGCTGCAGTCAAAGCGTTGCCGGAGGTGTGCTGTTCCCTGTAAGGACGATGAATGTGTCTCACGCCGTGACCGACAGGACATTTCCCAATCTTTTCCAGCGTCATTCCAAACTGTCAGTTCAGATCAAAGACTGCACGCTTGAAAACCTTCACAGCAAACCAACTGGATGAAATTAAAGATCCCTCGGGGCTTTTCTACATTCTCCCTTTTCAGAAAGTAAGTGAGGTAGCCTAAGTTTTAACATCATAGCCAAATGTAAGTTGTGTTAAGGAATGGCTTTCGTACAACACGCTCCCACTACAGGATTATGTCTGGTGTAGATAAAAGAATCAAAGGCAGCAGTGTGAAGTTTAACCATCAGAGAGTTATTTAGGTTGGAAGAGACCCATCAGGTCATCAAGGGCAGCTGTTAACACTGCTAGGTCCACAAAGTGTCACATCTACACTGTCTTTTATATACCTGCAGGGATGGTGACTCAACCAGGACCCTGAGTAGCCTTTTCCAGTGCTTGACAACCCTTCCAGTGAAGAAATTTGTCCCAATATCCAATCTAAGTCTCACTTGGAGCAACTTGAGGCAAATTCTCCTTGTCCTATTGCTTTGGTCTTGCAAGAAGAGACTGACTCCCAACTTGCCTCTTTTCAGGTAGTTGTAGAGAGTGCTGAAGTGTCCTCTGAGCTTCCATTTGCCCAGGATAAACAATCCCAGTTCCCTCAGTCACAACTTGTGAGACATGTTGTCCAGACCTCTCATCAGCTCTTTGCTCTCCTTTGGACATGCCCAGCACTTCAGTGCCTTTATTGTCGTGTGGGGCCCAAACCTGAATTTAGTAGTCAAGGACTGGCCTCACCAGTGATGAGTGTAGGGGCACATTCATTTCCCTAGTCCTGTTGGCCACACTTTTTTCTGTTACAGGCCACGATGCTGTTGGCCTTGGCCTCCTGGGTGCACTGCTGGCTCATCTTCAGCAGCTGTCAACCAACAACCTCTGGGTCTATTTCCATTGGGCAGCTTTCCAGCCACTTTGCTGCCCATGGGAAGCCTGAAGTGTTGCACAGGGTTGTTGTGACCAAAGTGCAGGACCCAGCATTTGGCCTTCTTGAACCTCATACCATCTTCTTCAACCCAAAGACATAATCTGTCCATATCCCTCTGTAGAGCCTTCCTACACTCAAGTAGATCAACAATTCTGCCCAACTTGGTGTCACCTGTAGACTTAAGTGACAGTGCCCTTGACTCCCCTGTCTAGGTCATTGGCCATAAACAGAACTGGCCCCAAAACTGAACCCTGGGGAACCCCACCTATGACTGCCCACCAGCTGGATTTAGCTCCATTCACTACCTCTCTTTGGGCCCAGTCATCCAGCCAGTTTCTTAACCCAGCAAAGAGCACACCTGTCTAAGATGTGAGCAGCCAGTTATCCTAGGAGGATGCTGTGGGAAACTGTCAAAGGCTTTTGCTAACATCCATGTGAACAGCATCTGCAGCCTTCCCCTCATCCATGAAGTGGGTCACCTTGTCCTAGAAGGAGGTCAGCTTAGTCAAGCTTTCATAAACCCATGCTGAGTGGGCCTGGTCACCTGGTTGTGCTGTATGTTCTGTGTGATGGCACTGAAGATAGTCTGCTCCATCACCTTCCCAGACAAATGATGTATACTGGAAACACAATTTATGTTGTCTTTGTAGTGTAGTAATTATTATGTTGATGGAGAGTATTTGTACCATCCTTGACCCTCTGACATTTACTCTTTAGCACAGAAATGTGATTTTAGACATTTTTACTCTCAAATTTCTGTACATTACCAGATTCTCAGTCACTCGACCTTTTTTTTTTAGTTCTATTTGTTTATTTTTTAATGGATTTTACTTCCTAAGTAGTGTCATTTATTAATCCTTTTTTTTTACTCTAAATCCCTACAGGGTTACTTGGTGAACTGGGATGTGCAGAGACAGGTTTGGGATTATCTTTTTGGAAAAGAAATGTATCAAGTAAGAGCCTTTTTATAATTAACAGTTTCTATGTAGGTTAAAAGGTCAAATACTGACTAATGGAATTAACTGAAGTACATCAAATATAGCATCATAAAATCAACCAGGTTGGAAGAGACCTCCCAAGATCATCCAGGCCAACCTAGCACCCAGCCCTAGACAATCAGCTACTCCATGGCACTAAGTGCCTCATCCAGGCTTGTCTTCAACACCTCCAGGGATGGTGACTCCACCACCTCCCTGGGCAGCCCATTCCAATGCCAATCACTCTCTCTGCCAACAACTTCCTCCTAACACCCAGCCTAGACCTCCCATGGGACAACTTGAGACTGTGTCCCCTTGTTCTGTTTGAAAGTATTTTCAGTTAGAAATCACAAGGATTGATCTTGGTGCAATTGGAATGTTTTACTTCAAGCTCTGCTGTAACTATTCTTAAAACATTTAAATATACATGAAGAAATTCACATCCATGTAATTAAAACCAGGAGCAGAGTATATATGAAGGTGTTTCCTGTTATATTTTACCCATTAATTTGATAAACTATCACTGCTCATGAGGTCTTTGGAAAAAGCTAAATCTTTCTAAGCCTAGCTTCTACAAACAGGTAGGGCAAATGGTAATCATGTACTCACATGATCTTCAACTGCTGCAGAATACAGCATTCTAAGTTTTAAGTGCTGATAAACTTTGTGTATTTTTCATAGGTGGATTTCGTAGACACCAATATTATTATTACTGAACCTTACTTTAACTTCACTTCAATACAAGAATCCATGAATGAAATTCTGTTTGAAGAATATCAATTTCAAGCAGTTCTCAGAGTAAATGGTGAGGTTTTTTTCTAGTTTGCTTGGATGGATTTTCAGTGTTAGCCTGGTGTGATGGTTTGGGTGTTGCCTGACCCCCTACACTTTGGAAAGTCACCCAGATTAGACTCAGCTGCTGGAAATTTGAAGGATGAAGCTTTATATTTACAGCTTAGCACAATAGACAAACAGATATTTACAATAGATACAGAAATATACAAGTTAAAAAGGTAATACAGAAACACAACAGCCCTCCCAGAAACCAGAGTCCCCAGGAGGGGCTCTCAACCACCCTTCCACCTTGTCCCCACCCCTCTATCATACCCCAGACTTTACCTTACGTTCAACATGAGTTTTGAGAGATGGCCAGGGGGTGTTAGGAAACCAATGGATTAGTTAGCAAGTTAGGTTAGAGAGAAAAGTGCAGCCCAAAAAGCCCAGAGAACAACTCCCTTATCTATATTTATGTTCTTGTTCTCACACATCTCAGCAAGCCTATGAGTGCAGTAGACATCAGCATTGTTTCCTTTTCACAGCCTAAGATCTAATTCCTCTCACCAAAACTAGCACACCTGGTCAATAAATAAATCCATATGCATGCACATGTACACACACACACACATGTGTATAAAGAACCCAATTAATTGCCTCCCCAGCTCTTGAGTAATATGCTTTATTAATCAAGTAATATGCTTTCTTACTCAGGCTTTATGTGCTTGACTAATATGTACTTGAACTGGATTAAATTTCTTTCTTTTTCAGAAATTGAGTTCCTCATACCACATTCCCAAGAGTGTCATGCTATATAATTAAAGGAAAGTTGAGGAGAGTCAGGGTGATAGAGATAAAGGATAAGGTTTTGAAACACCTACCAACGTTTTGCCTGTAGTCTTTCATAGCTTTCCTTTGTGTGGGGAGTGGGTCTGGCTTTTTGGTTTGTATAAATAAATGAAACACAGACTAGAGGAAGTGGGTACAAGCTGCATCGGGGGAGGTTTTTACTGGGTATTAGAGTAAGAGAATCAGTCAGGGTTGGAAGGCATCACAAGGATCAGCCAGTTCCCACCTCCCTGCCATGGGCAGGGACACCTCACACTAGATCAGGCTGGCCACGGCCTCATCCAGCCTGGCCTTAAACACCTCCAGGGATGAGGCTTCCACCACCGCCCTGGGCAACCTGTCCCAGGGTCTCACCACCCTCATGGTAAAGAGCTTTGTCCTAACATCCAGTCTGAATCTACCCATTTTTATCTTCGTTGCATTCCCCCTACCTGACATCCTAAAAAGTTTCATTAGTATTAGGAAATACTTCTTCACAGAAAGGGTTATCAAACATTGCAATGGTTTGTCCTGAGCAGTGGTGGAGTCACCATCCCTGGAGGTGTTGAAGTATCACAGTATCACCAAGGTTGGAAGAGACCTCATAGATCATCAAGTCCAACCCTTTACCACGGAGCTCAAGGCTAGACCATGGCACCAAGTGCCACATCCAATCCTGCCTTGAACAGCTCCAGGGATGGCGACTCCACCACCTCCCCGGGCAGCCCATTCCAGTGTCCAATGACTCTCTCAGTGAAGAACTTTCTCCTCACCTCAGGGACATCTGTTCAGAGCTGGGTTGGACTGGATGATCTTTAAGGTCTCTTCCAACCAGATGTATTGTGTGATAACAGTCATGAAATGTGTCGTGTCTTACAGGGGCTGTGTAAGTAACATCACAACTCTTCTGCAAAATAGCTGGACATAGGATTCTCATTTAGATAGGTTTGATAAATAATGGGCTCTAGGAGAGGAAACTGAACATGGGCTGGCATTATTAAGAAACAATAAATGGAGCACATATGATACTTACTCACCATCATGTTTGCTCTAGTATTATATACTGAGGTCTTGGAAGTCTGACAAAGTGATCTAAAACATGAAGCAAGCACACTTCCATATCAGTGTGAAATCTAAAAGTGTGTATTTGTGTCAAAAATGGAATGAAACCTTCTGTATTTCAGCTGGAGCTCTGAGTGCTCACAGGTACTTCCGAGACAATCCATCAGAGCTGTGTTGCATCATTGTGGACAGTGGGTACTCATTTACACACATTGTACCTTACTGCAGAAGTAAAAAGAAGAAAGAAGCAATCATCAGGTAAACTGTAGTACATATTGCTGGGGCAGTGCCATTCTGGGGTGGATTAGAAGGGCTGTGGCTAGTAGGTCGAGAGATGTTCTTCTGCCTCTGTACTCTGCCCTGGTGAGGCCGCAACTGGAGTACTGTGTTCAGTTCTGGGCCTCCCAGTTCAAGAGGGACATAGAAGTGCTCGAGAGTGTCCAGCACAGAGCCACAGAGATGATTAAGGGAATGGAAGCCACAACGATGATGAAGGGAGTGGAACATCTCTCTTAAGAGGAGAGACTGAAGGAGCTAAGGCTCTGCTGCTTGGAGAAGAGGAGCCTGAGAGGTGATCTTATCAATATTTATCAATATGTGCAGGGTTAGTGCTAGGAGGCTGGAGCCAGGCTCTTCTTGGTGATGCTTGATGACAGGACAAGGGGCAATGGATGGAATTTGAGGCATAGGAAGTTTCATGTAAACATGAGGAGAATTTCTTTTCCCTGTGAGGGTGACAGAACACTGGAACAGGCTGCCCAGGGTAGTTGTGGAGTCTCCCTCTCTGAAGATACTTAAAACCCACCTGGACATGTTCCTGTGTGATCTGGTCTAGGTGATCCTGCTCTAGCAGTGGGGTTGGACTGTTGAACTGAATGAGATTTTGAGGTCTGTTCCAGCCCCTGACATTCTACAATTCTATGATTCTATTGCCTAGAAAAAATGTTAACTATTCCTGAAGCTAATAATGACAGAATTCCTCTTCCACAGGATAAATGTTGGAGGAAAACTCTTAACTAACCACCTAAAGGAGATCATCTCTTACAGGTAAGGAGTGCTGATCATTGTCTTGAGACCTGGTATGAAATGAGCTAGAACTTTGTGGGGATATTGTTACTGGTTCAGTCAATGTTAGATTAAATGCTGTTTAAAAGAGAAGAGAATTTTTGGCTGTTACAGTGTGCAGTTTGTTATCTTGATATAAGCTCGACACAAATTAAGGTGAATTTTAAGATCTTTGAGGGATTATGCTGTAAAAATGCCAGCACTTCTGAAGTTACTGAGGCTGCTTATGTCTTCCCAATTAGTCAAGACTTCAGGTATTTTGAGAGATGTCTCAGTAGATCATTAGTCAGTTTGCTAAGTGATTCTGTCAATACCACCAATAAAAATCATCAGGACAAATAATTAGATTGGTTGGGGCTGTTCAGTCTGGAGAAGAGAAGGTGCCAAGGAGACCTTAGTGTGGCTTTCCAGTATCTGAAGGGAGCCTACAAGAAAGCTGGTGAGGGACTTTTTAGCGTGTCAGGTAGTGATAGGACTGAGGAGAATGAAGCAAAACTAGAAGTGGGTAGATTCAGATGGGATGTTAGGAAGAAGTTCTTCACCATGAGTTCATCTTCAATACTGTGTTCAGTTTTGGGCTCCCCAGTTTAAGAGGGATGGAGATCTGCTGGAGAGGGTCCAGTGGAGGGCTGTGAGGATGATGAGGAGACTGGAGGGCATGGCTTATGAGGAGAGGCTGAGGGACCTGAGGCTTTTTAGTCTGGAGAAGAGAAGACTGAGAGGGGATTTGATAAATGTTTATAAACATCTGAGGGCTGCTCAGGAGCAGGGGGACAGGCTCTGCTCACTGCTCCCTGGGGTAGGACAAGGAGCAATGGGTGTAAGTTGCAGCAAAAGAGGTTCTGCCTCAGCACAAGGGGGAACTTCTTTACTGGAAGGGTCCCAGAGCACTGGAATAAGCTTCCCAGAGAGGTTGTGGAGTCTTCTTCTCTGGAGACTTTCAGGGCCTGTCTGGATGTGTTCCTCTGTGATCTGTGTTAGATAGTATTGTCCTGCTCTGGCAGGGGGCTTGAACTGGATGATTTCCTTGGGTCCCTTCCAACCCCTGACATCCTGTGATCCTGGTGATTTTGCCTTCAGAAATTAACACTGCCTAGAACCTAAGATGGAAATAACAAGTAGAAAATTCCAACCCCTAACATCCTGTAAACCATGAGGGTGGTCAGACACTGGAACAGGTTGCCCAGAGAGGTGATGGAGGCCCCATCCCTGGAACCATTTAAGGCCAGGCTGGATGTGGCTCTGAGCAAACTGATCTAGTGTGAGGTGTCCCTGCCTATAGCAGGGGAGTTGGAAGTAGATGATCCTTGCATTCCCTTCCAACCCTGACAATTCTGTGGTTCTAAATTTACCTAGATAAAGCTTGGAACTTTATCTAGGTAAAGGTCTTTGTTAGTTGGGCTAATTTGCAAGGTTACAGCTACACTTGTTACGAAGACATTGGGCAAATGCAGGGTGGATGTTTGTATCCATTGAATTCTGAAATAGGAAAACACTCAACTCCAGTAGGTCAGGAATGCTTTTGTACATTGAATATGAGTTTTAGATACTGAGACTGTAAGCTTTTTGTGATTTGCAAAGCTGTGGTTGCTCATCTCCAGTGGAAAACTGGACAGATAATGCTAATACTGAATTATTCTTATACTCTGGTTGGTTGGTTGGTTGGTTTTCACAGGCAGCTACATGTTATGGATGAAACACATGTAATTAACCAAGTGAAAGAAGATGTGTGTTACGTTTCTCAAGACTTCTACAAGGACATGGACATTGCCAAGTACGTATACAATGGTCCTAAATGTTAAAGCTGTTAAATGTTAAGTCTCATTGTACTAATAAAGCTATACCCTTAATCAGAAAACATTTTAATGAAGTCAAAGCAAGCTTGACTCATGTTTGTCAGTATAAAAATAGTTGGGATTTAGAATTTATTCTTTATTCTGTTGTATTTTACACTCTTTTAGGCTGAAAGGAGAGGAGAACACTGTCATGGTAGATTATGTTTTGCCAGACTTCAGCACAATCAAAAAAGGATTTTGTAAGGTAATGATAATAGGAGTTTTGTAGTATTTTTTGGACTGCTCCCCTGCAGAAGTCTAGCAGAGAGGGTAAAAGGAACTTCTTTTATTTCAAAGCTGTATCATGCTATGTTTTCTGTAATGTTTTCCCTAGACACTTGAGATGAAAATCAAGCACTGTTTTTCCAGCAGAGCGTTTTGTGGTCTGTTATTTAATATTTGTAGGTTTTTTTAGCTTGTGCTCTGTCACACAGTCTATCCATATCATTATTGTTGAGGCTGTTTTAAAGTTAAGTGGGAAAATGTTTTCTCCAAGTCTCTCTGAATTTCATTTGAATACCCTAATATGTCAAAGGTTCCATGTTATAGAAGAGCTTGAAAGGTCTTCACACCAGTGAAGACAATTGAACAGTTTCATCTCCTTTACTGTGTTACCCGTAGTTTTAAAAGCTGCCCCAACATTTTGAGGCCACTCTGCTACCTGTTATATTTTGGTTTAGCCAAACTTACAGTTGATAAAAGCAGAGTCACTGCAGATTTAATACCACAGGATGTACTGTTATTAAAAGATTTATTGATAATACAATTTACTGTAGAATATATTGCCTCCTGTACTACATAAAAAAGAGGAGCTGAATATTCTCAGGATGTCATTTCCTTTCTTAAGCATTGGCTATTATTCATGTCTTTAATATAGCCAAGGGAGGAGATGGTTTTAAGTGGAAAATACAAGACTGGTGAACAAATACTTCGCCTAACAAATGAAAGATTCGCCGTTCCAGAAATTCTCTTCCATCCTTCAGATATTGGCATTCAAGAGATGGGAATTCCTGAAGCCATTGTTTATTCTATTCAGAATTTGCCTGAAGGTATAACCTAAAAGGAATTTGGAAAAGTGTGGGTGTGATGGGGTTTGTTGGTTTTTGGTTTTTCCTTGCTGGTTTGGTTTTGGGTGGTTTTTTAGGACTCTCAATATGTCAATGATTAAGTTGTGAACTTCTGTGTCATATACTCTAGGACAGATTGTCTACAAGATTCTCTGTTGGGCAAGCACAGATTTGTGGTGATTCATCAATTGCTTTCTGCTCTTGTTTCACTTAATTCTCCTTCACATCCTTTTGTGACATGACCTGTCTGTCTTTGATGCTGGCGATGGAATATACTTGAAATCAGTTTTAGTTCTATTTTAAAATGCAACTCTTTGAAAATACTTTTCATGTAAAAAATTAAACTGACCCAACTCAGTAATCAATCATAGAATCAACCAGGTTGGAAGAGACCTCCAAGATCATCCAGGCCAACCTAGCACCCAGCCCTATCCAGTCAACTAGACCATGGCACTAAGTGCCTCATCCAGTCTTTTCTTGAAGACCCCCAGGGACGGTGCCTCCACCACCTCCCTGGGCAGCCAGTAATTTAAGCACTGAAGTTATAAAACCTTTCTGACTGCTGTTTGTCAGAAATAAACCCAAAGCTTCCATTTGATAGGTGCTGTACATGTAATTAATGTTACTCCAAAGAAAACTTCAGTGGGTTTTATGATTTCACATCAATACTTCTGTGGCATTGAGGCTATTATTTTGTACTCTTTAAAACTGTGTAATTTAAAATCCCTTTTGAAAAGGGAATTGTGTTGGCAGATATGAAACTTAATAGACAGTGTAACAGTAGATATCATAGAATCAAACAGGTTGGAAAAGACCTCCAAGATCATCCAGGCCAGCCTAGCACCCAGCCCTAGCCAATCAACCAGACCATGGCACTAAGTGCCTCAGCCAGGCTTTGCTTCAACACCTCCAGGGATGGTGACTCCACCACCTCCCTGGGCAGCCCATTCCAATGCCAATCACTCTCTCTGGGAAGAACTTCTTCCTAACATTCAGCCTGGGCCTCCCCATGGACAACTTGAGACTGTGTCCCCTTGTTCTGTTGCTGGTTCAAAGCCAAATTCTCAAACTGACAAAGAACAGAGAGTGGTTAATCACTTTCTTGTCTTTCTCAGTAAAACTATAATGGGTCTGATCATTTGATGGTCATGAAATTCTTCTTTACATTTTTTTTTCTGTTCAAATTCATAACAAAACTGGGGGAAAAAACCTTCACTCTGTAACTACAGATTTACTTCTTTTTCCAGAAATGCAGCCTCATTTCTTCAAGAACATAGTTCTGACTGGAGGAAACACCCTTTTTCCAGGCTTCAGAGATCGAGTTTATTCTGAAGTTCGCTGTCTTACTCCAACTGATTATGATGTTTCTGTTGTTCTTCCTGAAAAGTAAGTCCTAAACTGCACACAACAAACTTTATCCTTCTAGCAGAACAAACCATAAAATTAGATTTCTGTTGCTGATTGGCAAAGGGATTAAATTTAAACTGTACCCAAAGACTATTTTAAACCACTGTATTTTCAGACAAACCTAATTAGAGAGCACCTGCTTGCCCTGTGCTTTGACTGATGAAGTTAAGCAAGTTAAGTGGCCTTATTGTGGCCTTTCAGTATCTGAAGGGGGCCTACAAAAATGCTGGGGAGGGACTTTTCAGGATATCAGGAAGTGACAGGACTAGGGGGAATGGAGCAAAGCTGGAGGTGGGGAGATTCAGACAGAATGTGAGGGAGAAGTTGTTCATCATGAGAGTGCTGAGAGCCTGGAACAGCTTGCCCAGGGAGGTGGGTGAGGCTTCATCCCTGGAGGTGTTTAAGGCCAGGCTGGATGAGGCTCTGGCCAGCCTGATCTAGGGTAGGGTTTCCCTGCCTATGGCAGGGAGGTTGGAACTAGACGATCCTTGTGGTGCCTTCCAACCCTGACTGATTCAATGTCTTCTCAGTCTTCTTATTGCAAACAAATAAGGCTGAATTGTCATGAAGTGGATTCATTTTAGATTACAGTTTTGTATTTTAAATAAGGAGTTTTTACTACCATATCAACACTGGAACAGGCTGCCCAGGAGGTTGTGGAGTCTCCTTCTCTGGAGATATTTAAGACCTCCCTGCCTGTGTTTCTGTGTGATCTGGTATAGGTGATCTTGCTCTGGCAGGATCTGGATGACCTTTCAAGGTCCCTTCCAGCTCCTGACATGATGTGACTCCGTGATTATTAATGTAGCTGCTTCAGGGATTTGGAAGGGGCAGCCTCTTTGCAGAGAGTATACAGTTGAGACAAAATAAATGTATCTTATTTAGAAAAAAAGTATTGTTAAAGATTATTTTTCAGTTTAGAAAAGATTTGTTATCTATGCAAAGTAAATACAAAAGCATCTCCACATCTTGCCCTCTTGTGGGTGTTTGAGCTGGATTTCTAACTCAGAACAAAAATATTGGGAACACAGAAACTTAGAAGCTCTGAGTGGAGAGGTGAGCATTGTAGGGATATAATGGCAGCAATGGGTAAGTTAATAGAGTTTCATTGGAGCATCAAGAGCTTTCTCTCTGGAAGCACAGCTTGTACTGGCTGCTTCTGCTGCACCCACTGCTGTCTTCCCATGCCGCTGTTTGGGCTGCTGCTGCTTTGCCGCTGCTTGACCCCTTTCCCATCTTCGTTAAGGTTATTATATTTCTGTTGTAGTTTATTCTCCTTCTACTGTTATATTTAGACTATAAGAAATACCATTTCCTTTTCCCCTGACTTGCCGAAAATCCGTGTTATAGTGAGTTAATTCTAGCAGGAGAGGGATCCACCCTAACCCGGGACACCTCTTCATACCTACCTCCAAAGAGGGACCTTGGTTTTTCTAATATCATAGAATCAACCAGGTTGGAAGAGACCTCCAAGATCAGCCAGGCCAACCTGTCCCCCAGCCCTAGCCAGTCAACCAGACCATGGCACTAAGTGCCTCGTCCAGGCTTTTCTTGAACACCTCCAGGGATGGTGACTCCACCACCTCCCTGGGCAACCCATTACAATGGGAAATCACTCTCTCTGTGAAGAACTTCCTCCTAACATCCAGCCTATACTTCCTCTGGCACAACTTGAGACTGTGTCCCCTTGTTCTATTGCTGGTTGCCTGGGAGAAGAGGCCACCCCCAACCTGGCTAGTTGTAGACAGCAATGAGATCACCCCTGAGCCTCCTCTTCTCCAGGCTAAACAACCCCAGCTCCCTCAGGCTCTCCTTATAGGGTTTGTGTTCCAGGCCCCTCACCAGCTTTGTTGCCCTTCTCTGGACATGTCCCAGCACCTCAGCATCTCTCTTGAATTGAGGAGCTCAGAACTGGACACAGCACTCAAGGTGTGGCCTGACCAGTGTTGAGTACTGGGGAAGAATAACCTCCCTTGTCCTACCGGCCACACTGTTCCTGATGCAGGCCAGGATGCCATTGGCTCTCTTGGCCACCTGGGCACACTGCTCTGCTACAACTTCAAGGTGGATGTGATTAGCTTGGCTGGAGCTGGATTGTTTGCTTCAGCAATGCAAAAAAAGTTATTACATAGGTATTGCTGAATACAAGTCCTGGAAATCATCACTGCATGCTTCTAGTCTGAATTAACTTGCAGATAAGTAACAACTCTCTTCATTTTTCAGCCCCATTACTTACTCTTGGGAAGGTGGGAAGCTCATCTCTGAAAATGATGATTTTGAAGATATGATAGTAACTAGAGAAGATTATGAAGAACATGGCCACAATATCTGCGAGGAGAAATTTGACATCTAGGCTGTGTAGTTGGATACATTTTTCTTCCATTGTTCTATCCAGAATGGAATGCTGTGAAGGAGAACCTGTTAGGATTGTGTTTTAGCTTTCCTGTATTTAAGTGGGTGAGGAAAAAATAACTTTCAGAGCTTAAAAATAAAGTTTTACAAGCTTAATGGTATGAAACATGCTCATTGTTATTTTATGTTCTCATCTTTTACTGCTTGCTTCATTGTATTCAGAGTGCAGAAACCCTCAATGCACGAGGCAATAAAGACACTGAATGCTTGTCTGAAACTAAAAACATGAAAGCAAGACTATTTTTTTTCCTCAAAAAAAACCCAAGTTTTACTTTGTGCATGCAACTGAATGGACATTAAACACATCTCAGAAGGTCTCATTGGGATTGTCCAGCCTGACATGGAATAAGTGAGTTTTAGTTTTTGTTATTTTAGTGACTAGCCCTCAGAGGAATATAGGCAAGAAGACTGAAATGTGTTTCCCTAATTCTAGAATATAACTGACAGTGTAATGATAAAAGCCAATCAGTTGTAGTTCAAACTTGTTCAGCAGGCCCTTAACAGTTAAGATCACAGTTCTTGAAACAGAAGAATGCAAAGTAGTAGCGTCTCATCAGGGTTGGTGAATAAAACAGGGCTATTGCTTCTCCTTTTCTTTCCAGAACTGGATCAGTCTTTTTGTCCCATAAGCTGAAGGACAGCACCTTGCAGCTATAAGCTCCTACTGGCCACCTGAGGCTTTTCCTTACTGTTTGATACCTGGTTCCACACCCACTGAGCTGCCTCTTCCTTCTGAAGACCCTGAGAAATGATAGAGTCATTCACCCATTTTTATGCAATGCTTTATTATCATCATCATCTTTAAATTAGCACAAGAAAATGATCAAAGTGCAAAAATTTCTTCTTTAAAAATAGATTTTTCCCCCCAAAGCAAATCCCACCTCATATATCCCTATGAATTGCCACATCAACCTACCCTGTTACCAGGTTCAGTATTTTCTAGACCAGACCCACCTCAGAAGTGGTAGCTCTGACCTTAGAGATTGTTCCAACCTCAAAACAGACAAGCTCTGAACAACCTATGCTAATTGATTCCACCTTAAGCAGAGCAGTGATACATGTCAACATCCACTTTATATGTCTAATACATGATCAAACATCTGCCATGAGGACAAAGTAACCCCCATAACATACTGCATATTTAAATTACTTGAATCAACATTTCCTTGGCAATGTACAATAAATCATAGAATCAGTCAGGGTTGGAAAGGACCACAAGGATCATCTAGTTCCAACCTTCCTGCCATGCCCAGGGACACCCTACCCTAGGTCAGGCAGGCCAGAGCCTCATCCAGCCTGGCCTTAAACACCTCCAGGGATGGGGCATGTGTCAAGATAGACCAAAAGTGCTTTCTAGCTTAGTTCTGAATCCATAAACACTTAAGTATGACAAATAACTGGACACTAGCAAAGTATTTTCATAATAAATTGCTCAAGTACACCAAGAGACCCAAACCAAAACTATTATTCCTCAAGTTTTTTCAACATGGAATTTTTCACTGCTTTTGCATAACTTCCATATTAGCAGCAGCTCAATCTGCCAGAGTGGAGAAAGAGTAGCAGGCTCCAATTAGTGACTGAGAGCATACATAGTTCCCTTGCTTAATGAATTTTGTCTGCCACACATTCCAAACCCACCAACCAATTCCTAACATTTTTGACCCACTTTGTACACTTGCAGTACTCACAGCAGTTGTAACCCACAGTTTTTAAGAGTTGCTTACAGGGAAATTATGGCCTGCAGATGGATTAAAAACTAGTGGTTATCAATCAAAGTATGGCTCTGAATGTAGTCATGGCTTAGATATAAAGCTATGGGGCTCTGGGACAGAAGGAAAACACAAAGTGCCAAACCCTGAACTCCAAAGCAGTGTGCTATTATAAATACATTTTACTTAAGAGTCATTAATTAGAATTTCTTTTTCAGTAGCATAGCAATTTTAACAGTTACATCTTTCTGTAACTGAAGATGCAAGGACATAGAGAAGAGAATGGTTTGCATCATTAGCAAGTTTCATGTGTATCCCCCTCTTTGTTTTTAATCAAAGGCTGCATCGATGTCTATTTAGAGTACAAGATCCACATCCAGTTTTACAGCCACTGCAATAGACAAGAGAATGGTGTTTTCTGAATTCTTTAATCAACTTCTTCTTCTGCTTCAGAGGAACAAGGGGGTCATTGTCCATCTCATGAAGCAGTGCCAGAAGATGCTGATTTGTTTGGTGTTTTTGATCTTCGTATTCTTTAGCTGTCACAGGCTGACAGAAGGTGAAGCCTTGGCAAAAAAAAATAAACAGAGGTTCAGATTGTTTAATGCATCACAGAATCATAGACCTGTTGAGGCTGGATGACACCTTTAAGATCATCAACCACTTGCCTAGAGCTCACAATCCCACCACTACTTCTAGAACACTACCACTAAACCATAAAATCATAGAATCAACCAGGTTGGAAGAGACCTCCAAGATCATCCAGGCCAACCTAGCACCCAGCCCTAGCCAGTCAACTAGACCATGGCACTAAGTGCCTCATCCAGGCTTTTCTTGAACACCTCCAGGGATGGTGACTCCACCACCTCCCTGGGCAGCCCATTCCAATGCCAATCACTCTCTCTGGGAACAACTTCTTCCTAACATCCAGCTTAGACCTCCCCCAGCACAACTTGAGACTGTGTCCCCTTCTTCTGTTGCTGCTTGCCTGGCGGAAGAGACCAACCCCACCTGGCTACAGCCTCCCTTCAGGTAGTTGTAGACAGCAATGAGGTCTGCCCTGAGCCTCCTCTTCTGCAGGCTGCACACCCCCAGCTCCCTCAGCCTCTCCTCACAGGGCTGTGCTCCAGGTCCCTCATCAGCTTTGTCACCTTTCTCTGGACACCTTCCAGCACCTCAACATCTCTCTTGAATTGAGGAGCTCAGAACTGGACTCAGTACTCAACCTGTGGCCTGACCAGTGTCAAGTACAGGTGCAGAATAACCTCCCTTGTCCTGCTGGCCACACTGTTCCTGATACAGGCCAAGATGCCATTGGCTCTCCTGGCCCCACTGCTGGCTCATGTTCAGTCATGTCCCTAAACACCACATCCATGCTTGTTTTAAATACCTCCAGAGATGGTGGCTCCACCATTCATGTAAGAACCTGATCAACACAGATCCATTTACTCCAGTTTAGATGTAACTGCAATTCTCTACAAAGGAGAAGAAACCTACATCTCTCCACTGAGCATCTAAACATTAACTGCAAATATAAAATGAACAAGCAGCTTCATAATTGCAGCATCTCATGTTTTTGTATTGCAAGCAAGCCTGCAAGACAAAAAGCAAACCCAGTTCTTGCCAACAGAAGCCACTACATGCACTTACAGATTGAAGCTCCCAAACTGAGGGCAAATAACCACAGGGCTTGTACCTGAGTGGTATGTTCCATGTACTGACAGATCACACAGGCTTCAGGAGCACTGTGGACAGGCAACTCCTTCTTCTGTCACTTTTATCTGCATTCTTTAGCTACACAATATGTGATAATCAAAACACTGAACTAGAAGCAGTTTGGATGTGTTCCAGAACCCAACACAGATGGTAAAAGATTCTGTATGCACCAAACACTTCTCAGACAGCTGCTCTATTAAACAGAGCATTAAACAGCACCATCACTTTCAGTATCATTCAGTTCCCTAATGCACTGGCAACATAGAAGTCAAAAGAAAGAAGCTAAGAAGTCAGAGGGAAATGAAATGATTTAAGCCAACCCTTTAGAATCACAGTGCTGAAAGACATTTTTGACACTAAGGCCAGATGGAAAGTTAACTCAGAAAAGAAATGAGCTGGAGAACACCAATCCCACATAAACACCAGGTGCCAAATGCCTTCCTTTTGGGATACACTACCCTTCTGTAAGCTCTTCATAAATGATGTGCTTACTCAGAAAAGGAGGAAAGTTTCATCAAGAGCACTACACAATCAAAGCCTGTGCTCAAAACATTATTAGATCCTCACACTACTGAGTCCTGTGAGAATTTTTGGGTGTCTTGTGGCAGAAATAGGAGAATTTTGTTTCAAAATGTAAGATCACATAAAATTCACAAACCAAATTATCAAGCAAATCACTTGAGGAGACACATTTTGTACTCAATTCTCCAGAAGTAATTATTCAGCTAAAAAAGAGGGAAAAAATGTGTTCCAACTAGATAATTAATAGATAATCTAACATTCAGAGGTCAGTGCTTTGCTTACAGCAGATAAAAGTAATTATTTGGTGAGTTAGCTACTAGGCTCTTTAATCATAGAATCAGCCAGGTTGGAAGAGACCTCCAAGATCACCCAGGCCAACCTAGCACCCAGCCCTAGCCAGTCAACTAGACCATGGCACTAAGTGCCTCATCCAGGCTTTTCTTGAACACCTCCAGGGATGGTGACTCCACCACCTCCCTGGGCAGCCCATTCCAATGCCAATCACTCTCTCTGGGAAGAACTTCTTCCTAACATCCAGCCTATACTTCCCCCAGCACAACTTGAGACTGTGTCCCCTTGTTCTGTTGCTGCTTGCCTGGGAGAAAAGACCAACCCCCACATGGCTACAGCCTCCCTTCAGGTACTTGTAAACAGCAATGAGGTCACCCCTGAGCCTCCTCTTCCCTCAGCTCCCTCAGCCTCTCCTCACAGGGCTGTGCTCCAGGCCTCTCACCAGCCTTGTTGCCCTTCTCTGGACACCTTCCAGCACCTCAACATCTCTCTCGAATTGAGGGGCCCAGAACTGGACACAGCACTCAAGGTGTGGCCTGACCAATGCTGAGTAGAGGGGAAGAATAACCTCCCTCATCCTGCTGGCCACACTGTTCCCTTCTACTAAAGGAAAATAACAGCTCATGCAGATACACAGTCAGAACATAGTCTATGCAAGATTGTAGTCAACTGGTGCTAAATCTAGTTGTATTAAAAGCTTTATATAAAAATGTGCATGATATCACCTACCTGAATTGACATCTGGATCTTGTCCTTGTAGCAAACTCTGAAGTCTCCTACTAGTTAGTTCCAGAAGAGTCAAAGGAGTCTGAAAACAAAACCCAACAAGGAAGGTTACAAAACAGTGCTTCTGCATTTTGAGAACCTAAAACTTTCATATGAGCAATTAAAGAAGAAGAGAAAATGCAATCACATCATTAAGTGGAGAAGAATCTATTCCTGCATTTAGGTACGCAATCAAAATCTCTCAAAAAGCACAAACACATCCATAGATGTTTATTCCTGATGTTTCTGGGTGAAGAAATAGGAGGCTAAATGTTCTAGATGTTTGTTTCTCATTAAGCTATGGCAGAAACTGTAAACCTTGAACTGACTTCAGCTTATACAGCACAAAAATGTCCTCAGTGGCAGGTCTGAAAGAGTGAGCTACCATCCACTCTGCTGTGGAGCACTTCATTTGTCAGATCTGGCTCCATCTGCAATCACATAACAAAGCCCCAACCCTTATGTCAAAACCTTTAACAAGGAGATGGCCACACTCAATGAGTGGCTCTCAATGGGTCCACGTCCATATGGAGGCCAATGACAAGCAGAGTCCCTCAGGGATCAGTCCTGTTCAACATCTTTGTGGGTGCCATGGACAGAGGCACTGAGTGCACCCTCAGTAAGACTGCTGATGACACCAAGCTGTGTGGTGCAGCAGCCAGGCTGGGGGGAAGGGATCCATCCAGAGGAACCTGGACAGGCTGGAGAGGTGGGCACAAGCCAACCTCAGGAGGATCAACAAGACCAAGTGCAAGGTCCTGCAGCTGGGTCAGGGCAATCCTAAGCACAAATCCAGGCTGGGTAATGAGTGGCTGGAGAGCAACCCTAAGGAGAAGGACTTGGGGGTGCTGGTGGAGGAGAAGCTCAACATGAGCCAGCAGTGTGCACTTGCAGCCCAGAAAGCCAAGCAGAGCCTGAGCTGCAGCAGAAGTGTGGCCAGCAGGGTCAGGGAGGTGATTCTCCCCCTCTACTCTGCTCTGCTGAGACCCTACTTGGAGTACTGCATCCAGTTCTGGAGCCTCCATTACAAAAAGGACGTGGAGATGCTGGAGCATGTCCAGAGAAGGGCCAGGAGGATGCTCAGAGGGCTGAAGCAGCTCTGCTATGAGGACAGACTTTTAAGAGTTGGGGCTGTTCAGTGTGGAGGAGGCTCCCAGGTGACCTTCTTGTGGCCTTCTGGCATCTGAAGGGGGCCTATAAGAAAGCTGGGGAGGGACTTTTTAGACTATCAGGGAGTGAGAGGACTGGGGGGAATGGAGCAAAGCTGGAGGTGGGGAGATTCAGACTGGAGGAAGTTGTTCACCACGAGAGTGGCAAGAGCCTGGAACAGGTTGCCCAGGCAAGTGGTTGAGGCCGTATCCCTGGAGGTGTTTAACACCAGGCTGGATGAGGCTCTGGCCAGCCTGATCTAGTGTGAGGAGCTTTACACAGTTGAGGAAAGCAAGTAGTCAAGTATCACAACTTTAATGCACTGCTTGAATGTAGGAAGTCAATATAGAGTCTGGGAAGGCTGCCTCTTCACAAAATGTGTGACAATATGACAAACTCAAACAAAAGAGATCTATAGAAGTAATGAGGCTAAACAGAAAGGTCATTTCATTTTGTGGATGAATATAGCTTTGGAAGTTACCATTTCAGAACCCTAGAAGGAACTAAGAGCTGTCAAAGCTGCACACATACCCTAGGGCACCAGAGAATGCCATCTCATAGGTATGCTAGCTGACTTCTGAGAAGAAAGTGACTTTCTAAAGGCCAAAGACACTAAGAAGCCTAAACATTTAGTAGATACCCATCAGAAACAAAGTGCCAAAAGGTCTGTATAAAAATGTAATACTTGAAATACCATTTTAAACACAAATGTTGCAAATAAAGTGAGAGGATATTATATGTAAAGGATTGTAAAGTTCTCCAAAAGCTGTCCTACATAGTCTGAAATAGCTCCTCACCCTTTTTGACTGTACCACTAAACTCTTAACTGACAGAAGAGTAAACTGTGCTCTACATACCTCTCATCTGTAGAGAGGCACTCAATCACATTTACCATTAAAGATGACAAAGTCAGTGAGGTAAGGAAAGTGCTACCTTGAAGAGCTCAGAGTGATTGTCCATCAGAAACTGAGTCAGCAGCTCTGCCTGTGCTTTTGACAATGCCTTATTTTGTAAGAGGAACTTAGTGCAAGTCTTGATGATCACTGACCTGTTATCAAACTGGAACAAGAACAACCGAGATGTGGCATTAGATTCACTTGCAGTGGGTCAGAAAAGACCATGTATAACAGGATGGGATCAGTGGGAAGAAGACATCATGATATATGAAAAGAAATCACAGTGGAAGGCAGTAAAGCATAATACTTTAAAGTTAGAAGTTAGCTTTGCTATAGGAAAAAGCTATTTCCCACACTCACTACAACAGATACCTGCTTTTGTAGTTTGTAGCCCTCAGGGTCAGATGCAATGGCAATGAAAGTCAGCAGCCTGTGTAGTTCTTCTCGGGTATGAGGTGCTAATAACTTCAAATACAGCTGTGATGCCTCTACAGCTTGATCAGTTTTACCTTTTTCTGCAGTGGAGTAAAACAGTGTACTCAGTGCAACTGTTCACAGACAGCACAATTCAATTCAATATTAATTCCATTTTTATTGATTTTTTTCCCCTCCAACAAAAGGTTATCTCAGCTTCTAAAACCTTTCAACAAGACTCAATTCAGTCAAAGTAAGCTTTAAAATCTGTGTCCCATTGCTAGTCAAGGAACAGACTTACTAGGACAACATATAACGACATTACTATGTTGTAAGTGCAAACATTTAAAGAGATGTTTGTGCTGTTTGTGTTCACACAGCTTAGTGTTCCATTCTAGGATTCATCTTAAAGTTCAATCATAGAATCAACCAGACTGAAAGAGACCTCCAGGCTCATCCAGTCCAACCTAGCACCCAGCCCTAGCCAATCAACCAGACCAGGGCACTAAGTGCCTCATCCAGTCTTCTCTTGAACACCTCCAGGGACAGCAACTCCACCACCTTGCTGGGCAGCCCTTCCAATGCCAATCACTCTCTCTGCCAACAACTTCCTCCTAACACTCAGCCTAGACCTCCCCCAGCAAAACTTGAGACTGAGTCCCCTTCTTCTGTTGCTGCTTGCCTGGCAGAAGAGACCAATCCCCACTTGGCTATAGCTTCCCTTCAGGTAGTTGTAGAAAGCAATGAGGTCACCCCTGAGAATCCTCTTCTCCAGGCTGCACACCCCCAGCTCCCTCAGCCTCTCCTCATAGGATTTGTGTTCCAGGCCCCTCACCAGAATTGTCGCCCTTCTCTGGACACCTTCCAGCACCTCAACATCTCTCTTTAACTGAGTAGCCCAGAACTGGACACAGTACTCAAGGTGTGGCCTGAGCAGTGCTGAGTACAGGGGCAGAAGAACCTCCCTCATCCTACTGGCCACACTGTTCCTGATCCAGGCCAGGATGCCATTGGCTCTCTTGGCCACCTGGGCACACTGCTGCCTCATCTTCAGCTACTATCTACCAGCACCCCCAGGTCCCTTTCTTCCCAGCTGCTCCCCAGCCGCTCCCCAGCCTGTAGTACTGCTTGGGGCTGTTGTGGCCAAACTGTAGGACTCTGCACTTGACCTTGTTAAATCTCATCCCATTGGCCTCTGCCCACCCATGCAGCCTATCAAGGTCCCTCTGCAGGGCTCTCTTACCCTCCAACAGATCCACACCTGCTCCTAGCTTTGTGTCATCTGCAAACTTACTGACGCTGGACTCAATCCCCTCATCCAGATCACCAGTAAAGATATTGACCAGGATTGGGCCCAGCACTGATCCTTGGGGAACACCACTAGTGACTGGCTGCCAACTGCATAAGCTTAACAATTCTAACTTTCTCATATCTTTGAGGTTTCCTTGTTTGATTTGTTGTTGTTGTTGTTGTTTTCTTCAGTTTAATTTTTGCTTTGGTTTCTTTTGAATTTTTTGTCTTCTGGAGTTTTTTGTCTTTTTTTGTTGATGTTGTCATTGTTGGTTGATGTCTGCTCCTCACCCCCTTATTTAAGCCATTAGCTGGTAGCCCAAAACATACAAAACTTTATTCTGGTTAACAAGAAAACTTTATAGCAATGATCTTACTTTTATGCTATTAAGCTTGAGCAGCAATTAAGGGAAATTCTGATTACTGTTAAGAAATGTTCACAGTGAGAAGAGCTGCAAAGTGTAACAGGTTACCCATAGAGGTTGGTGAACCTATACTTGCAGATTTTCAAAATTCAGCTGGACCAGGCACTAAGGAGCTTGGTCTAACTTTGGACTTTGTCCTTGCCTTGAACAGAGGTTTGGACTAGCAGCTTTGAGTGTTCTTTTCCCACCTATAAAATGAAGTGCATCTGCAATAGCATTGCAAGTGGTGTTATGACCCAGTTAACTCATACTTGGCAACTTACACCTTTTATGAAGCTTTCACTTGCATTTTTCTTGTTCCAGGTTGTTCTTACCTATAAGTTCTATAATTCCTGAATGAATATCAAGATCCTGAGCAGTAAGAAGGGAGTCCTTCTTTTGAGTATAGTATTTTACTATAACATCAAAAAGAATCTTCTTGTATGCATTCAGACTGCAGGTGCTGTCAGCACTTGGAGGTAACTGCTGACTAACCATCACTGTGAATTGGTCTGGGAAATACTCCAAGCACTCAATTGCAGCATAGAGCCATTTATCAAGCCTGTAAAAGGAGAAGCTAAGTTTAGTGCTTACTTTAAAATGCTCTTCCTATTATTTAAGCCTTTAAACTAAAATTTGATAGAAACAACCATGCAGGTAAGTCACATATCTGAACCATGTTAAACTTGTTGCTTATTAAGAAGTTTATGTAACTCATCTCACTACAGTACTTCAAGGACCTGCTCATAATAGGCAACTTCCATGGTTTCCCAGTGCTGTAGACAATATAACCCAGGTATGTTCAGATTAAAATGAGCTGCAACTCTAACAGACTGACACTCACTCCAAGACACTTGTCTGACTGAGGTAGTATTTAAAAATCAAACAGCCCTCTGCTGTAGTAGACATCAAAAAGAGTAATCCCATGCAGAGTGAAAACCCACCAGGGGTAACCAGTGTAAGAAAGCTGGGAATTGGATTTCACAAAGAGAAACAATTAGTTTGATAACAGCAAAGACAGAAATAGTTTCAATCTCAGAAGACTGTGGAACCAGTTTTCAATTCCAATATCTGTTGTAAAGATCTAGGAGTGAAGCCCCTAGAAATCGGGAGTGTTTTCAACACTTAAGGCTAAAGCTTTAGAGTATACTTAAAATCCTCAAATGCCCAAAAACTTTTTGTGAATTCTTTTACCACTTCTGCAATCAAAGCAAAGTACATTAATGCCACCCCTTTTTACAAGTATGGAAGTGTGGCAATGTCTATTTTGTCCACTTATTTCTGATCAAGACTAAAACGAAGTGTTCACTAATGATTTCATTTCATAGATGTATTACTTACTCAGGTAAGTTTAAGCTACATGTAACCTCTCTGTCCAGGAAAGTATTGGAGATAACCAAATCTTCTTCCTTGCTGAAACAGTCTGGTTTTGTCTTCACTGAAGACACCAAGATACCTTCTAGAAGGGGAACATCAATTATCTGCAGCAGTCGTAGCAGAGTCTGCTGTTTCCAGACATCATCTATTACTGATACCATAAGCAAAGAAGAAAACACCCTCAGAAATAAGATCTTATGCAAAACACTGACCTGTGTTGTTACTCAAAAACATTTTAAATGCTCAAACAAGGTAACAGCATAATATGAAGTTTCTGTGTTGGAGAAGAAGAGATCAAAACAGGTACACTAATTAAAAAAGGCTTTATAGAGATCAATTCTCTAATGTTAGAATTAATAGTCATCTATTTCACAGTATCACCAAGGTTGGAAGAGACCTCATAGATCATCAAGTCCAACCCTTTACCACAGAGCTCAAGGCTAGACCATGGCACCAAGTGCCACTTCCAATCTTGCCTTGAACAGCTCCAGGGACGGCGACTCCACCACCTCCCCGGGCAGCCCATTCCAGTGTCCAATGACTCTCTCAGTGAAGAACTTTCTTTGAGCCTAAATTTCCCCTGGCACAGCTTGAGGCTGTGTCCTCTCATTCTGGTGCTGGCCACCTGAGAGAAGAGAGCAACCTCCCCCTGGCCACAACCACCCCTCAGGTAGTTGTAGACAGCAATAAGGTCACCCCTGTGCCTCCTCTTCTCCAGGCTAACCAATCCCAGCTCCCTCAGCCTCTCCTCGTAGGGCTGTGCTCAAGGCCTCTCCCCAGCCTCGTTGCCCTTCTCTGGACACACTCAAGCATCTCAATGTCCCTCCTAAACTGGGGGGCCCAGAACTGAACACAGCACTCAAGGCGTGGTCTAACCAGTGCAGAGTACAGGGGCAGAATGACCTCCCTGCTCCTGCTGACCACACCATTCCTGATGCAGGCCAGGATGCCACTGGCTCTCTTGGCCACCTGGGCACACTGCTAGCATATTCAGTAATATGTACACCAGAAAACAAGTGAATAACAAAGGAATCATACCACACAGATATATTTAACCTTAAAGTCTATTCGCTTCTCAAGTGGTATTGGCATAAATAGAACAGCACAACCCTGCAAAAATTTAGCCCTGTTTCATCTCCTTCAGTTTACTTACTGCGAGCACTTACCCATGTAGTACTGATTCAGCTATTACATCATTAAATTTAGGACTGACAGGCAATGTCTAACAGAAATTAGGTACTCCAAGTTGATATAGCAAAGAAAAATCAAGCCTGAAAAAGAAAAATTCAATCCTCACCTCTTTTTGAAAGCAGATGAGTTGGTTCACTAATTCTGATCTTTGCAGGTAAAGATGCATGAATGTTTATTGATCGAAGAAGCTCCTCTACCCTCTTTTTATCAGCTGCTTCTAATGCTAAGGGGTTTGAAAGTGTTATTTCACACTTTGCCCTGTTTAGTGGGGAAAAGAAAAAGTTATACATCTAACAAATACCATCATGGCACATTTATCTTTCTGTCAGTTCCTAAACTGCTGTTAAATCAGAACTTCTGGGCTTCGTGGTACCTGGGGTCCAGCCAGCCAGAAAAAATGGCCATCCACATCTGCTTTGTGCAAAGGTGTGCTAGCCTGAGCCCAGCTAGAATATTTTGGTGAGAAGAACTAGATTATAAGATGTGAAAAGGAAACAATGGTGATGTCTACTGCACTCATAGGCTTGCTGAGATGTATCAAAACAAGAACACAAACTTACATAATGGAGTTGCTCTCTGGCTGCCTGCACTTTTCTCCCTAACCTGCTGTCTAATCCCTCTGCTTCCTAACTCCTCTGGCCCATTCTCCAAACTGACCTTGAACATTGGGCAAAGTCTGGGATAAGGCAGAGGAGTGGAAAGGAGGTGGAAGGATGACTGAGAGCCCCCTCCTGGGGACTCTGGTTTCTGGGAGAGTTGTTGTGTTTCTGTATTACTTTTAACTTGTACATTTCTGTCTATAGCTGTATAGATTGTAAATACCTGCTTGCATATTTTGCTAAGCTGTCAATATAAAGCTTCATTCTTTCATTTCCAGCTTGGCTGAGTCTGGACTGGGTGATTTTTCTTAAGTGTGGAGGGGGCAGGTAACACCCAAACCATCACAAAAGGTCAAGGACATTAATTTCAAATAGTATTTATAGTTCCAATTTCTTTTATCAGTTTCTAACAAGTAGCTCATTCATGCTAACTCTCAGACTTCAGCACAACTGACTGCAAACCAGCACAACTCCTAGGCTTCTGCTGCTGTGCCAGACTCCATGCTAAAGCACAGTGGGCAGATCAAAGCAATTCACCAGAACTAGAGTCAGCAAAATGGAACAGAAATACACCAGAAAAAGGCAAAGAAGGGTATTTTGTTACTACCAAGAAATACTAAATTGCACCTGCAATTTAGGCCCATAGTTTTTAAAGTCTCCCCTACTTGGGTTAGACAGGGATAACTTCATCTACAGTTAGCACACATTAAGAGACAATAAAAAAAAGGGGGGGAAAAAGGAAATCAGACTGGCTCAGGGTAACTCACTTGGAGCATCTTTTAGTCTTCTGTTTGAAGATTTGCTCAGGAGACCAGCTGTCATTGCCTTCATTCTTTCTTGGAAGAGGAGTAAGGTTGCTATTTACAAATCTATAGAGGCTAGTGTTTGTGTCTTCAAACTCTGTTTCTTTCTCAGTCTTGAACAAAGCAAGCTTTGCTCCAGCCGGCTCAAACACCTTGTGATCCATCAACGCCTGGCACACACGGACGCCTTTCAGCCGAGATATGTCATTGCAGCTCAGGTACATGCTTTGCATCAGGTGGCTCAGGACCACATCAACAGCATTTGCTCCAGTGAAGCAGTTTTTATATGTCTTCAGATGCTGCCGACGTCTTTTGATTTCCACTTGACTGTGAAGGGCATGAATAATACTGTTCCACAGCTGAGTTGCTTGAAAAGGACCATCGCAGCCTGCAAAATATTTATGGGGAAGGTTCACAGCCGTTTATAAAGCTTTAGTTTTCAATGCTTTGAAAGAGTTTTAATACATACATAAATTCTGCAAGCTTTGTTTTACAAAGACAGAGGAAGGGAACAGCACAGGAATCTGTCCTTTTTGTAAACTCACATTCGCTAAGGTGGTCAAGAAAAGAGAACGAATAGGTAGAGGCAACAAAACGGAACAGAAATATACCAGAAACAGGAGAGGAAAGGGCTTTTGTTACTGTTGTTACTATACCCATTGCATGTATCCACACACGGCTGAGGCTTACAGGGACCTCTGGGGCCAACCTCACCTGCTCAATTAGAGCTACCTAGAGCTGGTCACCCAGGACTATGTTTAGACAGTCGCTGAACATCTCCAAAGGTGGAGAACCCGCAACGGCACCGGAACGAAAAGCTTGGCTGCATCCTCTGCGTTCTCCCTTCAAGTACTTGTGCACATTAATAAGAACGTCCTGAGGCTTCTCTTCTCCAGGCTTAGCAGTCCCAGCTCTCTCAGCCTCACCTTCCTCACTACCCAGTTTCTCCTCCACATAGCAGCCTCGGCTCAGCAAACGACAAACCGGCTCAAAACCTGCTTGCCAATCTCCGCTCCGACGGCTCGGGCTTGGCCTGTCACTTGTAGTGCCACTCACCCGCAGCTCCGGAGAGCTTTGCCACAGGCAGCCACGCTCGGCTCTGCGCAGCGGCTGCCCTCTGCCCTAGCTCCCAGCAGCCCGGCCCCGAGGCGGCGGCCGCGGGCGCCCATTCAACCGGCAGGCCCGCGCCAACCCCCCTGCCAGCTCCGCTCTCCGGCGAGGCGCGGAGCCGCCGCCGGCCCCACAGGCGCCGCGACAGAAAAAGCCGCGACAGCGCAGAAACGGGAGCAGCTCTCCTTCCCCCACCTCGCCGCGGCCCGCCGCCCCGCCGCAGCTCTAGCTCGCTGTGACTGCGGAGCCGCCTGAACCGCGGAGTCAAGCAGACCGCCATAAGCGCGGCCGCCGCTGGCGGAAGCTGGTGCAGTGCATCACTTCCCCCCGCCTCCGCCGCACCCGGCGCCGGGCGCCGCCCCTCGGGGCGGAAGTGAGCCTCGCTCCGCTCCTCCGCTCCCTCACGGCGCTGTGCCTGTCGCTATGGAGTAGCTGGAGCGGGACGGGGACGGAGCGAGGCACTGAGCTGGCTTGACAGGTGCCTTGCCGGGCCCACAGGGCGACGGGCAGCCGGGCGCTGCGCCGGCAGCTTCCCACAGGCTCAGGTAAGAGGCCTGCCTGCCTCCCGCGTACCGGGGCAGGAGCGACTGACTGCCCGTGGCCTAGTGTCACAGCGCGGGACAGACAGGGCCCGCAGGCTCCGGAGGCGGCGGTGTCGCGTCTGGGGAGCCCGGCTGTGAGGGGTACAGGGGAAAGAGGCCGCCGTGAGCAGGGCCCGGTGGAAACTCTTGAGCTGTCCGAGCCAGTACGTCGCGGATCACCGCTCGCCGCCGCTCACCTGTGCCCGCGGCCGCTGTGCGCCCCGGGCAGGCTCTCTGCCGGCTGCCCCGCGGAGCAGGGAGCGCAGTCAGTGGCCTTTGGGGCATTCCCTGCGCGCCGCTGGCGGCCGCTCCTCGGCAGAGCGGTGCGAGTTCGGTCTCACTGTAAGTAAGAGGGGATACCTTATCCAGAATTAGCGCAGCATATGGGTTAGTTTTTGCCTGACAGCAGGCGGCAAATGGATCGCCGTGCATGGATCGCATTCCAGGAGTTTTTGGTAGGGTTTCAATGGCAGCTCAGTACCGAAAAAAAAGCTGAATGAGAATCGTGAAATGGACTTGTTCTGAGGGCAGTTACACCGTGCACAGCGCATCACTGCATCCGATTCTTCCGTGGGTGTTTGGCCGAAGGTCGGTTGTGCCTGAAATATTGATTGATGGATTTCTTCATCAGTTTGGTGAGACTTGCTTTCTCTAGCCCGTGTGGATTCGTGATAGTCTGGGTGAGGTGGTTATAGGATGGAAGTTTGGGCTGGGTCGTGTGAAATGCTCATGCACCTGCACTGCTGCCTTGTTGCACAGGTGCAAATCCCAGCTTGTCACAGGCAGAAATGCTGTCAAGTATGATGCGTGCTGTGCACAGGATCAGTGCATTGGGTGAAGCTGTGATTTAGTTCAAGGATGAATTAATAGTTTTAAATCATAGAATCAACCACGTTGGAAGAGATCTCTAAGCTCGTCCAGCCCAACCTATCACCCAGCCCTAGCCAGTCAACTAGACCATGACACTGAGTGCCTCATCCAGTCTTTGCTTGGATGCCTCCAGGGATGGCGACTCCACCACCTCCCTGGGCAGCCCATTCCAATGCCAATCACTCTCTCTGCCAACAACTTCCTCCTAACATCCAGCCTAGACCTCCCACAGCAAAACTTGAGACTGTGTCACCTTGTTCCATTGCTGGTTGCCTGGCAGAAGAGACCAACCCCACCTGGCTACAGCCTCCCTTCAGGTAGTTGTAGACAGCAAATGAGCCACTGAGCCTTCTCTTCTCCAGGCTGCGCACCCCCAGCTCCCTCAGCCTCCCCTATAGGGCTCATGTTCTGGGCCTCTCACCAGCTTCATCACCTTTCTCTGGACACGTTCCAGTATCTCATCTCTCTTGAATTGAGGAGCCCAGAACTGGACACAACACTCAAGGTGTGGCCTGAGCAGTGCTGAGTACAGGGGCAGAGTAACCTCCCTTGTCCCACTGGCCACACTGTTGCTGATGCAGGCCAGGATGCCATTGGCTCTCTTGGCCACCTGGGCACACTGCTGGCTCATGTTCAGCTACTATCTACCAGTAGCCCCATATCCCTTTTTTCCTGGCTGCTCTCCAGCCACTCTGTCCCCAGCCTTTAGCACCATGCAGTTGTTCTAGGTGAGTGAGCATGTTGGGTTGTTTTCAATGTTTTGAATGTTTTCATAGAATCAACCAGGTTGGAAGAGACCTCCAAGATCATCCAATTTCTTCTTGCTGTTAGCTGTTGCTTACTGCCTTGCCAAGTGATTAGTTCGTCGTCATGCTGATGTATCGTTGCCGATGTACATCAGCATAAAGGCCATTATTGGCTGCAAGGGGAATTTGTGAAATCAATACATCTACCTTCCAGGTTTCATATTTTTGAATTCATTCCAAGTGTCATGGACTTAGGGTAGGTAGCATTAGTATTACTCATGACATTAAACCAAGCAATCAAATGTCTTAAACATTTATTGCTTGTCCTGTGTAGCTTGTCTGAACGCTATTAAAATCTTGTCCTTTTCTCATTGGTTACAAACTGGGACACAGGAGGTGCCACCTTAACATGAGGAAAAAGTTCTTTACTGTGAGGGTGCTGGAGCACTGTAACAGGCTGCCCAGAGAGGCTGTGGAGGCTTCTTCTATGGAGACTTTCAAGACCAGTCTGGATGTGCCTGCCTTAGGTGATGCTGCTTTGGCAGGAGGGTTTGAGTAGATAATCTCTCGAGGTCACTTCCAAGCCCTACCATCCTGTGATTACCTTTTAATTGAAAATGCACATTTTGAATGTGGGTGACTGGCTTTGTTGTCCCATGGTTCTTCATTTTTCTGTACATAGTAGTTTAATCCTAAAAGAATTGAGCAAATCAGATTTTGTGCAGTTGAAAACAAAAATTGCCTGTTTCAGATACAGTTAAATAATCATAGGTTTTGTGGTCTTGTAGATACTGCCTAATATCTGCTGTACAGGGCATGGGTTTTCTAAATACATTGTTCCTGGGTTTATTGCAGTTGGTAATAGCAATTTTTGTTAATTACACTATTTTAGATGCAATCCAAATGTTGATACAAGTATTTCCACAAATTTACAGAGTTAGATGGACATAAAATTAACCTCCAAGCTGCTTATTAAGAAGTTTCCCAGTACTCCTTGTTCAGTAGCTAAGTTGAACAGTAATTTGCATACTGTCAGGCTGAAAAGGAACAGGTTGGACAGGGCCTACCAAGCTTGGTTTATAAGTCCTAACCCTTCCAACAATGGAATGCTATTAACATTCTCACCTAGTGGCATTTCCAGGCTTCTCACTGCAGTTAGTCTGGCACTCAGAGCAGAGTACTCCTTGCCTGCCCTATATCCCTTAGGACTCTGAACTCCACCACTGCGTGACCACTGCAGTCCAGGCTGCCCCCAGACTTGACGTTGGTGATGAGTTCACTTGTATTTGTGACCATAAGGTCCAGTATTGCTTTCCTTCCTGTAGGGCTCAAGAATTTATCATCCAGGCACTGCAGGACTCTCCAGGGCCGCCTATAGCTTGCCATGCTGTTTTTTCCAGCAGATGTTGGGGTGGTTGAAGTCCCTCAGCACAAGAGGCTGTGAGCATGAAGCCTCCTCAACTGGAGTAGGAAAGCTTCATCAGTGGTCTTCCCTTGATCTGGTGGCCTCTAGTAAATGCAAACCAAGGTTCCCCTTGTTGTCTTTGTCTCTAATTCTTATCCGTAAGCTCTCAACCTGTTTATGGCAGTTTTTCAGGGACAGTTCCTCACACTATCCCTTTCTCAGGAAAAGGAGGACAATGCCTCCACCCTTCCTTCCTCGCCTCTCCCTTCTGAGCAGGCTGTAGCCATCAGCAGCTACACTCCCATCTTAGGATTCATCCCACCAGGTCTCAGTGATGGCTACCAGGTTGTAGTTTTCTAACCACACAGTACCTTCCAACTCCTCCTGTTGTTGCCTGTGCTGGGTACATGCATTCCTGCAGCGACTTCACCTGGACAGTGGCTGCATCACTTTCTCAGCAGAGCTGCCCTTGATTTCCTTGAGGTGTCTTATGGGAGTTCCTCAGAAGTCCAATTCTCTGTTTATCGTGGGCCAGCATGATTTCTTCCCTTCCCCTCTTCCCAACTGCTTTAAAGCCCTGTCGATGACTTCCACTAGTTCCTTAGCAAGGACCCTCCTTCTCCCTTGAGAAAAGTGGTTGCCATCTGGTGCTAGCATGCCTGGTGCCACATAGGTCAACTTACTGTGACAGAACCCAAAATTTTGAGGCTGGCACATCACCCACACTGACAGGTTTTGACAAGCACACTGTGGTAAAGTGCACATTTTCTTACTCGTCTCCTGTCTGATGCACACCTCTCCTTTTGCTGGTCTGAGCACTTCAGCAGCCCTGCACTTCAGAAAATGTGCAGTTTCATGAGCATTGGGATTGAAGGAGCCTGATTTTCGTTCAGATTTGCTTCTTGTTGATTAATGTTGACACAAAGTGTGACCTTTTCCCTTCGCTGGAATAGTTTCTAGATCTTCTGCTTTATTCAGTTACCCGTTTTCAAAAAGTGGTTGAATTTCCTAGTCATTAATTGCTTTGTTGCATCTAATGAATGATCAAGAGACTGAGAAGTCTGTGAGGAGGAGCAGAGGCAGTGCCATGTCATCCCCAAGCATACCCACACAGATGTGTGTATGCAATGTGGCTGCCTACAGTTGGGAAGCCACAGGAGTTGTATTTCAGTGTGGGTTTTGTGGGTTGTCCTGCATCCCAACGGATCTTTGGTTAGATGTTGGGGTCTCACATTGACAGAAACTGAGAGAACTGTGAAGCTTTTCTTTGTTCTCTTGATTTTGTAGGATTGCAGCTTGTTGCACAGCTGTGACAATGGAGTCCATGCTGAACAAATTGAAGAGCACCGTTACAAAGGTGACGGCTGATGTCACCAGTGCAGTCATGGGAAATCCTGTCACCAGGGAATTTGATGTTGGTCGACACATTGCTAGTGGTGGGAATGGTCTTGCATGGAAGATATTTAATGGAACTAAAAAATCAACAAAACAGGTGGGTTGTCAAGTAAAGACCTAGTGTTCATGAAGCCTTAGGTAACATTCTTATGGGGAACGTTGGTAAGTAGCACTGAAACCCAAAATCCAACTGAGTAGACTATTGCTTAGGGTAATACTATAAGTAAGAGGAAAAGAACTCAGCGTTGTTTAAATACATTGTATTCAGCTACATAGGTGATAGTTGCTTTAAAGCTTTACTGCTGGAAAAGGAAGTGGTTCTGTGTGCATAGCAAACAATTCAAGACCAAGATCAAGAATGAATCTGAGTGAAAAGTGATCTGACAAGAAGGAAGAGGTTTATTTTAATGCGGACTGTTTGTCTAATTTGTTTTACCTTGCAGGTTTTATTTTTTTGCCAGCAGTAGTGACTTCTTATGGTTTAAATTAATCATGAAGTATGTCATCATTTGTTCTCAGCAGAACAAACAGTATTTTTTTGCTCAGCTGCAGTACAGAGATTGAGGAATTAGAAATGTCAACACTTCCTCTTGGGACGGAAAACTCTATTTTCATATTAATTTCTACTAGTTTCTTACCTTTATTCCTAATGCTGGTACAGGAGTCTAAGTAACTCTCAGTTTCATGATCAAGTTTTAAATTACCTTTTTTTTCCTTCCATTGATTTATTTCTCTTTAATAATCTCCAAGATGGTGATGCAATCTAATTTTTTATTTCATGTCAACCTCTGTCACTTCAGTGTTTCATAGAATTCCTTAATTTTATCTCACTCCTTTTGGTTGGAAGAACTATTTTCTCTGGTTTTAACATTTCTGGGACTTCTTTTAAGGATTAAAAAAATCTTAATGTTTTATTGTGTGAATGGTCTGATTAGATTAATTGATTGCTTTGGCTATGACTGTCTACTGTAATATAGATTGTACTGGTTTGGCGCAAGACGTTGGACCAGAGTCTGGTTTGATACAACACTAAGTATAAGTTAATGTGATGCCAATTGAATGCATTTGTGCTCAGAATATTTTAATTGTTCTTAGTTCCTAGAATAGCTTCGGTTGGATAAGACTTCTAAGATCATTGAATCCAGCCATTAACTCAAGACCACCATGGCCATTAAAACATGTCCCAAAGTGCCATGTCTACACGTTTCTTGAACACTTCCAGGAACAGCGACTCCACCACCTCCTTGGGCAGCCTGTTCCAATGCCTGATCACTCTTTAACCAATATTTTTTTCCTAATATCAAATACCTACTTAAAATCAAGCTGATTTCTGGCCTGTGGATCTGCTGCTTTGTCACTGTTTAGACAGTAGTTGTCTATACCTATATAAAATCAAGCTGATTTCTGCCCTGTGGATCTGCTGCTTTGTTACTGTTTAGACAGTAGGTGTAGTTCACAAATTATTACATAAGATAAGGAACAGTAGTACTTTAACTCTACAATATACATATTCCAGAGGTTATATACAGGAACCTGTGTGATTATCGCTAGGATGTGTATTTATACACACATATACACTGAAATACCTGTTTCATAGATGAGATTATACTGTAGATGTAAAAAAATGTGTGTATGGAATTGTGTAAAGGCTTGGATTCAGGCTGTGGTATATGCAAAGTTAATTTTGTTGCTTATTTCTAGGAAGTGGCTGTTTTTGTCTTTGATAAGAAGCTAATAGACAAGTACCAAAAATTTGAGAAGGATCAGATTATTGACTCTCTAAAACGAGGTGTTCAGCAGCTCACCAGGCTTCGACACCCTCGACTGCTCACTGTTCAACATCCACTGGAAGAATCCAGGTAAGATGTAGTGAAGTTGAGAGTAGACTTAATTACTGCTCTGTTACCAGTTGTAAGATATTTGGAACATTCAGCATGTACATCTGATGAGATTTACTGTATTTACTATCCCCAGGGAGGTGGTGGAGTCACTGTCCCTGGAGGTGTTCAAGAAAAGACTGGATGAGGGACTTGGTACTATGGTCTAGTTGACTGGATAGGGCTGGAGGATAGGTTGGCCTGGATGATCTTGGAGGTCTCTTCCAACCTGGTTGATTCTATGATTCCATAATTCTACTCCTCTAAGACTGGTGTACATCTCTCCTCAGATTTACTGTCTTTCTCCCAAGTCATAGAATGAATATTTTTGTGTGAATCCAATCAATTATATTGTTCTTAGCCCAGTTGCAGCCTATTGTCCTTACAGCCTGGACATGTTGTAGTTAAATTAATTTAATTTTTAAAGAAATCTGTTAAAAATTGTTTTCTTTCAAAAATTTATACATGAATTCCATTTAGGAGATGTATATTTACTTAGTGTATATGAGATTGGAGATCAAGTGAGACAAAATTCACTGTGTTTTGTAGTGGTTATTTCTTTATGGCAGAACACTAGACATAATAATAGGTTTAGTCTTAGAGATTTATCATTCAACTCTAGTGCTAAGAGCACAGTGATAACCAATAAATAAGATGAAGGTTTGTTAGAATGGAAAGCTGATCCTATCGAGGAAGATCATGAAAAAGATTTTAGATGTGTTTTCCAAAATCATTATTCTAAGTAATAGCTTAATAAATATTCCTGTAGATTGCCTTTCAAGCTTCAGCATTTGAGTGTCTCTGTTGCATTTTTCTGAGTGTGCTGCCTTCTAGGAGGGTGAGATTACTGTAGGAAAGTGTCTTCATCTTTACAGTGCCTACTTTGGGAAAGATTTCTTGGATTAAATGACACTTGCATATTCATAGATATTTTTCCTCCAGTACTAAACACATTTCACATTAACAAGAGTTCAAAGCTGCACTTGCCCCTGTGGCTCAGTGTAGCCTAAGGAAGATTAATTAGGTAATTGAAGATGGCTCTCAGTACTTTCAAACAGTAAATAAACCATTAAATGCTAAATGGCCTAGGGTCACCTCAGTCACTGTGTACACAAGTGAATCCTAGAGTATACCTTAGGCTTCTTCCTAAAATTATCACAGTGTTTCATTGACTCAGCAGCTGCATCTGTAATTATGTTTACCCTGAACTCTGTGCTTCAGAGGAGAAGACTAATATTCATACCTTGGAGTTCTAAGAAGTCTTTGATGTTCTTATAAAGAATTGAAGCTTTTCGAGTAAAGTTTACAGTGTAGTTATTCATAGTTTCATAGAATGGTTTGGGTTGAAAAGGACCTTAAAGGTCATCTAATTCCAGCCTTCCTGCTATGGGCAAGGACACCTTCCACGAGACCAGGTTGCTCAAGGCCTCATCCAGCTTGGCCTTGAGTACCTCCAGGCAAGGGGCATCCATAACCACTCTGGGCAAACTATTCCAATGTCTCACCACCTTCATTGTAGAGAATTTCTTCCTAATCTCCACTCCAAATCTGCCCTCCACAGGTTTCAATTCATTCCCTCTTCTATTGTAACAAGTCCTTGTAAAAATCCCTTTGTGGCTTTCCTGTAGACCTTCTGGAAGGCTGCTATAAGATATCCCCAGAGTGCTCTTTTCTGCAGGCTGAGCAACCCCAACTCTCTCAGCCTGTCCCCACAGGGGAGGTGTTCCAGCCCTCTGATCAGCTTTGTGGCTATACTCTGGACCTGCTCCAGCAGTGCCATGTCCTTGTTTTGGGGACACCAGAACTGGATGCAGTACTCCGGTGAGGTCTCATGAGAGAGGAGAGGCACCACATTTTGGTGACTCTAATGTACAAGCAGCTTTCCCACTACTAATAGAATGTTTCTACTCCAAATTACTTGCATTCAGTGTTGAGATATTGGAACATGTTCAGAGAAGGGCAACAAAGCTGGTGAGAGGCTTGGAACACAGTCCTGTGGGGAGAGGCTGAGGCAGCTGGGGGTGTGCAGCCTGCAGAAGAGGAGGCTCAAGGGTGATCTCATTGCTGTCTACAACTACGTGAAGGGAGGCTGTAGCCAGGTGGGGATCAATCTCTTCTCTCAGACAACCAGCAATGGAACAAGGGGAACAGTCTCAAGTTGTGCCAGGGGAGATCTGGGCTGGATGTTAGGAAGAAGCTCTTCATAGAGAGAGTGATTTGCCATTGGAATGGGCTGCCCAGGGAGGTGGTGGAGTCGCCGTGCCTGCAGGTGTTCAAACAAAGCCTGGATGAGGCACTTAGTGCCATGGTCTGGTTGATTGGCTAGGGCTGGGTGCTAGGTTGGCCTGGATGATCTTGAAGGTCTCTTCCAACCTGGTCGATTCTCTAACTCTATGTAATTATATTTAAGCTAAATGTATCTAGCATACCTATTCTGATGTGCACACTTTTCCATGTCTTCATGTGATTAATAAATCTTTATGCTAATTCTAAAATATAAATGCATTTACTTAAATCTGGCTTGAATTCCAGCAACAGCACAGATGAGCAGTATTATTCTATATTTAGTTTGCTATTGGAGGGAAGAATAAAAAAGCCAATTTACAAATTCACTCATAGTGTCATTACTACCCATTAAAAATAGTAGAAGAGTGGAGTCCCAGATATTTAATTTACTCGAGCTGCCATCTGTTGCTGTTTTCCCCAGAGCATATGCAGTTTTGGCCATCATTTTTATTTGCAACTTGTTTTCCTTTTATTATGTTACTCTGAATTTCATTTTGATGTTATTTAGGGAACTGGTAAAGAAACTGCATTGGATGACAGACTTCAGCTTCTGCAGTACTCAGTTGTTTTAATTACATTTGGCCCATCCTTCCGTTGCTCTGCTTTGAGGTCCTTATTTAGTTATCTCCTGAACTAAAAATAAACAGCTCTCTTTTTATTCCCTCAAAATAACACCAGTCAGAGAGTTTATGTTAGGAAAACAACTGTTCCCTAGGTATTTTTATTGTCTGTGCCTTAGCTGTTGATGTGCAAGCTCTGTGGTAACTTGAAGAAAATGAAATCTTCCGCAAGAAGAAAGAAAATTAAGAACTCTATCTTTCTGTCCTCTGTACTTACTGCAGAAATGAGTTTTGTAGCCCTATCTTTGTTGATAGAAACATTTTAGGTCAGCACCAAGCGCTCTGGTAGTGGCTAATACGAGATTTGTGGTTCTGTATTCCCAGTTGAGAGATTTATTTCATTTCTTTACAATAAGTGGTTTTATGTTTTTCCTCTGCAGGGATTGCCTGGCATTTTGTACAGAACCAGTCTGTGCAAGTTTAGCTAATGTTCTTGGCAGCTGGGACAACCTACCTTCTCCAGTACCATCTGACATTAAAGAATATAAACTTTATGATGTGGAGACCAAATATGGTTTGCTTCAGGTATGGTTATTTTCTTGTGCTTTTAGTATTTGTGATTGCTTATTAAAATTTATAGACTCACAACATTTGTCTGCTTATAGTAAATCAAATAACTGGGAAGTGAGAGATGATAGTGCCCTGATGGCTGTAAGTATGAGAGGATGAACACTGGAGACTGTGAGTTGCTACTGGTTTTGCTTATTCTGCAGTGGAAAATACAAAATGGAATGATATATAGCATAGACATATAAATGTGTATGCTGCATCTGTCTCTCATATGTGAATCTTTACCTTCTGTGGAGGAACAGTAATTCCCAGGCTTCATTTGGTGAATGTGTTGATCAGTTTTGAAAAGTACTTTTGTTCTTATGCTGTGATAGTTAAATCAGCATCAGTAATTCCATCTGCTAATTTCACATCTGTGTTTAATTTCATCATCACTTTAAGAACATAACCTAAATCAGTGGTGAAAGATTGTTTCTTAGATAACTCATCATTTTAACTGTGACCACAGGAGCAGAAGTTTTGTAAATGTCTCACATTTACAAAAGAAGAAATATTAACCTGAAATAATGATCTTTTATTGACAGGTTTCTGAAGGCTTGTCATTTTTGCATAGCAGTGTCAAAATGGTCCATGGAAATATTACTCCTGAAAATATCATTTTAAATAAGAGTGGAGCATGGAAAATTATGGGCTTTGATTTTTGTATCCAGTCAACAAATCCATCTGAACAGGAGGTAATATGTCTTTGTCATCATTACATTTCAACTTCAGATCTTTGTCTGAAATCAGTTTCATGACCTTCCATTGTAGACAGACAGAGGTTGAAGCCTGTGCCACTTCTGCTCTTCTGTGTGCTGGATGACAGGCAAAGCTACCCAAGATAGTTTCTTTCATCCCCTCTGTGCCTGTTTGCTGCCTCCTAAAACAGATTCCCACCATAGCTCATGTTTCACTCTTACAGTAATGCTTTGATTTTTGCATTACACTTCCCAGACCTAATATTCTGACTTAACTGAACCAACTCCTCGCTCTTAAGCTTCAGGCATATATTCCTATCAGTTTTGCCTTATTCTTTCTCTGGTTTGTTCATAAATGATTTTCTTTGGATCAGTTATTTTTTGCTGCTTGAATTTCTTGTTTAAAAACCCCTAATAAATGTATTTTCTTTTACTTCTCTCATAGCCAAAGTTCCCTTGTAAGGAATGGGATCCAAACTTACCATCCTTATGTCTACCAAATCCAGAATATCTGGCACCAGAATACATTCTCTCTGTCAGCTGTGAGACAGCCAGTGATATGTACTCTCTAGGAGCTGTTATGTATGCAGTCTTTAATAAAGGGAAACCAATTTTTGAGGTCAACAAGCAGGATATTTATAAAAGCTTTAGTAGACAACTGGATCAGGTATTTACTTTATTTGTGTCTTATTCATTGGTTTTAATGTTTGAAAAGTTACTATCTAAAAACATTTAAATGTTTAGAATGCAATCTGAGTGCTTGAACATAAACAATCTGACAATGATCCCTTACCTCACTTGCTCTCTTTAGAGCAGTGAAAAAGGATCCTAGCAAAATGTGGGAAATAAAAATATGTGTAGAGAAGGATGCATGTACCAACTTCATAACCTAGACATTTTATTTTTCACCTGTATTTTTCTCTGTAAAGCTGTTGAATGCTCATCTTGTGCAGTAAGCAATTTACCTGTTGGGGTGAACGCTGTGAAACACAAGGTAGTGAGTGACCAATGTAGGACCACTGAAGAAGGTTAAGTTTGCAGTGACTTGATCACTTGACATTGCAGTTGGTGTCCACTTGGCCGTTAGTTGTTTCATATTCTTTGTGGAATGTGAATGTTATCATAAGACAGTGAACTTGGATCAATTGTCATCATGTATGCCCACATCAAGTTTCTTTTGTCGTGCTCATCACCTTAGTTGTGTGTGCTGTGTTTTAATGTGTGTAGACAACATCTCAGGTAGTAACATGGGTCTGGGTTTGATCCTAAACACAGTGGCAAGTTAGAATAGGGCAATGTGACTTGAAGACAGTAGGCTACTGGGAAACCTAAAGCAGTCTGTAAGGATCAGAAGCATATAGGTTATAAAAGGGGAGAAGGTGATTCTGCCACTTTGCTCTGGTGAGACCTCACCTGGAGTACTGCATCCAGGTCTGGAGCCCTCAATACAGGAAGAGCAGGGAACTGGAGCAGGTCCAGAAAAGGGCCACAAAAATGGTCAGGGTGAGTAGAGCACCTCTGCTATGAAGACAGGCGAGGGAGCTGGGGTTGTTCAGTCTGGAGAAGAGAAGGCTCCAGGGAGACCTAATAGTGAACTTTTGGTACCTGAAGGGGTCTATGAGAAGGATGGAGAAACTGTTTACAAAGGCCTGTGGTAATAGGCCAAGGGGCAATGGCTTCAAACTAGAGAAGAGCAAATTTAGATTGGATGTTAGGAACAAGTTCTTGCCATGAGGGTGGTGGAACACTGAAACAGGCAGGTTGCCTACAGAGGTCATTGAGGCCCCATCCCTGCAAATATTCAAGGTGAGGCTTGACATGACTCTGGGCAACCTGATCTAGCTGAGGATGCCCCTGCTGACTGCAGGGAGGTTTGGGCTGGATGACCTTTGGAATTCTCTTCCAACTCAAACCATTCTATGATTCTAAGGGAGCGATATCAAAGGCTTGGGTAGAAAACCCATCAAGAGGCCAAAGTATTACTTAATGTTTTGTATTGGAAATGGTTATCTGCAAGATTTTTCTGACTTCATGGTGCATATGCTTGAATTACTTACACAGCTGAGCCGTTTGAACTCCAGTGCTCTTCAGAATATACCAGAGGAGGTGCGGGAACATGTAAAGCTGCTTCTAAACGTAGCTCCAGCGGTCAGACCAGACGCAGATCAGATGACTAAGGTCAGTTCATGGAAAATAAAGCAGCCAAAGAAAAGAGGAGAAGTAGTGCTTGGTTTGTAGAAACAATAGAACTATTTTAAAGTGGCTTCTTGATAATCATTTTAGTTGAAATGTTAAGTATTTTTAAACAGTTTTGGAAATGATGATGTTAGTTGATGCCAAAAGTTGTCCTTATGCTGACCATTGTTAGTGTGGAAGAAATGGGTGCTGAGACAGAATTGAGAAGGATCATTGAATGCAACACTTAGCTTGTTGCTTCCCAGTACAGCTGGAAGCATCTTCTGTGCCATGTTTGTATACAATTTAGTTTTTAAAGCCATCTCTGAAAGATTTTAAAGCCATAAAATGATGAAGGGCAATAAATATAAGGATTAACTTTTGGCATATGATTCTTTGGTATAGTCTTAAATATGCTTAAGTTGTATTCAGAGCTTACTTGTAAAAGCTAAAATTAATTTCAAGTAGGACAATTGAAGTTTTAATTTGACAAACTCTTCCTCTGCTTTCCTATCTGAAAGTAGGACTTAAAAGCATGATTCTTCCTTTGTTGTATACCCTATTTTCTCATATCTGATAACCTTTCAGGTTCATGCTTATGGATTTGCTTAGCTAAACAATTTTCTTCTTTTCATGTCATATAAAAAGATTTTATGCAGAGAGATAAATCAGTGTCTTACCAACTGGAAGAAGTAGTGAGTGAAAAAGGGAGGGGGAATAGGTAATGGTTCTGCTCATATGTGTGCTGAAAGATGGGAGGTGAGGAAATTGGCAAATATTACTTGGGTATCTCACTTGTCTGAAGAACTGTAAATGGTTATATTAGATAATCAAGGGGGTTGTAAAAATGTTAAGTCTCTTTAGTCACATCTGCACTGCAGGCTTAGTTGTAGAGTAGAGACATTATTTGTTCTAAATCAGTTTATTATTGCCAGCATGACGCAAGCTAGAATGGACATGGGCAGCTTTACCCTGCTAGTTTTAGCTTGTCTGTGTTGAGCTGTATAGAATTCCGTGTTTGCATACATTCTGATTTGTGATCTAGAAGGCAGAAATTCAGTCCACAGTGCAGACTAGCTTGTAGTCTCTGCTGGTAAATTCTTTTCTTCTCTATTGCTCTACTCCAATCTCTGCTTTTCTGATTTTATGTATATATTGTTGCCCTACTTTTACTGCCTTCTCTTTCTACCTTACAGCACATCTTTAGATATTTTTATAACCTTTCTTTTGGCACACGTTTTGCAATTGAAACCAAGTATCTGAAGGGGGCCTACAGGAAGGCTGGGGAGGGACTATTTACAAGGTCTTTTAATGACAGGATGAGGAGTAATGGGTTTAAACTGGAAGAGGGGAGATTTAAACTAGATGTTAGGAAAGGGTTCTTTACAGTGAGGGTGGTGAGACACTGGAACAAGTTGCCTGGGGAGGTTGTGGCTGCTCCCTGCCTGAAGGTGTTCAGGGTCAGGTTGGATGAGGCCTTGAGTGACCTGTTCTAGTGGGAGATGTCCCTGCCTATGGCATGGGGTTGGAACTAGATGATCTTTGTGGTCCTTTCCAATCTAAAACATTCTATGATTCTATATGAATAGTCTGAGAAACAAACCTTTGTCTTTAACTGTTGTGAGCCTGTGAGGTTTGCTACTTCCCTCCCCAAAGCTGGGAGCTAGCAGGAAGGACAGATCTTCACCCCTCCCAGTCTTTGAATACAGAACTTCTTATTCCAGTCTGTGTAGGTCTGGGATAGAGACTTTTCTGCTCTTTTTGTTCATCTACTAACTGAAACCTGAATCTTCAGGGATGGATATTGATATTGTTTGTCATCATGCATTTTTACCTGTCTTTCATTAATGATGAAGCAGCACTATCAGTACTAATATGATATACCACAGCCATAGATGAAATCTCCTGGTGTTTTGGTGTGCCATCTTTGTAAGCCTAGTCTAAGGAGAAACATTGTTCCACAATACCAAAGAAGGCCTGTGCTGTCTTTGCTGAAGTCATGCAAATGTTGGAGATCATGTGAGAAGTTAGAGTGGACAGGATTTACATGTAGGGCTGAACACTGCAAAGAATATTTTATAACTACACATTAATTGCATATAAATGCTTGTGGCTTCATTAGAAATTTCCAAGGGTGGTAGCCAGGTCTAGATGGACTTGTAGATAATCCTCTGTTGTAAATTTAAGTAGCTTAATTATTCCTGGGAGAGGTTTTAAGCAACTTTTTTACTTTCCATTCTATTTTTTGCAGACCAAGCCTTATTTCCTAGACAATAAGTTAACTTAGATAAACACAACATGCATGGGTTTCTTTAAAATGCTGGGAGAAAACCTTTTTAATAACCATCATCCTTTATCTGTGAATATTATACTACCTAATTATGTAAAAATGTGCTTTTCTAATTGTTCATTCTAAAGGTTTGCTATAGTGCATTAAAAAGGTAAATAGAAGGTTGTATTTTGGAATCATTGTAATAGTGCCAATGCTGTCTCCTTCTAGCTCACAAGCTTTTAATCTTATTTTTAGATACCATTCTTTGATGACGTGGGAGCAATGACACTTCAGTATTTTGATTCATTATTTCAAAGAGATAACCTTCAGAAATCCCAGTTTTTCAAAGGGCTTCCAAAGGTTCTGCCAAAACTACCTAAGGTAGGTCTTCAAGCAGGGACTTTAAACATATGTGCACACCTATGAGCACTCTGAGTCTCAGAACACTGGACTTTGTGTAGCCTTGTGCCACAACAGGCTGCCACAAGCCTGCCAGAACAAAGCAGTTAGAAAGAAGAAGACATCAGAAGATAATCAGTGTGGAAGTACTCCTCAGCTGTCAATAAATCTTTAAAGAGAAAGAGCCAAATTATGCTCTGGGTGTGTGAAAGGAACCATTATTTTCAGGTCCTCTTGTAGTTCATCCCACTTTTAAAGGGAGTTGTCTTCACTTACAGAGTAGTCTCTTTGTTTCCAGATGCTGTTACAGCTCTTTGAAGTTGTGATGGGATGGGTGTTACCTGCTCCTCCACACTTAAGAAAATCACCCAGACTAGACTCAGCCAATCTGGAAATTAGAATGAAGCTTTGTATTTACAGCTTAGCACAAGATACAAGCAGATATTTGCAGTCTCTACAGCTATAGACAGAAATATACAAGTCAAAAAATGTAATACAGAAACACAACAGCCCTCCCAGAAACCAGAGTCCCCAGCAGGGGCTCTCAACCCCCTTCCACCCCTCTACCTTATCCCAGACTTTGCCTAATGTTCAAGGTGAGTTTGGAGGATCGGCCAGGGGGATTAGGAAGCAGAAGGACAGTAGGAAGACAGATGGCAGGTTGGAGAGAGAAGTGCAGCCCAAAGCAAGAGAGCAAACTGTGTTATCTGTGTTTGTGTTCTTGTTTTTATACATCTCAGCAAGCCTATGAGTGCAGCAGACATCACCATGGTTTCCTTTTCCCAACCTATAATCTAATTCTTCTCACCAAAATATCCCAGCTAGGCTCAAACTAGCACAGAAGTCATCTTGCCACTTTTTCTCCCAGTAAGATTGCTTTGAGTTTTTTCCTAGCAAGGCAGTACTTTTATGTTGAATGATGCAAAGCATCCTCCCCTCAACAGGCTGAGCTCTTTCTTGTGCTAGCAGTGCCCTGAAACCTCAAAGCCAAATGCCTGTGATTGCAGATTGCACCTATATAGCATTAACCACTGTGTCCAGACTGACTCCTTTTCCTTTTGTGGTATTCTGTAATTTATATAAGGCATAATGCACATGTGGTATAAAAATAGTGTTAGTTCATAATATAATACAATAACTGAGCCATTGCATTACATTATTTTTAATTCTGATTGGAACTATGCCCTAAAATTCAACCTTCATGTTCAATACTTTCTTCTTTTTAATGTAATAGTTTTTTCCTTTGATCAGAAATTGCTGATGCTCTGAAATTGGAAATAGATGAGATGTATTTCACCTAACATTAGGCAGCCACTGACTGACCTAATTATCTTTAGGACATTAATTTTCTTTTCTTTTCCCACTTGAAAGTATATTTTATGAGAGAAGGGACTGTGCCCTTGAAATATGTACTTCTCTTTATTGATTCTAAATGCATTTAGGGATGTCTAACTTCACAGTAGACATTCAGAGTATGAATATCTATTTCATCAGCAGAATCCCAGTTAGGGACAGTACCTGGGGTTTTACAGGCAGCTAGGGTAGAACTGTGTGTTTGTTCAGTTAGTGATAGGGTACTGAAAAGCTGATGATTTTGGGTGGGAGGATCTTCTAAGGGTTTTTTTTAAGGCTCTTGTTTAAGAAAGCACATAGAATAGGGGTCAGTAATTCAGGTATGTGGCTGCAAGTTCTATTATCTGTATGTTAATTACTTTTTGTTGACGTTTGTAGTCGTTGCAGACCCCAGCTTTGAGTGCAAACAGAAAAGAAGGCAAAGTGACACAGGGTAAATTAGCCAGAGTATACTGTGAAAATAAGAGCTCAAACCTGGAAACTGTCTGTTAGCTTGTTTGTTAAGTATCAGGTTGACCTGGCACAGTATCAGCCTCCTGCTGTGCCGCAGTGTGATGCATGCTTCCTTTTTGTCTTTCAGCGTGTTATAATACAGCGAATTTTGCCTTGCCTGACTTCTGAGTTCGTGAATCCAGACATGGTGCCCTTTGTCTTGCCTAATGTCCTCCTAATTGCTGAGGAGTGCACCAAAGAAGAATATGTCAGGCTCATTTTGCCTGATCTTGGTCCTGTTTTTAAGCAGCAAGAACCAATCCAGGTATGTTAATGCTACTTAGATAATTTGTTTTCCTCTTTGGTGTATTTTTCCCCTAAAAAAATTACTAATTGTGCCATTTGCCTTTTCCAGCTTCACATATATTACCCAACCCTCTCTGCAGTTGTGCAGGCAGTCAATCTTGATTCATACAAACCAGATTTTTTCCAGAAAATGCACTTTGGCCACAACAACCCCAAGCAGCACTACAGGCTGGGGACAGAGTGGCTGGAGAGCAGCCGGGAAGAAAAGGATCGGGGGTACTGGTAGATAATAGGCTGAAGATGAGCCAGCAGTGTGTGCAGGTAGCCAAGAGAGCCAATGACATCCTGACCTGTATCAGGAGCAGCGTGGCCAGTAGGACAAGGGAGGTTATTCTTCCCCTGTACTCAACACTGGTCAGGCCACATCTTGAGTGCTGTGTCCAGTTCTGGGCCCCTCAATTCAAGAGAGATGTTGAGGTGCTGGAACGTGTCCAGAGAAGGGCAACAAGGCTGGTGAGGGGCCTGGAACACAAACCCTATGAGGAGAGGCTGAGGGAGCTGGGGGTGTGCAGCCTGGAGAAGAGGAGGCTCAGGGCTGACCTAATTGCTGTCTACAACTACCTGAAGGGAGGCTGTAGCCAGGTGGGGTTGGTCTCTTCTCCCAGCCAACCAGCAACAGAAGAAGGGGACACAGTCTCAAGTTGTGCCAGGGGAAGTATAGACTGGATGTTAGGAGGAAGTTGTTGTCAGAGAGAGTGATTGGCATTGGAATGGGCTGCCCAGGGAGGTGGTGGAGTCACCATCCCTGGAGGTGTTCAAGCAAAGCCTGGATGAGGCATTTAGTGCCTTGGTCTAGATGACTGGCTAGGGCTGGGTGCTAGGTTGGGCTGGATGATCTTGGAGGTCTCTTCCAACCTGGATGATTCTATGATTATGTGATTCTAAAGACTGCACCCCTACTTTATGAGATGTGTTTTATGAGGGCATGTTTGCCTTTATAGATGAAATTAGATTAGCAAACAAGGAAGCATTTAATTTACCACTCAGTTCTTATTTTTGGATGGTTGTAGAAGGTATATTTGTAAACATCACTTATCTAGCCAATCCTAGCAGGGCTGTACAGTACAAGGTAATATTAGTAAGAGATTCCTGGTAATGTATATGAGTTGTGTACAGTTCTGGCCTCCCCAGTTCAAGGGGAATAAGGAACTACTGGAAAGTTCATCAGAGAGCTATGAAGGTGATTAAGGGACTGGGGCATCTCTTATGAGGAGAGGCTGAAAGACCTGGAGCTGTTTAGTCTGGAGAGGGAAGGCTAAGAGGGGGCCTTGTCTAAAAATATCTGAAGGATGGCTGTCAGGAGGATAAAGCCAGTCTCACTGCAGTGATACTCAGTGACAGGATGAGGGACAGTGGATGTAAACTCAATCAAAGGGAATTCCATCTCAACATGAGAAAAAACTTCTTTACTGTGAGAGTGATGGAGCACTGGAACAGGCTGCTCAGAGAGGTTGCAGAGTCTCCTTTTCTAGAGATCTTCAAAACCCACCTGGATACATTCCCATGTGACCTGCCCAAAGTAGTCATCCTTTGTAAGGGGTTGGACTCAATGTTTGGAGGTCCCTTCCAACCCCTACTGTTCTGTGATTCTATGAAAACATTTGCATCCTTTTGTCAGTACTGTGTGCATGATGCTTCCTGAAAGTTCTGTTACTTAAGTTAGCCATTGTGCCACTAGAGATAAGAGGCAGCTGCACATTCCTTCTAGCTCAGCTTCATTTACTGCTGGGTAATTCTCTGCAGAGCACTTAAGGAGCAAGATAAATGTAGCAATGAACAAGCAAACTTCTCATATCTGGGTTTCAGAAATCTGGATTGGAGAACTGTCATTATTCTGGGGAGGGGGAAAAGGGAAAGTTTGTGGAAATGAGAATACCTCAGAAAATTACAAGTGCTTAATGCTGTTTACTTTTGGCACACTGGGGTTTTATGTTACCTTTGTTGTTGTCTTGATGAAATGAAACATCTAACTGACCTAAAGCCTGTGAACATCATTGCTGCTGTTTCATGCTGACAGGTAACACTCTGTTTTGATGCCTTCAACATCAGATTTGAGAGACAGTCCTCACTGCAAAAGTTTGTCTCCAAGTTGTGTGTGAAGTATAAAAGCTGTTTAATTTCTTGAGAAATGAGGGAAGCTCATAAAGTTCATGAGCTGATGTGTGAAGTTTAGGTAGTTAGACAATAAGAAAACACACATTAACTGCACTTCAAGAAAGTTTATTTATCTTCCTTGTAAAGGAAAGCAATAAAAGGGCAAAATTTGTCCTGTGGTCTTGCTACTGTTGTAATTTAATGGTTCTGTTTATTTGACATACAAGCAATGATTGCTATGTATTTTTAGTCTTAGAGATGGAAATGTTTTCATCCCATGAAATCATTAGCTTTTATTATTAATGTGATAGCATTTACCACAGTTGAACCATCTAGTGTCACCTATAGCAGGTCGTCTGACCTATCTGAGATGAGATATGAGCCTCACAAGTTACATAGCTGTCTGTACTGGAGAAAGCCTGGATGAATAACTTAGAATAGCAGCTAACTTTTTGCTGGCTAACCCTATTCAAGGTGAAATCCCACTGTGGAAATGTGCTATTCCAGGGTTGCTTTTTAGGTAGGTTAATGTGATGTGAATTTCTTTCTGTTGAGATTTTTCATTTTATGATGCACAACTTCTAGGTGAAGTAGAATAAAGATCATAGAATCACTCAGGGTTGGAAAGGACCACAAGGATCATCCAATTCCAACCCCCCTTGCCATGGACAGGGACACCCTACCCTAGATCAGGCTGGCCACAGCCTCATCCAGCCTGGCCTTAAACACCTCCAGGGGTGGGGCCTCAACCACCTTCCTGAGCAACCCATTCCAGCCCTTCACCACTCTCATGATGAACAACTTCCTCCTCATGTCCAGTCTGAATCTCCCCACCTCCAGCTTTGCTCCATTCCCCCCAGTCCTGTCATTCCCTGATAGCCTAAAAAGTCCCTCCCCAGCATTTTTGTAGGCTCCCTCCACATCCTGGAAGGCCACAAGCAGGTCACCTGGGAGCCTCCTCTTCTCCAGCCTGCACAGCCCCAACTCTTTCAGTCTGTGTCCTTTTTGTGTCCATGTGGTAGCTGCAATATTGTGTCTCTGGTTTGGTTCTAAGCCTTTATATATGGAGTCGTGATCAAATCCTTTTGAGGATAGCATCTGAGACATAGCTTTTTGAAAGTTTAAATGTTTCAGCAGTAACTTGTGTATCAGGATTTTCTGTGGGTGAATTTTGACAAAAGATCATGCTGTAAATAGAACCAAAACCTCTTTCCTTAGCCATCGCTTTCTCGTTTCAGAAGGATTAGTCCAGAATGTGCATATTCTGTTTGATTTGTATTTGCTGGTTTTGAATTCAATAATATGTCAAAGTGTTCTTTATTTTCCATGCCTTCAGGCAAGCAACATGGTAAGTGATCACATTTACTGAGTTACAAGAAAACTTCTTAAGTTTTTTTTGTGGTATGATGCAACACACTTTAAATGGTATGGATGTTTTTCTGGAGTTTAAAGCTTTTGACTTCTGAATTGTCCTTCTTTTAATAGATCTTGTTGATCTTCTTGCAAAAAATGGACTTGCTTCTAACCAAAACTCCACCAGATGAAATAAAGAACAGTGTTCTACCAATGGTTTATAGAGCTTTGGAAGCACCTTCAATTCAGATCCAGGTATATTGATTGCAACCTTTATTTAAACCAACAGTTCTTCTCTTTAAGCTGCTCTGCCAACTTTTTCTGTACTCATACATTTGTTTACTTGGAAAAAAATGGTGAAGCTGTGTAATACAGTTCTGGGCTCTTCAAGAGAGATGTTGAGATACTGGAACATGTCCAGAGAAGGGCAACGAAGCTGGTGAGGGGCCTGGAGCACAAACCCTGTGAGGAGAGGCTGAGGAAGCTGGAGGTGTGCAGCCTGCAGAAGAGGAGGCTCAGGGGTGACCTCATTGCTGTCTACAACTACCTAAAAGGAGGTTGTAGCCAGGTGGGGTTGGTTTCTTCTCCCAGGCAAGCAGGAAGAGAACAGGGGGACACAGTCTGAATTTGTGCTGGGGGAGGTCTAGGCTGGATGTTAGGAGGAAGTTCTTCATAGAGAGAGTGATTGCCATTGGAATGGGCTGCCCAGGGAGGTGGTGGAGTCACCATCCCTGGAGGTGCTCAAGAATAGACTGGACCATGGCACTCATCTAGTTGATTGGATAGGGCTGGTGCTAGGTTGGCCTGGATGATCTTGAGGTCTCTTCCGACCTGGTTGAGTCTATGATTTTAGTGAAGAAAAGTTGGCTTAGGAAAACAAAACTTAATTTCTCTACTTTCCCAGTAGTCACTTGACTGTTTTTCTGGTGCTCTTATCCTAAAATGTTCCTAGCCAGCACAGCAAAACATAGAATTTGCCTTTACTGCACTGCTGGTGCAGCAGAAACTACAGAGGCATGCATGCTCTTAGCAGTTAGCGAGAGATGGCTTACTCTGAGGTCACACTGATAAGATCATGTGTGCTGACAGTTACCTTGGGAGACCTGATCTGCTGTCAAATCATATTAATTACACCTTCTGGGGACATTTTTAGGTATTCCTATTTTTATTTTCCTCTACCTTTCTAAGGTTCTTTTGTTGTCTAGTGGGTTTTTTAAACCATTCTTACAGTGAAGTTAACTTGCAGTTAGCCAAAGGCATTCAGGGGTGGGAATGAAATAAACAGGGAGGAGAAGTTAACTAAAATTACTCTTAAAGAAGGATTTTGGATAATCAGATGTGACTTTTACCTTTGAAAAACCTCTGCAATATTGTGGAGAAGGTTTTTTGGTTTCTAGACACCTAGTGTGATGTTTTTTTCTGCATCAATAGGTTGGTACTCAGGGATTTCCTTATGACATATACTTAATATTACTGTCACTTAGTTACTGAAACTGGGATGAATTCAGGTTGCTTTTTTCCTCTGCTGCCTATTTAATCATGGTGTATTCTTTTATCTTTCCTTTTAGCATTGTGCTGCTGCAGTGTTGTTGAGAGTACTCATTCAGATTTACTCTCTTGTAGGAGAAAGTTCATTTGGTGTCATAAAAGTTGGGTTTTACATCGAGGTGTTTTGTCCAGCTATTTGCTTATAAATTTGTGAATACTCCTTTCAAATCCAATTTCCAAGGTTCTGTTTGCATATCATGATGCTTTATTATTCCAGATGTTTTGAAGTGAGTTGGACAGATTAAGGTCAGCTTAGTTGAATATTGTATTGCCTTTAAATATTTCTGTGGAAGGAATGCTTAAGAATAACTTCTAAACTAATTTTGATCTTGAGTAATATTATTTTTATCATAACCATGCACATTTCTTTTTAAATATATGTGGCTTTTTTTTTTCCCTCCAACAGGAGCTTTGCCTAAACATAATCCCCACCTTTGCCAATTTAATAGATTACCCATCAATGAAAAATTCATTAATTCCAAGAATTAAAAATGCATGTTTGCAAACTTCTTCTCTTGCTGTAAGTATCCTAATAATTCTGTCGTTCAGTCCTCAGGAAATGTTGTTGGCCTCTAAACCCTTTGTTTTTTCTGCTCTTCTGGCTTTAAAGAAAAGCTTATCAATGTGCTCTGATTTCTCTCTGAGTTTATGTTTGGAACTTTTTACATTTACAGAAGCATCAGTTTTTAAAGTTAACAACTTACTGTCTTAGTAATCTGGAAAAATGGTGGAAGTGTGGCCCACAGTTACAGGTTGACTGTGTCCTGCAGAAAAGCCAAGGGTTTGTGAGCACTGTGTAACTCCCTGTGTTTACCTTTTGTGACACAAAGAGGAGTTTTAACATGCCTCATTTTTTCTCTATGAAGATTGCAGTCAGTATTGTGATGGTTTGGGTGTTCCCTGCCCTCCCCCCCCCTCCACTTTGGAAATCACCCAGACTAGACTCAGGGGCTCTGGAAATTGGATGAAGCTTTGTATTTACAGCTTAGCACAGTATACAAGCAGATAAATACAATATATACAGTTATAGACAGAAATATACAAGGTAAAAGGTAATACAGAAACATAACTCCCCTTCCAGAAACCTGAGTCCCCAGGAGGGGCTCCCAAATGCCCTTCCACCTTTCTCCCACCCCTCTCCCTTATCCCAGACTTTGCCTTATGCCCAAGGAAGATTGGAGGGTCGGCCAGGGGGGTTAGGAAGCAGGTGGATTAATGACAGAGACAGCAGGTTAGGTTAGAGAGAGATGCAGCCCAAAGCCCAGACAGAGAGTGACTGTGTTATCTGTATTTACATTCTTGTTCTTATACATCACAGCAAGCCTATGAGTGAAGTAGCCATCACCATTGTTTTCTTCTCACCCAGAACACTCTAGCTAGATTCAGACTAGCACAATTGTCATCTGCTTTCTTTTTAAGTAGTGTAAAAGACTTGGTTTTTAACTCAGGCAAAAATGCTGTAAAGAGTTTGTTTGATTCTTACACTTCCCAGGTCCGGGTAAACTCACTAGTGTGCTTAGGCAAGATTTTGGAGTACTTGGATAAATGGTTTGTGCTTGATGATATTCTACCTTTCCTACAACAAATTCCATCCAAGGAACCTGCAGTGCTAATGGGAATTTTAGGTAATTAACATTTTCAACTTTCTTCTCTTTAGTGCTTTGACTTGGTTCATCTGAAAGCTTTCTGTGTTGCTGTTGGTTATATTTACATAGTGGTTTGCTGAAATAGCTGTTAAAAACTTCCTTTTTCTGGTTCTTGAGTGTGCCTCTGCTCAGTTACCTTATGTGTTGCTGGTACTTCCAAACACTTAGTGTATGTATTTGTAGTCTTCAGGACCCAGTGCAGTTCTGAGTACCCATGGCAGTTTCTGTTGTGACACACTGAGGCTGTTCCCTTGGGAGACTGTATGATCTATCTATGACTTCATGCAGATGTTGCTGGAGCTTTAAAGATGTTACTGTTGTCTCCTCTTACTACTTGTGTTTGTCAGATGCTGTAAGTGATTGTCTACAAATCTACTGCTCTTCAGGTTTTGTGAGGCTCTTTTTGTTTGGCATTTAAACAAACATGTCTGCCTGTGCACTGAAATGGAGCATAATCTGGATGGAGCTTCACTAGAATCATAGAATTATCCAAGTTGGAAGAGACCTCCAAGATCATCCAGCCCGACCTAGCACCCAGCCCTAGCCAGTCAACCAGACCATGGCACTAAGTGCCTCAGCCAGGCTTTTTTTTAACACCTTCAGGAACAATGACTCCACCACCTCCCTGGGCAGCCCATTCCAATGCCAATCACTCTCTCTGCCAACAACTTCCTCCTCACATCCAGCCTAGACCTCCCCCAGCACAATTTGAGATTGTCCCCCCTTGTTCTGTTGCTGGTTGCCTGGCAGAAGAGACCAACCCCCACCTGGGTACAACCTCCCTTCAGGTAGTTGTAGAGAGCAATGAGGTCATCTCTGAGCCTCCTCTTCTGCAGGCTGCACACCCCCAGCTCCCTCAGCCTCTCCTCACAGGGCTGTGCTCCAGGCCCCTCACCAGCCTCATCATCCTTCTCTGGACATGTTCCAGTATCTCAACATCTCTGTTGGTGGAGTCTCTGTCCCTGGTGGTGTTTAAGAAAGAACTGTATGAGGCACTTAGTGCCATGGTCTAGTTGATGGGACAGGGCTGGGTGCTAGGTTGGACTGGATGATCTTGGAGGTCTCTTCCAACCTGCTTGATTCTATGAAATATTTAAGTAGGGGAATCCTCCCATCAGAAACACTGTACAACTTGTATGCTTTACCCTGAATCACTCATGCCTGCCAACATTCTTTTCCTAATGGTTTTAGAATGGATAAGTACTGTTCATGATTTCTGATCTCATGTGTAATGCAGCACCAACTATTTAAGTAAGATGCAGAAAGCACTGTGGTGGTGCTGTGATAGACACTTCAGTATGCCAGGAGAAAACACATCCTCAGTTAACACAACTTAATTTCCCAACGGCAGTGTGCCAGTGTATTGTAACTCAGTTGCTTGTGGTATGTTCAGAGATGCATATTCTCACATAACTGACTAGGACAGCACATTGCCTAATGTAAAGTGTTGCTTTGCTGCAAAATGTTGGTTTGGACCTCTTGTTCTGAACCTTAGTCAAAGCTTCTTGCTATAATATCTTTGTATTGTTGGTAAGTGCTTAGCATTTTTGACTCTGTTGATAATGTTTGTCCCTGCTTGAGCACAGGACCAATGCTCAGGTGATCTGTATGTACAGAGAATGCTACTTTGTTCACATTGTTTACTAAACAATATTTGCTATTTTGCTGTATGCCAGGTATTTACAAATGCACATTTACTCATAAGAAGCTGGGAATTACCAAAGAACAGCTGGCAGGAAAAGTATTGCCCCATCTGATTCCTCTTAGTATTGAGAACAATCTTAATCTCAATCAGGTAGGAATGTGATTGTTGTGTGCTTTTACTTGACAAATTGGCAGGGAAGGGATCTAAATTGATGTCAGAGAAATAAGTCATGTTACTGTATGCCTGTGTTTGTTGGAAGAGCAAACAACCAACACCAAACACCCTGCCTGTGCTACTGTATTTGCATGTTTCAGGCTTGTTATTTTTCACTGTATGTAAATGATCTAGTATAAAATATCAAAATAAATGCTGTTACCTTAAAAATATCCTGCAAGAGCCATTAGCTACCAACATAGAATCATAGAATCAACCAGGTTGGAAGAGACCTCAAAGATCATCCAGTCCAGCCTATCCCCCAGCCCTATCCAGTCAACTAGACCATGGCACTGCACTGCAATTCAAGTGAAGAGCCAAAGAGAAATCTTAAACTTGCTTCCTTTCCTCTTGTCTATAAATGTTGCAGATAATGTAGAAGGGCAATCATAGGATTTTGTTCAGAATTAATGTAGTAAGATTGATCTGTAGGGTGTTTGTTTTTGTCTGAATTGCCTCTTTTTTAAGTGATACTTTCTTTTCACTGTGTTTTTTTTTTAACTCTCTGCTATGTGTCTAGTGGAAGATAGTGACTGTGGATTATGAATTATTTAAAAGTCTTGAGTTGATTTGATATTGTGCTGTGTGTTTTATGAGATCTTACCAAGTCTGAATTCCATCACTGCAAAATTCACGTCTTGTACATTTCTTTTACAGTTCAATTCTTTTATTTGTGTTATAAAAGATATGCTTAATAGATTGGAGGCAGAGCATAAAACTAAACTTGAGCAACTTCATGTCATGCAAGAGCAACAGAAGTAAGTGTTTATTTACGTTTGTATTAGAGGAGAAACAAGTGCAGAGAGATGACTTTAAGTTAGCTTTTTAGCAAATGTGAGAAACCTCTAACCACAGCAATAAAAAAAACCTGAGTAATTCTTCAGTAGTTGAGAATTAGAATCATAGAATCAGTCAGAGTTGGAAGGGACCACAAGGATCATCTACTTCCAATGCCCCTGCCATGGGCAGGCACACCCTACCCTACATCAGGCTGGCCACAGCCTCATCCAGCCTGGCCTTAAACACCTCCAGGCATGGGGCCTCAAACACCTCCCTAGGCAACCCAGTCCAGGCTCTCACCACTCTCATGCTGAACAGCTTCCTCCTCACATCTAGTCTGAACCTACCCACCTCCAGCTTTGATCTATTCCCCCTAGTCCTGTCACTCCCTGAGAGCCTAAAAAGGCCTTCCTCAGCTTTTTTGCAGGCCCCCTTCAGACACTGGAAGGCCACAAGAAGGTCACCTGGGAGCCTCTTCTTCTCCAGGTTGAACAGCCCCAACTCTTTCAGTCTGCCCTCATAGGAGAACATTAGCTCAAATAAGCACAGTTCTTGCAATGACTTATTAGTTCTGGAATGATAGTAATATTGTGATGCTAATGTTTCTATGAAGTCCTTCACTTTCACACAGTTCAGCCACAGTGCATTATTTTGAGTTGATAATTCATAATTAATTCCATATATGTTTGTACTGAACTCCACTGGTACAGTTTATCTCTTGCTTCTGTATGCTGAGTTGTTTTCCTGTAGTTGTCAAGATTAACCATGCTGGAGAAACTTAAACATTGAAGCCTTTTAAAAGACAATTATATTTAAAGGTATTTAGAGCTATTTTATGAAGTCTATTACAAGGTGAGATTTCTGAGTCAAACTAACTTGGGCTACCCAAAGTTTGATGCCCCATTCAGAGGGAGAACTAAGTCCATGAGAAATCCTCATTAGGAAACCTGTGCAAATTACAATATTAACATTTTCCAATCTCTTGTAGACATTCTGTAAAAATGGGAGTGCTCTCATAATGCAGTTTTGTAACTGTTCTTTAATAACCTACATTGCTGAGTTGAGGATATGGCTGTAAAGTTTCTTTTTATCATATCTGTTCCATGTAGATCTTTGGATATAGCTAACCAAATGAATGTGTCTGAAGAGGCAAGATCTAATAGTACAAGTAATCAGGTAAATGACTATTTTATTGCCTATCTTACATAGAGAAAGTTGAAATACAGAATTCCTTGGGTAATATTTATGTTACCTTAAATGCCAACACTTCAAATAACTGTGTTTTATTTCTCTGAATCCAAACAGATAGACAAAGTATTTAATACTGGTGGAACTGACCTTCTAACTAGTGGAGCTGAAAGTATAGAGAATGAGATGTCATCAAAACAGAGAAAGGTGTGGTTTACTTTGTTCTGAATTCCTGTCACATGCATCTGCCTCCCTCTGGTGGGGTTGCATACAAAGAGTGTGTCAGTATTTATTGCTTTTAAAGCTTTAAGAAAGCAACTGCTTTTGTGTAGTTCAGCTCTGCACATAGACATGTGTGTAGGTCCACTGAAAAGTCACAGAGTGTTAGGGATAATAGAGACCTTGAAAGATCATCCAGTCCAACCCCCTTGCCAGGGCAGAATCACCTAGAGCAGGTCACAGAGGAACACTTCCAAACACAGGTTTTGAATGTCTCCAGTGATAAAGACTCCTCAGCCTGTTTCAGGGTTCTGTCACTCTCACAGTGAAAATGTTTTTCCTTGTGTTTACATGGAAACTCTTCTGCTCCAGCACCCATTGTCTTTTGTCCTATCCTTTGGCATCACTGACAAGAGCCTGGCTCTGTCCTCCCATCACTCACTCTTCGCATCTTGATAAACATGAATGAGGTCACCCCTCAGTGTCCTCTGTTCCAAGCTGAAGAGACCCAGCTCTCTCAGGCTTTCCTCCTGAAGGAGCAGTTCCACTCCATTATCGTTGTGCACTGGATTCTTTCAGGCATTTCCCTGAGGTCCTCTTGAACTGAGGAGCCCAGAACTGGATGCTCTATTCCAGACGTGGCCTCATCAGAGAGGAGTAGAGGGGAAGGAGAACCTCTCTTGACATACTGCATCCCTTCTAGTAAACCCCAGGATGCCCTTGCCATTGGTCTTAGCCACAAATCATATCCTTGATTTGCTCTGAAAGCCTTTCCTTGAAAATAGCTTTGCACAAATTAAGCAGCAATTAGGATTATACATTTTTAGTCTTTTCATTTTTCTGCTTAATTGTAGACTTCAGTGAAACTGAAACCTTAACAGTAGATGTAGAAAGGAAAACCAAAACTTCATGATGGAGTTACAGAGCTTATGATAAAGTACAGGATTTCATGCAGCAACAGGGAGTAGTATTTACTGTACAATTCAGTGTGGAGTGCAAATGAAAAGTCAACATGGGGATAAATAGATGCAAAGAAAACGGTATTAAACATAAGCATGACCTGTTTAAAAGTTCTTTTCATGCTGTTTTTTATGTAAATGGCTTTCCAAAACCTATACATTTCTTTCCATTGCCCTTTCTAGTTCTATGAACTTTCTCATTCATTTTAGACTAAGGAGAAATGATTTCATTGTGAACAAAAGGAGAATTAAGACCCTGAAAAGCTTCCTAAGCAGTCTTAAAATAAAATTCCTTTTTCAACGGTCAGTTGCAGTTCTATATCAAGGAAAACAAACACTTTCAAGAACACTATTTCTTATGCCCCAAACTGATAAGACAAAGCTACAATTAGGCTGCTTTTGCTAACGTATTTATTTGCTGTAAGGGCTTTTTAGCAGTGTGATAAATGTTATCATCATAGATTTTGTCTTTATCCACTTTTTCTTTTGCATAAATCATGTATCTTGTTTTAACACGTTGTTGAAATGATAGTGCTAATTATGAAATAAAAGATAACCATTCCTTACAACTTAGTGTCAGTACTTTCCCTCTTAAAGGCATCACTTACACTTGAAGAGAAGCAGAAGTTAGCTAAAGAGCAAGAACAGGCACAGAAACTGAAAAGCCAGCAACCTCTTAAGCCACAGGCAACAGCAATAACGCCTCCAGTGAAGCAGGTGAGAAGGGACAAACTAACTGCAGTGTTTCCATTGGAGCTGTGATGTTTTTTCTTTCTAACTTGTGTATGCATTTAGTGTTTTTATCTCCTCTGAGTCACCTTTGTTTTAGCTGCTAGTACAATAGCACAGCTGAGACAAACAAAACCAGATTTTCATCTGCTTCTCATTGGCATCACTCACAATATTTCCCAGTTTTTAAATTGGTGGAGCTTCAAGAGGCAGAATTATTGGGAGGCCATTGTTTAACATAAGAAAAAAGCACCTATTAAAAAGGAGTTGCTCTGAAGAGTTTATTCACTAAATATATAAAGGGCTTGGGGCAGGAATAGTGTAGGTAAGCATATGTCACAGAAGTACTTTGTGTATTGTCTTGTCAAATTAAAGCTGCAGGGCAACTAGTTCCAAGCAGTAAAGAATGAAAATAACCTAGTTACTTTTGAGCATAGTTATATTTCACATTCAGATTCTAATTGCTGAACAAGGAATGCCATTTCTGCAGGAGCAGTGCTAAAGGCTGTTGCTAGGGTGTTTGGACAGGAGAAGCATTTAACTGCCTTTTATGTATTTTGCAGACTAAGGACTTGACAGATACCTTGATAGATAACATGTCATCATTGACTAGCCATTCTATCAACAAAGCTCCTTCAAGCAGCTTCTCTTCTGTCCCTCCTATGGGTGTTGGAATGGGATTTTCATCACCTATGGACAACACAAAGAGAAATGTAACAAACGGACTGAATACTAACATGGGTTTTCAACCTGCTGGATTCACTATGGGAGCTGGTCCCACCACTCAGAATTTCTTCAGTGGTCCAAGTGCAGCAGGAGCAACGAAGATGAACATTGTACCATCTGCCAGTATGCCAAATTACAGTCCTATGAATGCTGCATCTGCAATCTCTCCATTGACACAACAAAACAGACCCCCAGATATGTCTGCTTTAGATAATCTTTTCGGTCCTCAAAAACCCAAAGTTAGTATGAAACAGTTGGCTCAACAGAAATCAAACCAGTGGGTTAATCAGTTTGTACCCCCACAGGGGTCCCCAGGTGCGAGCAGTTCAGTTTTGGGACCTCAGATGAACATGATAGGACAGCCTGGCTTTGGTATACAGAGTAATCCTTTCTTTGCTCCGCAGAACTTTGCACAACCAGCAAACACTATGGCAAACAGCAGCTCAGCTAGTAATGACTTAAAAGATCTTTTTGGGTAAAATGCTTCTTTCACAGATTGATGAAAATTGGATCATGGGTAAGCTGATTATCATCTCTTTTTTTTTCTTTTTTGTGGATTAGTAAAAGCATGACTTGGGGAAACTTTGAACCCAGCAGGTAAAGACTTGAGAAGTGACATGACAATGTTACTTTCACCTGGTACTGCGGTAGGTTCGTGTCAGTGCAAAGTCATCTTACATGCTAAGGGTTTCCTGTCTCTTTACCAAACATCAGAGCACTGAAGGAGGATGTATATATATTCAATCCAAAAAGATAAGGATTTAAAAATGAGTCAAAAGTCCTGTGAAATTTCCTACCCAATTTAGTTTCTTCAATTCAGCACAATGCCTAGGTTGTAATCACTCCAGTGAACACAACCCTGCAGCCCTGTCCTTCCAGTGTCTGCTAACTTCTTGCTGATGATTTGTTGTTGCTCTGACTTGGCACAAACTGTCACTTTACCACAGGACATTTTGCAAAGAGTCGATTCTTATGCTGCCTCTGGAAGTTTTGTTAGCAGTGTTACACAGGAGGATCTCTAACCAGTAATGTAGAAGAGGCTGACAAGAGAAACTGTTTTGTGTTTCTTCTCTTGTAAGATAATTAAAATTAATGTGGTGGTAAAGAACAACAAGATTCAGGAGGCAGAGGAAGTTGTTTTAAAGTTGAAGTTTGGGACAGTGTAAGAGCACTGCTGCAATGGTCCTGCTGGTTTACAACTTGTGTTACCAGCCCCATAACAAAAGCACCATCCCACTTAAGGGGGTTTAAAAATACAGGTGGTGACCTACCCTCAATTTTTATATATCCCAGTGTTTTGGGTAGTTTGATACTGCTTCTCACTGGTGTGGAAAAAAACTCCTAAGACTAGAAGTTGTTTTGGACCCTCATAAGAAGAATGCTCACTGCAAAACTGAGCTGTTGACTGCCCCAGCTGTGTAACTAAGCAGCTCTGTGTAACTGAGCACACCCCCTTCAGTTACACAGAAACATCCTGAAGTACTTTCCTACTCCTTGGCTTCACTGAGAAGATGGAAAAGGATCACCTGGTGCAAGTGGCTGCATGAAAAAGCAGACTGCCACGAGTTGCCTTGACTGGAATAAATGACTCATTTTAACTCTGTTTTAACTCCAGCCCTTATGAAGGATAGCTGAAGGTGAAGGGAGTTTCCAAATGCAGGTTTTAAGCTCTAGGCTACACGGTAAATATGCAGGTATTTCAGATCCTTTTTATTGTATTACTCCAAATTTAATAAAGCTCTCCAGAAAACCAAACAGTAGTTTCTTCTGCTTTCCAGAAGGTGGATGTTCAGCTTGCCCATGATAGAACCTTTGCTCTGTCAGGTCCTACTGTTGAGTTTTAACCTTCTCTTTCCTAGGAATTTCAGGAGCTTTCTTACGTAACGTTTTGAAGACTGTGGCTGGCTATTTTGAGAAGGAAAGGACTAGTTACCTTTTTTAATGGGAAGCCTACACACTTTATTTTTCCAAGCCTTTCACTGAAGAAATTGTTCTTTCATTTGCTGCTTGAGATACCAAAGGGCCTTATGCTGTAAAGGGGACTTGTCTTTGTTATTTCCACGGTTCTAAGCGGTAATGGCATTAAGTGTGTTTCTTACGGACTCGTTTATGTATCATAGCTGCTGCCTTAGTCCTGTTACTTTAAAATACCTGGGGACCAGTGAAATTGTGATTTAGAAGACAATACCTAACACATTGTGATGCTTATGTGCTGTTAGTGTTCATGGTTAAACATTGTAGGCTATGTTAAGGTATCTGTGTAAACTTACTACTAGAACTGTTCAACTCTGATGGTTGCTAGGACTCTATACTCTCAGTCACACTAATGTCTTCTTTTATGTCAGCATTTGAAAGCTGTGTTTTGTTAGGGTAAGTTAAGCCTTTGAAGAATTACTTGAATGTGTATTCCCTTAAATTATTTGCAAAGTAAGTTTACATTAAAAGTAACATCTCATAGGACTCTGCAATGTATTAAATTAATACATCCATGGTAAAGGCAGTCTTAAATGTCAGTGTCCTGATCTGGGGTTTCAGTCTCTGATCTCTCTAGAAAGGAGGTTTTGCAGAGCTGGATTTTTATTTAACCTATTGAAGGGGAAATCAGCTGGAGAAAAAAAAATCATCGAATTTTATGTGCCAGACCTCCTAAACTGGGGGGGATTTAAAGTATGTTCTTTTGGCATGGCCTGTCTGAAAATACAAAGTGAAAATAACCCTACGTGTTCAAATTAAGAGAGGCTTTACAATGAAGTGGTAATGTGATGGAATAGCATCTTTATCTGGCTCAAGTAATATGATTCCCCCCCCCCCCCCCCCCCCCCCATACTTCTATATTTGAGAATTTAATTTGATTTCTCTTTTTTACTGCAGTTTTTTTGTAGGAGGATAACAGCAGAGGAAACTGAACAAGGTGCTTCTGAAAGTTACAACAAAAGATTCTAGTTATTTAGAAAGAAAACTAAAACAAAACCCCTTCACTTAAAATGAGAGGGTCAGATCCCTTTTCCTTGTAGAGGTTTTCTGCTTAGTGCATCAGGAAACTGAATGTGCATGAAGTCATCTAATCATTTCTAAACTGAAAGGGAACTTGCAAAAGGCGAGTCACCAAGGCCATGTGGCACTCACCTCCTGCTACAGGTTTTCTTTAGGAAGCCTTTCCCAGTTGATCTCATTACTTAGTCATCATTCTGAGGCTCTGCAAGAGGCTTGGAAGACATGCTGTGGCCAGAGTGAATAGCATTGCTTGAGAGCAACACATCCAAGGTACTGTCTGGGAAAGTGTCAGAGGAATGGACAGTGTTACAAAATGTGGTCATTCCAGGGGTCTTCTCTTTCTGTACTGGGATGGAAAGCAGTGTTACATCTGGCTTGGGCTGAAGCAGAAGGGCTGTTTAGCCCTAGTGCAAAACAAACTGGAGAAGGCAGATTGGAGGTTGGTATCTGATTAAGAAATTGCCAATTCTGTTACTGATAGAGTGACTTGATAGAATACAATACCATGAACAACACTGTAAATTACACATTTCTGCCCTTTGTACTCAGCCTCTGAAGCCTGGCAAGCTCTATCATCACCTTACAGCCTTTGTCACCCACTGCAAGTAGGTCTGCATCCTGCTGTGCAAATCAGACCAGGGGCTGAGCTGAACTGCCAAGCCCACCTGATTTACTTTGCATTCATGTGTATAGGAGAGGTAAAGAGACAAGTAATTGCCTGTTCTTTAATTGATTCATATTACATTTACCATAAAAGGAGCCAAGTGGAAATAGCTGCACTTCTTAAGTGTAAGGGTCATTTGTGCTCTAGCTGCTCTGGTGTTTGCTAAATGAATGTGTGCTAAATGGTCCTGCCTCTCTCAAGAGGAGAGAAACAGGAAGTGAAATGGCAAAAGTCATTTTGGGGATGGAGGAGAGAGCAGATTTTCTGTTCCTTTTCATCATACAGCTTGTGAACAACACAGAGAGCAGCCTGTGCAACCTGCTTACACAGAACACCAATACCAGGGGACTCTTTTGAAAGGTCTACCAATTATTTGGAAGAGAGGTAAAGAAACGTTAGTGGAAATGTGTGGCATAAGAAAATGCTGTGTCTTCCTCTCTCAGTGGGGTTGTGGTCAGAAATGTTAGGAAGCTGTGGCCTTACAGGTCTGTGCAGAGTGATTTCCCATTGGAATGGGCTGCCCAGGGAGGTGGTGGAGGCACCGTCCCTGGGGGTCTTCAAGAAAAGACTGGATGAGGCACTTAGTGCCATGGTCTGGTTGATTGGTTAGGGCTGGGTGCTAGGTTGGACTGGATGATCTTGGAGGTCTCTTCCAACCTGGTTGATTCTATGATTCTATGATTGTGCCCCATGTATAAGGCTGAACTTTTGGACCTAGAGGTGCAGAACATTTCAAGCCTTATGGTTAAAACTTGTCTGTTAAGCTTTGTCTTCTTAGCAACACCTGTTTCACCTGTCTGTGGAAGTTCAACAAATACCCCAATGGCCTTTTAAACGAAGAAAAATGGGTGGGCTTTTGTATTCTAACCTCTGCTACACTGTATATCTGTAGATAGGTAAGTGTGTATATAGATGACAGGATTTCAGATTTTTCAGTTGATTTCTCAGTTCAGTGGCACCAAAAGAGCAAAGATTAAATGAGAAACCAGATCTGAATCCAATTCCGCAAAGCTGCCATAGAGCGTAACGATGATGTGGTCCTTTTATCCGTTATCACATCCTTCCTCTGCCTTCATCTCTGTGACTCGAGCAGAAAGGGCAAGGTTTTAAAACAGGCTTATGAACACTGGATCTCTCATTGCTGATGAAGCTTTGGGACTTTTAGAATGACCTCTGTTAATTGATGAGGAGGGTTTTTTTAGTGGGGGTGGCTGAGGTATTGCTGATTTGTGCCATTGCCAACAAAAGAAATGGGAGGGAGAACAGGAAAAGTGACCTGTTGTATATGTGACCCTTTTTTCTTGTTCTTTATGAAGATATATGCTGCATTTTATACACTCGTTGTGAACTTCTACTCTAAAACAGCTGTGAGGAAACCTATCTGGAGAATATTCAGATGAGTTAGCTGATTTTTAAATGAGGTCCTGCCTTGTACCTTACTTCCCATTAGGTTTTAACTGCTTTCCAAGGAAATTACAGAAGGCAGTAAACCCTTGGATTCATACACCAAATCCTCTTGCTTTCCAGGCCTCACACTCATACCAATCGAACAAAACAAGCCCCTGAAGCTGTATTTAAGCTCTCTGAAACAGTTGTAACTGCTGTACAGATTTCTGAGATGAAGCTGTAACTGAAAAAAAATGTGTCCTAGTGAACTCAGGCCTCGTGCAGAATATTTACTCCTTGTTTCTTGGTCTACTCGTACGGTCTCTGTGCTAGTGGCAGTTTCATGTTTTGATTGTAAAGCATTCAAATTCTCCTGGTTATAAAATGATGTTACTGCAGTGTCAGCTGTGATTCATGAAATACAACTGTCATAGCATGGCATTAGTGTCTCTCTAGTTTGCTGGACAGCTTCTTCAAAGAAGGAAAAACCAAACCCAAACAAGAAACCTACCCAAATTTATTCTTGTATCAACTTTCAGATCAGTTACTTACAAGCTCTGTAAAAGGTACAGTGAGAGTTTTGAGAAATTCATATCACTTTGTACTCTGAATGAAGTTGCCTATGGAAATAAATGAACTTTTCCTATTTTGGTGGTGGAATAGGTTTTTCTTTTCAAATTGCATACAACTGACCATAACTTGACGTAGAAAGCTTTGTTTGATGTGCATTTTATCCCACCTAATTCTGAGTTCATTTCTTAGAGCAGTTGCTGTCCAGAGGTCTGTGGTCGCATGTTGCTTTGTGCTGGTTTTACCTCGGCTGGCAGCTGAGTCCCAATAGTCCAGTTACAACAGAGGAGTTTCTTCCTTCTCTCTGGCTGGGCAAAGAGGAAAGGAGCCAGGAAAACCGAAATGCTGTTAGAGGTAAGGACAATTTACTGCTCTATAGAATCAACCCGGGTGGAAGAGACCTCCAAGATCACCCAGTCCAACCTATCCCCCAGCCCTAGCCAGTCAGCCAGACCATGGCACTAAGTGCTTCATCCAGGCTTTGCTTCAACACCTCCAGGGGCAGTGACTCCACCACCTCCCTGGGCAGCCCATTCCAATGCCAATCACTCTCTCTGCCAACAACTTCCTCCTAACATCCAGCCTAGACCTCCCCCAGCACAACTTGAGACTGTGTCCCCTTGTTCTGTTGCTGGTTGCTTGGGAGAAGAGGCCACCCCCACCTGGCTGCAGCCTCCCTTCAGGTAGTTGTAGAGGATCCCTCTGTTGAAGGATCTCAGATTAGACAAAGAGGCAACAAAGAAAACAGGAGAACAGTTACCAGCACACTAATCCCATGTCAGAACCTGAGGTTCTGGTGCCACATTACTCGTTTCTCCAGCAATCAGCACTGAGTCTAAACGTGGGTTTCAGTAGTGGTAGGATTACAAGCTCTAGGACTTGGTCTCTCTTTCAGTATCTGAAGAGGTCCTACAGGAAGGCTGGGGAGGGACTACTGACAGGGTCTCATAATGACAGGGCAAGGGTAATGGGTTTAAATTGGCAGAGGGGAGATTGACACTGGATGTTAGGAAGAAGTTGTTTGCAGTGAGGGTGGTGAGACACTGGCACAGGTTGCCCAGGGAGGTTGTGGATGTTCCTTCCCTGGAGGCTGAGGCCTTGAGCCACCTGTTCTAGTGGGAGGTGTCCCTGCCTGTGGCAGGGGGCATCTGCTGGAGAGGGTCCAGCGGAGAGCTAGGAGGATGATGAGGGGACTGGAGGGCATGGCTTATGAGGAGAGGCTGAGGGACCTGGGGCTGCTTAGTCTGGAGAAGAGAAGACTGAGAGGGGATTTAATAAATGTTTATTGATATCTGAGGGCTGGGGGGCAGGAGGGGGGGGACAGGCTCTGCTCACTGCTCCCTGGGGTAGGACAAGGAGCAATGGATGGAAGCTGCAGCACAGGAGGTTCCAGCTCAACACAAGGAAGAACTTCTTTACTGTAAGGGTCCCAGAGCACTGGCACAGGCTGCCCAGAGAGGTTGTGGAGTCTCCTTCTTTGGAGACTTTCAAGGCCTGTCTGGATGTGTTCCAGTGTGATCTGTGCTAGATTGTGTGGTACTGCTCTGGTAGGGAGCTGGACTCGATGATCTCCTTGGGTCCCTTCCAACCCCCGACATCCTGTGAGCCTGTGTGATCCTGCCATCTTTGAGGTCCCTTCCAACCTAAACCATTCTATGATCTCAAAGGCCTCTTCTAAGCTCAACAGTTGTACAACTCTGACATACATCTCTTCCTGGGAGAGGAAAGCAGGCACATTTCCAGAGATGCCATGATCTTCTGAGCAACTTGCAACAATCAGCTTTCTGCAAACATCAGAGCAGTCCCTTGCTGATAAGTGACAGGCTGTAAAAGGCTGTGAGAGATCTTCCCAAACAACCTGGAAAATACAGTAAAGCCACCATAAGGTGTCACTGTAACCCAAGCTGCAAACAGAAATGGTCTTAACACTGCTTTGAAGGTTAAAATAGGACCTCCATTTAAACAGCAGAGCATATTCCTGCATGCACAGGAATCATCATATCCAATGCACCAGCCTTATTAATTTTTTCCCCACCTGGTATGCTTATTGTCACCATTTAGGCTTGTTTATTTTGGGGAGAACTGTGAAGAACATTTGCAAAGCTAGCTATAAAAATGATCAGGCTTAGAAAATTACATTTTACACAGTGGTTATTGGCTGTATGCATGGAATGTAAAGAGGGGCTCCTAGTGTAGAAGTTTGTGCTTCATGTATTGGCTTGTATGAAGTCATACATCTAGCATGTAGTACTTAGTGCAATGATATGGAAGCTCTGTCCTTTCAAAGGGAAGCAGATGTGCAGCCTTGTAGGAAGTCATACATCTAGCATGTAGTACTTAGTGCAATGATATGGAAGCTCTGTCCTTTCAAAGGGAAGCAGATGTGCAGATTTTACTTGGGCTGATTCAACACAGAGCCTGTTATAGAATGGTAGGAGTCAGAAGGGACCTCTAAAGATCACTGAGTCCAACCCCCCCGCCAAAGCAGGATCACCTAGGGCAGGTCACGCTGAAACTCATCCAATTGGTGCTGAAAGTCTTCAGAGGAGGAGACTCCACAACCTCTCTGGGCAGCCTGTTCCAGTGCTCCATCATTCTTGGTGGTTGTGGCCAGGGGCAGGTTGCTCTCTTCTCTCAGGTGGCCAGCACCAGAACAAGAGGACACAGCCTCAGGCTGTGCCAGGGGAAATTTAGGCTGGAGGTGAGGAGAAAGTTCTTCACTGAGAGAGTCATTGGACACTGGAATGGGCTGCCCGGGGAGGTGGTGGAGTCGCCGTCCCTGGAGCTGTTCAAGGCAGGATTGGACGTGGCACTTGGTGCCATGGTCTAGCCTTGAGCTCTGTGGTAAAGGGTTGGACTTGATGATCTGTGAGGTCTCTTCCAACCTTGATGATACTGTGATACTGTAAAGAAGTTTTGCCTCGTGTTGAGGTGGAGCTTCCTGTGTCCCTTTAGTAGAAGTAAGCATTTAAAACTTCCAAAGAGGCTTAATCTTGCAATATCACAAAGTTTTCATTCCATTTCATTTCAACTTAGGGAGAAAGGATTTTTCCAGCCTGTGAGCACTTGGCAAGAACTAAAAGCAACACCCACAGACACGTAACTTGCTTTTCCAAAGGAAAGCTCCTCCAAAGGAATAACAAGAGCAAGCTCTGGTCTGACAAGCAGCTCACAAACACCAGGGATGGCAGCACATGGTCTTGACCTGAAAACAAGCCAGTTAAAAATTAACAAGGTTATTCTAGTCTGGCTTTGACTGCCCATGCTGTCACACTTTCATCTGTGTCCACTGGAGGACCTCAGCAGCCTTTGGTTGGTTGTCGTTAAGGCTGAGCACACCGCAGCAAAGCATCTTTATGTTCATACAGCAGAGACACCTAAAGGTTAAGTTGACTTTCCCAGAATATGAATGATCATAGAATCAACCAGGTTGGAAGAGACCTCCAAGATCAGCCAGTCCAACCTAGCACCCAGCTCTATCCAATCCACAAGACCATGATGATGTGGACATGGAACTTCTGAGCACGGTTTAACGGCCACAGTGGTCTTAGGTTGATGGTTGGACTCGATCACTTCAGAGGTCTCTTCAAACTGAACCAGTTCTGTGTTTGTTAAGAGTTCAAAATGTAGTTTACAAACAGTAGAAGCAGCTGCTTGCAAGGGATCAGAGATGGTGTGACCAGCAGGAGTAGGGAGGTGCTCATGCCCCTGTACTCAGCACTTGTGAGTACTGTGTCCACGTTTGGTCAGCCCAGTATAGGAGGGACATTGAGGTGCTGGAGAGGGTGCAGAGAAGGGTGATGAGGCTGGGGAGAGGTCTGGCAAACATGAGCTATGAGGAGTGGTTGAGGGAGCTGGGGGTGTTTAGTCTGGAGAAGAGGAGAGGGGACCTTATTGCCCTCTACAACTACCTAAAAGGAGGTTGTACTGAGGCTGGAGCTGGTCTCTTCTCCTGGATTATTAATGATAGGGCCAGAGGAAATGGCCTCAAGTAGCATCAGGGGAGGTTCAGGTTGGATGTTGGGAGGAAGTTCTTTGCTGAGCAGGTGGTCAGGCACTGGCACAGGCTGCCCAGGGAGGTGGTGGAGTCACCATCCCTGGAGGTGTTTAAAAGGAGAGTGGATGTGGTACTTGAGGCTATGGTCTGGTGATGAAGGCTGCTGGGATGAAGGTTGGACTGGCTGATCCTGGTGGTCCCTTCCAACCCGAGCGATTCACAGTGATTGGATGTTGTGCTGAGGGATTTGGTTGAGTCAAGGACTTGTCAGTGTGCAACTAATGATTGGATTCGAGGAGCTTGGAGGGCTTTTCCAATCTAAGAAATTCTGTGGTTCTGTTGTGTCAGTAATCATAGTTAACAGGAGCACGATGTCTGAGTGACACCTGCAGCTGTGCTGTCCACGCTGCGCTGAAACAAGTAGCAAAACTCTCCCTTCCAGTGTGGCAAAGGCTTCACCCCGATCATTATTTTGAGGAATGATCAGCAGGATGAGTGTGAAGATGATTTTGCAGGCTTTTCAACTGAAGAAGTAGCTGTAACAAGTGAGATAGCCTCTAGGTCTGTGTTTATTTGCACCCGTGGAAACTTTACTTCCAGGTGAGAATTACATTTATTGCTAGCTCTGCAGTGTTTAGTTCTCTTCAGGGGGTGCTGCACTCCTGAATCTAAACCCATGTCTGCAAGGCACAGCTGTTGCCTGAACATCTCTACAGTGCACTTGACCACTTGCCAAGTTTTCTTACAACTCATTTTGTTCTTGAGCACCTAAGCTGGCAATAGTATGCAAGCCCACAGCAGTGGCTGTCTGCATGCTGCTTTTTTTGGTCCACTTTTGCTCTAAAGTACAGTTTTAATACAGCTTTACTAGAGTTGTTTAGGCATCTCAGTTCCAACAATAGAATCAGAGAATATCAGGGGCTGGAAGGAATCTTGAAAGATCATCTGGTCCAGCCCCCTGCCAGAGCAGGATCACTTAGTGCAGATCACACTGAAATGCATCCAGGTGGTTCTTGAATATCTCCTGCGAAGGAGACTCCACAACCCCCCTGGGCAGCCTGTTCCAGTGCTCTGTCACCCTCACAGGGACAAAACTCTTCCTCAGGGTCACATGGAACCTCTATGCCTCAACTTTCACCCATTGCCCTTTGTACTGTCACTGGGCATCACAAGCTGTAGGTGCCAGTAGTTTTAGTTTTAGTTTTGCAAACTGTTTCTTTGCCAGTGCAGCTCCACAGCATGCTCTGCCTTGGACTTGGATTCCAGCTTGCAAGCAGCAGACTTACATGATACAATAGCAGGTGTTTAAGAAGGTCTGAGCTGCCAGAAGGAGAATCACAATGGGGCAATTTCTGCAAAAGAAATTTCTGCATAGGATTACAACAGGAAATAAAGGAGTAGGAACAATGATGGTTGGGTACATAAAGGCTGTTGTGTTAGAATCACAGAATCAACCAGGTTGGAAGAGACCTCCAAGATCAGCCAGCCCAACCTAGCACCCAGCCCTAGCCAGTCAACCAGACCATGGCACTAAGTGCCCCAGCCAGGCTTGGCTTCAACACCCCCAGGGACAGTGATTCCACCACCTCCCTGGGCAGCCCATTCCAATGCCAATCACTCTCTCTGCCAACAACTTCCTCCTTGTACCCAGCCCATACTTCCCCTGGCACATCTTGAGACTGTGTCCCCTTGTTCTGTTGCTGGTTGCCTGGGAGAAGAGCCCAACCCCACCTGGGTCTTGTTCAGGTGATATTCCAAAATACATAGTGGGATTAGTTTTATACAGATTGCCATGGCCTCATCTGGTGTAGCCTCACTGGGAACTGGGTCGTGCTCCCAGGGGCAGTGCTCCACCAGGACACTGCAAAGGCTCTGCAGGAGCAGTCTAAAAGTCCAGGCCTTTTACTACTCTGTGAACCTGGGGAGGAGGAAGTGGAGCAGCCTGACTGCAGAGAAAGGAGAGCGAGTAACATCCTTTCTTGAAGCCCTGGGGAAAGGGTCAGTGAGTTACACAAGGGGCCACCTCTGCAGCACTGCTGAGCTGCAGGCAGTGGAAAGATTGCAGAGAAGGGAGAGGTAGAACCTGCTGTGAGAAGTGCTCTGGTAGTGGTGAGCTGGGCAATGTGGCTCATCAGATCCTTTCTCCCCCTGAGGGGAACATGCTCTGCCAGGTGCCAGTCAGGATGTATCTCTGAGGGAGCTGCTTAAAGCATTCCCAAATGCATCAAAGACAGACTTAAGACTTTTGAGTTAAATCATAGACTGGTTTGGGTTGGGAGGGACCTTAAAGGTCATCTAGTTCTAACCCCTCTGCCATTGAGCACCCTGGGGTAGTGGAAGGTGTCCCTGGCCTTGAACACCTGCAGGAAGGGAGCATCCACAGCTGCCCTGGGCAACCTGTTCCACTGTCTCACCACCCTCACTGTGTAGAGTTTCTTCTAATCTCCAGTCTAAATCTACCCTCCTTGAGCTTCAATCCATTCCCTCTTGTCCTATCCCTACAAGCCCTTGCAAAAAGCCCCTCCCCAGCTTTCTTGTAGGCTACTTCAGGTGCTGGAAGGTTACTGTAAGGAGAGAGGGAGTGGGAGAGAAGGAAAAGGGGAAGGGGTAAGCAGTACTGGTGAGCTGAGGAAGTTTTACTTGACTGGAGTGTCTTCTGTTGCAGAACTGGTTACAGTTTCTGTCTGCCCTTTGAATAATTCATGTGCTGTAGAGCAGTACTGGAAAACTCCAGGCTCAGCAGGGCTAGCTCAGACGCTGTCTTTGCAAAGAGTCCTCCCACAGCCAGCAGTAAGCACAGCTAGGGCCACGGGGCTCTTGGCACTGGCTCCCTGCACCCCTGTAGCAGAGCTTCTCTGGGTGTGTTTCTGGCTAGCTGGGTTGAACAGCAGCTGCTCTCGCTGCCAAGTCCAAGCCTTCCCTGCAGCATGTCTTGCTGCCCTGGGAGCTGCTGCACCCTTCCTCACACTGCTCAGGCTTGACTCTGGCCATCTCCACAGCTGAGCAAAAGGAGGCAATGCCTTCCAGTTTCTCTCTCCAGAGCCCTGGCCCTGGTGTACCCTGGGGCATGCTCACAGCCAGGGCAGCAGAGAGCACAGGGCCAGCACATCACATGCATGCATTAAAACAAGGTCTCCCTCTTCCAGGGGGAACAGAGAATGAGGCCCAGCAAGCTGACTGCTTGCCAGACATCAGAGAGATGTTTTCAGGGATAAATGCATGCAGCAGTGTGTAACAAAACTCTCTTCCATTCAAAGAAACGTGCATCTGATAGCATTTGGGTACGCAGCTGGCATTTGGGTGCCCTGCCCTAGCTTTTCAGTGGTGCCCTCTGATAGGACGAGGAGCAATGGGTACAAACTGGAACAGAGACAGTTCCGTCTCAACACGAGGAAAAGCTCTGCTGTAAGGGGGACAGAGCACTGCAACAGGCTGCCCACAGAGATTGTGGAGCCTTTCTAGAGACTTTCAAGACCCGTTTGGATGAGTTCCTGTGCAGCTTGCCTTGGGTGATCCTGCTTTGCTAGGGGGGGTTGGACTAAATGATCTCTGGAAGTCCCTTCCAACTCCTAGCATTGTATGATTCCATGGTATGAGGGGAGCTGTAGCTTGAAATGATTCCCTCCCTGCAGAAAGGGCTCATGCATGTTTAATCAACTTCTTGCCTTTGCCACAGATGAGGTCTTATTAACGAGCTGAAGTGGCTTGAGGACAGGTATTGTGTCCGTTACTATAGCACCACCTTGCACAGGAACTCGGCATGAAAGAGGCAGGGAAGGGAGGGAGGCACTGGGGATGAACCTCAGCTAGGCAGCCTGAGGTTCTCCCGCGGAGCAGGCAGCTGTGTCCTGCCCAGGGACACCAGCCCTCAGCAGCCCCTCCAGCTTGCCAGCTGCAGCCCCCAGACCAGCTGCCTCCATCCAGGTATCCGACCCTGCACGGATGCACGGCAGAGCTGCTGCAAGTGACCGCCGAGCGCCTGAGTGCTTCCCACTGGCTTTTGCTCCAGAGCTCTTCCCAGCTGACTTTGTGGCTTTGGAAGATCTGGGCTTATTTTTCTTTTTCTTTTTCCTTTTGCTTTTGTTTTTTTCCTTCCATGCACCTTTCTTGAGCAACTGGTTGTTATTGCAGAGGTCACCGAGGAGACTGGTGGAGACTCCCGAGTTTGGCACCGGGAAATATGACAGCAGAAGTGAATGCTTGTTAGCATAAGGGATTTACTGAAGAGGGAAGACAAAATGCCTATCAAAGGCTTCGGCTCACTGAAGGAAAGGTTTTTTACCCCAGGAAAGGAAGAGGTGAAGAACACCATTAGTGACTCGCTGGGGAATCTGAGAAGGTAAAATCCAACAAAACATTCCCAAAAGGGTCCATTGGTTCAATGTATTGAAGAGAAAAGAAGGAGCAAAAAAGAAACCCACCCATGTAAAAGTGTAGAGCAGGATTTAGAGTTACAGAACTGATATCTGAGCTCAGGTGGTGAGAGACACCTTGCTGGGGAGGCAGGAGGTGGAAAAGGAGCGCTGCTCCACCGCCAAACAAAAAGATGAGAACAAGTTAAAGCATCGTGTTCTGAGATCAGAAAGAACATGGGAAAGTGTTTTCATTGATACAACTTCTAAATAATTGAGTGTGAATGATTCTGTGGTTTAGCTTGCATGAGAAAATCTGATGATTTAAGGGGAATTAACGCTCCCAAATGATGCTGCTCTTAAAATTGTATGAAGATCTTGTTCTGAATGGGTAAGAGAAAAGGATTAAGTAGAGAGCTCTCTGTGTGTGTTTACTGAGACTGACAGATGACAAACAGCCAAAGGAGAAGCAGCAGTTTGCTAGCAAAAAAAAAAGAGAGAAAAAGAGTCAAGTTTTATTTTCTTAGTGACAGTTAATGCAACAGCAAACTGAAAGGCGTTTGGGTTTCGATGCGTGAAAATACGATGTAAAAAAGACAAAGAAGCTTCTTGTTTGATTGGAAGATTATTACTCTTAGCAGTGGCCACTGACAATGCTCATTTGTGTAACCAAGAGAGGAGAGCAGAGGCTTCAGTGGCATTTCTTGCATGCTGGATGTCAAGGGCTTTAAATCCGTGTGGGTCAGGCCAGCATTTTAGCTGTATTTTTAGTGTTCAGTTTTGCTTTCTGATCCATCCCGTTCCTTTCTTTTGGGAATGCTGTTCAGAGTTGAAATATCATTCTTGGCACCTCTAAATGTGCTTTTGCTCACAAGAAAGTGTGTGATAATTGGCATGTGTTGCACTACAGCATGTATGTACAGGAAAATCAGCAAGAAGACTTTTAAAGGAGTTACCTGTGTGCACTGGTAGGTTGCCAGCTGCAGTGTTTCTATACTGTGTGAACAGTGCCTGTGTTCCACGTAATCCAAACTGTCTTCATTTGCAGCAACACAGATGAAGTCTAACATTTTGCTCTTTTCACCCTTACAATACCCCAAGTAATTCCAGGGATTCCATTTTTCTTTTAGAAGTTAGCCTTTCAATCAGAAATTCTCTTTGCTGTGGGCTCTGCTGGCCAGTTTGATCAAATCCATGTAGGTTTTGTGTTTAGTGGGGGTGTGATGTGGTTTGCTAGGTGGAAATGCTGTGCAAACTTTAAAGTACCTAAATGACTCTCCTCTTGTAGCCACGTATCCAGGATGTCGTGCTGGTTCCTACACAGTTGGTAGTTTTGGCATCCAACTTCAGTGCCATTGCTGCTGAAACAAACCAAATCAAATCAGAGTGGAGATAGGAGGAAGTTTGCTGGACTGAGCTGTTTTCTGGTTTAGCTATCTGTATACCTGTGCCTTTCTTAGACATGTCAGCCAGTGGAGGAAATAATCACAGGATCCTACCAATTAAAGTTGTTTTACTGTGTTTGCAGTCAGATCTAAGCAAGAACCTCTGCAAATTGAGCAGTCTCTTAGGAACTATGCAGTCATGTTTGAAGGTTCTTGTAAGGAAGGAAACATGCAGGGGGTTGATTTGAACTTCATTCTCTACAGCTCAGCCTGCAGATAAGAGCGCACACTTCTCTTTTCACATGATTCTATGTATATGTATAAACCAGCTGCAACCTCAGCTTTGCTTTATGTCCAGTCCACTTGGCTCTGACATGGTGTAAATCAGCAAAGAAGGTGGTCTCTCTCCTAGCTTTTGATAGGTGGTTAATTATATTAGCACACAGCTTGGTTAGGTCTCCATGTGTGATTTCACTGACTGCTGTGTGTTGATGTGGGCTCAAAACTAGTACAGTGGGCAGAAAAGTCCTTGTTAGCTTTGGCACATATGACAAGTCTGTGACTTCCTACCACATCTCCTCTGTCATGCAAACCACAGAGCAGATCCAGAGGCCAGTGTCTGACATGACCAGCTGCCAGATATTGGCTGCTCCATAGCAGTTGTCCACAGACCAGTTCAAGTGCTGAAGCACAAACAGCATAAAACATCCTCAAAAGTTTGCTCTTGATTAGTTAAATAACAGTGTGAAGGGGGGGGGGGGGGGGGGGGGGCAAAGAAATCAGAAAGAAACTGGAGCTGGGACTCCAAAAATCTTCTAAGTTTCTGAGAGAAGAAAGCTTTTGCTGCAGAGGTCTTCTTGACAGGTAGAAACACTTTGAGCCTTCTGTGAACTTAGTATTGCCAAAGAAAAAAATCATGAACTAAACAAAAATCTCAGGTTCTGACTACCCTCAAAATTTCAGCAGCCATGGACCAGCTGATGGCAACTGCAAGCTTGCTGATGAAGTGGCAAGTGACTAAGTGGTTTTACACCTCAGTAATGTCACTGTTACTGTGAAATGTTGCATGGATCATGGCACACAGCATGAGCCAGCCAGAGAGGTGCCATGCACTGAGTAAACCCAGAGGGTTTGCCTGTCTGCGCAGGGATTTTGTACCAACACATCAGTTGCAGAACTTGGTATGGAAAAGTATTACCTGAGCAGATCCCTAAAAGAGGTCTCAGAAGGTTGGAAAAAATGCTGGTTTTGAGTAGTCAGTGTGTAGGTTTCTCAAGTTGTGGCAGGATCATCAGTCAGAGTCGTACGTGATGCGCGATGCTGGATTTGGAGGCATGAGGCTTGAACGCTGCGTGTGATTGCACCACAGCTGCCCGTGGAAGACTGCAATGTCTGGGGAAGGTCATTCTGGAATGTGTTCTAACATTTGCCTGTTACTGTAGAGTCTATGAAAATGGCTATGATTCTAGTTTGTCATTTGAAGGAATAATTAATGTGCATCACAGAACCATCAAAGTTGGAAAAGACCTTCGAGGTCATCAAGTCCAGTTGTTGACCTGACACCACTGTGGCCATTGAGCCATGCCTCAAAGTGTTGTGTTTCTTAACACCTCCAGGGACAGTGACTCCACCACCTCCCTGGGCAGCCTGTTCCAATGCCTGACCACTCTGTATGTAAAGAATTGTTTCCTAATATCCAACCTAAACCTCCCCTGGCACAATTTCAGGCCATTTCCTCTCATTCTATCACTTTGTATTAGGGAGAATATTTTGACCCTCACCTCGCTCCAAACTCCTTTCAGGGAGTTGTGCAGAGCAATGAAGTCTGCTCTCAGTCTCCTCCTCTGCAGACTAAACAATTCCAGTTTCCTCATCCACTCCTTGTAGGACATATGTGTGTTCTAGGGATTTTGTTTAGGAATTTCTGACCTTTCCTTCGTTCTTCCAGAATTCTGCACACACCAGAGCAGTCATTCAAAGCAGAAGAGACATTTTGCATACAGCCATCATGATATTTGGGCATGATGACAGTCATTACGACATAGAGAACCTGGATGCAGATATCTTCAAAGACATTGGCTTTTTTTCCTTGCCAAGTGTTGCCTCTTTGATGGAAAAAGGACCAGGTTATAAGGACCAAACATTTCCCATGCAGAAAAATCTCTCATGCGCTACAACTACCTGAAGGGAGGTTGTAGCTGGGTGGAGTTGGTCTCTTCTGCCAAGCAACCAGCAACAAAACAAGGGGACACAGTCTCAAGTTGTGCTTGGAGGAGATCTAGGCTGGATGTTAGGAGGAAGTTGTTGCCAGAGAGTGATTGGCATTGGAATGGGCTGCCCAGGGAGGTGGTGGAGTCACCATCCCTGGAGGTGTTGAAGCAAAGCCTGGATGAGGCACTCAGTGCCATGGTCTGGTTGACTGGCTAGGGCTGGGTGCTAGGTTGGCCTGGCTGATCTTGGAGGTCCCTTCCAACCTGGTTGATTCTATGATTCTATGATTTTAGTCAGATCATTAGTGGAGAGCACTTGCTCTGAAGCAGTTTTCTTGTAAATCACTGGTGTATGACTGAAAGTTCTTAGTGGCACTACCAAAATAGATATGGATTAATTGGAAGATATATTTCTCCTCTTGTCAAGGAGTTGCTATACTTCCATCATTACTTAATAGAATAAAGGCAAAAAGTTAGGTCAAGCCCTGGCTCTGTGAATTGTCTGCATTGCTAATGCTTCATCTCAGCTCCACACTGGGGCTGCCATTGCAAGACAGTTTTCTCCCAGACAGATCTGCTATAAAAGGGTTAACATTAAGCTTCAGGGGTATGAAATGTACTGCACGCATTTGGGATCATGGATTAGTCCACAGCTTACTTTTATTAATGAGCAATTGAATATAATAGCCAAACAATTAATTTCTCCACAAAGGCAGTGTTGGCTCATAGTGCAAGTCCTGGCACACTACTTCTAACAGTGAATTTGGAGCAGAAGGATGTTTTAATGCCTATCTGAATTGACAGCCAGCTGAAAACGTCCAGATCAGAACAGATGTTTTGGCTTTGCATCATCTAATCTTTGCCGGCTGCCCAGAATAATGCCCCAATTCAAGCCTCATGTCTCTCTTTTAAATAGAAAGCCTGGTAAAGCTATTAAAATTTGAGAAATTGTGCTGTGATTTAATTCAGTCAATATCTTAGGTTATGTTGGATGAAGACAAATTACTTCTGTTAGTTTGTTTGTTCCATTGTCTTTTCACTTCCTGAGGTCCTTGGGTTTGGTATTTTATTCAGTGCTTTCATAGAATCATAAAATCTACCAGGTTGGAAGAGACCTCCAAGAACATCCAGTTCAACATCCAGGCACAACTTGAGACTGTGTCCCCTTGTTGCTGGTTGCCTGGCAGAAGAGATCAACCCCATCTGGCTACAGCCTCCCTTCAATGACGTCACCCCTGACCTTCCTCTTCTGCAGGCTGCACACCCCCAGCTTGCTCAGCCTCTCCTTACAGGGTTTGTGTTCCAGGCCCCTCACCAGCTTCGTTGCCCTTCTCTGGACATGTTCCAGCACCTCAACATCTCTCTTGAATTGAGGAGCCCAGAACTGGACACAGTGCTTTGATTTCAGTCAAGGAAGACTATTCAATTACTTCTTTCAGTTTGTTTGTCAGTTGGGATGGCAGCAGCTCTAAAAAGAAGCAATTATTCCATTGTCTTTTCACTTCCTGAGGTCTTTGGTGTTTTATTCAGTGCTTTGATTTCAGTCAACTAATATCTTAGATTATGTTATTCAATCAATGGTTTAGCTTATGTTATTCAATCAATATCTTAGATTATGGTAGAGAAAGACAAATTACTTGTTTTAGCTTGTTTGTCAGTTGGGATGGCAGCAGCTCTAAAAAGAAGCAATTATTCCATTGTCTTTTCACTTCCTGAGGTCTTTGGTGCTTTATTCAGTGCTTTGATTTCAGTCAACTAATATCTTAGATTATGTTATTCAATCAATGGTTTAGTTTATGTTATTCAATCAATATCACAGTATCACAGTATCACCAAGGTTGGAAGAGACCTCACAGATCATCAAGTCCAACCCTTTACCACAGAGCTCAAGGCCAGACCATGGCACCAAGTGCCACGTCCAACCTTGCCTTGAACTGCCCCAGGGATGGCGACTCCACCACCTCCCCGGGCAGCCCATTCCAGTGTCCAATGACTCTCTCAGTGAATCTTAGATTATGGTAGAGGAAGACAATTACATTTCTTCTTTTGGTTTGTTAGTCTTTTGGGGTGGCAGCAGCTCTAAAAAGAAATAATTATTCTCCTGCCTTCGCACTTCCTGAGGTCTTTGGGTTTGGTAGTTTATTCAGTTTACACCTCCCTGTATTAGCACACAGAGCATGGAATATATGGTGCCTTCCTTTTAAAGCCTTCTTGTAAAGTGCCTGCCTGCATTGCTGTCTGTACTCTCATTTCACTACCAAATGCTGTTTCCCTGACAGTGAATGGTAAGATCTCAATCACCTTCAGTAGCACCGTGGCAATATCCCATTTCCTGCGCTACCTTGCTTTAATGCAAAGTCTTCCCTCCAGCCTGGCAATGAGCTAATGATCTAACTCTGCAGTTAGCACTGCTTTCACCAAGGGATTAAATCAGAAATCCTGGGAATTCCCTCCTGGCCCCAAACACTCTGATTCTGGTGGTTCTTGGAGATGTGAGCTGATGAACTGTAGCATGCTTCCTTTTTCTTTTGCTAAGGCTAAACTAATGGCTTTGATGCCATTAGTTTACCATAATATGGTAAATGCTGCACCATTAGTTTACCGTAACATGGTAAATGCTGCACCAATTAGCCTGGAGCTCTAAAGCCTAGAAGTGCTGATGTATTTAAGTGGAACTTCATGTTGGGAAGATATATTTAAGTCCACAGGAAGCCATACTTACCACCTTGTATTTGCAAAACCTTTAGGATGTAGAGTTCTATCCATTAGGTTGGAGCAAGGTGTGGGGCAGTATCTTCTTACCTACAACAAGTGATAGGACAAGAGAGAACAGTCTCAGGTTGTACCAAGGGAAAATCAGATTGGATATTAGGAAAAATTTCTTAACAGAAAGGGTGGTCAGGCACTGGAAGAGGCTGCCCAGGGAGGTGGTGGAGTCACCATCACTGGAGGTCTTTAAGAAAAGATGGGATGTGGCACTTGGCATGGTTTAGCTGTGTCATGGTGTTAGGTTATAGATTGGACTTGATGATCTCAGGAATCTTTTGCAGTCTCAATGATTCTGTGTGATTCTGTGGTTGTCAGGCACTGGAACAGGATGCCCAGGGAGGTGGTGAAGTCACCATCACTGGTGGCATGGTTTAGCTGTTGTCACGGTGTTAGGTTATAGGTTGGACTTAATCTCAGGGCTCTTTTCCAGCCTCAGTGGTTCTGTCTGATTCTGTGGTTGTCAGACATTGGAAGAGGCTGTGCAGGGAGGTGGTGCAGTCACCATCCCTAGGAGCATTTCAGACACATGGATGTGGTGTTGAAGCATATGAAGCTTCGCAGTAGTGGTGTGACTGTGAGCTCTAGACAAGCAGTTGGAGTTGATGATCTCAAAGATGCTTTCCAACCCCAATGATTCTGTCATTAGATTATAGGTAGTACATTACAGATGCATAGGAACTGGGTAGAACTGTGATCAAACCAATACTGTGCACCCCAAGGACCTCACCAGCTCCTGTGTAGGTCAGTTGGGTGTAACCCATCCATGTATGCTTTGACAACATTTCTTTGGATGATCTCAGTATGGAAAACCAAAGCATATTTGATTTTGAATGCATTCCTTCTTTCACACATCTGGCTGAAACCCCTTACCAAGAATGAGTGAATGAAATCATTGCATCATCTTCTAGGGCAGTCTGGGCTTCCTTGAGATTAACTGTTCATGTCTGCTCAGTACTGAGAGTAACTCCATGGCAGACACAAAATCATGGAATGATAGAATGGCTTGGGTTGGAAGGGACTTCCAAAGGTCATCTAGTCCAGCTCCCTCTGAAGTGAGCAGGGGCATCCTCAGCTGTATCAGGTTGCCCAAAGCCTGTTCCAGTGCTCCACTGCCCTCGTTGTAAAGAACTTGTTCCTAACATCCAACCTAAATCTATTCCTCTCTAATTTCAAACCATTGCTCCTCATTCTATCACTGCAGACCTTTGTAAACAGTTCCTCTCCAGCCTTCTTGTAGGCCACCTTCAGGTACTGGAAAGCTGCTATTAGTTCTCCCCAGAGGCTTCTCTTCTCTAGGCTGAACAAGCACAGAGGAGAGGTGTTTCAGGAGTTGGTCCTGAGCTCGCTGCTTCACAGGAGTGTCAAAATGTTGTAATGTGCCACAGGCTTTGCACTGCAGCTGCTGATCAAAGCCTGCCTTTGGCAAACAGGGGGAATGGCTTTAAGATGGAGTGGGGTGGATCTAGACTGGATATTAGAAAGAACTTCTTTACAGTGAGGGTGGTGAGACACTGGAACAGGTTGTGGATAGCCCTTCCCTGTAGGTGTTCAAAGCCTTGAGCAGCTGGTTCTAGTGGAAGGTGTCTGCCCATGGTGGGGTGGCAGGGTGGAACTAGATCATCTTTAAGGTCCCTTTGAACCCAAACCATTCTATTATTCTATGGAATTCTTAACCTGAAGCTCATGGGTAGTGTTCAGTTGGCTAGTCATGGACTCACAGCTTCACCCCAGCATGTCAGCAAATACATATGCTGCACTTGAAACCAGTGTTTGGGAAGCTGATGTTAGGAAAGGAAGGGTTTAGCTCCACTCCAGGGGTGAGTGTTCAGTTCTTTCTCACCTTACCTTTTCACCCAGAGACACTGCCTGGTCCTGCAGCACAAGATGTTAACAGCTCCAAACAGATTGGGAGACCAAATGAGTGTTTAATGGCACTGTCATGCAATTTCAGATTACATAGAAGCATTCTTTCCTTTCATGTGATTCTCTCAGGTGGGATCCTTCCAGGAAAAGGAAAGGCTGGATACCCAAAGATGGGGGAGCTGCATTCCCATCTTAGCTGGTAGCTCCCATGTTAGTTGGTGAACCTCCCCCAGGCTGAAATGGCTGGGAAACATTGGCTCCTATCCCAAATGAGGGAGAGAGCCTACATCCCCTGGCACTGTCCCAGCTCCTCCCAGCAACACTACAGGTGCCACACGAAGTCACAGAATCACAGAAACATCCAGCTTGGAAAACCTCCTCAGGATCACCAAGTCCAACCTGGAACCCTTCTCTGCAAGATTCACCTTAAACTGTAGCCCCAAGCACCACATCCAAACTGCCCTTAAACACATCCAGGGTGGGTGACTCCACCACCTCCTTGGGCAGTTCATTCCAGTCCCTGACCACTCTCTCCATGAAAAACGTTTTTCTAATGTCCAATCTAAACCTGCCCAGTCCCAGTTTGAGGCCATTACCTCTTCTGTCTCCAGCTACCTGTGAGACCAGCAGCAGCCTCTCCACAACTTCCCTTCAGGTAGCTGTCAGCAGTGAGGTCTCCCCTCAGCCTCCTCTTTTCCACACTAACCATCCTCAGCTCCCTCAGTCACTCCTTGTAAGATTTATTCTCCAGGCCCTTCCCCAGCTTCCTTGCCCTCCTCCAGACCTGCTCCAACACCTCCACATCTCTCTTGTATTGTGGAGGCTAAAATTGAACACAGGACTTGAGGTCTGGCCTCACCAGAGCCACGTCCAAGAGTACAATCACCTCCCTGCTCCTGCTGGCCACAGCATTTTCAGCACAAGCCAGGATGCCATTGGCCTTCTTGGCTGCTTGGGAATCTGATCCCACACAAAGCTTTTTCAGCTTTCCCTGCTGCATGGTGGTGCATCATCAGCCCAGAAAGTCACTGTCTTCCTTCAGCTCTCAGTTAGCAGTCAGTATTTTGCATGTTCAACATCAGGAGTTGTAGGGATTCACCTTACAGTGACCTAAGTCCTTGTGGTGAGAGAATGCTTCAGAGAAGAGAGGACATCTGGCTTCAAACTCCTTCAGGCAGAGAAAGTCTGGGCTGATCTCTTCTACCTCTTATGAGGAGCTTTGTACCAGAGCCTTTTCTTCGGTAGAGCCAGGAAAGCTCACAGGGAGTTTTGGGCTGAGCCAAGCCATACTTTGTGCTGCATTTGCCCTCTTGTTGAAACTTATTGCCAGCTCTGCTTACTGAATCTAGTTACAAATCATGATTCATTTCTTCATGCCTGTATTTTCCTAGCAACCAATGGCATTTGTCACAATAGAGCTCGATTTAGTTCTGATTGAGTAGCTCCTGAATAGCTCCTGAGCATTTTTCCAGCCAGCTGCCACCTAGGTGTCACAGATTTACAGGTCACTCCTGCAGAAGTGCAGTCTGAAAGGAAGGGGAAGCAAGGTGATGGGTTGGCCTCTTTTCCTCCAGTAACAAGCAGTAGGATGAGAAGAAGTTGCATCAGGTTTGTTTCTATTGGACATGAGGAAAAAATTCTTCCCCAGAAGGGTTGCCAAGCCCTGAAACAGGCTGCCCAGGACAGTGGTGGAGTCACCATTCCTGGAGGGATTTGGAAGCTGTGTGGATGTGGTGCTGGGTGCCATGGTTTGAAGCTGTGTGGATGTGGTGCTGGGTGCCATGGGTTAAAGCTGTGTGGCTGTGATGCTGGGTCCCATGGTTTAAAGCTGTGTGGCTGTGATGCTGGGTCCCATGGTTTAAAGCTGTGTGGCTGCGGTGCTGGGTGCCATGGTTTGAACCTGTGTGGATGTGATGCTGGGTGCCATGGTTTAAAGCTGTGTGGATGTGGTGCTGGGTGCCATGGGTTAAAGCTGTGTGGCTGTGGTGCTGGGTGGCTGTGGTTTAAAGCTGGGTGGATATGGTGCTGGGTGCCATGGTTTGAAGCTGTGTGGATGTGGTGCTGGGTGCCATGGTTTAAAGCTGTGTGGCTGTGGTGCTGGGTGCCATGGTTTAAAGCTGTGTGGCTGTGGTGCTGGGTGCTATGGTTTAATGGTGACCTAGCAGTGTTGGGCTAACAGCTGGATTTGAATTATCTTAAATGTCTTTCCAAGCTAAGCAATTCTACACTGACCTCTCAAAACCTTTCCATCATTAAGAGGCAAACCCCTCCCAAGGAGATGAATTAGCAGCTAACTGGAGCATGATCTACCTCTCAGCAAATTTTACAGAGAAAATAAGTCCTTTTCCTTCTCTGTTTCTTCATCCTATGAGGAGAGGGTGAGGGAGCTGGGATTGTCTAGCCTCTGGAAAAGAGGAGGCTCAGGGCAGACCTCATTGCTGTCTACAACTACCTGAAGGGAGGCTGTAGCCAGGTGGGGATTGGTCTCCTCTCCCAAGCAACCAGCAATGGAACAAGGGGACACAGTCTCACGTTGTGCTGAGGGAGGTCTAGGCTGGATGTCAGGAAGAAGCTGCTGGCAGAGAGAGTGATTGGCATTGGAATGGGCTGCCCAGGGAGGTGGTGGAGTCACCATCCCTGGAGGTGTTGAAGCAAAGCCTGGCTGAGGCACTTAGTGCCATGGTCTGGTTGACTGTCTAGGGCTGGGTGCTAGGTTGGCCTGGCTGATCTTGGAGGCCTCTTCCAACCTGGCTGATTCTCTGGTTCTCTCCATTTAGGAAAATCGATGGCACCCACACAGAGGAGGACCACATTGAGCTGACAGAAGAGGGGCAGCCAGTGCAGGCGAGCCCCCGCGGGCTGGCACCCTGCGACTGCTCCTGCTGCGGGCTGCCCAAGCGCTACATCATTGCCATCATGAGCGGCCTGGGCTTCTGCATCTCCTTTGGCATCAGGTGCAACCTGGGCGTTGCCATTGTGGAAATGGTGAACAATAACACTGTGTATGTGAATGGAAAGCCAGAGCTGCAGGTGAGGAGTTCTCTTCCTTTTGGTGCAACGTTGTCAAAGTGCCACATTTTGCGTGTGGCTTTGGGCAGGTCACTGCAGGAAAGACACTGAGGAGCTGGGGCGTGTCTAGAGAAGGGCAACAAAGCTGCTGAACATTCTTATGAGGGATGGCTGGGGTTGTTCAGTCTGGAGAAGAGGAGGCTGAGGGGTGACCTTATTGCCCTCCACCACTCTCTGAAAGGAGATCTCTTTGCTCTCTCCAACTACCTACAAGGATACTGTAGTGAGCTGGCTGCTGTTCTCTTCTCCCTGGTATCGGGTGACAGAACGAGAGGAAATGGCTTGAAATTGTTCCAGGAGAGGTTTAGATTGGATACCAGGAAAATTGCTTTACAGAAAGAGTGGTCAGGCATAGGTGAAGTGGTGGAGTCACCATCCCTGGAGATGTTCAACTGATGTATGGATATGGCACTTTGGGCCATGGTGGTAGGCTGATGGTTGGTGTCCATGACCTTAGAGGGCTTTTCCATCCAAAACCAATCCCAAGGCTGCAGTCAGGTGGGAGTTGGTCTCTTCTACCTGGTGTCAGGGGATAGAATATGGCCTGAAATTGTGCCAGGGGAGGTTTAAATTGGGTATTAGGAAAAAAATTGCTGCAAGAGTGGTCAGGGATTGGAATAGGTTGCCCAGGGAGGTGGTGGAGTCGCGCTTCAGGACAGGGTTTAATGGCCATGGTGGCCTCAGGCTGGCAGTCAGACTTGCTGACTTCATAATTTAGAATCATAGAATCAACCAGGTTGGAAGAGACCTCCAAGATCACCCACTCCAACCTGTCACCCAGCCCTATCCAGTCAACTAGACCATGGCACTAAGTGCCCCAGCCAGGCTTTTCCTGAACACCTCCAGGGATGGTGACTCCACCACCTCCCTGGGCAGCCCATTCCAATGCCAATCACTCTCTCTGCCAACAACTTCCTAACAACATCCAGCCTAGACCTCCCCCAGCACAACTTGAGACTGTGTCCCCTTGTTCTGTGGCTGGTTGTCTGAGAGAAGAGACCAACCCCACCTGGCTACAGCCTCCCTTCAGGTAGTTGTAGACAGCAATGAGGTCTGCCCTGAGCCTCCTCTTCTGCAGGCTGCACACCCCCAGCTCCCTCAGCCTCTCCTCATAAGGTTTGTGCTCCAGGCCTCTCACCAGAGGTCTTTTCCAACCAAAAACAATTCTGAGGCTGCAGTCAGGTGGGAGTTGGTCTCTTCAACCCAGTATCAAATAGAATGTGGCCTGAAATGACAGGATATTAGGGATTCAGGGGAGGTTTAAATTGGACAGTAGGGGGGAAAAGTACTGCAAGAGTGGTCAGGGACTGGAATAGGTTGCCCAGGGAGGTGGTGGAGTCACACTTCAGGACAGGGCTTAATAGCCATGGTGTCTCAGGCTGACAGTCAGACTTGCTGACTTCAGAGGTGTTTTCCAGGTGAAACAATTGTGTGATTGTGCATGGAAGTGCTGTGTATACAGAGATCACGAACCAAACCAAGGGAGAGAAACACATCTCAGTTCACACAGGGGTGGAGGTGCTTCACTCCTCTTTAGGTGTTGAAGTCATGGTAAAAATCTGTAAGATCTGAGGATCTGCAGTGTGACAGAGGATGTAAGGAGCAGAAATGAGAGCTGGATTGGCTGGTGTGCCTATCAGCTCCTGATCTTTCAGCTATAGACAGAATTTGTAGCAGTAGCAGAAGCTTTCACTAGTCATTTACTGTCTCTCAGGAAGCACCCTCTGATGGGTTGTGCTGTAGAAAGAATTATGAATTGCTCTGTGCAGCACTGCATTCACTCTATTCAGAGCAGTAGGTGACTTTTAAGGCCTTAAAGCAGTTGCTGGTAATAAGGCAACAGGTTTTGACAAGTTATTGGCAGTGTGGCAAGCTGTGCAGAGGTATTCAGAGCAAGGGGCCAAGCTACCCTCCAGTTTTCATTAGATGGTCTCTAGTTCACAGCAGAAGCCTCCAAACCTTTAACAATGCACACAAGGAAATGCAGCCAATAGAACAGAATCACAGAATCAGTCAGGGTTGGAAGGGACCACAAGGATCAGCTAGTGGCAACCCCCCTGCCATGGGCAGGGACACCCTACCCTGGATCAGCCTGGCCACAGCCCCATCCAGCCTGGCCTTAAACACCTCCAGGGATGGGGCCTCAACCACCTCCCTGGGCAACCCAGTCCAGGCTCTCACCACTCTCGTGCTCAACAAGAACAAGAAGAGTGTGGCCAGCAGATCAAGGGAGGTTCTCCTGCCCCTCTACTCTGCCCTGCTGAGACCTCATCTTGAGTACTGTGTTGAGTTTTGGGTTCCCCAGTTTAAGAAGTACAGGGATCTGCTGGAGAGGGTCCAGCTGAGGGCTATGAGGATGATTATGGGACTGGAGTACTGCCTGATGAGGAGAGGCTGAGGGACCTGGGGCTGCTTAGTCTGGAGAAGACCAAGAGGGGATTTAACTCTTTATAAACATCTGAGAGCTGGGGGTCAGGAGTGGGGGACAGGCTCTGCTCACTGCTGCCTGGGATAGGACAGGGAGCAATGGATGGAAGCTGCAGCACAGGAGGTTCCAGCTCAACACAAGGGAGAAATTCTTTACTGTAAGGGTCCCAGAGCACTGGCACAGGCTGCCCAGAGAGGCTGTGGGGTCTCCTTCTCTGGACACTTTTAAGACCTCTCTGGATGTGTTCCTGTGTGATCTGTGCTAGACTGTGTGGTCCTGCTCTGGCAGGGGGCTTGGACTGGATGATCTCTTTGGGTCCCTTCCAACCCCTGGTGATTTTGCCCTCAGAAATTAACACTGCCTAGAACATAAGATGGAAATAACAAGTAGAAAATCTGAGTTTCAAAACAGCAATGGAAGTCAGCACAGGAAAAGTTGGTCTCTTGTCAGAACATACTGATGAAGAGGGAATCCTCTAGCTGTGTGTAAACATGTCTGGCTAATTAATGCCATCTTCCTCCCTGCAGGTCAAATGATGAGCTGGTTTTCAATCTGCTTATTTGAAAAGAAATAAACAGCAACCTGCTGGGGAAAACTGGTTCTTCTGACACACATAAAATAATTCAGGGGGGGGAAAAACAAGGGGTTTCACTCTGGTTTTCATTTCTCAGTAGCGTTTTAGTGACACTTTTAATCCAGAATCTGAGGCATGGGTGCTGCTCCCTCACATTATGCTTGGCCACCCTTCTCTGCCATGTGATCCACATAAAAATGATGATGAAGGAAAACATCCTGGTTTCACTTTGCTCCAAAACTGTCCTCTTGAACCGAGGGTTCAAGGAGAAAACATCAACACTGACCTTACAGTAGTATGATTACACTGAGTCAGGTCCTGCCTGACCTCCCTTTCTTTTCCTCACTTCCTCCCTGTTTCGCCCTGAGCTTTGTCTGTCCCTCCTCTAAAGAGGGTAGGTCAAGCAGGATTGGCAGACAACAAAAGATGTCCTTCTTCAGGAAGAGCAAACCGAAATGGATGTATAGGGTGAAAGAATTTCTTTTGACCCCAGGTGCTTTGCACCAGGAACAATTCTGTGCCCAAATCCAGCTGCACAAATGGCATCAGGATGGTGACTTCTGTGTGAACTCCCAGGAGTGGTGGTGACCTGCACAGTTATGAGAGCATGTTTCTGCTTACAGCATTGTGTCCTGTTTCCTTTACAGAAAGCCCAATTCAACTGGGACCCAGAGACAGTGGGACTCATTCATGGGTCCTTTTTTTGGGGTTACATTGTGACACAGATTCCAGGAGGGTTCATCTCAAACAAATTGGCTGCTAACAGGTAAGAAAACAATACTCACAAGAAGTCAGCTTTACAGCCTGATGGCTTCAGAATTTAAATGATGAAGTCTGAATTAATGTGTTCCAAGAGAAGGCTCTGGGCAGACCTTACAGTGGCCTTTCAGGACCTGAAAGGGACCTACAAGAAAGCTGGGGAGGGACTGTTTAGAAGGGCTTGTAGTGATAGGACAAGGGGCAATGGTTTTAAAGCAGAGAAGGCAGATTTAGAATCATAGAATCAACCAGGTTGGAAGAGACCTCCAAGCTCATCCAGTCCAACCTATCACCCAACCCTGTCCAATCAACCAGACCATGGCACTAAGGGCCTCATCCAGTCTTTTCTTGAAGACCCCCAGGGACAGTGTTAGGAAGTTCTTTGCTGTGAGGGTGGTGAATCATTGGTGCAGGTTGCCCAGAGAGGTGGTGGGGGCCCTGCCTCTGGAGAGAGCAACCTGATCTGGGTGGAGATGTTCCTGCTTCCTGCAGGGGGATTGGACTAGATGACCTTTAAAGGTCCCTTCCATCTCAAACCATCCCATGACTCTATGATTCTGTATCTGAAACACAATGTGCAGTGTTTATGTTTGTGCCCCCAAATGGTACTCAATTTCTGTGATGGCTCTATTGCTGATCTCACAATTCACCTTGATCATCTCAAACATCTGCACTTTTCTGCTCTGAACTACAGTGACTTTTGGAGAATGTTAGGAAAAGGACACCTAACACCTAATGATATTATAGCATTTATCTTTCAGAAGTTGTCTTAGTGCTTTTTAGCTCAACTTCACATCTAACAGAATCTTCCAGCAGCGTTTCACAGAATCACAGAATTAACCAGGTTGGAAGAGACCTCTAAGGTCATCCAGTCCAGCCTATACCTAGCCCTTCTAATTAACTAAACCATGGCACTAAGTGCCTCATCCAGCCTCCTTTTAAACACACCTCCAGGGATGGTGACTCCACCACCTCCCTGGGCAGCCTATTTCGATGCCAATCACTCTTTACATGTAGAACTTCTTCCTAACATCCAGCCTAAACCTGCCCTGTTGCAGTTGGAGACTGTGTCCTCTTTTTCTGTCACTGGGTGCCTGGGAGAAGAGCCCAACCCCACCTGGCTACAGCCTCCTTTCAGGTAGTTGTAGACAGCAATGAGCTCTGCCCTGAGCCTCTTCTTCTCCAGGCTGCACACCCCCAGCTCCCTCAGCCTCTCCTCATAGGGTTTGTGCTCCAGGACCCTCCCCAGCTTTGTTGCCCTTCTATGGACATGTTCAAGCACCTCAATATCTTTCTTAAATTGAGAAGCCCTGGACTGGACACAGCACTCAAGGTGTGGCCTGACCAGTGCTGAGTACAGGGGCAGAAGGACTTCCCTGGTCCTGCTAGCCACACCATTTCTCACACAGGCCCAGATGCCATTGGCCTTCTTAGCCACCTGGGCACACTGCTGGCTCATGTTCAGTGGCTGTCACCCAGTACCCCAAGGTCCCTTTCCTGGCTGCTCTCAGCCACTCTGTCCCCAGCTTTTTTCCTTTTTTGACCTTTTTACCTTTAAAAATTCCCAGTGAGCTGAAGCTGGGCATGTAGGAATTACACAGCTACTTATGTTCTGAAGACACAAATTCATCCTCATGCACACAGACATCCTTGCCATGGCAGGACACAGTACTGACTCTAATAAGGATTGTCCACAACTTGTAATGGAAGCTCATGATTTCTGTTTTGGGAACTCTGAGCATCTCTACAGATTCCCTCTCTGTTCATTGTGTTTATGGGATGATTTTTTTTAATGGGAGTATGAAAAGCAGTTGTTTTTGCCAAATGTAACTTTGGTTTGGGGCTTTTACTTCAAGAGCTCCTCACAGCTTGGAACAGGGTCGCAAGAAAGCGGCAGATTGTCTGAAGCCAGCTGGTTGTGCATGAGCTCATGAGCTGTGCATGCTAAGGGTGTTTGGGATCTTCAGATAAAAGAGATGGTTGGCACTCATCCCATCCTCTGCAAACAAAAGCTGACTTATCTGCAAATGCTTTCAAAACTGGAAATGGGCTTTCAGACTCAGCTCTGTACTGCTTTCCTCAAAGTCCTCTGCTCTCTTCCTTCTGCAAAGAGCTAGAAGGGTTACAATGCTGCCTGGGCATTCTGCCCACCTGTGTGCCCTTGTGGAAATGACTCCAGGACACAATCATCCCATGGAACTGCTCAGAATCATAGAATCAGCCAGGTTGGAAGAGACCTCCAAGATCATCCAGCCCAACCTAGCACCCAGCCCTAGCCAGTCAACCAGACCATGGCACTAAGTGCCTCATCCAGGCTTTGCTTGAACACCTCCAGGGACGATACTCCACCACCTCCCTGGGCAGCCCATTCCAATGCCAATCACTCTCTCTGCCAACAACTTTCTCCTAACATCCAGCCTAGACCTGCCCTGGCACAACTTGAGACTGTGCCCCCTTGTTCTGTTGCTGGTTGCCTGTCAGAAGAGACCAACCCCACCTGGGTACAGCCTCCCTTCAGGTAGTTGTAGACAGCAATGAGGTCTGCCCTGAGCCTCCTCTTCTCTAGGCTAGTTCTCTAAGCTAAACAATCCCAGCTCCCTCAGCCTCTCCTCACAGGGTTGTGTTCCAGGCCCCTCACCAGCTTTGTTGCCCTTCTCTGGACATGTTCCAGCACCTCAACATCTCTCTTGAATTGAGGAGCCCAGAACTGGACACAGCACTCAAGGTGTGGCCTGACCAGTGCAGAGTACAGGGGCAGAAGAACCTCCCTTGTCCTGCTGGCCACACTGTTCCTGATGCAGGCCAGGATGCCATTGGCTCTCTTGGCCACCTGGGCACACTGCTGGCTCAGAGAATTTCTGTTGGCAGAAGTAGGATTCACAGGTCTGGCTAACTCCGTGGTTTTCCTTTACGTCTCATTGCCCTGGGGAGGTTCACCAATAGTGTCAGTTTCAGAGGGGTTACACAAGAGCTGGAAACCAAGAGATCTGTGGCCATTCTCTGAAGTCACCAATCCCTAAAAAGACAAATGCTTTCTTCTGCCCCAGCTGCACTCTGGCAATGAGATGTATTATTCTACCCCATTACTGACATTGCAGATCTAGCTGCAGATTCTTGTCTTGTTCTGCTCAGCACTGTGCAGCCCTGAACATACATGGATATGGCCACCTCAGGAACTCCTGTAATGCAAACAATCATCTGCAGTAATGTAGGATTCAAATGAGTCTCAGAGCAGCTAAGAAACCTGAATACTTTAGGGTGTTGCACCCCAACCATCCAATGCCATGTAATTGGCTTTATACCTTTGTCCGAATTTGTGTAAGTCAGAGAATCATGGAATGGGTTAGGTTGGAAAGGACCTCAAAGCTCCCCCAGTTCCAAACCCCTGCCACAGGCAGGGGCACCTCCCACTAGAACAGGTTGTTCAAGGCTTCATCCAACTTGGCCTTTAACACCTCCAGGGAGGGAGCAGCCACAACCTCTCTGGGCAACCTGTGCCAGTGTCTCACCACCCTCACTGCAAAGAACTTCTTCCTAACAGCCAGTTTCAGTCTCCCCCTCTGCCAGTTTAAACCCATTACCCCTTGTCCTGTCATTACAAGTCCTTGTCAATAGTCCCTCCCCAGCCTTCTTGTAGCTCCCTTCAGATACTGGAAGGCCACTAGAAGGTCTCCTCAAAGCCTTCTCTTGTCCAGGCTGCAGAGCCCCAACTCTCTCAGCCTGTCCTCACAGCAGAGCTGCTGCAGCCCTCTGAGCATCTTGGTGACCTCCTCTGGACTCACTCCAACAGTTCCATGTCCTTGCATTGGGGGCTCCAGAACTGCACACAGTACTCCAGGTGAGGTCTCATGAGAACAAAGGGGCAGAATCCCCTCCCTTGCCCTGCTGGTCACCTTCTCTTGCTGCAGCCCAGCCCAGGGCTGCTGTCTGGGCTGCACTCACACTGCAGGCTCACGTTGAGCTTTTCATCAAGCAAGACCTCCAGGTCCTTTTTCTGAGGGCTGCTCTCAGCCATTCACCACCCAGCCTGTAGAAAAAGGTTCCTAACCATTTAGTGACAATGTCCCTTTAACTTGCTGCTAGGAGCTGAGGGTCTTGAACAAAAGAGGTGTCTTTATTCTCAGGGTGTCACTTCGGGTCTTGGAGCAAGACAGGGCAGCTTTGGGCTGACCTCCAACCTCCGACGTGCTGCGGTCCTCAGGGCCACCAACTGCTGCAGCTCTGTAGCTATAGAATGAAAGATCTGCTGCACAAAGGCAGCCTGTAGGGAGCCAGACGTGGTAGCTGGGACTTGCAGACCACACAAAGAAGACAGTAAGCTGCTGAGGATTAGTAGCAAACCATGCCAGTTAAGTGGTGCTTGGCACTTGTGCAAAGCTACTGCCAGTGCTGGGATTTTTCCCGGTGCTGTAACAGGATCTTAGAAGGGATCCTCATGCATAGCAGCTGCCACAGGTGGTGGAGAAATGAACAATTCATATTCAGAGTTCATAAGACAGCTATGGAACCTCATTTGTTGCACAGGAGGAAAGCCTGAGTCAGGCAGATGTTGATATGTATGGAATTGAGTCAGTGAAGTTCAGCTCACTCCTACCAACGGTAGTTGTCCAAGAACTGTTCCACTTCATTGCTCCCAGCCTCTTTCTTGTTTTTCACTGGTGTCTTTTGTGGCCAGCAGCCTCACTGTTTTTCACACGACCTCCTGATGTCTTTCCACAAGCTGAGCACTTTTGCTTTGCTCTGCAGCATCAGTGCCTGGCCAGGCTGAAGCCCATGCCATAGTGAAACGAGTGGCCTGCAGCACAGCGTCCTTCGTGCCCAGCACAGGGCAGTAGGTGTGCACACCTCTGGTTACATACAGCAAAGCCTGTGTCTGTACAGGGCAAAACCCCCACAGACTGTGGTGAGTGAGGCAGATAGAGCTCTGAGTGCTGCTCCACAGCCTCCCAGTGGCCTGGATTTCCAGAGGTGCTGCTCAGATCCATTACCACTATGCAGAAGTTTCTGCTATCTATTTCTCTACCTGGTGCCAACATTTGAGAAGCTGCAAACGATTTCCCACAGGCATTGGGCTCCAAGTGCATTTAGAACCTCCAATGACTTGTGCCCAGCTGCAGCAAGTGCTCTTCCCAAGCAGGATAAGAAAATGTTGATGTGTTTTTCACAGAGGTTATCTTGTAGAAACTCCTCACCTGTGTAGTAGTTACAAAGGGCACTTGCAGCTATTATTTGGACTCATGAGGCTGTGCTCTGTGAGACTGTTTCTGTGGCTGTACCTGATAACAGTGTTATGCAGACATAATTAAACTCCCTTTCATGTTACTTTGTTTTCTATAGGGTATTTGGAGCAGCTATCTTTCTAACATCCACACTGAACATGTTCATCCCTTCTGCTGCAAGAGTGCATTATGGCTGTGTGATGTTTGTAAGGATCCTGCAAGGTCTGGTGGAGGTAGGAGCACTCCTCATTTTGGTCCTTTCCTATATCACTTGGTTGTGGTGATTTGGTTCTGTAAAACCATAAGATCTTTTACTCAGATGATTACTTCTTACTTATATTTAGGCTGAGGATTTTTTTTAAGTCATGCCATTTTCTGGTTTAAAAGTTTGCTTAAAAAGAACTGAGAAGTTTAAGGGGTTGGTGCTGCAGTTTGATCTATTTTAGTTTGCTTTCTTTTGCCACCCAGTGCACATAGCAAACAGCATTTTCACCCCAGAACACACTGCCATTGAAGTGATTACCCAGATCAGTTAGGTGTCTTTGTACTCAGACAGCAGAGCTCTTTCAGGTTCATCTCATCCTTTCCATGGTGATAAACAGCTAGACAGGTTGGACAGTATGAGCAACTCCTTGAAGTGGAAATGCAGTGAAAGCAAATCATATGATCTGTGAAATGTCCACCAGGGTGTCACCTACCCAGCCTGCCATGGAATGTGGAGTAAGTGGGCTCCTCCCTTGGAGAGAAGCAGGTTGGCCACCACGTCCTTCTGTGGTAAGTGGCTAGGGTGGTTTACATGAGTGCACTGAGTCACTGAATCACTGCATCATAGAATTGTTTGGGTTGGAAAAATCTTTAAGGTCATCAAGACCCTGTTCAGTATCTTTATTGATGATCTGGACCAGGGGATTGAGTCCAGCATCAGTAAGTTTGCAGATGACACCAAGCTAGGAGCAGCTGTGGAGCTGTTGGAGGGTAGCAGAGCCCTGCAGAAGGACCTTGCCAGGCTGGATGGGTGGGCAGAAGCCAATGGGGATGAGATTTAACAAGGCCAAGGGCAGGGTTCTGCACTTTGGCCACAACAACCCCAAGCAGCACTACAGGCTGGGGACACAGTGGCTGAGAGCAGCCAGAAAGAAAGAGACCTGGGGGTACTGGTAGAGAGTAGCTGAAGATGAGCCAGCAGTGTGTCCAGGTGGCCAAGAGAGCAAATGGCATCCTGGCCTGGCTCAGGAACAGTGTGGCCAGCAGGATAAGGGAGGTTGTTCTGCCCCTGTACTCAACACTGCTCAGGCCACACCTTGAGTACTGTGTCCAGTTCTGGGCTCCTCAACTCAAGAGAGATGTTGAGATGTTGCAACATGTCCAGAGCAGGGCAACAAAGCTGGTGAGGGGCCTGGAGCACAGCCCTGTGAGGAGAGGCTGAGGGAGCTGGGGGTGTGCAGCCTGCAGAAGAGGAGGCTCAGGGCAGACCTCATTGCTGTCTACAACTACCTGAAGGGAGGCTGTAGCCAGGTGGGGTTGGTCTCTTCTGCCAGGCAAGCAGCAACAGAACAAGGGGACACAGCCTCAAGTAGTGTCAGGGGAGGTCTAGGCTGGATGTTAGGAGGAAGTTGTTGCCAGAGAGAGTGATTGGCATTGGAATGGGCTGCCCAGGGAGGTGGTGGAGTCACTGTCCCTGGAGGTGCTGAAGCAAAGCCTGGATGAGGCACTTAGTGCCATGGTCTGGCTGATTGGCTAGGGCTGGGTGCTAGGTTGGCCTGGGTAGGACCTTGGAGGTCTCTTCCAACCTGGCTGAGTCTATGATTCTGTGTCTGGCTGCTGACCTAACAGCACAGCCTGAGGGTTGCACACTCCCAATGCCAGCTGTACTTGGGTGTTTGGGCTGGAGGCACAGCAGGAGCCTGGCAGCATATCTGCAGCCAGCAGGAGTTCTGCACACCGAGAAGGCTTTTGGAACTGGGCTGCTGGGTTCCCTGGAGCTGACCTCATGTGCCAGAGGGTTAGGAGGGTGTCTCCAGCACACACAGCTTATGCCTCTGTGGTTGTTTACTATCACCTCTAGCTCTGCAAATCCCATTTACTACAGGGCACAGCCCCTCTAGCTGAGACTAGTGATACTACACCTGTCCTTACTCCCACCTGAGACCAAGTTTACAGTTGCCATCCCACTCTCCATGCTTACAAGAAAGCATGGTGCCAGTTGCCATAGAATGGTTTGGGTTGGAAGGGGCCTTAAAGATGATCTAGTGCCAAACCCCCAGCCATGGGCAGGGACATTTTACAGTAGATCAGGTTGCTCAAGGCCTTGTCCACCCTGACCTTGACCACCTCCAGTGCCCCCATTAGCCCCTGCCTGAATGATCTGCATGGGAGGCTGGGCTGGGCTGTCGTAGCTGATGTGTTTTCCTAATCCTTTTATGTCCCCAGGGTCCTATGCTGGTGCAGTGGTTGCCATGCCACTGGCAGGTGTGTTGGTCCAGTATATAGGATGGTCCTCAGTCTTCTATATTTATGGTGAGTTGCTTCACAGAAAGGGTCTCTGCACAGGCTGCTGCTGCCAGCAGTTCTGTTTAACCTGCTCAGAGGGGAATGAAGATGCTGCAAATGAGTGTCTCAATTTATTCTCTACTTACTGCAGCTTCTGAAAGCCTTTGCAATGTACTCATCCATTGTGGAATGTTTTTAAACGGCCATGAGCAGGCTACAGCCACCAGTGGCAGTGCTGGCTGCAGCTGCAGCTGCTGCTCTGTGGCACAAATGCTCAGGTGATAGGTGTGCTGCAGCAGACACCCACAGTGACAGCTGCAGCGCCTGCTGCTAACTGGGGAGCTGAACACCTGGGACACCTGCTCTGAGACCCCTGCCCCATGCTGCTCGCCCTCAGTAGCAGCAGTGCAGAGTGCTCCCCTCACAGGGGCACGACCTCCTGGCTGTGCTGTGCTGCCTCATGCTTCCTCCTGTGGCACACAACGGAGCTCTCACAGGCAGCCTTGCACAGCAGCAGCCCAGTTGTGATGGGTTTGCTCTACAGACACAGGGTACACTTTTACACAGGTCCTGACCACATGGAGGCTGAGGAGAGGCTGAGGGACCTGGGGCTTTTGGGTCTGGAGAAGAGAAGACTGAGAGGGGATTTAGCAAATGTCTATAACTATCTGAGGGCTGGGGGTCAGGAGTGGGGGACAGGCTCTGCTCACTGCTGCCTGGGATAGGACAGGGAGCAATGGATGGAAGCTGCAGCACAGGAGGTTCCACCTCAACACAAGGGAGAAATTCTTTACTGTAAGGGTCCCAGAGCACTGGCACAGGCTGCCCAGAGAGGTTGTGGAGTCTCCTTCTTTGGAGACTTTCAAGGCCTGTCTGGATGTGTTCCTGTGTGATCTGTGCTGGATTGTATGGTCCTGCTCTGGCAGGGGGCTTGGACTGGGTGATCTCTTTGGGTCCCTTGCAACCCCTGACATCCTGTGATCCTGTGGTTAGTGCTTTTCCCCTCCCCTGGTGCCACCCAGAAGCTTTGCTTCTGCTTTTTCTCTGTCCTATGCATATAAGGCCTGCAGATACAGGCTTTTAATGCTGAGCTTTGTTTCCCTGCCTCTGCAGGAATGTTTGGGATTGTTTGGTACATGTTCTGGTTGCTCAACGCCTATGAGAGCCCTGCTGCACATCCAACAATAACCAGTGAAGAAAAGACATATATAGAAATGAGTATTGGAGAAGGAGCCAGCCTAGCCAGTGCAAGTGTGAGTATGAAAGGCTCTTCTGGCTATGGTAGGTCAGCACTTGACGTGAGATGAGAGCTTGCAACGGAGTGGATGCTATGAACTGTGCAAGAGAAGCAGAATTGTTTGCTGTTGGTGTTCAGGAACTATTCCCTCTGAACTATTCCTTCTGAAATTTAGAGGATCAGCCTCGTGCACCTTGCTGGAATGGGCCCAGAGGAGAGCCACGGAGATAACCAGAGGGCCAGGGCACCTCTCCTATGAAGACAGGCTGAGAGAGTTGGGGCTGTTCAGAAGGCTCTAATGAGACCTTACAGCAGCACTTCAATGTCTGAAGGGGACATACAGGAAGGCTGGGGAAGGACTGTGTAGAAAGGCTTGGTAGCAATGGGATGAGGAGCTGTGGGTTTAAACCAGGGATATGAATGTGCTGGAATGTCTGCAGAGAAGGACCATGAGGATGACCAGAGAGCTGGAGCACCTCTCCTATGAGGAGAGACTGAGGGAGTTGAGGCTATTTGGTCTGGAGAGGGGAAGGCTCCAAGGTGACCTTATTGTGGCCTTTCAGTATCTTAAGGGAGGCTACAAGAAAGCTGGGGAGGGACTTTTTAGGATGTCAGGGAGTGACAGGACTGGGGGGGATGGAACAAAGCTAGAATTGGGTAGATTCAGACTGGATGTTAGGAAGAAGTTTTTCACCTGAGGGTGATGAGACCCTGGAACAGGTTGCCCAGGGAGGTGGTTGAGGCCCCATCCCTGGAGGTGTTTAAGGCCAGGCTGGATGAGGCTCTGGCCAGGCTGATCTAGGGTAGGGTGTCCCTGCCCATGGCAGGGGGGTTGGAACGAGATGATCCTTGCGGTGCCTTCCAACACTGACTGATTCTGATTCTATGATTAAATTAGAGCAGAGCAGATTTATGTTAGCCATAAAGAAGTTCTTTACAATGAGAACAGGCTCCCCAGAGGTGCACAGTAGTCATCTTCAAAACCCTAACCATTCCAAGAAATTCCTCTGCTTGCCTTTTGCCACTCAGCTAGGAGATGCTGTTGCCTTGCACTCTAAGTGATTTGCAGTGTAAGCTGGATGCAAGGCACTGAACAGTCCTGCTACTAAAGATACTGAGCTCTTCATTCTGCCTTCTGCCTGCTTAAAAATGCCTTTAATTATTGTCTTCTAAATTTATGTCTTCTAGAAATTTAGTACTCCTTGGAAGAGGTTTTTCACTTCAATGCCAGTTTATGCAATTATTGTGGCAAACTTCTGCAGAAGCTGGACCTTCTATTTGCTCCTTATAAGCCAGCCTGCTTACTTTGAAGAAGTCTTTGGGTTTGCAATAAGCAAGGTAAATGTCTGAGATGATGCAATGACCTTCAGTGTCCTGGCTTCTGTCAGCAGCTTTGTGGCCAGCAGTAGTAGAGGAGTCATCGTGCCCTGGTGCTTAGCATTGGTGAAGGCTGCACCTTGAATACTGTGCTCAGTTTTGGGCCACTCATAACAAGAAAGACACTAAAGTGCTGGAGAGTGTCCAGGGAAGGACAATGGCATCCTGGCCTGCATCAGGAACAGTGTGGCCAGCAGGACAAGGGAGGTTATTCTGCCCCTGTACTCAGCACTGCTCAGGCCACACCTTGAGTACTGTGTCCAGTTCTGGGCTCCTCAATTCAAGAAAGAGGTTGAGGTGCTGGAACATGTCCAGAGAAGGGCAACAAAGCTGGTGAGGGGCCTGGAGCACAAATCCTATGAGGAGAGGCTGAGGGAGATGGGGTTGTTTAGCCTGGAGAAGAGGAGGCTCAGGGGTGATCTTATTACTGTCTACAACTACCTGAAGGGGCATTGTAGCCAGGTGGGGGGTGGCCTCTTCTCCCAGGCAACCAGCAATAGAACAAGGGGACACAGTCTCAAGTTGTGCCAGGGTAGGTATAGGCTGGATGTTAGGAAGAAGTTCTTCCCAGAGAGAGTGATTGGCATTGGAATGGGCTGCCCAGGGAGGTGGTGGAGGCACCGTCCCTGGGGGTCTTCAAGAAAAGCCTGGATGAGGCACTTAGTGCCATGGTCTGGTTGATTGGTTAGGGCTGGGTGCTAGGTTGGACTGGATGATCTTGGAGGTCTCTTCCAACCTGGTTGATTCTATGATTCTATGATTCCATAATAAAGCTGCTGAAGGGTCTAGAGAAGAAGTCCTGTGAGGAGTGGCTGAGGGAACTGGGATTGTTCAGCCTAGAGGAGAGAAGGTTGAGAGGAGACCTCACTGCACTCTGAAAAGATGCTGGAGTGAGGTGGGGCTTGGTCTCTCCTCCCCAGTATCAAGTGACAGAACGAGAGGAAACGGCCTCAAATTGTGCCAGGGGAGGTTTAGAGTGGAGGAAGTCTGCAATGCTCCCACATAAGGATCCAGGATGAAAATGTGTCTGATGTTGGGGTGGGTGGAAGAGGTGAAGAAAAGATATTTCCCGTTCTTTCCACCCCAACTCTGGAGGCAGGCCACGAGCAATTAGCCCTCCTTTGTTTAATTGCAGGTTGGCCTTTTGTCAGCAGTTCCTCACATGGTCATGACAATCATAGTCCCCATCGGAGGGCAGCTGGCTGACTTCTTACGGAGCAGGAAGATTTTAACCACTACCACTGTAAGGAAGCTCATGAATTGTGGAGGTACTACTGGATTCTGACAGTACAATACTTCAGTTGTGTGCTGCAGCTGAGGCAGAGACCACAGTTTGCTCCAATTACTCTAGATTGCTGGCTGCTCTCAAACATTTAGTGGAGAGCTGAAGTTAGATGTGCTCGTGGTACAAATCCTCACTCATGTAAGCACACTTTTGAAAAGGGAGGAGGCAAGAAGCCTGCTTGATAATGAGAAGGGCAATAAGAACTGGCCTAAAAGAGTGATGTAAAGCACCAGGCCTTACCCTGCAGTGTCATACAAAGCTAACCATGTACTGTGGTCCTGGAGGGTCCCTTTCCCAGTGGGCACAGCCTTGCAGTAACTGGCTGTGTTCCCATGTGCTGCCTTCAGCAAAACCCACTGGCAAGTTTAGACTGGCAGGACTGGATGAAAGAAAGGTGGGGGGTGGACAGAGTCATTTCCACTCAGCACAAAATGATTTGCCTTCAGTTAGGTCACTGAACTGAAGAATCAGTGACATCTGCATGTATAGGAGAGCAAAACTTTCAGGGCAGATAGTGTGTGGAGTCACCCTCCCCTGCCAATTATTTCTGGGCAGCACAGGTAGTCCAAAGTACAGATGACTGCAGTCAGAGATGCTGTGCAGCTTGGCTGTGCATCTTCAGAAAGGATTCTTAGACTCATTCTATTTTCAGGACATACTTACAGTGTCTTTCAGAAAAGAAACAACCCAAACCCCCAGAAAACAGAGGGACTGCGATGTTGCACGTTAGGAAACATCAGTTTGCAGTAGTGGCAGAGACTGGAAGTTCCCTTTGATGCTCAGGGCTGCCCTGTTGGGTTGATGGCTCATCTGTCTGATAAATGCTCTTTTGTTCCGCTTGCCAGCAGCATCACTGCAACCACGAGCAACTGGAGGCAGGAAATACCTTTCTCTTTTCCCTATCATGTTGGTGAATTTCTCACCTCCTTGCATAGAGTCACTTGCCCCTTGTATCCCTGTGCAGCTCAGTGAGATAGCTTTACCAGTCCCTTGGGCCATTTACACAGCAGTAAGGAGAAAGAAATCTACCCTCAAACAATCTCTGCGAATCCACAAAGCTACCAAGTGTGTTCCAGAAGAGCTTTAAGAGATGAAAGGGTTTGGTTGTGTTTTCACTTGTTGCTCTAGCTAGACCTATCACTATCTCTGTGACCAAGAGTAGCTGAAATGTAATTTACTCCCATGTGTTTCATTTGAAGGCTTTGGGATGGAAGCAACCTTGCTTTTGGTGGTTGGCTACTCTCATACAAAAGGTGTGGCTATTTCCTTTCTGGTGTTAGCAGTAGGCTTCAGTGGCTTTGCAATTTCAGGTAAGGAACTGATTTTACTATTAGTGATAAAAGTGATGTTTTTATCCTCACTGTCTTAATGAATGGTGCCACATCCAGTTGGCAGCTGTCACTAGTGGTGTTTCCCAAGGATCAGTGCTGGGGCCAGTTCTGTTCAGTATCTTTATTGATGATCTGGACCAGGGGATTGAGTCCAGCATCAGTAAGTTTGCAGATGACACCAAGCTAGGAGCAGGTAGGAGAGCCCTGCAAAGGGACCTTGCCAGGCTGGATGGGTGGGCAGAGGCCAATGGGATGAGATTGAACAAGGCCAAGTGCAGGGTTCTGTACTTTGGCCACAAAAACTCCAAGCAGCACTACAGGTTGGGGACACAGTGGCTGAGAGCAGCCAGAAAGAAAGGGACCTGGGAGTACTGGGGATAGTAGCTGAAGATGAGCCTGCAGTGTGCCCAGGTGGCCAAGAGAGCCAATGGCATCCTGGCCTGTATCAGGAACAGTGTGGCCAGCAGGACAAGGGAGGTTATTCTGCCCCTGTACTCAGCACTGATCAGGCCACACCTTGAGTACTGTGTCCAGTTCTGGGCTCCTCAATTCAAGAGAGATGTTGAGGTGCTGGAACATGTCCAGAGAAGGGCAACAAAGCTGGTGAGGGGCCTGGAGCACAGCCCTGTGAGGAGAGGCTGAGGGAGCTGGGGGTGTGCAGCCTGCAGAAGAGGAGGCTCAGGGCAGACCTCATTGCTGTCTACAACTACCTGAAGGGAGGCTGTAGCCAGGTGGGGTTGGTCTCTTCTGCCAGGCAAGCAGCAACAGAACAAGGGGACACAGTCTTAAGTTGTGCTGGGGGAGGTCTAAGCTGGATGTTAGAATCATAGAATCAACCAGGTTGGAAGAGACCTCCAAGATCATCGAGTCCAACCTATCACCCAGCCCTAGCCAGTCAACTAGACCATGGCACTGAGTGCCTCATCCAGTCTTTTCTTGAAGACCCCCAGGGACGGTGCCTCCACCACCTCCCTGGGCAGCCCATTCCAATGGGAAATCACTCTCTCTGTGAAAAACTTCTTCCTAACATCCAGCCTATACCTACCCTGGCACAACTTGAGACTGTGTCCCCTTGTTCTATTGCTGGTTGCCTGGGAGAAGAGGCCACCCCCCACCTGGCTACAATGTCCCTTCAGGTAGTTGTAGACAGTAATAAGATCACCCCTGAGCCTCCTCTTCTCCAGGCTAAACAGGCCCAGTTCCCTCAACCTCTCCTCATAGGATTTGTGTTCCAGGCCCCTCACCAGCTTTGTTGCCCTTCTCTGGACATGTTCCAGCACCTCAACATCTTTCTTGAATTGAGGGGCCCAGAACTGGACACAGTACTCAAGGTGTGGCCTGACCAGTGCTGAGTACAGGGGAAGAATAACCTCCCTTGTCCTACTGGCCACACTGTTCCTGATGCAGGCCAGGATGCCATTGGCTCTCTTGGCCACCTGGGCACACTGCTGGCTCATCTTCAGCTTACTATCTATCAGTACCCCCAGGTCCCTTTCCTCCTGGCTGCTCTCCAGCCACTCAGTCCCCAGCCTATAGCGCTGCTTGGGGTTATTGTGGCCGAAGTGCAGAACCCTGCACTTGGCCTTGTTAAATCTCATCCCATTGGCCTCTGCCCACCCATCCAGCCTGTCCAGGTCCCTCTGCAGGGCTCTCCTACCCTCCAACAGATCAACACCTGCTCCTAGCTTGGTGTCATCCGCAAACTTACTGATGCTGGACTCAATGCCCTCGTCCAGATCATCAATAAAGATATTGAACAGGACTGGGCCCAGCACTGATCCCTGGGGAACACCACTTGTGACTGGCTGCCAACTGGACGTGGCACCATTCACCACCACTCTCTGAGCTCTGCCATCCAGCCAGTTCTTGATCCAGCACAGAGTGAATCTGTCCAAACCATGAGCTGCCAGCTTGGCTAGGAGCTTCTTGTGGCAGACAGTGTCAAAGGCTTTGCTGAAGTCCAAGTAGACTACATCCACAGCCTTCCCCACATTCACCAGGCGGGTAACCTGATCATAAAAGGAGATCAGGTTGGTGAGGCAGGACCTGCCCTTCCTAAACCCATGCTGGCTGGGCCTGATCCCTTGGCTATCCTGTAGGTGCTTTGTGATGGCACCCAAGATGACCTGTTCCATCACCTTGCCTGGCACTGAGGTCAGGCTCACAGGTCTGTAGTTTTCTGGCTCCTCCTTACGACCCTTCTTGTGTATGGGAATCACATTGGCCAGCTTCCAGTCTTCAGGGACCTCTCCAGTGAGCCAGGACTGCTGATAAATGATGGAGAGTGGCTTGGCCAGCTCAGCTGCCAGCTCTCTCAGCACCCTAGGGTGGATCCCATCCGGTCCCATGGACTTGTGAGGATCCAAGTGACTTAGCAGATCCCTTACTGCTTCCTCATGGATTAGAGGGGGACTGTACTGGTCCTTGACTCCATCCACCACTTCAGGAGTCCAGCTGTCCTGGAGACAACCTGTCCCACTAGTGAAGATAGAGGCAAAGAAGGTGTTAAGCACCTCTGCCTTTTCCTCATCCTTTGTCACTCTATTCCCCTCTCTATCTAACAAGGACTGGAGGTTGTCCTTGGCCCTTCTCTTGCCATTCATATATTTAAAGAAACACTTTTTATTTTCCTTGGCAGCCGTGGCCAGCCTGAGCTCCAAGTGGGCTTTTGCCTCTCTAATTTTTCCTCTACAAGACCTAGCAATCTCCTTGAACTTCTCCTGGGACACCTCCCCTCTTTTCCAAAGGTGATACACTCTCTTTTTAATCTTTAATTCCTTCAGCAGCTCCCTGCCCATCCAGCCTGGCTGCCTCCCTCGTCGGCTCATCTTCCGGCTCAGTGGCACTGCCTGCTCCTGTGCCTTCAGGAGTTCTTTCTTGAAGCAGGTCCAACCTTCCTGGACCCCTTTGTTTCTAAGGGCTATTTCCCAAGGAACTTTCTGAATTAGTTCCTTAAATAGGCTGAAGTCTGCCCTTCGGAAGTCCAGTGTGGAGGTTCTGTTGATGCCCCTCCTGGTTTCTCTTAGGAAGAAGTTCTTCACAGAGAGAGTGATTGGCATTGGAATGGGCTGCCCAGGGAGGTGGTGGAGTCTGCATTCCTGAAGATGTTCAAGCAAAGCCTGGATGAGGCACTTAGTGCCATGGTCTGGTTGATTGGCCAGGGCTGGGTGCTAGGTTGGTCTGGATGATCTTGGAGGTCTCTTCCAACCTGGCTGATTCTATGATCCTATGAGCCTGTTTCCTCTCAGTGTGGCTGTTTATGCAGCATGCTCTGTTTCTTCCCATATAAGTAATGATTTAAACGTATATGAAATGTGTTGCTCTGAAGGAAAACCTGTTTGCTGCTCCCAGTTTACACCTGCTTTGTGCTGCTATTTTCTAACACACTTTCACAGTGTCAGCCACTTTTTATTCCCCCATAAATGACATCCTTAAAAAGAGAGAGAGAGAATTACTTTGGCTCAAAGGCTATCACTTGCAGCACTGCTCCCAGCCCTAGCTGCCAGTTTCTGCTTTCTAGGTCAGTCCTCTCCCTGCTGCGTCCTTCTCCAAGAAAAGCTGTTTCTAATGTGGCTCTCACCAGTCTCAGACTAACACTTGTGGCTCCATCAGTACAACTGTTGTTAAAAAAGTCCCTTTTGTTAAGAAGATGCAAGACCATCAGGCAGCAGACTGTTAAGAGGGCTACAAGGATGCTTAGGGGACTGGAAGGCATGCATTATGAGGAGAGGCTGAGAGATCTGGGACTTCTTAGTCTAGAGAAGAGGAGACTGAGGGGGGGTTTAATAAATCATAGAATCAACCAGGTTGGAGGAGACTTCCAAGATCATCCAGTCCAACCTAGCACCCAGCCCTGTCCAATCAACCAGACCATGGCACTAAGTGCCTCATCCAGTCTATTTTTGAGCACCTCCAGTGTTTATAAACACCTGAGGGTTGGTCAGGAGTGGGGAACAGGCTCTGCTCACTGCTCCCTGGAACAGGACAAGGAGCAATGGGTGTAAGTTGCAGCACAGGAGGTTCCACCTCAACACAAGGGGGAACTTCTTTAAGGGTCCCAGAGCACTGGAACAGGCTGCCCAGAGAGGTTGTGGAGTCTCCTTCTCTGGAGACTTTGAAGGCCTGTCTGGATGTGTTCCTGTGTGATCTGTGCTAGATTGTGTAGTCCTGCTCTGGCAGAGAGGTTGGGACTCGATGATCTCCTTGGGTCCCTTCCAACCCTTGACATCCTGTGATCCACTGGGCAAAACTGAGCAGCAAAGTAACTGCTGGTCTCAAGCTCTTTCAGGGTTATGCAGATGGGAAGGAGTTTTGCTACTCAGTGATGAGGTGTTTGCCTAGCCAGCCTTTTCTATCAACCAAGTTTTATTGTAGGTTTTTCCCAGTCCTCTGCTTTTTACTGTGTTTACTCCCTTGAAATTCATCATCCTTTCTTGTGATCCTTTTCTTTACCTAAAGCAAGATAATGATCTGAGCTGCTGCTTTCATTTCTTAATAGAATATGTACCCAAAAGATACATTAAAAGAAGAGTAGAAATTTTTCCTACTGGTTGATAGTATTTTTTTTCCTCTGTCATGTTGTTAAACTGCTACTCCAAGTAGCAGAAAATGTGTGTTAAAACTCACTACTCCCTAAATAAAAGGATATCAGACATTTGACAAATGAACTTCAAGTGCTTGCTGAGTGCATTGTTTCAGTGTGAGATGGGAAGCATGGATGGGAAACACTTTAAATGAGGTACTTTAAATGAGGGCAAACCAAACTGGATTTTCTACACATGATGCTCATAGCTGGGGACAAAAAAGAGGCTTTGAAAAGCAATAAAGGCTTGCAACATAATCTTTATCACCAAGAAAATGCTGCCCTTCTTTCTCATCTGTATGGTAGTCACAGAATGCTAGAGGCTGGAAGGGACCTGCAAAGCTCATCCAGTCCAACCGCCCTGCCAGAGCAGGAGCACCTAGACCAGATCACACAGGAATGCATCCAAGCAGGTCTTGAATATCTCCAGAGAGGTGGACTCCACAAGTCCTCTGGGCAGCCTGTTCCAGTGCTCTGTCACCCTCACAGTGACATCTTTTCCTCATATTTCCATGGAATTTCCTATGCCTTCACTTCCACCCATTGCCTGTTGCACATCACCAAGCAAAGCCTGGCTCCCTTCTCTTGGCACTCACCCTTTAATGGTGTTGGGAATGGACTTTCCTGTCTTTGTCAGGCTTCTTCAGCCAGAGCAGCTGGTGAAAGCCCTGCTGGCCTGCTAGCACAAAGCTGTGTGGCTGACCATTGTCTCTCCTTTGTTGTAGGATTCAATGTGAATCACTTGGACATAGCCCCACGTTATGCCAGCATCCTGATGGGGATCTCCAATGGCGTGGGGACGCTGTCGGGCATGGTGTGCCCGCTCATCGTTGGTGCAATGACCAAACACAAGGTAACAGCTAAAGATCTCCCTGCTCCCTGCAGAGGGGCTAGACAAGGTGATCTTCAAGGGTCCTTTCTAACCTGAGGCGCTCCATGATTCTGTGATTCCTCCCTGACTTCTAGGAAGAGGATTAGGTAACCATAGAACTACAGAACTTTAGAGGTTGGAAGAGGCCTCCAGGGATCACACGATGACAGAATCACAGAATGTCAAGGGTTGGAAGCCACCTTGAAAGATCACTGAGTCCAACCTCCCTGCCAAAGCAGGATCCCCTAGGGTAGTTCACCCAGGAATGCATCCAGATAGGTTTGGAAAGTCTCCAGAGAAGGAGACTCCACAACCTCTCTGGGCAGCCTGTTCCAGTGTTCTGTCACCCTGTTTCTATGTTCCAATTCAACAGAAGTGAAGACATTTCTAAGCTTCCTTGGAACTCCATTTCATCACCACTCTCTGCATCTCTTTTCTGCTGTTTTAAACATTTACAATATCTCAGAGGCCAGATTTTTGGCTATTAAGAGTTTAGGTCTCAGCAATATCTGCATACTACTGGGTAATGCTCATAGGACTTACAAAACTCCTCTCTAACACATCCCTAGTGGGGTTCCTAAGCAATCACTGACTTAGATTAACTTAGTTGCTAGAGGAATCTCTGTATTTCCAACTCCACAGATGTTTCATGTGCAAGGGAGAAAAGTCACAGTGAGGAAAACAATAAATAGAATCATAGAATGGTTTAGGTTGGAAGGGACCTCAAGGATCAACCAGTTTCAACTCCCTGCCATAGGCAGGGACACCTCCCACTAGGACAGGTCACTCAAGGCCTCATCCAATCTGGCCTTAAACACTTCCAGGGAGGGAGCATCCACAACTTCCCTGGGCAACCTGTGCCAGTGTCTCACCACCCTCACTGGAAAGAACTTCTTCCTAACATCCAGTTTCAACCTCCCCTCTGCCAGTTTAAACCCATTCCTCCTTGTCCTGCCATCATAAGACCTTGTCAATAGTTCCTCCCCAGCCCTCCTGTAGAACCCCTTCAGATACTGGAAGGCTAGGTTTCCTTTTAGTAATCATTGCTAAAAAACCCCAACCTTCACAGTGGCACTCTTAAGTTGTTCTCTCATGGCCTTTGTTCAACACATGCTAATTCATGGCCACTGACACAGGTTGCCCAGGGAGGTTGTGGCTGCTCCCTCCCTGGAGGTGTTCAAGGCCAGGTTGGATGAGGCTTTGAGCAACCTGTTCTAATGGGAGGCATCCCTGCCTATGGTGGGGAGTTGGAACTGAACAGTCTTTGAGGCCCCTTCCAACCCAACCCATGCTGTGGTCCCCCTCAGAGACTAACGTTTCTGTTTCCTGCACTCCATTCCTGCAGACCCGAGAGGAATGGCAAAACGTCTTTCTGATCGCGGCGCTGGTGCACTACAGTGGAGTGATATTCTATGCTATCTTTGCTTCTGGGGAGAAGCAGGAATGGGCTGACCCTGAGAACCTCAGTGAAGAGAAGTGTGGCATCATCGACCAGGATGAGCTAGCTGAAGAGACGGAGATGAACAGCGAATCTTTCGTAAGCCCAAGGAAATCGTACGGTGCTACCAGTCAGAACTGTGAAGTCCAGAGAAGGGAATGGAGAAAGCAAAAGCAAGCAGCCCAAGACATGGAAGAGCAGACTTCTTACCACCATGAAAATGGACATTTTCAAGATTTGTCATAATACTTGAACTTGTAAAGTTTGTATAGCAGCTACTCCCATCCCTCCTAGCTGCCCCAAGTCATCTGCTATCCCTATTTATTGTCTTATTCAATCTGACCGTGTGGCTAGGTATCAAGAGGTGGTAGTTGCCTTGTAACAGAATGGAAGGAGGCTAACAAGCTAGGAGAAGTGATATGAAATCCTTGCTCAGCCATCATACCTTCTTGAAAGTAGCTCCTGCACCCTCTAGAAGACGAGCCCTAGTAAGGCTCCTGCCTGGTTCAAGCCTCTGACTGTGTAGGAGCAAGAAGTCCTCTCATCTTCTTGCTTGAACAGAGAAAGGAGAAGATTGGACGAGACAGCTTGTCCACAGTGATTAGAGATAATTCCTGGGCCTCCACTGGCATGAAAATCTGCCTTGGGTGGCATTGCTTTGCATGTTTAGCATTCCTGTAGGTGGGCATTTGAGCTGCTTTGACCTGTGTCAAACTGCAAGCTCATGCTGAAAGGAAAGAAGAGTTTTGTGGCAGCAGGCTGCACCTCATTGCTAATGGTCACCACCAAACCAGGCAAAGGAACGTGTAGCAGAGGTGGCACAGCATTGCTTTGCCAGTTCTTCCAAACTGAGTGCTGTCTGCTTCACAGGCATAGCCCACAGAGTGGCTAAGGCAATGAAATGGATACTTGTGAGAGTTAGCCCCTTCCAAAGATTTTCTGCTGGCATGAAATAACTTTGAATGCAAAATCCTCATTAGTGGTGCAATACTGTCAATTCTTCTGCAAGGAAACCTTGGTCCTGTTGGGATTAGGTTTCTCACTGGAGTCATTAGTGTGAAGTAACTTAAATCTATTTTTCTAGTACTGTACTGGTAGAGTTCCTGGCCTCAGCCCCAACAGTCCTCACTTAGGTGAATGAGCTTACTCACACAAGCAAAGCCTTTAGTTCTGGATCTGTAACTCCTCCACGCCTCAGTCTTGCTGGCACTACAAAGGAAGTACTGCCTAAGCTGAGAGTTAACAGAGTAGCTGTGTCTGACAGTAACCTCCCTTTGCCAGTAGTGTCTGTTTGGCAGTGTAAAGTGGCTGTAGCCTTTTTCTACCGATTTTAGACCCAGTGGAGCATGCTGCAACAGCTCAAGCGCTTAGCTGCAACTCAGAGACTCATTGTGGCAGTAGTATCCTTCTCATGATGGACAATTTCAGTCAGCTGTGATTTAATTTGCCTTTCATTATGATTGTTGCCTCATTAAATTCAAGTGAAAGCTGTCCTGTCTAGCCTACAGTGTGCTTCGTGATGCTTCAGTAGTGCTGTTCCCAACTCCCATGTGTAGCGGCTGTGAGATTGGAAGGTTTCTGATGCATGTTTTGCTGCCTTGGTGAAGTGCAGTTGAATACCATGAGTGGAAGGTTTCTGATGCATGTTTTGCTGCCTTGAAGTGCAGTTGAATACCATGAGTGGAAGTTTTCTGATGCATGTTTTGCTGCCTTGGTGAAGTGCAGTTGAATACCATGAGTGGAAGGTTTCTGATGCATGTTTTGCTGCCTTGGTGAAGAGCAGTTGAGTACCATGAGTGGAAGGTTTCTGATGCATGTTTTGCTGCCTTGGTGAAGAGCAGTTGAGTACCATGAGTGGAAGGTTTCTGATGCATGTTTTGCTGCCTTGGTGAAGAGCAGTTGAGTACCATGAGTGGAAGGTTTCTGATGCATGTTTTGCTGCCTTGGTGAAGTGCAGTTGAATACCATGAGTGGAAGGTTTCTGATGCATACTTTGCTGCCTTGGTGAAGTGCAGTTGAATACCATGAGTGGAAGGTTTCTGATGCATACTTTGCTGCCTTGGTGAAGTGCAGTTGAATACCATGAGTGGAAGGTTTCTGATGCATGTTTTGCTGCCTTGGTGAAGTGCAGTTGAATGCCATGAGTGGAAGGTTTCTGATGCATGTTTTGCTGCCTTGGTGAAGTGCAGTTGAATACCATGAGTGGAAGGTTTCTGGCACATGTTTTGCTGCCTTGGAGAAGTGCAGTTGAATGCCATGAGTGGAAGGTTTCTGGCACATTATGTTTTGCTGCCTTGGTGAAGTGCAGTTGAATGCCATGAGTGGAAGGTTTCTGGCACATGTTTTGCTGCCTTGGTGAAGTGCAGTTGAATACCATGAGTGGAAGGTTTCTGGCACATGTTTTGCTGCCTTGGTGAAGTGCAGTTGAATGCCATGAGTGGAAGGTTTCTGATGCATGTTTTGCTGCCTTGGTGAAGTGCAGTTGAATACCATGAGTGGAAGGTTTCTGATGCATGTTTTGCTGCCTTGGTGAAGTGCAGTTGAATACCATGAGTGGAACTCCACTTGTACATTCATTTGGATCTGTGGATGTTTTATCTCCCATACAAATGCCCTTATACAATGAGAGCAGGCAGTTAGCTGCTTCTGGTTTCATCTCTCTGGTTCCTTTTCCACCCTGCAAAATCCAATCTACATTTGCATATGGATGGGGAATAAAGAGAGGTGAGTGGATACTTGCCTAATCTGACTACAAGGAAGGTTTTTAATTGGTATCAGCAGTGGATTTAGTGATAGGGGTAGAATTATGGTACAGCTCGATCCTACCTTGACACAAAGCACTTTATTAATAAGCTGCTACCAAAAAAAAAATCTCATCCCTTTATCCTGATAGAAAAGAATATTTCATTTCATTTCAAACTTCTAAACTGTAGTTCAGACTACAGACGCTTGTTTCACTACTGACATGAAACACACAATCACAGGATGCCAGGTTGGAAGGGACCCTGAGCATCATCTGGTCCAACCTTTCTAGGTGATGGTGTAGTTGAAATGAGCTGGCCCAGCTCCCTGTCAACCTGAGTCTAAAAATGGTCCAGTGTAGGGGAATCCACCACTCCCTTGGGAGGTGATTCCAGTGTCTGACTGTTCTCATGGGAATTTTTTTTCTTGTGGAGTCCAATAGGAATCTGCCCAGGAGTAACTTGGACTCGTTATCCCTTGTCTTTTCCATGTGATTCCCTGTAAAAAGGGAGCCATCAGAACAGATTGTGGAGTTATGGAATGGTCTGGGTTGGAAGGGACCTCCAGAAGTCATTCAGTCCAACCCCCTCTGCAGTCCTCAACTAGATCAGGCTGCTCAGAGCCTTTTTGAGCTCACTTTGAATATCTCCAGGCATGGGGCCTCAAACACCACCATGGGCAACCTCTTCCAGTATTCCACCACCCTCATGGTAAAGAATCTGTTCCTAACATCCAATCTAAATCTGCTCTGCTCTGGTTTGAAGCCACTGCCCCTCATTCTATCACCACAGGCCTTTATAAACAGTCTCCATCCTTCTTGTAGCCCCCTTCAGGTACTGGCAGGCTGCTATCAGGTCTCCCTGGAGCCTTCTCTTCTCCAGGCTGAACAACCCCAGTTCCCTCAGCCTGTCTTCATAGCAGAGGTGCTCCAACATCCTGATCATTTCTGTGGTCCTCTGGACATGATCTCTCAAGTCCATGTCCCTCCTATATTGAGGGCTCCAGAGCTGGACTCAGTACTCCAGGTGAGGTCTCACCAGAGCAAAGTGGTAGAATCACCTGTCTGGATCTGCTGGCAATACATCTTTTGATGCAGCCCAGGATCTAACCAGCAATAGAACAAGGGGACACAGTCTCAAGCTGTGCCAGGGGAAGTATAGGCTGGATGTTAGGAGGAAGTTCTTCCCAGAGAGAGTGATTGGCATTGGAATGGGCTGCCCAGGGAGGTGGTGGAGGCACCATCCCTGGAGGTGTTGAAGCAAAGCCTGGCTGAGGCACTTAGTGCCATGGTCTGGTTGACTGGCTAGGGCTGGGTGCTAGGTTGGCCTGGATGATCTTGGAGGTCTCTTCCAACCTGGTTGATTCTATGGTTCTATGATTTGCCTTCTGGGCTGCAACCACACACTGTCTGCTCATGTTTAGCTTCTCACCCCTATAACAAAGTCCTTCCTTTCTTGCAGGTTGTAGTCAGCATTTGGGGATTTAAGTGGCAGGAGCTGGAGTCAAATGTTCTCCCCAGTGTAACCCTGAAGCTGGGCCAGCTGCTAGCAAATCGTTGTGCAATACCCACCACAACTTAGGAGAAAGAGAGAGCCACTTCTTTACAGATGAGTAAAGCAAAGCTTCCCCCTCCCTCTCTCTCCAATCAAGTAGCATGCATGTAGTTACTAGAGGAAATGTTAACAGGGAGAGGATCTAATCTAAGCCTGTGTGAGGCTAATCCTGACAGCAAGGAAAGGAGAGGAGCAGCTGCTAGACCCTTTCAGAAGCAGGAATACCTTCTGAGAAGCAGCATCGCTTTCCCAGTCATGATAAAGGGTAACTTCTCTGCCTAAGAGGAACACAGAGGGAGTGATTGCTGTTATGACAAAGAGCTACAAACATCCTGAATGCCTGGGGAAAGGCCAAGTGGCAGAGAAGAGCTGGGCTGCCTGCCTGGTGAATGTAGCTGCTGCTTTGCCCTGTTACAGATACACACCACAGCTGTCACCAGGGACACATGATACAGCAAGGAGGTCAGTTCAGCAGGATCATTTTCTACCCACAAACAGGCTGCACTGATTTGGTTCAGTCTGACTTCAACATTGTTTTATGGCCTGAAAGGGATTACTTAAACATTTCAACAAGCTTTTGTGTTTAACTGAGCCCTTTCTTTCTTTTCCAACTGAACTGCTTCCAGAGGCAGAGCATTACCTCCAACCAGCTGAAGTTATGTACAGACCACAAAGCTTTTCCAGGCAATCACATTCTGGGCTGCCTTTCTCCCTTTCCTTTTCAACTGTTTGAATTGCTCAGGTGCATTGCACGAAGTGTAAACATCAGCAACTGGCTGGAAGTTAGTTTTCCTTTCCTGGAAGTCTTTGTTGCTTAATCAACTCTTTGATCTACACAATGGCTTCCACAATACTGGGGAATAGAGAGAATTTATTGGGATCAAGCAGACTTTGTAACTGTCTCTATCTGCAACCTGCTCCAAACAGCCTTTTCATGTGGGACCTGAGCAAGCACAATCACTGAGGCTGTTTCTGCTGAAACCATTTGGGTCATTTAAACAATCAGGCAAACAGTATCACAGTATCATCAGGGTGGGAAGAGACCTCACAGATCATCAAGTCCAACCCTTTAGCACAGAGCTCAAGGCCAGACCATGGCACCAAGTGCCACGTCCAATCCTGCCTTGAACAGCTCCAGGGACGGCGACTCCACCACCTCCCCGGGCAGCCCATTCCAGTGTCCAATGACTCTCTCAGTGAAGAACTTTCTCCTCACCTCCAGCCTAAATCTCCCCTGGTGTAGCCTGAGGCTGTGTCCTCTCGTTCTGGTGCTGGCCACCTGAGAGAAGAGAGCAACCTCCTCCTGGCCACAACCACCCCTCAGGTAGTTGGAATATCCCAGTGTGACCCCCCAAAAGTCACTGCTCTAATGCTAGTGGGCACCAATCACTGCAATGACAGCTTCTGAGGAGGCAGTTTAGGAGGAACATTGAGATGCTTGAGTGTGTCCAGAGAAGGGCAATGAGGCTGGGGAGAGGCCTTGAGCACAGCCCTACGAGGAGAGGCTGAGGGAGCTGGGATTGGTTAGCCTGGAGAAGAGGAGGCTCAGGGGAGACCTTATTGCTGTCTACAACTACCTGAGGGGTGGTTGTGGCCAGGAGGAGGTTGCTCTCTTCTCTCAGGTGGCCAGGACCAGAACAAGAGGACACAGCCTCAAGCTATGCCAGGGGAGATTTAGGCTGGAGGTGAGGAGAAAGTTCTTCCCTGAGAGAGTCATTGGACACTGGAATGGGCTGCCCGGGGAGGTGGTGGAGTCGCCATCCCTGGAGCTGTTCAAGGTAGGATTGGACGTGGCACTTGGTGCCATGGTCTGGCCTTGAGCTCTGTGCTAAAGGGTTGGACTTGATGATCTGTGAGGTCTCTTCCAACCTTGGTGATACTGTGATGCTGTGATACCACTTTGGTTAGACTTTGGTTACTGCACTATTTACACATCCAAAATCACTCTCTCTCCTCCCCCCCCCCCCCCCCATATATAATACAGTGCTCACAAACTCAGTTTGATGTGAAAAAAAGGCTTTCTCAAGGCTTTCCTCTCTCAGAAGGAAACAAAATTGGGCTTCTATTGGAAAAGAGATCTTAAGCAAGCTGGAGGAGCAGTCAGCTCTCTGTAGTGTGAAAGGGTAGAACAGATAGGCCACAGAAGAGGAACTGAATTCTGAGGAGAGAAGAAGTAGGGCAGTAAGTCTTAGGTGTATCTTGTTCAGTGTTGCTCTCCACTGACCTTTCTTATCAAAGAAAGCTTCATCTTTTGTTTCCTTGACACCTGATGTTGTGTAGGCAAAACTAGCAGAAGGTTGGGTGCCAGAGCACTGGAATAAGCTGCCCGGGGAGGTTGTGGAGTCTCCTTCACAGGAGATATTCAAGAACCATCTGGATGTGTTCCAGTGTGATGTGCTCTGGGTGATCCTGCTCTGGCAGCAGGGCTGGACCAGATGATCTTTGAGGTCTCTTCCAGCCCCTGACATTCTGTGACATTCTGTGATGCTAATTAGTACTCTTTCTGTATTTATAAGAGAGTTAAACAGAAAGAAAGGAAAAATCATGACAGGAGCACTGAAAAATACACTTGAGTGGAAACTTCTCCAGGGAAACATTCACTTAGTGCAAAGGGAATATGCAGACTTTTGGGTAAAGAAACCTAACAAAGGCATCCAGATGTTAACAAAGTGCCAGGAGGAGTCTCATCTGGTTAATATAATTAATTTGAAAGTTGCAAGGCAGAAATTAATTCAGGGTCATACAAAATGTACCCTGGCTTCACATGAATGTTTCCAGTGGGCTCCTGTTGTGAGATAGCTACTGAGAACTTTTGCTTTAGTCATTATCTCAAGGAATCATAGAATCATAGAATCAACCAGGTTGGAAGAGACCTCCAAGATCATCCAGTCCAATCTAGCACCCAGCCCTATCCAGTCAACTAGACCATGGCACTAAGTGCCTCATCCAGGCTTTTCTTGAAGACCCCCAGGGACGGTGCCTCCACCACCTCCCTGGGCAGCCCATTCCAATGCCAATCACTCCCTCTGTGAAGAACTTCCTCCTAACATCCAGCCTAGACCTCCCCTGGCACAACTTGAGACTGTGTCCCCTTGTTCTATTGCTGGTTGCCTGGCAGAAGAAGCCGCCCCCCATCTGGCTACAATGCCCCTTCAGGTAGTTGTAGGCAGTAATAAGATCACCCCTGAGCCTCCTCTTCTGCAGGCTGCACACCCCCAGCTCCCTCAGCCTCTCCTCATAGAGTTTGTGCTCCAGGCCCCTCACCAGCTTTGTTGCCCTTCTCTCAACACCTTCCAGCACCTCAACATCTCTCTTGAATTGAGGAGCCCAGAACTGGACACAGCACTCAAGGTGTGGCCTGAGCAGTGCTGAGTACAGGGGCAGAAGAACCTCCCTTGTCCTGCTGGCCACACTGTTCCTGATGCAGGCCAGGATGCCATTGGCTCTCTTGGCCACCTGGGCACACTGCTGGCTCATCTTCAGCTTACTCTCTATCAGTACCCCCAGGTCCCTTTCCTCCTGGCTGCTCTCCAGCCACTCAGTCCCCAGCCTGTAGTGCTGCTTGGGGTTGTTGTGGAAGTTAGAGGAAAAAGGGTTAGATGGGGCTTAGAGTTAAGGCAGAGGCAGCCACAGAGACCAGACCACCAGGCAGAGGGCACAGCCCCAAGCGAGAGCCGAGCAGTGTGTGAGAAGTGAGAGTCTTGTCTCTATTTTGACTGCATTTGTACTGCTCATGTTTTTTTACAGTTCTTCTGTGTGCAAGACTGTGCAAGTAAAGAGAGAAATTGTAGTCAGATTGTCCTTCTTCAGGCTGAACTGTCTTTAACACAGCAAAATAGGAGCCAACACGTTTTTCATTTGGATGTTTTCAGTCTTGATCATAATAAAAGCTTGACCCATTTCACATGTTCCCTCCTCCATTTAATTAGTGTGCTGGCAAGCTGCAGCAGCCAACAGACTACATTTGTTTATGTACAACCACATTTATCTACTCAATGAACTCAGTACTCGGACTCTTGTTGTACAAACACTTTGGCATCTACTTTGGTCTTTGTTTTAGGCTTGGTTCTACCTGCAGAGCAAATCCAGAGCTCCTTTGAGCGGGTCACAGCTCTCTTGTTAAGAGAACACAGGAACTTGTCAGAAGTAGAACAATGGCTCTGATTTATGCTTACAAAGCTTTGAAGCATCAGCCTCACGGAGGCTAATTTGTGAACCAGGGAATACTTAAGGTACCAGATCACAGAAACATCCACACTGGAAAAGCCCCTCAGGATCACCAAGTCCAACCTAGAACCCTACTCTACAAGGTTCACCTTAAACCATATCCAAACCACCCTTAAACACACCCAGGGTTGGTGACTCCAACACCTCCCTGGGCAGCTCATTCCAGTCCCTCACCACTCCATGAAAGACTTTTTCCTAATGTCCAATCTAAACCTCCCCAGTCTCAGCTTGAGGCCATTCCCCCTTGTTCTGTCTCCAACTACCAGTGAGAAGAGCCCAGCAGCAGCCTCTCCACAATGTCCCTTCTATTAGCTGTAGACAGCAGTGAGGTCTGCCCTCAGCCTCCTCTTTTTCAAACTAACCATTGCCAACTCCCTCAGTCACTCCTCACAAGATTTATTCTCTAGGCCCTACAGATCAATCACAGAATCACCATGATTGGAAAAAAAATCTATGATTCTATGTCCCTGGAGGTGTTGAAGCAAAGCCTGGATGAGACACTCAGTGCCATGGTCTGGTTGACTGGACAGGGCTGGGTGCTAGGTTGGCCTGGATGATCTTGGAGGTCTCTTCCAACCTGGTTGATTCTGTGATCATCAAGTCCAAGCATTATTTTACTCCACCAAAGCCATACAAAAGATAGTTCTGCTCTCAGGATCTTGCAATCATCATCAGAAGCACCATGCCAGGTGCTTTCTGCCTGCTGGGCACAGCCATAATGAGCAGCAAGGGAATTAGCTGGAGAAACTTGCTGATGTCATGATTAAGATAAGGACAGTGAGACTTTTGCATGCTTTAGCAGGGGACTTTGATCTCATCTGCTAGCCTCCTGCCCCCTTCCCTGTGTAATCAAAAGAAAGAAGTCTGTCTGTGCTGAGGGACCCAAGCTATTTCCTGACAGTGTAGTTTGTGTTGGTAGGAACCTGCAAGGGGTGGAAGCCACTCATGGGTCCCTGCCGGTTCTCGATGGGCAAAGGAAAATCGCAGTGCTAATGTGAAAGACAAAACCCAGGGAAGGGTAATCAGCCCAAGTGGGTGCCACCTTACTCCTGTGGACTTACACTGCAGCATAGGTCAGGCAGAGCAACCCCAGCAAGTGGCTTTTCCCTCACCAAGGCAGTGCAGTATCCTCCATCCTGTGCTATTCATCTCCCATTCCCCATTGCTCTGACCTGGCTGCAGATAGAAGCTGCAGCACAGGAGGTTCCACCTCAACACAAGGGGGAAGTTCTTTACTGCAAGGGTCACAGAGCACTGGCACAGGCTTCTCAGAGAGGTTGTGGAGTCTCCTTCTCTGGAGACCTTCAAGGCCTGTCTGGATGTGTTCCTGTGTGACCTGGGCTAGATTTTATGGTCCTGCTTTGGCATGGGGGTTGGACTCAATAGTCTCTTTGGGTCTCTTCCAACTCCTGACATACTGTGCTCCTGTGATTTACCTCTTTCCATACTTTGGGTGCAGTGCAGAAAAGAGCTGCAGCTGTACTGGACCCTTGACTTTGTATTTTCTTGTGTGTGGCTTCTCCTGACCCTTGCTAAGTCCTGAAATGGAGCATGAGACCCCAGGGCAACACAGGGCTGGTAACAGCATGGTGCTTTGTAGCAAATTCCCTCTTTCTCTGCTAGGAGGGAGGTTTTGTGCTGAAGTTCCTGCTTGCAGCAGCTGTTGGAGCAGCCAGGCTGTGGCAGGTAGCTGAGGTGTTACCCTGGCTGGCCAAAGGTCAAGGCTGCTCTGGCCCACTCTGCACCCTCAGCTCTGCCAGGGCACAAAGGGAAATGTCATGCCTGGGCAGAGCTGCAGGGCAAAGTCTCTGACAAAGCTGGGAGGCAAACTGCAGCCAGGATTCCGTCCCCCACTCTTGCTGGCTGCACTGGCTACAGGAGCTCTCAGAGCACGAGGAGCAGCTGCTGTTTCTAAGCCATTTGCAGCATCCCTCAGCCACATCTTCACTCTTTCTGAGCAACCACTTCTATTCCAATCTCACAAAAAGCTACCAGCAGTTCAAAATGCCTCTTCTGTTGTATTTACTTATGAGTAAAGAGAAGCCTACAGGCAACTCCTTCTGTCTCCTAAGCTGTATGCAGAGCCCAGAGTCCATGCTCTGCAGTACTCCCAGTCCATCTCTCCTTCAGTGCTCTTGAGCTGTCCCCACAAGCTGCAGTGTGCATAAGGCAGGGGTGAAGGCAGGTCCAAATCCCACTGACCTGCTGGGTCTCTCCTGCCGTGGCTCAGGCAGGTCGGTTTGGGGCAATTTAAGTCTTTCAGAGAAGATAAGGTAGTGACTCACACCAATTATTGGGAAAGACTCAGAATCACAGAACGTTAGAGGTTGGAAGGGTCCTCCAGAGATCACTGAGCCTAACCTCCCCTGCCAAAAGCAGGATGCCCCAGGGTAGTCCACGCAGGAATGCATCCAGGTGGGTTTGGAAAGTCTCCAGAGAAGGAGACAATCTCTTTGGGCAGCCTGTTCTAGGGCTCTGCCACCCTCACTGTAAGGAAGTTTCTCCTCATGTTGAGGTGAAACCTTCTATGTTCCAGTTTGTAGCTGTTGCTCCTTGGCTTATTGCTGCTGACCACCAAAAAGAGCTTGGCCCCAGCCACTTGCCCCCCACCTCTCAGGTATTTATAGACATTGATCAGATCCCCTCTCAGCCTTCTCTTCTCCAGACTAAACAGCCCCAGGGCTCTCAGTCTCTCTTCATAGGGAAGATGCTCAAGACCCCCAGTCATCCTCGTGGCTCTCCATTGGACTCTCTCCAGCAGGTCCATGTCTTGAACTGGGGAGCCCAAAACTGGACACAGTATTCATAGTATCATAGTATCATCAGGGTTGGAAGAGACCTCACAGATGGCAGGTGTGGTCTCAGCAGGGCAGAGTAGAGGGGGAGAAGAACCTCCCTAGCCCTGCTGGCCACATTTTTTTTGATGGCACTCCAGGATACCACTGTCCCTTTTGGCCACAAGGGCACATTGCTGGTCCATGCAGATGTTGCTGAAAGACCTCATGCTTTCTACATAGATATATTTGTGTTTATGTGGCTGTGCTAGTTTCAGCTGTTGCTTAGCTTTCCTCTTTATTTGCTCATTTCTTCCTCTCAGACAGGTGTGGCTTGCTCTTCTTCAGCCAACACAGTGAGCAGGTGAAGCCATCTGGTTAGCTCTCCAAGCAGAAATGACAAAGGGTTGGTCACACACAGCTGTTTCAGTGCAAATACTACAGCTCAGTCTCCTTTTATTTCTTTTATCTCCTTTCTCCCCCATCTCCATCTTTTCTTCTCCATCTCCTATCTCCCCCCATCTTCCTCATTTCCTTTCCTTCCTTTCCTCCATCTTCCTCCTTCCATCTCCACCCTTTTCCTCTCTGTCTCCCTGCTTTCAACACCACCTCTCTTGTTTCACTGTATCTGCCTCACACCACATTTCCCCCTTTTTCTCCCCCAAACCCAGAGCACCTGGGTTCTGTTGGAGTCTCCTCCCACCCCAGCTGTGACCACTTTGCCCTCCCTGCCCACTCTCCTTTTTAGTCCACCCCAGGAAAGGCAGAAGCCCTAAGCTATGCCCGAGTGGGCGGAGGGATCCTCCTTTGGCCATCACTGGTGAGTCCCCATGGTGCACACTGGGTGAATGGGGAGGGGACAAAGGCTGGGGGGCCTGATGGCCCCCTGGTTAGGCAGGGTAGAGGCTTAATGGTCACTGTAAAACAGTTTAACATAAGAATATGTCTCTTCAAAGAGGTGTGCCTGAGAAGTTTGCTGTCGAGGTGTTCTCTGGTTTCTTAGAATGACTTAGCTTGCAAGGGACCTTAGAGATCATCTACTCCAATCTCCCTGCCATGGCAGACTCAACTAGACTTGGTTGCTCAACTTGCCATCCAATCTGGACTTGAACCCCCCCCAACTTGTCCTTGATGACCTCCAGTGTTTGCATCAATGTTTGGGACTGGTTTTAGAGGCTATAGGAATGTGTTAGCCAGGGAAAAAAACAATCACAGGAAGTTTTCTTGAGCCATCAAATGAGTACAACAGCTACAGGTCAGCAAACCTTCCAGCCTAGCACATCACACATGCAGATTTGCTTCTCAAGAATTGTTGCTTCAAATCCTTCTAGAGAGTGAAGCATTCCCTTCAATAATGTTTCCATCAGTGCTTCCCCTAAGGAGCTATGAAATAGCTAAGGATGCCCAACCTGTGGAGAGTTTGAGTTTCTGCACCTGGTGTGCTCCCCAGTGTGGGTAGGCACAACATGAACGTCCCAGTGCTGACCACTGGGAGAAACCAGAGATTGCTGCCTCCAGCCAGGCTTTGTGCTGCTGATCCCAAACCTTTGAGAGCAACAGTTTAGCCAGTTTTAAATGCAGCTCTCTATGTACTCCATCACTTTGTCACTGGAATTGTTGTGGGAGGCAGTGCTGAAAGCCTTCCAAAGCCAAGATTTCTCCTTGCTCTCCAAGTCAGTCTCCTCAGAGTAGAAAATTGCCAGGTTCATTGCTGCCTCCTCCTTAGAGGTAAGAGTGATGTTTGCTTCTTTCCCAGTCATCAGGAACCTGTCCTAGTTGTTGGGATCCTCCAAAGACAATTGGAAGTGGCATCACAGTAGCATCAACAGCTCCAACATTCTTGGTACACCCCATCAGGACTCAAAGACTTGGACATTTCCAAGCTATTTAGATGCTCCCTACATTGATTTTCCTCCTTGGAGGATAAGTCTCTCTTGCTCAGGGTTCTGGGATTTCTGGAGATCAGTCTTACCAGTGAAGATTGTGGCAAAGAAGGCATCAAACACCTTGGATCTTTCCATGTCCTTGATTGCCTGGTCCCTTGCCAAGGTCATCAGCAAGCCTAAGTTTTCCATTTCCCTTTTGCTGCTGTTGCATCTGTAGAAGCAATGTTAACGCAATCTCACCAGATGCAATGTTAACACTATCTCTGCATGTTTCATGCTCTATCTTTCTCCTGGGTCACCTCTTGCATGCTTCTTTTTTCTCCTAATTTTAGGCAGGAGCAACTCGTTTATGCATGCAGGCCACCTGGCACCTCTGCTTGGTTTCCTGATTTTCAGCATGGACTGTTCTTTAGCTGGGAGGGGATTCCTGGATGATAACCCTGGACCACTATTCTCTCCAGGGCTGTATTCTGTAAGACTCTTCCAAGCCATTCCTCCAGAGGCCAAAGTATGCTCTCCTAGTACAAGGCTATGGTCTTATTTTTACCTTGTTTCTGCCTCATCAGGCTTCAATCTCATTGTCTCATGTTTGCAGCTGAAGTTGCCTATGACCTCATGCTCCCAAGCAGCTTCACCTTGTTTTAAAGAATCAAGTCCTCTCCTCACCTCCTCAGGCACTTGTTATCAGTTTCAATCAGTTACCAGTTATTAACAACACACTTCAGAAACTACCTGGACTGCTCTACCTTCAGTGCTGCTTCTCAAGCAGATACTGGTTTGCTTCAAGTCCTCATGAGGACCATGGGTTGCACACATAAGACTTCTTCCAGTTGTACCCCAAAAAATCTACTTCTTCCTCTTCAGACAGCCTATAGTAGACACTCACCACATCATTGCCCTCATTGGTTTGCCTTTAATCCTGACCCATAAACTCTCAACTGGCTCCTCCCCAAGGCAGAGCCCCATGCATGCTTGCTGCTCTTGTGTACAGGTCAATTCCATCTCTGTGCTGACTTGATTTTCCTCAAGAGCTTATATCCATTCAAGGCAGCAGCTACTGTAACATGGTCTATCCCACCAGGACCCCAGTGATCCATCCAAGGCAGCACCTATTCCACCATCACCCAGTGACATCAGACCCTGCCAGTGCACACAGACTTGTAATTCCTCTTATTTCTCCTCCTCATGCTGCATTAGAGAGCAGATCATTTTTCAGCAGGAAGGACATGGAACTGTTAGAGCAAATCCAGAGGAGGCCACAAAGATGCTCAGAGGGCTGCAGCAGCTCTGCTATGAGGACAGGCTGCAAGAGTTGGGGCTCTTCAGTCTGGAGAAGAGAAGACTTCCAGGAGACCTTATAGTGACCTTCCAGTATCTGAAGGGGGATACAGGAAGGCTGGAGAGGGACTACTGACAAGGTCTTGTAATGACAGGATGAGGAGTAATGGGTTTAAACTGACAGAGGGGAGATTCAAACTAGATGTTAGGAAGAAGTTCTTTGCAGTGAGTGTGGTGAGGCACTGGCACAGGTTGCCCAGGGAGGCTGTGGCTCCTTCCTCCCTGGATATGTTCAAGGCCAGGTTGAATGAGATCTTGAGCAACCTGTTCTAGTGGGAGGTGTCCCTGCCTATGGCAGGGGTTGGAACTGGATGATCCTTGAGGTCCCTTTATAGGCTGGATGTTAGGAGGAAGTTGTTGGCAGAGAGAGTGATTGGCATTGGAATGGGCTGCCCAGGGAGGTGGTGGACTCTCCATCCCTGGAGGTGTTGAAGCAAAGCCTGGATGAGGCACTTAGTGCCATGGTCTGGTTGACTGGCTAGGGCTGGGTGCTAGGTTGGCCTGGATGATCTTGGAGGTCTCTTCCAACCTGGCTGATTCTATGATTCTATAAGTTCATGAGTGTCCACCATCTAAAGTCAAAAACCAGAGGAACTCCCAATTAATATTTAACCTCTAAAACATTAGGCTAGAAGGTAGATTGTTAAAATGATGTTGATTGAAGAGAGGTTGTGGGTAGGCAGAGGAAAACACTGCCTTTTGCCACCTCTATTATTGCCTTGAAGTAACCCAAGGTCAGGAGCAAAGGCAGTCAAGGTCTCATTCCATATTAGCACCTGCTGGCTGACATTCCCTAGCACAGAAACCATCCCATCTCTGCCCACTTGTCCTGGGAATCTCAAGCTAAGAACACCCAAGCCCTTACAGGCGATGCTTTTTTTTCCCCCTTGAAGGAACAAGCAGCAGGATATCTCCAGAACACAGATCTATTCCATTCAAGAAGCCTAAAAGTGAAATTCCTGGGATGAAATGACAAGATCCCAAACAAGACTCACAGCTTTCATTGTGTTTTTTTTGCAATACAGCCCATTTTACTGGCAAGCTGTTCAAAGGTTTGTGTTGCAACCTCATGCTGAGGAGAGTTACGTAAAATGTGATGTAGGAAGGGGTGACAAAGGTTTTATTTATTTCATATTATTATCTGTTGACTTTTAAAGGCCTAAGTAACGAGACAGGTTAAGCAACAAGTCAATGATTAAGCTGATAAAATGAGTATTAACTAGGCTAGGATTTTGGAGAGATTTAGACAGTAGGATGTTGTGATGGTTTGGGTGTTACTTGTCCCCCTCCAACACTTTGGAAAGCACCCAGACTAGACTCAGCTGCCTCTGGAAATTAGAATAGACCAGGTTGGAAGAGACCTCCAAGTTCATCCAGTCCAACCTAGCACCCAGCCCTATCCAGTCAACCAGACCATTGCATTAAGTGCTTCATCCAGGCTTTTCTTCAGCACCTCCAGGGACAGTGACTCCACCACCTCCCAGGGCAGCCCATTCCAATGCCAATCACTCTCTCTGACAACAACTTCCTAACAACATCCAGCCTAGACCTGCCCTGGCACAACTTGAGACTCTGTCCCCTTGTTCTGTTGCTGGTTGCCTGGCAGAAGAGACCAACCCCACCTGGCTACAGCCTCCCTTCAGGTAGTTGTAGACAGCAATGAGCTCTGCCCTGAGCCCCCTCTTCTGCAGGCTGCACACCCCCAGCTCCCTCAGCCTCTCCTCACAGGGCTGTGCTCCAGGCCCCTCACCAGCTTTGTTGCCCTTCTCTGGACACCTTCCAGTATCTCAATATCTCTCTTGAATGGAGGGGCCCAGAACTGGACACAGCACTCAAGGTGTAGCCTGACCAGTGCTGAGCACAGGGGCAGAATAACCTCCCTTGTCCTGCTGGCCACACTGCTCCTGAGCCAGGCCAGGATGCCATTGGCTCTCTTGGCCACCTGAGCACACTGCTGGCTCATCTTCAGCTACTATCTACCAGTACAGTATCACAGTATCCTCCAGGTCCCTCTCTGCCTGGCTTCTTCCAGCCACTCAGTCCCCAGCCTGTAGTGTTCCTTGGGATTATTGTGGCCAAAGTGTAGAACCCTGCACTTGTTCTTGTTCAATACCATCCCATTGGCCTCTGCCCACCCTTCCAGCCTAAACCTTTCTAAACACATTCTATGATAACTGCTGCTAACAGCACTTCCATGAAGTCTTTCTGCAGCATCTCCTTACTTATTATTGCTACACAGAAGCCACCTACACCACATTGGGTCAAGGTCTGTGTCCTCAGGCAAGCCACACCTTGGGTACTCTCAGAACTATCACTGATCATCCATGTATAAAGGAAGCTTTTCATTTCTTGAAGGGCAGAATTATCATTTCTTGGCCAAAAGTATTGCTAGCATACAATAAATGTTATCACACAAATATAATTAAGCAACCTTAATATATAAGGCTGCTTCTGAACAGGCTAAAATAGGAAAGGAATGGGGTGCAAGGTTTCAGAGAGTAACCTGTAGTAGCTGCTCAATCTCCTGCTGTTGCAAAGCAAAGGAGCTCACTCCCTTTGAAGATTAGTTTGGTGAATAAGTTTTACATTATCAGAGTCTCTTTGTTTTTAAGATGCTTTCTGGCAATTCTCTCTCTGAACAGAGCAAAATTTGCTCAACAATCCTATGTTGTGCTCTGATGAAACCCAAGTTTCTGCTTTTATCTCTCGTGCTCTCATAAGGGGAGACCTTATTGCTGTCTACAACTACCTGAGGGGTGGTTGTGGCCAGGAGGAGGTTGCTCTCTTCTCTCAGGTGGCCAGCACCAGAACAAGAGGACACAGCCTCAGGCTATGCCAGGGGAGATTTAGGCTGGAGGTGAGGAGAAAGTTCTTCCCTGAGAGAGTCATTGGACACTGGAATGGGCTGCCCGGGGAGGTGGTGGAGTCGCCGTCCCTGGAGCTGTTCAAGGCAGGATTGGACGTGGCACTTGGTGCCATGGTCTGGCCTTGAGCTCTGTGGTAAAGGGTTGGACTTGATGGTCTGTGATGTCTTTTCCAGCCTTGGTGATACTGTGATACTGTGAGAGTGGAGTGTCAGGAAGGGTAAAATGACTGTGGAACAATCCATCCCCACAGGGTAGTTCCTCCCTGCTGGCAGGCAGTGAATAGTTAGCCAACATGCTCTAGCAAGAGCATATATGTTGTTAACCAGTTCCATCTTGCATCTGCCTGGCTGGAAGGGGAAGAGCTGAGCCTGTGTCAACTGATCCTATGAAATCAGCCACAGCACCAGATACAGAACTTCACTTTGAGGAACCTGAGCTGCCTCCCTCTATGCAACTTCAAAACGTGAATGAAATCCCAGCTGTGGTTTTCTGTGGATAAGTTCTGCTTATTCCACGTTAAGGATTTGAATTGAGCTACTGCTCACATCACATATTGGGGTTTGGTTTGGTTTGTGGGTGTCTCTTGTATATGTTGGTGCTGGGGGTTTAGCTTGTGGATTGGTTTTGGGGCTTGGTTTGGTTTTGGGGGATTTTTGTTTGGGGGATTTGGTTTTGGGGTTTTGGGGATGGATTTTTTTTGGAGGGGGATTTTGGGGATGGATTTTTTGGGGGGGGATTTTGGGGATGGATTTTTGGGGGGGGATTTTGGGGATGGATTTTTTGGGGGGGGATTTTGGGGATGGATTTTTTGGGGGGGGGATTTTGGGGATGGATTTTTTTGGGGGGGGATTTTGGGGATGGATTTTTTTGGGGGGGGATTTTGGGGATGGATTTTTTGGGGGGGGGATTTTGGGGATGGATTTTTTGGGGGGGGGATTTTGGGGATGGATTTTTTGGGGGGGGGATTTTGGGGATGGATTTTTTGGGGGGGGATTTTGGGGATGGATTTTTTTGGGTTTTGGGTTTTTTTTGTTTTGGGGATTTTTTGGGTGTGTTTGGGGATTGATTTTTTTGGGTGTGGTTTGGGGATTTATATTTCCTGCTAAGGGATGAAAGTTTCCAAGTTCCTAGAAGAGCCACAGCTTCAAGTCCTAGGGGTCTTGGAGTAAATATATTTCTTCTCTCCACTTCTTTCCCCTCCTGCCATTTTGATGTTGTACAGTATGGCAGTGACTGAGTTCAATCAGGGTTAGCCTTCATCTATGTAAATACTTGAGAAGATAAAGACATTATGAAATGTTGATCTGTTCCAGTAAGGGAATGCTTTGTCCTTTCCCTAACAAGCAGCTCTTTTAAACTCCATGTCAAAGGTGGGGAATGAAGTATTAATAAATAAATATGGGGATATTTTTAGATGGGCTTTTGAATTACTCAAATAGCTGCACTAAGTTAAGCTCTTCTGCATACCCCTAAGCCTCTGCTTGTTTCTTAGACTGTGCCTGGTGTGGAGGCAAAAGAAAGATGTTTAAAAGGTCAGTTCAGGAGCTAATAAGAAACCATTTCACTCCTGATGGGAGAGGAAATGTAGCCAAGGCATCATATGAACAGACAGCAGAGGTTCCTCCTGCACTGACTTGCACTAATGCTATTTGGCAAATCAGTCACTGTTGACCTTTTAAGCCCTCAGTTCCATACTTTGTTTTAGAGCAGGCTCTAACGTGCTCTGAAGCACTGTAGGTAGGTGACTGCTTTCATTGCTTATTGAAATGGAGAGCTGCAGAGCAGGCATCAGACCCCAAACAGATACCCAGAGCAAAGCACTTGAGAATTGCCCCATCCTTACCCAAGAAGCCCTTGAACACCCAGGGAACAAGGGAACATCACACACTCAGAAAGCTCCCTGCCCTGCCTCATTATGTCTAGGAGGAGAGGAACATCAGGTTTGGTTACAAGGAATTGTGGAGAAGTTAGCTTTGAAGAACTTACTTTCTTCCTTCTATGTGAAAGAAGGCATGACCTGTACATCAGGGAGGAAGATAAACCAAGAGCTGAGGATAGCCACACTAACAGGGTGGGCCAGGGTGTTGATAGCAACAGACACATGGAGGCAAGGTCGTGAAGGGGGACCAGGAATCAGTGAAGAGCAGCAGGAAGAGAGAATGCCAAATACAGCACTGAAGGCACATTACCTGTAGCAGCCTGATATCCATCCAGGAGGCAGAGCAGAGGGAGGATTGAAGAGCTCCACACTGCCTCTTAGATCTGCAGCTCTCCTGGGAAAAAGCCACCAGAGAGCCAGGACACAAAGAGAGATCACAAAGCACACTTACAGCTTAGCACAGGCCAGGACTGGGCTTACAAGGGTGAGTTTAAATGGCATCCTGAGCCCATGAGCAAGGTGTGTGGGAGACCTCTGGTGAGACAAACGAGGGCTCTTAAAGATTATTAGTGGCCTCTGGACCCTGTTGTAGGGCAACTTCAGCAAAGCCTTTGACACTGTCTGCCACAAGAAGTTCCTAGCCAAGCTGAAAGCTCATGGCTTGGACAGATTCACTCTGATAGGGGTCAAGAACTGGCTGGATGGCAGAGCCCAGAGAGTGGTGGTGAATGGTGCCACATCCAGTTGGCAGCTGGCACTAGTGGTGTGCCCCAAGGATCAGTGCTGGGCACAGTCCTGTTCAATATCTTTATTGATGATCTGGACCAGGGGAATGAGTCCAGCATCAGTAAGTTCGCAGATGACACCAAGCTAGGAGCAGGTGTGGAGCTGTTGGAGGGTAGGAGAGCCCTGCAGAGGGACCTGGCCAGGCTGGATGGGTGGGCAGAGGCCAAGGGGATGAGACTGAACAAGGCCAAGTGCAGGGTTCTACACTTTGGCCACAACAACCCCAAGCAGCACTCCAGGCTGGGGCCAGAGTGGCTGAGAGCAGCCTCATCCAACCTGGTTGATTCTGTGATTCTAATGATCCGTGTTGAGGCACAGTTTGGTTCAAACAAGCCCTCAGCTGTCTGCAGCACTGCCCTGAGAGCTGTCAGCTGTGCTCCACAACCTCCCTGGAGGTGTTAAAGGCCAGCTTGGCTGAGGCCTTGAGCGACCTGTTCTAGTGGGAGGTGTCCCTGCCTATGTTGGGGGTTGAAGGAGATGATCTTTGAGGTCCTCTGCAACCTAAACCATTCAATGACTTCTCCAGACTAAACAACCCCTGCCTATGTCAGGGAGGTTGGAAATGGATGATCAAATTGAAGTCCCTTCCAACCTAAACCATTCAATGATTTCTCCAGACTAAACAACCCCTGCCTATGTTGGGGAGTTGGAAGTGAGTGATCAAATTGAAGTCCCTTCCAACCTGAACCATTCTATGAGTTTATGTGAATAAGGGAAGTTGCTGGGCATTGATGTGCCAGAGGGAGAGTTAGATTGGATGTTGTTAGGAAAAAGGCACTGGAATAGGCTGCCCATGGAGGTGCAGACACGGTATTTTGGGACATGGTTTAATGGCTGTGGCAGCCACTGGAACAGGCTGCTCAGAGAAGTTGTGGAGTTTCCTTCTCTGGAGACTTTCCAAACCTGCCTGGATGCACTCCTGTGAGTACGACCCTAGGGGATCCTGCCTTGGCAGGGGGATGGGACTTGATGACCTCTGGAGTTATCTTCCAGCCTTCAAAGTTCTGTGATTCTGTGTTGGGTTGATGGTTGGACTTGATGATCATAGAATCAGTCAGGGTTGGAATGGACCACAAGGATCACCTAGTTCCAACCACCCTGCCATGCCCAGGGACACCCTACCCTTGATCAGGCTGGCCACAGCCTCATCCAGCCTGACCTTAGACACCTCCAAGGATGGGGCCTCACCCACCTCCCTGGGCAACCCATTCCAGGCTCTCACCTCTCTCATGCTCAACAACTTCCTCCTCACATCCAGTCTGAATGATCTCAGAGGTCTTGTCCAACTGAAACAATTCCGTTTCTGGCCAGCACCAGAACAAGAGGACACAGCCTCAGGCTGCACCAGGGGAAATTTAGGCTTGAGGTGAGGAGAAAGTTCTTCCCTGAGAGAGTCATTGGACACTGGAATGGGCTGCCTGGGGAGGTGGTGGAGTCGTTGTCCCTGGGGCAGTTCAAGGCAAGGTTGGATGTGGCACTTGGTGCCATGGTCTAGACTTGAGCTCTGTGGTAAAGGGTTGGACTTGATGATCTGTGAAGTCTCTTCCAACCTTGGTGATACTGTGATACTGTTATTCTCTGGGTGTATTTTAGAGCATTTGCTATTTGCCCATCACAGAAGTCAGTATTGTCTCGAGAAGTTCCAGGATGTCACTTTCCTGTGACTGAAAGAAATGATAGCATAAAATGCTGTCTTAAAGATTTTTCCATCCCCAAGTCACTGAATTTGAACCTCTTCTCTCTTCATGCTGTGTAGGTAGCCTCTTATAGCACTACAGGAGATCTCTTCCATTTGCTCTAATTCCATGCTGTTCAATTTTCATTTGCACATCAGCTACAATCAAATGTGAACAGCTGGCTCAAACTAGTAATGCCACATGCTGTTGCTACAGGCAACATCTCCTTTTGATGGTGTGGACTTCTTTATAGCTTTTTTGCTTTGTATGTGTTGAAAGTATTGATTAGTGGACAAAGCACCACTTTGCCACTTGCCACTTCATTGTAGGGGAAGGAAGAAATGTTTTAATGCAACAAATTCCTTGGTGAATAGGGATAATAAATTCAGTTCCTTTGTGGCGAGCTCTTTGCTGTCTGACAAACAGCATCCACACAGAGGAAAATGCCTTTTGGGCAAGCAACTTGAGGGCAAGACATCTCTAAGGGACTTTGTTCCGTGCCACCAACTGCCTAGGACCAATGCTGTGGGAGAATGAAAGCTGAAAGGTCTTCAGAATTAGACAAATAGGTTGATTGGTGGCCAGCAGGATGAGGGAGGTTATTCTGCCCCTGTACTCAGCACTGCTCAGGCCACAGCTTGAGTACTGTGTTCAGTTCTGGGCTCCTCAATTCCAGAGAGATGTTGAGATGCTGGAATGTGTCCAGAGAAGGGCAATGAAGCTGGTGAGGGGCCTGGAGCACAGCCCTGTGTGAGGAGAGGCTGAGGGAGCTGGGGGTGTGCAGCCTGGAGAAGAGGAGGCTCAGGGCAGAGCTCATTGCTGTCTACAACTACCTGAAGGGAGGCTGTAGCCAGGTGGGGTTGGTCTCTTCTGCCAGGCAACCAGCAACAGAACAAGGGGGGACAATCTCAAATTGTGCTGAGGGAGGTCTAGGCTGGCTGTTAGGAGGAAGTTGTTGTCAGAGAGAGTGATTGGCATTGGAATGGGCTGCCCAGGGAGGTGGTGGAGTCACTGTCCCTGGAGGTGTTAAAGCAAAGCCTGGATGAGGCACTTTGTGCCATGGTCTGGTTGACTGGACAGGGCTGGGTGCTAGGTTGGCCTGGATGATCTTGGAGGTCTCTTCCAACCTGGTTGATTCTATGATCTTAGAGATCTTTTCCAGCAGAAACAATTCTATGATTCTAATATGACATTTGATGAGCTTCTTGGCTCAACCTCCACTTCCTCACCTGGTGAGGCTCATTGCTGGCCTCCAGATGACCACAGAGAGGATTATTTTTCCTCCTATGTTCCTAGGCACTGCTGGAGTGGCCACTTACTGAGAAGAGCCAGACAGAGTGTTGGTGCATTTAGCGTAGTGGAGACCACCTGACCTGCATGTTTTGGAAGACTTCTCCTGTTTGAAAGTACTTTTGTCAATTTTTGTTAACCATTAAGTGGTAAGACAGGAATCTCATCACTTTCAGTACTGATGGCTTTCAGAGTGTCTGAAATGAGGACTGAGAAAACCTTGGGTTTGAAATGTACCTGCTGGAATGATCTGTGGCTATAAAAATCCTGTGTCCTCATGGGAGTGCTGGTGTCCAGTGGCAGCCTTGTGGCATGGAGCTGTTCAGAAGGCTGTCAGGAAATGTGTTTGGTTGGTGGCCAGGTGAATTTGTAAGGCCAGAACACATGAGAAATACCTTTTCTTTATTGCATTACAAAGAGTGAGATGGATTCAGTTTCCTTGGTATAAACTTGGAGATAAATATACCTTTTAATTGTGTTTTTTCTTCCTCTTAAGCTGGGAGCATGTGAAGGAAGTTTTACTTTGGTAATTTTAGGACTGGCAGCTGTCACCTTTCTCCTAGAGAGGGCTGTTTGCCCAGTGCCTCTTTTCTGGAGTAGGAGGTGCAGCTTGTGTCTCTGTGTATTCATTCTTGATCAGACAGTGCAAATATGTGAAGGGCAGAGTATATACCATGTGGCAGACACAAACTCACTGTGGGTGATACTGCCAGCTGTCCTCTCTGGCTGCAGTTTCCTTCAATGTCACTGCCAGATCAACTCACCCCCACTGGATATGTTTAGCAATGCAAAGCAGGGAATTTTTAACCTTGCTGCATAGATGAGATGTTGAAACAGAACAGTCTGGAGCTGTCCCACTTCAAATTTCTCTGCTGGGTAAGTGGGGATGTAGGTGTTCAAGGTCCCCTCGTTGTCAGTGGAAAGAGATCAGCAATTTCAGATGCAGTGCAAACCACCTAGGATGTGATTCATCATCTACAAGTACCAGTTTCTTCTTGTGCACCAAAGGTTCACGAGTCTACTGGGGTTACAATTAAGAGACTTCAGTTTCATGCCTAAAGCTGTATGAGATAAACCCAAATCATCATGATGCACTTTGTTAGAGTGAGGCAGACCCAAGAAATCAAACTTCCATGTCCCAGCATCCCTGTGATGCTGTAATTTATAGGCCATTCTGCTCCTTCAGCACTCAGTCTAATGTTCAGCCCCCCTAAAACAGTGTGAAGAATAACAGAAATACTTAGAAGTCCAAGTCTGTGTATTAGAGTAACACCTGGGCTGCTTGGGTAGGGAAGATAAGGAGGCTGAGAGCATCCTAACGATGGATGTGCGGAGGAAAAGTGTTACAACAAGGAACTATCACCCCATTTTCCCCAAGCAACTTCCCCTCTGAACCTAGCCAGAGTAGAAATGAGCATCTCAAGCCTCTGTGCTGCTGGCCAAGCTGAGATTCACAACATTTCCATACAGCCTGTGTTTGGAGAGTTTCGCAAAGAGAGAATCGTTAATGAGTAATCCTTGTCCATTAGGGCACCAAGCCAAGGAGCCCAGGCTTGGATTCATTGTGTTATCACTGCAGGCTTCTGCTAAACCTAACAAACAACAAAAAAAAAAACCCCACTCAAACCCTCAACCAACACAAAACAAACCAAAAATGTTCCTGTGTGAGAACCGCTGGGATACTGATCTGAGCGCAGCACTGCCTTGCATCCTGCCATCCGCGCTCGCCCAGACGAGAACAGTGAGTAGTGATTCCTTCACCAGATACCTCTTGCTGTTGTGGAGTGTGCAAACACTTTTCTCACCTGAATTATTTAGTAGATGTTAAAGGATTTCTTTTGGGGGTGGATATCAAGAAGATTTGCTAAAGCTAGTGTTTTATTGGAGAAGAGTAGAAGCAGAAACTTCATCCACAAAACTGAGCGAGGAACTGGAATTCTCCTTGGGGGGAAAAAATGTTAAGGTCATGAAAAATAATGACAGGGTTGGAATTTGGCTTTAAAAAGCTGGCTTCTGCATGGCCCTGGAAAAGAAAGCATAACTCTGACACTGCCTCTTTCCTGCAGCAATACTGCTTAGTTAATTATGTGCAGCAGCCTGAAAATTGTCCTGGCTTGTTGATTTATTTTTTTATCCCCCTTTATTAATTTAAGAACACAAAAAGGTTTAAATATGGTTAATGGGAGAACAGAAGACAGTCCAGAAAGGGAATAGTTATATTTTTTCCCTGAAACTTCTTTGACACGTTGTGGGCACAGTTGTGGGCACAATTGTTTCACACATTGTGGGCACAGATCTTTGACATGTTGTGGGCCCAGATCTTTGACACGTTGTGTGCACAGTTGTGGACACTTCTTTGACGTGTTGTTTGACACGTTGTGGGCACAGTTGTGGACACTTCTTTGACGTGTTGTTTGACACGTTGTGGGCACAGTTGTTTCACACATTGTATGCACAGATCTTTGACACGTTGTGTGCACAGTTGTGGACACTTCTTTGACGTGTTGTTTGACACGTTGTGGGCACAGTTGTTTCACACATTGTATGCACAGATCTTTGACACGTTGTGTGCACAGTTGTGGACACTTCTTTGACGCGTTGTGTGCACAATTGTGGGCACAGTTGTTTGACACGTTGTGGGCACAGTTGTTTGACACGTTGTGGGCACAGTTGTTTGACACGTTGTGGGCACAGTTGTTTGACACGTTGTGGGCACAGATCTTTGACACATTGTGGGCACAATTGTGGGCACAGATCTTTAACACGTTGTGTGCACAGTTGTGGGCACAGTTGTTTGACACGTGTGCACAGTTGACACGTTGTGGGCACAGTTGACGGCACAGTTGTGGGCACAGTTGACACGTTGTGGGCACAGTTGTGGGCACACTTCTTTGACTCGTTGTGGGCACACTTCTTTGACTCGTTGTGGGCACACTTCTTTGACTCGTTGTGGGCACAGTTGTGGGCACACTTCTTTGACACGTGGGCACAGTTGTGGGCACAGTTGTTTGACATGCTGTGGGCACAGGTTGTGGGCACAGTTGTTTGACATGCTGTGGGCACAGGTTGTGGGCACAGATCTTTGTCACGCTGTGTGCCCAGTTCTTTGACACGTAGTGTGCCCAACTGTGTGCCCAGTTCCTTGACACGTAGTGTGCCCAACTGTGTGCCCAGTTCCTTGACACGTAGTGTGCCCAACTGTGTGCCCAGTTCTTTGACACGTAGTGTGCCCAACTGTGTGCCCAGTTCTTTGACACGTAGTGTGCCCAACTGTGTGCCCAGTTCTTTGACACGTAGTGTGCCCAACTGTGTGCCCAGTTCTTTGACACGTAGTGTGCCCAACTGTGTGCCCAGTTCTTTGACACGTAGTGTGCCCAACTGTGTGCCCAGTTCTTTGCCACGTAGTGTGCCCAACTGTGTGCCCAGTTCTTTGCCACGTAGTGTGCCCAACTGTGTGCCCAGTTCTTTGCCACGTTGTGTGCCCAACTGTGTGCACATTCCAGGTGCATCTGCCAAAGTCCAGGACTTAAGTGCTTATTTCACGTAACTGGCACAAATGAAAAGGCATTTCATATTCTAGGTGATTACTGTTTGGATCCATTGCCAGTTTAAGGAAGTGTTTATTGAGAATGTTCCAGCATTTCCCTTTGGAAAACTGGCAGAGTGGTAGAACACATTTGGCTTTTGTTGGTTTTGTTGCTATTGCCTATGCTATGGAGAGCCCAGGGATCTTAAGCTAGGCTGAGATCCCACTAGGCTAGGTGGGAGTCCAAAAGCAGTTTAAGGAAGGAGGCTTTGCAATTTCATCAGGTGAGACATGGGAAAAAACAGCTGGAGAAAGGAAGACATGGAGAAATCATCTTCAGGGAGTCAGGCACTGGCCACACTCCTTAAAGCCTACCCACACAAGTGCTGTTGAGACTTCTGGTAGAGTTTCCAGTTCTACTTGTGACTGACTTTAAAAAGAATTATTTTCACTTTAGGATTCAGCTGTAGGAATCTCCTGCATTTTCTCCTGTGCCCTGTCTCTTTTCCCTGCTCTGATTTTTAGATGCCACACGAAAAAAATCTAAACAGGTTTCAAACACAGTAACCTCAGTCCTGCTTCTGGCTCTCAAAGCTACTCAACATTTGATTCTCTTAAGCAAAGAATTTAAAGGTAAACGTTGTTGCTTGTATTGGGTGTCAGTTTGTGTGGCTGCCTCTAGTACTCTTCATGTCAAAGTGATCTAGGCACAAAAGGCTGGAAACAAGGAGTGCAAACCTTCCTAATGCTTTCATGTCTCTTTGATAGACTTTCAAGCAAGCAAGCAAATAAAAAAGCCTATCAAATAAGGGAGGCACTGCATTAAAAATCCCACAGAAGAACTATGAGGCCAGATCAAAGGCTTGACAACTAGCATGGGATTGATGTGAACAGTGTTTGGATCAGATCATAGATCAGTGATGTTACTGAAGTTTCTCTTTGAGTCATTAGCAACCAGATGTGTAAAAAACAGGACAATATTACCAGCCAGAAAGGGGGAAATGTCCCTCACTGATGCTTGTGAAAACTTTTCCCAGTGCTTTGATACATCTTTCTTTACTGAGTAATTAATACAGATCCAATCATTGTTCTTCTCAAGGTAGAAACCAATTAGACTGTCATGGAGCTTTCCTGCTGCCTAGATGGATTTTGCCTTTGCCTGAAAGCATGGGGTTGTGATGCTTTTGTCTTTCAAGGAGCCCTGCTGATTTTAACTGTAGATACTTCATTAAGAGGCTTGGTTTTGCTTACACAGAAGCCAGGAGAAGCTTTACTACTGAGCACAGTGGGGTCAGAAGTTGTCTGCTGGTAAGAGTCCACATAAAATCAAAACTCTACACCCACCTGCATCTGTTCACAGATTTGTGGGCTCCCATGAACATGCATCCAAGAGCAAAGCTGATTAAACATGCCTGTGTGCCTATGGCACCCTGGGGTGCATCCAGGAGAGTGTGGCAAGGAGGTTGAGGGAGGTTATCCTGCCCCTCTGCTCTGCCCTAGTGAGACCTCCTCTGGAATTCTGTGTCCAGTTCTGGGCTTCCTGGTTCAAGAAGGACAGAGACTTGCTGGAGTGGGCGCAGAAAAGGACTACCAAGATGATTAAGGGACTAGAACATCTCTCTGATGAGGAAAAACAGAGAGTTTGGTCACCTTAGTCTGGGAAAGCGAAGACTGGGGGCAGAACATCATAAATGATTATAAATACTTGAAGGATGGGTGTTAGGAAGATGGGACCAGTCCTGTTTCAGTGGTGCCCAGTGACAGGACAAGGGGTAACAAGCACAAACAAGTTCACCTAAACATAAGGAGGAACTTTAAGGGTGCTGGAGTACTGGAATAGGCTGCCCAGAGAGATGCTGGAGTCTCTCTCTCTGGAAACTCTCAAAACCCAGCTAGAAGTGTTCTTGTGTGACTTCTAGGGGAACCTGCTTTGGCAGTGGAGTTGGGCTCCATCTCCAGAGGTCCAACCCTTATCCTCTGTGAGATTCTGTGATACAATGAAAGTACAGGCCACACAGTAATATACATCTCAGTTAACATAGGATACACAAACATCACTGAGTGACTGCTCTGAAGTAGGGTAAAGGATATATTGAATAGTTTTATGTAATATGCAGCTGATGAAAAGACACTCAGGTAATTGGCCATATGCTTTACTTTATTCATACTGATCTGGTTTTGCTGTCTGGTTTTTGCCTATGGAAATAATCTCAGGTGGTGATGGAGTTTATAGGTTTGTTAACAACTTGGTTATTTTGGGGAGGGGGAGAAGTTTTGCAACTTTTCTCATGTCTTGTAATTTCTCTTGAGAGGGCTCTTACTTTGGAGAGAGATTGATTTCCTGTGCACCTTTTGCCTTTATTTCAGCTTTTACTTATCAGATGTATTTGTTACACCTCAGGATGGAGTAGCAGTCAAGATGGCTGAGGCAGTCCAGATTCATCTTGATAGCAGTAGCTACAAAATGTACTTCATATAATAAAGGCACACATGAGGTAGAAATACCTATGAGTGTTCAGCCACACCAAAGATGCTTGGGAATATCAAGAAGCATTCCAGACAGGCTGGATGGGTGGGCAGAGGCCAGTGGGATGAGATTGAACAAGGCCAAGTGCAGAGTTCTGCACTTTGGCCACAACAACCCCAAGCAGCAATACAGGCTGGGGACTGACTGGCTGGAAAGAAGCCAGGAGGAAAGAGATCTGGGGGTACTGATAGAGAGTAGCTGAAGATGAGCCAGCAGTGTGCCCAGGTGGCCAAGAGAGCCAATGCCATCCTGGCCTGCATCAGGAGCAGTGTGGCCAGCAGGACAAGGGAGGTTATTCTGCCCCTGTACTCTGCACTGCTCAGGCCACACCTTGAGTACTGTGTCCAGTTCTGGGCTCCTCAATTCAAGAGAGATGTTGAGGTGCTGGAAGGTGTCCAGAGAAGGGCAACGAAGCTGGAGAGGGGCCTGGAGCACAGCCCTGTGAGGAGAGGCTGAGAGAGCTGGGGGTGTGCAGCCTGGAGAAGAGGAGGCTCAGGGCAGAGCTCATTGCCGTCTAGAACTACCTGAAGGGAGGCTGTAGCCAGGTGGGGTTGGGCTCTTCTGCCAGGCAAGCAGCAACAGAAGAAGGGGACACAGTCTCAAACTGTGCCAGGGGAGGTCTATGCTGGATGTTGTTAGGAAGTTGTTGTCAGAGAGAGTGATTGGCATTGGAATGAGCTGCCCAGGGAGGTGGTGGAGTCACTGCCCCTGGAGGTGTTGAAGCAAAGCCTGGCTGAGGCACTTAGTGCCATGGTCTGGCTGATTGGCTAGGGCTGGGTGCTAGGTTGGACTGGCTGAGCTTGGAGGTCTCTTCCAACCTGGTTGAAAAAGATCTGAATGAAGAGTGGTTAATTGCAGCTCATGAATAAGGAAAAACTTCTGGAAGATGTCATGACAGATTTATGAGCCAAAAAAAATATGTCTCAGAGCCTCTCTTTGGAAGGAATACTTGAGTCAAGAAGTTCTTTAAGTGGGGCATGTGGCACCCTTTGTCACTCAGCTATGTTTAGGTGCCTAAGTTCATTTGCTGGGTATGACTATGCCACTGGCCAGGGCAATGCTTCTGCTCCATGGGAGCTGCAGCCAGCTGTGCCCACAGCTGTTTAACCATAGGTGAGCAGAGGCTAATGATGTGGTGCACACTTTGGAACTGGCTCTTGGAAAGTTGAGTCCAGCTCTAGATCTATGATGCCTTGTGACACCAAGTGATGGTGACCTATGCTACTGGATGCTACGAAGAACTTCTTTACTCTGAGGGTAGTGGAACACTGGAAAAGGTTACTCAAGGCAGTGGTGGAGGCTCAATCTCTGGAGGCATTCAAGATACATCTTGATGGGTCTCTGAGCAACCTGATCTAGTTGGGAATGTCCCTGCTTACTGCAGGGCACTTCAACAGGGCGATCTCTAGAGATCACTTCCAACTCAGTGCATTCTATGACTTCCCAGAACTTAATGTGTGGAATAAGTGGTGCTTAAATGCTCTCCACTGTGTACATGCCATTGACCTGAAAGCTGGAAATGAGTAGCTGCTGCTTTTAAATACTATTAAAATTAATTAGATAAAGCTCATATGGAATAGCTGGCTCACAGTAGACTTAGATTCAGGAGCAAATGAAAGCAAAACCTCAATCAGTATTTAATGAAGAGCTTGGTTTTCAGGCAAATCTGCAGTAGCAAAGCCACACATAGTAGGAAATATATTCCCAGCCTTTTAAGGATCATGGGCTGCCCAGGGAGGTGGTGGAGGCACTGTCCTTGGAGGTCTTCAAGCAAAGCCTGGCTGAGGCACTTAGTGCCATGGTCCAGTTGACTGGCTAGGGCTGGGGGCTAGGTTGGACTGGATGAGCTTGGAGGTTTCTTTCAACCTGGTTGATTCTATATATAATTTGTGGTGCCTTCCAATAATCCCCATAAGATGGGACTGGTTTCTTCTATGAAATCCAATAAATGGTTTGCATCAGCTAAATATATTAAAGAAAATTAAGCACTAAAAAATAAAAGCAGGACCTGTGAAATCATCATGAAATAATTTGAGTTGAACTGCATCCATCCAGATGAAAATTAATATGACAAGAGGGATAAAGTTACAAAACTCATAATGTTCCAGAGTACGAGGAGGTTACAACTAAGAACTTCAACTTCTTGCTATAAACAAGGCAATATTAATAGCACTGGAGGAAGATTTGTGTGTGTAAAGGATAACAGGTTCTAGAATGTCTGTTGAGGTTGAAGAGAGACATTTGCAAGTGAGATGTTAAAAAATGGCATAGTCTCAAAGAAACAAAGAAGTTTACAGACATTTCAAAGAGCCTGTAAAAAACCCAGACACTATATTAGCACTTTAAAATACAGCCTGCTTGCTTTCTCCTTTATTTGCAGCCCAGGCTAGGCAGATGTTCTGCCTTACAGGCTACAAACCCATGCACTGGAAGTCTGACTGCATACTGCCAGTCTAAGAAAATGCTTTAACATGGATACTATCTTGGGAATGCTTTTAAAGTGTTTTGATACAGCATCCAATACTCCTTAAATACAAGTTTCAGGCTCTGTTTGAGAGCACAGATATCTGCAATCCCAATGCTACTGCAGTGTCAGCTGCTCGCATAGGGGCTGAGGAGAAAACCCAAGTAATGGTTGAATGTACTCTTCACAACTGACTGCAAGGAGAGAGAATCCTGCATGGAATTGCAAGGGTTTCATGCATGTGAAGGACTTGGAGACGAGTAGAAGGGTAGAGCTGGCCCCTTTGCTCTGGTCTTCAGTGGGAAAATCCATCTAAACAGCCAGGAGACCTCTGAAACTGTTGGAGCGAGGCCACAAAGATGCTGAGAGGGCTGCAGCAGCTCTGCTATGAGGACAGGCTATGATCGTTGGGGCTCTGCAGCCTGCTTCCAGGAGACCTTGGAGTGGCCTTCCAGTATCTGAAGGGAGCCTACAGGAGGGCTGGGAAGGGACTGTTGACAAGGTCTTGTAATGACAGGACAAGGAGGAATGGGTTTAAACTGGCAGAGGGGAGATTGAAACTGGAAGTTTGGAAGAAGTTCTTTGCAGTGAGGGTGGTGAGACACTGGCACAGGTTGCCCAGGGAGGCTGTGGATGCTCCCTCCCTGGAGGTGTTCAAGGCCAGGTTAGATGAGGCCTTGAGTGACCTGTTCTAGTGGGAGGTGCCCCTGCCTGTGGCAGAGAGTTGAAACTGGTTGATCCTTGAGGTCCCTTCCAACCTAAACCATTCTATGATTCTATTTATTGTTTTCCTCACTGTGACTTTTCTCCCTTGCACATGAAACATCTGTGGAGTTGGAAATACAGAGATTCCTCTAGCAACTAAGTTAATCTAAGTCAGTGATTGCTTAGGAACCCCACTAGGGATGTGTTAGAGAGGAGTTTTGCAAGTCCTATGAGCATTACCCAGTAGTATGCAGATATTGCTGAGCTTTGGGGTCCTTTCGAACCTAAATCATTCTATGATTTAGTTGTGTCCCTTCCTAACTTCGCAGCTGTCTTCTCCCACTGCAGGAGGAAGTTCTTCACAGAGAGAGTGATTGGCATTGGAATGGGCTGCCCGGGGAGGTGGTGGAGTCACTGTCCCTGGAGGTGTTCAAGAAAAGCCTGGATGAGGCACTTAGTGCCAAGGTCTGGTTGACTGGCTAGGGCTGGGTGCTAGGTTGGCCTGGATGATCTTGGAGGTCTCTTCCAACCTGGTTGATTCTATGATCCTTGTAAAGGGCTGCAAGAGGAACCACTTCCAAACAGTCTGCCATGGGTAGCTCACAAGAAAGCTCTCAGGAATTGTAGGCCCTCTGCAGCCATGTGGGCAGCTCCATCTCCTAAGACCAGCAAATATCATACTGAGCCAATGAGGCAGTAAGTTCACAGTATCACCAAGGTTGGAAGAGACCTCACAGATCATCAAGTCCAACCCTTTACCACAGAGCTCAAGGCCAGACCATGGCACCAAGTGCCACGTCCAATCCTGCCTTGAACAGCTCCAGGGACGGCGACTCCACCACCTCCCCGGGCAGCCCATTCCAGTGTCCAATGACTCTCTCAGTGAAGAACTTTCTCCTCAACTCCAGCCTAAATCTCCCCTGGCACAGCCTGAGGCTGTGTCCTCTTGTTCTGGTGCTGGCCACCTGAGAGAAGAGAGCAACCTCCTCCTGGCCACAACCTCCCCTCAGGTAGTTGTAGACAGCAATAAGGTCACCCCTGAGCCTCCTCTTCTCCAGGCTAACCAATCCCAGCTCCCTCAGCCTCTCCTCGTAGGGCTGTGCTCAAGGCCTCTCCCCCGCCTCGTTGCCCTTCTCTGGACACGCTCAAGCATCTCAATGTCTCTCCTAAACTGGGGGGCCCAGAACTGAACACAGCACTCAAGGTGTGGTCTGTTCAGTGCAGAGTAGAGGGGCAGAATGACCTCCCTGCTCCTGCTGACCACACCATTCCTGATGCATTGGCTGTGAGCCTGCTGGGGCGCCTGGCCTGGCTGACAACCTTCATCCCAAGATGTGTGGAGGGTTTTTTTTTCTTGCTGTTGCAAAACTGTTTTCTGTGCTAGCTCTGAAACTGTGTTTACATGTTGTTTGCCACAGGAGCCCTATCTGGTCTGGGATACAAGCAGCTTTTGACATTTCTGAGTAAACTGTTTAAATTATCTGCAGGCAGACATCAGAAATGCATCTGTCTAATTAGAGGGCTTCTGTTTATGTTAAGAAGGAACTTAATGAAGCCTTAGGACAAATCTGAATGTAATTACCCAGTGTGCTTGCCACTCTCACAAGCTACTTCCCAGCCTGCTTGGCACTGGGACCTCCTGCTGCACTCATGTTCTTGTCAGATGGCTTCATTTTTGCTTGAGAAATATGCTGAGCCCCTACTGGGAAGCAGGCTCAGATAGAACTCCCAAATGCTTTCACTGAGTGCATGCACAGTCCTAGGAACAATCCCATGGGAATTAAACCAAATAAAGCATTGAGACTAAATCAGACTAAGATTTCTGTCAACTTAATGCAGCATCTTCATGGTGTCTACACAAACTCTCGAGGCATCTCCTTGTTGCAGCTGTGTGTTCTGCTGCTGCTGCTGGTGCCGTGCCAGATGCAATCTTGATTTGCCCTATCTCACCCATATGAGACAGACATGGGCAAGGGATCCTCTTGCATGCCTTCCTCCTTGATGTGGTGCTGTTTTGGCTATAGACTTGGATAAGTAAGTGGCTATGGCAGGTCTATAGCCTCTTACCTAATAATCTGGCAGGAAGGAGAAGGTACAGAGCCACTTTGGGCCACAAGAGATGAAAGCTGCTCCATCTGACCTGGCAGTGAGAAGACATGAGCATCTCCCAAGTGAGAGTTAGGCAGCTGCTTGACACCACAAAGGCAGTGAGTGTACAAGCTTGCTTATAAGACTACACTTTGCTTTCTGCTTTTGCCATCATTCATCTTGTTCAGACAGTAATTACTCAAGGCAAGATAAAGAGCCTGTTGCTGGAAATTAAACTCAAGTTTCCTGACTTAGTTCTTCTGACCTGAGCATAACCTTAAACTTCTTTTCTGTGTCTTAAAACAATGAAAGGGTGATGAAAAAAACCCAAACCCAATGCAAACAATTGGTGTTCCCTGGAAGTGGGGACTGGGCAGCATACCCTCAGCAGGTCAGACCACAGGTTCAGTTTGTGAATACCTAAATAAGGTTGAGCATAAAATGCCATTAGTTCTAAATGAGCAGCAGAAGCATGGCAAATAAAATAGATCACAGCAAGGAAAACCCAAACAGACTAGATGCAGCATTTTATTTGAAGGCTGAATTAGGCTTTGCAACTTCAAGGCAAAGTTTGTGACAGTAAATATTGAAACAACCTTCTGAACACACCTTGCAATATGGACACTAAAACTGGTTAGCTTGTTTTAGATAGTCTTTGTGCTTTGTGTCTTTCAGGCTCTCCTTTCAAGCTATTTCTCAATCAGCCTGTTCCCCCCCACCCTGAAGAATAAATGGGATCTGAAATGAATTTAATAGGACATCACCAACTAGCCACTGCTGATGGATTTTCTCTTGCTGAAGGTCCTCATTTGTTTGGTAAGTCACCAAATCAGGTCACAGTATCACCAGGGTTGGAAGAGACCTCATAGATCATCAAGTCCAACCCTTTACCACAGAGCTCAAGGCCAGACCATGGCACCAAGTGCCACGTCCAATCCTACCTTGAACAGCTCCAGGGACGGCGACTCCACCACCTCCCCGGGCAGCCCATTCCAGTGTCCAATGACTCTCTCAGGGAAGAACTTTCTCCTCACCTCCAGCCTAAATTTCCCCTGGCGCAGCCTGAGGCTGTGTCCTCTCGTTCTGGCGCTGGCCACCTGAGAGAAGAGAGCAACCTTCTCCTGGCCACAACCACCCCTCAGGTAGTTGTAGACAGCAATAAGGTCTCCCCTGAGCCTCCTCTTCTCCAGGCTAACCAATCCCAGCTCCCTCAGCCTCTCCTCGTAGGGCTGTGCTCAAGGCCTCTCCCCAGCCTCATTGCCCTTCTCTGGACATGCTCAAGTATCTCAATGTCCTTCCTAAACTGGGGGGCCCAGAACTGAACACAGTACTCAAGGTGTGGTCTAACCAGTGCAGAGTACAGGGGCAGAATGACCTCCCTGCTCCTGCTGACCACACCATTCCTGATGCAGGCCAGGATGCCACTGACTCTCTTGGCCACCTGGTCCAAAGAGCTTTCACTCAAACCTCAAGAGAATGCAGTGCAACCTCAAGTCAAGGACATATGTGCCAGCCTTCCTAAATGTTGAGTACCTGTGGTAGCCATCACAAATCATGTGCCTGTGGTTTTAGTGTAGCTCTGCATGCTATTGCTCACAGCATAACTTGTAGGTTGTTTTCATCACCATTTATCACCTGGAACCGTCAAGCAGAGACAGACTTTTATATGTAGGCTGGAAGTTATCCTCATGTGAGTCTCCTAAATCAAGCTGAGCAGAGAGAGTTTCCAGTTAATTTGTGATAAACTTCTACTGCAATCTGTTTGCATTGCTGTGTTATGCAAATTTCTGAAAGCAATTTCACCTAAATGAAAACCACTGTCTTATGGAGACTTTGGAAAACCTGTGCTACTGACCTCAGTGCAGAGGAAAGCCTATAGTGAGGCTGGGAAATTCTCCTCTCTCCAGCTCCATGGAGATCTTCAAGGCTAAGCATGGATTTGTTACTGAGGGTGGAATTCTTGGTCAATGTTTTATGTTCATGGAGAAGCTCTCTTCTATCAGATGTACTACTAAGGAAAGACAGAAAATAATACTAGGAGTTGTAAAGCCTTTTGGCAGCTGAAGGGATCTTCATTAAGTAAAACGATGCACTCAGGACCTCACACACAATACAGACCCCCACAGAAAGCTGCAACACTTCTGAAGATTCCAGTCCAAATAAGACCAGAATTCTGTCTTTCTGACTGCTGGAAAAATTAAACCCATTCCAGTTTCCTCCATCTGAAGCTAGAACAGTAGCTCAGCCACGGAGGGACTCTAACACTCAGAGCCATTTCTGCCGCAGAGGTCTTAGAAGTTGAGAGCACCTCTCCAAATCAGACCTCTGTCCAGGTCCTGGCTCCATACAGAGAAGCTAAAACACTATCAGTAATCACAAGCAAAAATCATTGCATTTGCCTGTGTTATTATGGGCTTTTTTTTCCCCCTAAATGTGTTGGGTTTTGGTGGGGGAAATGTTTTCCAGTTGTTAAAAACCTATATGTAAATAGCTAAGACCTTTCCTTGCCACCTATTAACTTCAATGTCAGGCCATGATACACAAAGAGAAGAACAATGCTTAAAATCTAGGATGCCACATTTTAATCCAGTCATCCCCTTTTAAGTCCTACATAAATGAGCTACTTCCAATTGTTAAGATTCCTTCCCCCTCCTCCCCAGTACCTACTTTTTCACTGCTTGTGTCATTATTTTTTAGACAGTAATCATCAGGTAAAATACAAGGGAGCATGTACTGTGTCCAGGTCTGGCCTCCTCCATTCAAGAGAGATGTTGAGATGCTGGAAGGTGTCCAGAGAAGGGCAATGAAGCTGGTGAGGGTCCTGGAGCACAGCCCTGTGAGGAGAGGCTGGGGGAACTGGGGGTGTGCAGCCTGCAGAAGAGAAGGCTCAGGGGAGACCTCATTGCTGTCTACAACTACCTGAAGGGAGGCTGTAGCCAGGTGGGGTTGGTCTCTTCTGCCAGGCAACCAGCAATAGAACAAGGGGACACAGTCTCAAGTTGTGCCAGGGGAGGTCTAGGCTGGATGTTAGGAGGAAGTTGTTGGCAGAGAAAGTGATTGGCATTGGAATGGGCTGCCCAGGGAGGTGGTGGAGTCACTGCCCCTGGAGATGTTGAAGCAAAGCCTGGATGAGGCACTTAGTGCCATGGCCTGGCTGATTGGCTAGGGCTGGGTGCTAGGTTGGACTGGATGATCTTGGAGGTCTCTTCCAGCCTGGTCGATTCTATGTCCCTGGCTGAGAGAGATGCTTTTGGGGTGATTCAACACTCTTAAAAGTCAAAGCAGACAAGGAAGGGTGAACCAAAAAAAATGGCATGTAATGAAGGAGAAGATAAACAAAGTCTTAAGTGTTGGACAGTGTAAGAACAGGAAAATCCCACTGAAAATTGTTATAGGAAGAGGGCAGTGCCTAAAATGAGCTTAAAAGGCTGACTCCTTGGAGATGATAAATTTGTATTTGCTGTGGTTATGCTTTTAGTTGAAGTCCCAGGTAGTAGGATCTGGTGTCCAAACTGATTAAACAGCTCCAGGATCATAAGATATGTTAAATAATGACATGTCTTTAGGACCACCTGGCAGATGATGCAACATCTGGCTTCATTCCTGTAGAGAAGATAATTAGGCCAGTAACAGACCCCCCAGATCAAAAGGAAACAGCACAAATTAAAGCAGAACATTGTGCATCTATGAGAGCCACGAAGAGAGGCAAACTGGAGTGGCAATGAGGAAAAAGAATGTAAAGAGAAGGCATGCAGATGAGCAGGGCTCTGAGGGTGAAGGTTGTACCACCAAGCAAGGCAAAACCAAAATGGCTTTGTGTGATGCTTTCTTTTGTGCACCTGTGAGTCATTTGTGGACCACAGCCTAGAGAGGAGACCCTCTCATGAACTCAGGGGTACCTTGCAGTCTGGGATTTAACTCTCTGCCTAGTTGTTTCCAGGCGTGGTTCCCAGGCATACCTCTGGTCACAAATGTGATGCTGGGTCTCAGTGTGCTCATCCACAGTGCTACTTGAAAGAGAATGAAGACTGATTGGCACAGCACCTTTAGCTGCTCTGGGGCTTTGGTCTGGATTGCTTTAGTAAGTGTCTTTAAGACTCCAGGGTTTGTTCCCAAAAAAGCAGCAAGGGCACAACTGCAGGAGGTTTTGGTCCTTTTACTTCATACTGTCCTCTAACACCCAGTGGGGTTTGTAGCTTCATACCTTAGCTGCCATTAAACCAAGGCATGCCACACAATGTGCTGACTTCATAGACTGGCTTAGGTTGGAAGGGACCTCAGGGATCCTCTACTCCAACCTCCCTGCTATGGGCAGGGATACATCACAACTAGATCTGGCTGCTCAAGGCCTCATTTAACCTGGCCTTGAACACCCCCAGGGAGGAGGCATCCACAACCTCCCTGGGCAACCTATTCCAGAGTCTTGCCCCCCTTGTACTGAAGAAAAATTTCTTAAGATCCAGTCTAAACCTACTCTTCCTCAGCTTACAGCCATTCCCTTTTGTGCTATTGCTAAGCACTCTTATGAAAACAAAAGCCCTCTGTAGCCTTCCTGTAGGCTCCCTGTGCTGGCATCCAGCACAGCCCCCACCATGTTACAGGTGCTGTGAATTGAAATGACTTACACTGGTAATTCCTGAGAGTCCCAGGAAAGCTGCATGGGCCCAGAAGAGTCAGGTCTGCGATGCAGTGCAGATGCACCCTGCCTAATTTAGAGAGTTAGAACCACCCCAGGTGGCCAAGAGAGCCAATGGCATCCTGGCCTGGATCAGGAGCAGTGTGGTCAGTAGGACAAGGGAGGTTATTCTGCCCCTGTACTCAGCACTGGTCAGGCCACACCTTGAGTGCTGTGTCCAGTTCTGGGCTCCTCAATTCAAGAGAGATGTTGAGGTGCTGGAACATGTCCAGAGAAGGGCAACAAAGCTGGTGAGGGGCCTGGAACACAAACCCTATGAGGAGAGGCTGAGGGAGCTGGGCCTGTTTAGTCTGGAGAAGAGGAGGCTCAGGGGTGACCTTATTGCTGTCTACAGCTACCTGAAGGGACACTGTAGCCAGGTGGGGGGTGGCCTCTTCTCCCAGGCAACCAGCAATAGAACAAGGGGACACAGTCTCAAGTTGTGCCAGGGTAGGTCTAGGCTGGATGTTAGGAAGAAGTTCTTCCCAGAGAGAGTGATTGGCATTGGAATGGGCTGCCCAGGGAGGTGGTGGAGGCACCGTCCCTGGGGGTCTTCAAGCAAAGCCTGGATGAGGCACTTAGTGCCATGGTCTGGTTGACTGGACAGGGCTGGGTGCTAGGTTGGCCTGGATGATCTTGGAGGTCTCTTCCAACCTGGTTGATTCTATGATTCTACACCACACAGAAGAGAATTGATCCTTCATGTTTGACCTTGGGGTAAGGATACCTTTCTGGCACAATTTTATCTTGTCATACAGATAGTGTCCAGGATGGCCTCAGCACTTTGGACTTCTTGTTTTGAGAATACAGCTTTGCTGTGCTTAAAAACCATCTGTTAATCCAGACAGATAGGAGGTGGCCTTTCAGTGCTTAAAAGGGGTGATCAGAGAGCTAGGGATAGACATTTTAACAGGGTCTGATGTGGCAGGACAAAGAGTGATGAGTTTGAACTAAAAGAGAGAGATTAAGACTGGGGAGAAGGAAGAACTATTTGATCCTGTGGGCGGTGAGACCCTGTCCCAGGTTGCCCAGAGAGCTGACAGCTGCCCCATCCCTGGAACTGTTCCAGGTCATGTTGTTTGGGGAGACCTGTTTTATAGATCACAGTATCATCAGGGTTGGAAGAGACCTCACAGATCATCAAGTCCAACCCTTTACCACAGAGCTCAAGGCCAGACCATGGCACCAAGTGCCACGTCCAATCCTGCCTTGAACAGCTCCAGGGACGGCGACTCCACCACCTCCCCGGGCAGCCCATTCCAGTGTCCAATGACTCTCTCAGTGAAGAACTTTCTCCTCACCTCCAGCCTAAATTTCCCCTGGTGCAGCCTGAGGCTGTGTCCTCTCGTTCTGGTGCTGGCCACCTGAGAGAAGAGAGCAACCTCCTCCTGGCCACAACCCCCCCTCAGGTAGTTGTAGACAGCAATAAGGTCTCCCCTGAGCCTCCTCTTCTCCAGGCTAACCAATCCCAGCTCCCTCAGCCTCTCCTCGTAGGGCTTATGCTGAGATGTTTATTCCTAGAACAGAGTGCAAAGCTGGGGTGTTACTTTTCTTCCTGCAGAAAAGCCTTGCCACGAGGTAACTGAGTGTAGCTGTAACTATATTTATGTCATACCTTTCATCCCTCTGCTAACCTGTCTGCAGTTGCATTTCCAATAATGGCAAGGGTTTTTCTAGATCCCATTTAGCCTGAAGCCTGCTTGTGAATTCTCTTCTCCTAAGAAGCAAGATACTTGTCCTACAGATATCACCCATGTCCTGAAGCAGCTCCCTGCCCAGGGAGAGGGGCTAACCCCAGGAGAAAGTCTGGGATTAGAAATCCTTTCCTTTCACACACCTGAGGACACCCTCCATATCCTTATGGAGCTGGACACGCTCAAGCATCTCAATGTCCCTCCTAAACTAGGGGGCCCAGAGCTGAACACAGTACTCAGGGTGTGGTCTAAGCAGTGCAGAGTACAGGGGCAGAATGACCTCCCTACTCCTGCTGGCCACACCATTCCTGAGGCAGGCCAGGATGCCACTGGCTCTCTTGGCCACCTGGGCACACTGCTGGCTCATGTTCAGGCGGGTATCAATCAGCAATTAGTTGCAGATGTCCCTGCTGACTGCGGGGAGGTTGGACGAGATGACCTTGAAAGGTGCCTTCCAACCCAAACCATTCCATGTTTCTTGTGACACTGAACCCATTTCACAGAACCACCTGACATTGCTGTAAAGGTATCGCTAAAACTGTGCTGAATAAACCACAATAGGTTAAAAACTACATCTGGGGTGCTCGGGGGCAACCCTTTGGATGGTAACCAAACTTTATCCAGGCAAACCTGCACTGGGAAGGGACATTGCTATTGTCTCAGGCATTTACAAACAAGTTTCTCTGTAATGAAGTTAATCAGTAAACTATATAACCTCTGTCACTCCTTTGCTGGTCTTCAAGAAAGCTCTCACAGTAGAGAAGCTTGCAGGATACAAAGTAGAACCAACAAGTTCGACATAGTCTATGGGGGGGGGAGAAAAAGAGGGAAAAGAGGAATTTGGTATCTTAAGGAGGGTGTTCTTCTTCAGGAAATGGTCAGACTGAAGACAGCCTAAGGTAGGATATTGTTGTGTTCTCACTTGGATGCCTTTGCTATCAATTCTTCTTTCTTGAAACTGTAGGATGCTGGAAGGTTATCTAAACTAAGTGATCTTTAAAGATCTGTAAATAATTACTTTGGAATTAAATCAGGATTTATTTATTTTTTTATGGTTATGCTTTGGTTTCCAAATGACTTCAGCCTGAATCTCATTGTGGCTACTTTAAATTCCTTTGTGAACAGCTGGTGGAGATTCATGTTCTAAACCTGCTTAGAATTTTTTTCCCTTTAACTAGCTTTACATTGGTGGAACAATAACTTCTACATGAGAAGGTGGTCTCATTGCAATGCCTGTAATGTTTGGAATGGAACCACCTTCAATCTGCACATAACCTTACTGTAATTCTCCAAACTGAAAATGCCTCCTTGAATTCCTGCATTTCCACAAATGGCTAAGCCTGGCAGATAGATTTTTGTTTTACTGTCTTACATAAAATATTCTGTGCAAAACTTAAAGGAACCAAAGCAAAACTCTCCAATGACTTTGTTTAAAGTGATATGGGGGGGGAAAAAATATTTGCAAAATGGATGACCACACCACAGAATCACAAAGACAACCAGGTTGGAAAAGCCCTTCAGGATCACCAAGTCCAACCTAGAACCCTACTCTACAAGATTCACCTTAAACCATCTCCCTAAGCACCACATTCAAACCACCCTTGAACAGGGTTGGTGACTCCACCACCACCTTGGGCAGCCCTCTGAGCATCTTCGTGGCCTCTTCTGAACTGGCTCCAACAGTTCTATGTCCTTCTTGTGTTGAGGGCTTCAGAACTGCACACAGTAACCCATTGCTGCCTGTGGCAGGGGATTGGAACTAGATCATAGAATCAACCAGGTTGGAAGAGACCTCCAAGATCATCCAGTCCAACCTAGCACCCAGCCCTAACCAATCAACTAGACCATGGCACTAAGTGCCCTTTAAGGTCTTTTCTAACTCAAGCCATTCTATGTGAAGGTTTTGCTTTGATACCAGCAAACTTTCCAGCTGTCTGTGAGGTGGTTTTGGTTTTTATCAAACCCCATTTATTTTCTGAAAGGCAATCCAAAAGCTCTACAGTTCCAGACAACATCACATTTATGGGGGTTTGAGTAGTCACTCTTTAAAAGGGATTGTCTCTAAAAGGAAAAACAGGTAAACGTTTCAAAACACTTAAGGTATCAAATCTTGCTGTGTTCCAGTGAGCTTGCTTCTGATTTCACTTTCACTGCTGGCACTACTGCAGCTCCCATGGTTTCAGTGGGCTGGTTCACAGCTCACAGTAGCATGAGACCAGCCCAGCTTCGATTTCTACCAATACATATCTGGTACATTCCAGCTGGCAAGATAAGATTATTTCTCTTCTGTGATAAGAAACTGTTTGGCCTAGATTCACACCATACTTTGCAAAGCATAATTCCAAACATCAGCCTGGTTGTCAAAAGTCACCCAGGACAACCTCTGAAAGCAGAGCCCCTTTCTGCTTCTGTTGGAAACGTTGGCTGGGGGAACGCAGCTCAAACTGTGCTTTTGAATCAGGCTGCAGAAATATTTTGCTTCAACAATTCCTGTTTCAAATGGGCTCTGAAAGACTTTTTGTTTTGTGAATCTTTCTCAAAAGCTATTTCAGAGCAAAAGGACTTTTCAAGCAAAAAAAAACCATCATGAGAGATGAATATTGAAATCCTCTTTACAGAACACCTCATGGTTTCAATTCAATGTTTCTAGGAATAGCTTTGGAGTGTTAATTCTTTGGAGCAGATCATTTCTTTCAGTATTTAATTTTAGAGTAATTGATGGTTTGGTGGGGGGAAAAGAAAAGGTATTTGAGAACTGCTTTTGATCTGCTTTGAGTAGAGAATGGGGTTTAAGAGGGACAGGGATCTGTTGGAGAGGGTCCAAGGGAGGGCTACAAGGATGATTAGGGAACTGGAACGCTGCCTGATGAGGAGAAGCTGAGGGACATGAGGCTTTTAAGTCTGGAAAAGAGAAGACTGAGAGGGGATTTAATAAATGTTTATGACTATCTGAGGGGAGGGGGACAGGCTCTGCTCACTTGTTCCTTGGGATGGGACAAGGAGCAATGGATGTAAAATGCAGCACAGGAGGTTCCACCTCAACACAAGGGGCAACTTCTTTACTGCAAGGGTCTGGAACAGGCTGCCCAGAGAGGTTGTGGAGTCTCCTTCTCTGGAGACTTTCAGGGCCTGTCTGGGTGTGTTCCTCTGTGACCTGAGCTGGATTGTATGGTCCTGCTCTGGCAGGGGGCTTGGACTGGATGATCTCTTTGGGTCTCTTCCAACTCCTAACATCCTGTGAGCCTGTAATGGGGTCTCACTGAGCCAGCTAAGGTTGGATGACTTCTAAGGCTTAAAGATGCTCAGCAAGCTCTTCAAACAGCCTGTTCCAATGCCTCACCAATCCCTCAGTAAAGACATTTTTCCTGATGTCCAGTCTAAATTAACTCCACTTCTTCTCGTTCCATCACTTGGGAGAAGAGATCAACACTGGCCTCATTGCAACCTTTCAGGTAGTCACAGAGAGCAGTAAGACCTCCCTTCAACCTTCTCTTCTCCAGACCAAACAACCTCAGCCCCTGGGCCTCTTCTGGAGCAACTAAATGCAAACATAACTGAACTAATTGTTAAGAATAAATGGCACCATTATTCCCCTTTGGGTTTGTGCCATGTTTTTCCAGATGTACATCTTGCTGCTTACTCAAGACCACATTTGCTGTTGGCAAAGATGTGCTTCTGACAGCGTAGCAGCTGCACAGATCCAAAAGACTTGCATGGCTTGTTCAGCACCATCCAGTGGTGTGTGAATTTGAGCCTAGCTGGGATATTCTAGTGAGAGAAATCAGATTATAGGCTGTGAAAAGGAAACAGTGGGGTGCCAAAATAAGGATGTGATGGTGTGGGTGTTACCTGCCCTCCCCACACTTAAGAAAAGAAAACACCCAGACCAGACTCAGCCAAATCTGGAACTTAGAATGGGGCTTTATATTTACAGCTTAGCACAAGATACAAGCAGACATTTGCAATATATAGAATCATAGAATCAACCAGGTTGGAAGAGACCTCCAAGATCATCCAGTCCAACCTAGCACCCAGCCCTAGCCAGTCAACCAGACCATGGCACTAAGTGCCTCATCCAGGCTTTGCTTCAACACCTCCAGGGATGGAGACTCCACCACCTCCCTGGGCAGCCCATTCCAATGCCAATCACTCTCTCTGTGAAGAACTTCTTCCTAATATCCAGCCTATACCTACCCTGGCACAACTTGAGACTGTGTCCCCTTGTTCTATTCCTGGTTATACATATATGCCATATACATATACAGCTACAGGCAGAAATGTACAAGTTAAAAAAGGTAACACAGAAACTCAGCTGCCCTCTCCAAAACCAGAGTCCCCAGGAGGGGCTCCCAACTACCTTTCCACCTCTCTACCTTATCCCAGACTTTGCCTTATGTTCAAGGTGAGTTTGGAGAATCGGCCAGGGGGGTTAGGAAGCAGAGGGATTAGTCAGACAGCAGGTTAGGGAGAAAAGTGCAGGCAGCCAGAGCCAGAGAGCAACTCTGTTATCTATATTTGTGTTCTTGCTTTTATACATCTCAGCAAGCCTGTGAGTGCAGTAGACATCACCACTGTTTCCTTTTCACAGCCTATAATCTAATTCTTCTCACCAAAATATTCCACCTAGCTTCAAACTGGCACAAGTGGGAAGGGCAGAAGCCTGCAGAGCAAGTGTAAGACCTTGAAAAAGTAGGTGAAATGACACAGTTAGCTTCTGGCACTAACTGAAGCGAGATAAAGGAGAGGAAAAACTCCCTTGCTATAGGTTTTAATGATCAATGTCATGACAGATGTTCTTGCTTCTTAACTGTTAGCATTTCAATGGTTTTGCATCCTCTGAAATAGAGGAGACTTGCCAGGGAACCTATTTTATGTGAGGAAAAAAGTCTTTTTGGAGTGCTTCTGAAACCCTGATAAGTAATGGGCCCATTCATCTCTGATCCCCTTGTAAATACTGCAGTCAACTCCAGCAGAAACGAGGCTCAGCATCTGCCTGGAAATATGTAACATTTCTCTCCCATTCTCTTTTTGGACCTACCAAAAGAATTGTGTCATTGTTTTCATGAAAGAGCAAGGCTTGGCTTGCTCCAAGAGAAAATATGAAGCAGTTAGCAAATAACTTTTAAATCACTCTTTTCAGCTGTTTGTCCTGCAGGGACTGCTAGATGCTGCTCTAGTACTGGGGGAAAAAAGAGACCTCAGTTGTTTACATTTTTTAATCTGCTATTAAATGGGCAAAGCTAAGGGAGACTCCAGATATTGTGCTGGTTCCAACAGGAAAGCTTGTCATGCCTTGTGCCCCTGCCAGGATTGCTGTTGGCTCAGAGGTGCTTCACACATAAGCATCACACAACTGCCCAGGCTTGTAGAGGCTCAGGCTGCAGAGGCTGGCTGGGTGGCCACTGAAGGCTGGATGCCAAAGCTGACCACTTACATTAGCAATGTCCTCCCTGCTCCTTAATGGCAAACTCATTTTTCCCTGTCAGGCACTTCTTGAAGGTTTATTTCATGTTCTTCCTCTTCTAATGAAGCCTCCCTCTTGTCACCTTTCCCCAGTGCAGCTTTTCCCTGTCATAATGTCTTCATTCAGAATCAAAAACTAACATGATGCTTGAGTCTTGAGCTAACTTTCACTAATGCCACAGGACTTTGGGTGGTTCTTTAAGGTCTTCTTTATTCTGTAGTGAGATCTGATTTGGGTTGGTAGATTCTCTGTGGTGTAGATTGAACAGAACATTTCTGTGATTAGCTGCATGGTGTCTTTCAGGTGTGTTTTGTAAATGCCAGTGCCAAACTTGCCCACCAATGATAAAGGAGTGACTGAGGGACTCTGCTACTTCTAAGCTATCTTGTAATGTCTTTTGGTAGGACCACAGCAAACCTCAGCTCAGATAAAGCAGACTTCATGACTACATCTTGGGTTTTGAGAGGAAGGTCTGCAAGTGGAAACTTCTTTAATAACTGCAATTTCATGGCACTACTAGAAATGGGTTTGGTATTTGACACCAAGCTAGGAGCAGGTATAGAGCTGCTGGAGGGTAGGAGAGCCCTGCAGAGGGATTTGGACAGGCTGGATGGGTGAGCAGAGGCCAATGGGATGAGACTGAACAAGGCCAAGTGCAGGGTTCTATACTTTGGCCACAACAACCCCAAGCAGCACTACAGGCTGGGGCCTGAGTGGCTGAGAGCAGCCAGGAGTAAAGAGACCTGGGGGCACTTGTGGATAGTAGCTGAAGATGAGCCAGCAGTGTGCCCAGGTGGCCAAGAGAGCCAATGGCATCCTGGCCTGGCTCAGGAGCAGTGTGGCCAGCAGCACAAGGGAGGTTATTTTGCCCCTATTCTCAGCACTGGTCAGGCCACACCTTGAGTGCTGTGTCCAGTTCTGGGCCCCTCAATTCAAGAAAGATGTTGAGGTGCTGGAACATGTCCAGAGAAGGGCAACAAAGCTGGTGAGGGGCCTGGAGCACAGCCCTGTGAGGAGAGGCTGAGAGAGCTGGGGGTGTGCAGCCTGCAGAAGAGGAGGCTCAGGGCAGACCTCATTGCTGCCTTACATGTACCTGAAGGGAGGCTGTAGCCAGGTGGGGGTTGGTCTCTTCTGCCAGACAACCAGCAACAGAACAAGAGGACACAGTCTCAAGTAGTGTCAGTCTAGGCTGGATGTTAGGAGGAAGTTGTTGGCAGAGAGAGTGATTGGCATTGGAATGGGCTGCCCAGGGAGGTGGTGGAGTCTCCATCCCTGAAGGTCTTCAAGAAGAGCCTGGATGAGGCACTTAGTGCCATGGTCTGGTTGACTGGCTAGGGCTGGGTGCTAGGTTGGACTGGATGATGCTGGAGGTCTCTTCCAACCTGGCTGATTCTATGCTTATTGTTTTCCAGGTGTCCTTGCAGAGCCCATGAGTTCTCCAGTGCAAGAGGCAGATGTGTCACCTTACACCCAGTACAACAGTCTGCCATTTCCTCAAGTTCAGCCTCAGATCTCATCACCACCTTATTACTCCAACCTAGGCTTCTACCCTCCACAGCATGAGGAGTGGTATTCCCCTGGGATGTATGAGCTCAGGAGAATCCCTTCAGAGACCTTTTTCACAAGAGAGACAGAGATCATGGATATTCCTGCAGCCAAAAAGCCAAGACTGGGTCACTCCACAGGAAGAGTGAAAGGAGAAGAGCTCTGTGTGGTCTGCGGGGACAAAGCCTCTGGCTACCACTACAATGCTCTTACCTGTGAAGGATGCAAAGGTAGGATGGAATTGATTACAGGATGCAAGTCAGCTAATAAGCATAACAGTGTATGAATGTATTTTTCTGTCCTGTTTGTCCTATCTGAGTTGTTAAGCATTTTAGAGATCTCTATTTAGGTTTGGTGTACACTACTCTGTGCTTTTTCACAGCAGATTGGCAGCATCCCCAGCCCTGTCCTGTGATTATAGAGCACAGCTGGCTGAGCAGCAGCTCTTGAGCTACCACCAGCTCTTGGTAAACTGAAGAACATCTTTCACCTGGGGGCTTGGCAGCCTGGCTAAGAGCAGAGGTTGTTGATGCAGGTCTCTGTCTGTGGATGGAACTGAGCTCATGGAGGCCCCTGGGTTAGGTGCCCTAGAAATCAGCTGCAAACTGCCTCCTGTAGCATGCATGGTGAGCATGTGAAGGTGCCAACTCCCACCTGCAGGCTGTGGCCAGAGAATCTCTCTCCCCCAGCTCCATAAGGATATGGTGGGTGTCCTCAGGTGTGTGAAAGGAAAGGTTTGCTAATCCCAGACTTTCTCCTGGGGTTAGCCCCTGTCCCTAGGCAGGGAGCTGCTTCAGGACATGGGTGATATCTGTAGGACAAGTATCTTGCTTCTTAGGAGAAGAGAATTCACAAGCAGGCTTCAGGCTAAATGGGATCTAGAAAAACCCTTGCCATTATTGGAAATGCAACTGCAGACAGGTTAGCAGAGGGATGAAAGGTATGACATAAATATAGTTACAGCTACACTCAGTTACCTCGTGGCAAGGCTTTTCTGCAGGAAGAAAAGTAACACCCCAGCTTTGCACTCTGTTCTAGGAATAAACTTCTCAGCATAAGCCCTACGAGGAGAGGCTGAGGGAGCTGGGATTGGTTAGCCTGGAGAAGAGGAGGCTCAGAGGAGACCTTATTGCTGTCTACAACTACCTGAGGGGTGGTTGTGGCCAGGAGGAGGTTGCTCTCTTCTCTCAGGTGGCCAGCACCAGAACGAGAGGACACAGCCTCAAGCTACACCAGGGGAAATTTAGGCTGGAGGTGAGGAGAAAGTTCTTCACTGAGAGAGTCATTGGACACTGGAATGGGCTGCCCGGGGAGGTGGTGGAGTCGCTGTCCCTGGGGCACTTCAAGGCAGGATTGGACGTGGCACTTGGTGCCATGGTCTAGCCTTGAGCTCTGTGGTAAAGGGCTGGACTTGATGATCTGTGAGGTCTCTTCCTACCTTGGTGATACTGTGATACTGTGATCATTGCTTCTGCAGACATTACCGAAGCACTAAAATACCTCAGTGTAGGACTCACTGTCACTGGGCATGGACTTTGGACTACTTTTGAGAGCTTGCCTTATCTATCACAAATTAATTTCTGAGGGCACAGCAGGCCACACTGGCCAGCCACTGTAAACAGAAATACAGTCAAGGTTCATACAGTTAATCTCAATCATTCCAATGAATAAGAGATTAATTTCTGTGTGAATAGCCTCAAAGTAAAAAAAAAGTTATGAACTGCCTCTCATAAATGCTGTCATTATAAACCAGAATACACTCAGTTTTGACACAAAGCTTCCAAGTAATGATACATTTCCTCTGTTAGTGACCAATTCCTTCTGTTTATTAACTTCATTGTTAAATAGTTTAGCAATTTTCAAAGACAATTCTGAACTAGGAAATCTGTAAAGAATGTTTCTAGGAGAGAGGTCACAGTATCACCAAGGTTGGAAGAGACCTCACAGATCATCAAGTCCAACCCTTTACCACAGAGCTCAAGGCCAGACCATGGCACCAAGTGCCACGTCCAGTCCTGCCTTGAACAGCTCCAGGGACGGCGACTCCACCACCTCCCCGGGCAGCCCATTCCAGTGTCCAATGACTCTCTCAGTGAAGAACTTTCTCCTCACCTCCAGCCTAAATTTCCTCTGGCGCAGCCTGAGGCTGTGTCCTCTTGTTCTGGTGCTGGCCACCTGAGAGAAGAGAGCAACCTCCTCCTGGCCACAACCACCCCTCAGGTAGTTGTAGACAGCAATAAGGTCACCTCTGAGCCTCCTCTTCTCCAGGCTAACCAATCCCAGCTCCCTCAGCCTCTCCTCGTAGGGCTGTGCTCAAGGCCTCTCCCCAGCCTCGTCGCCCTCCTCTGGACACACTCAAGCATCTCAATGTCCCTCCTAAACTGGGGGGCCCAGAACTGAACACAGCACTCAAGGTGTGGTCTAACCAGTGCAGAGTACAGGGGCAGAATGACCTCCCTGCTCCTGCTGGCCACACCATTCCTGATGCAGGCCAGGATGCCGTTGGCTCTCTTGGCCACCTGGGCACAGTGCTGGCTCATGTTCAGGCAGGTATCAATCAGCACCCCCAGATCCCTCTCTGCCTGGCTGCTCTCAGCCACTCCGACCCCAGCCTGTATCTCTGCATGGGGTTGTTGGTTAAAGCACCAGGTAAATACTTGGACTCAAACCTATGGTGAAAGGAAATATGCATTCATCTCTGATTCATTTTGAATCACTCTGATGTATCCATTGTTTTACTGGTTTATTGGGATAATTTGTTTTATGTTTTCACTCTGTTTCATGACTGCAACCTTAATTACAGAGAACAGCAGCCTTGATCAAACACAGTAAAAGCTGGATGATTTAAAGGCAATGCATTTTGTTTCTACAATAAACTTTAGAGGTTGTTAGAGTGCCAGCTGATTCAGTAAAAAGGATGTGCTGAGGATAGGGATTTTGTCTCGCAAAGGGAAAGGGGCAGGAGGTTTTCTAGACCTCTCCATAGGCCAGCAATGTGGCCTTGTGGCCAAGAGAGCCAATGGCATCCTGGGGTGCATCAGGAAATGTGGGGCCAGTAGGTCTGGGGAGGTTCTTCTCCCCCTCTGCTCTGCTTACTGAGATCACACCTGGAATACTGTGTCAAATTTTGGGCTCCCCAGTTTGAGAGACAGGAACCTGCTAGGGAGAGTCCAGGGGAGAACCATAAGAGAGAGACTGAGAGCCCTGGGGCTATTTGGAGAAGACTGAGAGGGGAACTGATCAATGTCTATCAATATCTGAGGGGTGGTGCCTAGTGGCTGGCGCCAATCTCCTTTCGGTGGTCAGCAGCAACAAGACAAGGAGCAACAGCTACAAACTGGAACATGAGAAGAAACTTCTTTACAGTGAAGGTGACAGAGCCCTGAAACAGGCTGCCCAGAGGTTGTGGAGTCTCCTCTGGAGACTTTCCAAACCCACCTGGATGCATTCATAGAATAGAATAGAATCACAGAGTCAACCAGGTTGGAAGAGACCTCCAAGATCATCCAGGCCAACCTAGCACCCAGCCCTATCCAGTCAACTAGACCATGGCACTAAGTGCCTCATCCAGGCTTTCCTTGAACATCTCCAGGAATGACAACTCCACCACCTCCCTGGGCAGCCCATTCCAATGCCAATCACTCTCTCTGCCAACAACTTGCTCCTAACATCCAGCCTAGACCTTCCCTGGCACAACTTGAGACTGTGTCCTCTTGTTCTATTGCTGGTTGCCTGGCAGAAGAGGCCATGCTGCCTTGGTGAACTTCCCAAGGTGATGCTGCCTTGGTGAACTTCCCAAGGTGATGCTGCCTTGGTGAACTTCCCAAGGTGATGCTGCCTTGGTGAACTTCCCAAGGTGATGCTGCCTTGGTGAACTTCCCAAGGTGATGCTGCCTTGGTGAACTTCCCAAGGTGATGCTGCCTTGGTGAACTGCCCAAGATGATGCTGCCTTGGTGAACTGCCCAAGGTGATGCTGCCTTGGTGAACTGCCCAAGGTGATGCTGCCTTGGTGAACTGCCCAAGGTGATGCTGCCTTGGTGAACTGCCCAAGGTGATGCTGCCTTGGTGAACTTCCCAAGGTGATGCTGCCTTGGTGAACTTCCCAAGGTGATGCTGCCTTGGTGAACTTCCCAAGGTGATGCTGCCTTGGCAGGGCGGTTGGACTCAATGATCTCGGGAGGTCCCTTCCAGCCTCTAAGGATCTGTAATTCTGTGACCTCTGATCATTCTTGTGTACCTGTGGAACGTTTTATGTGGCTACACATTACCTTCAAAGCACAGTGACCAAAACTGCCCTTGGGACTTGAGCTGTGTTTATATCAGTGCAGTAGGTTATCTCACGTGTCTCACATCCAAGTATGGAATTAGACCTTCTTTTGGATAACAAGCCTGCTAGTTTATGCCAAATATCTGTCCCAAATGAAATGTAGATCCCTGTCTGCAGGGCTAGAACTTGCCTGCTGGCTTCATTAATCCTGTGGACATTCAAATGGGGAGGCTTTGCACTCATTTTTATAGGATTCAGTCCTCAGTGAGGAGTATGTTAATTATTTTTCTCCTTTCTTTCTTGGATAATTCATTCAGCAACCTCCTTTTCTTGAAAACCTGATTTTGAAAATATTTGATTGTTTGAATCTTGTTTCCTAGCTTTTAAAATTCATGCTTTTGATTTCTGCTTTCACATTTTTTAATGTACCTTAAAAAAAACCAAACAAATTCTAAGAATATTTTCCTTTCATCCTCCACAAAAAAAAAAGAAAATGAAGACCTTGTGGGTGATAAAATCAACATCATAAATCACAGAAACATTCAGGTTGGAAAAGACTTTCAGGATCACCAAGCCCAACCTATAACCCTGCTCTACAAGGTGAATGTTTGTAGAGTTTTTTCAACATTTAGCCCTAATTAAAATGCATCACAGATTGCAGGATTTATATGTAGCAAGTACAATTCATAAAGTCTGTACAGAAGATGCAGTTTGCTTCAGTCAATAGGGAGAACCTACAGCTTAAACCCAGGCTTTTAACCCCCTTCAAGAGACAGGGAGAACCTTTAGCTTAAATCCAGGCTTTTAACTCTCTTCAACAGGCAGGGAGAACCTACAGCTTAAATCCAGGCTTTTAACTCCCTTCCACAGACAGGGAGAACCTACAGCTTAAATCCAGGCTTTTAACTCCCTTCAACAGAGGGAGAACCTACAGCTTAAATCCAGCCTTTTAACTCTCTTCATCAGACAGGGAGAACCTACAGCTTAAACCCAGGCTTTTTAACTCCCTTCAAGAGACAGGGAGAACCTTCAGCTTAGATCCAGGCTTTTAACTCCCTTCCACAGACAGGGAGAACCTACAGCTTAAATCCAGGCTTTTAACTCTCTTCATCAGACAGGGAGAACCTACAGTTTAAATCCAGGCTTTTAACTCCCTTCATCAGACAGGGAGAACCTACAGTTTAAATCCAGGCTTTTAACTCCCTTCATCAGACAGGGAGAACCTACAGCTTAAATCCAGGCTTTTAACTCCCTTCTACAGGCAGAGAGAACCTACAGCTTAAATCCAGGCTTTTAACTCTCTTCATCAGACATAGAGAACCTTTAGCTTAAATCCAGGCTTTTAACTCTCTTCATCAGAAAGGAAAAACCTTTAGCTTAAATCCAGGCTTTTAACTCTCTTCATCAGAAAGGAAAAACCTTTAGCTTAAATCCAGGCTTTTAACTCTCTTCAAGAGACAGGGAGAACCTACAGCTTAAATCCAGGCTTTTAACTCCCTTCCACAGACAGGGAGAACCTACAGCTTAAATCCAGGCTTTTTAACTCCCTTCTCTGACCAGTAAATGCTAATATATTAGACACTAGGTGACTGATGAATAAAAATAATGCCCGAGGCTGCTGGAGATTCTAAGCAATCTGCATTTCAAAAGGACTTGATGCCTGTCAAGTGTATTTATCTGCAAAGCAGCCAATAAAAGACAGCATGGAAGAGATTTCAAAGAGGAAACACAGCCAGATTTTTGTGACCAGATAGTGGATTTTTTTTCAACTGGTGCTTGGCAGAGAGGATGCAACTATAAAAACATGGCCCAAGGTTGGGTAATTGTCATCTGGGACTGGCAGGATCAGGTCACCTGTTACCTCACCAAGATTCAGTGGGGCAGGATCTTAGTTGAATGCAGTCAGAAAACACACAGACAAATCCCACAGTGGAGAAAAAAAAAATCACAATAGAATAAGAAGAAATTGGCTCAAGTTGTGCCACAGAAGGTTTAGATTGGCTATCAGGAAAAAGTCACTACTGAAAGAGCAGGGAGGTACTGGAACAGGCTGCCCAGCCAGGTGGTGGGGTTGCTGTGCCTGAAGGTGTTCAAGAAGCCTGTAGCTGTGGCACTTCAGGTTATGGTTTGGGTTACAGTTGGACTTGATCTTAAAGGTCTTTTCCAACCTCATTGATTCTATAACAACTCAGACTTGCATCTGCTGTTGCACTGTGAATTGATTATGGGACACTGGATCTTGTCTGGTGCTTCTCTTGGTGCCAGGCTGGAAAATGGTGGTGGTTTTATTGTGCCAGTGAGCAAGTGAAAGCTTTGTGAATAGCTCTGGTTAATGGAAATTCACACAGAGCTCTAGTTTGAAGTAAACTCTAAATCTGTGACCTCTCAGCAGAAGGTCCTAAGAATAAGTGCCCCTTGGGAAGCCCCAGGGGGTCCATAGTGAGACTGGCACAACATGAGCTAGCAGTGCCTTCCTTCAACAGCTCTTGATGGATCCAGCTCTTCCAGATCTCATCTTAACAAAGCACACAATGAAAGTGCTCCCCAGCCTGCTGGTAAAGGCACTGGTAGCCTTCTCCTCCTCAGTTCTCCCCTCTCACTGAGGGGAAACCTCATTGCTCTCTACAACTCCCTGAAAGGAGGCTGCAGCCAGGTGGGTCTTGGTCTCTTCTCCCTAGTAGCAAATGATAGGACAAGAAGAAATGGCCTCAAGATGTACCAGGGAAGCTTTAGGTTGGATATTAGAAGAAACTTCTCACTGAAAGGGTTCTCAAGTGCTAGAACAGGCTCTCCAGGGAGGCAGCTGAATCTCCATCCCTGAAGGTGTTTAAAAGTTGCAGTGATGTGGTGCTTAGGGACATGGTTTAGCATCAGAATTGGTTCAGTTAGATAATGGTTGGACTTGATAATCTTAAAGGTCTTTTCCGTACAAAACAATTCCATGATTCTACTCTAGGTCCTTACTTTGGGCTAATGTCTAAAGCTTGGGCCCATGAGTTATCACCTTGATTTCACATAATGGAAGTGACCATTGAAGATCATGGAATCCAGCTCCAGCTCTCCTGACAACAGAGCAGGATCACCTAGCACAGATCACAAATGGACACATCCAGGCAGGCCTTGAACTTCTCCAGACATGGAGACTCCACCACCTGTCTGGGCAGCCTGTGCCAGTGCTCTGCCATCCTCAAAGTAAAGAAGCTTCTCATGTTTAGATGGAACTTTCTACATTCAAGCTTTGTGCCCATTACCTCATTCCTGGGGACCACTGAGCAGAGTCTGGCCCCACCTTTCTGACTGAGCTCGTTTGAGGCTGATTGGATTATTTTAATGAGGAAAAATTAGATTGCAGGCTGTGAAAAGGAAACAGGTGGTGATGTCTGCTGCACTCACAGGCTTGCTGAGATGCATAAAAATAAGAACACAAACATAGATAAGACAGTGTGTGTGTGTGTCACATAATCATAGAATCAGCCAGGTTGGAAGAGACCTCCAAGCTCATCCAAGCCAACCTAGCACCCAGCCCTAGCCAATTAACCAGACCATGGCACTGAGTGCCTCAGCCAGGCTTTTCTTGAGCTCCCTTCAACAGACAAGGAGAACCTAAAGCTTAAATCCAGGCTTTTTAACTCCCCTCTCTGACCAGTAAATGTTAATATATTAGACACTAGGTGACTGATGAATAAAAATAATGCCTGAGGCTGATGGAGATTCTAAGCAATCTGCATTTCAAAAGGACTTGATGCCAGTCAATTGGCTGCTTTGCAGATAAATACAATAAAAGACAGCTTGGAAGAGATTTCAAAGAGGAAATACAGCCAGATTTTTGTGACCAGAGTCTCTGTCAGAGTCAGGCCTTCTCCCTGGGCTGCTTCTAGCACCCCCCGGCTTCGAAACTCACCTTGCATGTAAGGCAAGCTCTGGGGTAAGGTAGAGAGGTAGAAAGAAGGTGGAAGGGTGGTTGAGAGCCCCTCCTGGGGACTCTGGTTTCTGGGAGGGCTGCTGTGTGTCTGTATTACCTTTTACCTTGTATATTTCTGTCTATAGCTGTATATATACTGTAACTATCTGCTTGTATATTGTGCTAAGCTGTAAATATAAAGCTTCATTCTAATTTCCAGAGGCAGCTGAGTCTAGTTTGGGTGATTTCCAAAGTGGGGGGGGCAGGGAACAATGATGATGTCTGCTTCATTCATAGGCTTGCTGGGATGTATAAAAACAAGAACACAAATATAGATAACTGAGTTGCTCTCTGGGTTCCTGCACTTTACTCCCTAACCTGCTGTCTAACAAATCCTTCTGCTTTTTAACCTCCCTGGCCAATTCTCCAAACTCACCTTGAACATAAGCCAAAGTCTGGGTAAGGTAGAGGGGTGGAAAGGTGGTTGGGAGCCCCTCCTGGGGACTCTGGTTTCTGGGAGGGCTGCTGTGTTTCTGTATTACTTTTTAACTCGTATATTTCTGTCCTTAGCTGTATATATATTGTAAATAGCTGCTTGTATCTTGTGCTAAGCTGTAAATAGAAAGCTCCATTTCTTCATTTCCAGCTTGGCTGAGTCTAGTCTGGGTGATTTCATAAGAGCAGAGGGGCAGGGAACTCCCAAACCATCCCACTGCCCCCAACCCCTTAGATGTTTGTAAGTTTATGAAATGCTCTGACTTTGATGCTGTTATAAACACAGCCATCAAGAACAGAGTCACCCAGGCAGCACTGCCTGCTGTGGCAGCAGAACACGAGGCGCGTGGAGGTGGGAAGCGCTCTGCAACTCAGCTGCTTTGCTTGGTTGAGTGTTTGATCTGTTGCACTGCTGTGTTGTGCAGGGTTCTTCAGACGAAGCATCACGAAGAACGCAGTGTACAAGTGCAAGAACGGAGGCAACTGCGAGATGGACATGTACATGAGGAGGAAATGCCAGGAGTGCCGCCTCAGGAAATGCAAGCAAATGGGCATGTTGGCTGAATGTATGTGTACAGGTATTTGCATCGTGGAGGCAGCAGGCAGCACATGCTGCACTTGTTTAATTAGGCTGCTTTTAATAAAACAGCTGTGAAAGAGGTCATCTGGCAGATGAAAGGCCCCATCCTCTTTAACATCTTCATAGATGATCTGGATGAGGGCATGGAGTCAGTCATCAGCAAGTTTGCAGATGACACTAAGCTGGTGGCAGATGTGGCTGGGTTGGAGGGCAGAAGGGCTCTGCAGCGGGACCTTGACCACCTGGACAGATGGGCAGAGGCCAATGGGATGGCATTCAATAGTTCCAAGTGCAGGGTGCTGCACTTTGGCTACAACAACCCCATGCAGAGATACAGGCTGGGGTCGGAGTGGCTGGAGAGCAGCCAGACAGAGAGGGATCTGGGGGTGCTGATTGATACCCACCTGAACATGAGCCAGCAGTGTGCCCAGGTGGCCAAGAGAGCCAGTGGCATCCTGGCCTGCATCAGGAATGGTGTGGTCAGCAGGAGCAGGGAGGTCATTCTGCCCCTCTACTCTGCACTGGTTAGACCACACCTTGAGTACTGTGTTCAGTTCTGGGCCCCCCAGTTTAGGAGGGACATTGAGATGCTTGAGCATGTCCAGAGAAGGGCGACGAGGCTGGTGAGGGGCCTTGAGTACAGCCCTAGAAGGAGAGGCTGAGGGAGCTGGGATTGGTTAGCCTGGAGAAGAGGAGGCTCAGGGGAGACCTTATTGCTGTCTACAACTAACTGAGGGGTGGTTGTGGCCAGGAGGAGGTTGCTCTCTTCTCTCAGGTGGCCAGCACCAGAACAAGAGGACACAGCCTCAGGCTGTTCCAGGGGAGATTTAGGCTGGAGGTGAGGAGAAAGTTCTTCCCTGAGAGAGTCATTGGACACTGGAATGGGCTGCCCGGGGAGGTGGTGGAGTCGCCGTCCCTGGAGCTGTTCAAGGCAGGATTGGACGTGGCACTTGGTGCCATGGTCTGGCCTTGAGCTCTGTGGTAAAGGGTTGGACATGATGATCTGTGAGGTCTCTTCCAACCCTGATGATGCTGTGCATCAAGTACTCTTAAAAGACACAAAAAGTCCTCTTAAAAGAGACAAAATGCACTTAAAAGCCATGGGATTTACTTGGTGGTCAGGGAGATGAGGGTGTAAGGGCTGGGGAAGAAAGGACTGTCCTGTGCTAGGTGACAGCCATTGGTCTGCTTGAGCGGGCAGGGAAAGCAGTCATGGAAGTGAGTCTATGGAAGACTCTCTGGGAGTGAAGAGCTTTGCCTGTTGTGGAAGAAGTTTTTGTGCTTCCCTTTGCTAGTTCTCCTGGGGCTTTCTTGTTAAGCTCTTGCCAGCTCACTGCAAATTTTGGCATTCAAACTATGCCATTTTGAAGAGAAGGATTGCTGCTAGCAGGAAGTTTCTGTGGACTTGTTAAGCATATGTTCCCAGACCTCACCCAGCAATCAGGCACAGCCTGCTAAGGGCTTGCCCTTTTTTATGGCCATATTAGCTCCTCTCGTTGCACTATAGATTTTACTGCCTTGCATATCGGCACACAGGTAGAATCACTTCCAGAAACGAAGCTGGAGGTGTTCAAGGAACACGTGGACATGGCACTTTGGGATGTTAATGGCCATGATGATTTTAGGTTGGTGATAGGAGTCAATGATCTTGGAGGTTTTTTCCAACTGAAACAATTCTACAATGATGGACTTCAATAATGTTTCATATGAAAGAATCATAGAACCAGCTAGGTTGGAAGAGACCTCTAAGATCATCCAGTCCAACCTAGCACCCAGCCCTATCCAGTCAACTAGACCATGGCACCAAGTGCCTCATCCAGTCTTTTCTTGAACACCTCCAGGGATGGTGACTCCACCCTGGGCAGCCCATTCCAATGCCAAATATTCTATTCAGAATTTCACAGATTTAAAACTCCATTTAGAGTAAAATTTTGGCCAATCCATTATTTTTGCAAGCTTGCCCTTGGTCTGCAAACATTTGTTCCTCTGCCTTCCACAAATGAGGCTACAATTTCTTTTTCTTGGTGGCTCTGATTGTTTTAGCATACACATGTGTGAAACCAATTTAGGTTCATGCAGGAAATTAATCTACTTGGAATTTTTAATATATTTCTATCCCTCTATCTGATCAGAAGATGCTATAGTAACTGTTGGCTTTGGGAGAAACAATAAGCTCCATCAATATTTGGGATGTGTTTGCTGGCATAATGTAATTAGTCTTTCATTCTGCAAATTGAACAGGCTACAAAGATCTGGAGATATGACATATTCTTGTGGATACATAAATATATGAGCAGACACTACCACTGTGGTGACAGCACCCATGTGTCTCCCTAAATGTCAGGAGACTCATAGAATCAGTCAGGGCTGGAAGGGGCAGCAAGGATCATCTAGTTCCAACCCCCTTGCCATGGGCAGGGACACCCTACCCTAGAGCTGGCTGCCCACAGCCTTAGCCAGCCTGGCTTTAATCACCTCAATCATCTCCCTGGGCAACCCATTCCAGCCTCTCACCACTCTCATGGTGAAGATATTCCTCCTCATGTCCAGCCTGAATCTCCTCACCTCCAGTTTCGCTCCATTCCCCCCAGTCCTGTCACTCCCTGATAGCCTGAAAAGTCCCTCCCCAGCTTTTTTGTAGCCCCCCTTCAGATACTGAAAGGCTACAATAAGATCACCTGGGAGCCTCCTCTTCTCCAAACTGAACAGCCCCAACTCTTTCAGTCTGTCATAGCAGAGCTGCTCCAGCCCTCTGATCAACCCAGTGGAGAAAGTAACTCCCCTCTGGTGTCAATCCCAGCTCCATCGTTCTGAAACGTGGAGGGTTCAAAATAGCCTAAGTGACTCAGTACAGCAGAAAACCAACCCATCAGCAAAAGAAGCCTCTAAAACTAGGTCAGTGTAAATAATACTACCTGGGCCCCCATGAAACTTTTAAACTGGCCTATCATGTTCACAGAGTGGCAGATGTGAAAGAAAAGCCAGTGAGTGGCACTGCCATCCGACCCTGTCTCTGCAATGGAAACCCAGCGTATCTCGCGGCGCTCATGACTTAACCATCACTGTGCCCTAATGCACTGCAATGAGGATGTTTGGCAAGGTGCTGTTTAATGGCTTCTAAGTAGGAGTGTGCTGCATAATTGCTTTTAGTTCAAGGCAGTCCAGGACAGTAAAACATGAAGCTTCTAGTACTCTAGAGCCTTTATTTGAGAAAGTAAAGTCGCTTGGGAAATAAAAGGTTACCTTGAACTTTGTTTCGCTTACTCATTTTGTAGGGTTGCAATTGCAGGGTCTGGGGTTTTGCTGCTTTTTTTCCCTCCATCTCTGAACAGGAGGTGAAATCTTATAAATATTTATGGCATGGTTACTCAGCAAAACTGCTCCTGCCCCTTTATAGACAAACCACAGGCAGATCACAATTCCTAAGCCTTTATTTCAGTCACTCGCTGTCATTTTGATACAAACTACAAGTTTGGTGGGGGGGAAATTTCATGTAAACCTGAGGAGGAATTTTTTGACTGTGAGGGTGGCAAAGCACTGGAACAGGCTCCCATGGGGAATTGTGGAGTCTCCCTCTCTAGGGGTAGTCAAAATCCACCTGGATGTGTTCCTGTGTGATCTGGTATAGGTGATCCTGCTCTGCAGGGGGGTTGGACTGGATGAACTTTCTAGGTCCTTTTCAGTCCCTGACATTCTGTGATTCTGTAAGAGGCTTAGCTAGGGAAGACCTAGGTACTGCCACTCTTCCAGGAAGGTAACATCTATTTACTCCCAGTTGAAACCTAGCTGTGTCTAGGGTACAAAAAACAAATTCTTGTCTCTCTCACGAGTTTCCAAGCTAACTCAGAGCCAGAATAAGATCTCAGAAGCACAGAATTAACCAGACTAGAAAAAATCTTCAAGATCATCCAGTCCAAACTAGCAGCCTTTAATTAACTAAACCATGGCACTAAGTGCCCCATCCAGCCTCCTATTAAACACCTCCAGGGACTCCACCACCTCCCCAAGCAGCCCATTCCAACGCCAATCACTCTTTCTGTGAAGAGCTTCTTCCTAACCTCCAGCCTAAAAGATATCAAGGTGCTACTCACTCACCTCCAGCCTAAAAGATGTCAAGGTGCTTCTCACTAACTTCCAGCCTAAAAGATATCAAGGTGCTTCTCAGTAACCTCCAGCCTAAAAGATGTCAAGGTGCTACTCGCTAACCTCCAGCCTAAAAGATGTCAAGGTGCTACTCACTCACCTCCAGCCTAAAAGATGTCAAGGTGCTACTTACTAACCTCTAGCCTAAAAGATGTTAAGGTGCTACTCGCTAACCTCCAGCCTAAAAGATGTCAAGGTGCTACTCACTCACCTCCAGCCTAAAAGATGTCAAGGTGCTACTTACTCACCTCCAGCCTAAAAGATGTCAAGGTGCTTCTCAGTAACCTCCAGCCTAAAAGATGTCAAGGTGCTACTCACTCACCTCCAGCCTAAAAGATGTCAAGGTGCTTCTCACTCACCTCCAGCCTAAAAGATGTCAAGGTGCTACTCACTCACCTCCAGCCTAAAAGATGTCAAGGTGCTACTCACTCACCTCCAGCCTAAAAGATGTCAAGGTGCTACTCGCTAACCTCCAGCCTAAAAGATGTCAAGGTGCTACTCAGCAGCAGGAAGCATGAAGGGTTAAAGAAAAACCAATTAAAAGGTTTTACTGTTTAAGGCAGATGTAAACCAAATTTTCTCTAGGAGGTAATAGAGCAGTTGCTAAACTGGTAGAAAGCAGTGCAAGTCCATTAATGCCACCCAAGGATGCACTGAATAATTTAGGGGAAAGAAAGCTGCGATGCTGTGCAGCAGCAGAAATTACATGGCTCGGTACCAATCATTATCTCCATCATTGCTATTCCCCCCCTTTCAAGGTATTCTTTGCAGGTCTTATTTTAATCATGTAAATTTCCTCTTCTCTCAGTGGTTCAGGTGGGTTATTTTATATAGTGCTTAAACAGGAAATTAAAAACATTCCCAATGACATTCACTGTTTTCATGGTATCTTCCTTTACCATCATATACTCAAAGGATGAGCCTCTTTGCCTGCTCTGCATTTTCAAAGGCAAAGAATGGGAAGGTTCCTTGAAAGAAGCTCAAAAACTAAATTAAGGAAAGAAACAAAGGTAGGAAAGGAAGAAGGGAAAGGAAGAAAAGAAAGGAAGGAAGAAAGGAAGAAAGGAGAAAGAGAAAGAAAGAGAGAAAAGACAGAGGGAAAAGAAAAGAAAGAGGGAAAGGGAAAGAAAGAGGGAAAAGAAAAGAAAGAGGGAAAGAAAGAGGGAAAAGAAAAGAAAGAGGGAAAGAAAGAGGGAAAGGACAAGAAAGAGGGAAAGAAAGAGGGAAAGAGGGAAAGGACAAGAAAGAGGGAAAGGAAGAGGGAAAGGGAAAGAAAGAAGGGAAAGAAAGAGGGAAAAGAAAAGAAAGAGAGAAAAGAAGGAAGGAAAGAAAGAAGGAAAGAGGGAAAGAAGGAAAAGGAAAGAAAGAGGGAAAAGAAAGAGGGAAAAGAAAAGAAAGAGGGAAAAGAATGAAGGAAGGAAAGAAAGAGGGAAAAGAAGGAAAGAGGGAAAGAAAGAAGGAAAGAGGGAAAGAAAGAAGGAAAGAGGGAAAGAAAGAAGGAAAGAGGGAAAGAAAGGAAGAGAAAGGGAAAGGAAGGAAAGAAAAGAGAAAATCTCCTGTGCTGATAGGTTTATTTTTAGATGAATACTCAGCAGTTTCTCATTTGTGCATCCTGGCTTTATTCCACGGGTTGTAGAGGGCACCTATTGTCCCTCTCTTTTGTTAGCACAAGCAAATTGCTTCTTTTTATGACATCCACACAAGGATGCTGCCTGGTTCAAAGTACTGAAATGTAGTCTAGAGTTAAAACAAAACAAAACAACAAACCCAGCCCAAACACTCACAAACAACCCTCAACCCCCCCACTCCCCCCCCCCCCCCCCCCCCTTAAATTTAAAAATCCTTTTGTTAGGGCCAAGTGAAATCCTGTACTAAAGCCCCAGGGCTTTACTCCATCCTCTAATACAAAGAAATGCAAACCAGCAAGACCAAACACTTAGTGTTTTTGAACAGATAATTTTAAAGATACATTTGGCAGCCTGAGTTACTGCTGAGCCTAAATTGTAAGCTGTTGATCTATCTATGTGGTGATACCCTAACAGTTAAAGCTTTGGAGTCCTCTCTCCTGGGGGAACTTTCTGTGTGAAGATTCTGCACTGCAGCCATAATGCTCCTTTGAGACATGAAGACATCCAATGCGCTCTCTCTAAGAACAAGGGTGCCTTGAGTTCTGGTTTGGACCAAGCAAGGAACACTCTTGATGACAGTTTCCCAGTTGTTCCCACTTATTGTGCTTTGGTTTGGTTCTCAGAGTAGCTGAAGGAGTTTTCTCTGGGATGAAACTAAACCAAAGGCACACACTAGCATACTCCCAGTGGGGTTTCCACCATTAAGACCAGATTAGAGCTGGTCCAAAGCAAAGCCCCTGACATGCTCACTGTGTGGATGCTGGATCACCAGAACCAACTGTTTTGCTCTGCAGATGGGTTCCTGCTGGTCTAGACTGCTCATTAGTGTGTACTTAGTATACCTCATTAAACTCACACCCCAAGATAATGACACCTTCAGGAAATGATCTGCACAGGTAAGTGGGTTTGTTAGTGTCAAGGGCATTCATGGGCACACTTTACATACCCATTGCCTGAAGCATCTATAGAAATCTGATTGCCTGTTGTGGTGTTCTCTGTTCTAGGTCTGTTAACAGAAATACAATGCAAGTCAAAAAGGCTAAGGAAAAATGTGAAACAGCCCCCAGATCAGACAGCCAATGAAGACAACGAAGGCCATGACATGAAACAAGTGACATCTACAACTAAAATATACAGGGTAAGAGAGTTCTTGTAACAGTGATGTCTGAGCTAAGTGAATACAGAGTATTTGCAAACCCTCTGGAGCTGTCTTGGTTAATTAAAACTCCTCTCTCCCACCAAGTCAAGGGATTACCTTGAATATAAAGTAGTCCTAATATTTTTTCAGTCAGGACTCAGTAAATCCCCTATAAAATGCATCAGGTGTTTTCCTGTGACAGGTAGATCACAGAAATATCTCACATATGGGGGATGTGATACTCAAACGTACCTAGTTCTTCACTACACATTTCTTTGTTTCTAATGATAACCCACCCAAACTCATGCAGTTTAGAACCATCCTTCACCCTCTGCTCTCTACACTCCTACAGAAATCTGTGACTTTTGCCTGAAGAAAGAGATCTTAGATTGTTTCTACGACTGCATTTCATGATGGGCTTTTGTTTTTGTCAGTATAGGAGAAAGTAGAATTCACCCCAGAGCAGCAGAATCTTCTTGATTACATCATGGACTCCTACAGTAAACAACAAATACCACAGGAAGTGTCCAAAAAACTAGTAAGTACATGCATTAGCTTTTGAGATGTGGAGAATGAAGCAGAGGATTAGACAGCAGAAAATATTGGTCTAAGTAGGTGTGGTGAGTAGTAGAGCAAGCTAGGAGTGGAAGCTCACAGCTTTACAGCACACTTTGAGATCCACTTGTAGCTAAGCTTCCTTTCTGCAAAGACATCAGCCTGGAAGCTTGAAAATATTTCTTCCATACTGACTGCAAATATTTTCCAAGTTTGGATTTCTATTTCAATCTCTCTTCTTTTCCTCTCTACCTTCTAGAAATTCTATTGGATTTTTTCTCTTGATTATTTGCAGTTTTCATGGGAGGATGGGAAAAAAAGTTGAGAGATAAGGAAAAAGGAGGGGAAAAAGAGTTTGGAAGAGAGATGTTTTCTCTTTTCCCCCCCCCCCCCTACAAAACTGGCATGTTCAACCCTAAAAATAAACCAAAACAACTGTAGAAAGTTATTTCTGCAGTCATCATCAACTTTGGAAACTTAAAGCAAGGCAGAGTGAGAGCTGAATAACCCATAACTATCTTGTGCAACTGAAAACTTTCAATGAATTTATGAATCATAGAATCAACCAGGTTGGAAGAGACCTCCAAGATCATCCAGGCTAACCTAGCACCCAGCCCTAGCCAGTCAACCAGACCATGGGACTAAGTGCCTCATCCAGGCTTTGCTTCAACACCTCCAGGGATGGAGACTCCACTACCTCCCTGGGCAGCCCATTCCAATGCCAATCACTCTCTCTGCCAACAACTTCCTCCTAACATCCAGCCCATACCTTCCATGGCACAACTTGAGACTGTGTCCCCTTGTTCTGTTGCTGGTTGCCTGGCAGAAGAGACCAACCCCACCTGGCTACAGCCTCCCTTCAGGTAGCTGTAGATAGCAGTGAGCTCTGCCCTGAGCCTCCTCTTCTGCAGGCTGCACACCCCCAGCTCCCTCAGCCTCTCTTCAAAGGGCTGTGCTCCAGGCCCCTCTCCAGCTTTGTTGCCTTTCCCTGGAGCTGAAGAGGTCAAAGGCAAAAAATACATGAAAAAAGGAAACAAAGTAGTGGATAGCAGGGCTTTGGGTAACGTTATGGTACACAGAAATCCTAGCCCCAGAAGGCATAGGAGTTTCCATGCGAGCATGAGGAAGAATTGTTTCACAGTAGATGGAACACTGAACAGGCTGCCCAGGGGGGTTGTGGAGTCTCCCTCTCTGGAGGGAGACCTGCCTGGATGTTATCTTCTATAGGTGATCCTCCTCTGTCATGGGGATTGGCCTGGAAGATCTTTTGAGGTTCTGACCTTCTGTGATTCTGTGAAGTGCCTAAATCATTAACTGCTAGATGTGATGCTGAAAGTAAGACAGATGTTCCAGAGGAAAGAGCAGTGCCTACTTCTTTTACTTATGTGTTAGTTTGAAGCTAGCTAGCATGTCTTGGTGAGAAGGATTAGATCACAGGCTGTGAAAGGAAAACAATGGTGATGTCTGCTTCACTCATAGGCTTGCTGTGATGTATAAGAACAAGAGTATAAACATAGATAAGGCATTCTATATTTGGGCATTGCCTGAGCTTTGAGCTGCATTTCTCTCTAACCTCACCCTCTGTCTCTCTGATCCACTTCCTAACCCCCCGGCCAACCCTCCATTCTTCCTTGGGGCACAAGGCAAAGTCTGGAGTAAGGTAGAGGGGTGAGAGAAGGTGGAAGGGCAGTTGGGAGCCCCTCCTGGGCACTCAGGTTTCTGGGGGGGGCTGTTGTGAGTCTGTATTACCTTTTACCTCATCTATTTCTGTCTATAACTGTACATACTGTAAATATCTGCTTGTATGTTGTGCTAAGCTGTAAAGAGAAAGCTTCATTCAATTTTAGAGCAGGCTGAGTCTAGTCTGGGTGATTTCCAAAGTGGGGGGGGGGGGGGGGGGCAGGTAACACCCAAACCATCACAACTTACATTGCCCTACAAAACACCTAGTTTTGACAATCACTGGGGACAAAGCATAGCATTAGATGGACTTCTGAACCGATCCAGTCTGATAACTCTTGTATTTGATGCTCTTAGACATGAAGTGGCAACAACCACTAACAGGTTTTGTCTGGTTTGCTTTTTTACCAGTTGCATGAGGAATTCAGTGCCGAAGGCAACTTTCTGATCTTGACAGAAATGGCCACCAGTCACGTGCAGGTTCTTGTGGAATTCACCAAAAAACTCCCAGGTACATCCCCTGTGGCAGGGCAGAACTTGTCACTACAAACTCTTAATGCCTTTCCATTGCCAGCTGTCAACTGCTGGGTGTATTTTGTAGCCTGACTCTATCTAGAAGACTTGTTTGATAGGGAGGGATGCCACTGAAGGGTCAGGAAGATGATGAGGGCACTGGAGCATCGCTCTGAGTAAGAAAGGCTGAGAGATCTGGGATTCTTTGTCCTGGAGAAGAGAGGACTCAGAGAGGGGACCTTATCAATGCTTATAAATACCTAAAAGGTGGAGGACAAAAGGATGGGGCTGGGCTCCTATCAGTGCTGCCCAGCAACAAGACAAACATATCATAGAAGCAACCAGGTTGGAAGAGACCTCCAAGATCATCCTGTCCAACCTATCCCCCAGCCCTAGCCAGTCACAAGGGGCAATGGGCAGGAAATGGAACCCATGAAGTTCCACCTGAGCATGGGGAAAATCTTCTGCACCAGGCTGCTTGGAAAGGTTGTGGAGTCTTCTCTTCTGGAGACTTTCAAAGCCTTGCTGGATCTGTTCTTGTTAACCTGCTCCAGGTGACCCTACTTTAGCAGGAGGGTTGGATCAGATTATCTCCAAAGGTCCCTTCCAAACCCCACCACTCTGTGATCCTGTGACTGTATAAAAATGCCTCCTCCTCTGACACACATTCTTCAGACACTCTAAAGAGAAGGAGCTTTGTGCTCAGAGCAATAATGTGCTGAATAATTCAAACTCTCCACTCCGAATGTGACACACACAGCCTGTTGACAAAGTGCTCAGAGAAAGGACTCTGTCACTAGACAGGGTTTATTTTCATATATCACTGCAATGGCAAAGAGTCTGCTTCTAAACTACTACCTAACACTTACTTGAGCTGGGGCTGCTTAGTTTGAAAAAGAGGAGGCTGAGGGGAGACCTCACTGCTGTCTACAGATACCTGCAGGGATGTTGTGGAGAGGCTGCTGCTGGTCCCTTCTCATGGGTAATTGGAGACAGAACAAGGGGCATGGCCTCAAACTGAATCTGAGTAGGTTTAGATTGCACATTAGGAAAAAGTTTTTCACTGAGAGACTGGTCAGGGACTGGAATGTGTTGCCCAGGAAGGTGGTTGAGGCCAGAACAAGGGGACACAGTCTCAAGTTGTGCCAGAGTAGGTATAGGCTGGATGTTAGGAAGTTGTTGTCACAGAGAGTGATTGGCATTGGAATGGGCTGCCCAGGGAGGTGGTGGAGGCACCGTTCCTGGAGGTCTTCAAGCAAAGCCTGGATGAGGCACTTAGTGCCATGGTCTGGTTGACTGGCTAGGGCTGGGTGCTAGGCTGGCCTGGATGATCTTGGAGGTCTCTTCCAACCTGGTCGATTCTATGATTCTAGGTGTTAAGGCCAGGCTGGATGGGGCTCTGGCCAGCCTGATCTAGGGTAGGGTGTCCCTGCCCATGGCAGAGGGGTTGGAACTAGATGATCCTTGTGGTCCCTTCCAACCCTGGCTGATTCTATGTGTTTAAGAGTGGTTTGTATGTGGTGCTTAGGGATATGGTTTAAGATGAATCTTCTAGAGTAGGGATCAAGGTTGGACTTGGTGATCCTGAGGGTCATTTCCAAACTGGCTGCTTCTATGATTCTGTGGCTCTGCATCATTTGCATTCATACCTTTGCAGCAAAATCAGGACAGCCACTGAATGGTGAGCCTTAAACAAGAGCTCTCCCTAGTTAGTGGCACCAATATTTATGGTCCTTGCACAGTGTGTTATGGACAGATACAGAAAATGTCAGTTTATCACTAGGATTTTTTTAACTCACAATCACAGAATCATAAAATCAACCAGGTTGGAAGAGACTTCCAACATCACCCAGGCCAACCTAGCACCCAGCCCTAGCCAATCCACTAGACCATGGCACTAAGTGCCTCATCCAGGCTTTTCTTGAACATCTCCAGGGATGGAGAGTCCACCATCTCCCTGGGCAGCCCATTCCAATGCCAATCACTCTCTGACAACAACTTCCTAACAACATCCAGCCTAGACCTCCCCCAGCACAACTTGAGACTGTGTCCCCTTGTTCTGCTGCTGGTTGCTTGGCAGAAGAGACCAACCCCACCTGGCTACAGCCTCCCTTCAGGTAGTTGTAGACAGCAATGAGCTCTGCCCTGAGCCTCCTCTTCTGCAGGCTGCACACCCCCAGCTCCCTCAGCCTCTCCTCACAGGGCTGTGCTCCAGGCCCCTCACCAGCTTCATTGCCCTTCTCTGGACACGTTCCAGTATCTCAACATCTCTCTGGAATCGAGGAGCCCAGAACTGGACACAGCACTCAAAGGTGTGGCCTGAGCAGTGCTGAGTACAGGGGCAGAATAACCTCCCTTGTCCTCCTGGCAACACTATTCCTATGGCTATGCTTTGCCACTAGATTTTGTTTATTATATTCCTCTTAAAGTTCCAGAAACACTGAAATGAAAGGCTAGTTCTCATGAACTTCACTCCAAATCTCTGTCAAGGTCAAGTTGGATGGGGCCTTGAGCAAGCTGGTCTAGGGGAAGGTGTCCTTGCCCATGGTAGGGGGGTTGGAATTAGATGATACTTATCATCCCTTCCAACTTAAACCATTTATGAAGTTCCAATTTTGACAGCACTTTGCAGCCCTACTGACATCAACCCCAAAGTTACTCCTTACCTGAAAGAACCTCAAGACAGAAAGCAGCAAAGACTTTTCTGTTGCTGCCTTACTTATCTCTCCCATCCCCACAGGCTTCCAAACCCTTGACCACGAAGATCAGATTGCTTTGCTGAAGGGCTCAGCAGTAGAAGCCATGTTCCTCCGTTCAGCTGAGATCTTCAGCAGGAAGCTTCCTACAGGCCATACTGTCCTCTTAGAAGAAAGAATTCGCAATAGTGGTAAGTACCTCCTTCCATGAAGGAAAAAAACCCAACCAAACCACACCACTGCACTTCTGTGGCAGTATTTTGCCCTTGGAAAGCTAGTAAAAATATTTATTAGCACTGAAAGTTTTATCTGAATGTTGTTCTTTATATTACCTAGAACAAATCTAACTCAGCCTTGAGTCTAAAGGTTAGAAGGTAAAGGTTTATTTATAAATACACAGCAAGGACTGAGAATAACTCCGTATCAAACAAACCCTCCAGTGATAAGGATGAAAGAGTGGTGAAGAAGGAATGCCACCAGTTAAAATTATTCCACATTTATGCCTCCAAAAGCCATCCAAGAAAGAAGGAAAGAAATAAGTAAACAAATTGCAAGATGTTGCTGGAGATGCTTGAAAGGAACCAACGATGCTTAGGGGCAGCTTGGTAATGTTAAATCAGACTGCACAAGCTGCAGAGAAGAATTAGAGGCATGGCATGGTCATAGATGCATAATAGGGGTTGAGTTGGAAGGGTTAAAGACCATCTAGTTCCAACCCCCTCACCACAGGCAGAGACCCCTTCCATTAGAACAGGCTGCTTAAGGTCTCATCCAGTTCAGCCTTGAACACCTCCAGGGAAGGGGCATCCACAGCTTTCCTGGGCAACCTGTTGCAGTGTCTCACCATCCTCGCTGTAAATTTCTTCCTCATCTCCAGGCTAAATCTATCCCCCCCAAGCTTCAATGCATTCCTGCTCACCCTTTCACCACAAACCCTTGTAAAAAGTCCTTCCATAGCTTTCTTGAAGGCCCCCAACAGGTACTCTAAGGCCTCCCCAGACCCTTTTTTTTCCCCTTCAGGCTGAACAGCCCCAGGTCTCTCAGCCTGCCCCCACAGGGAAGGTGGTTCAGCCTCCTGATCATCTTCATGGCCCTACTCTAGATGTTTCCTGCTGCTGGAAGTCCATTAACAGCCCAGTGGCTATGATAAATTCTACTGGTACTAGGTGTAAACAGGCTGCCCTGGGGGGTGGTGGAGTCTCCCTCTCTGGAGATAATCAAAACCAGCCTGGATGTGTTCCTGTGTGATCTGCTCTAGGTGATCCTGCTCTGGCACAGGGCTTGGACTGGATGAGCTTTCAAGGTCCCTTCCATCCCTTGACATTCTGTGAGTCAGTAATAATTATGAAAGGCCAAACAGGGCTGGAGATGCTTATTCCTTAAACAGGAAAAGTTGGGGTTTGCATTGTTTCCTATTTCTTATGCTCCAGAGATGCAACACTGAAAGGTTTTGCCTCTTCCTGTGTTGATCAGCAAACTTCATCCAGCCCCCAGCTACTTATGATTGAAAATTTTAGTGTAATAACAATTCTGAATCAGAGACTGTCAATATTATACACACTCATATATGTATATAGCATCATAGAATCAACCAGGTTGGAAGAGACCTCCAAGATCCAAACTACCACCCAGCCCTGTCCAATCAACTCGACCATGGCACTAAGTGCCTCATCCAGGCTTTTTTTGAACACCTCCAGGGACAGCGACTCCACCACCTCCCTGGGCAGCAAAGGCATTCCAAAGGCAAACTACCTCCCTGGCAATTCAAAGGCAAACTACCTCCCTGGCATTCCAATGCCAATCACTCTCTCTGTGAAGAACTTCCTCCTAACATCCAGCCTATATCTCTCCTGGATATCGTTTGGCTTCTGGCCTTCTTTTTAATGACCAGAAGGCAAAGAGATAGGAGAAAATTTAATCATAACATGAGTCATAGAAGCAGGCTGGAACTTAGTTCTGAAACTTAAAAATCAGTGATGTGAAAGTATTATTGAAGTATACAAAATTAGGCCAATACTTACATTTGGAATCCTTAAAAGAGGTAAGAAACTTGAGAATAACTTGCTTGCTGAAGGTATGTATTTAGTTTGGCTTAGCACACTAATTTCTAAGCTTATGGTTTGTAGTTTTTTATATCTTTTGATGTGTTACAAGAGGTTATGGTTTGATGGATTGGGAATGGTGACTTCTAGAGTGATACGAATGTTTTCTGGTCTAGTTCTGCAGGCAGAGAAGTATGCCAAGAAGGCTAGAGAAGCTGTAATCAGTTGTCATAGACACAACTTTCATAGAATCATAGAATCAGCTAGGTTGGAAGAGACCTCCAACATCATCCAGGCCAACCTAGCACCCAGCCCTAGCCAATCAACCAGACCATGGCAATGAGTGCCTCATCCAGGCTTTGCTTGAACACCTCCAGGGATGGTGACTCCACCACCTCCCTGGGCAGCCCATTCCAATGCCAATCACTCTCTCTGACAACAACTTCCTAACAACATCCAGCCTAGACCTCCCCTGGCACAACTTGAGACTGTGTCCCCTTGTTCTGTTGCTGCTTGCCTGGCAGAAGAGACCAACCCCACCTGGCTACAACCTCCCTTCAGGTAGTTGTAGACAGCAATGAGGTCTGCCCTGAGCCTCCTCTTCTGCACACCCCCAGCTCCCTCAGCCTGTCCTCATAGGGTTTGTGTTCCAGGCCCCATACCAGGTTCATGAGGAGGTTTTTTAACTGAATTGTAACCTAAATTTTTGACACAATTAGATCTTAGATAAATTAATCCATATGAATGCACAGTTACTGAACCTTCTCTCCTCTTTTTTTTTTCACACACACTTCACTGCAAAAGACTAAGAGCAGCCAACTGAAACACCCTGCAAAGACAAGAGAAAGCAGCAGAGGAAATGCAGTGATAGTAAAGTGAGAGTTTAGAAATGAAACCTGCAGATAAAGGATTAGTCTCAAGTTGTGGCAGGGTAGGTATAGGCTGGATGTTAGGAGGAAGTTCTTCACAGAGAGAGTGATTTCCCATTGGAATGGGCTGCCCAGGGAGGTGGTGGAGGCACCGTCCCTGGGGGACTTCAAGCAAAGCCTGGCTGAGGCACTTAGTGCCATGGTCTGGTTGATTGGTTAGGGCTGGGTGCTAGGTTGGACTGGATGATCTTGGAGGTCTCTTCCAACCTGGTTGATTCTATGATTCTATGATGAAGAAGAAGCTCCTTGTTAGGTCCTAACCACTGCCAGGCCATCAGCCATAAATTATTGCTGCTGATCAGAAGCTCTGTCCACACTTTTGTAGAGTGCAGACAAATGCCTGCATGCCACATAAGTCCTACTGTCAAATCTTGACATCTCTATCCATAAAATCAGAGAGGGAGGTAGGGATTCTGCCTAAAAGTCACAAGCTGTCCAGATTTCTGGCACCTGCCATCGTGTCCACTTCCAAGCTGCTCTCATCTATTAATATTTATGTCTTCAGCAGTCTGATGAAGAGATTTATGTTTTTTCTCTGTGCTAAAGAAGCCAGAGATCTGGTGGTGATGCCCTTTAAGCACTGGCAGTATTCCTTTCCATTCTCATGCTGATGAGGTGTATTTTTCTTGAGCACATTATTCAAGTCCTGCTGGATCTCAGTGACTGCCTTTGTTGCTTCCCTGATGGTCTTCCTCCATAAAGTGTTAGGGAAATTCTTTCATTAGCTGCTCCTGAGACTGGAATCCTCTCCTACTCACTCGAACAGTGAGAACTCATGAGAAACAGAGACATTTTCTTTCCTGTCACTGAAAGCTTGTCCCCCTTCCTCATCTTATTTGATGCTTCACTACACATACAACACATTGTGACTGACTGACTCATTCTATGACACCTGCTGACATGCTGGCCATTTAATGCTTAATTTCTTTCTGTTGTTTGAAAGCAAATTTTCCTCATTACCAAGCAGCACAATATTGTGAAAACACATTGCTGAGATGCTGTTTTGTCAGTGAGCATTTGTAGCTTGCTTTTCCCTAAGGATACTGTCTTCTAGGAGTCATGAAGAGACAGACATTTATTCCAGTCTTTAATTCTACTGATTTCAGTATTGGGCAATAAGATGCTAGCTGAAATGGACAAAGCCAGAAGAATCTGATGAGATTTAACAAGGCCAAGTGCAGGGTTCTGCACTTTGGCCACAACAATCCCAAGGAGCACTACAGGCTTGGGACAAAGTGGCTGAGAACAGGCAGTAAGAAAGGGACCTGGAGGTACTTATAGACAGTAGGCTGAAGATGAGCCAGCAGTGTGCCCAGGTGGCCAAGAGAGCCAATGGCATCCTGGCCTGGCTCAGGAGCAGTGTGGCCAGCAGGACAAGGGAGGTTATTCTGCCCCTGTACTCAGCACTGGTCAGGCCATACCTTGAGTGCTGTGTCCTGTTCTGGGCTCCTCAATTCAAGAGAGATGTTGAGGTGCTGGAAGGTGTCCAGAGAAGGGCAACAAAGCTGGTGAGGGGCCTGGAGCACAGCCCTGTGAGGAGAGGCTGAGGGAGCTGGGGGTGTGCAGCCTGGAGAAGAGGAGGCTCAGGGCAGAGCTCATTGCTGTCTACAACTACCTGGAGGGAGGCTGTAGCCAGGTGGGGTTGGTCTCTTCTGCCAGACAACCAGCAACAGAACAAGTCTCAAATTGTGCTGGGGTAGGTCTAGGCTGGATGTTAGGAGGAAGTTGTTGTCAGAGAGAGTGATTGGCATTGGAATGGGCTGCCCAGGGAGGTGGTGGAGTCACTATCCCTGGAGGTCTTCAAGCAAAGCCTGGATGAGGCACTTAGTGCCATGGTCTGGTTGATTGGCTAGGGCTGGGTGTTGGGTTGGCCTGGATGATGTTGGAGGTCTCTTCCAACCTGGTTGATTCTATGAATCTGGACCAAAGTTTTCAGTTGGCAGCAAGATGTTTGACATTGGGAAATACATTGTTGGCTTCTTGGATGGGTTACAGGTGCTGAAGTACAGTGAAATCCATGGAAAAAAAAAATAGCCACCAGTTCAAAGCACTGGCAAAAGGCCACCTTTTTCTCTTGAATGTGGGATACAAAGTTCCCAAGGATTTGGACAAGAGACTTCTGCAACCAAAGGCAAAATTTGACACCTAACCACTTCCATTGCCTTTGGCTTTGATTATAACCCCATTGTGCTGGAGTTTGTGCAGGGAAACAAGATGAACTGAGCTTCACTGCACAGTCTGAAGTGTCTAACCCTCCAAATGGTCACAGAAGCACTGAATGGTTTGGGCTGGTAAAGATCTTTGAGATTGTGGAGTCTAACTGCTAACCAAGCACTGCCAGGTCACTAAACTGTGTCACTCACCACCCCCTCTCCATGGCTTTGAAACCCCACCAAGGATGGGGAATCCACCACTGCCCTGGGGTGCCTGGGCCAGGCTGTTAAAACCCTCAAGGGGAAGAAATTGTTCATGTTCAACTTAAACCTCCTCTGGGACAACCTGAGACTGCTACCTCTTGTCACTTGTTCCTTGGGAGAAGGAAAAGGGTGAAGGGTGAGTGCCAGGAGGCTGGAGCCAGGCTCTGGTGGGTGATGGCCAATGACAGGACAAGGGGCAATGGGTGGAAGCTGAGGAATAGGAAGTTTCATTTAAACACAGGAGGAATTTTTTCAGGCTGCCCAGGAGGGTTGTGGAGTCTCCCCCTCTGGAGATATTCAAAACCCACCTGGACACATTCCTGTGTGATCTGGTCTAGGTGATCCTGCTCTGGCAGTGGGGTTGGACTGGATGAGTTTTCAAGGTCTCTTCCAGCCCCTGACATTTTGTGATTCTATGATTTTATGAAGAGACTGACCTCAAATGGCTCTCTGTATGGAGACAGAATGTCTGCCCTCAGCCTCCTCTTCTCCAGGCTGAACAACCCCAGATCCCTTAGCTGCTCCTCACACGACTTGTCATCTACAATTTCACCAGGTTCGTTGCCCTTCTCTGGACCCACTCCAGAACCTCAACATCTTTCTTGGAGTGAGTGGCCCAAACTGAACCCAGGATCTGAGCTTTGGCCTTACCAGTGCCCATTACAGGGGTATGATCCCTGCCCTGGTCCTGCTGGCCATACCAATGCTGACCCAAGCCAGGGTGCTGGTGGTCTTCTTGGCCACCAGGCCATACAGTGGCCCATCTTTAGTTGCTGTTGACCAAGCCCCTCAAGGTCCTTTTCCCCAGGGCTGTCATGTTCATCCAGGTGGAAGAAGCCCTACGAGGAGAGGCTGAGGGAGCTGGGATTGGTTAGCCTGAAGAAGAGGAGGCTCAGGGGAGACCTTATTGCTGTCTACAACTACCTGAGGGGTGGTTGTGGCCAGGAGGAGGTTGCTCTCTTCTCTCAGGTGGCCAGCACCAGAACAAGAGGACACAGCCTCAAGCTACACCAAGGGAAATTTAGGCTGGAGGTGAGGAGAAAGTTCTTCACTGAGAGAGTCATTGGACACTGGAATGGGCTGCCCGGGGAGGTGGTGGAGTCGCTGTCCCTGGAGCTGTTCAAGGCAAGGTTGGACGTGGCACTTGGTGCCATGGTCTGGCCTTGAGCTCTGTGGTAAAGGGTTGGACTCGATGATCTGTGAGGTCTCTTCCAACCCTGATGATACTGTGAGGCACTCACCATCCTGTGACCTGACCCAACACTGACACACTGCCCAAAACATCTAGAAACTAGGACCACTTTAAATTGCAGAATATAGGAAAGAGTTTTCCTGTTCACCACAGTGCTCTGCAGTCTACCACACTGAGCCAGTGCTGTGCTCTTGAATCACAAATGAAGTTGTTAAAAGTGCTGAAATCATATCTGCAGAGTTAATTCATACCCATGAAAACAGGAACAGATGTCAGGGGAGCAGTCTCTTCTCTTCTGCATAAGTGTGTTTCTTCAGGCCAAAACCTTATTTAGACTCAACCTGCTGGAGACAGTGCAGATGCTGCTGCCTTGTGCCAGACCTCACTGTCTCCTGACCACAGGCATTTGATCCACCACCAAAGGGTGGTGTGTGGCAAAGTCATCTGCATCCTCCTTGCAGGTTTCATTTGTTTGTGGTTGTTTGATGATTTGGGGTTCTTTTTGTAAACCAAGATTTCTTTGCTTGCAATGATGGCTTCACAGTGGCTTTTCAGAGGATGGGGTTGTCCTGTCTGTGTCCATGACTATGAGCATGTGCAAACTTCTCATTTAAGTTGGTCATTTAACATCTACAGGATGATGACAAAGTAGAGGTCACAGGCATGTGCTTTGGTGTATCTTCTCCACTGGCTGTACGTTTCCTCCTTTTGGGGTGAGTTTGGTCAGTGTTTAAAGGGCCACTGGGGCATTAAAATAGCTTACAAGAGAGAGCTCATAAGCAGCATGTAAAGAATAGAATCATAGAATCAACCAGGTTGGAAGAGACCTCCAAGATCATCTAGGCCAACCTAGCACCCAGCCCTGTCCAGTCAACCAGACCATGGCACTGAGTGCCTCATCCAGGCTTTGCTTGAACACCTCCAGGGATGGTGACTCCACCACCTCCCTGGGCAGCCCATTCCAATACCAATCACTCTCTCTGCCAACAGCTTCCTCCTAACATCCAGCCTATAGTTCTGATAGATGAATCACTGTGAAATATAATTAGTTTTGGAGTAATTAATATTTTTCTTCATAAAGCAGCTACTAATACATGCTTGGCTTCATATCCACTGGCACCTCAGTGTTTACCAAGAAAAACTAATCTCTTTATCCATATTAATCAGGCAGTGCTAGGTGCTGTTAATTAGTACTTATGCTCAAGATCTCTTCTTGTGATAGATTAATATATTCAGTTTCACCAAGGAGCCACAAGAAGAGAGAATACTGTCTCAAAAGCAAAATGGCAATACTGAGATCACATCAAAATCACATTAAATAATAATCTATTCCAGGATTACATTAACCAGATAACTATTTACAGCCTGAAACTGCAATCCTTACAAAAGCAAGTCAGCTGAGATTCTAAGAGAAATCATAGAATCAGAGTCATAGAATCATAGAATCAACCAGGTTGGAAGAGACCTCTGAGGTCATCCAGGCCAACCTAGCACCCAGCCCTAGCCAGTCAACTAGAGCATGGCACTAAGTGCCTCATCCAGTCTTAGGAACAAAACCCTAACAAAAGCAAAGTCTAAAGTGTTTTAAGCTACAAACAAGAATGAAACTGTGCAAGAAGTGAGGGATGCTGGATGAATAATGCTCGTGGGTTTAAATCTGCACCATTCTAATGCTGCAAGTAGAGCTGCTGCCTCCCATTGACCGTGCTGGTGTTTACAGCCAGTCGTGCACTAAACATAGTGAAATCAATGGAATGAATTCAACTTTATTCTGCAGGTGATAGAGTTGGGCTGGTGGTTAGGCAGAAGTCTGAGTAATTCTGAAGGATGCACAGCAAAGGAGGGGAATGCTCTTATTGCCATAATGCTGTGTGAAACAAGGAGCAATGGGTGTAAGTTGCAGCACAAGAGGTTCCACCTCAACACAAGGGGGAACTTCTGGACTGTAAGGGTCACAGAGCACTGGAAGGCTCCCCAGGGAGGTTGTGAAGTCTCCTTCTCTGGAGCCTTTCAAGGCCTGTCTGGATGTGTTCCTCTGTGATCTGTGTTAGATAGGATTGTCCTGCTCTGGCAGGGGGTTGGACTGGATGATCTCTTTGGGTCCCTTCCAGCCCATAACATCCTATGATTCTATGAACCTCCTTGATGAAAATTCAGCAGGCAGCACTTACACTGACCTTTGCAGTGTTGCACAGAGCCTTTGCCTGATCTGAATAAAGAGGCTTAGACAGAGCTAAACTCTCTCTTGTCAATGAGGCCAGAAATGTAACTTTATCTGGTTAGTATTTTTTTCCCCCACCCACTTATGGAGTATGATTGGTACCAGTGCTTTTGAAAAGCCATGCAATGCATTTCTGCTTTAGCCTTTCCAGTTATCAGCACCAAATCCCCTTCAATTCTTTTTTCAGATAACAAGAATAGAAGTGACAACATCATAAGTAGATAAGGGGTGGGGGGGGGAAAGGGCAAGAACTAAAAGCATCTGTCCCATGCTTTTGGGGGGCTTTGTAGCGGAGCTTATTAAATCCAAATTGCAGTGCAATGGAGTTAGAAAACAGCCCCCTCTTGTGGTAGAACGAGGTCTCTGCAACGTGCATACAGGATGATGACACAGCAGGGAAACTCCAGCACAGATGGGATAAGGGCAAAACTAGCAACAACAACGACAACAAAATCTAGCATCTTGGCTTAAAACTTGCTAGTTTTGCATGGGTTTGTTCATTATTGTCTTCTGACGTACATCTGTTCAAGAGAAACAGGGACCTGATGGTGAGAGAATCATGGAATCATAGAATAGAATCATAGAATCAGCCAGGTTGGAAGAGACCTCCAACATCATCCAGTCCAAATTATCACCCAGCCTTATCCAGTCGTCTAGACCATGGCACTAAGTGCCCCAGCCAGGCTTTTCTTGAGCACCTCCAGGGACGGTGACTCCACCTCCCTGGGCAGCCCATTCCAATGGCAATCACTCTCTCTGACAACAACTTCCTCCTAACGTCCAGCCTAGACCTCCCCCAGCACAACTTGAGACTGTGTCCCCTTGTTCTGTTGCTGCTTGCCTGGGAGAAGAGACCAACCCCACCTGGCTACAGCCTCCCTTCAGGTAGTTGTAGACAGCAATGAGATCAGCCCTGAGCCTTCTCTTCTGCAGGCTAAACAACCCCAGCTCCCTCAGTATCTCCTCATAGGTTTTGTGTTCCAGCAGACAGCCACGAGGATGACTGGGGGACTTGAGCATCTGCCCTATGGAGAGAGACCAAGAGCCCTGGGGCTGTTTAGTCTGGAGAAGAGAAGATGGAGATGAGATCTGATCAATGTCTATCAATATCTGAGGGGTGGGTGTCAAGTGGATGGGGCCAAGCTCTTTTCAGTGGTCAGCAGCAATAAGACAAGGAGCAACAGCTACAAAGTGGAACATAGAAGGTTTCCTCTCAACATGAGGAGAAAATTTACAGTGAGGGTGATAGAGCACTGGAACAGGCTGCCCAGAGAGGCTGTGGACTCTCCTTCTTGGAGACTTTTCAAACCCACCTGATTGCATTCCTGTGCAGACTACCCTAGGTGATGCTGCCTTTGGCAAGGGGGGTTGGTCTCAGTGATCTCTGGAGGTCCCTTCCAATCTCTAACAGTCTGTGATTCTGTGATTTCAAAGCTCTGTAAAAGCACAGTAAGTCAGTTGTGTTGCTGAAAGAACCCTTTCTACTTCCTTTCACTTCTGTTTTGTTTTATTTCTGTGTTTGGAGTACAGTAATGCAGAAAAGCTCTCTGATAGGATTCCATCTGCTTCTGCATCTATTCTCACCCTTCCATGCTTCACTTTCTTAATGCCAGCTTATGAGCTTCTGAGGCGAGGACTGCTGTACTGCATGCTTCATGCAGTGGGGGCCTGAATTAGTTATTCCACACCCTGTTCATCAGCATCATTTTCATCCCACTCCTGCTATGCTGAACAATAGGACTTGAGAGGAGCTTTGTGGTCAGCAAAACAATGAATTCATCCAGCTGAAAACTAACCTGAGCCAAGAAAATGCCAAACAAAGAAAACAAAATAAAGGAGAGAATAAAAAACCCAAATGATTTATAGGAGAAGGTGGTGCTCAGTGATGAGGAACAACAGGTGTAAGCTTCCACCTCAACACTTCTTCACCATGAGGATGCTGGAGCACTGGAACAAGCTGCCCACATTGGTTGTGGTGTTTGCTTCTCTGGAGCCTTTCAAAATCCACCTGGCTGCGTTCCTGTGTGGTCTGCCCTAGGTGATCCTACTTTGGCAGAGGTGCTGGACTAGATGATCTTTCTAGGTCTTTTCCAACCCCTAACACTCTGTGAGAAACAAATGATGGGAGTCTTAGTCACAGTCCACTTCCTCCTGCTTCCTGTCTGCTGCCAAGATGATCATGCCCAGGGGCACAATACCTTGCTCAGAGACTTCTAAAAATATCCACTTTGTCTTGGCTGCTTTCTCATGTCGTTGCTGAGCTGTTCACATCCACGACAGGAATTCATTTGCCCTGCTTTAGGGTTCAGATAGGCTTTTCCACGACCCCTCCCCACCTCCTTTTTTTCTAGTCATGCAAAGTTGAATTCTTTGGTGTGTTGTATGTATGTGTTCCTTACATATTGTAAGGAACTTTATAGAATCATAGAATGATTTAGGTTGGAAGGGACCTCAAAGATCATCCAATTCCAATCCCTTGCCATAGCAGGGACACCTCCCACTAGAACAGGTCACTCAAGGCCTCATCCAACCTGGCCTTGAACACCTCCAGGGAGGGAGCAGCCACAACCTCCCTGGGCAACCTGTGCCAGTGTCTCACCACCCTCACTGCAAACAACTTCTTCTTAGCATCTAGTTTGAATTTCCCCTCTGACAGTTTAAACCCATTCCTCCTCATCCTGTCATTACAAGACCTTGTCAATAGTCCCCCCCAGCCTTTCTGTAGGACCCCTTCAGATACTGGAAGGCCATTCTAAGGTCTCCTGGAAGCCTTCTCTTCTCTAGGCTGCAGAGCCCAAACTCTCATAGCCTGTGCTCATAGCAGCGCTGCTGCAGCCCTCTGAGCATCTTTGTAGCTTCCTCTGGACTGGCTCCAACAGTTCCATGTCCTTCTTGTGTCGAAGGCTCCAGAAATGTACACAGTACTCCAGGTGGGGTCTGAGGAGAGCAGAGTAAAGGGTTTGTCATATTGGAAGGAACTTTGGCATTTAAAACTGCCTGAGGGAGAGGAGCAGTTCCCCAGAAGTCAGCACATGTTCAAAACTCTAAATAGTTAATACTGATGCCCAGCAACCTAAACCTTGTAGAACTCCTGATGCTATGACTGTCCTTTGCTTTGTAGAAAGCTTTAGCTGTGTGACTAATTTCCATAGGATGAGCTGATTCACATCATATATAGCTGCTTAATTGAGTTGGGCTCTCCTCAGTAGTGTTGAACTTGCTGCAAAAACAAGATTTGTGGCTTGTAATCTGAAATGAGCAGAGGCTGCTCATGTCACATGTTTGAACACATCACTCAGCCACAAAATAAACCACACCCTGCAAGCCATACTTTCACTCTTGCAATACATAACTATTCCACTGATTGAAGTAAGCTCTCACTGTCTGTTTCCCAGCTAAGTCAAGTGACTTTGTTTCCTTTCTTTGAGTTCCACCTTGTAAGTTTCATTTTGAATTTCCCCTACTGGAGGCACTCCAAATCTCACCAGTCCTAGACTTCAGCTTTGTGTTGTGTACAACACTCTGCATTATATCATACAGTTTCCATGTGGTTATGTATGGGGGTTGGACTCGATGATCTTCTTGGGTCCCTTCCAACCCCTGACATCTGTGATCCTGGGATATAAAGGCTCTTCTCTTTGACCAGCTTAAGATCAGAATGGCAAGAAATCCTATGGCATTCAGCTGTGGGAACAGAGGAGTCTGCCATCCTTTCAGTCAAGGAGGGCCAAAAGGCTCTTGCTCCAGAGCCATTGGTTTGGATGTCTACACCTCATTGGTGCCATCTGATCAGAGTGGCAAACACTCACTGCCAAAAGCCCAGTGGCTGCTCTGAGTGACTCACACACCATTAATAAACCCCTGATGTCACAGGACCTACTTCTCTTTTACACCAAAAAGCAGAATGGAGCAACATTTGTGCATTAAGACTAAGTAAGAACATTGTGATCTGATGACAAAGTCAGTAAGAGGAAGCCCCACTGGCATGATAACCCCAAAGGGTTTTGCTGATGGTGAATCACATGATCCCACCCTTCAGTTGGGCTGGGTTTTAATTATTTATGCCTCCATGCTTTAGAATACACCATTTTATGCTAGAAAGTAGTTGTAGACACAAGCAAGTTGGTCTTGGACTACAGGTAATGCTAGATCTAGCTAAAGTTTCAGGCTACATAAAAGGAGCAATTAAGTCTCTTTATGGAGGTAACTGTAGGAACTGCCCAAGGCAGTTTGCTGTAGGGTTGAGTTAGGCTAGACTTAAACCATACACCCTGAGAGATTTCCATACATCTAATGTGTAGGAAACACGGGGACTGTTTCACAAAGCTTGCATCCTGGAATCACAAGACAGTTTGAATATTGGGGTTGTTTAGCTTGGAGAAGAGGAGGCTCAGGGGGGACCTCATTGCTGTCTACAACTACCTGAGGGGACATTGTAGCCAGGTGGGGGGTGGCCTCTTCTCCCAGGCAACCAGCAATAGAACAAGGGGACACAGTCTCAAGTTGTGCCAGGGGAAGTATAGGCTGGATGTTAGGAGGAAGCTGTTGGCAGAAAGAGTGATTGCCATTGGAATGGGCTGCTCAGGGAGGTGGTGGAAAAGACTGGATGAGGCACTCGGTGCCATGGTCTGGTTGACTGGATAGAGCTGGGTGCTAGGTTGGACTGGAGGACCTTGGAGGTCTCTTCCAACCTGTTTGATTCTATGATTCTATCATCAGCAGGCAGCCAGAGGAACACAGATGAGATTTGTCCTGAAGTGCTAGGTGAACAACCTTGTAGAGCAAAAGGAATTGCTTAAAAGGAGACTTTAAAACCACAGAAAAAAGGATTGCCAGAACTTGCCAGTTTCTACTCTGATCTGGAAAACAGGGATGTTCCTGCACACTTATTTGTGCAGTAAACTTCTCCCACCACAACAGTCAAAGCTTCAAATATTTAATAATTACTCTGTGGCAATAAATGTCAATTATTTATATATATATTATATATAAAACTTGTTGGTTTGGTTTTGTTTCTTTTCTTTTAACTCTCACAGGTATCTCAGATGAATTCATAACTCCCATGTTTAACTTCTACAAAAGTATCGGCGAGCTGAAGATGACGCAAGAAGAGTATGCACTGCTCACAGCCATAGTTATTCTGTCTCCAGGTAACTTCTAAGCTAAAATTAAATGTTACTGGGCTTGAAAAAAAAATTAAAAGAAAGAATAATAATCATTAAAGAAAAAAAGACATGAAGAGTGTGACCTGAAACTTGTAAAGACCTACATTCTACACAGAGCCAGCGAGCATACGTGCTTATCATAGAATCAACCAGGTTGGAAGAGACCTCCAAGGTCATCCAGGCCAACCTAGCACCCAGCCCTGGCCAATCCACTAGACCATGGCACTAAGTGCCTCATCCAAGCTTTGCCTGAACACCTCCAGGGATGGCGACTCCACCACCTCCCTGGGCAGCCCATTCCAATGCCAATCACTCTCTCTGACAACAACTTCCTCCTAACATCCAGCCTAGACCTCCCCTGGCACAACTTGAGGCTGTGTCCCCTTGTTCTATTGCTGGTTGCCTGGGAGAAGAGACCAACCCCACCTGGCTACAATGTCCCTTCAGGTAGTTGTAGACAGCAATGAGGTCACCCCGAGCCTCCTCTTCTCTAGGCTAAACAACCCCAGCTCCCTCAGCCTTCCTCATAGTTAGAACTAGATACACTAACACACAAGTTAAAAGTAATACAGAAACACAAGACCCCTCCCAGAAGTCAGATTGCCCAAGAGAGGCTCCCAGGTAGGGGTCAGTCTCTTCTTCCAGGCAACCAGCAACAGAAGGGGACACAGTCTCAAGTTGTGCTGAGGGAGGTATAGGCTGGATGTCAGGAGGAGTTTCTTCAGAAAAAGAGAGACTGGCATTGGAATGGGCTGCCCAGGGAGGTGGTGGAGTCACCGTCCCTGGAGGTGTTCAAGACAAGCCTGGATGAGGCACTTAGTGCCACGGTTTAGTGGATTGGCTAGGGCTGGGTGCTAGGTTGGCCTGGATGATCTTGGAGGTCTCTTCCAACTTGGCTGATTCTGTGATTCTATGATTCTAATGTCAACTAAAATATTCCAATTAGCCTCGAACCAGCACATCAGTATAATCAGTTGTTAAACTAGGAAACAAGTACATAAATCCAAACTCCAGATGTCCTGCCACACCTTCTGGGTTTGCAGACAAGAAAGAGAACAAACAAAAGGTGCCTAAATCCCCTGCTTAAAAAGCCTAACTGGGATCTCTTCCTGGCTGAGTATGAGAGTCTTCTTCCCTCAGAAAATCCCAGGTGGCATTTTCTCACTATACAGTGCAATGTCATAATTTTGGAGGGAAATTGGGAAACTCTATAACATAGAATACAAAATGGCAATGGAGGTCTTCAGCCTTTTCTGCCTCTGCTGCCAAGAGCAGGAGGACGGTCGCAAGTTACCCTCTCAACTATGAAATGTGGAAAACTGACCATAAATACCTGCACAGCAGAATCTCAGCCCTGATTACCTCCACTCTAAAAACTTTGACAGCACCAAACTAACCAACTCTACTCAGGAAATAAGGAGAAACTGTGTAGTGTCTGAAAACGTCACAGGAATGAAGAAGAGAAGCCCTGATGCTTGGAGGAAAAAGACAAGACACTGAGGTTTCATTCCATGCAAATGGCACAGCAATTCCATCCCTCATTGAATCAGTGTGGCTCAGAAAATCTGTTTACACCAAACGTTGCACTGACCAAAGCCCTCATTCTTTTCTTTCCCTTCTCCAAATACCTGAACATTTAATTCCATATGAATGGAAGAATACAAAAAAGATAAGACTTTGCTAATGAAGAAATTTCATCTGAGGATCACAAAATCAACAGAATGGCCTAGGTTAGAAGGAATCCTCAGAGATCATCTACTTCCATCTCCCTGCTATGGGCAGAGATGCCTCTCTTGGCTGCTCAAGGCCTCATCCAACCTGGCCTTGAACCCCTCCAGAGAGGAGGAATCCACAACCACTCTGGATAACCTATTCCAGAGTCTTGCCACCCTTGTACTGAAAAACTTCTTGCTATGATCCAGTCTAAACCTACTCTTATGCAGCTTAAAACCATTCCCCCTTGTCCTATAGTGTGAAAAGTCCCTCTCCAGCTTTCCTGTAGGATCCCTTCAAGTATTGGAAGGCAGATCTAAGATCCCCCCAAAGTCTCCTCTTCTCCAGGCTGAACGACCCCAGCTCCCTCAGCCTATCCTCATAGCAGAGGTGCCTAAGCCCTTGGATCATCTTTGTGGCCCTCCTCTGGAGGAAGACCTTTGGAGTAGATTGCACACACAGTCTGCTGGCCAAATTCCTCAGCTCCAAGATCATTGTCCATGCTGCTCAGTTGTTGCAAGGCATTGCAGCACATACCGAGGCACAGAACTCCGTTGGAAGGTGATGATATAACACCAGAGAAACAGTTCCAAGTGAGAACTCATCAGCCTATGGAAAAGTTGAAAGTTTTCTTGAGCTGGAAGTGGGAAGCTTACATGAAAACTCCAAACCAAAATACAATGTCAAGCATTTTTATTACCTCTTAATGTGAAAATGGATATTAGAATCACAGAATTGTCAGAGCTGGAAGGGACCACAAAGATCATTTAGTTCCAACCCCTCTGCCATGAGCAAGGATACCACACACTAGATCAGGTGTGTTAGTTTGAGCCTAGCTGGGATATTTTGGTGAGAAGAATTAGATGATAGGCTGTGAAAAGGAAGCAATGGTGATGTCTGCTGCACTCATAGGCTTGCTGACATGTATAGGAACAAGAACACAAACAGAGTCTGTCTGTCTCTGGGGCTAAACTTTTCTCTCTCTCTACCCTGCCTCTGTGTGACTAATCCTTCTGCTTCCTAACCCTCCCTGGCTGACCCTCCAAACTCACCTTGAATGTAAGGCAAAGTCTGGGATAAGGTAGAGGGGTGGGGAGAAGGTGGAAGGGTGGTTGGGAGCCCCTCCTGGGGACTCTGGTTTCTGAGAGGGCTGTTGTGTTTCTTTATTACCTTTTTAGCTTGTCTATTTCTGTATATATTGCAATTATCTGCTTGTATCTTGTGCTAAGCTGTAAATATAAAGCTTCATTCAATTTTCCAGAGTGGCTGAGTCTAGTCTGGGTGATTTTCTTAAGGATGGGGGGCAGGTAACACCCAAACCATCACATCAGGCTGCTCAGAGCCCCATCTAGCCTGGCCTTAAAGACCTCCAGGGATGGAGCTTCCACCACCATCCTGGGCAGCTCAGTTCCAGTGTCTCACCACCCTCAGGGTGAAGAACTTCTTCCTAACATCCAAATATTCCTAACATCCAAATATTCTTGGTAGGTTTGAACCACAGTGCTCATTGTAAATATTTGCATGCTTTTACAATCATTTATCAGTGTAAATACTGACATTGTACAAGAGCCTGGAGCTGCTAATTAATTCCTTTCTTTTATCACCAGATCGACAATACATAAAGGACAGAGAGTCTGTGGAAAGGCTTCAAGAACCCCTGCTCTATATCCTGCAGAAATGCTGCAAGCTTCACCACCCAGAGAACCCCCAGCACTTTGCATGTCTCCTGGGCCGTCTGACAGAACTACGGACATTTAACCACCATCACGCAGAGATGCTGATGTCCTGGAGAGTGAACGACCACAAATTCACACCTCTGCTCTGCGAGATCTGGGATGTGCAGTGACAGCTGCTCTTTAGTTTCCTCTAGGAGAAATACCTTCTTAAAGGACCACGTAGCATTTCTTTTCACAGGGGAAAAAAAAAACCCAGCCCACAGTACACTAAATTTTCTTTACTGTATTTTTATGGGAACGTGCCAAGGGTTCATTAATTTTGTTCACTCTGCACAGAACACTGTAGAGCTAACAGACCTTCACTATAACCTTCTTTGTATTTATACTCTCTGATCAGAAAGAGTTCACCAGCTCCTCAGAGGAACCCTCTTAATCCCTTGCTGTAATTAAGTCGACTGCAGTTGCTGTTCCTCTTGACAAATGGGGAAATGTAGGTTTCCATTCGTAGTTTTCCATCGTGGCCTCCCTTAAAGGATCTATTTCAGATATTTACAGTAATAAACCAGCTGAAATGGTTCATGCCATAGTCATTTGCTGTCCAACTATGATATGTGTTCACGTAGGATGACCTGGGGATGCTGGTTGACAGCTGGCTGAGCATGAGCCAGCAGTGTTCTCAGGTGGCCAATAAGGCCAAGAGCATCCTGGCCAGGATCAGCAATAGCTTGCCCAGCAGGAGCAGGGAAGTGATCATGCCCCTGTATGCAGCACTGGATCCCACTGCACAGTCATCAAAGGGCCACAATTTGTGTTCAGTTTTGGACCACTCACTACATTGAGGTGCTGGAGTGTGTCCAGAGAAGGGCAATGAAGCTGGTGAGGGATCTAGAGACAAGTCTTGCTACGAGCAGCTGAGGGAACTGAGGTTGTTCAGCCTGGAAAAAAAGAGGTTGAGGGGAACTCGCTGCTCTCTACAACTACTTGTAAGGAGGCTGCAGTGAGGTGGGGGCTGGTCCCTCCTCCAACTACCTGTAAGGAGGTTGCAGTGAGGTGGGGGCTGGTCCCTCCTCCAACTAACTGTAAGGAGGTTGCAGTGAGGTGGGGGCTGGTCCCTCCTCCAACTACCTGTAAGGAGGTTGCAGTGAGGTGGGGGTTGGTCCCTCCTCCAACTACCTGTAAGGAGGTTGCAGTGAGGTGGGGGTTGGTCCCTCCTCCAACTACCTGTAAGGAGGCTCCAGTGAGGTGGGGGTTGGTCCCTCCTCCAACTACCTGTAAGGAGGTTGCAGTGAGGTGGGGGCTGGTCCCTCCTCCAACTACCTGTAAGGAGGCTGCAGTGAGGTGGGGGTTGGTCCCTCCTCCAACTACCTGTAAGGAGGTTGCAGTGAGGTGGGGGTTGGTCCCTCCTCCAACTACCTGTAAGGAGGTTGCAGTGAGGTGGGGGTTGGTCCCTTCTCCCTACTATCAGGTGATAGGATGAGAGGAAATGAACTGAAGTTGTGCCAGGGAAAGTTTAGACTGGATGTCAGGAAAATTTGTTTAGGGAAAGAGTGGTCAGGCTTTGGAACAGGCTGCCCAGGGAGGTGGTGGAGTCACTCTCCCCGGAGGTGTGGGCATGGCACTTTGAGTCGTGGCTTAATGGGCATAATGATCTCAGGCTGATCTTTGGAATCGTCGATCTTAGAGGTCTTCTCCAAGGAAAACAATTCTATGATTCCAAGATGTAAAAGATGTTATTTCTCCAGAACATGAAAAAAATATGTTATGGAGAAAAAAACCCCCTCCCTTTCCATGGTACAAGCACCTGACTTCAGCTGCATTTTTATTTCAAAGTAAAAACGACACAATTATCTATCCCTTGTGAAGGTGCAGCACTGATTATTTTGCTGGACAACTGTGATCGTTAGTGCTTAGCAGCTCTGAAAAATACTGGCAGCAACATCCCCAAACTTGTGTCCAAACGCTGTGCCAGGCAGTGTGCGACACCCCCCGCGACAAGAGGGGGGATGGCTGCGTGTGCCTGGGTCCCTTCGCAGCTAAGTGGCAGCAGACGACTGGGACCTCGACGGCAGCCGCCCATGGCCTGCCAGCCGTGCTGTCCTGCGAACTCCCTGCGCTGCTAGCACTGCGAGCCGCACGGGGAGGTACTGGGCACGGCTCTGCGGGTGCCAGTTCCTCTGCGGGCAGGCGCTTCCCTTCAGCGCCCTGCTCCCCGATCAGCCCCCGCAAGGGCTGCCCTAGGGCAGCAGAACCGCTTCCAGACACAGATGGTGACACAGGCAGGGAACGCCTTCGTGACAGCCGAAGCGGCCCCGGGGCGGCAGGACCATCTGCCGCAGCGTCCCAACGAGCAGCGGGTGGGACACCGGCACCTGCGCCAGGCCTCCGCGGGGGCCAGGCTGCCAGCGGGGCCGTGACCCTCCGCACCGCGCCGCTTCAAAAGCCGCGCCTCGGGGGGAGGCCGGAGGGGCGGCCCTGTTAGCCAGCATCTTCCCTTCAGCTGGCGAGGGTCTCCCGCGGAGACCCCCGCGCTGAGCCCGAGTGCATCGCGAAGGGCAGGGCACGGCAGGGCTCGGCGGGGGCGCCAGGGGCCGCGCCAGGTGCGGAGGGCAGAGGCCGGCACTGCCACCCCGCCCCGCGGGCGCTGATTGGCCCTTTCGAACGGAGCGGCCGGGGCGGGAGGGGGCGGCCGGCTGCGTGAAGTGGGGAGAGCGTGGCTCGGCTCGGCTCTCTACGGCACGGCACGGCTCGGCTCGGCTCGGCAGCTGCCGGTGAGTACCGCAGTGTACAGCCCGCCGGGGAGCGACGGCAGCGGGAGGGCAGTGCGGCGGCAGCGCGGCGTTACTCGGCTCCCCCAGCATCGGGGTGTGGCAGGGGGTGGCGGTACCCCGGACGCTGCCCGCGGGGATGGCAAGGGGCGTCAGAGCGGGAGCGGGAGCGGGTCCAGCCCTGCGTGGGGACTGGGGTCCTGCTGCCGGGTTCCGTTTGCGTCGGTGCATTGGGCGCAGTTCCGGCGCGGCGGCACTCGGTCACTTACAGGGGCAGCGGTCGGGGCGAGTCCCGCGCAGCGGGGGCAGACCACGGTACCGAGCTAAGCCTGCAGCAGGGAGCGTCGCGGTCACTCTTCCCGGGGCAGCAGCGCCCGGCAGGCCAGCTGAGTCTCGTATATGGGTGTTGGAAGTGAAGTGCTGCGAAACTTACCCTGGGGAAGGGAGAGGGGAAAAGTTTTTGCATAGCAGCCTTCAAACCAGTCTCTCCTGTGCCCCACGCAGGCGCTTCAGGATGCGGTGCTATTTTTGTAAGAAATCTGCTCTAGTGCTCTCGGTTAAAATATTCATATTGCTTAGTAAGCCCCAAAATGTCTGGCTCCTTACTTTGCTCAAGAGCTGGCTGCGTTCCAGGGATGCTGTGTCACCTCTGGCACAGTATCAGATCAAGACATGGGAATAAGCTCATTTAGGACCTGTAGGGCATAGCCGCCCCATGCATTTATAGCTCTAAATGTGCTAGGTGCATCTTTCATAATAAGACAGGTTCTATTCTTAAGACATCATAAATTCATCCCGAGTGTGACCAGCCAGCAGCCTGCTGCTCCCTGGCCATCAAGTGATGCTCCTGCGGCCCTTGGCAGGAAGAAGTGTCAGGTGGAAATGGGAAGCACAGGAGTGTTTGTGAAGGCGAGTGAGTGGCAGGGGCAGGTGTTTCCTGTTAACCTGCCTCTCCTCGAACTGGATGCTCCTGTGGTAAAGGAGCCGCCTGCAAGTCTAACTAGTTGAGGTGAAGTTCTCCTCCCTGATTTCAGGTGGGTATCTCTGCCCCGACAGGAGAACGCAGGGCATTTCCCACCCTTTGGAAGGGGCCAGTGGGCTTGCTGCTGCATGCTTCGTGCTGTCACTGAACGTGCAGAAAGGCAGTCCCCGAGGAGAGCAGCCAGCCTGCCTTAATGTGAGGAGCTGGTTGCCTCCTTAAAGACCTTCACCTTGGACCGACTGGTCTGGTTCTTTCTCTTTTGTGCCTCTGAGGTCTCCCCAGGGAAACAAAGCTCCTGCTGACTCAGTAGTGCAACAAAAGGGTTCTGTAATTGCTGCAGTGAGGGAGAAAGTAGCGCTTCGTGGATGTCTTTTGTTATGCCTACTTCGACAGGTTAGGATATGTGTACCAAACAAAATCTTGGCTATCCTGAAGTATATTTCAACAGATCCTGACTCGACAGCTTCTTTCATTTCAGAGTGTTCTAAAACGTGAGTTTCAGTAGGTACTGTCAAGATTAATCTACAGTTTCCAGCTGGTCTGGGCTAGTCTGTTGTGACTGCCTTGGAGTGTTGATGGAACAGAAGTTGATGTGTTGGATATCTTAAACGCAGAGTGAAGATGTGAAAGTGTTTCTACCCAAAAGGTTTTTAATGAGCCTGTGAATGCCTTTAGGTTCCACTTAGGGTAGATCAGTGGCTGCTTTTGGCTATGTTTGCGTGGAGCTGTGGACTTTTTTGGGTGTTGTTGCTTTTTAAACTCCACAGTAAAGTAAAATGGGGCTTGGACCTGGGTCATCTTGTGCTGCAGAATGGCTTGTACCTAGTGCAGGGTGTCTTGCTGGTTGCACCCCAGTGAAGGATCTATAAACCCAAGTACCACTGATCCTGAGCAGGCTACGCCGCTTAGCATCGAACAACACCTGTTTAGCACCCTCGCATCTGGGAGAGAACAACTCCAGGGGCCAGTAGAGGCTGGGGACTGATCTGTTGGAAGGCAGTGAAGGCAAAAAGGATTTAGGCCCTCTAGTTCATGTGAGGTTGACCATGAGCCAGCAGTGTGCTCTTGTGGCCAGGAGGGCCAGTGTCATCCTGGGGTGTATTAGAAGGGCTATGGCTAGTAGGTGAGAGAGGTTCCCTAGCCCCTCTGCTCTGCCCTGGTGAGGCCACATCTGGAGTACTGTGTTCAATTCTGGGCCCCCCAGTTCAAGAGGGACATAGAACTGCTTGAGAGGGTCCAGTGCAGAGCCACAAAGATAATTAAGGGAAAGGAACATCTCTCTTATGATGAGAGGCTGAGGGAGCTGAGGCTGTGGTGCTTGGAGGAGACTGAGAGGTGACCTCATTGATGTTTATGAATCTGTGAAGAGTGAGCACCAGGAGGCTGGAGCCAGGCTCTGCTGGGTGATGCCCAATGACAGGACAAGGGGCAATGGGCAGAATCTGAGACATAGGAACTTTCATTTAAACATGAGGAGGAATTTTTTTCCTTGTGAGGGTGACAGAACCCTGGAACAGGCTGCCCAGGGGGGTTGTGGAGTCTCCCTCTCTGGAGATATTAAACACCTGCCTGGATGCGTTCCTGTGTGATCTGCTCTGGCAGGGGGGTTGGACTGGATGAGCTTTCAGGGTCCCTTCCAGCCCCTGACATTCTATGATTCTATGCTTCAGTATGTGCTGACTTTGCTGTTTCTCAGACTGTTAGTGCCATGGTCTGGTTAATTGGACAGGGCTGGGCGCTAGGTTGGACTGGATGATCTTAGAAGTCTCTTCCAGCCTGGGTGATTCTATGATCCTGTGTTTCTGAGTGGTAGGCATCTGGCTGGAGAACAGACGCAGACTTCCTAAGTAGTGCCACATGCCAGTAGATAGGTACATTTTCCTCTCCTGTCTTTCCAGATGCTGGTGCATAGCTCTGGCTCCTTGTGGGAGTTTTGGCAGTCAGACAGCCCAAGTCAGCTCCTGCCTTCCCCAGTGCATCATTTGAGGCTGACCACTGTCTGGCGGTAATCGGTGCTGCTGAATTAATCCAGCCAAAGGTGCTGCCATGCAGCACTTCTTATCTCCTCCCATCCCACAGAGAAGTGCCAGCAGAAACAACCTGTTTTCTGAGAGTGGTGCTGGTGGTGAGGGATGCCTCTCTGTTTGCTGAGCTTGAAGATGGGTGGGTACTCTCCTGGTTGGGGAAGTGCCTGCAGGTTGCTGGTGTTTTAAGGGGTGAAGCAGATAGAGAGCCCTCCTAGGGACCTTGGGGTACCAGCTGGCTTGGAAATACGAATGGTGTGACCTCAGGATGTGCATGGAACTTTACAGTGCATTTTCATTCTGAGGTGTATTCCTGCATATCTGTGATGCCTGAATACCAAATGCCTGTTGAATGAAAGTGAAGTGATAAAACTGACATGCATGGAAACTGATACAGTTCTAGCTGGAGCAGCCTGAATTTAGTGTCAAATACAATGGGTGTAAATTGCAGCACAAGAGGTTCTGCCTCCACACAAGGGGGAAATGCTTTACTGTAAGGATCACAGAGCACTGGAATAGGCTTCCCAGAGAGGTTGTGGGGTCTCCCTTTTCTGGAGACTTTCAAGGCCTGTCTGGATGTATTCCTGTGTGATCTGTGTTAGATAGTATTGTCCTGCTCTGGCAGGGGGGTTGGACTGGATGATCTCCTTGGGTCCCTTCCAACCCCTAACATCCTGTGAGCCTGTGACTTGCTTCATTAATTATGTACAGCTTTTTGATGCAGGGAACCCAACTGGGTTTAGAAGAAGTCAGATTTGGTTATGACTCTGCTTGGGACTGCAATGTTTGCCTTGCTACAGCATCTTTTGCACCTTTGCAGGCCGAGTACTTGAAGGTGGCAGATTTCTGGGTCTTCTCATCCCATGGTGGAGGCACTGTCCCTGGGGGTCTTCAAGAAAAGACTGGATGAGGCACTTAGTGCCATGGTCTAGTTGATTGGATAGGGCAGGGTGATAGGTTGGACTGGATGATCTTGGAGGTCTCTTCCAACCTGGTTGATTCTATGATTCTATGCCTCTCCCTGTAAGTGGTAAGGCTACCTTGATCTGTATTCCCTGCAATCTCAGAGCTGACTCTTTGGGACTTGGAAATTGTAATTGTTACTATTTTTTTCAACTCATGTGCAAAGTGGTTTGTATCATCAGAGGGTTTTTTTGTTACATGCTCTTCAGATGCCCTGGTAGTAAGTGAAGCTGTTTGGACTTTTTGGAGAGCCCTTTGGCATATAGACTTACAAAACAACTTGTTCAAAGTTCAAGTGCCCCAATTCTCTTCAACCTCCTCTCTTTTTATTCCTTTTTTTAAGCTAGTTTTTGTTAGCCATGTCACAGAACTGCAGATGCTGAGCATTCTTGTGATAGCTGCTGTGTGAATATTTTGCTTTGTTCCTCCTTGGAGTGCTCCCTGCGAATTAGGCTGCCTTTTGTTTTCCCTTGGCAGTTAGCATGCTACAGCTCTTGTTAGCCTATATGGAGCTCCTTCTTTTAATGAGAGCAGCTTCTCTGCTGTTGGTTTATGTAGGTTTTTATTTTAATCAATGAAGCCTCTTACTGTGACTCTCTTGGGACAAAAGCTTGCCTATGCTAAAGGAAAATGTATTCCCCTGGCTGGACAAAGCTGTGGGAAGCATAACACGCTCATTAGTAATGCTTGGTCTATACCCTGCCCTTCCCTTGTTCATTCATAGAAGGGAAAATGACATCAAAGAGAGGATGTCTCTTTATTTTTTTTCTTCTTTTTTCCTTCCCTGAGAATAAAAGAAACAGGGAAAGAGGTCACTTGGAGTGTCTCTGATAAAGTTTGACAAGTGCTAGCAGTCCTGATGCGAGGAAGCAGCTTCAGCTCAAAACCGAAGCGCTTGCTCATTTTGCTGGCTGTAGAGGTAAGTTGATGGAAGTGCCTGACCTTTGTGGTCCTATGTGAAGCTTGAGGCAGTGGGAGTGAAAAATGGTGGGGAAATAGCAGCATTCTGCTGTTGGGCTAAGAGGAAGGGGGAGAATTTTTACAAGAATTGGGTTTTCTGAGATGGGCTGTTGGGCTTTTTGTCATAGGAAGGGCAGGTTGTGCAACAGATAGAGGAGGAGAGCAGAATGAACACCTCTCATAAAGCTTAAACAGCTGGCATGGGAAAGGATACTCATTTATTATTCAAGGGAAGCAGCAGAGTTAAAACTGTCTGACCATGCTTGCAATCTGGCTTCCAGCTTCCTCAGTAAAAGGACATTTTATTGCAGCCATTAAGTAATGGAGTAAGAAAGTTGGGTTTAATTGGCATCAGGACACATTATGAGGTTGTAACACTACCACTGTGGAGTTGTTATGCTGAGGAAGTACTCTCTGGTATATGTGCAAGCAGGTAACCTGTTCATACTGTGCACCTCCAAACCTGGAGCCTACATGGAGAGCCTCACCTCAGTGTACACTTTGTGCTGGGCTTTCCAATGATCACAAAAGCAGTGCTGGAAATACACTGTGGTGGCTTCAGGAGAGAGAAGTGTTGACCAGCTCGCCTCTAAAACTTGCCTTAAGGATTGGAATGGTCCTGAAAACCAAATTCTCCTGGAAACCATATTGCTGCAATAGTTGTTGAAGACATAGGTGTATGCTAGCTGCCTGGACAGTCAGGATCCTAAGAGAACTCTTCTCTCATGTGTAAATGCAAGAAGAAATCTCATTCTTCAAAATTATTTCCTTCCTTGAAGATATTCATACCCTTCAAAGTGTGTGATGTCAGCTGGAGAAGAGGAGGCTCCCAGGTGACCTTCTTGTGGCCTTCCAGGATCTGAAGGGGGCTACAAAAAAAGCTGGGGAGGGACTTTTTAGGGTGTCAGGTAGTGATAAGACTGGGGGGAATGGAGCAAAGCGGGAGATGGGTAGGGTCAGGCTGGACACGAGGAGGAAGTTGTTGAGCATGAGAGTGGTGAGAGGCTGGAATGGGTTGCCCAGGGAGGTGGTTGAGGCCCCATCCCTGGAGGTGTTTAAGGCCAGGCTGGATGAGGCTGTTGCCAGCCTGATCTAGGGTAGGGTGTCCATGGGTTAGAACTAGATGATCCTTGTGGTCCCTTCCAACCTTGACTGATTCTATTCTGTCCTATCTCAGGATGCATATGTCTGTGCACACATGTGTGATGGTTTCAGTGTTACCCTCCCCCTCTGAAGAAAATCCCCCAGACTAGATTCAGCAGCTGGAAATTAAAGAATGAAGCTTTATATTCACAGCTTAGCACAAGATACAAGCAGGTATTTACAATATATACAGCTATAGACAGAAATAGACAAGTTAAAAAGGTAATACAGAAACACAGCAGCCCTCCCAGGAACCTGAGTCCCCAGGAGGGGCTCCCAACTGCCCTTCCACCTTCCTTAGAATCATAGAATCAACCAGGTTGGAAGAGACCTCCAAGATCATCCAGGCCAGCCTAGCACCCAGCCCTAGCCAGTCAACCAGACCATGGCACTAAGTGCCTCATCCAGGCTTTGCTTCAACACCTCCAGGGACAGCAACTCCACCACCTCCCTGGGCAGCCCATTCCAATGCCAATCACTCTCTCTGCCAACAACTTCCTCCTAACATCCAGCCTAGACCTCCCCTGGCACAACTTGAGGCTGTGTCCCCTTCTTCTGTTGCTGGTTGCCTGGCAGAAGAGACCAACCCCACCTGGCTATAACCTCCCTTCAGGTAGTTGTAGACAGCAATGAGGTCACTCCTGAGCCTCATGCATATGAGGTTGGCTGCTACTTTGTGCTGTAGTAACTCCTGCTGTATTTAAGGGCAGAGATCTGAGGTGGACTGAATGGTGGACGGAAAGCTGAGCTCCTGAAATCCTTCCCACTCCATTCCTGATTAAACTTGTTAACTATTCCAAAACTGATTTTTCTCTTGGGATTTTCCTGAAAGCAGGGGAGGGACATGATTAAAAATTCTCTTCTCTTTTCCCAGGGAGAGAAACTAATGTAAATGCAGGTGACCATGCAGAATGCAGTTCAGGTAAATGCCTTTTGGTAACGTTTGAATCCTGCAGAACAGTCTTGCTTTTAATCCAGAAACCTACCCTGAAGGAGAGGAAATGCTGCAGTCGCCAAGGAAAGCTCTGAAGCCAAAGACTGAGATGATCTTAACATTTGCTTGATGTTTAAGAGTCCTCTGCACCCTTCTGGTGAGACCCCAGCTGGAGCACCGTGTCCAGTTCTGGAGCCCTATTACAGGAAGGATCTGGAGGTGCTGGAATGTGTCCAGAGAAGGGCCATGAGGATGCTCAGAGGGCTGGAGCTACTCTGCTAGGAGGACAGACTGAAAGAGTTGGGGCTGTGCAGTCTGGAGAAGGGTCCCAGGTGACCTTCTTGTGGCCTTCCAGTATCTGAAGGGGCTACAGGAAAGCTGGGGAGGGACTTTTTAGGGTGTCAGGTTGTGATAGGACTAGGGGGAATGAAGCAAAACTAGAAGTGGATGGATTCAGATTGGATGTTAGCAAGAAGTTCTTCCCCATGAGGGTGATGAGAGACTGGCACAGGTTGCCTATAGGGGTAGTGGAAGTCTCATCCCTTGATGTCTTTAAGGATGCTTTGAAAAATCACTTAAATAAGTGTATTTTATAATCACATACACTTCTTGAACTGAAAGCAGTTAAGGATGCTGACAAGACTTTGTGGATTTTGTACATGAGGTCTCACTGTTTGGCCTTCTCTTGGAATGTAGAAGCTAGGGATGAGTTTGGAAATATACAAGAGAAATGCTGAGGATTCACATTCAAGAAGCTGAAGAGAAAAGCTGAGGATTCACATTCAAGAAGTGTGTTATGTTCTTGCATGGGAATCTGCTTCTTATTTTTCATATCATCCTTTTAAATGATTTAAACATTGAAATAATTTTGAACCATTTTAAATGATTTAAACACAAAATGCCTCTGAAATGTTTGATTGGAGCCTGTAGGAAATTATCTGATCAGCTCCAGATTTCATTACTTAAAATGTGTTGAGGTAAAAGAACCCAAACCACCACCACAGCACCCCACAGATGTTGTGCATGTCTTTAATGTGGAGGCAAGTATGTCATCTTAAAGCCAAAGAAGCCAAGGGAATGGTTGCAGTAGTACTTTTGATGCAGGAGTTACTAATGAGAGCAGAACCATTCGAGGTTGCTGGTGTGTTGGTTTGGTGTATCTGAAATCAACCTTTCCACTTTGAATGATGCCTGATGAAGAGAGGCTGAAGGACCTGAGGCTTTTTAGTCTGGAAAAGAGAAGACTGAGAGGGGATTCTGTAAATGTTTATGAATATCTGAGGGCTGGAGGGGCAGGAGAGGCGGGTCAGGCTCTGCTCACTTGATCCCTGGGATAGGACAAGGAGCGATGGATGGAAGCTGCAGCACAGAAGGTTCCACCTCAACACAAGGGGGAACTTCTTTACTGTAAGGGTCCCAGAGCACTGGAACAGACTGCCCAGAGGGACTGTGGAGTCTCCTTCTGGGGAGCATTTCAAGGCCTGTCTGGGTGTGTTCCTGTATGACCTCAGCTAGATTGTATGGTCCTGTTCTGGCAGGGGGGTTGGACTGGATAATCTCTTTGGGTCCCTTCCAACCCATGACCCCCTGTGAGCCTGTGATCCAGCGCTGTGGGTTTTCATCACTTGACCCAAGTGTTAGAGCTTGCTGCCTTCACCTTACTGAAATCTTTTGCAGGTGTGGTTTGGAGATGATCTTCCCTTAAGCCCTCGAAGTCCTCTGACTCCCAGACATGGGCCAGGTTTGGCAGACGTGTGCCTGTACGACCAGTGGATATCCGTGCGGCACGAGGCCACCCTGGTGCCCATGCAAGAAGATCTGTCCATCTGGCTGTCTGGCTTGCTGGGTGAGGTTACAAAGAAGTGGTTTTCATACTTATACATACAAATAAATGATGCTCATTCATAAGTAATGAATTTCAGAGCACCTTCCAATACTGCAGACCATGCTGGCACTGAATATCTTTAGTACTGTTCAGAGCTGGTGTATTCGAGTATGACTGGCTGGGAAAATTGCCCTCTGCACTGTTCTGGTGAGACCCCAGCTGGAGCAATGTGTCCAGTTCTGGAGCCCTATTACAGGAAGGATCTGGAGGTGCTGGAACATGTCCAGAGAAGGGCCAGGAGGATGCTCAGAGGGCTGGAGCTGCTCTGCTATGAGGACAGACTGAAAGAGTTGGGGCTGTTCAGTCTGGAGAAGAGGAGGCTCCCAGGTGACCTTCTCGTGGCCTCGAAGTATCTGAAGGGGGCCTGCAAAAAAGCTGGGGAGGAACTTTTTCAGCTATCAGGGAGTGACAGGACTGGGGGGAATGGAGCAAAGCTGGAGATGGGTAGGTTGAGGCTGGATGTGAGGTGGAAGTTGTTCATCATGAGAGTGGTGAGAGCCTGGAATGGGTTGCCCAGGGAGGTGGTTGAGGCCCCATGGCTGGAGGTGTTTAAGGCCAGGCTGGCTGAGGCTGTGGGCAGCCTGCTCTAGGGTAGGGTGTCCCTGCCCATGGCAAAGGGGTTGGAACTGGCTGATCCTTGTGGTCCCTTCCAACCCTGACTGATTCTATGATTCTAAATGTAATTTTAAATGGATAATTGATTATAGTTTGCTTAGATGGCTTCTAATTTTTAGTCTGGAATGCTGGTTGAGTTGCTTGTAATGTTGTATGAAGCTTTTTCATCTCCTGTGGACTAAATCTAACATTGACCTGTTTGTTTTTCTAGGAACAGAAGTCAAAGCAGAGCAACTGCTGGAAGAGCTGGATAATGGGGTACTGCTCTGCCAGTTGGTTGGTGTTCTTCAAAACACAATTAAAAGATGTTGCAGCTCAAATAATTTAAGGGTGAGTCAAGACTGTGATTTTTAGAAACGCTTCATTGTGAGTGGTAAAAGGGAAGCAGGTCAGGGAGGCTTCCTTAAACAGCCTTCTGAGTGCTGCATGTCCTGACTGACTAACAACAGTGTGGCTTTATAGCATCGACAAAATAGCCTCATGCAACATTTTACTTATTTGATTTATTAATCAAATTTGAAGGTCCTTACTGAATTTTCAGCTTGATTTCAGCAGCAAGATCTAACCCAAGGCTGGAGCTCGTTGCCCTGCAGTCAGTGAGCTGGTAACAAGAGATCTTTTGGCACTTGGTGCATCTGGTTTGGGGAGCAGCCAGGAAGAAAGGGACCTAGGGGTGCTGGTAGATAGTAGCTGAAGATGAGCCATCAGTGTGCTAAGGTGGCCAAGTAAGCCAATGGCATCCTAGCCTGTATCAGGAACATTGTGGCCAGGAGGACAAAGGAGGTACCCTTGTACTCAGCACCTTGAGTCCTGTGTCTAACTCACTGAAGATTGGCATCTCGGAATTGCTGCAGCCCATTCACAGAATCAGCCAGGTTGGAAGAGACCTCTGAGGTCACCCAGGCCAACCTAGCACCCAGCCCTATCCAATCAAGCAGACCATGGCACTAAGTGCCCCAGCCAGGCTTGGCTTGAACACCTCCAGGGATGACGACTCCACCACCTCCTTGGGCAGCCCATTCCAATGCCAATCACTCTTTCTGCCAACAACTTCCTCCTAACATCCAGCCTAGACCTCCCCCAGCACAACTTGAGACTGTGTCCCCTTGTTCTGCTTCTGGTTGCCTGGCAGCAGAGACCAACCCCACCTGGCTGCAGTCTCCCTTCAGGGAGTTGTAGAGAGCAATGAGGTCCCCCCTGAGCCTCCTCTTCTGCAGGCTGCACACCCCCAGCTCCCTCAGCCTCTCCTCACAGGGCTGTGCTCCAGGCCACTTGCCAGCCTTGCTGCCCTTCTCTGGACACGTTCCAGTATCTCCACATCTCTCTTATCCAGCCACTAGGAAGACTTCTACCCCAGCCCGTGGGGAAATGGGGAAGCAACTGTATGGGCACCTTTGCAGGAGGCTGCAGAGCTGAAGGTCACCCACTCAGTGAGAGCTCCCAGTGGTCAACTGGAACGCTGTCCAAATCAGCCTGGCTTTTTTAGCAGGACACATGGTGGGTCAGACCCAAACCAGTCACTAACCACTGCTTCTGCCCTCTGAATTTAGGCTTTCTTTCCCTTTGCAAACATGCTTTGAAATCTGTTGGCAATGTTGATGTGCACAATGTACTTTTTGTTTCCTTCCCCTGCCAGAGTTTTCCTATGAGGAAAGTTCCATGTAAGAAGGATGCTCCATCAGGATCTTTTTTTGCCCGTGATAATACAGCCAACTTTCTTCACTGGTGTAGGGCCATTGGAGTTGATGAGACTTACCTCTTTGAATCTGAAGGTTTAGGTAAATCTGTATATTTTTTTTAATGTAAGACTTGCTTTGATGTTTGTGTAGGTAACTACCTGGTTGGGGAGATCTCTGTGTCTATGGCCTTCCTCTGAAGTCTCTCTTGTGACTGTGCCTGTCTCATGTAAGCTCCTACTGCTTTGATTTAAGGCAGCATCCAAGTAAAACCCTGGAAAACTCACTTTGCTCTAACTCACATGTTGCTTTTCCAAACTTCTCCCCAGTTGCTGTGTGGGATGAGGGGAGTGACAGCTCTGCAGCAAACTCACATCTTTTCCTTCAATAGAAAAGCCCAGTGAGAAGCAGAGAGGAGGAAAGCCTTGGGTTTGCTTTCCCTGTGCGGGAAGACCTCAGGGCCACGGAGTCAACTCACAATGAGATCCTTTATTTGGTAGTGGAGCTCATTCTTGTTGCAAGAGAGCCCCCAGAATAATGCATTCACAACAGCTCTATTTGGTAACTACATCAGGGTGTTGTGCCTGCAGTGGCAATGGTCTGTAGGCAATTAACATTGACTTGAGGAGCATTTAACAGTGTAGTTACAAATGCTGCCAACTGTGCCTGTGCCTGCCCCAGTGCACAGCCTGTCATAGAACCAGTCAGGGGTGGAAGGCACCACAAAGATCATCTAGTTCCAAGCCCTGCCATGGGCAGGGACACCTCACACTAGATCAGGCTGGCCAGAGCCTCATCCAGCCTGGCCTTAAACATCTCCAAGGATGAGGCTTCCACTATCTCCCTGGGCAACCCTTTTCAGGGTCTCACTACCCTCATGGTGAAGAACTTCTTCCTAACACCCAGTCTGAATCTACCTATTTCTAGCTTTGTTCCATTCCCCCCAGTCCTATCACTCCCTGACATCCTAAAAAGTCCCTCCCCAGCTTTCTTGAAGGCCCCCTTAAGATGTTGAAAGGTCACAATAAGGTCATCTCAGAGCCTTCTCCTCTCCAGACTGTCCCTCACATCAAACAGCTTCCAGATGGAATACAGGTTTGGGGTTTTTTTTGACTGCTAATTAAGAGGAACTGAGCTTTCATCACATGGTAACTAATGAAATGCTCTTCCATCACCTCTTATGTCAATCAAAACTGATTCCTATAAACCCTTCTGTGACTGTTGTGGGGCTATTTTTTTGTTAGGGAGATATTTTGCCTCTTATCTATCAGCAGCATAGTAATTAAAAAATGAAGTACCTTTGTTTCCAGGAAGCAAATGAATTTGTCACTCTATTTCCCAGATTTTCTTGGAAGAATTTGTGCAACCTAATGCTGTTTAAATGGGAGGCACTGGTTTCACTAACTGCTCTTCTTTCAAGCCCTCCTCCCTGCTAGTTAAACTGCCTGTGCTTTCTCTGCTGGATAAGTCATCTTTTTGAAAGAGCTGAGATAAAAATCCTCCTGTGTGTCTGTCTCCTCCTGATTGAAGTAGTGATTGCATCTCTCTTCCTCAGTGCCATGTAATAATACAGATGAGTAGAACTGATCTGTAAGAAAATTAGCTGTGATTCTTTTTTTTTCAGTTCAACTGGTATGAATTGTATTGCTTAAGCATCTCAGTTCCTGTAGGTGGATGGGTAACTAGAACCTGTTTAGCCTTCCCCTGAGATAAGCAGACAGGATTTCCTAATGCTGTGGCTTTCACTCCTAGCCAAGAAGTGTTTTGAAGTCTGACTGTGACTCTTGACACAAACTTTCTTTGTGGCATAAATATCTTCTGTGAGCCTTTTTGGCAGTTGAAATGAGCAGCCTTGCAGCCTCCTTGGTTAAACATTCTTTCCACTGATGTTCTCCACCAAGATTTCAAGCCACTCTTTATGGACCAGAGAGTGGAAAGAGACTTTGGCAATTCTTTTCCCCATCAGATACACATATATATATATATATATATATATATATATATATAGCAACACCTGCTGAAAAGCTCAAAAGGCTGTGAGGGACATAAACAAGTGACCTCTGAGACAGCAGGAAGGCAAAGTAGACATCATGAGATGCCCTTTGACATCACACCCAAATGCATGTCCTGATGTCTGCTAAGGGTACATTTGGATTTTTCTCTTCTGGATGCAGGCCAATTATACCTCCTGTCACAGCTGACCAAAACCACACACATCAAAATAGCAACTCAATTACCTCTAGTACCTTTTGGATTATGTCTGCATCAACTTTGCATTCTAGGTTTACCTTTCCTAACAAGACCCTTTACAAAGCAGACTTACAGACCGAAGTAGGTGATGTAAATGAGAGCATCTGACTTCATGCTGGGCTTAGGCTTTAGGGAACACTGGAGACTTATTTAAAACCAAGTAAATTTGAATCAGAACCTGAACATCAGAGAGGTGTCAGATTGTGTCTGTAAATGTAGAGCTGGCTCGTTAGGTTTCAGAGTGGAATTCCACCCGTGAAGGAAGTCAGACTTGCTCAGGTGAATGTTACATCATATGGAAATTGCACTGTCTAGGTTCTACTGTAACTTTCCCAGAGACTCAAATATAGTTGATAGAACCAATAACAATTTAGAGGATGCCCTTCCCTCTTCTTTGCCAAAAGAAAAGGATTTAGATGGAGAGAGAGGAAAGGTAAAGCAGACCCAAAGAAATCACCTCATTGTGATTTGGAAGTCTAAAGAAGAGAAGGTTAACAATAAATACAAGATCTATGAGGCAGGGAAGTTACAAAGGTATAGGGAAGGGAAAACAAGGTACAAAGCAGCTAAATATACAACCAGATTTGATGGCAGTTTGTTTTGTCCACCTCGTGGTGCTGATGGCCACGTGGTGAGACAAAGAGCAGTGGGAAAACAGGAACGGTGGTTTCTGGTTGTTGGGGAGGGGAAATTAATTGATGTGAGAAGATATTTTCCCAAATGGATGTTGTTTATTAATTCTGCTGTTCAGAGCTCTCCCCACCCCTGACCACTCATTTCATCTTCTGTTCTTACACGGTGATGGGAACATTCTATGGCTAATATCTACAGCTAATGTATCCAGCAAAACACACAAACATTCACTGAGCTGGAAGAGACAATTCCTGAGGTCAGTGCTGCTTGTGGCCAATGTGCTGCTTGCCCAGTAGCTGGGCCCAGGCTCTTTCTGCTCTGTGGCAGCAGGCAGTAGGGAATTACAAAGAGGCATTGAAGCATTTACTCACACATTATTATTACCCTCACAGGGGCCAGCCACAGTCCAGACAGTGCCCAAATGCTGTCAGGGGTCTCTGTCTTGTTGGGCATTGAGGCTTGGATCTCCCCAGCTCCTGGGGACAGGACACAGCCAATCTCTGCCCTTGTCTCCTGGCTTCTTCTGGGTGATCTGTGTATGTGCCCAGGAGGTCTAGGCAGGACCTGCAGGTGCAGAGGCAGATGTGTGCAGTCTCAGCACCATGTCAGGCTGGCCACGCAGGCTGAACGTGTGCAGGCATCCAGGGTCTGCTCCTGGTAACTGGCGGCAGTGGAGTTTAGCAGGCAGCAACAAGGCAGTGTGCAATGGCAGCAGGGCTGGGCACAGCAGAGAGAGCAGGCACAGAGCAGGGCAGCAGAGCAGGGGAGCAGAAGCAGGTTGTTCACCTGCACATCTCCTTTTATCAGTGTGGGCCGAGACGAATTGCCCTTTGGGCAGAGAATGGCCAATCAGGATGGCAGTGAGCCAAACCCTACCCTGTTAGGCAAAGCCACAGGCTCACTCTTCCCTAACTTGGGAGAAGCACAGGCCCTGCCCCAGGCAGGCACAAGCTGAGTGTGTGCACCTCACACCACAGGGCCCTGGGCAGGCCAGACTCAGTGGCTGCAGGTCCTTTTGTGTCCATTTCCACACCTGCCTCTCTGGTGGAGCAGAAAAGCATGCCTGGGCAAGGCAGGACATGGACAAGCCTGTTTTGGGCCCATCAGGCCTACCACAACACTGGTGAGCAGGAAGGCAGGGGCAGAAGAGCGAGACACAAACAGGAACTCCTCCTGCTTTTATGGCTCTTAGGAACGGGGAATGGGCTAACCACCATCCCCTGGTACTGTTCACACCCACCCCTGGAGAGGGGTCAAGGCCACCTAGGGTCAGGTTCCAGATCACTCCCCCCAGGAGGGTTAACCCTGTACATGCACCTGCAGCTTTTCCCAGTTTCCTACTTGATGTTGGTGGAGGAATCATAGAATCAAGCAGGTTGGCAGAGACCTCCAAGTTCATCCAGGCCAACCTAGCACCCAGCCCTAGCCAGTCAACCAGACCATGGCACTGAGTGCCTCATCCAGGCTTTGCTTGAAGACCTCAAGGGAAGGAACTGTGCCACATGATGTAGGCTGAGGGGAACTGAAGGACTTTTTCTTCCCCCAGCCTTGGGTTTCTGAGCTGTTGGGCAGCATCCCTAGCTGGCTGGGGAGGCACAGGGATGGTTTGTTTTCCAGAGCACTCTTACAGCTGTTCTTACAGCACGTGTGGTAGTTTGAGGACAGTATGTTAAAAGCATCTCAATTCTGAGGCTTGTGTAGGGTCAGAGGAGTAACTAATTACTTGTGTGGTAGAATTTCAACTCTTTTTCTTTCCCTGTTTGTGGCCTTGTTTCTTTTTCCTTTTTTGCACACCTGAAGATGGTAGTTTCAAGAAACAAAACCCAAAGCAGGCCTTGTTTGCCTTCTGCCCCTTCCATCCTTCAGTGCAGCAGCAGAAAGAATTGAATGTTTTCATTTCAAAGTTTGTAGCAGAAGACCTGCCACAATCACCTTCTGTTACTCCACTCTTCCATCTCAGTCTTCAGCTCTCCTGACCATCATTGTGGCAGAAGACCTGCCACAATCGCCTTCTGTTACTCCACTCTTCCACCTCAGTCTTCAGCTCTCCTGACCATCATTGTGGCAGAAGACCTGCCACAATCACCTTCTGTTACTCCACTCTTCCACCTCAGTCTTCAGCTCTCCTGGCCATCGTTGTGGCAGAAGACCTGCCACAATCACCTTCTGTTACTCCACTCTTCCACCTCAGTCTTCAGCTCTCCTGACCATCATTGTGGCAGAAGACCTGCCACAATCGCCTTCTGTTACTCCACTCTTCCACCTCAGTCTTCAGCTCTCCTGACCATCATTGTGGCAGAAGACCTGCCACAATCACCTTCTGTTACTCCACTCTTCCACCTCAGTCTTCAGCTCTCCTGGCCATCGTTGTGGCAGAAGACCTGCCACAATCACCTTCTGTTACTCCACTCTTTCATCTCAGTCTTCAGCTCTCCTGGCCATCATTTAGTGTTCCTGCACAGTCAGGTGCATGCAGCTGCCAGAATTGCTCTGAACTGAGGGCTGCAAAGCAGACTCTGCATTGGACACTCGCTGGGTTAATGTGGGCACAGAGTTGGAGAAGCAAAGCCTAGTGCAAAACTGTGCTACAAGCATACCTGAAGGAGTGCTGCTTTTTATTGTGATGGCAGCCAGTATCTGATGTTTGAATCTGAGTCTTTGTTTCTTGAACCAATGTCATCCTCACCCCCTTAAGGACAGGTGTTTTGGTCATCCTTTTCAGATAGAGCCTCACAGAGACACTGAATTCTGAAGAAGACCTCTGGGTGGATAGAGCAGGGCATGAGGGATTGTAGGAAAGGGTGAAATGAGAATATAGCATGGGGTAGGGGAGCTCTCAAAGCTATGCCTTTTCTGTTCCCATCAAGAAAGAACAGCTTAAACCCAAATAAAGCATATTTTACTTAGGGGAGAGAGAGAAGTTTGATTTCAAGAGTGCCAGGATGAGTTGAAACACTTTGTGGAACAGAAAATCAGAGCTGGAAAGCATAAAGTGCTTTATTCATGGTAATGTAAATGGGTTGAATGCTGGCAAAGTTAGAGTTGTCTATTTCTTCTCTTCCTTTCTCTGTACCTAATTGCACAGGCCTCTTCACAGTAAACAAGAGCTGCAACTCCCTGTATTTATCTCTCCTTTCAGTGCTGCACAAGGATCCAAGACAAGTTTATCTTTGCCTGTTGGAAATTGGGCGCATCGTATCCAGGTACGTGGTCCACACATGCTCATCAAAAGAAGCTGAAGGAGCAGAAGTAGAAGCAGAGACCAAGTAAAGGCAATCTACAGTCTGCACTGCAGTGCAGAAACTAATGAGTAGCTTTTCTAGGAGCACTGTACAGCATAAATACTTATCAGACTGATCTAGGGTAAGGTGACCCTGCCCATGGCAGGGAGGTTGGAACTAGATGATCCTCGTGGTTCCTTCCAATCCTGACTGATCTGTGGTTCTTTGCATGGAGAGGTGATGATCCACACTGCTTTTTGCAGCTGAATGTTTAAATGCTGCATTGAACTTAGAGAGATCTGTGCATCTTGGAACAACTTACTGAACTTTAAGTACAATTTTAAGGTCTTCATTTGTGAAGCTTTTTGGCAGGTACCTCTATCATTCCCTACATCTAGACTTAATTTCGTTCTAGTGCAGAGCTGGAAGTTTTAAGATAGAATCATAGGATTGTCAGGGCTGGAAGAGACCCCAAGCATCATCTAGCTTCAATTCCTCTTGCCATGCACAGGGATACCTCACACTGGACCAGGTTGCTCAGAGCCTGTCCTTAAAAACTTCCAGGGATGAGGCTTCCACCACCTCCCTGGGCAACTTGTTCCAGTGTCTCACCACCCTCATGGTGAAGAACTTCTTTGTAACATGCAGTCTGAATCTATCCAGTTTTGCTCCATTCCCCCATGTCTTATCACTGTCTGACCTCCTAAAAGTTTGTCTTAAGTGGATGTGACCTAAATTGTGTGATTTTAACAGGGAATTTTTCCCTGCCTTCTCTGGTAGCTCAAAGACCATGTAAAGGAGAGCTCAGGGCTGCTACTTTACTTTGGATTATGAGGGCAGTTGTTCCTCTGACTAATTTGGTCAAGCCACTCAGAATTTTCTATGTTTGTTGCAATCAATTTCTTTTCTTTAGTAAATTAGCAAATAAACTCTGCTTTTATATTTCAGATATGGAGTTGAACCTCCTGTACTAATCAAGCTAGAGAAGGAAATCGAGCTAGAAGAAACACTGCTGATGACCTCTGGACCCCCATCACCTATTAGTACACCCAAGTCATGTTGCCACCATGGGGAGCTACACGAGGCAGTAAGTAACCCTTATTTGTGGTGGTGCATGTTTTAAATCAGACTCTAAGGTTTTCACTTGTGTGATCTGGCTCAGTAAACATGGGCTGGGTTTCATTTAGACTCATAGAATCAACCAGGTTGGAAGACACCTCCAACATCATCCAGTCCAACCTAGCACCCAGCCCTAGCCAGTCAAGTAGAGCACGGCACAAAGTGCCTCACCCAGTCTTTTCCTGAACACCATTTAGTGTTTGTGAGCCTCTTTAAATAGAAAGCAGAAGGGTATGCACCAATTCTGAACAACTCCTTGTTTTCTGTTAAATGTAAGCAAAATATTCTCCTGTATGTTTTGGAGTTTATGGCTCAGTGCACTTACCCTGCTCTGTTCCCCTCCCCCCACACTTTCATTGTTTCTTTGAGTTACAAGAAATACACTCAGTGAGTTTTGCTGATGTGGAAATGTTGTGTGACTGCAAGGTGTGCTTCCCTTCCATTTGATGTTGTCATGAAGCTTCAGCATATGTTAAAGCAGGCTTTGAGGGGGTGCTTTTGAAAGCAACCTTTAAATAAAACCTCTGTAGCTGTACAAATTGGAATGGAATATGGAAGCAGAGAAGGAAATGGTTTGTACCTTTTGTGGGTTGGTCTGAAAGGAATGGTGAACAGTTTTCCTATTTGATTTATAAATGGATGTGGGGACGTTATTTTAAAGACTCTCTTATTACAGAATCAGTCAAGGTTGGAAGGGACCACAGGGATCATCTAGCTCCAACCCCCCTGCCATAGGTCAGGGACACCGTACACTAGATCAGGCTGGCCAGAGCCTCATCCAGCCTGGCCTTAAACACCTCCAGGCATGGGGCCTCAACCACCTCCCTGGGCAACCCATTCCAGGCTCTCATGCTCAACAACTTCTGAAGATGAGCTGAAGATGAGCCAGCAGTGTGCCCAGGTGGCCAGGAAAGCCAATGGCATCCTGGCCTGTATCAGGAGCAGTGTGGCCAGCAGGACAAGGGAGGTTATTCTGCCCCTGTACTCGGCACTGCCCAGGCCACACCGTGAGTGCTGTATCTAGTTCTGAGCCTCTCAATACAAGAGAGATGTTGAGGTGCTGGAACGTGTCCAGAGAAGGGCAATAAAGCTGGTGAGGGGCCTGGAACACAAACCCTATGAGGAGAGGCTGAGGGAGCTGGGGGTGTTTAGGCTGGAGGAGGCTCAGGGCAGAGCTCATTACTGTCTGCAACTACCTGAAGGGAGGCTGTAGCCAGGTGGGGTTGGTCTCTTCTGCCAGGCAAGCAGCAAGAGAACAAGGGGACACAGTCTCAAGTTGTGGCAGGGGAGGTCTGGGCTGGATGTTAGGAGGAAGTTGTTGCCAGAGAGAGTGATTGGCATTGGAATGGGCTGCCCAGGGAGGTGGTGGAGTTGCTGTCCCTGGAGGTGTTGAAGCAAAGCCTGGATGAGGCACTTAGTGCCATGGTGTAGTTGATTGGCTAGGGCTGGGTGCTAGGTTGGCCTGGATGATCTTGGAGGTGTCTTCTAACCTGCTTGATTCTATGATTCTATGTTTTTGTATTACTTTTTTACCTTGTCTATAGTGTATAGACTCTAAATACCTGCTTGTATCTTGTGCTAAGCTGTAAATTTAAAGCTTCATTCCTTAACTTCCAGCTCAGCTGAGTGTAGTCCAGGTGATTTCACAAGAGTAGGGGGGCAGGTAACACCCAAACCCTCACAGTCATCCACCAGATCCTCCTGCTGTCTGAGAGCTCCCATTGTTTTTCCTGCTTGGCAATAGTCTTGACCCTCCAATACATTAAGTATCTTAGTGCCTGTAAGAGGCATTATTTTCTCTAACCATGGGCTTATTTGGGGACTACCTTCTGCCTTTTTTCAGTGGTGTCTCAGAGAAGATTAACTTCCAGAGGCATTTAAAAAAAGGGAGAATGTTGAAGTAGCTCTCAGTTAGCTGCAGCAATGGATTTGGTCCTAAGAGAGACCCAGGCACATGTTTCAGTTTCTAGGGACCATAAAGGTGTCTTTACAAGGTGGGGGTTGGAACTGATGCTTTTGTGCACCAGTGGTATGGACAAATCTTGGACTTGATGATCTGTGAGGTCTCTTCCAACCTTGGTGATACTGTGATACTGTGAAAACTGGACAAACTAATGAAGACTGCATTGAAACAACTTGTACTGGAGTTTGTTCTTTTAATCTTTCAGACTGCATTTTGAAGGTCTCTGTAGCTGAGATGTTCTTGTGAGAGAATAGGGTGAAGATAGCAGTATCTTTGCTTGGTTGAAATGTCTCAGTGAACTGTTAAACCCATGGTTCTGTCAACATGCCAACCAATGCTTCCAATCTGAATAACTAGGTTAAACATATAGCAGAAGATCCTCCCTGCAGCTGCTCCCATCGGTTTTCCATCGAATACTTATCAGAGGGACGTTACAGGCTGGGAGATAAAATCCTTTTCATACGGGTAAGTACTGTCTCAGAATTCTCACTGCTGTTCAGAAATGGGAGAGAAATGCTTGTAAGTGGAGTGCCTCACCTTTATGGTATTGTTTTAGCATTACAGAATGGTTTAGGTTAGGACACCACCTCACCCAATCCCCTACTCGAGGTAGGGGTGGCTAGTTAGATGCACAAATGGCATCTGGTTGGGAAAGACTCTCAAAGGTCATCTTTATCAAATGCCCCTGCAGTGAGCAGGGACTCCTCCAACTAGATCAGGCTGCCCGGGGTCACTTCAGGTCTGACCTTGATGGAGCCTCAACCACATCCCTGGGCAGCCTGTTCCAGTATTTTCCACTCTGACTTTAAAGAACTTGCCCCTTATGTCCCGTCTAAATCTACCTGCTGCAGTTTAAAACCATTGCCCCTTGTCCTACCACTGAAAGCTCTTCTGAACAGTCCTTCCCAGCTTTCCTGTAGGTCCTCTTTAGATGTTGGAATGCTGCTGCAAGGTCTTCCCAGAGCCTTCTCTTCTCCAGGCTGAACATCCCCAATGCTTTCAGCCTGCTTTCACAGCAGAGGTGCTCCAGCCCCCTGATCATTTTTGTGTCCCCCTCCTCTGGACCAGCTCCAGCAGGTCCACATCCCTCTTGTGTTGGGGGTCCCTTAGGTGGGATCTTGCAACTGTTGGTTTTACAACCACATCAAAATAAGTAAGCTAATGCTGTTCTGTTGTAATTTCTGAAGTTTCAGGCACAACTTGCAATATAAACAAAGAGAATGCTTGGGGTTTATATTTGACAGGATAGCTGAGCAAGCTCTTCAGCAAATGTAAGAGTTTGTGTTATGAGGACATCTAGAATTTGAACAAAACCTGAATCCAGAACTCCATATGCTAAATAAAGATGCTGACAGAATGATTAAAATGTCTTATATGTATATATGCATTAATAATTTCCCAACATATAATGACTATTCTGCAGCAGAAATTATCTACTAAAGGAGTTGTGAAGCAGGAACCATTATTTACTGGGTGGTTTTGTCCTTTCTGATTGTTTCCCTGGAAGAATCATAGAATGGTTTAGGTTGGAAGAGACCTCAAAAATCATCTAGTTCAAACCCCCTGCCATAGGCAGGGACACCTCCCACTGGAACAGGTCACTCAAGGTCTCATCCAACCTGGCCTTGAGCACCTCCAGGGAGGGAGCATCCACAACCTCCCTAGGCAACCTGTGCCAGTGTCTCACCACTCTTACTGTAAAGAACTTCTTCCTAACATCCAGTTTCAATCTCCCCTCTGCCAGTTTAAACCCATTACTCCCCATCCTGTCATTCCAAGACCTTGTCAATAGTCCCTCCCCAGCCTTCTCATAGGCCCCCTTCAGATATCAGAAGGCTATTACAAGGTCTCCTCGAAGCTTTCTCTTCTCTAGGCTGCAGACTCCCAACTCTTATAGCCTGTCCTCATAGCAGAGCTGCTGCAGCCCTCTGAGCATCTTCGTGGCCACCTCTGGACTGGCTCCAACAGTTCAGTGTTGTTCTTGTGATGGAGGCTCCAGAACTGCACACAGTACTCCATGTGGGGTCTCAGCAGAGCAGACCAAAGGGGCAGAATCCCCTCCCTTGCCCTGCTGGCCACACTGCTCTTGCTGCAGCCCAGCACAGGGTTGCTGTCTGGGCCGTGCACACACACTGCTGGCTCACGTTGAGCTTTTCAACGACCTGGGAGTCGTTTTCCTCCTGTTTTTAGGTACTAGCACTAGATGTTAATGGAAGGTGAAGGCATAACGCTGCATAAAGCAAAGCAGAAATGTCTCTTGTTCCCCTCTGGCTCCCACCCCTCTCCCTCCATCCGCAGATGCTGCACGGCAAGCACGTCATGGTGCGCGTCGGCGGAGGCTGGGACACGCTGCAAGGCTTTCTGCTCAAGTACGATCCCTGCCGAGTGCTGCAGTTCGCCACGCTGGAGCAGAAAATCCTGGCCTTCCAGAAAGGAGGCGACAGCGCCCCCAGCTCGTCAGCTAGAGCTCAGGAGCCCCCCCTTATGAATCCCATGTCAGCTGTCAATATGTATCAAAAGCAGGCATCGACTCCTGCGTCAGCTTTTGGGGCCAGCGCCAAGAAGGCTTTATCCAAGCGTCCTCAGTCCCCAGCCCTGGCATCACCAAAAGCGACGGTGCCTCCTTCCTCCGCAGCGAAGACGCTGATGCTCAGGTCCAAACTGAAGGGAGGTGTGCACTCTCCTTTCAAAGCATCAGGTGGCACCTCAAAGAAACAGGAGCCTCCTGCACACAAGTCACCAGCTGCTGCTCCTGCAAGCAAAAGCTCTTCATCCGCGGGCACAAGAGCCGCTCTCGTGCACTCCGAAACGCTGCGCAAGCGCATTCGGTCGCCTGATGCTCCCAAAGAGAAGTTTGCCCTGCCTCGGGGTTCCCCAGCACCAGCACTGCACCTTACCCTATCTAAAAACCAGCCATCAGGCTTGGCAGGGACAGCTGAAACCACGGCTTCAAAGCAGAAGCGTGCCCCTGCTAAGTGCCAGCCTGTGTCTGCCACCAAAGCGAATCCAATCGCTCCCAGGGCTGCTCAGCTGCCCGTTACAAATCTGCGTGCTGCTGCCAAGCTGGCACGTTCTCAGCAGCTCCTTGCAAAACCTCCTCCTGAAAGTGCCATTCAGACCTCAGGAACTGCTTCTCAGCATCTTCAGAAAGCTCCACAAACAGCTCCTCACCTGGCAAGGACCCTGAAGAATGCTTCAGTCCTAAAACACTCAGCTTCTGCACCTTCCCTTGCGCTTAGCAAAGCATCGAAGTCACCACCCACGCTGGTACCTGCGAGCAAAAACGTCTCATCAGTTGTCAGTAAGCAGCCAAATGTCAGTAAACCCCCTCAGGTTGGACCTACTTCATCCAGACCTCCTGAGCGCACCCCCCTATCCGTTGTGAGGCTCCCTCAAACCTCAGCCAAAGCGGCTGTGACCAAAAAGCCAGCACAGCCTTCTGCAAAAGCTCAGCCTTCGACCAAAATCTTGCCAGTCAATGCAAGCTTGGCCCCAGCAGCCAAGAAGCCTCCCCCTAAGGGAAAATCTGCAACAGCCTGCAACAAAGGAATGCCTGAGCTGTCTAAAGGTCCTCCCATGAAGAACAGGCAAGATGATCACTACTTCGTTATGACAGGGAGTAAAAAACCCAGGAAGTAAACTGCTTTTGTTGAAGTATTTTGTTCATGTGAGCCTCTTGTATCTGCTACACTGAGGACAGGGAGAACAAAGTTAACTAACACTACATTCACCATGAAATATTAGGTGTAGCCTACATTTTGCTGCATAATGTTGCAGTAAAAACTGCATTTTGTGGCTTAGAAACTCTTATTTGGATCTATTTAGATGTCAGCTTGCTTGCTGCGTAGCACCATGGGACAGACATTATCCCTGTTTGCTGCTAGCCTGACCTGCACAGGGAAGGCAGGAGAAAGGAAAAGGGAGCTGGGGCTGCTGCTTTTGCTGCTGATCACTCAAGGGAGTGAAGTCTGTCCAGGATACATCTACCTAGGGTAGAGCCTGAGTGATTCTGGTGGTTCTGGCACATGTGCAGAGAAGCCCCTGGCAATTAAGAGAGTTGTGCACAAGCCGTAAAAATTTCTAATACCTCAAACAAAGCTAAAGGTTTTTAACTCACCAACGTCCCAGAATCCAAATTTGGGTCACCTGTATGTATTATATATAAAGAGGAAGAAATCTCTAGTGGTTAGATTTGACAGCTGCCACTATCAGTGTTCACTGTGCCCCCCATATGCCTTAAACCAGCCTCAGCTTGCTTGGAAGTGGAACTTTCTGGGTGTGTGTTAAATTGGACATGCAAAACCATGGCCTTGATTGCTCACTCTCATCATACTTTAGCCTCTCAAATTCATGCCAGATCTTTTCAGTGAGCAATGTGGCTTTAAAAACCCTGGGCAGATAATTTTGCTTAGTTCAATGTGCAAATCTGCAAGCCCGATCTTTCCTAGAAAGCTCTTGCTACACGGAGCAGCTCCTGAGTTGCTGAGAGTTCACTTTTCCCTGAGAAGGAGCCCCAAAGCAGGTCCTGCTCCAGGGATGGAGCCCCAGAGTGGCTCCTGCTCCAGCAGTTTAGAGCTGCAATTACTGATCTGCACTGGCAGAGCCTTACTGCTCTGCAGAAGTGGCCTTTACTTGTGAAACTGAGTCCCTGAATGCTCAGTGCTGCAGGTTACTTTTGGTGAGCACTCTTAGTGTGCAGTGGCCTTTTTTGTTTTATTTATGGAGACCTTCCTGGCTCTCCTCTTTTGCTTTTGGAAGCAAGGAGTAATTTGCTGGAGAGGTAATGAGGGACTGCATTTACCTCCAAATGCCAGAAAGCTCTTCAGGTTTTATGCCCAACTACTGGAAGCCTTCAGTGGGTTAAAGATCTGTGGTGCTCTATGCCTTTACCCTTAACGAAAGCAGCTTTCTTGGTAGATGAATTAAAAATCACTCTCTTTGAGAGTAGCTTTTTTTTTTGTTTGTTTATTTGGGGCTTAATGAAAAGTTCCTACAAACACTGAGGAGCTCTCAGGGTCTGTGAAGAGACACTGCTGACTTCCATGGGCAGTGAAGAGACACTGCTGACTTCCACAGACAGTTATGTTTTGCTCTCCATTCCCAGGATATTTACTTATGGGTGGGAGAAGAGATGCCTGGAAACTGCAGTTTCTGATATTACATATTTAATGATATATATATTTTTTTCCCTTTGGAACTAGAGTAAGCAAGCATCATAAAGTGAGTCTTCAGGTGCAGTGGCAAAGTCACTGAGCTGCCTTTCTGAGCACCTTGTTAGCTTGGTTGTATTTATGATTCTATTTATGCATATCTACTGTACCGTACTGCTTACAGCCTTGCTGGGAGTGAACAGTAAACATGAGTAGCCAAACTGTAGGAGATAAAGAGATCAGTTTTGATAATGTGGACACAAGTCCCACGAGTTTGTAGGCCTCAGGCTTATATGTTTTATAGATAGACTGCTTCAAAGCTACTAATGCATATGTTAAGAGTAGCGTTGACTGTGGCGGACTGCGTTGACACACAGCTTCCTGTGCTGAAAGGATTTTGCAGTAGACTACTTGCTTTTGATGTCAGGCTTCCAAATCATGAGTTCCATACAGCATGATCTATCTCATGCAGATTGATAGCTGAGTTCCTGAGGTTTCTTCCTGAGGTGGAGTTAAATTCCACCCTAGCAGCTCGTGGAGTGCTGTGTTTCGGATGTGTGGCTAAAACAGCGTTGATAACACACCAATGTTTTGGCTCTTGCACAAGGTCAAGACTTTCTCCTTTTCCTGCTCTGCACCCCCACAGCAAGTGGGTTGGGGGACAGACAAGAGATGGGGAGGGACACCACCAGGACAGCCAACTCAAACTGGCCAAAGGGCTCTTTTCATATCATAACCCCTCTGCTAAAGCCAGTTTGCCTAAAGCAGGTTGTAAAGATTGCTTCCAGGCAGTCTTTGAGTATGTCCAGAGCACCTGCACAACGTCCTTGGTTCTTTTCATTACACTGTCTTTATCTCAACTGTCACTCATTAAACTGTCTTTATCTCAGCCTGTGAGTTGAGAGGCTTTTGGTGCTCTTCTCTCCCCTATTTTGCTGGGGATGGAGAAGGAAGACACTGAGCAGCTCTGTGGGTGCTTGTCTGCCGGCTGGGGTCAAACAGTTTACAAGGGTTTTGGTAGTAACTTAAACATTGAGACTCTTGGATCTCAATGCAAAGCTATCTCAACCTTTTGGAACTAGAACTTCAGAATAAAAGGAGCAGATGGCTTCATCTTTGTCATCCATTGTCTTGTGAGGGACTGAATTTTATGGTTCCAAATGAAATAAGCATAAGCTTTTTACAGCTGACAACCTTAATCAGCTTAGCTAAAGATGGTTCACCTGTTACATGTGGGTAGGCTTGGTTTGGATTTATCACAGACGTGTTTGAGCATGGTCTAACTTCTGTGAATGTTGCAGTTCCTTACCTTCATAGTCATATTCTAGCTACAGTTGTCATGTAACACGAAGTGAGCCAAGAACAACATGCAAGAAAGTACCTCCTCATGGAAATTCCTACTCTTTTAACACTGTTTACATTACCAAATAGCAAGTCTAATCTTCAGCTTGTATTACTTTTTTTGTAAGGGAAAGATAACTTGGAGCAAGAATCTGCCTGAGTTCTCCATGTGTTATCAGTGCCCTTCTGTATGAGTCCTTCATTTAAAATAAACTTATACTCCACCTCTTTTGTGTGTACACTTTCCTGTTTTCTTTCTCCTGATGTTCTCTTTTTGCAGGGTTAGAAAATGCATATCAGAAGGTTAACGTGTTTACTCCACCACCACATAAATAGTTTCTACCTCAGGCTATTCACAGAATGATCTGTGTTGGAAGAGACCTCCAAAGACTGCCATTGGAATGGGCTGCCCAGGGAAGTGGTGGAGTTGCCATCCCTGGAGGTGTTCAAGAAAAGCCTGGATGAGGCACTTAGTGCCATGGTCTAGTTGATTGGATAGGGCTGGGTGCTAGGTTGGCCTGGATGATCTTGGAGGTCTCTTCCAACCTGGTTGATTCTGTGATTCAAAGGTCATCCACTCAAATCCCCTCTGCAGTCAGCAGGGGCATTCTCAACTAGATGAGGTTGCCCAGAGCCCTGTTGAGCTTCATTTTGAATATCTCCAGGGATTGTGCCCCAACCACCTCCCTGGCCAACCTTTTTCCACTGTTTCACTACCCTCATGGCAAAGAACTTTTTCCTAACATCCAAATGTTTTATAAATACATAAATAACTCCTCCTAATCCATTGCTTCCTTTGGAGTACAGGACCTCTTTACTCTGAGCCTGATTTCAGGGCATCTAAATGAGTAGAAAGAGCTTCCTACTCTTTCCTGTCTGACAATGTGCTTGAGGAGTTCCAGATGTGCTTCTGAGAGTTTGTTCTTTGCAGCTCTACTTGAAATAGAAATCTTTTATATGCCAATATTTTCTATGCTTACATCTCAACAAACATCAGCCTATACCTGTATCTGTTGCTGTCAAGAACAGAAACTTAACTGGTTTTACTGGGAGGAGAAGTGAGCCTTTTCCCTGGGGTCTCCTAATTAATTATTTTTTTTTTCTCCCTATTTGACTTCTAAAAGATATTTTAGTACCTGCATTTTTTGCCTGTTGCTAAGTAGCTTCAGTTCCTGCCACTCTGATGCTGGTGCCTAATCATCCTCCCACTTCAGCTATGTCTATTAGGTACACTCTTGGGCATCTACCATATTTGTTCCTACAGGCCCAAGCTTTGAAGAGGTATTTAGTTACAACTTTCTTTTTAAGGGATAATGGCATTACAGCTGGCCAATAAAATGCAGACAGCCCAAGACTCAGCTAAGTATCACAGAATGGCTTAGATTGGAAGGAACCTTAGAAATCATAGAATCAACCAGGTTGGAAGAGACCTCTAGGATCATCCAGTCCAACCTAGCACCCAACCCTGTCCAATCAACTACCATGGCACTAAGTGCCTCATCCAGGCTTTTTTTGAACACCTCTAGGGATGGCAACTCTACCACCTCTCTGGGCAGCCCATTCCAGTGCCAATCATAGAATCAACCAGGTTGGAAGAGACCTCCAAGATCATCCAGTCCAACCTAGCACCCAGCCCTGTTCAGTCATCTAGACCATGGTACTAAATGCCTCAATCACTCTGGGAAGAACTTCCTGCTAACATCCAGCCTAGACCTCCCCCAGCACAACTTGAGACTCAGTCATATATGTGTGTGTGTGTGTGTGTGTATATATATATATATATATATATAGATAAAATGCAAGGAAGATTTCCACAGTATCACCAAGGTTGGAAGAGACCTCACAGATCATCAAGTCCAACCCTTTACCACAGTGCCCAAAGGCCAGACCATGGCACCAAGTGCCACATCCAACCTTGCCTTGAACTGCCCCAGGGACGGCAACTCCACCACCTCCCCGGGCAGCCCATTCCAGTGCCCAATGACTCTCTCAGGGAAGAACTTTCTCCTCACCTCCAGCCTAAATTTCCCCTGACGCAGCCTGAGGCTGTGTCCTCTCATTCTGGTGCTGGCCACCTGAGAGAAGAGAGCAACCTCCCCCTGGCCACAACCACTCTTCCAAAACTTCAAGCAGCCATAGCTCCCAACTCCAAACCACATCTCCTTCTCCTGTTTTCCTACAGAGAAACTGCAATCTGTTTGTTAGCTGAGTGCTATGGAGCCATCTGGTGTCTATGAATTTAACAAAAGCTACTCCAGCATTTTGAGACCTTTAACTGTACTTAAAACCCATGAGGGAGGGGAAGAAAAAAAGCCTTTCTCACTGACTCAAGTGAAACAGTTGAGCTAGCAAAACTCTGACCTGGCATGCAAGAAATAATGCAAGAGGTGTTTCATTTTGTGAGATGTTTTAATGGGATTCAGATGCATTTTGGAAAACCTTTGCCTTATTTTTTGGTTTTGGTTGGTTGGTTTGGGGGTTTTTTTGGTTGATTTGGGTTGTTTGTGTTCGCTTAAGTGCCAGGGTAGGTATAGGCTGGATATTAGGAAGAAGTTCTTCACAGAGAGAGTGATTTCCCATTGGAATGGGCTGCCCAGGGAGGTGGTGGAGGCACCGTCCCTGGGAGTCTTCAAGAAAAGACTGGATGAGGCACTTAGTGCCATGGTCTAGTTGATTGGATAGGGCAGGGTGATAGGTTGGACTGGATGGTCTTGGAGGTCACTTCCAACCTGGTTGATTCTATGATTCTATGATTAATATTCATTTGGTTTGTTTTTTTTTTTTTTTTTTTTGTTAGGGTTTTTTGGTTGGTTTGGGTTGTTTGTGTTCACTTAAGAGCCAATATTAATATTCATTTGGTTTGGGTTTTTTTTTGTTTGGGTTCTTTGGTTGGTTTGGGTTGTTTGTGTTTGTTCAAGAGCCAAGATTAGTATTCATTTGTTTTGGGGTTTCCTTAGTTTGGGTTATATGGTTGGTTTGGGTCATTTGTGTTTGTTCAAGAGCCAAGATTAGTATTCATTTGTTTTGGGGTTTCTTTTGTTTGGGTTTTATGGTTGGTTTGGATTGTTTGTGTTTGTTCAAGAGCCAAGATTAGTATTCATTTGTTTTGGGGTTTCCTTAGTTTGGGTTATATGGTTGGTTTGGGTCATTTGTGTTGGTTCAAGAGCCATAATTAGTATTCATTTGTTTTGGGGTTTCTTTTGTTTGGGTTTTTGGTTGGTTTTGGTTGCTTGTGGGTTTTTTTGAGAGCCAAGATTAATATTCATTTGGTTTGGGTGGTTTTTGTTTGGGTTTTTTGGTTGGTTTTGGTTGTGTTTGTTCAAGAGCTGAGATTCCTATTCGTTTGGTTTGGTTTGGGTTTTTTGGCTGTGTGTGTTGGTTTGTTTGTTCAAGAGCCAAGGTTAGAGAAATTGAAAGTTATTAAAAGTAAACTGTGTGAAATGTAAATGAGCTCTAGACACTTTCACACATTTCAGACATCTCAAGGAAATAAAACAAAATAGTAACATATTTCACAGAACCACAGAAGCATGCAGATTGGCAAAGCCAGCATCACCAAGTCCAACCTAGAACCCTACTCTACAAGATTCACCTTAAACCATACCCCCAAGCACCACAGCCAAACGACCCTTAAACACATCCAGGGTTGGTGACTCCACCACCTCCCTGGACAGCTCATTCCAGTCCCTGACCACTCTCTCCATGGAAAACCTTTTCCTAATGTCCAATCTAAACCTCCCCAGTCTCAGCTTGAGGCCATTCCCCTTTGTTCTGTCTATGAAGAGTCCAGCAGCAGCCTCTCCACAATGTCCCTTCAGGTAACGGTAGAGAGCAATGAGGTCTGCCCTCAGGCTCCTCTGTTTCACACTAACCATCCCCAGCTCCTCAGTTGCTTCTCATCAGATTTATTCTCCAGGCTCTTCCCCAGCTTCATTGCCCTCCTCTGGACTCCCTCCACCACCTCCACATCTCTCTCGGAGTGCAGTATTGTATTGTATTGTATTTGAGAGGTGGTCTGCTTGCAGTATAGCTCCAGCTAGCCAGAAATCCCTTTTAACTCAGAAATGAACTTCGAGGATTGTCACCTGGTGGGAATGCCAGCAGCAGATGGCTTTCTAGTTGGGGAGGTGAAGTGATGCTGTCGGATCAAAGCTGCTACAGCACTTTGTGTGAAATACTGCATTCCAGATGGAGGAAAAACCTGGCAGGCTGGGAGCAGCTGGCTTTTTCTCTAAGGAATGTAGCTAGGCAGAAAATATTGACAGATCAGTCGTGCTAAGAGGTTTTGGGAGGCAGGATCGCAGCACAGAACTCAGGTATCAAATTGGCCTTCAGTGCTGAGTCAGAAAGTACTGCACCAAACTCAGGTCCTTCAAAACAAAGTTAAACTTCACTCTCTTCTCAAGAAAGACTCTGTTTGGAGAGTCACAGAGGAAAAGTAGCAGCAGTACTGCTTGTTAAAGCACACAAATGTGGCACCTCGTATGAACCATATGATGGTCAAGTGCAGGGGTCTGCACTTTGGCTGCAACAGCTGCAAGCAGCACTACAGGCTGGGGACTGAGTGGCTGGAGAGCAGCCAGAAAGAAAGGGACCTGGGGGTACTGGTAGAGAGTAGCTGAGCATGAGCCAGAGTGTGCCCAGGTGGCCAAGAGAGCCAATGGCATCCTGGCCTGCATCAGGAGCAGTGTGGCCAGGACAAGGGAGGTTATTCTGCCCCTGTACTCAGCACTGGTCAGGCCACAGCTTGAGTGCTGCATCCAGTTCTGGGCTCCTCAATTCAAGAGAGATGTTGAGGAGCTGGAAGGTGTCCAGAGAAGGGCAATGAAGCTGGTGAGGGGCCTGGAGCACAGCCCTGTGAGGAGAGGCTGAGGGAGCTGGGGGTGTGCAGCCTGCAGAAGAGGAGGCTCAGGGCAGAGCTCATTGCTGTCTACAGCTACCTGAAGGGAGGCTGTAGCCAAGTGGGGTTGGTCTCTTCTGCCAGGCAAGCAGCAACAGAACAAGGGGACACAGTCTCAAGTTGTGCCGGGGGAGGTCTAGGCTGGATGTTAGGAGGAAGTTGTTGGCAGAGAGAGTGATTGGCATTGGAATGGGCTGCCCAGGGAGGTGGTGGAGTCACCGTCACTGGAGGTGCTCAAGAAAAGCCTGGATGAGGCACTTAGTGCCATGGTCTAGACGACTGGATAAGGCTGGGTGCTAGGTTGGCCTGGATGATGTTGGAGGTCTCTTCCAACGTGGCTGATTCTATGATTCTACAATTCTATGGTTCCATGTGTATTTACTGTATGAAAGTCTACACTTTACCTCTCTTGCATTTGAGGATAAAAGTAATTGTTGAAATTGCTTATCATTACGTGCAGGATGAGTGCCAGGAGGCTGTAGCCAGGCTCTGCTGGGTGATGCCCAGTGCCAGGGCAAGGGGCAATAGGTGGAAGCTAAGGCATAGAAGTCTCATTTAAACATGAGGAGGATTTTTTTCCCAGTGACAGAACACTGGAACAGGCTGCCCAAGGGGATTGTGGAGTCTCCTTCTCTGCCTCAAAATAAACTTTGATATGTTTCTCTGTGATCTGCTCTAGGTGATCCTGCTCTGGCAGGGGGATTGGACTGGATGAGCTTTCAAGGTCCCTTCCAGCCCCTGACATTCTGTGATTCTGTGATTCTATGAAATTCACCTGGCTACTTGTGCAGTTCTGGAGCCCCCAATACATGAAGGACATCAAAATGTTGCAGTGAGTCCAGAGGAGGCTACAAAGACGTCCAGAGGAGAGTAGCTCTGCTATGAGGACAGGCTATGAGAGTTGGGGCTCTGCAGCCTGGAGAAGGGGAGGCTTCAAGGAGATCTTGTAGTAACCTTCCAGTATCTGAAGGGGACCTACAGGAGGACTGGGGAGGGACCGTTTACAAGGTCTTGTAATGACAGGATGAGAAGTAATGGATTTAAACTGGCAGAAGGGAGACTTAAACTGGCTGTTAGGAAGAAGTTCTTTGCAGTCAGGGGGGTGAGACACTGGCACAGGTTGCCCAGGGAGATTGTGGCTGCTCCCTCCCTGGAGGTGTTGAAGACTGGGTTGGATGAAGCCTTGAGTGACCTGTTCTAGTGGGAGGTGTCCCTGCCCATGGGGTTTGGAACTGGATGATCTTTGAGGTCCCTTAAAACCTAAGGCACATGCTTTAACCCTCTTGCATTTGAAAACCACAATAATTGTTGAAATTGAAGCTTAGAGTCTTACAATGTGCTGATCTTTTAGGTAAGCATGGTTATTTTGCACTTTCCTGCAGCGAAGCTGCTGTAACAGAGAGTTCCTTGTACTGGAACCCCTATTCCCAGAACAGGAATAATTACCATGGTGTGTCATTCTGATGAACAGTAGAGCTTCTTCACAGCTCTTTTTTGGTTATTATTAATTTTTTTTCTTTTTTTTTTTTTTTTTCCACTTTGCTGAGTGCAGTATTCTACAGACACCTGTGAAGCAAAACCATAATAAATGACTTTTATTATGTACAGTCTGCAGCATTCACCAGAGCCTGGGCTGCAGCAGGAGAAGTGTGGCCAGCAGGTCAAGGGAGGTGATTTTCCCCCTCTACTCTGCTTTGGTAAGACCCCACCTGGAGTACTGCATCCAGTTCTGGAGACACTATTACAAGAAGGATGTGGAGATGCTGGAGCATGTCCAGAGAAGGGCCATGAGGATGCTCAGAGGGCTGCAGCAGCTCTGCTATGAGGACAGACTGAAAGAGTTGGAGCTGTGCAGGCTGGAGAAGAGGAGGCTCTGAGGTGACCTTGTGGCCTTCCAGTATCTGGATGGGGCCTACAGAAAAGCTGAGGAGGGACTTTTTGGGCTATCAGGTAGTGATAGGACTAGGGGGAATGGAGCAAAGCTGGAGAAGGGTAGGTTCAGACTGGACGTGAGGAGGAAGTTGTTGAGCATGAGAGTGGTGAGAGCCTGGGATGGGTTGCCCAGGGAGGTGGTTGCAGCCCCATGGCTGGAGGTGTTTAAAGTCAGGCTGGATGAGGCTGTGGCCAGCCTGATCTGGAGTAGGGTGTCCCTGCCCTCAGGAGGGAGTTTGGAACTAGATGATGCTTGTGGTCCCTTCCAACCTTGACTGATTCTATGATCCTTGCTGTACCTTGAAGATATTTATTGCTGCATCCAAAGTTCAAAGAAAAAACAGCAAAATGAGTTTGATTAAAAAGCAAACTAAATGTAAGCACTTTGGGTCTACAGTCCTGGAATTAGACCTCTTTGTATTAGATTTGGGAGGTTTCTGAGAATACATAGTTGTATGGTCTGGATCCTAGTGGATAGTCTGCTCTAGTAGGGTGTTCAGCTATGTCAAAATACATACAGGAAGAATATATACAGGGGAAAAACACTGCAGGGAATTGCTCAAAGTACCCAAGCATTTCTGCCATGTCCTCTGAGGACTTGGGGACTACTTCCTGTGAAAGGAGAGAGTGCAAACAGCAGCTTTGGGAGCATCTAAAAGGCAGTAACAGGAAAAACTTCTGCACACAGAAGGATCTAAAGCAGTGACAAGAGCCTTGGTCTTCAGCTCATCTGCGCAGACTCCTCATCCCATTGGCCTCAATGCAGGATTGGCATCCTTCATACCTCCTATCACAGAAAGCTAGTTTAGCCAAGTTAATTAGGTAAGTAGTTCCTTTGTGCTGTGTGTGTTCTTAATGGCAACAAAGAACAGCTCTTATCAAGAATGATTTGCAGGCCACAGTTATGATCTTAGTCCAAATTGCTCTTGAGTTCATCCTTGCTTTGTTTATTAGAGAAACTTACAGACCCCAGCCACCTAGCCCAGCTAAGTTAAGCCAAGCAGTGAGAATATGCCCTTCTGCTGTATGCCAGATGGCCTGCTGTGTGTTTCTTCCTTGGCTGAATGCAAAACTCTTTACTTGGATGTGCATGTGTAGTCTCAAGATGGGCCACAGGAAATCTCTCACATCTCAGCAGGAGTAATGTGACCAGGGTAGACAATAATAACAGCACTTTTTAATCTGTTTCTTAAATAGATGTCTGAATGACACTTAGCTCTTTAGTAGAGGAAATGTAAATGGCTGTGGCTCTTTCCTACCAAAAGTTGGCATAAATTGCAGCTCTTGTCTCTTCTGGATGTGAAGCCACTGACAACAACCATGGGAAAGCTGGCTTGCCCTTGAGAGCATGTATCCAAACCAGAGCATGTATCCAAATGAGAAGCAGCTAAATGATAGCTCCCCTTCCCACAGAAGGGAGAGGAAAGCATGATTGCCAAGATGAAAAGTGAATCAGTCATGCCAAATCCCTGCTAACATAACACAGTCCCATTTCTCTTTGTATCTGGTTAGGTGTTAGTCAGCCTACTAGTACGATCATAGGATGTTAGGGGTTGGAAGGGACACAAAGAGATCATCAAGTCCAATCCCCTGCCGGAGTAGGACAATGCTATCTAACACAGATCACAGAGGAACACATCCAGACAGGCCCTGAAAGGCTCCAAAGGAGACCACAACCTCCCTGGGGAGCCTGTTCCAGTGCTCTGGGACCCTTATAGTAAAGAAGTTCCCCCTTGTGTTGAGGCAGAACCTCTTTTGCTGCAACTTACACCCATTGCTCCTTGTCCTATCCCAGGGAGCAGTGAGCAGAGCCTGTCCCCCCACTCCTGGCAGCCTTTAGATACTTATAAATATTTATCAAATCCCCTCTAAGCTTTCTTTTCTCCAGACTAAGCAGCCCCAGGTCCCTCAGCCTCTCATCAGCCATGCCCTCCAGTCCCCTCATCAACCTCATAGCCCTCTGCTCGACCCTCTCCAGCAGATCCCTGTCCCTCTTCAACTGGTGAGCGCAAAACTGGACACAGTATTCAAGATGAGATCTCAGCAGAGCAGAGTAGAGGGGGAGGAGAACCTCCCTTGATCTGCTGACACACTCCTCCTAATACACCCCAGGATCCCATTGGCCTTCTTGGCCACAAGGGCACATTTCTGTGCCATGGTTAACCTGTTATCCACCAGGACCCCCAGGTATAAGCAGCTGACACCAGCATTGGAAAGCTGGGCAAGGAGCTATTTTTTTTAAGCTCAAAAGCTTGAACTGGGGCACATATGGACAGTATAAAGCTAAAAGCTACTTTTCTGCTTAACTCAAACTTTGAAAAAATCCCAGGTGTGCACTTTCAGTTTTATGCTGTGTGCGAATGTCAAATGTGCTTAGCTGGGACAGAATTGCTTGAAAGTAATTATTGTCATCCCATTTGGCTAAATATATCCATGCACATACCAGAAATATGCAAGGCTAAAAAAAAAATGATGATATAAACTTATGAGTTCTTTGCTGTTTAAAGGCTGGTCCCATTCACCTGATATTAAATTCACTCTGTTGCTGTTGGCTTGTTACCTTTGTGTTGTATAAACCTCAAATGTATCTTTCCAGTAGAAAGAAAGCAGAAGGTTTATTCAGAGACTAAATTTGGAAATGAGATGTCTCAACCCCCTTGACAGCTTAGAAGGTCAGAGAGCATATTTTGGAGTAGGTACCTCAGGAAATGGAATCATAGAATCACAGGCTTTGGTTGGAAAAGACCTTTCAGATCATCAAGTCCAATCATCATCTAACTCTGCCAAGTCTGGTGCTAAGTCATGTCCCTCAGCATCACATCTCTGCATCTTTTAAAGGCTTCCAGGGATGGAGATTCAACCACCTTCATGAGGAGCCTGTTCTAGTGGTTGAGAACCCTTCCAGTGGGTTGTTTCAGGTCCAGTTTGTAAGCAAGCTGAGCAGGCAGCTCAGGCGTCCTTCTTCTGTTCTGTCCCTCCCCCTCTGCATTGCAGAGCTTTTAGTTAGCCTCCTGGGACAAACCCAGAGCTATTACTGCCAATGGGGGAGTTTTACCCCAGGGGACGAGGGGTAGTCTGCTGTGACCAGCAATGGCAGGTTCTCCTCAGCATGTTAAGGCCTTTCAGAACATTACTGTGTTAGAGATTCTCCATAGATGGTCTGGGAAGAGGGTTTAGGAGTTTCCAGCAGGGTGTGAGCCTCAGGTGCACATAATCTTCCTCTTGTGTCCTCGGTGGAGGAGAGAAGCTGGCTGGGTCCTGCCTTATTAAGCTAATCAGTTGGGCTTTCTGCCTCCTGCTCTGAACAGACGCAGGTGAGGCTGGAGAGCACCTCGGGCTGCAATGTAGCAGGAAAATTTGTCAGCCAAATCTTTTGGCTTCACCTTTGTTTGGCCGCGTGGACCAGGTGGGGGCTTTCTCCCCGTGCACACACTTCTTTGGACCAATCCTCTGTGCAGATGCGTTTGGCCCATCTTGGCAGCAGTCTCCAGTCCCCATGCAAAGCAGCTGTGCCTGATTAGCCTTCATCACTGCGGCTCGGGGAGGGTCCTGCCCAAAGATGGGGTTGGGTGAGTACACACACCTGTGTCTTTGCAAATCCTCCTCTGCTCGTTGGTGCCTTTTTCCGTGCGCCCCACCCTCTCAGCCCCCAAGGGAGCCTGGCTCCCCGTGGAGCAGCCTGGCTGAAGCAGCAGCCACTCGCACCGTGGGGAGAGCCTGAGCTCCACCTCAGCTGCGGGAGGGGCAAGGTGTGCCTGATCCCTCGGGTCGGGGCTAGCTGGAGAAGTGAGAGAGGAGGTGAAAAAAGAAAAGCAGCTTTAAATGGCAAGACTGAGCCTGTAGCATGTGGCCAGCATGTGCCATACAGGCTTCAGGAGGCAGCAGGGGCGCATGCGAGAGGCTCCAGCTGGGCAGCAGCCGAGAGGAGAAGAGGTGTTGCAGGATGGGGCACTCCCAGGCACCTGCGGGCAGGAGGCGTCTGCAGGTGCACAGGGCACGTCCGGCAGTCCTGTCTCACCCTGCAGCAAGCTCAGCCCGGAGCTCAGGTAGGCTGAATGCATGGATTGGGAAGGGTATAAACTCCTCCACCCCCCCCCCCCCAGTTCTCTTTGTTTTGGCTCAGGTAGGATGCATGCCCCGATTGTGCAGGGTATACATGTCTTTTCCCCACCTCTCTTGGCTTGTTTTGGCTCAGGGAGGGTGCATGCCCGGATTGTGCAGGGTATACATGTCTTTTCCCCACCTCTCTTGGCTTGCTTTGGCTCAGGTAGGGTGCATGCCCGGATTGTGCAGGGTATACATGTCTTTTTCCCACCTCTCTTGGCTTGCTTTGGCTCAGGGAGGGTGCATGCCCCGATTGTGCAGGGTATACATGTCTTTTCCCCACTTCTCTTGGCTTGCTTTGGCTCAGGGAGGGTGCATGCCCGGATTGTGCAGGGTATATATGTCTGTTTCCCACCTCTCTTGGCTTGTTTTGTCTCAGGGAGGGTGCATGCCCCGATTGTGCAGGGTATACATGTCTTTTCCCCACTTCTCTTGGCTTGCTTTGGCTCAGGGAGGGTGCATGCCCGGATTGTGCAGGGTATACGTGTCTTTTCCCCACCTCTCTTGGCTTGTTTTGGCTCATGGTGTTACGGGGCAGAGGCAAGGAGTTCATGGAGTTTTGCGATTGCTTTTTGGCATCACTGTGTTTGTGGAGGAGGAGGAACAACAACACTACGGGATTGTGTTTTGAGGAAGATGTACCACATTTTAGTTTTCCAGGGAGAAGTTTGGGGCATAGCGGGGTGGTGTCTGTGAGAGAAAAATGCCTGGAGGCAATCCAGCCACAGCAGAGAGAAAACTCAGAGATGCAAATCAACCACTTCACAGAAAGCTGCAGACAGAAACCGAAGCTTCTGTAACAGTCAAGGGACTACATAACAAGTGGCTGTCTGATAGGAAACCCTGGGGGGCTGGGGTAGCCAGGCTTGCATCCATTTCCAAGCATTAAGATTTACTTCTCAGTGCATTGCATCTGCAAAGCTCTGAGGACGAGCAAGCTCCTTTCAGCCCTCTCGAGTGGGAGAAACAGCTCCAGGGTATACAATTAAACTTCCTTCCCATATTGCTAATAGAGGGTGCAGGTATTGTTTGCCCCCCAGGCGTAGCTGTATCTGAACAGCTGAGAATGGCCACTAAGCTTGCGAGAGGAACATTGTCTGCAGAGTCATTGGTGTCCCTGAGTTTCCAACCACAAATTCTATCAGGCTGCTCAGCAGCCTCCTTCAGACCATCTCAGCAACCCTTTCCCTGCCTTGCTGTCGAAAAGCTGTGTTGAGAGCTAGATGCTGGTTTTCTTTGCTGGTTTAATTTTGGAAGCCTAGGCACAAGTTAAAAAACGATGCATTCGTTGCAGAAGGTTGGTTATTACCCCTAAGATACTTCCTTGTTTCAGCTGTTGGTTTTCTGTCGCCTTGTAAAACAAAGCAAGCAGGAGCAGTCTGTGTGTGTATTGTGCAGTCCAGTGCATGTGCCTATGCTGCTGCCGTTAGTGAGTGTCCCCTGCCTCTTGCAACGATCCATGGTGTTGTGTTCAGCTTTAAATGTGAAATAGGTTGGAAAAAAGATTAAAATCCAAGCTAGTGATCAGTGGGTAAGAGAACTGTTGAAGACTACAGCAGAACAGTGAGTTGCACCAGGGCATATCCTGCACCCCTAACAACAGAGCAGGGTTTGAAGTGGCGGTGGAGCAGCTGTGCCTCCCACTTGCCAGTTCCCACTGAGCTCTGAATCACAGAGTCAACCAGGTTGGAAGAGACCTCCAAGATCAGCCACTCCAACCTATCACCCAGCCCTGTCCTGAACCTCAGGGGGCTGAAACAAGAGCAGCAGGGTGCTGATCTTTTAAACATTTTAAATGGTAGACATTGGTTTTCCAGTAATGGGTGAGGGAGGCCCTGCAGAAATCCAAACATAAGCAAGACCAGGACAAATTCACAGTGGGATTAGGATGTCTCATTTCATGTTAAAGGCTGTAAAATAAAATGGAAAATGTAGATTCAAATGAGAAATTAAAACTGTTACATGTCTGAGGAGAAGATGTAAAACACCAAATCTTCCTTACCCATCTTGTTCTGTCACAGTCTGCACAAGCAGGGTTATATGTGAGGTGGAAGTTTTGCCAATCACATGGAATAGGTTGTAGGCACTCCTGTAATCTTCTCTTGGTATACTTTATGAACACTGAAATGCCTTGCAGAGAGCTTTTTGTTTTGTGATTCTCTTAGGTTAAGCAGATGCCAGTCCTTAATTTCCTATTCAGAAAATGGGAATAGCATTCTTCAGTGTAGCTCAGAAAACATCCTACTCCATCGACAGCAGAGGGAAAAAATGTCACTAGTTCCAGTGAGCCTGCTTGTTTGAGTGAAGGAGCTGTGTTCTGCTTGTCTTGAACAGCCTGATCTACTGGTCAGATGATCTTTTGAGGTCCTTTCCAACCTAAACCATTCTATGAACCGATGAAATTCTATGTATACCTGCAGCTTTTAACAACATTGCTAACAGTGGACCAGAAGAAAAGATGGGATTCTTTTACAAGGAGCAGGCCACCTTAATGATAAACCCAGGAATTTAAATTGCCTTATTATATTTTTTTTTTTTTGTCTGCAAAGGGAGAGGCTGCTATAATACAAAGGACACAGGTGTTTATTATCAGCTTCTGATAGTGTTGGCTCTCTTCCAACAGGACTGCTTCGTTGGAGAAATCCCTACGTGTATGGGACCTCTCATCTCCCTCACACCTTCTCTGAAGATGCCTGTGTTCCTGCATTTCAGTGCTTCACTACCCAAAACGACTTCTCGCTTCCATTATCCTGCCCAGCTTCCCTTTCTATCACTCCAGTGCCTTCTTACAGCAGTAGCAGCCAAGAAACTTTGAGTCAGGACTCTACAGGTAAGCAACTATTTCATTTTCACGTGTCAATTGAAATCAGCAGGTTTAGTGCTCAAGTTAAATAGCTGCTTCTGCTGCCACATTGCTTTGACTGCTTCCTAAGGATGGGTTAGGCCACAGAAACTTCACTTTCTTCTTAAACCACGAGGCAAACTGCTTGCAATAATCAGAAACAAAGAGCATCGTGTTCTCGGCCACCATAATATAACTACTGCTTCAAAACCTCTAGACCAAGTCTTTTGTTGAGGTTAGGTCCATGGTAATACATGGAGACATATTTGAAGACAGTATTCATTCTGCTGTGCTTGTCACAGAACTTTGCATGAGGGAGGGCACCTTGGTAGCCCAAATGCTGCCAACACCTGGCTAACCACAGGATGGAATGGATAATGAGCATCCAGTCCCATCCATGGGAACACACTTGTGTCCTGACCCTCTTCAAAGGCTTATGCCTATCAGAAGCTAGCAGAGACAGCAGCGTGCCTGTCAGTGATAAAGGTGCTTCCAGACTGGGGTTTGGAGGTCTTTCATGGTCTCCAGGCAAGATGGTGACTGACAAAGGGTTCTGGTGCTGGGACAGATCGCTTGACTGTGCCCATTTGTGTCTGAGAGGTTCTGATCACGATGATGATAGAAAGTGGGACGTGACCTCAGTGGATTTTTCTGGCTGCTGAATGAGGCCCTGTTTTACAAGCTTCATAACTGAACCCCTGTAAAAGGATTTCAGTTTAGGCTACCTCTTTTGTCTTGCTGAGTGGGAGGAATTAACAAAGTTCTGCCCAGAGAGTGGGGTCTTTGTGAATTCAATCCTGGAAGGGGTGACACTGCTGTGGTGACTTTCATCCTTGTTTTGATGCTTCCAGTCAAGAGCAGTGTAAGTCTGCACCCCCTGCTCCCAATCCAGTGTTCTTTGGATGAACTCTGTCACTACCTTCTGGAAGCCTCATTTGTGTCCTAGTTTATTTTCCCACCAAACTGAGAGTTAGAAATGCTAAATTTACTGGCAGGTACTTAGCATTTTTCCCATTATGAGAGACAACCCTGGGGTTTATTGTAAAGTTATTGGGTTTGGGATAGTCAGGTGGTGAATGAGCTTTACAGTGAGGTTCAGCTGCCACTTAGGGATGATGTTGTAGAGCAAGGCAGGAACGTTAGCTAAAAATAAAACAGTAATAGTGTAATAAAACTCTTATAAGTTGATGAGGAGCTGCTGGCAGGGCAGTCCTGAAGAATGGGTGCCAGTGTGATATATATGCAAGTCAAACACCAATGCCTTAATTGTGCTCTCAGTGTAAGAAGCTACAGGGTCTTTGAAGAGTTCTGTGGGAGGGGGCAGGAAAGCACTGCCCTGAGGAGCTTGGAGTTCGGGGGGCAGGAAAGCACTGCCCTGAGGAGCTTGGAGCTCGGCGGGCAGGAAAGCACTGCCCTGAGGAGCTCGGAGCTCGGGGGGCAGGAAAGCACTGCCCTGAGGAGCTCGGAGCTCGGGGGGCAGGAAAGCACTGCCCTGAGGAGCTCGGAGCTCGGGGGGCAGGAAAGCACTGCCCTGAGGAGCTCGGTGCTCGGGGGGCAGGAGAGCACTGCCCTGAGGAGCTCGGAGCTCGGGGGGCAGGAAAGCACTGCCCTGAGGAGCTCGGAGCTCGGCGGGCAGGAAAGCACTGCCCTGAGGAGTTCGGAGCTCGGGGGGCAGGAAAGCACTGCCCTGAGGAGCTCGGGGGGCAGGAAAGCACTGCCCTGAGGAGCTCGGGGGGCAGGAAAGCACTGCCCTGAGGAGCTCGGGGGGCAGGAAAGCACTGCCCTGAGGAGCTCGGGGGGCAGGAAAGCACTGCCCTGAGGAGTTCGGAGCTCGGGGGGCACAGGAAAGCACTGCCCTGAGGAGTTCGGAGCTCGGGGGGCACAGGAAAGCACTGCCCTGAAGAGCTCGGAGCTCGGGGGGCAGGAAAGCAGTGCCCTGAGGAGCTGCACAGCAGCATGGTGATAGCTCAGCACAGAAGCAATGTCCATTTCCAGTAGAGCTGGTGCAAACATGACTCGTTGCTCAAGGAGGTCCAATCTTTGCCCTGAGGGCTTAATGTCCTAATTTCTGTCTCAAATAAAACAGCTGATAATCCATGGGATTGTTCTAAGTCTAAATATCTCCTGCAGCACAGGAGAGGGCACTGCATGTAAACAGGGTCAAGTGTTCTGTGCGTACCGATTGGAGTTGCTTCACCGCCAGCAGCTTCTCTGCAGGACTATGTCTGCAGCACCAGTGATGGCCCTCACCAGTGGACCTTGTTAGAACGCATCTCATGCCCAGATTGCTTGAGTTTCTTCCACTGTATCAGTTTTCAGGGACTGCCTTGCCTTGCCTTGCTCGGAAGGCTTGTTTGCAGCAGAGCTGACAGCTCCCCAGGCATGTGCAGCTGGGCTGCAGTAGCTCGAGTACTGCATCAGCACTGGGGATGTTTCTGCAAAGACTCAGAGATTGATTAATGAGGCAGAGGGTATACTTGATACTTACATCCAGACTCATGGAATCATTGAATGGCTTGAATTGGAAAGATCACCTGGTTTCAAACCCTCTGCCCTAGGCAGGGACACAGCCCAGTAGATCAGGTGGCTTAAAGCGCTATAGGCTGGGGACTGAGTGGCTGAGAGCAGCCAGGAGGAAAGGGACCTGGGGGTATTGATAGACAGTAAGCTGAAGATGAGCCAGCAGTGTGCCCAGGTGGCCAAGAGAGCCAATGGCATCCAGGCCTGCATCAGGAATGGTGTGGCCAGCAGGACAAGGGAGGTTATTCTGCCCCTGTACTCAGCACTGGTCAGGCCACACCTTGAGTGCTGTGTCCAGTTCTGTGCCCCTCAATTCAAGAAAGATGTTGAGGTGCTGGAAGGTGTCCAGAGAAGGGCAACAAAGCTGGTGAGGGTCCTGGAGCACAAATCCTATGAGGAGAGGCTGAGGGAGCTGGGCCTGTTTAGCCTGGAGAAGAGGAGGCTCAGGGGTGATCTTATTACTGTCTACAACTACCTGAAGGGGCATTGTAGCCAGGTGGGGGGGTGGCCTCTTCTCCCAGGCAACCAGCAATAGAACAAGGGGACAGGGTCTCAAGTTGTGCCAGGGTAGGTATAGGCTGGATGTTAGGAAGAAGTTCTTCCCATAGAGAGTGATTTGCCATTGGAATGGGCTGCCCAGGGAGGTGGTGGAGGCACTGTCCCTGGGGGTCTTCAAGAAAAGCCTGGATGAGGCACTTAGTGCCATGGTCTGGTTGACTGGCTAGGGCTGGGTGCTAGGTTGGCCTGGATGATCTTGGAGGTCTCTTCCAACCTGGTTGATTCTATTCTAAAGCCTCATCTTAAGCACTTCCAGGGATGAGGTATCCACAGTTTCTCTGGGCAGTTAATTCCAGTGTCTCATCACCCTTATATTAATCATCTAATAAACTAATCTAAATCTACTCTACTTTAAAACCGTTGCTTCTTGTCCTATCACCACATGCCCTTATCAAAAGTCCCTCCTCAGCTTTCCTGCAGGTCCCCTTCAGGTACTGGAAGGCTGCTATAAGATCTCCCCAGAGCCTTCTCTTCTCCAGGTTGAGCAGCCCCAACTCTCACAGCCTGTTCCTGTAGAGGAGGTGCTGCAGCCTTCTGATTATCTTCATAGCCCTCCTCTGGACCAACTCCATCAGTTCCATGTCCTTGTTATGCTGGGGCCACCAGAACTGGAGGCAGTACTGCAGCTGGGGTCTTATGGGAGCAGAGCAGAGGGGAAGAGTTATCTCCCTTGTCCTGCTGGTCACACTTCCTTCAATCCAGCCCAGCTCATGGTTGCCTTCTGGGCTGCAGGCACACATTGCCAGCTCATGATGATTTTTTTTGTCAACTGACATCTCCAAGACCACTTCCTCAAGTCTGCTCTTGAGCCACTCCTTGCCCAGCCTATACTTGTGTTTGGGACTGCCCTCATCCAGGTGTAGGGCCTTGCACTTGGTCTTTCTGAGTTTCCTGAGGTTGGCTTGGACCCACCTCTCAAGCCTATCCAAGTCCCTCTGGGTGGTATCCCTTGCCTCTACTGTGTCCTTTTTTAAGTGCTGCTGTTGGGAGAATTCTGGATGCTTCCTCCTAGCTAGGACATGTCTGGGGACTTGTAGAAAACCATGCTCAGGGAGTTCTGAGCCGAATGTCAGCGTTCACAGGAACCAGATAGTGATGTGGCAAATAAAAGTATCAACACAGTACAACTCTATGTATTAGGATGCAGAGTGAAAGTGATACAGCTGCAGCTGAATGTGTTTAGGGAGCAGGTCTTTGTGGGTGATTTGCATCCTACTGGAAACATTAGTCTCATTTCGTTCTTTTGTTGCTTAGCAGCATCCTGCAATGCTAGATAATTTACAGAGCAGAGTCAAACTTTGTCCTTGGATACAGGAGCGTAACTGACATCCAGAATCAATCAATTTCATCTGTTCTAGAAGGGAATTCTTGGACCTTTAGAGCTACTTGTGGTTTAATACCGTGGGGTTTCTAGGGGGGGGGAGGATTGCACTTATTAATAAAAGCCATGCTTCTGCTGAGAATGGGGCAGAACATGAGCAATTATCCTGCACTGATCTCTGAACTTGGGCATTTTGTAAGGGAGTAGCATAAAGAAATGTAGTTCTGATAACTATTCTGTAACTGTGTATCCACTTTTTTCAGCTGAGTTCATGTTGATTAACTCTTCAGGATGGTTTGGGTGTTCCTTGCCCCCCCACACTTTGGAAATCACCCAGACTAGACTCAGCCAGCTCTGGAAATTGAATGAAGCTTATTATTTACAGCTTAGCACAATATACAAGCAGATGTTTACAGAGCCATTGGAATGGGCTGCCCAGGGAGGTGATGGAGTCACTGTCCCTGGAGGTGTTCAAGAAAAGCCTGGATGAGGCAATTAGTGCCATGGTCTAGTTGGCTGGATAGGACTGGGTGCTAGGTTGGACTGGATGATCTTGGAGGTCTCTTCCAACCTGGTTGATTCTATGATACACAGTTATACACAGAAATATACAAGGTAAAAGGTAATACAGAAACACAACAGCCCTCCCAGAAAGCTGAGTTCCCAGGAGGGGATCCCAACCACCCCTTCACCTTCCCCCTGCCTGTCTCAACCTTACCCCAGTCCCAATGAAGAATGGAGGTTTGGCCTGATCCCTGGTGTGTGAATGTATGCAGTAGAGCTATTTCAGGAGAAAAACTCCCAGCAATGACAGGGGAAAATGTAGAGGACACGAGTCAGCTGGACCCTCTTCAGGAGTCTGCCTGAGTCTCTCTTTTAGGTGGTCAGGCAAAAACAAATTCTGGAACAAAAAACAATCTTACAGTTGTAGCACACAGGACGTTTTGCTAACATAAGGAAATCTGAAAGTGTTCCAGCTTCATTGCTCAAATCTTGTTGAAGTCTCTCTGCTTTGTTTGCAGCAATTCCCGTGACCTCTCCTTTGAGGTTTTTTTCCTTTCCCTGCTGGTGAATCATCATTTAAATTATTTATTTTCTGCACTGCAAGATATTGAGATATTGCCACTTGCTGTGAGTGCCATATTTGACACAGCCAAAAACCCAAATTAACATCTGTGTCCTTTGATTCATGTGTAAACATACCCTTTAAATGAATGGATTCTTTGAGTCTGCAGCCTCCATGCAGCTTCTGACAGGGCTGTCTTGTCTCCTGCAGCTTTTAAGGCCTGTTTTAAATCACACAATGATGACAAAATGCTGCACAAGAAATAATTGGTGACACTGATTGCTTTTTTTTAGAATGATCTGTGGACTTCATGTAAGCCACAGTTTTGAGTCAACAATATTTACACATCTTTATTATACATGGTGTAGGACACCAATTAAATTTGTTTCATAGAATCAACCAGGTTGGAAGAGACCTCCAAGATCATCCAGGCCAACCTAGCACCCAGCCCTAGCCAGTCAACCAGACCATGGCACTAAGTGCCTCATCCAGGCTTTGCTTGAACACCTCCAGGGATGGTGACTCCACCACCTTCCTGGGCAGCCCATTCCAATGCCAATCACTCTCTCTGCCAACAACTTCCTCCTAACACCCAGCCTAGACCTCCCCTGGCACAACTTGAGACTACATCCCCTTGTCCTGTTGCTGGTTGCCAGGGAGAAGAGACCAACCCCACCTGGCTACAACCTCCCTTCAGGTAGTTGTAGACAGCAATGAGGTCTGCCCTGAGCCTCATCTTCTCATCTAATATTCTGCACACAAAGGAAGTGAGAGTAGAGTCACAGAATAGAATCATACAGTCATAGAATCAACCAGGTTGGAAGAGACCTCCAAGATCATCCAGACCAACCTATCACCCAGCCCCATCCAGTCAACCAGACCATGGCACTAAGTGCTTCATCCAGGCTTTTCTTGAACACTTCCAGGGACTGTGACTCTACCACCTCCCCAGGCAGCCCATTCCAGTGGCAAATCACTCTCTCTGGCAAGAACTTCCTCCTAGCATCCAGATTTGTTGTTAACTGAATCCTGTAAAAGGGATAGCATTGGTCTGCCAAGGAAAGTTATTTGTTCATCTGGAGAAAAATGAGGCTTGAAAGAATCATAATGTGAAAAAGAAGGTGATTGAGTGGGACATGACAACAGTTGTGGGAGGGCAAAGACTAAGTGAGAGCAAAGCAACGGTGGAGTTTTTCCAGCCCAAGGTTAATACTTTTATGGATGACTTCTGCCTGCAAAGGGGGAGTGCATTGATGAGGTGAATTCATAAATCTAAGCTGGGAGACACCATCACTACAGAGGAGAAACTGAACGTCAGGTAGGAGGAAATGGATGGCTTTGGGGAACAGAATAGGGAGAAGTGATGAAATACAACAGTGCAGGTTTCCAGACTCTGCAGGACAGGACTATGTTTTGGTCTCCAGTCAGCTGGGAGCTCTCATCTGGAAATGGTAGAAGCTGATCATTCCTGCTACTAATCAGAAGTGTGATGCAGCTGTGCAAAGCAAATAGAAGCCTGGAATGTCTGGGGTGAAAAATTTGTCACAAGAGGAGATTAGAATTGTTTAGCCAAGCTGGCTGCTTTTTATTTTTCCAAAGAGGAGAGAGATATACTGGAAATTAAGCAGAGAATAACAAGCAGAAGGTTATGGGAGAGGAGAGCTCATCCTGTGAGAGTAAAACAAAGTTGCTTATTTAGACTTGGGGGGTGTGTGGGGGATATTTAAAAAGAAAGGAAGGGGAAACAAACACATACACACCCCCAGTCAAGACAGTAAGTTTCACTTTCTGAGTATTTGACAGATACAAGCTTGTAAAGTTTGAGTAATAGCCACTTCAGCAGCAGACATCTGACATGGTCATTTCTCCTGACCACAGCCTTCAGAGGCTGAAAAGGAAGTGCTAAGCAGCCCTGGAAACAGAACTGTTGCTGTTAGAATTTAGAGTCAATGAGTTCCAGTTGCAAACTGTGTTTTGAAGGGCTTATCAAGTCCTGGCTCCTGGGAACTGCATACGAATGTGAAAGCCACAAGGTGGTGCTGAGTCTCCTTACCATGACTGGAAGCAACCAAAAGGCAGAGCACCGCGCAGTGACCTGGCCACAACCAGGCACCATTTCCAGCCAGCTCAGTGCAAGCTGCAAAGTCAGCGCTCAGTTTGTAGCTATGCATTGGGTTCCTGTAAAGCTGGAGGTGGGTAGGCACAGACTGGACGTGAGGAGGAAGTTCTTCAGCATCAGGGTGGTGAGAGGGTTGCCCAGGGAGGTGGTTGAGGTGTTTAAGGCCAGGCTGGATGAGGCTGTGGCCAGCCTGATCTAGGGTAGGCTATACCTGCTTACAGCAGGGGGGTTGGAACTGGCTGATCCTTGTGATCCCTTCCAACCCTGACTGATTCTGTGCTTCTAAGACAGAGAGAAGTGGGGTGAAATTATGATGGTTATTTCTGAGGTGGTGCTTGCTTTTGGCTGCAAAGGGTTTGATGAAATCAAAAAATCAAAGAAGTAGAAATAAAACACATCTGTGTTATCCCTGATCAGGCTGCTCACTTGAATGTCCATGCTTTTTATTTACCAAGGGCAAAATCAGCTGTGCTTAAAGTATTGCTGACTGTTTCTGCTTCTATTCTCTCCTTATGGAAGGGAAGGTGGGGAAGGTTGGTTTGATGTTCTCTGAACAGTATCTTTAAAAGCAAGTGGAATAGAAATAGGTTTCTGCATGTGACTAGCAGAGAGCTCCTAGAGAGGAAAAATACTGTTTGCAAAGATGTTGGTTGAAGTCAGCTGAATTCAAGAAACACAACTGCATAGACTTAGCTCAGTGCCACTGCTGCCCTGTCCAGTTTGCCAACAGCCATCACACCTCTGCTCATTAATCAGAGTGGCCATGAAGAACAGGTTTATCTCCCTCAGCTCTTCTACTTAGCTACCAGCAGAATCTTTCAGTGCTAACTACTTGTATCAAAATGGGAGTTCAGTTTGTAGCAGGAAGCCTTTCCTGCAGTGCTGTGTCATCTTTTGCTACTGAAATGCAGTGCCTGCATTTTCCTTCTGAATAAAATGAGACTTAAATTTGTTTCAGTCTAAGCCTAAAACAGCTAAAGAGCACACTGCATCCAATAAATATGATTAATTAGGATTAAAAAACATCTGAAGTATTTTGGTAACAAGCTCCTAGCAAAGCTGGCAGCTGGTGGCTTGGACAGATTCACTCTGTGCTGGGTCAAGAACTGGCTGATAGGCTGGGCCAAGAGAGTGGTGGTGAATGGTGCCACATCCAGCTGGCATCATTACAGATGATCTGGACCAGGGGACTGAGTCCAGCATCAGTAAGTTTGCAGATGACACCAAGCTAGGAGCAGGTGTGGATCTGTTGGAGGGTAGGAGAGCCCTGCAGAGGGACCTGGACAGGCTGCATGGGTGGGCAGAGGCCAATGGGATGAGACTGAACAAGGCCAAGGGCAGGGTTCTGCACTTTGGCCACAACAACCCCAAGCAGCACTACAGGCTGGGGACAGAGTGGCTGAGAGCAGCCAGGAAGAAAGGGACCTGGGGGTACTGATAGATAGTAGCTGAAGATGAGCCAGCAGTGTGTCCAGGTGGCCAAGAGAGCCAATGGCATCCTGGCCTGGCTCAGGAACAGTGTGGCCAGCAGGACAAGGGAGGTTCTTCTGCCCCTGTACTCAGCACTGGTTAGGCCACACCTTGAGTGCTGTGTCCAGTTCTGGGCTCCTCAAGAGAGATGTTGAGGTGCTGGAATGTGTCCAGAGAAGGGCAACAAAGCTGCTGAGAGGCTGAGGGAGCTGGGGGTGTGCAGCCTGGAGAAGAGGAGGCTCAGGGCAGAGCTCATTGCTCTCTGCAACTACCTGAAGGGAGGCTGTAGCCAGGTGGGGTTGGTCTCTTCTGCCAGGCAAGCAGCAACAGAACAAGGGGACACAGTCTCCAGTCGTGCCAGGGGAGGTCTGGGCTGGATGTTAGGAGAAAGTTCTTCACAGAGAGTGATTGGCATTGGAATGGGCTGCCCAGGGAGGTGGTGGAGTCACCGTTCCTGGAGGTGTTCTAAAAAGCCTGGATGAGGCACTTAGTGCCATGGTCTAGATGACTGGATAGGGCTGAGTGCTAGGTTGGCCTGGATGATGTTGGAGGTCTCTTCCAAGCTGCTGGATTCTATGATTACTGTCCTTGCTGACTCTTGGGACACAGAGTGCCTTTAAGTCTATACTGCTAAAGATCTAAGCACAAGTACTTAAGCAAATGCAAGGCTTTGGCTATCAATAGGATAGCTTTTACTATTCAAAGATGTGTACTATTACATGCTCTAAATTCTGGCTTGCAGTAAATTCATAGATCATTCTAAAAGCCTCATTTCTAAAAGGAAGGAAATAAAAATTGCAAAACCTCTGTAGCTTGATTTTTTTTCTGTCACAGGATCAAGCCTAGAAGATGCTGAGCTGCTTGCTTCTGATCCAGCAAAGCAATTAAGAGTGTGCTTAACTTGAGGCTTGAGAGGTGTGCCACTTAAATCAATGTATCTAATTCTCTAACGGTTCTTAGCACTGAGACCCCAAGGTTTGCCTAAGGACAGTGAGTTGATAGTTCCTGTTACAACTGTCCTTACAAATGTTAACTAGCACTGATCATGCTTGAAGGCATTTAATACTTGCAAGGTTAACCCATTCCTCCTGTAGTGCTGTATCAGTGTGCTTCAATCCTGTCTTTAGAGAGCATCTTCAGAGCTGGAAGTGCATCTACTGTCCAGCCTTCTCTTTCTGAGGTTGTTTAGCCTGGAGAAGAGGAGGCTCAGGGGTGATCTTATTACTGTCCACAACTACCTGAAGGGGCATTGTAGCCAGGTGGGGGGTGGCCTCTTCTCCCAGGCAACCAGCAATAGAACAAGGGGACACAGTCTCAAGTTGTGCCAGGGTAGGTATAGGCTGGATATTGGGAAGAAGTTCTTCCCAGAGAGAGTGATTGGCATTGGAATGGGCTGCCCAGGGAGGTGGTGGAGGCACCGTCCCAGGAGGTGTTGAAGCAAAGCCTGGATGAGGCACTTAGTGCCATGGTCTAGATGACTGGATAGGGCTGGGTGCTAGGTTGAACTGGATGATGTTGGATAGGGCTGGGTGCTAGGTTGGACTGGATGATGTTGGATAGGGCTGGGTGCTAGGTTGAACTGGATGATGTTGGATAGGGCTGGGTGCTAGGTTGGACTGGATGATGTTGGAAGTCTCTTCCACCCTGGTTGGTTCTATGATTATTACACAGAGTCAAACTGGAATTTGATGCTATTGCCATTTGCTCCTTGCTGGTGCTTCCTGTGAATTTATATTTAGGAAGGCCTGTAATACACACTTTCCTTCTCAAATTGCTCCTGAGGTGACACAGACTTGGATTTGTAAGCTTTTGTTCATTTCATTTCATGGCCAAGAGAGTCAATGGTGTCCTAGAGTGCATCAGGAAAAGTGTGGCCAGCAGGTCTAGGGAGGTTCTTCTCCCCCTCTACTCTGCCCTATTGAGAACACACCTAGAATACTGTGTCCAGTTCTGGGTTCCACAGTTCAAGAGAGACAGGGACCTGCTAGAGAGAGCCCAGTGGAGAGCCACGGGGATGAGTGGGGCACTTGAGCATATCCTCTATGAAGAGAGACTAAGAAACCTGGGGCTGCTTAGTCTGGGGAAGACTGAGAGGAGACCTGATCCATGTATACATGTATCTGAGGGGTGGGTGTCAAGTGGATGGGACCAAGCTCTTTTCACTGCTCAGCAGCAATAAGACGAGGAGCAACAGCTACCAACTGGAACACAGAAGGTTTCACCTCAACATGAGGAGAAACTTCTTTGTAGTGAGGGTGACAGAGCCTTGAACAGGCTGCTCAGTCTCTGGAGACTTTCCAAACCCACCTGGATGCGTTCCTGTACAGATTCACCTAGGTGATCCTGCCGTGGCAGGGAGGTTGGACTCAATGATCTCTGGAGATCCCTTCCAACCTCAGAAGTTCCTGTAATTGTTTTTGATTGCCTTATTCTTTCTTGAATCTGTTTCTGTAATCTCCAGTGGCCACACTGGGCAATACTCGTGTTTTGTAATGCAGAAGAGGGTTGGGTAGAGTTCTGGTCAGTATCAGAGCTGCTTTTCACTTAAGGCTATGGCTCCATACTGCACCCAGATGCAGCCTTCTAGTGCTAAAGAATCAGACTGAGTTCAGGAAGGAAATGTTGAACCGGCAAAACATGGTGATGCCTGCGGGGCACTTGGTGGGGCTGGATGTCTGCGGGGCCATAGAGGTGGCAGGGCGCTGAACTAGCTGGTTAGGGTCGAGGAGAGAGTGGATCACTCCAGAGAACTGACCTGTGGCTAGCTTCCAGCTGCAAGCCTCTGCTTCTGTAGCAGGTAATCAGGGGAGTTACTTGGCACTGGCTGATTTAATGTCCAGTCGATTCTCTGCTGCTTTATGCTCATGTCTCTGCGGTTTAACATTTCCATGGCATTTCTGCCTGAGCAATGTCTTTTACTAGAGGAGAATGAGAAGCATTCATTATGGGGGACTGAACACCTCAGGGAGAATGCTGAAGTCTGCTGACATGTTTGCAGTTGAATCCTAACAGAACACAGGAGCCTCCTCACTCCGAGTTGGAGTTAGACATTCAGGAGTGAGCTGAAACTCTGCTGGAACGAATGGAAAGTCACACCTGTGCTGCAGTGTAATGTAACCTGGCATGTCCAAAGCCATTATTCAAGTGCAAAGTAACTTGTTCACACATCTTAGAGCCGCCTCCCACTGCCTCTTGTCATGCCTTTGCCTTTGGTTATCGCTGCCTTTATAGAACAAGCCCTGTGGTTTGGTGTCACACAACTGCTCTCTCTCTCTCCTCTGTTGATGCTTCATTTTGCCTGTTGTTTCCTATCCCCTTTCCCCCCCTTTCTATCTTAGAAATTAAGCTACAGAAATGGATGCTTACCCCTCGCTGTTTGCACTGGGTGGGGGTAAACTATTTCAACGAGAATCCATACGTCAAGCAAGACTCTGAGGTTACAGAGGAATTGCTGCTTTGCAGATGACAAGTTCTCAAAAGCCCAGGCACCTTTTCCATATCAGGACTTAAAACAGCAAACACCCCTCCTGCTCTTTTCTCATTTCCTTTAAATACTTCCCCTGGGTGCTTCTTTCTCCCTTGGCAAAAAAAAATTACTGTCATCCCCATCCTTGAAAAGCTTCAATCTTTCAAATGAAAATGCTGCAGAGTAGAAATAGAAGATGAAGTCTGCAGGAGAAGGGAAAGCATCAGCGCAGCTCCATACATAAAGATAAGAACAGGCTGCAGCTAAAGCCTGTTGCAAAGTGGGGTTTGTTTTCTTTTCTCCCTCAGGCAGATATTACACTTTGCCATTCTGTGCATGGTAGGTGAGGGGAGAAGAAAGGAAAAGATGGAGCCATTATCCAACCATTCTGCAAGGCCACAGGGATAAGAGTGTGATAGAGCAGAAATCAGACTTCTCTAAGTGGTCTTTGGGATAGCAGATGAAGCAGAATAGTCCCTCTTATTAGTTGAGCTGATAGTTTAGAACCTGTTTTACTGGAGTAAAAGGCATCTTTGCCATAAATTATGAGCAAGCAGTGAAGCTGTACAAATTTGAGTTCTATGTTTTGCTGGGTTGAGTTATGTAATAGACTCGAACTGTGACCACAAGAGGGTGAGGATGAAATGAAATGAGTCATTGGCAAAAATAGGATGTGGATCTGAATTGGATATTAAGTGTGCTGGGCAGCTGAGCAGGGGATGCAGTTTGCTATGAGGAATAGACTGTGTCTATATCATATGAATTTTGAATGCTACATAAACTGATAGGGATTGGGGGTTACTAGTGATTTTAGTTAGTTGCTGGAGGAGCTGCCTGAGAACAGGAATAAACTGGGAGCTGTGTGTATTGTTACAGCTGGTACTACAGGGACAAGCATCTGACCAGTTCAGTGATAGGTGTTTCCTCCTATGCAAGGAGATCAGGCAGAAGAATCACAGAAATATCCAGGTTGGAAAAGCCTCTCAGGATCCAACCTAGAACCCTACCTTACAAAATTCGTCTTAAACCATATCCCTAAACACCACATCCAAGTCAACCTTAAACACATCCAGGGTTGGTGACTCAACCACCTCCCTGGGCAGCTCATTCAAGTCCCTGACCACTCTCTCTATGAGAAATGTTTTCCTAATGTCCAATCTAAATGTACTCAGCCTCAACTTGAGGCCATTTCCCCTTGTTCTGTCTCCAATTATTGCAAGAAGAGCCCAGCTGCAGCCTCTCCACAACATCCCTTCAGGTGGTTGTACACAGCAATGAGGTCTTTCTTACTATCAAATGTTATGAGTAGTAAGTGGGGAAGTGACTGTATAAGCCAACTGAAAGCAGCTCTATAGGTATATAAAGGAAATCAAGAGCTCAGCTTGGTTTGAAGTTGGGGTTTATCTCATGGCTAGAAGGATGAGATTATTCAATTTATAGGGTGAGGGAAGAAGAGATCACATCTAATAATAAAGATGGCAGGAAATGAACTCTGCCTGTTACTGGGGATAGGAGGCTTCAGCAAGAGAACTCAAAGGCTCCTGGTCTGAGACAGCACACCAAATTCTAGATTATGCTCCAACACATGTTAAAGCTGGAGGTGTTCAAAAAGAGCCTGGATGAGGCACTTAGTGCCATGGTCTAGTTGATTGGACAGGGCTGGGTGCTAGGTTGGACTGGATGAGCTTGGAGGTCTCTTCCAACCTGACTGATTCTATGATGAGCTTGAGCAATAGCTCACCTGCTTGCCACTGACATTCAGATGGCTTTAAAAGTTCTTTGGTGAGCATTTTCATCTAAGCAGAGTAGCTACCAGTGACTCTGGTGGATTGGTAGCTTTTTGTACTCAGATCATGTTGCTTTAGATATGCATTATGCTGGTCCTGTGTGGACATCTAAGCACTCCCCTTGGTTTAGAGGGAGGGGAAAACAATAGTCACATTTCTCTCAGCACATTTTAAGTCCCAATTGTGGCAATGGGTGACACTAAAAGAGCAAGGTCTTGTTAAAAACCAAACCAAACCAGCAGAGGATGCGCTGGTCACCATGGAAACCAGGCTTTTGATTAAGAAGTTGTGTATCTGGTAATATTTTAGACTGAGTTCTGATTACAAGTCAAATCCACACCTTTTTTTTTTCCCCCAAATACTTCCATTTCCCTCCTCTTTACTTTTTAGATGATAGAAAGGCAGAAACTGCAAAACAGGGAGATTTGCCTTTATAAGGGCAGGGAAATACTTATTTCAGCAAAACAGTAACCGAGTTTGCTGACACAAGACTTTTCTATAAGGCTAGAAGATGAAAATGGAAAGCATAGCCAAGGAAATCTCTGCTCAACAGCTCTTTGGACATGCATCAAGTTTAAAGGCCCATTGCTTCAAAAAAATTGCAGAAAATTCTGTTGGTAAAGCAGTAGCTAAAAGTGGTCATTTGTAGAAATAATGCCTCTGTATTGCTAACCATCCAGGCTCGCAGCTCAGTTTCACCCTCCCAGCCAAGCTGTTCGTGCATGTCTGCACAGTGTGGGCTCCTAGTCCAGTGTCCTGGCTTCACACAGCCTAAGCAGAGCCAGCAGGAAAAGGGAGAGGATTCTGCCCCTTTCCTCTGCTCTCATGAGACTCCATTTGGAGTACTGTGTGCAGTTCTGGAGCCCCCAACACAAGAAGGGCATGGAACTGTTGGAGCCAGTCCAGAGGAGGCCATGAAGATGCTCAGAGGGCTGCAGCAGCTCTGCTATGAGGACAGGCTACAAGAATCTTCCAGTATCTGAAAAGGGCCTGCAAGAGGGCTGGGGAGGGACTGCTGACAAGGTCTTGGACAGGATGAGCAGTAATAGGTTTAAACTGGCAGAGGGGAGATTTAAACTGGATGTTAGGAAGAAGTTCTTTGCAGTGAGAGTGGTGAGACACTGGCACAGGTTGCCCAGGGATGCTGTGGCTGCTCCCTTCCTGGAGGTGTTGAAGGCCAGGTTGGATGAAGCCTTGAGTGACCTGTTCCAGTGGGAGGTGTCCCTGCCTATGGCAGGGGGTCAGAACTAGATGATCTTTGAGGTCCTTTCCAACCTAAGCTGTTCTATGATTCTGTTCTATTATTCCATGCTGTCACAAGCCCCATACACAGATGGGAGGGAAAGTAGCACATGAACAAACCTCTGGGCTGAGATAGTGAGCTTTACTGGCAATAATACACTGCACAACTACCTTAGCCTGTTTGCAGGTGCAGTGGGTTGGGAATTTCCCCCTCTCCCCCCAACTGAAATTAACCAGACCAACTCAGTTTTGAAGATAGATGAAGCTGTATTTACAGCAAAGCTAAATTTACAAACACATACACACAATATATTTGCATCTATTTACAAGGAAATAACACAGAAATCCAAACTTCCCTCCTGGACACAGAAAAGAAGCCAACACCACCCTCTCTCTTTCTCCCAGACAGAAAACATCCAGCAAGACTTACATGTTATCTGTTACCCACGGTTAGTGGAAGCTATTAGAGTGAAATAGAAACAAAGGGAGAAGCATCTCAGAGCAGAGAGGGAAAAATTGTTTGTACTTGGCCTTTTTATCCCTTTTAGCAGCCCCATGAATGATAGGTACTTTATCATTATTACTCTTTTACATCCAATGATCTAATTCCTCTTGTTAGAATATTCCAAGGAGCCTTAAACCAGCACAGCAGAAAACAGGCAGCAAAATGCAGGAGCAGCAGCAGAAGCCAGTGATAAAACCATTCCCCCAACCCAAGCAGGCAGAATCCACCCTAGTCCCACACCCCGAAGCACAAAACTGGAAGCAGCATCTGTAGCAGGAAGCCTCTCCTGTCACAATCTGAACTTTAAGCCCCAGGACACTTTGCTTTAGCCAGCACCTTCATTTTGAAGCTGGCATGACAGCAGCCTGCTATTGAATATCATCAACAGATTCAACTCAACCCATGACACCCAGAAACACAATCTGTGTATGGCTTCCTAACCTTGAGTTTTGTCATGTTAGAAGTTTTGATTGAGAACATTACTGAAACACTGTCAGTCAAGCTCAGAAAAAGACTTAGGTACGTGAGCTGGGCATCAATATCTGAAAGCTGAAGCAGCAGAACCACTAATGGCCAAATTTAAATGGCTTTACAGAAAAATCTGAGCATTAAGTGATGTAAGCTTCAGAGAAGCAACTTCTGAGCCACTTCAGTCTAACATCTGCTAAGGTTACCTTCACAGAAATGGCCCTGAAGTTCTCATTCAATGTGTTTATGTATATCATAGAACAGGTCGGAAGGGACCTCCAGAGATCATCCAGTCCCAGCCCAAGTAGGATCCCCTAGGGTAGTCTGCACAGGAATGCATCCAGGCAGGTTTTGAAAGTCTCCAGAGAAGAAGACTCCACAGCCTCTCTGAGCAGCCTGTTCCAGTGCTCCAGCACTGTCATAGTGAAGAAATGCATGACAATGTCTTCCTTCACTGCTTCCTGCCTGCATTCCAAGTCTTGTCTTCTTTAGCTGTGGAAAGTACTGCAGGATTTTGCCACACTGCCTTGAAATTGACGGGGTCTGCTGAGCTTCACTGGAATGAGTTTCCCTCTACCCCCCTCAATGACCTCTAGCTCAAGAGTAATCAAACGAAAAGCCTGGATGAGGCACTTGGTGCCATGGTCTGGTTGTCTGGCTAGGGCTGGGTGCTAGGTTGGACTGGATGATCTCGGAGGTCTCTTCCAAGCTGCTGGATTCTATGGTTATTCTAAGCTAAAGAGCCCCAGCTCCCTCAGACTCTCCTTGTAAGAGAGATGTTCTTGTTGCTGAAGCACACAAAGCCAGGAGTGTGTTTCCTGCCCGTTAAGAAAGCAGATGAGAGTAACAACATAAATGTAGGAAGCACTGAACAAACTCAGCTGTGAGAGCTTGGAGGCTTTGCTTGGGCAGGAGGCAAGCAGCCCCTAGGCTGCCCATAGGCCTCAGCTCTCATGAGATTCAGTTGCCCTATTTTTTTCTCCCCTGCAGCAAACAAAAGGTGCTTGAGGAGTTCCAAGTGACAGCTCAGGCATCTGTCATCTTATAAAACAGGTTTTGCTTCTGTCGTCCTTCTCTGCAACTTTGTCATCAGGAACAAACCCTTGGCTCTGGCAGAATAAATTTGTTCTGCTTTCACCTTTTCAATCTTGTTATTAAGAAGAAATCCCAATGAAGCTGGCAACCTTAATGTCAGTTATTCTTCCAATTACAGTGAGTATCTTATAGGCAGCTGCCTGGGAGGTGTAAGAGGAGGGAATGGACACCTTCTGCCAAATTGCAAGGGCAGTGTAAGACTGGACTGATGAGAGGAGAACCTTTCCTGCCTGTCTTAGATCAGTGTGTCTGTACAAGTAGAAGTAGTGGAAAAACAATTCAATCTTTCCTTGGCTATCTCATGTTGTGTTTGAAAAAGGTGGTGTAGCTGAAGTGGCTTTGGTTCCACTGGTGTTGCAGTCTCCTCAGTGGGATTTCATATTCTCATGGAATGGCTTGAGTTGGAAGGGAGGTTGAAGATTGTCTACTTCCAACCCCCTGCCATGGGCAGGGACACCTCCCACAAGACCAGGCTGCTCAAAGCCTCATCCAGCCTGGTCTTAAACACTTGAAGGGATGAGGTGTCTGCAATTTCTCCGGGCAAACCTGTTCCAGTGTCTCATCACCCTCATAGTGAAGAACTTATTTGTGGCTTGCAGCCCTCTTCTCCCCAAGAAAGTGCTGCTGCCAAAGCAGAGGCAAGGCAGCCACAAGGACAGGTGCAGGAGGATGTGCCATGCTGCGAGAGGAGCAGCAGCAATTTGTGAGGAGACCTACACCCTGACTGTGCTGTGATGAGGGTAGACCCATGGCAAACAGTTTCAGCTCACTCCTGCATCTGCCTAGGCAGAGATGGCAAAAATATGCTGTTCAGTCCAGGGGGGTGGAAGAGGCAGAACAGCTGAGTTCAACCAAAGGAGACAACATGGATGTTTGGTTCAGCCTGAGTGCATAGGATTATGCTGCTTTGGATGTCCTTCTGTACTTAAGGTTTAGGTTGTCAAATAAATATTGTGAAGCAGAGGAGCTGGGCAGTCCCAGGGCAGCCTTGGTAATAAGGCTGGGGACAGAGTGGGGAGCAGGATGAGGCTGGGCTGGGACAGCAGCCTTTGAGGACAGAATGTTGGGTAATGATAGGACTAGGGAGAATGGAGCAAAACTAGAAGTGGGTGGGTCCAGATTGGATGTTAGGAAGAAGTTCTTCACCGTAAGGGTGGTGAGAAAATGGAACAGGTTCCCAGGGAGGTGGTAGAAGCCCATCCCTGGAAGTTTTTAAGGCCAGGCTGGATGTGGTTGTTGGCAATCTAATCTATAGTGAGGTGTGCCTGCCCATGGCAGGGAAGTTGGAGTTAGGTGATCCTAGTGGTCCCTTCCAGCACCAATGATTCTAGGATCAAGCTTGGTGATGGTCATCCACATACTGGCAGCCTGGGCACACCCTTGGCCTTCTTGTAAGCTTCATGGTGGTAGTCTCACAGTCACCTTCCCCACTGATCTGACGTGATGCCAGAGGATGGTTTTGTAATTGCTTTGCTCAAATTCAGGCTGGGATCAGAAAGTGGAGGTGTTTCATCTAGTCAGGAATTTATCCCCTAAACTAGCATCTCAGAAAGAGAAACTCACAATGCATTGGAGGGTGCTGGGGAGAAAACCTCATCTCTCTTTCCTCCAGCTTGCTCTGTGGCTGTCGGGATGTGACCCCACATCTTCGTGGGCACCTGTGGAAGTGTGGATGTGGGCTGCCTTTCTGACTTGAACTGTGTGCTGAGTCTGCCTACCTATACACACAGCAAGGTGTTTTCCTCAGGAAACCTAACAAAGTCACAGAATCAGTCAGAGTTGGAAGGGACCACAAGGATCATCTAGTTCCAACCCCCATGCAATGCCCAGGGACACCCTACCCTAGGTCAGGCTGCCCACAGCCTCATCCAGCCTGGCCTTAAACACCTCCAGCCATGGCCTCAACCACCTCCCTGGGTAACCCATCCCAGGCTCTCACCACTCTCATGCTCAACAACTTCCTCCTCACATCCAGGCTCAATCTCCCCACCTCCAGCTTTGCTCCATTTCCCCTTGTCCTGTCACTCCCTGATAAGTCCCTCCTCAGCTTTTCTGTAGGACCCCTTCAGATGCTGGAAGGCCACAAGAAGGTCACCTGGGAGCCTCCTCTTCTGCAGACTAAACAGCCCCCACTCTTTCAGTCTGTCCTCATAGCAAAGCTGCTGCAGCCCTCTGAGCATCCCAGTGGCCCTTCTCTGGACATGGTCCAGCATCTCCACATCCTTTCTGTAATGGGGGCTCCAGAACTGGATGCAGTACTCCAGGTGGGGTCTGAGCACAGCAGAGGGGCAGAATCATCTCCCTGGCCCTGCTGGCCACACTTCTCCTGCTACAGCCCAGACTCTGCTTGGCTTTCTGGGCTGCAAGTGCACACTGCTGGCTCCTGTTGAGCTTCTTGTCCAGCAGCACCCCCAAGTCCCTCTCCTTAGGGCTGCTCTCCAGCCACTCACTGCCCAACCTGGATTTGTGTTTGAGATTTGCCTTGACCCAAATGCAGGACCTTGCACTTGGTCCTGTTGAACCTCATGAGGTTGGCTTGTGCTCACCTTTGCAGCCTGTCCTGGTCCCTGTGGATGGCATCCTTGCCCTTCTGTTCTGAGCCCCAGGCAACAAAGTGACTGTAATGTGAGGGAGGAAGATGAAAGGACGAGCAGTATGTTTTAGAGTAAGAACTGATATTCATAATTTCTTTGATTTATTTTTGGCATATCAGAGAGGAGTTCAGCCAATTGATCATTCTCATTTATTTTTCCATATCTTTAGGTGAAAAATTATCTTTCTCCTAGCTTACCATCACTTCTTGCTCTACAGTTCCTTATAATGATCATTTTTTTTCCTTGAGTCACTTCCTGATGGTCTTTGTTTAGTGTGAAGTTGGCCATTAATCTAAATAACAAAGCTGCTCTTCCAGGGCTGCACTAGGACTTTGAATCTACAACTGTTAAGTATAAAATGACACAAACCAGCAACAGTGCCAAATTATTGTTCTGAAATATGGAATGTGTCAAAAAAGTCAGTCTGGGTTTGATTGGTTGGGTTTAAGGAGCCTTTCTCAGGCCAAGATGGAGAGAATCATAGGATCAGTCAGGGCTGGAAGGGACCACAAGGATCATCTAGTTCCAACCCCCTGCCATGCCCAGGGACACCCTACCCTAGAGCAGGCTGCCCACAGCCTCAGCCAGCCTGGCCTTAAACACCTCCAGCCATGGGGCCACAACCACCTCCCTGGGCAACCCATTCCAGGCTCTCACCACTCTCATGCTCAACAACTTCCTCCTCACATCCAGCTTCAACCTACCCACCTCCAGATTTGCTCCATTCCTTCCAGTCCTGTCACGCCCTGAGAGCCTAAAAAGTCCCTCCCCAGCTTTTTTGTAGGCTCCCTTCAGATACTGAAAGGCCACAAGAAGGTCACCTGGGAGCCTCCTCTTCTGCAGACTGCACAGCCCCAACTCTTTCAGTCTGTGCTCACAGCAGAGCTGCTGCAGCCCTCTGAGCATCCTCCTGGCCCTTCTCTGGACACACTCCAGCATCTCCACATCCTTCTTGTAATGGGAGCTCCAGAACTGGATGCAGTACTCCAGGTAGGGTCTCACTGCATGCCTAGATATAAAACCTCTCCCATTTTTCAGGACTATCTTTAAATAGAGTTTTGCTTTGGATTATAAGAGTATTTAAACTTAAAAAATGTAAGTGGAAGTGGTAGCTTGTGCTTCCAGGTGTGCACCAGTTTTTGGTGGGATTGAGGATGCTGAGGGTGGATTGTGACAGATGCATAGAATTGTCTTGGTTGGATCATCAAGTCCAACCACTGTCTAATTCTACAAAGTCTGGTGCTAAACCATGTCCCTTAGTACCACAGTTTTTATACACCTCCAGGGATGGTGACTCAACCACAGAGTCACAGGAAATATCTAGTTGGAAGTGTGTTGCGGAGGGCAGAAATACGTGGCCGAGTCGAAAATTTATCAAAAATAGATATTTTTTATTTTTACAAAACCCGCCCCCACAACTATATATACAAAGATTAATTTCGTTTGATAAACAGGTTAAGTTGCATGAGAATTCTACGAGGATACCATTAATAATCTGACTATATATATTTGGAAGTCAGTTTTTGGAAAAGGCTTTAGCTATTAATTAATAGCGGTTTCTTACTAAATTAAGCTAAGCCAAATAACTCACTCAGGCTGGCTCGTGCGGTCTGTCTTCCTCCTCCAGCGGCTACAGGAGTCGTTAAGGGTCGTTAAGGGTCGTTAGGCAGACAAAGGTGTGCCTAACACCAAAGCAAGTCCTTAGTCTCTCTGCCGTCCAGGCACAGGAGAGTGAGCGAACTCGTCCAGGCACAGGCAAAATCCAAAGCGGGAACCCCAAAGGCGGGAAGACCCCCAATATTTATACCCTTCGCTAGACAAAGGGCAGAGTTACCACACTTTAGGCGCGAAAGCGCACGGCCAATCCCAGCCTGGCTCCAGCGCGGGAACTCACGGGGCAGTCGCCGCCCCCTTCTCGGCTGCAGGGCAGGCGAGGGGGGGGGAAACCAGGCGGCTTTTCCCCTTTCCCCCCGAAGTCCGGGCAGGAGAGGAATTTAGGGGTACAGGACTCCAGGACAAAGTGACCTCAAAAATCATCCAGTCCAGTGCTGGAGTCTGTCCAGAGAAGGACCATGAGGGTTATCAGAGGGTTGGAGCACCTCTCCTATGGAGACAGACTGAGAGAGCTGGGACTGTACTGTCTGAAGAGGAGGAGGCTCAGAGGAGACCTTATTGTGTCCTTCCAGTATCACAAGGGGCCTACAAGAACAGTGATGAAGGACTTTTTAGGATGTCAAGTAGTGTTAGGGCAAGGGCAAATGGAGCAAAACTAGAAGTGGGCAGATTCAGATTGGATATTCAGAAGTTCTTCACTATGAGGGTGCTCAGATGCTGGAACAGCTTGCCCAGGATGGTAGTGGAAGCCCCAAACCTAGAGATCTTCAAGTCCAGACTGGATGTGGCTCTGAGCAACCTGTCTTAATGTAAGGTACCCCTTCCTGTGGCAGAGGGGTTGGAGCTAGGTGATCCTTGAGGTCCCTTTCAGCTCTGACAATTCTAACCCTCAATCCAGAACTGAAGGCTCAATACCAAACTATTCCACATACCGCTTGAACACCCCCCAAAGTAGTGCCTCTGCCACTGCCACCTCTCTGGGGAGCCCATTCCTATGTGTAAGAACCCTTTCAGTGAAGGAGTTTCATCTAATATCCAACCTAAACCTCACTGGGTGCACTTTGAGGTCACCTTTCGTAAGCAGAAGGTGTTTAAGTTTGGTTTGTGCTATTTGCCTCTCTTGCCCAATTATCTCCTGTATTCTGTACAGGACATTCCCCCCACAGTGCATGCATAGAGAGCTGCAGATGGAGCACTGTGAAGTATCATTAGTGCCAGCTGGACACTGCTGCTTGCATGATGCTTTAGCAGCAGAGTAATCAGCACCTAAGTCAGCAAGCTTTCCACCCAGTCATAGTTTCATGGAACAGCAGCAGTTATCAAACCTTTAAGTAACACATCTCTTTTTTCACCCAGGATGCTCATGCTCCTTGAATCTTCTTTCCTTGCATTAAGATTTATTGGTCTCTCAGCCAACTTGCTGAAGTCCTCAAGCAAAGATAATTCCAGATATCAATACCAATTTTTTTCTAGTCAGCTACAGGAGCAGATCTTTTAGGCTACATATGGATTTTCTTCCTGAGTTTTTCTGTTGATCTGTGCAGGACTTGGCACTTTCACCATCTTCTGGAGGTGGCACATCAATGTGTAACCAGAGTTCAAGACTGAGCTGCTTCCTCTTCCTCATTACAATTAATAAGGCACTCTGGAGTGGGACATTTTAGGCTCTCAGGGAGTGACAGGACTGAGGGGAATGGAGCAAAGCTGGAGGTGGGGAGAGTCAGCCTGGAGGTGAGGAGGAAGTTGTTGAGCATGAGAGTGGTGAGAGCCCGGGATGGGTTGCCCAGGGAGGTGGTTGAGGCCCCGTGTCTGGGAGGTGTTTAAGGCCAGGCTGGATGAGGCTGTGGCCAGGCTGATCTAGGGTAGGGTGTCCTTGCCCATGTCAGGGTGGTTGGAAGTAGCTGATCCTTGTGGTCCCTTCCAACCCTGACTGATTCTATGGTTCTGATTCTATGATTTTTCTTCACTATAGCTCTTTAGTTTGCTAATCTGAAGAAACAGTTGTGTTGACATCTTTAGGCTCTTGCCTCTTTGTGGCTTTCCACACTGAAGAATCAACAATGGGCTAAAAATATTATGTATTTGAGTTCACACATTTTTAGGTGTCACTGTGGTACAGACAGGGATGGTTGTCAGTAAACACAGAAAATACTGAGATGAATACAAACAAATACTCATTTTACTGCATTCCATCCATTGTACCTCATCTCTGGGGTTGTTTAAAACCAGGCTTTGAGCAACCTGGTCTAGTGGGAGATGTCCCTGCCTATGGCAGGGGAATTGGAACTAGATGATCTTTAAGGTCCCTTCCTTGTGCTTGGCTTTGGTGAGGGCACACTTCAAGTGCTGTATTCAGTTTGGGGCACTGCAATACAAGAGAGATGTGGAGGTGCTGGAGCAGGTCCAGCGGAGGGCAAGGAAGCTATGGAAGGACCTGGAGAATACATCTTAGGAGAGGGAGGTGGGGATGGGTAGTGCGAGGAAGAGGAGGCTGAGGGCAGACCTCATTGCTGTCTGCAGCTACCTGAAGGGACATTGTGGAGAGGCTGCTGCTGGGCTCTTCTCACAGGTAGCTGGAGATGGAACAAGGGGGAATGGCCTCAAGCTGAGGCTGGGGAGGTTTAGGTTGGACTCAAGGAAAAAAGTTTTTCACTGAGAGAGTGGTCAGGCACTGGAATGAGCTGCCCAGGGAGGTGGTGGAGTCACCAACCCTGGGTGTGTTTAAAAGTTGTTTGGATGTGGTGCTTAGGGCTATGGTTTAAGGTGAATCTTGTAGAATAGGGTTCTTGGGGATCCCGAGGGGCTTTTCCAACCTGCATGTTTCTGTGATGCTGGGGTTCCATCTCAAGCCATGCAATGATCACAGTAGGTCTTAAATGTCGTGTAGTATTACTTATTTCTGGGTGTAGAGCCAGTTCTTTTGAGCTGTTCTCACAAGTCCCTTTAGAAGGGGATGTGAGGCACTGCAAAAAGTTGCTTTGCAATACTGTTGCCGGCGGCTGGCAGGGTTTATCAGTGTGACCTAAGTATGGTTCCAACCTTGTAAGCTTCTTCAGGATTTCTCTTTCCAGTTCCTCTTTTGGTATCACAGAGACCCAACAGGAGTTTTAATGGTACCATTTCTACAATTTCTTACAGTCAAGAGTCAAAAACCTTGAGTCAGTCATGAGTCTTTGTGGTGAGTTAGTGTCTGTTGCAGTCCCAGCGTTTGAAAGGTTGAATGTCTGAAAATGGAGCCAGTCTAAATGGATTAACTGAACATCTACTAAGTTACTCTTAAAAATAGCTTCCCTATCTGGGAAAACTCTTACAAATAAATCTATTGCTGTTTCCAAGATATATCTATAGACAAAAACCACCCTCCTTAAAACACTGGTAAAAGATTAGGAGATGGGGAACTCATCTCAGCCTCGGTAGGCACAGAGGTATTATTTTAAAGGTCATCATTAGATGGGGTCACTTTCCAGAATGTTATCAACCAATATTCTTAGGTTTAATTTCTCAGAATGGGGCATTTCATGTGGCAGGAAATGCCTAAGACAGAATTCTCTTCTTTTCTTGATTCCACTTGAAATGACAGTTATTCAGGTGCTTTATGATGCACACCATCACATCCAGACAACTTTTAAACACACCCAAGGTTGGTGACTCCACCACCTCCCTGGGCAGCTTATTCCAGTCCCTTACCACTTTCTCCATGAAAAATATTTTCCTAGTGTCCAATCTAAACCTTCTCAGCCTCAGCTTGAGGCCATTACCCCTTGTTCCATCTCCAATTCCCTGTTTATAGAATGGGCTGCCCAGGGAGGTGGTGGAGTCACTGTCCCTGGAGGTGTTCAAGAAAAGCCTGGGTGAAGCACTTAGTGCCATGGTCTAGTTGACTGGACAGGGCTGGGTGCTAGGTTGGACTGGATGATCTTGGAGGTCTTTTCCAACCTGGCTGATTCTGTGATTCTATCAGCAGTTATGATTATGGTTATTATTAAAGGTTATCATTATGAAATTTGCTGTTTTGTTTGTTGGGATTTTATTATTTATCTGAAAAGTTTCTTAGCTTTGTTTTATTGCCATTATTATTTTTAGAGTGGTTTGAGTACTTTAGAAGGCACCTCAAAAATCATCTTGTCCAGCTCCCTGCTGAAAAAAAGAGACAGATTGCATGTTTAGAGGTTTTGACTAGTTCAAAGTAGATTCATATCCTTTAACAGAGGAATGGTAAACTTCAAGAGGAAATAAAACACTTCAAGAGAGATGTTGAGATACTGGAATATGTCCAGAGAAGGGCAATGAAGCTGGTGAAAGGCCTGGAACTCAAACCCTATGAGGAGAGGCTGAGGGAGCTGGGGGTGTGCAGCCTGAAGAAGAGGAGGCTCAGGGCTGACCTCATTGCTGTCTACAACTACCTGAAGGGAGGCTGTAGCCAGGTGGGGTTGGTCTCTTCTGCCAGGCAGCCAGCAACAGAAGAAGGGGACACAGTCTCAAGTTGTGCCAGGGGAGGTCTAGGCTGAATATTAGGAGGAAGTTGTTGTCAGAGAGAGTGATTGGCATTGGAATGGGCTGCCCAGGGAGGTGGTGGAGTCACCGTCCCTGGAGGTGTTGAAGCAAAGCTTGGATGAGGCACTTAGTGCCATGGTCTGGTTGATTGGCTAGGGCTGGGTACTAGGTTGGACTTTGGAGACGCTCAAAGCCCATTAGGATGCATTCCTGTGTGATCTGGGTCTAGGTGATCCTGCTCTGGCTGGGGAGTTGGACTGGATGAGCTTTCAAGGTCCCTTCCAGCCCCTGGCATTCAGAGATTCTGTGATACATCTACCCATGCTGGGTCCCTCCTCTCTGCTTCAGCATTGACTTTAGTTCATTGTTTTGCTTTCATAAAGATGAATGATTCGTGTATGATCAGCTCAGACTTGACTAATGACCTGGCACAGCTCAAGCCACCTGTTTTATCCGTGGACTGGAATGCCCTCCTGACTGTCTGGGGGCCTGTCTGTTCCTGGCATCTGGCCTTACACTTTCTAGGTGGCATTTTTCTCAGGAGCTCAGTGTCACAGCATCTCCCTGCTGTGTGACCTGATGTAGCTTGACTCTCTTCCTGCAGCTGAAAAAAAACCCTCCTGCTCTGCTTTCAGCCACAATCAAAACCAAAAAGATCTGTTTGGATCAATATGTCAAGAAGATATAAATACAAATATATATAAAAACCCATTTCTATACATGCAGCACTCTGAATCTTCACCAACCTTTGCATCTTGCCATCTTCTACTGATGGCAGTTCAGTACTTAAGAATTTTTCATGAATCTACTTTTTGCTCCAAAGAAATTTGTTTGTTTGCTGTTGGGTTTGGTTTGGTCATTTTTGTTGGGGGATTGTTTTGACTTGCTTGGGTTTTTTTTATTGGGCATTTTTTTTGTTTGGGATTTGTTAGTTTGTTTGCTTTTTAGTTGGTTTGGTTTTGTGGGTTTGTTTGGTTTGGTCTTTTCCTTGCATTTACATAAATCTCTCCGATGAGAAGAGACTGAGGGAGTTGGAGCTGTTCAGGCTGGAGAGGAGAAGGAGCCAAGGGGACCTTATTGTGATTTTTCAATATCTTAAGGGGGCTTACAAGAAAGCTGGGGAGGGACTTAGCCTGGAGAAGAGGAGACTCAGGGGAGAACTTTTTGCTGTCTACAACTACCTGAGGGGTGGTTGTAGCCAGGAGGAGGTTGCTCTCTTCTCTCAGGTGGCCAGCACCAGAACAAGAGGACACAACCTCAAGCTACACCAGGGGAAATTTAGGCTGGAGGTGAGGAGAAAGTTCTTCACTGAGAGAGTCATTGGACACTGGAATGGGCTGCCCGGGGAGGTGGTGGAGTCGCCATCCCTGGGGCTGTTCAAGGCAGGATTGGATGTGGCACTTGGTGCCATGGTCTGGCCTTGAGCTCTGTGCTAAAGGGTTGGACTTGATGATCTGTGAGGTCTCTTCCAACCTTGGTGATACTGTGACTTTTTAGGATTCAGAAGTGATAGGACTGGGGAGAATGGAACAAAGATGGAAATGGATAGATTCAGACTGGATGTTAGAAGGATGTTTTTCAGCATGGGGGTGGTGAGAGCCTGAAATGGGTTGCCCAGGGAGGTAATGGAAGCCCCATCCCTGGGAGCTGTTTAAGGCCAGGCTGGATGAGGCAGTGGCCAGCCTGATCTAGTGTGAGGTGTCCCTGCCCTTGGCAGGGGGGATTGGAACTTAGATGATCCTTGTGGTCCCTTCCAACTCTGCCTGATTCTGTGATTCTAATATTCACTAAATATTTCTGTTTGATGCAATGGGGGGGAGTATATCATAACCCAACACATTTCATTGTAGCACTCAATAGCTTTTAAGTAGAAACCACAGATTACCATTATTTTAGAACCAGCAGAAAGACATCTTCTTGCAATGTGTTTTAAAAGAATTGCTTAAATTCCTACTTGACTTTTAAGGAAAAGGAGTCCTGAAAAATTGCAGAGGAACCTTGAGACAACCTAATAGGCCTGAAAATAAAAAAACCTACCAAGACAACAGCTAAGGAGAGAATTTTGTCAGTGCTTAAAAGATCAAAGTAGGAAAAAATCCCTGATAAGTGAAAGCACTTCAATCTATGGGATATAAAAATAGAAAAATCAGGAAGTTGAGGGAAGCTGAACCTGAGCAGTACCAAGTACTTATTTTCCTCAGTCACCTTCAGACAAGCTAAAGTTAGCAGGAACTTTCCTGCCTTTTTTCCCCCCCCCTCATCAGGCTCCTGGATGCTGTGCATCAGAGCTGTGCCTGAATGCCTTGGGGAGGCTCATAAGCACTCTGACCAAAAAAGGAGGGGATGTTTTACACCTTTCTTACCTTCTGGATTTTGTTTCATTTCTCTCTGCTTCATTTAATTCAGAGCATGGAAATTTCCACCTACATTCGGGGTGTTCTTGACAGCCTGGAGAAACAAACCACTTGCACCTCAATTACCCACTGAACATTTAAAGACCTCTCCTTGAAATCTGTGATTTGTTCCTTTTGTGTTTCAGGCTGCTGCTTCTCTCTCCTGCCTGCAGTGTGTCCTGTTCACACATTCACCCGTTGATGTGTGCTGCTGAGCTGGGACCTGCATACTGGCAGACTCCTTTGCCCTTGTGCTCCTTCTTCAATCCTTCACTTCTTTCTAAGCACTTGGAAGTTCATTTGAGGCCTCAGTAGTGAGATCAGACTTCTATTAAATGCTAGGCATCAACTTTACAATCCAGCTCAGAAATGTTGATTGGAACAGCTCTGGACCACCTACTCCTGAGTTTGCTATCTGGGCAAACAAATAGATGAGTAGAATAAAACAAAGCCCCATTTTAACTGGCAACATGCTCCTGGCTCTCTGTCACATGAGACATAAGTGATCTTCTCTCCTTTAACTAGATGGAGAAGAACAGCTGCTTCTAGTAATTTTTTTTTTGTCAGGCAGCAGTTGTTTTACTGAAATGGAAGAGAGAATTATCTTCTTTCTGGGAATGTATGTGTGCTCTCCTTCCCATTGCTCCTAATCACAGAATCAGTCAGGGTTGGAAGGGACCACAAGGATCAGCCAGTTCCAACCTCCCTGCCATGGGTCAGGGACACCCTGCCCTAGAGCAGGCTGCCCACAGCCTCAGCCAGCCTGGCCTTAAACACCTCCAGCCATGGGGCCTCAACCACCTCCCTGGGCAACCCAGTCCAGGCTCTCATCACTCTCATGCTCAACAACTTCCTCTTCATGTCCAGCCTGAACCTGCCCATCTCCAGCTTTGCTCCATTCCTCCCAGTCCTGTCACTCCCTGATATCCTAAAAAGTCCCTCCCCAGCTTTTTTGTAGCCCCCTTCAGATCCTGGAAGGCTACAAGAAGGTCACCTGGGAGCCTCCTCTTCTGCAGACTGAAGAGCCCCAACTCTTTCAGTCTGTCCTCATAGCAAAGGTCCTCTGATCATCCTCACAGCCCTTCTGTGGACACGCTCCAGCACATCCACATCCTTCTTGTAATGAGGGCTCCAGAACTGATACTTCAGGTAAGGTCTCACCAGAGCAGAGTAGAGGGGGAGAATCACTTCCCTGGCCCTGCTGGCCACACTTCTCCTGATGCAGCCCAGGCTCTGCTTGGCTTTCTGGTCTGCAAGTGCACAGTGCTGGCTCCTGTTGAGCTTCTCGTCCAGCAGCACCCCCAAGTCCCTCTCCTCAGGGCTGTTCTCCAGCCACTCACTGCCCAGCCTGGATTTGTGCTCAGGATTGCCCCCACCCAGATGCAGGACACTGCATCCCTGAAATGGTTCTAAAGATGACACTTAAGCAGGTAGCCAGTCTCCTTCACTTGTGGTTATGGCCTCACCAACCACAGGTTGGTGAGACCATACTGAGAGGATCATCTGCAAATGAAGGAGGAGAGGAAAAAATCAGGTTTTCATTCTCTCAACTATAACCAAACCACCATAAAGAAGCTGGGATCTTTTGGCCAGAAATATAGACCCCTCACTGAATCTACTGTGAGCATCTGCCTGAGACTTCTTCCAGATTCTCAAAGGTGGCCTCAGTAAGAGCTTAAAATCTAAATTAGCTGAGCATTAAATCCTTTGCTCTTGGCTGAAAGCTTGAATGAATTAGTCTATTAGCCTTCCTTCATATCCTTTGGTTTGTTACAGCTGTCACCAGACATCACTTGGAGGGATCACAGCAGCTCTTCCTACTCCTGTGGGTGCAACCACTTCTCACACCCCCCATAATCACACAGGGAAAGCTGGGGACAGACAGTCCCCCCTCCCCTCCCCCCCCCAATACCTTTCTTTTCCCAAAGTTCAGATTCAGGTTTCTGCACAAAAAACATCCTAGCATGGCCCATTAACTTCTGCCTATGACCCAGCTTTCTGCTCTCCAGAGAACTGCTACACTAATGATTCTATGATAGGTTTTTTTTTTTCATGCATCCTGATAGGAAAAAAGGGATTTGAGTTTTTTGGTTTATAATCATGTGGAATTTCTCTCTGATTTCTTCTCTGTTTATTGCATAGTTCAGGACCTTGAGTGTATAACCTTAGGAAGAAGCCTAGTAGCTTTGTTTTGGCAGTGAAATGACTGTTAAGACGTGGCCAATCTTTTCTGCAGTGGGTATCTTCAGACACCCATGCTCAGTTCCCTGGAACAGAAGCTGCCTACTTCCCCAAGCATGTGATGTGTCAAATAGTAGTTTTTCTGCTAGCATAGCAATATGGCATGAAAGCCTACTGCAGTTTAATGTATTTTCTTCTGCTGCTTCCCTTTCTTGTGCTTAATCCCATCCTGGCTATATTTTTACATATAGGTTATTTATATGCATAGATGCTGCTCTCTATATCCAGTGTGCTTTATTTATATATGATAATTGCCCTCCTTTCTTATCCTTTTGATCTGTCCTTAACCAGTGCCCTCTCTCTCTCTCTCATACCAGTCAGCTTGTGTTTTTTGAGCTAATGGTGGTTATGAAAAGGGAGGAACAAATACCATGCATGTTCTGTTGGACAGCAGGAGGCAAGCCTGTTAAATCCTAAATGTAATGCAAGAAAGTAATGGTCCTTCCAGCGTCCTGTCATCAAAGCAGAGACTTCTCATTTTGGTTGTGGCCATTTGTGGTATGTCAGCCTGGTGTTCTGCAAGAATCACTGCTGCCTGCTAGTGGAATTTGCATGCTCTATTGACACCCAAACATTTTATAACTGAGCAGTTGGATTACATTGAACTTTAGGTTGTTAGTTTGCAGTTCAGGGCACAGAACCTTTGATTTATTTGTTTGTCTAGTTAGTCATAGTCATAGAATCAACCAGGTTGGAAGAGACCTCCAAGATCATCCAGTCCAACCCATCACCCAGCCCTATCCAATCAACCAGACCATGGCACTAAGTGCCTCATCCAGGCTTTTCTTGAAGACCCCCAGGGACGGTGCCTCCACCACCTCCCTGGGCAGCCCATTCCAATGCCAATCACTCTCTCTGTGAAGAACTTCTTCCTAACATCCAGCCTATACCTACCCTGGCACAACTTGAGACTGTGTCCCCTTGTTCTATTGCTGGTTTCCTGGGAGAAGAGGCCACCCCCCACCTGGCTACAATGCCCCTTCAGGTAGTTGTAGACAGTAATAAGACCACCCCTGAGCCTCCTCTTCTCCAGGCTAAACAGGCCCAGCTCCCTCAACCTCTCCTCATAGGATTTGTGCTCCAGGCCCCTCACCAGCTTTGTTGCTTAATCCTCATGGTGTTACGCAGTATATTCCACAAGCACTTGATGGAATATGTATACCACAGCTGGGGATACTTTGAGGGATGCTTTTTTTTCTCCTCCCATGCTCTACATAACCTTTCCATCTTCTGTGATGCGAATATCAGGTGGATGATATTCATGTTTGCTCTATGACATGGCATAATTCCAGGACTGACTGCTTTGAAATGTTTTGAAGAGGCAAGCCACCAACTTTATCAGCTGGGAGAGTGTTTGCTTTAAGTAAATGCAAATCTGCCTTCTGCATTTAGTCCACGTGCTTCGCTGTGGACTGCATTGTGCCACACAACCAGGAGACTTTCTCCCCCGTAGTTAAACGCAGGCATTTGTTCTGTAGGATCAGAAGCATCTCCTGGAAGCTGCAGCGTTTGGCTGCTTTAATGTTGACTGCATCACTTCTCTGTGCAGATTGGTTTGATGGGTTAAATGCTTGGAGCTCTCTTCCAACCTGATTGATTCTATGAAATGCTATAGAAAGGTTCATCTCTAGGTCCTGGACATCCTATGACAAACTTAAGTTGTGGTCTGTCTTGGGTTTTGGTGATGCTTATTTTTGCTGTTGGTTTGCATTAGTTTGAGTTTTTTTTGAGTGGGTTTGAGGGGTTTTTTTGGTTGTTTTTTGGGGGGCAGTGTTGTTTTCTTTGGGCTTGTTTGGGTTTGGATTTGGGTTTGTTGTTGGGGGTTTTGTGTGTGTGATGTCCAATAATGGGATAGCGAGCAGCACAAACAATCAACCCAGGGACCTTTATTTTTGGTGTATTCAGGTGTCATTAGGGTTCTATGATCACAGTATCACAGTATCATCAGGGTTGGAAGAGACCTCACAGATCAAGTCCAACCCTTTACCACAGAGCTCAAGGCCAGACCATGGCACCAAGTGCCACGTCCAATCCTGCCTTGAACAGCTCCAGGGACGGCGACTCCACCACCTCCCCGGGCAGCCCATTCCAGTGTCCAATGACTCTCTCAGGGAAGAACTTTCTCCTCACCTCCAGCCTAAATCTCCCCTGGTGCAGCCTGAGGCTGTGTCCTCTCGTTCTGGTGCTGGCCACCTGAGAGAAGAGAGCAACCTCCTCCTGGCCACAACCACCCCTCAGGTAGTTGTAGACAGCAATAAGGTCTCCCCTGAGCCTCCTCCAGGCTAAACAATCCCAGCTCCCTCAGCCTCTCCCCGTAGGGCTTGTGATGTCATGTCAAAGCCAGCACTGGCTCTAGCAAAGCATTTCACAGCAGTGGGGCTGTGCTGTAAAATCTCTTATGGATTTCTTTCTTCTCCAGAAAGAAACCTGCCCAGGGGAAGCAATAGTTAATGTCTGTTTTATATAGAAAGAAGCTACTGGATAATAAACTGCAAGTTAAATGCTGCTGACATTCAAACCTCCAAACTTTTCTTGCCTTTGCACTACTGCACAGAGATGTAGCAAACAGCCTGTCAGAACAGCAAGCCAGGGAAGCTGGCAGCTTGCACAGCGCTGCTCCTCAGAGGGGAAGACGCAGCTCACGGAGCCGGTTTGTTTGTGCGTGGGCACCGCAAACCTCGCCGGGGTTAAGCAGCAGATTAGCCCGGCAGTGGGAACGCGGTGGCTGCGCTTGGACAACTGTCACGCTGGCACCACTCAGTTCCTCTGATTGGGTGCTCCCAGAGCCTGATTAAACATGCTGATGGCGTTTCTGCGCTCCTTTCCACTCGGAGGAGAAATCTCTTTTCCCCACCCCCAAGCCCACCTCTAAGTAATGGTGAGAAGATGAAGATGAAAACAGTGCGGTGCGAGTGGCTGGAACCCGGCAGCCTGGCTTAGCTGCAGCGTTATGTAGGAGTCGCCTTTCAGACTTCCTAGCTTTGGGGTTTTTGCTTCAGCACAAACTGCTTGCAGGTTTCGGAAGGCTGTGAAAAGCACTTAACCGTTTGTGTGTTTTCTGTGTGCCATCATCGCATTACCTTGCTTTTGCCTGGACGGCCGTGTTCAGAACTTCATGTGGGGATCTTTCTGTTGAAGAGAGCTAAAAAGGATCCTTAATCTGATTCCCTTTGGATCTTTCTGTGTTGATGGTAAGTGGCAGCATGTATTAGCTGAGCGCAGGCAGCTTCTTTGCTGCAGTGCTCGTTCTCGCTCGCTCGCTCTCTGCCTCCCTCCCCCTTCCCCCGTCTGTTTTTCTCCCCCTATACTCTTAGATGAGCCTCGTGACCTTCACTCAGTACCTACTCATCGTTTTAAGCATCTTCGTAGCAGCTGCTGGCTAACTAAAAGACAAGTTTGCTCTTTATTTTGCTCTTTCCCCTCTCCGACCCGGAGCTCTGAAGTAGTGGTTGCATTTCGAGTGCCGCCTCTTTGTCCTTGAAACGGGAGGCTTGAGCATCGAGCGCAGTTGCCCGTGGCAGCAGTGGGATAAGGTTCTGGGGAAATGGGATGGCACGTTTGGTCAAGGTAACTCGTTTCTGTAGGTCTGTGCCACTGTAGTGCAAGGGCACAGACAGCCTCTGCTTGGCTGGCCATCTGGAAAACTTTGAAGCCCCCCAGGGTTCCAAGTGTGGGGCTCACACATGTGATTTGAGCTGGTGTTTGGTGTCGTTGGCACGGGGAGGATGGACTCTTTCATCATGTTTCGGTATAAGGCTATGTCATTAGGTGTTTGTAACTTGCACCTTCTGCATCTTACGAGTGCAAGCTGGCTTGGACAAGAAGTTACGGAATAGGCAACCTAACGACCCTCTTTCTGCTCTATGTAATTGCAAATTCTTTGCTTTCTGAAGCGCATTTACAACTCTGCAGTGGAAAAGAAGTGCATTTAAATGTCTGAAAGTCTGTGCTTAATTCATGCTCTGAGCTATTTGAACAGCTCTGATTTTGTACATAGAAAAAGCAACGATTCAGTCCACAGTAAACTGTGCCTTTAGGCATCCTCTTTTGCCCCCCTCCCCCCAGTTTGTTGCATCAGTTTTGAAGTAACTGCAGATACCTGAGTTCTGAGAGATAGATGGATGGATGGATGGATGGATAATTTTGCTTTTGACACGAAAGGACTACAAAATATTTAACTTAAAGATGGTTCATGTTGTGAATACTTTATGATTGACTATGCACAGCCCTCACACACTGCGGGAGTAATAAAGACTTTACTAAATCTTCAAAGGTCTGCTGAAGGCGTACTTAGAGCACTGGTTCAAACTCATCCCGGGGTGGTCTACCTCCCAGGTGAGGCAGAGAGAGGTTGTGCTCTTATATACCGAGGGAGGGTAAGAATTAAGCTCGTGTGCTGTCTCTGCATTGCCTTTTCTGGGTTTGAGCAAGAGTTATGCTGATGTTTGGAAATTAGTTTTTTGGTTAGTGTGGCTCAATAAAATCATTCTGTTCCTGATTTACCCTGTAATTCAAAGAGCTTTGCTTCACATGAGCTGTTTCGTTCAGCAGTTTGTGTACCTTCTTTCCTCTCCCAAATGGGTCAAAACTTTAAAACGCTGTCACTGTTTTAAACACCCTTCATTTCTTTTCTCTGCTTAGGTGTGATGGCTGCTTGTATTGATAGTGTGTATATGTGTTAGGGAGGAGGAAGCCCAGGTTGGGCAATTGCAAGAGGTGCTGGGGGTAGGAGGGAGATTACACAGATCTGCAGGTAGAGGACTTCATGGTGCAGTGAGGTACCTGCTGCATTGCCTTCACAAAAAAAAGTAGTAGCGCCCAGCACACAGCCCAGATGTCAGCAGTCTAAGTCACCTCCCCCGTCAGACCATGCATTCTGGCATCATGTTGCACTTGCTGGTGCAGCTGATCCTGAGACCTCTTTCCCTTCTCCCCCATGCAGGGGGAGCATGCTGCCAATCTGCAGCCTGCCTGCTCCCTAGTACGGAGCAGACCAGACCTAGCCTGGCACCTGTGCAGCTCAGTGACCTGTTTAAAAACACTGACCAAAGTATCGACCTCTAGAGCAACTCTCTGCACTGTCTAGTACAGAAAGGCTTTGGTACTGCGTGGGGTCCATGCAGCACTTGTTTTAAATTGGTAATGAACGTGCCTGGATTTGTTCTCTTCCAGTTTCAGTAGATGCTGACAGAGTCGCAGCAGCAAAGAAACTTTTTTGCTGTGAAAGGAGACCTGCAGAGCAGGCTTCAGCTTTTCTTGATTACATGTGCTAAGTAATTGTGTGTGTGCATCTGCACGTGGAGCTGTTTACTACACCACTTTGTTCCATGTAAAGTTACTGTAAATAAGATGTGTGCACAAGCTAAGTAATTCTGAAGATCACACAGTGAAGTACAGCACAGCCTGGTTTGATTTTTCAACTTAATATTATAGAAATAGCTATTCCTGCACCTTAAACCAATCTATATTCTTGCTTCCCATTCCATCAAAAGCCTGGTCTCACTCAAGTTACAACTCATGTCTAAGTAAGAGTATCTTGCTCATTTTTTACTCCAAGTGCTTAATCACATCTGTCTCTTCCAATAGAAGTTTCAAAGCCATAAGTGCATAATGCAATGTGCATTCTAAGTAACCTTGAGGCAAAGGGAAGGGAGGAAAAACAATAATCCTAAAGTCTTTTCTCCAGTTGAAGGCAGTCTTTTCTCCAGTTGAAGGCAGTCTTTTCTCCAGTTGAAGGCAGTCTTTTCTCCAGTTGAAGGCAGTCTTTTCTCCAGTTGAAGGCAGTCTTTTCTCCAGTTGAAGGCAGTCTTTTCTCCAGTTGAAGGCAGTCTTTTCTCCAGTTGAAGGCAGTCTTTTCTCCAGTTTAAATCCTTGCAATAAGATCTTTACATTTAGATCCTGACATCTGAGGAGTCCATGCACCTGCTACCCTTGTCAGCACATCCTGTTGCAGGGATGTGGGCTTAAAAAATAAAGATGTAAGCCTCTGTAAAAGCCTTGGGAGGTAGAGAGAAGAGTGCAATCCCCCCCAAATAGCACAGAATTCAAGGAGGTAGATGTGCTTTTCATTTCCTGGGAATCCTGTTCTGATAGGGGAATGCATGCATAGTACTTCCTTGTTTCACAGCATGGTGTCATGTTAATTCCTTTGCAGGGTGGCTGAAGACTGCATAGAAAACAACTGCAGGGGAAAAAAAAAAGCTCTGTTCCTTAGCCAGCCAAAATCACCCAATGGTCTGATGAAGTCACTGCATTATTTTTTTCCTGTGCATGTTTAGTGTGCATTCCTCCCTTGACTTTTCCATAGAAGCAGGTTCTGTGGTGCTTTATACCCCACAGATATTCAACCAGATACATTGATGCTGTGACTATAAACAGGTCTGTTTTTACAGAAAGCTCACTCATTTCTCCATGCTGCTTCAGTAGTTTTATGCTTTCTACCTGCTCATATCCTTTCCAACAAAACCTGTGCATGCAGCTATTACCACATGGCTAATCCAGGCAGTGGATTAGCCCCAACTTCCCTCTCTGCCCTAGACTGGAAAGTAGGACTGGGTTGTGCATGATGCAGAGATGAAGTCATAAGTACCAGCCAGGTGATGCCCTGGCCAGTGATTTTTTTTGTTCTAAGCTACTTCTGAATACTGCTTAGAGCTGTTGTCAAAGGTAATGAAGCACTGTATTTTCCTAAGGCACATGTGGTTACAACCTGTTGTATGCATATTCTATGTCTATATTACACATTGTAGTAATTGTGGGCTTACCTGCCTGTTTCTTATTGCATAGTGACTCAAGCAGAGCACACACAGGAATTGCAGTCACCGTTTGATTGTCTAGGCTTTCTCTGTTACTCATTTACAGTTTTCCAGGACATATTCTCTCCTTTAGTCTGCAGGCCTTGTCCAGAAGGATTTCAAGTTTGTATAGCTGTAGAACTGCAAATATTAGAGTTCTGTCTCTCTATGTCTGGAGACCTTAACAGATGAGCTGTCTTCAGTTCAGTTGCTACTTTGGTTTGGACAGATTCACTCTGTGCTGGATCAAGAACTGGCTGGATGGCAGAGCTCAGAGAGTGGTGGTGAATGGTGCCACATCCAGTTGGCAGCCAGTCACTAGTGGTGTTCCCCAAGGATCACTACTGGGCCCAGTCCTGTTCAATATCTTTATTGATGATGTGGACGAGGGGATTGAGTCCAGCATCAGTAAGTTTGCAGATGACACCAAGCTAGGAGCAGGTGTTGATCTGTTGGAAGGTAGGAGAGCCCTGCAGAGGGACCTGGACAGGCTGGATGGGTGGGCAGAGGCCAATGGGATGAGATTTAACAAGGCCAAGTGCAGGGTTCTGCACTTTGGCCACAACAACCCCAAGCAGCACTACAGGCTGGGGACTGAGTGGCTGGAGAGCAGCCAGGAGGAAAGGGACCTGGGAATACTGATAGATAGTAAGCTGAAGATGAGCCAGCAGTGTGCCCAGGTGGCCAAGAGAGCCAATGGCATCCTGGCCTGGCTCAGGAACAGTGTGGCCAGTAGGACAAGGGAGGTTATTCTGCCCCTGTACTCAGCACTGCCCAGGCCATACCTTGAGTGCTGTGTCCAGTTCTGGGCTCCTCAATTCAAGAGAGATGTTGAGGTACTGGAACATGTCCAGAGAAGGGCAACAAAACTGGGGAGGGGCCTGGAACACAAACCCTGTGAGGAGAGGTTGAGGGAGCTGGGCCTGTTTAGCCTGGAGAAGAGGAGGCTCAGGGGTGATCTTATTACTGTCTACAGCTACCTGAAGGGACATTGTAGCCAGGTGGGGGGTGGCCTCTTCTCCCAGGCAACCAGCAATAGAACAAGGGGACACAGTCTCAAGTTGTGCCAGGGTAGGTATAGGCTGGATGTTAGGAAGAAGTTCTTCACAGAGAGAGTGATTTCCCATTGGAATGGGCTGCCCAGGGAGGTGGTGGAGGCACTGTCCCTGGGGGTCTTCAAGAAAAGCCTGGATGAGGCACTTAGTGCCATGGTCTGGTTGATTGGTTAGGGCTGGGTGCTAGGTTGGACTGGATGATCTTGGAGGTCTCTTCCAACCTGCTTGATTCTATGATATTCTACTTTTCATTTCATGGACTTCTGAAAGTCATAGAATCATAGAATAGTCTGGGTTGGAAGGCACCTCCAAAGGTCATCTAGTCCAACTGCCTCTGCAGTCAGCAGGGGCATCCTCAGCTCTATCAGGTCGTCCAGACTCATGCTGAGCCTCACCTTGAATGTCTCCAGGGATAGTGCCCCAACCATCTCCCTGGGCAACCTGTTCCAGTGTTCCACTACCCTCATGCTAAAGAACCTGTTCCTAACAGCCAACTTGTATCTACTGCCTTGTGCATGAGTGTTTTACTACAGAATTTACCAGCAGTTTGGTGCTTTTAGGAAGTATTGGGCAGGGTGTTCATGTGCTGTATGCTTGCTTTGTATCAATGGGAAGGAATAGCTGGTTAAATGTGTTCCACCTGTTTTCTGTGCATATGCTGCCCTCTTAGAAACACAATTAAATATATATATATATATTTAAGTACAGTGCTTGCTTTCAAGTAACAGTGGAAATGTTAATGTATTTTGGGTTGTTGGGTTTTTTTTTTGGTGGAAGATGTGGAAAGGGCAAATTGACTCAACCAACTTCAAGTGGTTCTCTTCTAGTAATCTAAGATAACTAGATCAAGAGCTTTCCATGTCTCTGTTTTAACCACTTGATTATTTCATTTGATGCTGGAAAAGCTATGTGCTAGCTCCTCAGCATCAAAGTGGAAAGAAGGGATCTTGACACCGGAGCAAGTAATGCAAATGTTCCATCTCTGTGAACACCATCTCTACACAGCATGAATATCAGTGAAGCTGCAATTAAATCCCCAAGTAAGGAAGCTAATGATGCACAGCTTTCTGCATGTGGATGACTTTTACTCTAGGAGAGCACAAGCCTGAGAGAATATTTGCCAGAGAACCTCATGTTCCTAACAGCTGTATGTAGATGCTTGCAATACTGCAGGGCACATCTCTCCAAGTAGCTTCCCCTTACCACCACAGGAGGACCTGCAGTAAGCACACCTCCAAATGTGCCTCTGTATCTATCCCTTAGAAGTTTGAGTATGTCTTCAGAGATTTCCAGGCTTGGCATTTACAACCTGACTGTTCAAAGGCAGGCTTGCTGTCCAAGAATTTTGCACAACTTGGTCCCTCAAAAGCCCATGCTGCCCACAGGGAAATACTCTTTAAAAAGATAAATCAACTGAATTATTCTCTAGGGTGCCTGTTTTTTCTCTTTTTTTTTAAGGAAGGTTCCCTCCCCTCCCCCTCTACTCTGCCTGGTGAGACCTCAACTTGAATAGTGTGTTCAGTTTTGGGCTCCCCAGTTTAAGAGGGACAGGGATCTGCTGGAGAGGGACTGGGTGAGGCACTTAGTGCCATGGTCTAGTTGATTGGCTAGGGCTGGGTGCTAGATTGGACTGGGTGATCTTGGAGGTCTCTTCCAACCTGGTTGATTCTATGAGGGGAACTGGAACACTGCCTGATGAGGAGAGGCTGAGAGACCTGGGACTTTTTAGTCTGGAAAAGAGAAGACTGAGAGGGGATTTAATAAATGTTTATAAACATCTGAGGGTTGGGAGTCAGGAGGAGGCAGACAGGTTCTGCTTACTGCTCCCTGGGATAGGACAAGGAGCAATGGATGGAAGCTGCAGCACAGGAGGTTCCACTTCAACAGAAGGGGGAATTTCCTTACTGTAAGGGCCACAGAGCACTGGCACAGGCTGCCCAGAGAGGTTATGGAGTCTTCTTCTCTGGAGACTTCAGAGGCCTCTACATGTGTTCCTGTGTGACCTGAGCTAGATTGTATGGTCCTGCTCTGGCAGAGGGGTTGGACTTGATGATCTCCTTGGGTCCCTTCCAACCCCTAATATCCTCTGATCCTGTGATTCTACCTGTTTGACTGTTACATATGTGCTCCCAGGAATCACTTTGGTATGGATGTTGGCACTTTGTGATGATTGTTCCATGTCAGGTCTAAGCTATCAGGTAACCCATGTGAGATAAGAGCCACTGGCACATCTGTGCAGCATCCTGGCATCATAGAATCAACCAGGTTGGAAGAGACCTCCAAGATCATCCAGTCCAACCTAGCACCCAGTCCAGTCAACTAGACCATGGCACTAAGTGCCTCATCCAGTCCTTTCTTGAACACCTCCAGGGACAGTGACTCCACCACCCCCACATTCATTATTTAGGTAGCACCAGCCAGCATTAGAGATGTATTGCACTGGCTGTAAGCATGCTCAGGATTGTGAGGGTATTGATGATTGTAGGAGGTGAGCTTCTCATGACTCTGCAGAGGCAGAATAGCAGAAGTTAGTACTTCTGGAGCATGGCTGGAAGCAAGTCTATGATAAATGTTCCAAATCTCCTTTAAGAGCCTATTGCTGTTTGATATGCAGATAGGAAAAGTGGGCTTCTATATAATCTATCTGTAGGGTTTCTATCACTACTGCTGGGAGCTGATTGAAATAGATACATCTTTCAGGACAGCTTTTACAGTTTCATCTGTTTGCTCTTGTTTGTAGTCCCCTGCAGTACTGACATTAATTCCTTATTTTATATGGTGCTTAGAGCCTGCAAATAGACAAAAATGCCTGTGCCTCCCTTCAGTTTTAGAGAAGGAAGTTAATTAGCAAAATCACTTGAGAAGAGCAAGAGTGAATCTCCTCTGAGCCAGTTTGCTGTAGGGAAAAGCTAGCCTGGTGATTAGCTGGTTTGGGCCACCAGGAGATATGTTCCCATTTCAGATCATTTTCTTTGACAAAGCTGTCTTTCATGAAAATTAAGCACAATGTTTGCCACATACTGTATTAGACTCCTGAAGACTTTTTCTTGGACAACCATTTCATAGGAAATTCCAACTGAGTTGTGAAGTCTTCTTGTGTGGGGAGGTCTTTAAGGCCAGGCTGGATAGGACTCTAAGCAACTTGATAGAGTGTGAGGTATCCTTGCCTATGGCAGGGGGGTTGAAACTAGATGATCCTTGACAATTCTGTGATTCTATGTCTCCCTGTACCCTGACAGGCACCAAACTTCTCTCCATGTTGTTCAGCTATGCCCCAGGGTTATCTCAGGTATTAATCTCGTGTTGCTGCCCCTGTCACTTTCCCCTTGACACACCTCTTTTTTTGCCTTTTCACCTGCTCCTTTGCCTTCATGGTGTTCCTAGTTTTGGTTTTCATTTGTTGATTGCTCTTTACTGAGATGATATCTGTGTTAGGTTGTTTGTTGTTCGTACTTGCACTTTGGCCACAACAACCCCAAGCAGCGCTGCAGGCTGGGGACAGAGTGGCTGGAGAGCAGCCAGGCAGAGAGGGACCTGGGGGTGCTGGTAAATAGTAGCTGAAGATGAGCCAGCAGTGTGCCCAGGTGGCCAAGAGGGCCAATGGCATCCTGGGCTGGATCAGGAACAGTGTGGCCAGTAGAACAAGGGAGGTTATTCTGCCCCTGTACTCAGCACTGCTCAGGCCACAGCTTGAGTGCTGTGTCCAGTTCTGGGCTCCTCCATTCAAGAGAGATGTTGAGATACTGAAAGGTGTCCAGAGAAGGGCAACAAAGCTGGTGAGGGGCCTGGAACCTGTGTTCCATCCTGTGAGGAAAGGCTGAGGGAGCAGAGGTTGTTTAGCCTGGAGAAGAGGAGGCTCAGGGCAGAGCTCATTCCTGCCTACAACTACCTGAAGGGAGGCTGTAGCCTGGTGGGGTTGGTCTCTTCTCCCAGGGAACCAGCATTAGAACAAGGGGACAGAGTCTCAAGTTGTGCCGGGGGAGGTCTAGGCTGGATGTTAGGAGGAAGTTGTTGGCAGAGAGAGTGATTGGCATTGGAATGGGCTGCCCAGGGAGGTGGTGGAGTCACCGTCTCTAGAGGTGTTGAAGGAAAGACTCTATGAGGCACTTGCTTCCATGGTTTGGATAACTGGACAGGGCTGGGTGCTAGGTTGGCCTGGATGATCTTGGTTGATTCTATAATGAATAAATCCCCATGCAAGTAAACAAATTGAAGAAGAAAACTTACAGTCTTCATGCTAAGTCAGAGATGTCTTCAAAGGAATCTTAGCAAAGGAAAAATGATCCTGTTATCACAGAATATGGAGTCACATTTGCTGAGCAGCTTTGCTATCCTTGGTTCTTGTCTAAAAAATCCCAGTTGTTTGCTTTCCCAGGCACACAGAGGTGTCTGCTTAGCTTGTGACGTGCTCTGATAACAGTACACTCTGGGCGAAATAACTTACAGTTGATGTGGTGTCTCTCCTTCACTCTTGTCAACCTTATGTCCTTTTGCTTTATAGACTCCAGGGGAAAGATGTTCTGGGCCCACACTGCTTAGCACTTAGATCTTTTTGAACTGCATTTTCAGAAGCATCTGTAAGCCTGCAAATAGGTTTTGTGCCTGGGATATGGCTTTGAGTGTTGTGTTGCGTTCTTGGGTACCAGCAGTGTGCAATGGAAAGATGTTTTGTTATGCAAAAAGCATGGAGGGGAAGGGGAGCATTGAAAAGCTAATAAATGGCAGAGATTTGAATGGCTGCAGACTTTACATCGTGCTTTTGAGGCAGTTAGCTTTGTTTCTTTTTATCATAGAATCAAGCAGGTTGGAAGAGACCTCCAAGATCATCCAGTCCAACCTATCCCCCAGTCCTAGCCAGTCAACTAGACCATGGCACTAAATGCCTCATCCAGTCTTTATGCTACTTAGGAGATAGTTTGTTCTGTCTCATTGTCTCTATGATTCAATGAAAGACCAAACAACCATTCCTTATCTGTGTGTTTTTATGGCAGTCACCACAATTTATGCTAATATCCAAATGATGAATAATTATTCTCCAGAGAAACTGACTTGAGGTGGGTTTTCTTTTTCCCTTCTTGACATTGACTGTTCTTGTTGCTTTGTGGATAAGGAGCTGAATTTTGGGATGAGATGGTTTGGGTGTTAGCTGCCCCTGACACTTAAGAAAATCACCCAGACTAGACTCAGCTGCTCTGGAAAATTGAATGAAGCTTTGTATTTACAGCTTAGCACAAGATACAAGCAGGTATTTGCAATATAGACAGAAATAAACAAGTTAAAAAGGTAATACAGAAAAACAACAGCCCTCCTAGAAACCAGAGGCTCCAGGAGGGGCTCCCAACTACCCTTCCACCTTCTCCCCACCCCAGAATTTGCCTTACATTCATGGTGAGTTTGGAGCATCAGCCAGGGGGGTTAGGAAGCAGATGGATTAGTCACACAGATGGGAGTTTAGGTTAGAGAGAGAAGTTCATGCAGCCCCAGAGACAGAGAGCAACTCTGTTATCTGTGTTTGTGTTCTTGTTTTTATACATCTCAGCAAGCCTGTGAGTGCAGTAGACATCACCACTGTTTCCTTTTCACAGCCTGTCATCTAGTTCTCACCAAAACCTTGTAGCTAGCCTCAAACTAGCACATGGGGCAGAGGAGAAAAATGCTTATTATTTTCAGGTGCTTAATGCAAAATGTCAAGGGTGTGACTTTTTTGCATGTCTTCAGCACTCTAGAACATTTCATGTCATCAAAATAAGTATTAACCACAGCCATGAATGCCATAACTTGGATCACTGAGTGTCATAAGCTGGTTGCTTGGACAAGTGAGATAAGCCCACTGAAGTCAATTCCTCAGCAGCACTGAAAACAGAGTACCTCAAAGCTTTTCTGTACAGCTTCCCCTCTGCACTGAGGCTTGGGGGAGGCTGTGTGGAGCTGATGCTTATCAGAGAATTGTCTGTCCTAAGCACATATAGAGGATAAAAATTCTGTGTGGTCTGGAATTAAACCCTATAACACATTGCTTAAGCAAAATAGTGCTGAGCATCTTTCACGGATGCAGCCTTAATCCTGGCACTTCTTTAGCTCTGATAGCTGCTTGCTGCAAACTCAGCACTTGTGTTACATATAGGACAAGGGAGGTCATTGTGGCCCTGTGCTCAGCACTGGTCAGGCAACCCCTGGAGTGCTGTGTCCAGTTCTGGGCTCCTCAATTCAAGAGAGATGTTGAGGTGCTGGAAGGTGTCCAGAGAAGGGCAACAAAGCTGGGGAGGGGCCTGGAACACAGCCCTGTGAGGAGAGGCTGAGGGAGCTGGGCGTGTGCAGCCTGGAGAAGAGGAGGCTCAGGGGGGGACCTCATTGCTGTCTACAACTACCTGAAGGGAGGCTGTAGCCAGGTGGGGTTGGTCTCTTCTCTCAGGCAACCAGCAACAGAACAAGGGACACAGTCTTAGGTTGTTCTGTGGGAGATCTAGGCTGGATGTTAGGAGGAAGCTGTTGGCAGAGAGAGTGATTGGCATTGGAATGGGCTGCCCAGGGAGGTGGTGGAGTCACCATCCCTGGAGGTGTTGAAGCAAAGCCTGGATGAGGCACTTAGTGCCATGGTCTAGTTGGACTGGATGATCTTGGAGGTCTCTTCCAACTTGGTTGATTCTATGATTCTAAGAAGTTCTTTCCAATGAGGGTGGTGAGACACTGGCACAGGTTGCCCAGGGAGGTTGTGGATGCTTCCTCCCTGGAGATGTTCAAGACCAGGTTGGTTGAGGCCTTGAGGAACCTGTTCTAGTGGGAGGTGTCCTTGCCTATGGCAGGGGGTTGGAACTGGCTGATCTTTGAGGTCCCTTCCAACCTAAACCATTCTATGATTCTGTAATTTAATTGGGAAAGGGCTTTACCCTATCTCTGCCTGTTGAGCTTCAGCATACACCTTACTCTGACTTCAGCTGAAAGAAAACCACAAGTTAATATTTCCCATCCTTTAAAACAGTTTGTTTCAATAACTTTAAATTCTTTTTAGATTGAGAGCTCTCAGTGGCTATATTCTCTTAAGCCAAAGACAAAGAAGTGGGGAACTCAGGAAACAGCACTAAGGATGTTCTTCCAGCCATGGTTTATCACTTAAAAGTATCATTTGAAGGTATCATTTCAATGTTTTTCCACGCAATCACACTTATGATTGTGTGCTAAATATGCAAACACTCAGGAGGTGGAGGCAGCTGTTTGCATAAATAGAAGCATGGAGTGCAAGATGCTAGGTTTAGTTACTCTGCATGGCAGTTTTAAGGCAGTAAGTACCTAATTTTGTGCCAAGGAAATTAAAGACTTATTGATTTCCACTGAAGGATATACAAATGCTCAGTTCCCCACAAAGATCATTTCCTCTGAGCGTGGAAGCAGTCACTTTTCAGCTGATCTAAGGAAAGTCAGGCTCACAATGTTCAATACCATGGCAAAGGGTCACTTCTGTGTTGAATTTCATGCTCTGGGAAGAGTCTGGAGAAGTTTCTCCTTGCTCTTCCTATGAAAAGTCTGACACATCACTCATACTCTGCTAACTGTCAGATGCTGAGCACTTTGGTACAGTGTTAACCCTTCTGGGTTTAGCACTGCTGTTTTGCTGAGCAAGTTGTGCTAGCTTGAAGCTAGATGGAATATTTTGGTGAGAAGAATTAGATTACAGGCTGTGAAAAGGAAACAGTGGTGGTGTCTGCTGCACTCATAGGCTTGCTGAGAGGTATAAAAAGAACACAAACACAGATAACAGAGTTGCTCTCTGGCTGCCTGCACTTTTCTCCCTAACCTGCTGTCTAATCCTTCTGCTTCCTAACTACCCTGGCTGATTCTCCAAACTTACCTTGGGCATAAGGCAAAGTCTGGGATAAGGTGGGAAGGAGGTGGAAGGGTGGTTGGGAGCCCCTCCTGGGGACTCTGGTTCCTGGGAGGGCTGTTGTGTTTCTGTATGACTTTTTTAAACCTGTATATTTCTGTCTACAGCTGTATATATGTTGTAAATACCTGCTTGTATCTTGAGCTAAGCTCTGAATATAAAGCTTCATGCCTTAACTTCCAGCCAGCTAAATCTAGTCTGGGTCATTTCATAGAAATGGGGGGGTGGGGGGCATGTAACTCCCATTGGAGGGATAATTTGTGGCTCTTACTCGTGGTGATGATTGAGTCTCATTCCATAGGTCATCTGGCCTCCTGGCATCTTTAGGCTTCCTTCTGCTGTAAGAGGCAGCCCAAACCCTTGTGGAGTCCTGCAGATGGGAAACTTTCTAATGCCTACCAGCGTGGTCTGCATGCAGCAGTTACCCACTCTAAGCAAAGTCCATAAGGCCAGGAAATCCAGACTTGTGTTGGGTTTGTTTGTTTAATTAAGGCTTTTATATTCCTCAGTGTTAGAGAAAAAAGAGGGAGGGGGATAGAGGAGAGGGTGGGGGGCAGTCATTCCCCTCTAGCTCAAGAGTAATCAAACGAAAAGCCTGGATGAGGCACTTGATGCCATGGTCTGGTTGACTGGCTAGGGCTGGGTGCTAGGTTGGCCTGGATGATCTTGGAGGTCTCTTCCAACCTAGTTGATTTTATTCTATTCTTTATTGTGCTGTTGCATTCTGAGGATATAACCAGGGGCACAAGCAAGCCAGATGTGCTTTACAGCTGAAGCCTGTTACTAAACGTGTCTTCACCAGGAGAAGTATTTGAGTATTGGTCTAGGTTTTCTCAAATCCCAGTCTTTTCTTAGAAGAAAGGAGCAGCAGCTCAACATTTCCTAGCTCTTGCACCTTGAGGTGCCTCTGCTTTGTCAGCACCAGTGAACTGCCAGCAAGGATTTGTGCCCTGTGCTGTACCTCCCTGCCTCTGCCCATTCTGCACAGGGCATAGCGCTGGCTACCTTCCTGCCTGCTGAGTGTTCCCCTCCGCTGGTGCTGATGTCCCTTTGGCAGCCAGGACCAAGCTGTGTCCTGTTTGTACTCTTCAGATGACGCAGAAAGGGAAAGAACTGACCCTGCAGTTTTAAGCTTAGTTTGGTCAGGACCATTGCAAAGCCTGACATTTCTGTTCCTTGACAGCACTGATGACACAGGCTATTCCACAGGGCGATGGTGACGCCCTAGGGGGTGATCCAAAATGTTCCTTATTCCTTCTCAAAGTCAGTTAAATAATTGCCATCCTGGCTCTTATCAGTGTGTGTACATCTAAATTCACTTGGAACATGGTGGTGAAGTTTAGCTGCTATCTGACTTCTCTTTATGTGCTTAAAGGAGTGAGTGAAACAAAGGAGCCTATTTCCAGGCTCTAGCTGGGTGTAGCATGTCTGATAACCTTAGGCTGCAGTTTTGGATAGGAATTGATGATTATTGCATTTATCTTTCTGAAGCCTTTGCTGATCAGCAAGGAAACAGCAGCAAATTTTCAAACCAAGGCTGCTCCTCTGGGACATGGCTCCTGCTGTGTCAAAGCAAGCAAGGGAAGGGACTTATGGGTGGCAAAATAAGAAGAAATTGACTGTTCAAATGTTTTTATTCACATTTAGTTGTGGTAAAACTGTTGTGAATGCTCTCTGATTTTTATCCTGCTTGGTTTCTTTCCACAGTTTAGGTGGTTTAATCATAGAATCAACCAGGTTGGAAGAGACCTCCAAGCTCATCCAGTCCAACCTAGCACCCAGCCCTATCCAGTCAACCAGACCATGGCACTAAGTGCCTCATCCAGGCTTTTCTTGAAGACTTCCAGGGATGGTGACTCCACCACCTCCCTGGACAGCCCATTCCAATGCCAATCACTCTCTCTGTGAAGAGCTTTCTCCTAACATCCAGCCTAGACCTCCCCTGGCACAACTTGAGACTGTGTCCCCTTGTTCTATTGCTGGTTGCCTGGGAGAAGAGGCCACCCCCCACCTGGCTACAATGTCCCTTCAGGTAGCTGTAGACAGCAATAAGATCACCCCTGAGCCTCCTCTTCTCCAGGCTAAACAACCCCATCTCCCTCAGCCTCTACACATAGGATTTATGTTCCAGGCCCCTCCCCAGCTTTGTTGCCCTTCTCTGGACATGTTCCAGCAGCTCAACATCTTTCTTGGATTGAGGGGCCCAGAACTGGACACAATACTCAAGGTGTGGCCTGACCAGTGCTGAGTACAGGGGCAGAATAACCTCCCTTGTCCTGCTGGCCACACTGTTCCTGATGCAGGCCAGGATGCCATTGGCTCTCTTATGTGTTGCCCTAGAGACAAAGATGGTTGGAGGTACCAGGGAGGTGGTGGAGGCACCATCCCTGGGGGTCTTCAAGAAAAGACTGGATGAGGCACTTAGTGCCATGGTCTAGTTGATTGGATAGGGCAGGGTGATAGGTTGGACTGGATGATCTTGGAAGTCTCTTCCAACCTGCTTGATTCTATGATTCTATGATCTACAGCGTGAAGATGAGTTTCTAAGCCTGCTCACACAAGTGAAGCAGACCTAGCAGAGAAGTTAGTTTTTATGAGCACTTGCCAACTGGTTTGTGAACATTTCTTGCTGTTTGGTTGTGCATCATAGCCTGGCCAAGGCTGGAGGTCACCTTCCTAGTGGCAGATGAGAAATGGACTGGTGGTTTTGACTACTCCAGTCATGTTTAGTGCCTGTGTGGTCTAAAGCAGGAATTTAAGAGCTGCCTGGATCTTGGCATGTCTCTAGATTAGAGACAATGAATTTGAGCATGGCTGCTTCTGCTGCAGTGCTTGACCTGACAGTGATGACATCACTAGAAACTGTCAACAGCAAGGAGGCAGAGGTGAAGTGCAAGGAAGCTTCATCTATTTCCATCTGGGCTGTTTGGCTGCCAGGCAACTTGTTTGGGTGATGTAAATCAGCAGCTATCTCTTGTGTTCCATGGGATATTTGGGCCTGTTTGTGAGTTCTGGGACTAAGTTCTGCGAGCCCTTCATAAAGCTTCAATGAAGTGTTCGTCTTGCAGCCAAGCACTGAGTTACCTCTTTCCAGGTCACTTGCTATTTGCTGATTAAGCTCTGCTCTGCTCTTTGAAGGGATTGCTGTCATTGAAACAACTGCTCTATCTCCTGGTAGCTGACATAGCACCTTCTGCTCTTGTGCTCTGCTCAGCTCCAAGCAGGGAAACCACAGGATCAGGTCAAGAGTGGATAGGAAACAATTCTGTCTGAAGCACAGCTGGGAGAAGAGGATGAATGCTCCCACCTAGTTCCTTTCCTGACCCCTCTATGCGTTGTGATGTGCAAGGAATCACTTCTATATAGTAGAACTTGTGCTTGCTGCATAAGTACTGCAGCAGGCACCATGATTTTACAGAGGCACAAATTAAAATGAAATAATAATTGGGCTAAATGAGAAGGCTGCATCCAGCTGTATCCTAACCTAGAAAGCTGCAGCTGTGCTGGGAAGGCAGGACTCTTCAGATCTCAAAACAGGATTCATGCAGGAGAACAGATAGTGAGTAAAGAAGTCAGCATCACTGGGAAATAAACCATACATGGAGGGCTGTGCAATGCAGATAAAGTAAAGCTGCTGACTGGACAGTAAATATTGTTTCCTTCCTCTAATCCTGTTTATCTCCAGCAATCCCAAGTACTGCTTGGAGCAATGCCTTATTAGTATATAGGAGCAATGCCAAAGGAGTATATAGCACTGTAGTTACACAGGATCACAGGATCTTAAGGGCTGGACCTCCATCAGCAAGTCCAACCCCCCTGCCAGAGCAGGGCTATAGAATCTAGCTCAGGTCTCACAGGAATGCATCCATATGGCTCTTGAAAGTCTCCAAAGAAGAAGACTCCACAGCCTCTGTGGGCAGCCTGTTCCAGCACTCAGTGGCCCTTACAGTAAAGAAGTTCCTCCTCATTTTGAGGTGGAACTTTCTGTGCTGTAGTTTATACCCTTTGTCCCTTGTCCTACAGAATACCTCCTTTCCTCCAGAAATTGAAGTCCTGATAGAAAACCTGAAATTATCAAGTCAGTACAGCAGAATAAGCATCTTCATCGACTGAACTGGCTGCAGGGCTGCGCCCAGAGAGTGGTGGTGGATGGTGCCACATCCAGTTGGCAGTTGGCACTAGTGGTGTGCCCCAGGGATCAGTGCCAGGCTCAGTCCTGCTCAGTATCTTTAATGATGATCTGGACCAGGGCATCATCAGTAAGTTTGCAGATGACACCAAGCTAGGAGCAGATGTGGAACTGTTGGAATGTAGGAGAGCCCTGATGTTGGGACACTGGAACGTGTCCAGAGAAGGATGATGAGGCTGGTGAGAGGCCTGGAGCACAGCCCTGTGAGGAGAGGCTGAGGGAGCTGGGAGTGTGCAGCCTGCAGAAGAGGAGGCTCAGGGCAGAGCTCATTGCAGTCTACAACTGCCTGAAGGGAGGCTGTAGCCAGGTGGGGGTTGGCCTCTTCTGCCAAGCAACCAGCAATAGAACAAGGGGACAGAGTCTCAAGTTGTGCCAGGGCAGGTCTAGGCTGGATGTTAGGAGGAAGTTGTTGTCAGAGAGAGTGATTGGCATTGGAATGGGCTGCCCAGGGAGGTGGTGGAGTCACCATCCCTGGAGGTGTTGAAGCAAAGCCTGGCTGAGGCACTTAGTGCCATGGTCTGGTTGATTGGACAGGGTTGGGTTCTAGGTTGGCTTGGGTGATCTTGGAGGTCTCTTCCAACCTGTTTCTGTGATTTTTCTATGCCTAGCATCTCAGAATCAGCATTTCCATGCAGGGAGTTATTTTAGGAGGAGCTTCTCTCCCTCAGAAAGAGCTCCAACAGCACACATTTATGAAAAGAAATGACCATCTGAAGTCTGTGGAGCTACTTCTCTACATCTTTAGCTATGACCATTTCAGCTGGGCTGTGTATCTGTTCTTTTTTTTCTCTTGTCTAGTAGCTGCCAGACCTGTAGTCAATCCTACATTAAGCATATTTTGGTTGATTCTTCTTGCCATTAGGCTTCCCTGTGTTACTTTATTATTTGAACATCAAAACTGCATGTAGTGCTGTGAACAGAATAAAGTATTCTGCTGCAAGGAACTTGTAGGCTAATTCAGGCACAGTGACGCACAGGCATACATAATATGCAGGGTAAGGATGCAAATTCAAAGTAATAGGAGTGTCTGGGGAAAGATCAGTGCTGCAGGCTAGATTACTACTCCTGAAGAGCTGCTGGGCTGCAGAACACAGGGAAAATATTGAACAACACAAAGGATGGCTTTATTCTTTTTTTTTTTGTCCTCTCTTTATAAAATGGTAATTCTTAAGTGTCTTCCAATGGAGGGAAAGCACCCAGAGAATGCAGAGGAGGACTGAAATAGAAATTCTCTCTCTGCATTCCTCTTTTCTAAACTGGAGACTTTCTTTTAGTTTTATTTTTTTCTCTCTTTTTTCTTTCTTTTTTCCTTCTTTTTTTCCCTTTCTCTTTATTTTCTCTTTCTTTTTTTATTTCTTTTTTTCCTTTATTTTCTCTTTCTTTTTTATTTCTTTTTTTCTTTCTCTTTATTTTCTCTTTCTTTTTTCTTTCTCTTTCTCTTGTCTCTCTCTTTTCTCTCCTTCTCTCCTCCTTCTCTCCTCCTTCTCTCCTCCTTCTCTCCTCCTTCTCTCCTCCTTCTCTCCTCCTTCTCTCCTCCTTCTCTCCTCCTTCTCTCCTCCTTCTCTCCTCCTTCTCTCCTCCTTCTCTCCTCCTTCTCTCCTCCTTCTCTCCTCCTTCTCTCCTCCTTCTCTCCTCCTTCTCTCCTCCTTCTCTCCTCCTTCTCTCCTCCTTCTCTCCTCCTTCTCTCCTCCTTCTCTCCTCCTTCTCTCCTCCTTCTCTCCTCCTTCTCTCCTCCTTCTCTCCTCCTTCTCTCCTCCTTCTCTCCTCCTTCTCTCCTCCTTCTCTCCTCCTTCTCTCCTCCTTCTCTCCTCCTTCTCTCCTCCTTCTCTCCTCCTTCTCTCCTCCTTCTCTCCTCCTTCTCTCCTCCTTCTCTCCTCCTTCTCTCCTCCTTCTCTCCTCCTTCTCTCCTCCTTCTCTCCTCCTTCTCTCCTCCTTCTCTCCTCCTTCTCTCCTCCTTCTCTCCTCCTTCTCTCCTCCTTCTCTCCTCCTTCTCTCCTCCTTCTCTCCTCCTTCTCTCCTCCTTCTCTCCTCCTTCTCTCCTCCTTCTCTCCTCCTTCTCTCCTCCTTCTCTCCTCCTTCTCTCCTCCTTCTCTCCTCCTTCTCTCCTCCTTCTCTCCTCCTTCTCTCCTCCTTCTCTCCTCCTTCTCTCCTCCTTCTCTCCTCCTTCTCTCCTCCTTCTCTCCTCCTTCTCTCCTCCTTCTCTCCTCCTTCTCCCTTGTTTCTTGCTTCCCTGCTTGGCCTGTGAAGGCAATGCTGCTGCAGGGAATTAATGTGCTGGAACAGGTTACTCAGGGTTTTAACAGGCTTGGGGGTTTTAATCTGAGAGTCAGCCTCGAAGGCAGACTTTTGAATGGATGTGGAAATTTCATCAGAGCAGAGTGTCATAGGAGCCTTAGAGGAAATGGCCCTGGGGAGGCCACATCTGGAGTACTGGGTCCAGTTCTGGGGCCCTCAGTTCAGGAGGGACATAAAACTGCTTGAGAGAGTCCAGCACAGAGCCACAAATGTGATGAAGGGAATGGAACATCTCTATTACAAGCAGAGACTGAAGGAGCTGGGGCTGTGCTCCTTGGAGGACTGAGAGGTGACTTCTTTAAAGTCTATAAATATATGTGCTGGGTGAGTGCCAGGAGGCTGCAGCCAGGCTCTGCTGGGTGATGCCCAATGACAGGACAGGAGGCAATGGGTGGAAGCTGAGCCATAGGAAGTTTCATGTAACCACGAGGAGGAATTTTTGCCCTGTGAGTGTGACAGAGCCCTGGAAAAGGCTGCCTAGGAGGCTTGTGGAGTCTCCCTCTCCGGAGATACTCAAAACCTGCCTGGATGTGTTCCTGTGTGATCTGGTCCAGGTGATCCTGCCCTGGCTGGGGGGGTTGGACTGGATGAGCTTTGGAGGTCCCTTCCAGCCCCTGGCATTCTGTGATTCTCTGACTGTCTTCAATGCAAACAGGGTGGCCATTGTGAGGCTAAGAGATTTAGGTATCTACTGAGTGGTTTGTGACATGTATGGAAAACACAGCAGCAGTTTCTCTCCCAGACTGGGAGTCCTGCTGAAAGTATTTTCTCATTTTCTTTGCAACTTTGGTTTCAGGGATTGGTGTGGCAGATTCCTGCTTGAGCTGCCTCTTACAGCAGTGAGGTTGGATGTGCTGAGGTTACTCATCCAAATAAGCTGTAAATTAAGAAGGAAAAAGTAAAATTACCATTTGTTTTCTGTTATGCTGTTCCTGCTGTGAGACATTGCAGGCCTAGGCAGGCTGGAAAATGCCTCTGCTGTGTTTTGCATCAGATATTCATTATAAACCTTCTCTTTGTTTGCCCATACTCAAGAGAGGTGACTTGATGCTCAAGATAGATCTCCAAGAGTTGGAGACAAAAGCAGTTGTCTATTTCTGCATAAATATCTGCTTGTATCTTGTGCTAAGCTGTAAATATAAAGCTTCATTCCTTAATTTCCAGCCACTGAGTCTGGTCTGGGTGATTTTTTTTTAAGTGTGGAGGGGCAGATAACACCCAAACTATCACAGGGCTGGAGCATCTCCCTTACAGGGACAGGATGTGAGAGTCAGGGCTGTTCAGCCTAGAGAAGAGAAGGCTAAGCTGTAAATATAGCTTCATTCCTTAACTTGCAGCTGGCTGAGTCTAGTCTGGGTGATTTCATAAGAGTCCCCACTCTTATGAACTCCCAAACCATCACACCAGGGCAGTGGTGGAGTCTCCATCCCTGGAGGTGTTTCAAAGCTGTGTAGGTGTGGTGTTGAGGGATGTGGTTTTGTGGTGACCTGGCAGTGCTGAGTTAATGGTTGGAGCTAATGATCTTAAAGGTCTCCCAGCCAAAACTGATTCTGTGACCTGGCAGTGCTGAGTTAATGGCTGGGGCTGATGATCTTAAAGGTCTCCCAGCCAAAACTGATTCTGTGACCTGGCAGTGCTGAGTTAATGGTTGGAGCTGATGATCTTAAAGGTCTCCCAGCCAAAACTGATTCTGTGACCTGGCAGTGCTGAGTTAATGGTTGGGGCTGATGATCTTAAAGGTCTCCCAGCCAAAACTGATTCTGTGACCTGTCAGTGCTGAGTTAATGGTTGGAGCTGATGATCTTAAAGGTCTCCCAGCCAAAACTGATTCTGTGACCTGGCAGTGCTGAGTTAATGGTTGGAGCTGATGAGATCTTAAAGGTCTCCCAGCCAAAACTGATTCTGTGACCTGTCAGTGCTGAGTTAATGGCTGGGGCTGATGATCTTAAAGGTCTCCCAGCCAAAACTGATTCTGTGACTTGATTCTGTGACCTGGCAGTGCTGAGTTAGTGGCTGGGGCTGATGATCTTAAAGGTCTCCCAGCCAAAACTGATTCAGTGACTTGATTCTGTGACCTGGCAGTGCTGAGTTAATGGTTGGAGCTGATGATCTTAAAGGTCTCCCAGCCAAAACTGATTCTGTGACTTGATTCTGTGACCTGTCAGTGCTGAGTTAATGGTTGGAGCTGATGATCTTAAAGGTCTCCCAGCCAAAACTGATTCTGTGACTTGATTCTGTGACCTGGCAGTGCTGAGTTAATGGTTGGAGCTGATGATCTTAAAGGTCTCCCAGCCAAAACTGATTCTGTGACTTGATTCTGTGACCTGGCAGTGCTGAGTTAATGGTTGGAGCTGATGATCTTAAAGGTCTCCCAGCCAAAACTGATTCTGTGACTTGGAGCTTGTGGTGAGCATTGAAACTCTGCAGCAGCCAGTGGTGCTGGGTTGCTGGTTGGACTCAACGATCTCTGTGGTCTTTTCCATCCAAAACAATTCTGTGATTCAGTGGGCTGAAACACGGTGGAAAGGCAGAGAGTTTAGTTTGGATGTCGTTCATCTGCTTCCTTAATTCCAGCAGCAGGGGCTTACCTTGCTGCTTCCTGAGATGTAGCACCATTTGTTGAGATGAAACAACACTTGCAGGGAAAGGCTGCAGGTTAGCAAAGGCAGAACATGGGGCAAGCTTAAACCTTCTGCTCCTTCCATCTATCTTGTTTAATTGCTTGTTAGAGCTTGACAATCCAAGAGCTTCTGCAAATACTTTGTCTGCTTTAAGAACTTAGAGTACATTTCTTACTCTTTCTTTGTGCAGGTGTAGCTGTTGAAAAATGACATGCTGTGTTCAAAACTCCCATTTTCTAGTGCAGTGTATCATACTAATTGATTGTTTTACCTCTGTTTTTGTGGGAGAAATGTGAATGTAACTAAATGTTATATACTCAACAGTCGTCATATTGCTGTCAAGCTCCACCTGTGTTATTCCTTTCTGCTCTGGCAAGCACACCATCAAACTTCATTCATTCTTTTTCTCCATTCACTTTCAGTTTTTCTCCAACCCCCACTGCCATACCAAGGAGTTATCCATGGCATTTCAGTTTAATCATCACACAGAATCACATTAGGGGTTGGAAGGGACCTTGAAAGATCATCCCATACTGTGTACAGTTCTGGAGCCCCCAACACAAAAAGGACATCAAGTGCAGAGGAGGCCACAAAGATGCTCAGAGGGCTGTAGCAGCTCTGCTTTGAGGGCAGGCTATGAGAGTTGGGGCTCTTGAGCCTGGAGAAGGTTTCGAGGAGACCTTGGATTGGCCTTCCAGTGTCTGAAGGGGGCTACAGGAAGGCTGGAGAGGGACTATTGACAAGGTCTTGTAATGAGAGGAGGAGGAGCAATGAGTTTGAAGTGGCAGAGGGGAGATTGAAAGTGGCTGTTAGGAAGAAGTTGTGTGCAGTGAGAGTGGTGAGACACTGGCACAGGTTGCCCAGGGAGGTTGTGGCTGCTTCCTCCCTGGAGGTGCTCAAGTCTGGGTTGGACCCAGTCCAACCTTGAGCGACCTGTTCTAGTGGGAGGTGTCCCTGGCCTATGGCAGGGGGTTGGAGCTGGATGAGCTTTGAGGTCACTTCCAACCTAAACCATTCTATGATTCTATGATCCAGTCCACCCCCCACCCCCCCATCAGAGTGAGGTCACCTGGAATAGGTCACACAGGAATGCATCCAGATGAGTTTCGAATGTCTCCAGAGAAGCAGACAACACAACCTCTCTGGCCAGCCTGTTCCAGTGTTATCATAGAATCAACCAGGTTGGAAGAGACCTCCAAGATCATCCAGGCCAGCCTAGCACCCAGCCCTAGCCAGTCAATGAGACCATGGCACTAAGTGCCTCATCCAGGCTTTTCTTGAACACCTCCAGGGACAGTGACTCCACCACCTCCCTGAGCAGCCCATTCCAATGCCAATCACTCTCTCTGTGAAGAACTTCCTCCTAACATCCAGCCTAGACTTTCCCCAGCACAACTTGAGACTGTGTCCCCTTGTTCTGTTGCTGATTGCCTGGGTTTTGTCACCCTCACAGTGAAAAAGGCTTTCTTTATGTTCACATGGAACCTTCTATGGTCCAGCTTGCACCTTCTGCCCCTTCATCCTGTAAGGTTGATCAGACTGTAATCTGGACATGAAGATGTTTTGACTGCAGAGCTGAAGTCTACTCCTCCTCCTCCTCCACAAACATGTTGCATAGAATCATAGAATCAACCAGGTTGGAAGAGACCTCCAAGATCATCCAGTCCAACCTAGCACCCAGCTCTAGCCAATCAACCAGACCATGGCACTAAGTGCCTCATCCAGTCTCTTCTTGAAGACCTCCAGGGACGGTGCCTCCATCACCTCCCTGGCTAGCCCATTCCAATGGGAAATCACTCTCTCTGGGAAGAACTTCCTCCTGAAGTTGTGTATTTTGTTCATGAATTGGCACAGAAGACCTTGTTCTTCTACAAGAATCCCATGGAAATATTTGGGAAGTATTTTGAACTTAGTGAAACATTTCTTGTGAATGCCTACCCTAAAGAGGTGTTTTGCAGAACCCTCAGAAGCTGTAGTTGTGGTGGTCACTGTTGCAATGAAATGCACTGCAGGACAGGTGTGAGACATCCCAGGAGGAACATGAATTTATTCCCTTGGGCAGCTTGCCTGTAGATAAATAGAAGGTTATACCTAACATCACAGAAGGCAAGCAGAATCCAATTTAGCCAGTGAGAAGGAAAATAAATAGGGGGGGGGCATTAGCTATTTGGAAATAGATTGGTATAATTTCCTGTTCATGTGATGTAATGAGGATGAAAATGGCTCAAGAGGGAGGCTGTGCAAAAATCAGGCACTTTTAAGGCCACAGAATTAAAATGTCTGATGAAAAAGATTAATGCAAAGTATCTGAGCTAATCCAACATTTGCTAGGAAAATTCAGGTCAAACCCAGGATTAGTGCTTTGTGCTCTCAACTGATAACCTTGGTGTTTCTCTGCTTGCCTCTCTCACTCCTGCACTCTTACTCAAGCCACTTTTTTGTTAATGTTAAGAGAAAAACTGCCTCTTACAGCTGCTGTCTGTTCTGTTAGCACTGACAAAGCAGTGCTAGCCTGGTGCCCTGGAGTTGTGGTGGAAAATGCTACATGTGAGTAAGTTTACTCTGCTCTGCTGAGACCCCACCTGGAGTACTGCATCCAGCTCTGGAGCCCCCATTACAAGAAGGATGTGGAGATGCTGAAGCATGTCCAGAGAAGGGCCACTGGGATGCTCAGAGGGCTGCAGCAGCTCTGCTATGAGGACAGACTGAAAGAGTTGGGGCTGTGCAGGCTGCAGAAGAGGAGGCTCCCAGGTGGCCTTCTTGTGGCCTTTCAGTATTTGAAGAGGACCTACAAAAAAGCTGGGAAAGGACTTTTTAGGCTCTCAGGGAGTGACAGGACTGGGGGGAATGGAGCAAAGCTGGAGATGGGTAGGATCAGGCTGGATGTGAGGAGGAAGTTGTTGAGCATGAGAGTGGTGAGAGCCTGGACTGAGTTGCCCAGGGAGGTGGTTGAGGCCCCATGGCTGGAGGTGTTTAAGTCCAGGCTGGATGAGGCTGTGTCCAGCCTGATCTAGGGTAGGATGTCCCTGAGCATGACAGGGGGGTTGGAACTAGATGATCCTTGTGATCTCTTCCAGCCCTGACTGATTCTATGATTCTGAGTACCAGAGATGCCACAGATCAGCTGTTTCTCTGGGTAGAACTCCTCTGTGTTATCTGTGAGTAGCTGGGCTCTTTGTGACCTGACATCTGAGCAGCAGCAGCAGCAGGGTGAAAAGAAAGAAGAGAAAGAAGGCAGATTCTTAAAAAAAACATCCCTCAGACTTCTTCTTTTTTTCCAGCTGTTTTTACCTTTCTGAAGTTTCTGCTGAAGTGTTCAGCTTGTTGCATACTCTGTTACAGAAATGTCATTTTGCTAATGTTAGTAAGACCCTAAGAACAATTCTGCTGAGCAACCTGTGCAGATCTTTCCTTTGTTGCAAGTCTTTGTTTTTAGACTGGTCTGATTTAAGCTTCCCAGAGACTCAAAACCTAACAGAACAATACCTGAATAGGATGCTTTCCCCTCTCCCTCTCTTGGAAGGAAAGGAATAAGATGTAGAGAGGAAAAAGGAGTAAAACACCTGAAGAGTAGCTTTGCTTTGATTTGGAAGTTAAAAGAAAAGACTTTAATAAATGAAAGATATTTAAAGTAAGGGGAGTTACAACAGGTATAGGGAAGGGAAACAAGGTATGAACTATATAACCAGATTGATGGCAATGGATGGAGGTAGATTCAAGAAGGGGTTGTCCATCATAGAATCAAGCAGGTTGGAAGAGACCTCCAACATCATCCAAGCCAACCTGGCACCCAGCCCTAGCCAGTCAACCAGACCATGGCACTGAGTGCCTCATCCAGGCTTTGCTTCAACACCTCCAGGGATGCTGACTCCTCCACCTCCCTGGGCAGCCCATTCCAATGCCAATCACTCTCTCTGCCAACAACTTCCTCCTAACATCCAGCCTAGGCCTCCCCTGGCACAACTTGAGACTGTGTCCCCTTGTTCTGTTGCTGGGTGCCTGGCAGAAGAGCCCAACCCCACCTGGCTACAGCCTCCCTTCAGGTAGCTGTAGACAGCAATGAGGTCCATCCTGAGCCTCCTCTTCTCCAGGCTGCACGCCCCCAGCTCCCTTGCGGTTTGCAGTCTTAATCAAGAGGAGTTACATTTTAAGGAACAAGGAGAGAGATATTTTCAAAGGCAGAAAGAAGAGAAAGAGTAGAGGCTGGCTTAGAAAAAAGATCTATTTAGGGTAATGAGAGGGAGAGCACAAAACTGCCAAGACAGCTTGCCTGTTTTACAGTGCAGGCAGAGGAGTTAATTTTACCTTAATGTGTTAAAGACAAATGCTAGTCCAGCAAGATGGTATAGGACTATTTGACTTTGTGCTAGTTTGAGCCTAGCTAGAATGTTTTGGTGAGAAGAATAAGATTACAGGCTGTGAAAGGGAAACAGTGCTGATGCCTACTGCACTCAGAGGCTTGCTGAGATGGATAAGAACAGGAACACAAACATAGATAACAGAGTTGCTGCCTGGGCTTTTGGACTGAACTTCTCTCTCTAACCTAACCTGCCATCTGTGTGACTAATCCATCTGCTTCCTAACCCCACCCTGGCCAACTCTCAACACTACCTTAAACATAAGGCAAGATCTGGGGTAAGGTGGAGGAGTGGGAGGAAGGTGGAAGGGTGGTTGAGAGCCCCTCCTGGGGACTCAGGTTTCTGGGAGGGCTGCTGTGTTCCTGTATTACCTTTTACCTTGACTATTTCTGTCTATAACTGTACATATTGCAACTATCTGCTTGTATATTGTGCTAAGCTGTAAATATAAGCTTCATTCAATTTCCAGAGCCACTAAGTCTAGTCTGGGTGATTTCCACAGTGTGTGTGTGGAGGAGTAAGTAACCCCCAAACCATCACAAACTGGAGGAAAAAAAAATAGAGAAAAAGAATGTAGTAGCTTTAGAGAGGAAGGAAAAAAACTTGAGTCAGGAACTTGTTGCCCACCTATTTGAGCATTAACCCCTGACAAAACCTGGGGGAAGTTACTGAGCAGGTAAGCTTTTGCTGTGTATTTGGAAGATAGCAAGGAAATGAGCAGCAGCCATCAGGCTGTGTCAACAGTAAACTGTGTGAAAGCTGTGTGAGTGTTTGCTGTTGCAGAGTAACACCCTTAGTGGCTATGGCAGAAATAGTAGTGGGCTTATTTCTTGGCTGCAGTAATGGCTTTTGGCAAAGGTGTTTGTGATACTCTCATTTGCAAACCTCTGGAGCTCCTATGAGGTAGGTGTAACATTGTCCTGCAAAGACAGGCACGGGATAGGACAGATTGACTCTGATGTGGGTCAAGAACGGGCTGCAGGGCTGGGCCCAGAGAGTGGTGGTGAATGGTGCCACATCCAGTTGGCAGCTGGCACTGGTGGTGCTACCCAAGGATCAGTGCTGGGCACAGTCCTATTCGATATCTTTACTGATGATCTGGACCAGGGGATTGAGTCCAGCATCAGTAAGTTTGCAGATGACACCAAGCCAGGAGCAGGTGTGGAGCTGTTAGAGGGTAGGAGAGCCCTGCAGAGGGACCTGGCCAGGCTGGATGGGTGGGCAGAGGCCAATGGGATGAGATTGAACAAGGCCAAGTGCAGGGTTCTGCACTTTGGCCACAACAACCCCAAGCAGCACTGCAGGCTGGGGACAGAGTGGCTGAGAGCAGCCAGGAAGAAAGGGACCTGAGGGTACTGGTAGATAGTAGGTGAACATGAGCCAGCAGTGTGCCCAGGTGGCCAAGAGAGCCAATGGCATCCTGGCCTGCATCAGGAACAGTGTGGCCAGCAGGACAAGGGAGGTTATTCTGCCCCTGTACTCAGCACTGGTCAGGCCACACCTTGAGTGCTGTGTCCAGTTCTGGGCCCCTCAATTCAAGAGAGATGTTGAGGTGCTGGAACATGTCCAGAGAAGGGCAACAAAGCTGGTGAGGGGCCTGGAGCACAGCCCTGTGAGGAGAGGCTGAGGGAGCTGGGGGTGTGCAGCCTGGAGGAGAAGAGGCTCAGGGTTGATTCTGTGTTAAATCTGCTAGGCTGCAAGGCTGTGTAGTGCAGGACTTTGGATAGAGGCTACTTCATGGGGGTTGCACTCAATGATCTCCCAAGTTTCCCTTCCAACCCCTGCCATTGGATTCTACATTTGCTACTACACACTAATGTTTTTGCAGCTGGGGTGACAGAATGTGGTCAAATATCTGAGCAGTGGGTGTCAAGTGGGTGGGCCCAATCTCTTTTCAGTGGTCAGCAGCAGGGCTACAAATTGGAACATAGAAGGTTTCATCTTAACATGGGGAGCAACTTCTTTACAGTGAGGGTGGCAGAGCCCTAGAACAGGCTGCCTGGAGAGGTTGTGGAGTCTCCTTCTCTGGCAGCTCTCAAAACCCTCCTGGATGCATTCCTGTGTGAATTCCCCTGGGTGATTCTGGCAGGGAGGTTGGTCTCAGTGATCTCTGGAGGTCCCTTCCAACCTCTGAGGTGGTCTTTGAGTACACTGACACAAGACACAAAAATATCAGATCATAGAATCAACCAGGTTGGAAGAGACCTCCAAGATCATCCAGTCCAATCTATCACCCAGCCCTAGCCAGTCAACCAGACCATGGCACTAAGTGCCTCATCCAGGCTTTGCTTGAAGACCCCCAGGGACGGTGCCTCCACCACCTCCCTGGGCAGCCCATTCCAATGGGAAGTCACTCTCTCTGTGAAGAACTTCTTCCTAATATCCAGCCTATACCTACCCTGGCACAACTTGAATCAACCAGGTTGGAAGAAACCCCCAAGATGATCCAGTCCAACCTATCCCCCAGCCCTATCCAGTGAACTCGACCAGCTTTGTTGCCCTTAGATGTGCTCAGATATGCTGAAAGGCAGAAGTCCAACTCAATATGGTCAGGATAAACTGGGAAAATGATCTAGAACAAAAAGAGAAAGCTGCTGTTCAGTGGGGATGGCCACGTTTAGGCAGGAAAAAATCCACTGCAACTCTGGAGGGTGAGGAACAAGGAGCTGTGTTCTGGCAAACGATCTGGGGGTGGAGGAGTCACAGTGGTGCGAAAGCTGACAGTGAGCCACTGGTGGTGTACTGCTGCAAAACAGGCAACATACTGCAATGTAGGAGGAGGGTAGCAGTCTGGAAGATACCTGGAGAAATCCTCCTTCTGTTGCTGGCACAAGATGAATCTCAGCTGCAGTATTTTGCTGAGCTTGGGGCAGTAACCTTGGAGGAGGGAAAACTGAGGGAAGTCATTTTGGGAGAGAGAAGCAGGAGCAGTCAAGAGCTGGAATACACAGTGTGCAGGAGTACAGTCAAGAAGCTGCTGGTGCTCAGTCCAGCCAAGAAAAATACCCAAGGGTGTGTGTTTGCCCCTTCAGTTATGTTACATCAATGCTGATGACAGGGAGCAAAGGAATGTGTCATTTCCATGTACGATGGATCAAGGAAAAGAAAAAACTTCCTAATTGTAAGGAGAGTAACATATTGAAGGAGAGCATCTGGGAATGGGGCAGGAGTCTCTGTAGTCTCCCCTGGAAGCTTTGAAGACTGAGTTCAAGTGGCCTGTGTCCTCCATGAAGTTGCTCTCCTGATACAGAAGGTAGTGGAGGCGAAGCTGGGTGACTTTGTAGGCTCCTGTCTGACCTGTTTCTCATGTTGCTGTGATGCTTGACCTGATGAAGCAGGGTTTGTGCTTCCTGTCAGAGCTAAGTGGCCTACTGAACTCTGCAGTGAGGTGGCTTAATGCAAGCATCACCCCATCTGGAGGTGTATGGGGCAACACTTCATCAGGTTTTGGGAACTGTTTTGATGTCATTATAGAATCATAGAATCAACCAGGTTGGAAGAGACCTCCAAGCTCACTCAGTCCAACCTAACACCCAGCCCTAGCCAGTCAACCAGACCATGGCACTAAGTGCCTCATCCAGGCTTTGCTTGAACACCTCCAGGGACGGTGCCTCCACCACCTCCCTGGGCAGCCCATTCCAATGCCAATCACTCTCTCTGACAACAACTTCCTCCTGATATCCAGCCTAGACCTCCCCCAACACAACTGGAGACTGTGTCCCCTTGTTCTGCTTCTGGTTGCCTAGGAGAAGAGACCAACCCCACCTGGCTACAGCCTCCTTTCAGGTAGTTGTAGACAGCAATGAGATCTACCCTGAGCCTCCTCTGCTGCAGGCTGCACACCCCCAGCTCCCTCAGCCTCTAGTTGACTGGCTAGGGCTGGGTGCTAGATTGGACTGGATGATCTTGGAGGTCTCTTCCCACCTGTTTGAGTCTATGATTCTGCTGCTACTGAGCAAGTCTCAGTTTGTGGAAAAGGGAATGAAATGCAGCAAGGACAGATGTTTGCCATTGAGGTAGGACAGGAACCAGACAACCAGGAGACTGGCTGAAGCTTGGTCCTTTTGTACTGGGGTTAATATTCCTTAGGTCACTTAATTTCTTGACACTGTACACGTTTTATCTCGTTCACCTCTGATGGATGTGTGGGTACATGTTTTCCCCTTGGTTTATTCTAAGGAGAAAAGCTTTTCTACACTTACATAGTGAAAACAGATCCCTGTTGCAGTAGAAATGCAATTATAGACCTCTATACCTGGGGAGTTGGCTATAAGCAGAAGATGTAAGAGACCAATTTCTTTTTCATTACTTCCTCACAAAGATAATGTGTTTGGAAAATAAGCCATGAGCTGATTTTCAGACACAGGAGGCAATGCCTGATTCTTTGCTTGGTTAGTTGCTAACTAGTTCAGCCTCAGAATAGCAGGGACCAGGATTGGGAAATAAATCATAGGTAGTATGTGGGCATCAAAATAAAAGCTGTACTGACACTGAAAGCTTCTGGAGGAAGTCTAGGCTGGATGTTAGGAGGAAGTTGTTGGCAGAGAGAGTGATTAGCATTGGAATGGGCTGCCCAGGGAGGTGGTGGAGTCACCTTCCCTGGAGGTGTGGAAGCAAAGCTGTTAGCATGGACCACATGGGCTGCCAAGCAGACTTTTGTCCTCTGTTGTACAGTCCAAGCAGTGCTATTTTCCAGCTGCTGGAGGAGAGGCAGGGCTTTGCTTGAATTCAAATACCATAGCTAAATGCCATTTGGCATGCTGTAACATTTCTGAATGACCTAACAGTTTACCACCTGCTGAAGAATGATGTTTAAAATTCATTGATGGATCATGTTGGTGGTTGCAATTATGACAGGATGTTTTTGTTTTGTTTGGGAGTAAACTGTTGCACTACAAACCCTGCATTCACAGCCTTGGCATTTAGCTGGTGTTTGTACCTTAAACAGCAGATTAAACCCACGGCATATTTCAGTGCTGCTTTTTCCCAGCAACAACTTAATTTCCCAGTGCAATCTAAAAACCTTCTGATCATTCTGTGACATCCTGTAAATAAGCCACCTCTAGAAGGCTGTAGAGAATTTAATAACTGAGGCAGTACACAGGACAGAAAAAGAATGCTGCAGAGACAATGTGCTGCAGCTGAAGGAATGAAACCAGATTAATTAAAAGATCAAATGGAGGAAGGAAAGGGAAGAATGTAAGTTTTAATGGAACTGAAAGGAGGCAGAAAATAAGTGACATGGGAGGGACTTTTCCTAAAGGAAGAGGCATCTCTGAGTGACAGATGAGATTGGGTGGGAAAAGGATGACAGACTCTCAAGAGGAGGAGCTGCAAGAAAAGCTGCAGTAGCCCCAGAGGTGGTGAAGCATGGGATGAAACTGAGCAAAGCGAGGGTCTAAGTGCCAGGAGGACAGGGCTGGCCCCTGGCAGAGGTATCCTGGGCAGCTGCTGAGGGCTGCAGGAGGGAGCAGCCAGCCTTGTTTTCTCTGGGCTTGTGCCAGAGCCCTGGAAAGGCAGCCTGTGGGCAAGAGAAAAGGGTAACAAGCAGCAGCATTTGCAGCTGAGATGTCTTCTCAGAAATGAGGCTGCTACTGGATCCCTTCATCCCCTAGGCAGTAGAGCAGCAGACCCTGATTCTCTCTGTCTCAGAACTGATTTGGCCCTTCCTTGGCCCAGCCCAAGGTCACATCAAGGCTGACATCCATCTGGAGCCAGGGCTGCACAATGCTGTCAGCAGCATACTGCAAAGCCTTGGCTATGTGTGACTGATTATTTCATGTCAGGGGTGGGCAGCAAGCCCCCAGAATGACATTGTGAACTTCATCTTTTAAGAGCATTACTCAAGACTCTGCTGGTTACCAGGGGGTGACATCATTAACAGCAGGAGCAAAGCCTCTGCTGCAGAATGTGGGTACTGGCTACAATGGTTGTTTGCACACAATTTACTGCTGCTGCTTCTTCTTGTTGCTGTAAACCCCACAGATCAACATTATTATGCCATTAGCATGAAGCAGGTCAGTATGGAGCCATAAATGTCTGCATTCAGAGCAAATTACAGTGTGTCACTGGTGCTACATGATCTGGTCCAATGTCACTTTGCTTATGGCTTAGCTCAGCTGAGGAAAAATGACTCTGCAGCGATGAAAAATGAGTAATGAGCTCTCAGACGAGGGAAATGTCTCAACATTCATATCACAGCTGCCAGGGATTTTGCTTTTGGTCGAGTTTGCCCTCAGTTTTGGGGGAAGAGTTCCCCTCCTCTTGGTTGAGAAGGTGGATGACTCCCACAGGGAGGTGTGCGAGACCTTTTCAGACATTCATCTTCGTTGCTCTTGCTTCTCTTGTTGTTTCCTAAGCAGTTTTGCAGTAGGTTTTCTGTTTCTTTGCATTCCAGGCAAAGTTGGTTGAGAGAATCTGTGGTGATTGGAATCTACACTGTTTTTAACTTTGCTGCAGCATTGTGTAGTATTGCTACTAATAATAATTGTAATATTTAATATCAGAAAGTTTATTCTTATTCTCTCTGATATTCCATCTTGCTGTATGTGGTGTAAAATCAGCATAGCTCCAGGATGAGAGAATCACAGAATCAATCAGGGTTGGAAGGGATCACAAGGATCATCTAGTTCCAACCCCCCTGTCATGCCCAGGGACACCCTACCCTAGAGCAGGCTGCCCACAGCCTCATCCAGCCTGGCCTCAAACACCTCCAGCCATGGGGCCTCAACCACCTCCCTGGGCAACCCATCCTAGGCTCTCACCACTCTCCTGCTCAACAACTTCCTCCTCATGTCCAGCCTGAACCTACCCATCTCCAGCTTTGCTCCATTCCCCCCAGTCCTGTCACTCTCTGGTAGCCTAAAAAGTCCCTCCCCAGCTTTTTTGTAGCCCCCTTCAGATCCTGGAAGGCTACAAGAAGGTCACCTGGGAGCCTCCTCTTCTCCAGACTGCACAGCCCCAACTCTTTCAGTCTGTCCTCATAGCAGAGCTGCTGCAGCCTCTGAGCATCCTCCTGGCCATTCTCTGGACACACTCCAGCATCTCCACATCCTTCTTGTAATGGGAGCTCCAGAACTGGATGCAGTACTCCAGGTGGGATCTCAGCAGAGCACAGCAGAGGGGCAGAATCATCTCCCTGGCCCTGCTGGCCACACTTCTCCTGCTACAGCCCAGGCTCTGCTTGGCTTTCTGGGCTGCAAGTGCACACTGCTGGCTCCTGCTGAGCTTCTCGTCCAGCAGCACCCCCAAGTCCCTCTCCTCAGGGCTGCTCTCCAGCCACTCACTGCCCAGCCTGGATTTGTTCAGAGGTACCTCAGAACTGCTTGGATCCATGATTAATATTTAAAGCAGATGACATCTTTTCTATTGGTTTTGCTAATGCATTAGTAAACAGAAAAGCAGGAAAAGAAAAGCTTTCTCTAAAGCCCAGGGAAGAAAAATTAGGACTAGACAAAGCTAAACATGACTAATTACAGAAGTAGAATGCTTACAGGGAACTCCCTTCCCCTCACTGGGATAACTGAAGCTCACTTTTTAAAACAACTTTAATATTCCTTGTATTGAGTATGCAGAAGTAATGCTCTGATCCTTCCCAGCAAGGAAGAGAAAACCACTGTGTTTTGTGAGTCATGGAACAGCATGCACCTGAGTTAGCTGTTGGCAGAGGTGCTGGGAGCATAGCTGCAGTGCTAGCCATGGAGACTGATCAATTCTGTGTGAGATCTGCTACTCCAGCCAAGTGCTTTGCAGCTTGCTACAGGTTTCTGTTTGCATTTTGTCATTTCAGGGCACAGATTTTTTTTCAGCAAATGATTGCCCTTTGGTTGATGCCAGAGGTTTCTGATACTCTGTCAGCCCAGGCTGTCTGTTTGGCTTCAAATTCCTCTAAATATGGAATCATAGAATCGAGCAGCTTGGAAGAGACCTCCAAGATCATCCAGTCCAATCAACCAGACCATGGCACTAAGTGCCTCAGCCAGGCTTTGCTTCAACACCTCCAGGGATGGTGACTCCACCACCTCCCTGGGCAGCCCATTCCAATGCCAATCACTCTCTCTGCCAACAACTTCCTCCTAACATCCAGCCTAGACCTCCCCCAGCACAACTTGAGACTGTGTCCCCCTGTTCTGTTGCTGGCTGCTTGGCAGAAGTGACCAACCCCACCTGACTACAACCTCCCTTCAGGTAGTTGTAGACAGCAATGAGGTCACCCCTGAGCCTTCTCTGCTGCAGGCTGCACACCCCCAGCTCCCTCAGCCTCTCCTCATAGGGTTTGTGTTCCAGGCTCCTCACCAGCTTTGTTGCCCTTCTCTGGACATGTTCCAGCACCTCAACATCTTTCTTGAATTGAGGGGCCCAGAACTGGACACAGCACTCAAGGTGTGGCCTGAGCAGTGCTGAGCATAGGGGCAAAATAACCTCCCTCATCCTACTGGCCACACTGCTCCTGATCCAGGCCAGGATGGGATTGGCTCTCCTGCCCGCCTGGGCACACTGCTGGCTCATCTTCTCTCACCAATTCCCCATTTCTAGTTCATCTTTACAGGAGATAATAAAATTTCTTCTATCATCTCAGAGTTTCTCTGCCATGGCATTGGGCAGCTTCCCACTGGTCCTCTGTGGGTCCACATTGCTGGTGTTGGACCTGCTGAAGGCTCTCTCTAGGCTTACCAGATGCAGGTGTGGTGCAGATGCTGTACAGCTACAATCTCCTAGTGTTACAGCTGCTGCTTTTTAAGAGTATTGCTCCTTCTGGCTACCTGAGCAGCTGTGCTGGGACTGGCACATCTGTGTGTGGTGGCCTCTGGTTGTAATCCTTTGTACAACTGCTACTCTCCCTCCTGTTCCCACAGTGTGTTCTGTGCAGCTCAGCGCAGAATCACAGAAGGTTAGGGACTGGAAGGGACCTCGAAAGCTCATCCAGTCCCACCCCCCTGCCAGAGCAGGATCACCTAGAGCAGATCACACAGCATCACATTCAGGCAGGCCTTGAATATCTCTAGAGAGGGAGACTCCACAACCCCCCAGGGCAGCCTGATCCGATGTGCTTACAGCACCCTGCAGCCTTACTTCTCCAGCTGGTGCTGGGCTGCTGTGGACTTTGTGGGGGTGTGCAGTGGAGTCCTCAAGTTTACAAGGTGTTGGTTCCTCCCTGCTTGTCTTGACTACTAAGCTCTTGTTATTGCTGAATACCCAGGAAGGTGTCCAGAGAAGGGCAGCAAAGCTGGTGAGGGGCCTGGAGCACAGCCCTGTGAGGAGAGGCTGAGGGAGCTGGGGGTGTGCAGCCTGCAGCAGAGGAGGCTCAGGGCAGAGCTCATTGTTGTCTACAACTACCTGAAGGGAGGCTGTAGCCAGGTGGGGTTGGTCTCTTCTGCCAAGCAGCCAGCAACAGAACAAGGGGACACAGTCTCAAGTTGCGTTGGGGGAGGTCTAGGCTGGATGTGAGGAGGAAGTTGTTGTCAGAGAGAGTGATTGGCATTGGAATGGGCTGCCCAGGGTGGTGGTGGAGTTGACTTGCCTGGAGGTGTTGAAGCAAAGCCTGGCTGAGGCACTTAGTGCCATGGCCTGGGTGCTAGGTTGGGCTGGATGACCTTGGAGGTCTCTTCCAACCTGCTTGATTCTATGAAATCGAGCTGCTTTGTTCTAGTGTGTTGTAGTGTGAACTGCATGAGTCTGGTGTTGTACAATGTTTGCTTGTCTCTTGAAGATAATATGTTCAACAGCCCAACACTTGCATCTATTTACATACGGTAATGCTGGCCAGAGGATCACAAAGCCTTTGTGTGGCCCAGGTCTCAGAGCTGGAGGAGTCATTTGCTGTGATTACATGCTCACTGCCACTGAAAGTGAACAGACCCTCTCCATCTTCTCCCAGATTGACAAATTGCTCCTCTGCTCTCTTCCTTGACTTGCACTTTATGACACAGTGCTCCAGCTGTGTCATGTCCTGACACACTGCTTTGCTTTGCTGTGTCCTTCCATCCTTTCATGTGACTGCTCATCTCAGGATGCCATTCCTTAGTTCTGCTGAGACAGTATGGAGATTCCCTCAGGTGAAACCCAGTCTGGAGGAGTGATCTCATCTCTTGGCTGGCTGAGGGAGATGCAGGAGGTACATTTTACCCCTTGCAATCTGCCTAGTTACACAGTGTAAATCATTTCTCACTGCCTGCAATTACTCTTCATTTTCACCCTTTGGCCTTGAGCAAAGCATGTTTAGTTGTGGGCAGAGCCTGAAGTCTTGGTCTTCTACTCCAAAGCACTGTTAGTGTGGTGACAGAGAAACTCTGTGCTGTTTGGTACTTGTACTGGTAACAGTGAGCAAGGTGTTTTCAGCCCCTGTATGAGACCTTCTGCAGGGTCAGGACTGCCCCATATGTGCTGAGCTGCTGACACTGTGTTCAGGCTGCTGTAGCTGACCTCTAGCACCTTGGTGTGGCTCTGGCTAGTTCATAGAGGAGCTCTTCATTGGTATCAATCACAAAGTGATGTGCTAGGATTACTGCTTTGCTTATTTCTTTATTTGCCCAAATAAATATCTGGTCCCAGGTCTTGGACCATCCCCACTGCTCTCTGACATGTGCTGGCTGCCATGAGCACCTTCAAGGTCTGCCAAGCTACATAAGGGGTACTGAGATAAAGGTGATCATCACTTGAATCCTTTTGTCTCCTTGGTCTGAGCATTTTCTGCATGACTCAGCTGGAGTCTTTCAGATGTCCTCAGCTATTTGGTGGATAGATAACCTCATCCTCCCTTGGTGTTCTGCTTCAAATGATTTTAAAGTATTTCATGTAACCTAAGATTGTCTTCTTGGATTGCCTGTGCCTCAGCTGACTTTCTCCTACAAGGGTGTCCTTGCTGAAGCTTTGACATTTGGTTCGATTTACACTTTAGTCTAGAACCTGGCTGGTGTTTGCTGCAGATGGAAGTCAACAGGTGCTGAGGATTGTCATGACTTTGGCCACAACCCCAAGGAGCACTACAGGCTGGGGGCAGAGTGGCTGGAGAGAAGTCAGGCAGAAAGGGACTTGGGGGTACTGGTAGATAGTAGCTGAAGATGAGCCAGCAGTGTGCCCAGGTGGCCAAGAGAGCCAATGGCATCCTGGCCTGCATCAGAAACAGTGTGGCCAGCAGGACAAGGGAGGTTCTTCTGCCCCTGTACTCAGCACTGGTCAGGCCACACCTTGAGTGCTGTGTCCAGTTCTGGGCTCCTCAATTCAAGAGAGATGTTGAGGTGCTGGAAGGTGTCCAGAGAAGGGCGACAAAGCTGGTGAGGAGCCTGGAACACAGCCCTGTGAGGAGAGGCTGAGGGAGCTGGGGGTGTGCAGCTTGCAGAAGAGGAGGCTCAGGGCAGAGCTCATTGCTGTCTACAACTACCTGAAGGGAGGCTGTAGCCAGGTGGGGTTGGTCTCTTCTCCCAGGCAGCCAGCACCAGAACAAGGGGACACAGTCTCAAGTTGTGCCAGGGCAGGTCTAGGCTGGATGTTAGGAGGAAGTTGTTGTCAGAGAGAGTGATTGGCATTGGAATGGGCTGCCCAGGGAGGTGGAGTTGCTGTCCCTGTAGGCATTGAAGGAAAGCCTGGATGAGGCACTCAGTGCCATGGTCTAGTTGATTGGATAGGGCTGGGTGATAGGCTGGACTGGATGATCTTGGAGATGTCTTCCAACCTGGCTGATTCTGTGATGCTATGATTCTGTGAGTCTCAGTATATTTTTCTTCTCTGTGTTTGAGCCTTAGAGCTTTAAGGTCAAGCAGGTCTCTGAACCAAATTTGATTGTATTAAAATCAACTCTGTCCAAGTCAGGCATTTTAATTGTGCTTCTACAGATACTTCTGTCTGGAGAGATAAAATATTAAACACCTAATGAATAATGCAGGTGTCTCACAACACCATGATCTTTGTGTGAGTAAGGAAGTCATAAATTGCCTGGGTATTGAACTGGCACAAGAGTTGCTTTTGTTCCTGTAGTGACAGCTTATGCAGTGACCAGCTGCATGATGTAATGTTGACCACTGTATGTGTTTTCAAAGGAGAAATGGTAGTTCTCCATCTCTCACTGCAGGAGCAGAGCTGCACATTTGTCTGCTCCCTGGCAGCTAATGGAGCTGTGGAAAGCCAAGGTTTAACATGGCTCTGATGCTTGAACATGTCCAGAGAAGGGTGACGAGGCTGGGGAGAGGCCTTGAGCACAGCCCTACGAGGAGAGGCTGAGGGAGCTGGGATTGGTTAGCCTGGAGAAGAGGAGGCTCAGGGGTGGCCTTATTGCTGTCTACAAGTACCTGAGGGGTGGTTGTGGCCAGGAGGAGGTTGCTCTCTTCTCTCAGGTGGCCAGCACCAGAACAAGAGGACACAGCCTCAAGCTGCACCAGGGGAGATTTAGGCTGGAGGTGAGGAGAAAGTTCTTCCCTGAGAGAGTCATTGGGCACTGGAATGGGCTGCCCGGGGAGGTGGTGGAGTCGCCGTCCCTGGAGCTGTTCAAGGCAGGATTGGACGTGGCACTTGGTGCCATGGTCTAGCCTTGAGCTCTGTGGTAAAGGGTTGGACTTGATGATCTGTGAGGTCTCTTCCAACCTTGGTGATACTGTGATTGTGCAAAGGAGACACCAATAGATGCAAACATCCATATGAAATTGCTCCTTGAGCCATGGAAAGAAAACTGAAGGTGCTTTAGGTGAAGATCTGCTGACCTTTGGCTTCTAGACTCTTCCTTTGGGAGTGCAATTCTCCTTTCTCTCTTACCACATGCTGCTGCTGCCTCAGCTGACTCTGCTTTGGTGTGGATTTTTTTGTGACGAGCTCCAGCTGCCTCTATCAATCCCTCCATGCCTTTCCTCCTTCATTTCACTCCCTCTCCTTTCACTCCCCCTGCCTTACTCTCTTCAGTCTGACCACTGGAAGATGTTGCTTTTGCCCCTTAATTATTTTTCCCCCGTGTCCAGGGAAGCTGAATTTCAACCCTTTAATTTTCAACGTTTAGATGGATTTTCATTCCCATTTGCCCTGCTGCTGACTGGGCCCTGACATGGAGCATTTCTTCTTTAAAGAAAAAAAACAGAACCAAACTTTCAGAAGGGAGAATTTCACTTTTTAAATGCATCACCATGGCAACCTCTACAGTGCCTTTCCAAACATAGAAGGTTGCCTTTAAGAAGCATACTCGTCTGAGAGAAAGGTGAGTTTTTACAGCTCCTATCAATGCTCCCAGAGAACAGAACATTTAACAAGGATCACTCAGAGGGACTTTTACATGCAGAAAGGAGAAGTTATATGGTTCTGATGGAGTGGGGTGTTTTTAAGGATGCTGCATGCTAACTAATCAGCACTGGTCAGACCACACCTTGAGTACTGTGTCCAGTTCTGGGCCCCTCAATTCAAGAGAGATGTTGAGGTGCTGGAAGGTGTCCATAGAGGTGCAACAAAGCTGGTGAGGGGCCTGGAACACAAATCCTATGAGGAGAGGCTGAGGGAGCTGGGGGTGTTTAGCCTGGAGAAGAGGAGGCTCAGGGGTGATCTTATTACTGTCTACAACTACCTGAAGGGGCATTGTAGCCAGGTGGGGGGTGGCCTCTTCTCCCAGGCAACCAGCAATAGAACAAGGAGACACGGTCTCAAGTTGTGCCAGGGTAGGTATAGGCTGGATGTTAGGAGGAAGTTCTTCACAGAGAGAGTGATTGGCATTGGAATGGGCTGCCCAGGGAGGTGGTGGAGGCACCATCCCTGGGGGTCTTCAAGAAAAGCCTGGCTGAGGCACTTAGTGCCATGGTCTGGTTGACTGGATAGGGCTGGGTGCTAGGTTGGACTGGATGGTCTTGGAGGTCTCTTCCAACCTGGTTGATTCTATGATTCTATAATGCTGGCTTAAAATAGGCTTGAAGAACTAGATACAGCCTGGCAGTAATGCTTGTGATAAGATTTTACCCGATATCAGCCAGGTGAAAACAGTTAACAGTTTATCAACAGTACTTAAAACATCATTTTCCCCTTTTCCTAAGCCTGGGCTGCCTTTTTGTGGATATTCAGAGTCTTAGTGGGAAATTATTTTTTATAAAGCATAAAAAAAAAAAAAAAGAAAGAAAGTGAGATAAAAGAATAGAGGACGGAGAAAGGAAGTCACTCATGCATGAAAAGAAGAAAGTCCCTCTCACATTATAAGCTGCTGAAATGTGACTTTGGCACTCATCTCTGTGGTGGTCTGATTTTTCTCAGCACTCAGATGGATTGGTGGTGGAGTCGCCGTCCCTGGAGCTGTTCAAGGCAGGATTGGACGTGGCACTTGGTGCCATGGTCTAGCCTTGAGCTCTGTGCTAAAGGGTTGGACTTGATGATCTGTGAGGTCTCTTCCAACCTTGGTGATACTGTGATATTCTGTTTCTGTGTGTATTAGAGGCAATGAGCATGGGATTTGTCTCCCCACTGGAAATTCCCCAGTGCAAATCATGCACATCAGATGGAATCATAGAATCAACCAGGTTGGAAGAGATCTCCAAGATCATCCAGTCCAACCTATCACCAGTGTTCAACCTATCTCAATGTTTTCCCTGCAATAGGAACTCTGGTGGTTTATTCTAAAACTACCAAAACAAGAAGTGGTTTAGAATGAAACTTTCTACCTCTTTAAGAGGCTTGAGATTGGAGAAGGAGCTCACAGCCTGAGAGCCTCAGTCTCTGTGCAGATTTCAGAGGGTGGTAGGGATGCTGATGGACTGGCACATGGCAAAAAACAATGTGGAAAACATCCTGCTGAAATTTCCAGTTGGCTTCACTCAGGTTAAACATCAGGACTCAGGGTGTGGGGGCAATGTTCCTGCACTTTATGTAGAGGAGGTCAGTAGAGGACTTTGCTTCTCCTCTCCTATGCCATCTGTCATTGTAATTGTGAGGTCTTCTCTGCCTGCAGGTGGCTGGCTGAGCCACGCTGCTGATGTCAGGAGTGAGCATGATGGACTTGGGCCATGAGTTCAGCACCTGGGTTCATTCAGCTGGATGGCCACGGTGCATTTCTCTTTCACTGGTCTCATCCCAAGCTTGGAGGAAGCAAGCTGATTCTGCTAGAATTCACAGGACCATAGAAAGCTTTGGGTTGGAAAGGACCTTAAAGGTCATCTGGTTCTAGGCTCCTGGTGTGGGCAGAGACATCTCCCACCAGACCAGGTTGCTAAAGGCCTCATTTAGCCTGGCCTTGTAAATGTCTAGGTTGGGGGCATCCTGGCCTGCATCAGGAACAGTGTGGCCAGTAGGTCAAGGGAGGTTATTCTGCCCCTGTACTCAGCACTGGTCAGACCACACCTTGAGTACTGTGTCCAGTTCTGGGCTCCTCAATTCAAGAAGGATGTTGAGGTGCTGGAGCATGTCCAGAGCAGGGCAACAAAGCTGGTGAGGGGCCTGGAGCACAAACCCTAAGAGGAGAGGCTGAGGGAGCTGGGGGTGTTTAGCCTGGAGAAGAGGAGGCTCAGGAGTGATCTTATTACTGTCTACAACTACCTGAAGGGACATCGTAGCCAGGTGGGGGGTGGCCTCTTCTCCCAGGCAACCAGCAATAGAACAAGGGGACACAGTCTCAAGTTGTGCCAGGGTAGGTATAGGCTGGATATTAGGAAGAAGTTCTTCACAGAGAGAGTGATTGGCATTGGAATGGGCTGCCCAGGGAGGTGGTGGAGGCACCGTCCCTGGGGGTCTTCAAGAAAAGCCTGGATGGGGCACTTAGTGCCATGGTCTGGTTGACTGGCTAGGGCTGGGTGCTAGGTTGACCTGGATGATCTTGGAGGTCTCTTCCAACCTGGCTGCTTCTATGATTCTATGACCACCCTGGGAAAACTGTTTTAGCATCTCACCACTCTCACTGTCAAGAATTTTGTCCTAATATCCAGTCTAAATCTGCCCTCCCCAAGCTTCAATTCATTCCCTCTCATCCTATCACTACAGCCTTTGTAAGAAGTCCTTCCCCAGCTTTCTTGTAGCTTCCTTCAGGTACTGAAAGGCTGTTATAAGGTCTCCCTGGAGCCTTCTTTTCTAAAAGACTGAACAGCCCCAACTGTCTCAGCCTGTCCCCATAGGGCAGGTGCTGCAGCTCTCTGATCATCTCTGTGGCCCTCCTCTGAACCCCCTCCAACAGTTTGAGATGTCTTTGTTATGCTGGAGTTTCCAAGGATGGATGCAGTACTCAGATGGGAACTCTCATTGGGGCTGGGTGATGCCATGAGCATCCCAGAGGTATTTCTCTGTGTGGTGCATGTGTGGAAGGAGCAGATTCAAAAGCACCTCTACAGAGTGTCCCTAAAAAGACATTTCAGAATGTACTGTTAATGCAGCAAGTCATTTAAAGGCGACAGCCTTAAATTCACCTCCTCAACAGTTCAGTTAAAAGTAAAAGCAGTTAAAAATAAGCTCAATCACTGCACTTTCCATGTTATGTAACATCTTTAGGCAAGTTTCACTTTTAGAGCAAAGTTTGCAGGGAAGAAGTTAGTAACACTCATCTGAAGTGCATCCTTTTAAGGCGTCTCTGCCGTCACGCAGGGCTGGTTTTGTTTGGTGTCAAATGTGGGTAAGTAAAAGATTGCCTTTTGGGCTGGAGGATAGGATCTGTGTGATCTGATGGTCTGGGTTGGTTTGGTTTAATATGTCCAGAGTCCTGTTGAGAACATTGTTTTAACCTCCAAAGTCAACTGACAGCTTGGCAGGGCATTCTGGCCAGCGAGCAGCTCAGCCAGCAGTAGGTTTACAAAGCAGCGCTGAGGCGTGGGGACTGTGCCTGCAGGAAAGCTGATAGCAGTGGTTGCAGGCTGAACAAAAATCTTTCCCCCCAAAAAGCAGCAACTGTTGTGAATTACCATGGCCAAGTTTCTGACAAACTGGCTGGAGGACTGCCCTTCTGCAGCTTGTCAGATGTTTTCCTTCCCCAGCACTTCTGATGGATGGGCTTGTAACTAGGTCACAATGCTTCTGGTGGCATCCATCAGCACGTAACAAGATCTAGTGCAGGGTGTTGATGCTGAGAACGCTGGATTTAGGGTTTGCAGCTGTCAAAGGTGCATCTTTATTGTCGTGTTCTTGCAGACAATGTCTGGTCATTTCTATAGAAAGGGTGAACTGCAGCCTTCACAGCCCATAAATAATGGTTGTGGCTTTAAGAAGGGATGAGCTGTGGCATAGTGCAACGGGGGAGAAGGGAACTTTGCTTGGTGCATTTAGACCTTGTCTCTTGTATCAATCAAAAAGAAAGTTCTAAAGTTAAGAAGGGATGAGCTGTGGCATGGTGCAGTGAGGGAGAAGGGAACTTTGCTTGGTGCATTTAGACCTTGGCTCTTGTATCAGTCAGAAAGAAAGGTTTAAAGTTAAGAAGGGCTGAGCTGTGGCATGGTGCAGTGAGGGAGAAGGGAACTTTGCTTGGTGCATTTAGACCTTGGCTCTTGTATCAATCAGAAAGAAAGGTTTAAAGTTAAGAAGGGGTGAGATGTGGCATAGTGCAGTAAGGGAGAAGGGAACTTTGCTTGGTGCATTTAGACCTTGTCTCTTGTATCAATCAAAAAGAAAGTTCTAAAGTTAAGGGATGAGCTGTGGCATAGTGCAGTGAGGGAGAAGGGAACTTTGCTTGGTGCATTTAGACCTTGGCTCCTGTATTAATCAGAAAGAAAGGTTTAAAGTTAAGAAGGGATGAGCTGTGGCATAGTGCAGTAAGGGAGAAGGGAACTTTGGTGCATTTATAGTCCTTGGCTCTTGTATCAAACTAAAAAGAAAGATTTAAGAAGGGATGAGCTGTGGCATAGTTCAGTAAAGGAGAATCACAGAATGAAGCAGGTTGGAAAAGACCTCCAGGATCATTGAATCCAACCTAGCACTGAATCCTTCTGATTAATTAACCCCTGGCACCAAGTCCCTCGTGCAGTCTCCTGTCAGACACCTCCAGGGATGGGCACTCCACCACCTCCCCAGGCAGCCCGTTCCAATCACTCTCTCTGGGAAGAACGTCCTCCTAATGCCCAGCCTGAACCTGCCCTGGCACAGCTTGAGGCTGTGTACCCTTGTTCTGTCCCTGAGTGCCTGGGAGCAGAGCCCAACCCCACCTGGCTACAGCCACCCCTCAAGTAGCTGCAGGCAGCAATGAGGTCAGCCCTGAGCCTCCTCCTCTCCAGGCTGCACACTCCCCAGCTCCCTCAGCCTCTTCTCACAGGGCTGTGCTCCAAGCTCCTCCTCAGCCTTGCTGCCCTGCTCTGGACACCTTCCAGCACCTCAACATCTCTCTTAAACTGAGGAGCCCAGAACTGGACACAGCACTCAAAGTGTGGCAAATGCAGGCTGAAAAGATGCTACAGGGATAGCTGGGGCCAGAGCTGCCACCCCCTGCTTCATGCATTTATAGTCCTTGGCTTTTGTATCAATGTGCTAGTTTGAAGCTAGCTAGAATGTTTTGGTGAGAAGGATTAGATCACAGGCTGTGAAAGAGAAACAAATGGTGATGTCTACTTCACTCATAGGCTTGCTGAGATGTATAAGAACAGGAGTATAAACACAGATAAGGTATTTGCACTTGGGGCACTGCCCGAGCTCTGGGCATTTCTCTCTCTGACCTCAGCTGCTGTCTCTCTGATTAATCCACCTGCTTCCTAACCCCCCTGGCCAACCCTCCATTCTTCCTTGGGGTGCAAGGCAACATCTGGGGTAAGGTTGAGGGGTGGGAGAAGTTGGAAGGGTGGTTGGGAGCCCCTCCTGGGGACTCTGGTTTCTGGGAGGGCTGTTGTGTTTCTGTATTACCTTTTATCTTCTATATTTCTGTGTATAACTATATATACTGTAAATATCTGCTTGTAGATTGTGCTAAGCTGTAAAAATAAGCTTCATTCAATTTCCAGACCCAGCTAAGTCTAGTCTGGGTGATTTACAGAGTTGGGGGTGGGGAGGCAGGTAACACCCAAACCATAACAATCAATCAAAAAGAAAGTTCTAAAATTAAGAAGGGCTGAGCTGTGGCATAGTGCAGTAAGGGAGAAGGGAACTTTGCTTGGTGCATTTATAGTCCTTGGCTCTTGTATCAAACAAAAAGCAAGCAGTCAGGGAATTACCACTTTGCAGGAATGAAAAACTGTTATGGTCTTTGTAGTTGTTGGATGTAAGTTTAGTGTCCAGGAGAGTAATGACTGAACTTTAAGTTGTGGATATTCACAGTAACTAAAGTAACTGCTTTGAGATTATCTTTTTTTAAACTGAAAATTATATCTTAAACATTTTCATAGAATAGCAGAGTCATTTGGCTTGGAAGGGACCTTAAAGATGATCTAATTCCCTCCCCCTTGCCAACAGTTTCATCACCTCCACTAGACCAGGTTGCTCAAAGTGTCATTCTGCACATCCTTAGGATGGGACATGCACAACTTCTCTGGGCAACAGAGTCACAGAATTTCTTAGATTGGAAAAGACCTCCAAGCTCCTTGAGTCCAATCATTAGTTTCACACTGACAAGTTCTTGACCAAACCAAATCCCTCAGCACAACATCTAAGCACTATGAATCGCTATGGTTGGAAGGGACCATCAGGATCATGCAGTCCAACCTTCATCCCAGCGTCCTTCATCACTAGACCACAGCCTCAAGCACCACATCCATTCTCCTCTTAAACACCTCCAGGGATGGTGACTCCAGTGCCTGACTACCTGCTCAGTAAAGAACTTTCTCCCAAGAACCAACCTAAACCTCCCCTGATGCAACTTGAGGCTGTTTGCTCTTGTCCTATCATTAGTTCTGGTGTCTCACCACCCTCAGAATGAAGAACTTCTTCCTTATATCTCTCAGTTTGACGCCATTGGCCCTTGTCCTATCACAAAATACCCTTGTAAAAAGTCCCTCCTCACCTTTTTATAGGCCCCCTTTAGGTACTAGAAGGCTACTCTGAGGTCTCCCTGGAGCCTTCTCTTCTCCGGGCTGAACAGCTCCAACTCTCACAGTCTGCATTCATAGCAGAAGTGCTCCAGCTCTCTGATAATCTTTGTGGCCCTTCTCTGCACTCAGTCCAACAGGTCTATGGGCCCCAGACCTGAACACAGTACTCCAGGTGATGTCTTGGAAGAAGAAGAATCACCTCCCTGCACCTGCTGGTCATGCTTCTTTAAGGGAAAAAAAAAGGCAGTTAGAGAACTGGTAAAGCACCAAATCTATTGAAGGCATTTGGACAGCAACTTTCAGGACTTAAGAACTGCTGACTCAGCGTTGCATTTGGCCTAATACTTACCTTCTTGTGTACTTACCTATAACATGGATTTCTAACTGCAAAACCTGAGAAGAAAACTGAGGAAAGGTTCTGTATTGTTGACAGTGATATTTGCTTTGTCTCAGTTGCTTAGGTTTACTTTTTTAGATGGCCAAGTGGAGGCAAATGATGGGAAAATGCAGTACAAGAAGGATAACATTGACAGTTGCAAAGGCAGAAGCAAAACCAAGCCCTGTTAAAATGGGGAGGTGCTCAAGTCCCCCAGGCGTTCTTGTGGCTCTCCACTGGACTCTTTCCAGCAGGTCTCTCTCTCACCTGAGCTGGGGAGCCCAAAACTGGACAGAGTTATCATTGCCCTTCAGAGTTTCTTGGTCTCCCATCGGCAGTGCAGTCAGAAGTGAAATAGGCAAGAGCTGTGCTGGGTTCAATCCAGGTCAGGGCAAGCTGAGAGCAGCCGGAGGGATCGCTGCGAGGAGCGTGGGTAAGAACATGGCAGGTTTGTGGTTGTTAATTGCCTGGAGTCTGGCCAGGAAGGTAAGGTGACAGATGAGCACAGATTTTCACTGGCATCTGCTGCCTGCTCCAGCTGCCATGCCCTCTGGGGATCACCATCACTTTGTGGCCATTTTGAACGCTTGGCATCATAGACTTCATTACAGCAAAACCCATTCCTTGGGAAGAGAAAGAAGGTGCTGGAAATGAATGGTGCACAAATGCAAGAAAAGAGGTACCCTTGCCTCAAAGTTTCTGGTACACAGGCCTCTGGTAGCCTGTCTTTTCTGTAGAAGAAGCTGATGGTGGACTGGGGTACTTCAGTGAGTGTGGCTGTGGAGGGTGGTACATCTTTGCAGCATGCTGCTTGCCCAGGCTCTGCTAAGGTGTACCACAGCATGCTCTTCTAGCCTGCAAGAAAGCCTCTTCTCCAGGAGGCAGTGAGACATGTCTGAGCCTCTCTCCCTCTTCCATAGGAGGGAGTGGGTGGCTTCTGGACCTCTCTCCAGCTGGGTGCTGGCTTCTCTTCTCCCAGACAACCAGCAACAGAACAAGGGGACACAGTCTCAAGTTGTGCTGGGGGAGGTCTAGGCTGGATGTTGGGAGGAAGTTGTTGGCAGAGAGAGTGATTGGCATTGGAATGGGCTGCCCAGGGAGGTGATGGAGTCACCATCCCTGGAGATGTTGAAGCAAAGCCTGGAAGAGGCACTTAGTGCCATGGTCTAGATGACTGGATAGGGCTGGGTGATAGGTTGGCCTGGATGACCTTGGAGGTCTCTTCCAACCTGGATTGATTCTATATATGAACTCCTGAGGCCACCATGGGCACCAATATGCCCCCAACACTGACCAGTAAGTCACCATCAACTGAAAAGAGCTTTCATATTCACTAAGCTAAGCTCTTCTCTTCATTCATGCCTGAGGAAGACAAGTGGGGTTTCAGACTGCCATGTAGACCATTAAACCAGGACTATTATGATTCTCTCAAGACATTTTCATGACTTCAGGTTATTATCTTGCATCTCTCTGAGTGCACTGCAGGAGCTTTTCAGTCATGCTGGATAACCATTGTTGAGTGCTAGCTGCTTGTAACTTAATAAACTACCTGTGGGGCTATAAAAACAGCTCTCTGGTGATGGGCCTAAGGTAAGCATGATCTTTTTATTCATTAAGACTTTGACAGACTTAAAATAACACTGGTTCTGGATGCATTTGTATCACAGGTCATGTGGCCAGGTTTGTAGGGGAGAAGAAGCTGTTCTGACTTAAAGTGCATTTGCAAGTGCAAACCTGTGTTCCTCTGCAGTTTCATAGAATAGAATCACAGAATCAGTCAGAGTTGGAAGGGACCACAAGGATCATCTAGTTCCAACCCCCTGCCATGGGCAAGGACACCCTATCCTAGATCAGGCAGGACACAGCCTCATCCAGCCTGGCCTTTAAACACCTCCAGGGGTGGGACCTCAACCACCTCCCTGGGCAACCCATTCCAGGGTCTCACCACTCTCGAGCTGAGCAACTTCTTCCTCACATCTACTCTGAATCTCCTTGCCTCCAGCTTTGCTCCATTCCCCCCAGTCCTGTCACTCCATAACAGCCTAAAAAGTCCCTCCCCAGCTTTTTTGTAGCCCCCTTCAGATACTGAAAGGCCACAAGAAGGTCACCTGGGAGCCTCCTCTTCTCCAGACTGCACAGCCCCAACTCTTTCAGTCTGTCCTCATAGCAGAGCTGCTGCAGCCTCTGAGCATCCTCCTGGCCCTGCTCTGGACACACTCCAGCATCTCCACATCCTTCTTGTAATGGGGGCTCCAGAACTGGATGCAGTACTCCAGGTGGGGTCTCACCAGATCAGAGTAGAGGGGCAGAATCACCTCCCTGGCCCTGCTGGCCACACTTCTGCTGCTGCAGCCCAGCCTCTGGTTGGCCCTCTGGGTTCATATAAGAACTCAAACTGATGGCAGCTCAGAGCATAGATCCTAAGAACCCGCAATGACTGGCACGGGGTGAGGCTGCCCTTCTGCTGAAGGAGGGTGATTGGAGAAACAAATGCAGTAGCAAGAAATGCATCTTTGTGAAGATTTGTTTTGCTGATGCTAAAAGGGCTCTACAGTGATGCTCTTACATGAGACCTAGAAAGCAAGTGAAGTGGAAAAAGATACAGAGCAGACAAGAGAGGAATGATGTGATATTGATTCCTGCAGCCTTTGCTTGACATAGAGACCTTGAGCAGGTGGGTTAGGAGAGGGATCTCTGATTCACTGGAGAGTTGCCTGAAGAGCTACCAAATGTGACAGGGAGGCTGAGCCCATCTAAAGTGTCTCAGGCAAGTGAAATTGGAAGGTGAAGAGCAAAACCAGATACATCATTGTGCCACTGTGTAAATCCTTGTTGAAAGCATTGTGCTTCTGTTGCTACTCCTGGAAACTTTCTTAACCTTCATGTCTTCTTTTCCTGAAGGAAGGGGGAAGAGGAGTGGCCAGGGATGAGCTGAGGCATGCAACAGCTTACTGGTGAGGAGCAACAGTGTGAAATCTGCTGCCTAATCCTGAGAAAAGAAGCAACAGAGAAGGAAATATGATAGAGCTCTGTAGCACCGTGAGTGGAATCATAGAATCATAGAGTCAACCAGGTTGGGAGAGACCTCCAAGATCATCCAGGCCAACCTAGCACCCAGCCCTAGCCAGTCAACTAGACCATGACACTAAGTGCCTCATCCAGGCTTTGCTTCAACACCTCCAGGGATGGTGACTCCCCCACCTCCCTGGGCAGCCCATTCCAATGCCAATCACTCTCTCTGCCAACAACTTCCTCCTAACATTCATCCTAGACCTCCCCCAACACAACTTGAGACTGTGTCCCCTTGTTCTGCTGCTGGTTGCCTGGCAGAAGAGGGAGGTAAAGGGATGTGGTCAGCTATTCCTTCCCAGGCTGTGCATTCGAGCTCGGTGGTTTCTTCCCATGGAAAATGATACATGCTGAAAATTTGTGTCAATTCAGAATCCATCTGGACAGAACTTTTTATAGAAAATGGTAAAAAGGGGGAAAAAAAAGTATCATTTTGGGAACAGCTTCTGAAACTTCTACAGTTCTAACAAATCCTGACATCTTTCCAATATTTGGAGGGAGCAAGGTGAAGGCTATGCAAAGCCTCAGAAAACTGACCTTGACAAGAAATTCTTAGAATCACTTGGATTGGAAGGGACCCTAAAGATCATCCAGTTCCAACCCCCTGCCATAGGCAGGGACACCTTCCACTAGACCAGGTTGCTCAAGCCCTCATCCAACCTGGCCTTGAACACCTCCAGGAAGGGATATCCCCAACCTTTCTGGGCAAAAGCTGTTCCAGTGTCTTACCAACCTCACTGGAAACAATTTCTAACCTTTTCAATCTGCTCTCCTCAAACTTCAGTCCATTCCCTCTCATTCTATCACTACAGGCCCTTGTCACCTTTAGTACTGTGTCCAGTTCTGGGCTCCTCAATTCGAGAGAGATGTTGAGGTGCTGGAACATGTCCAGAGAAGGGCAACAAAGCTGGTGAGAGGCCTGGAGCACAGCCCTGTGAGGAGAGGCTGAGGGAGCTGGGGGTGTGCAGCCTGCAGAAGAGGAGGCTCAGGGCAGAGCTCATTGCTGTCTACAACTCCCTGAAGGGAGGCTGTAGCCAGGTGGGGTTGGTCTCTTCTGCCAGGCAAGCAGCAACAGAAGAAGGGGACACAGTCTTGAGTTGTGCTGGGGGAGGTCTAGGCTGGATGTTAGGAGGAAGTTGTTGGCAGAGAGAGTGATTGGCATTGGAATGGGCTGCCCAGGGAGGTGGTGGAGTTGCCTTCCCTGGAGATGTTGAAGCAAAGCCTGGATGAGGCACTTAGTGCCATGGTCTGGTTGACTGGCTAGGGCTGGGTGCTAGGTTGGCCTGGATGATCTTGGAGGTCTCTTCCAACCTGGCTGCTTCTACAGTACTATGTAATTTGCCTGTGTATATACTGCACCTTAAAACCTCTTTTGCTGTTCTCTGCCCATGCTTCTAAAGTGTTTTCTTTTGGCCTTGCTTATCTGTGCCTTGATAACTGTAGGCTTTCCAGAGTGACTTTGCTTGTGGTCCTGTGCCACTGCACTGAGATGTTCTTCCTCACTTATTGGTGTGTGCTCCCCTGTGCTTGCTCTGCTCTGAAAAGGGCCTTGGAGAAAGGGTCTACCTTGGTCTGCTCCTAACACCTTCACATAGGGCTGGAACAGAACAAAAAACCCACATAAAAGAAAGAAACAGCTGGAGTGATTTCTCTCCAGGGTGAGGACTGACACTCTGATAATGCCAAACTGAAAGGACTTAGTGCACCTGGCAGCAGCAGTTTGTTACACCAGACAGGGTCTACAAAGTGGGTCAGGGCACTTGAGGCTAATTAAGCAGTGTCAGCTAATGGATTGTTTGTACAGCTTCCTAACTCTGCAGTGCACTGTTACTGCTTATTCCTGTCCTTCTTGTCTCTGGCTAGAGACAGGCACCTCTGGAAGGAGCCTGGGAATACATGTCTGTACCCTGAAGTGGTGCAGGGTGGAACAGACCTGGAGTTGACTCAAACCTGACAATTGCTACAGGGAGGGGATTTTCCAGGTGGAGAGTGTGATGGTTTGGGTGTTCCCCACCTCCCCCACACACACTTTGGGAATCACCCAGACTAGACTCAGCCAGCTCTGGAAATTGAATGAAGCTTATATTTACAGCTTAGCAGAATGTACAAGCAGATATTTACAATATATACAGTTATAGACAGAAGTATACAAGGTAAAAGGTAATACAGAAACACAACAGCCCTCCCAGAAACCTGAGTCCCCAGGAGGGGCTCCCAACTGCCCTTCCACCTTCTCCCACCCCTCTCAACCTTACCCCAGTCCCAAGGAAGAATGAAGGTTTGGCCAGGGGGGTTAGGAAGCAAAGTGGATTAGTCAAAGAAATGGAGGGTGAGGTCAGAGAGAGAGATGCAGCCCAGAGCTTCCCAGCAGCAGTGAGTTATCTATGTTTTGATTTTTGTTTTTATGCATCTCAGCAAGCCTATGAGTGCAGTAGGCATCACCACTGTTTCCCTTTCACAGCCTGTAATCTAGTTCTTCTCACCAAAACATGCTAGCTAGCTTCAAACTAGCACAGAGAGATGTCTCCATTGCTGGCACAGTACAAGCTGGATAACTGAAGCAAATGCCCTCAGATACCTTGGTAGAGTTACTTCAGAGTAGTGCAGGATCCTGTCTTTCATCCTTGTAGCATCTGACAAGTCAACAAAACAAATATTACCATCACTTAAAAAATGGTACTCAGGCACACTGTAGTGGTTTTTGCTCTTAGTAATTCCTCCCTTCTCTTTCTTCTTTGTGTTTGACTTTATTACTTCCTGACTTGGAAGTACTTTAGTACTTCTCTCATGTGCAGGTTTTATCTGAAGCATTCTAAATGCTTTAGTGTCCTAAGTATGCTTCCACTTTCTAAAAGGCTCAGTGTAAAATAATTTTGCTTTAGAAAAGTGTATCCTAAAGAGACATAGCTGGGAGCAATAGAAGTTAGCCAGAAGCAGGACAGAGAATGCTTTTTCCTGCTGGCAAACTGCACAGCTGAGATGTGTTGGTGGGAAGGGAGTGAAAGTGTTTCTCTCACATGAAACTGCAAACTCTAACAGAAGCTTCAGAGGAGAACAAAAGGGCAGCAAGAAGAGCAACTCCTCATGGAAACAGGGAGCTTGTATGGGGGAAAAGAACTATAAATACAGGTAAAGAAGAGAAAGCTGTGTGAGGATTTGAAAATATAGAGACAGATTTTTTGCTGCATGCAGGAGAAGAGCTGAATGTCCAAACCTCATCCAACTTCAAAACACTGAACTACTCCCAGCTCTTGAATACTTGGTCTGCAGGTGAATGAGCCTTAGCCAGAAGCCAGTCCTCCAAAGTGGACAGTCAGCTGTGGCTACTGGCCAGTATGTGGTTTCTCACTTGCATATGCACTGCAGACCTGGCTCTAAATAGTGCTTGTCATCTGCTGTATTAAGTCAGAGAGAGAGACAGGAGAAGCTCCTGGCTTTTGTCACATCTCTACTGGCTATCAGAGCATGCCAGTGTGCTCCCACCCAGCTACTGAGGCTGCCAAGCTCACTTGAAAATGCCCATGCTGAAGGAACAGGCACAGTAAGAGGTCATGTAGGCAGGCATTCAGCAGCACTGGGATTTTGCTGTCAGCCTGGAGGCAGGAGAAGAGCTCCACCAAATATAAACTCAAGACCCAGCCTGCGTTTTACTGCTGGAGAACCTGGCTTGCTTTCTTGGTGTCCCGTGTGGGTATAGCCATGCTGCAAAAGTAATTGAAGTCATCCTTAAATCCCACACTTGAGGGACCTCTGCCCTGTTTTCTCACATCTCTGACCCACCAAATCAGAATTCATCAGCAGTGTGGGTTGTTGGATAGAGAATAGGGGTAGTTTACTCTAGAGTTTGCTCAGAGCCAAGAGTTCACCAGGGCTTCCTCTCCCACAAGCTACAGGCACTGTTGCCCACAGCTTTCCTACTTCTAATTCCTCCTCCTTTCATCTCTGCATCTGGGGATGTTTTTTCAACTGTCAGTACCTTGTGAAAGAACTTTCACCCACGTGAGAACAAGGTAATCACACACACACACAGTATCACACACAGTATCATCAGGGTTGGAAGAGACCTCACAGATCATCAAGTCCAACCCTATAGAACTAGATTACAGGCTGTGGAAAGAAAACAGTGGTGATGTCTACTTCACTCATAGGCCTGCTGAGAAGTAGAGGAACAAGAAATGAAAACATTTGATAACCACTCTCACTTGGGCTGCTGGCTGAGCTGCACCTTACTCTCTCACCTCACCCTCCATTTTGGACTAATCCACTTTGCTTCCCAACCCCCTGGCAGAACCTCCATTCTTCCTTGGGACTGGGGTAAGGTTGAGATGGGTAGGGGGAAGGTGAAGGGGCGGTTGAGAGCCCCTCCTGGGGACTCAGGTTTCACACAGTATCACAGCTTACTGCAACACTACTCTCTTATGTCCTTTCAGACTTCTAGTTTAACAGAAGAAGCATAAATAACCAGATTTTGGAGCTCCCTCTGAAATGGGTAATTATCTAAGGGCATTTGCAGCTTCTGTGCCTGGTTCTCATGAAAATCATGGCAACTCACTCTCCTTGGCAAGAGAGAGAAGTTTCTTCACATAGGTGAGGAAAATAAACTGCAGTGTCAAGGGAAGTGAGATAAGAAGTCGCCAATACTATGAATATATTGGTGACACACCTTTGCTGTAGCTGATGGTAGCTTTTGAGCACTTCTAAGCATGAATTGTGTCCAAAAAACATTCCATAGAATTCACACTAATGCTGGCATGTTCTCCTTCCTGTAGTATTAGTTTAATAGCAGGGAAGACAGAAGAATAGAAACAAAAGGTTGCCTGGGCAGGCTGGAGAGGAGGACCCAGGCCAATCTCATGAAATTTGACAAGACCAAGTGTAAGGTCCTGCACCTGGGTCAGTGCAATCCCAAGCACAAATCCAGGCTGGGTGGGGAATGGCTGAGAGCAGCACCAAGAAAAAGGCCCTGGGGGTCTGGGGTGATGAAAAGCTCAACCTGAGCCTGCAGTGTGAGTGCAGCCCAGACAGCAACCCTGTGCTGGGCTGCAGCAGGAGCAGTGTGGGCAGCAGGGCAAGGGAGGGGATTCTGCCCCTTGGCTCTGCTCTCCTCACACCCCACCTGGAGTCCTGTGTGCAGTTCTGGAGCCCCCAGCACAAGAAGGACATGGAGTGTTGGAGGCAGTCCAGAGGAGGCCACAAAGATGCTCAGAGGGCTGCAGCAGCTCTGCTATGAGGACAGGCTGCAAGAGTTGAGGCTCTGCAGCCTGGAGAAGTCTTCAAGGAGACCTTCTAGTGGCCTTCCAGTCTCTGAAGGGGACTACAGGAAGGCTGGGAAGGGATTATTGACAAGGTCTTCTAAGGACAGGACAAGGGGTAATGGGTTTAAACTGGCAGAGGGGAGATTGAAACTGGCTGTTAGGAAGAAGTTCTTTGCAGTGAGGGTGGTGAGACAGTGGCACAGGTTGCCCAGGGAGGCTGTGGATGCTCCCTCCCTGGAGATGTTCAAGGCCAGGCTGGATGAAGCCTTGAGCAACCTGTTCTAGTGGGAGGTGTCCCTGCCTGTGGCAGGGGTTTGGAACTGGCTGATCTTTGAGGTCCCTTCCAACCTAAACCATTCCATGATTCCATAACTAGAGGCAAGTCATTGATCTAACATATTTTTTAGGTATCTTCAACCTACAAATGTTGCAGTTCTTAGGGATAACAATCTGGCTGCAGCATCCTTTATTTTGGTGTCTGAAAAAGAAAAGTGCTGTACAAATAGTGTGGGAAGCTGAGTCACAGCTGCACAAGAGTTTGTAGACTGTTTTTGGAAAGTGAAGAAGTGATTTACTTGAACCTCAGAGAAAAAATGTGGCAGTTTCTTTTCAGAACCAGTTCTAAAAATAGCTCATTCATTTCACAAGCAAATGAAAGCACAGCCCTACTGAGATCCAGCCTAGTGAGTGTGTGCCCATGCCAGGCTCATGCTTAGCTCTGGCAGTGCAAGTCACTGTCTGTAAGCTTCAGAGGGATGGTTGCTTTAAATGACCACCACTGGTGATGCTGAAAGGAAACAGTTGTGGTTAATTTGACTGAACAGGTCTGGGTGCTAGGTTGGCCTGGATGATCTTGGAGGTCTCTTCCAACCTGGTTGATTCTATGATAATTGTGCAATATTTTGAGCATCATGAAATTCTACTGATGACAAAAGAGTTGGAAGAGAACCCCAAGATCAACCAGTCCAACCTAGCACCCAGCCCTAGCCAGTCAACCAGACCATGGCACTGAGTGCCTCATCCAGGCTTTGCTTCAACACCTCCAGAGATGGTGCCTCCATCACCTCCCTGGGCAGCCCATTCCAATGCCAATCACTCTCTCTGACAACAACTTCCTCCTAACATCCAGCCTGTACCTCCCCTGGCACAGCTTGAGACTGTGTCCCCTTGTTCTGTTGCTGGGTGCCTGAGAGAAGAGACCAACCCCACCTGGCTACAGCCTCCCTTCAGGTAGCTGTAGACAGCAATGAGGTCTGCCCTGAGCCTCTTCTACTCCAGGCTGCACACCCCCATCTCCCTCAGCCTCTCCTCATAGGGTTTGTGTTCCAGGCCCCTCACCAGCTTTGTTGCCCTTCTCTGGACACCTTCAGTATCTCAACATCTCTCTTGAATTGAGGAGCCCAGAACTGGACACAGCACTCAAGGCATGGCCTGACCAGTGCTGAGTACAGGGGCAGAATAGTTCTTTTTCCTGAAAGGTAGTGCCCACCTTAAGTGTAGCATCTTTTCCATGTGATAAGAATCCTTAACTCTTGTGAATGCTCAGAGTAAAGAAACCATTAATACCAACTTCTAGGCCATCAGTAAGAAAACTGCCACTTAATAGAAACTCTGTCCTCTGAGCTGTGGGGGTTATTTGAAGGGCTGGAAAATAATTCCTCCTGCAGGCCAGCAATGCAGTAAGCCATGACTGTGTTTTAATTGAAATACCTCTTAGTGTGGCTGCCTCTGATGTCTGCAGCACACCAGCAAAAGATCTTCCCATTTTTAATTTTCATGGAAAATTCATGGGCTTTGCAGTTTCCTGAAAGAAAAATACCTACAAATCGAGGCTGTTACAATTTAAACCGTGGTGATTTCTGTCCTCCATTTAAGAAAGATGTTGAGGTGCTTGAACCTGTGCAGAGAAGGGCACCGAGGCTGGTGAGGGGGCTGGAGCACAGGTTAAGGGAGCTGGGGGTATGCAGCCTGGAGAAGAGGAGGCTCAGGGCTGACCTCATTGCTCTCCACAGCTACCTAAGCAACCCCAAGCAGCGCCACAGGCTGTGGACACAGTGGCTGAGAGCAGCCAGGAAGAAAGTGACCTGGGGGTGCTGGTAGAGAGTAGCTGAAGATGAGCCAGCAGTGTGCCCAGGTGGCCAAGAGAGCCAATGGCATCCTGGCCTGCATCAGGAGCAGTGTGGTCAGCAGGACAAGGGAGGTTCTTCTGCCCCTGTACTCAGCACTGCTCAGGCCACACCTTGAGTGCTGTGTCCAGTTCTGGGCTCCTCAATTCAAGAGAGATGTTGAGGTGCTGGAAGGTGTCTGGAGAAGGGCAACAAAGCTGGTGAGGGGCCTGGAGCACAAATCCTATGAGGAGAGGCTGAGGGAGCTGGGCCTGTTTAGCCTGGAGAAGAGGAGGCTCAGGGGTGATCTTATTACTGTCTACAACTACCTGAAGGGAGGCTGTAGCCAGGTGGGGTTGGCCTCTTCTCCCAGGTAACCAGCAATAGAACAAGGGGACACAGTCTCAAGTTGTACCAGGGTAGGTATAGGCTGGATGTTAGGAGAAAGTTCTTCCCAGAGAGAGTGATTGGCATTGGAATGGGCTGCCCAGAGAGGTGGTGGAGGCACCGTCCCTGGAGGTCTTCAGGAATAGCCTGGATGAGGCACTTAGTGCCATGGTCTAGTTGATTGGTTAGGGCTGGGTGCTAGGTTGGACTGGATGATCTTGGAGGTCTCTTCCAACCTGGTTGATTCTATGATTCTAAGGGAGGTTGTAGCCAGGTGGGGGTCAGTCTCTTCTGCCAGACACCCCAGTGCCAGAACAAGAGGACACAACCTCAAACTGCGCCAGGGCAGGTTTAGGCTGGGTGTTAGGAAGAAGTTCTTCACAGCAAGAGTGATTGGCATTGGAATGGGCTGCTTGGGGAGGTGGTGGAGTCACCATCCCTGGAAGTGTTTAACAAGCCTGGATGAGGCACTCAGTGCTATAGTTTAGTTCATTAGGTGTTAGGTGGTAGTTGGGACTCGATGATGATCTTGAAGGTTTTTTTCCAACCTGATTGATTCTGTGATTTTTTTTTTTTTTTGATGATATTTTAGTTATTCCATGCTGGTCTCTTGTATCTAACAGGACTCATTCTCATTCCTGTCAGGTATAAGCTTATCTATTCATGGGGCTGCAAAGCGTGAGCCAATCTGTCAGAGGAGAACTGCAGCGAGCTACCCAGTGTCACCGCGGCCGCCCGCGGACGGGCATCCTTCACTCCCACGAGTCAGAAGGCCAATAAAAATGGAAGCCTCATCTTCTGGATCCAGTATTTCTGGAGTCACTGGTGGAAAAACAAAAACCCATCAGCCAGGTAACAGATTTGCCTTGACAGCTTTTTCACTGTGATGTGCCACGATGTTGTGAAGCTGGTCTTAACAGCATCAGATCATGCTTGCATGGAGATGAGTCCCTTGATCATCAGAGGTATTGATTGATGTCCTGTCTATGCCTGGTATGGTTTTGTCAGTTGTAGATTAAAGAGAGTAACAACAGTTGGGACAGCTGAAAGTGGGAAATAAAAATGTATATTTAATCATTCCCCCCCAAAAAAAAAGAATCTAACACATAGTGGTATCCAAAATGTTACTAAAGAGAGAGCTTTGAGCTGTTGTTGTTTGATACTGCTCCACTTCTATGTATTTAACTCTGATTAAACCTTGAGCTAATGGCAATGCTCTAGAGGCTACAGGCATCCCCAGTGGAACTCACTAATTGGCACTAACGTTTCAGAACAAAGGCACAACCCAGGACGTAAATCAAAGTCTTGCTGCTGGAAAGCAAGGCAGAACTCTAGATCTGGAAAAGATTTTACAGCGTGCATTAAGTGGTTAACAAAATGAAACTTTGGCAAAGAAAGCCTGGATCTCCTGGGAGCCATCAAATCCTAATTGACATCATGAGTTCATTCCTTGTTATGTTAATTGCCACAGCTATTTTAGAGGCATCTTTTCTTGTCACAGGGGAGTGCATTTGTGCTGGCCGTGTTCAGTCAGTCCTCACGGTGAAAAGTAAGCAGCAGATTTATTTCCTCAGCAGACCACATTAAGGTTGTCTATGAAGTAATTTTGTATCTTCTATGTTGGAGATGCTCAATCATTACCCAGCATTGCTGCCTAGAAGAGCTCACGATGCACCTTGTATGCAGCTCTCCAGGTGCTGTGGGACAGTGGCTGCTTGTTTTAAGGCAGGCAGCTCTGTCTGTAAACCCTTAGAGTGCTTTTATTACCTTGAAGCTCTAGGAAATGGCTTCATTTCTGTACAGGCTGAAAACACAGCTTGTTGGTTGCTACACAGGTCTGCTGCCATGAGTTTCACGCACCCATACTATTTAGTCACCAGAGTCTTTGTCAACATAGATTAATTAAGGCTTTAGAGTGACTCATAACCATATGCTTTGTTTATTTCAGTTCCTCTGTTCACTTGTTTGTCCTTCTGTTTGTTCAGCTTCTGTGTTTTTTCCTTTTGAAGCACAGAAATTACTGGTACAGAAATGTTGCTGCTGAAGAGATGTAATCATGACAGCAACGTGTTGGGACAGGGATCTACCTGGGGCAATCCAATGGAAGGCTACAAGGATGGTTAAGGGGCTGGAGCACTGCCTTTTGAGGAAAGGCTGAGAGTTTGGGGGATTGTTAGTCTGGAGAAGGGAAGACTGAGAGGGGGTTTAATAAATAGTTAGAAATATCTGAGGGCTGGGGGTCAAGAAAGAAGGGACAGGCACAGCCTCTGCTCACTTGTGCTCTAGGGTAGGGACAAGGGACAATGGATGTGAATTACAGCACAGAAAGTTCCACCTCAGCTTGAGAAAGAACTTCTTTACTGTAGGGGTCACAGAGCACTGGAACAGGCTGCACAGAGAGGTTGTGGAGTCTCCTTCTCTGGAGACTTTCAGGGCCTGTTTGGATGCATTCTTGTGTGACCTGTGCTAGATTTTGGTCCTGCTCTGGCAGGGGGGTTGGAGTCAGTGATCTGTGGAGGTCCCTTCCAACCCTTAGCATCCTGTGATGTTTAAAGACTGACAAAAAAAAACAAAACCCAAACCCTAAATCACAATTTGTGAGAGAGAGTATCTTGAACATGCCTTATAACTATGCTCATTTTGAGGTGCCAGACTTTGCACAGCTATGTGTTGGTAGAACTGGCCTGTGCTTTAATGTTAAATAATGTACAGACACAGTGTGCAGGTTTCTGATTGAGAAAAGGATCCTTTTTTAGGTAGATTTCTAGGAGTTCCCTAAAATGGAGCTCGTTAGTGAGCATCATTTAGATGATGATTCTCTGAGCAATTCAGGATCACACAATACCAAGTTGGAAGGGGACTTGAAACATCATCTGGTCCAACCTTTCCTGGGAACAGTCTGAGCTAGACAAGCATCTTGTCCAGCTGAATCTTTAGTGCCCCATGTTTGGGAATCCACCACATCCCTGGCAAGACTATTCCAATGCCTTGTTGTTCTGATTAAGAAAGGTTTTCCTTTCGTGTCCAACCAGAATTTCCTCAGCAGTAACTCACCCTGACTGCCTCTCATCTTACTCCTGTGACTCTTCATAAAAAGGGAGTCTCCATCTTCCTTGCAGCCTCCCTTTGTATATTGGGATGTGATGATAAGGTCTGCTCTAAAGCTTCTTTACTCAGGGCTGAGCAAACTCAGCTCCCTCAGCCTTTCCTCCTATGGCAGCTTCCCACTCCATTATTCATATTTGTTGCCCTTCCTTGGACTGTTTTTAGCCTGTTGACATCTTTTTTGTATAGTAGGGACTAGAACACAAGTCCAGGCTGAGGGAGCTGGGGTTGTTCAGCCTGGAGAAGAGGAGGCTCAGGGCTGACCTCATTGCTGTCTACAACTACCTGAAGGAAGCTTGTAGTTAGATGGAGGTTGGTCTCTTCTCCCAGGCACCCAGTGACAGAACAAGAGGACACAGCCTCAAGCTGCACCAGGGCAGGTTTAGGCTGGACTTTAGGAATAAGTTCTTCACAGAAAGAGTGATTGCCATTGGAATGGGCTGCTTGGGAAGGTGGTGGAGTCACCATCCCTGGAAGTATTTAAAAGGACACTGGAGACTTAGTGCCACAGTTTAATTAGGGGGTAGGCTGGAGTTGATGATCTCAGAAGTCTTTTCTAACCTGCTTGATTCTGTGACAAAAACTAAACACAGCAATCCAGATGAAGTCTGAGAAGTGTTGAGTAGTGTGGAATAATGACTTCTTTATCTCTGCTGGTGATGCCCAGGTTGATGCATCCCCTTGGCTTTCTTTGCCACAGCCGCACCCTGACATTGAGTTTGTTGTCCACTGGGATCCCAAGATCCCTTTCCACCAAGTTATGCTGCAGCAAGGTAGATCCTAGCCTGTGCCATAGTTCTGTATTATGTTTTCCCAGGTGCAAGAACTTAAACTCATCCTTGTTGAACTTGGCTTGTTTTATTAGCCCTCTCTCCCAGCCTCTCCAAGGCTCCCTGCAGAGTAGGTCTCTCCCTTCTAAAGTGTCCACTTCTACACTCAGTTTGGTATCATCAGCAAACTTCATCTTGATTTCATTGTCCAGATCACATATGAAGGTATTAAACAGAGATTTAGCTATCAGCACAGTCATATAAAATCAGTTTTATCTATCATATTCTCCTCTCTAGTCAATAACAACAAAGAATATACTTTATATCTTGGTTCAAGGAGAAATTGAGTATTGTGAGCTTCACTGATCTCAGGAGGGGTTAATAGCACTCAGAGCCTTAAAGGCTGCAGAGTTAGATAAATATGTTGCATGACAGTTCCCTTTACCATTTTACAGTGTCATTGTTTCATCTGGAATCAGATCATGGTTGTAAGGTTTGAGTAAGAACAGTATCTTTGTGTCCAAGTTAAATTACAACCATTTCATCTGTGCATAAGTAGAGTCTAGGGAAGATTATGGTCAGGTAGCAATAGTAACCAGAGCTACCCTAAGAGAAAAAATTAATTTCAATCTAAACCCATGCATTATTCATTCGTAGCCTCCAGTCAACAGCTGTAGTTCCATAAATAATTAGCCTAATACACTACCTGCCCAGTGAGAGAAGCTCATCTAAGGCTTTAGAATCACAGAATCAACCAGGTTGGAAGAGACCTCCAAGATCATCAAGTCCAACCTAGCACCCAGCCCTAGCCAGTCAACCAGACCATGGCACTAAGTGCCTCATCCAGGCTTTGCTTCAACACCTCCAAGGATGGTGACTCCACCACCTCCCTGGGCAGCCCATTCCAATGCCAATCACTCTCTCTGCCAACAACTGTTGTGGTTCTTGAAACTGGCAATGAAAATTAAAGCCAAAAGAAAAAAAAAGTATGTTTAATGAGCTTAGTCACAACTTAATGAACTTTGAATCATCAAGGAAGCTAGAACTGAGCACTTCAAAAATGATAATTTACTTTACAAAGATATTCTTCTCTCATCAGAAAATGTGCACGTGCTTGTCAGCATTTGATTGTGAATAGTCCTTAGGATATCTGTCTTAGTTAGATGTGATTTGTTGGTTAAATCACATTCTCTTATCTTTGCTGTCTGGCAGGATGCACAACATCCATCTCTTTCAGATTTAAATATATGTATGTATATGTATATATAGTTCTGCAAATAATTCTGCCAGAAAGCTCTGTCATGCAAGTATTTCTTGGCAGCAAATTCATGTATGAAGTGGGAATGGCTGATTTAACTCCCCTGAACTACAGGGTTCTGCACTTTGGCCACAGCAACCCCAAGCAGCGCCACAGGCTGTGAACACAGTGGCTGAGAGCAGCCAGAAAGAAAGTGACCTGGGGGTGCTGGTAGAGAGTAGCTGAAGATGAGGCAGCAGTGTGCCCAGGTGGCCAAGAGAGCCAATGGCATCCTGGCCTGCATCAGGAACAGTGTGGCCAGCAGGACAAGGGAGGTTATTCTGCCCCTGTACTCAGCACTGCTCAGGCCACACCTTGAGTGCTGTGTCCAGTTCTGGGCTCCTCAATTCAAGAGAGATGTTGAGGTGCTGGAATGTGTCTGGAGAAGGGCAGCAAAGCTGGTGAGGGGCCTGGAACACAAACCCTATGAGGAGAGGCTGAGGGAGCTGGGGGTGTGCAGCCTGGAGTAGAAGAGGCTCAGGGCAGAGCTCATTGCTGTCTACAACTACCTGAAGGGAGGCTGTAGCCAGCTGGGGTTGGTCTCTTCTCCCAGACAACCAGCAACAGAAGAAGGGGACACAGTCTCAAGTTGTGCTGGGGGAGGTCTAGGCTGGATGTTAGGAGGAAGTTGTTGTCAGAGAGAGTGATTGGCATTGGAATGGGCTGCCCAGGGAGGTCGTGTAGTCGCCATCTCTGGAGGTGTTGAAGCCAAGCCTGGCTGAGGCACTTAGTGCCATGGTCTGGTTGACTGGGTAGGGCTGGGTGCTAGGTTGGCCTGGATGATCTTGGAGGTCTCTTCCAACCTGGCTGATTCTGTGATTCTATGAACATTTGAATTTGTGCTAGCAATAGTGCTGTTACCTCACTTGTTTGACATGAAAGCAGTAGACATTTCCAATGTATCTTCTGCTGGGTGTACACAGAATTTCCTCCCATGTGGAATGAAGCATGGAAAAAAGCAAGCAGAATTGAAAAAAACTTTTACTCTTCCCTTCATTAAGCTAATTTTCCCATTGCAAAAAAACCATATTTGCAAGCAATGTCACTGTGGAGAAGGGACATTAATGTCAAAGAAACATCTGCATCAAAAGAAGTGTGCCCAGCAGACTGCCTGGGGAGGTCGTGGATGCCCCCTCCCTGAAAGTGCTCAAACCCAGGCCACATAGGGCCTTGAGCATCCTGGTCTAGTGGAAGGTGTCCCTGCCCATAGCAGGGGGGTTGGCAATAGATGATCTATAAGGTCCTTTCCAACCCAATCCATTCTATGGATCTATGAAACCAGGCTGCACACTTAACTTTTCTCTTTGTTTGCAGCCTGTGCTCGAAACAATGCACATTTAATGCATCAAACAAAACTTCTCCCACGTTTGTACCTCAAGCATGAGCTGGGAGCATATCCTGCTGAGCACACAGTTGATTCTCCTGTCTACAGATGCTCTGCAGAGCTCCTAATGACAAGAACAGTTTGCCTCTGTTGCAGTGAGGACCTTCTGTCACTGAGCTGAGTGACAGGTTGTCACATGGTGATTATGCAGTGCCTTGAACTTAAAAACTCAACTGGCTAACAGATGATGCAGAGCCTGAAATCTTCTCTCTTTGCTTAGCCATTCAGCCCATTTCATTCATCATTTTGCAAAAGCCACTTTGAGCATTCCTGTTCTTAACCTAATGTCTCCCAAATTTTGCAAGCACTGTGCTGAGAAAGAAAGAAGATGAAAATATATAAGAGAACAGGACACTCCCTGCTGTTTTCCAAAGCTCTCTTGTTTCATTTAAAAACAGTCTATTCAGAAAGAAATTTGCATCCTTCTGTATTTGATTTGATGATCTCCAGAGGTCCCTTCCAACCTCTACCTTTCTATGATCCTATTTGTGCTGTACATGACACATACAAGCACTGATCCTACCTGGGGCCTGTGCATGCTCTCAGTAAGGGGCTTAAAAACCCATATTAGTTATTTTAAGTGATGGCTTTGAGAGTGTTCTGTTTCTCTGCAGTGTGTATTTTTAACCTCACCTGTTTTCAAAGCCTGCTTTTCTTCCCTTTCTGCTTTGATCAGTCTCCTATCCTCTGTTGCAAAGTGATCTTGCATCTGCTCCTGCAATCAGTTACGTATGGTTACTTTCAAATCAGGATGCCTTCCCTCCAGATTTTGGCTGCCAAAGCTGTTGCTGCTTTCCTACATGCAGTTGCCTCATGAGGACTGCAAAATGCCACTCTGTGGATGTACTTTGGGCTGCCCAGGGAGGTGGTGGAGTCACATCCCTGGAGGTGTTCAAGAAAAGCCTGGATGAGGCACTTAGTGCCATGGTCTGGTTGACTGGCTAGGGCTGGGTGCTAGGTTGGCCTGGATGAGCTTGGAGGTCTCTTCCATGCTGGTTGATTCTATCATTGTGCCATGGTCTGGTTGACTGGTTAGGGCTGGGTGCTAGGTTGGACTGGATGATCTTGGAGGTCTCTTCCATGCTGGTAGATTCTATCATTGTGCCATGGTCTAGATGACTGGCTAGGGCTGGGTGCTAGGTTGGCCTGGATGATCTTGGAGGTCTCTTCCATGCTGGTAGATTCTATCATTGTGCCATGGTCTGGTTGACTGGCTAGGGCTGGGTGCTAGGTTGGCCTGCATGATCTTGCAGGTCTCTTCCATGCTGGTAGATTCTATCATTGTGCCATGGTCTGGTTGACTGGCTAGGGCTGGGTGCTAGGTTGGCCTGCATGATCTTGCAGGTCTCTTCCATGCTGGTTGCTTCTATGATTCTTCATTCCCTTCCCCCTTCTCCTCTCAAGAGAAAACATGCCCAAAGCAGGATCAAGCAGCCAGGTGTTGCTTGGCACCGGTGTCACAGATCCTAAAGCAAGGTTTTGATGTCCTGAGACCAGGGTACCATCATTTTCTTTATAACTGCTGAGAAAATCCTTGACCACTTCAGCTCTTGCTGAAGAAAACAGGCAACATATACACATTTTTGCCATGCTTCTGAGGAAGTGATGAGCCATTTGAAAGATGGTTTATTATTCAAGATGCAATGAGAGAGACTTTGAATAATCAGTTATTATACTGCTGCAATGCTTGACTGGAAAATGTGGCTTTTTCTTAGCTCTGTTGTTCTTGCTTCAAGGCAACTTAGTATTACATAAGCCTCTATTTCTAATGTAAAATGAGTTCCATCTATTCCAAGGAAAGTTGTGCAGGTAGATTGTCAGGAGATGGAACAAGCTGGCTTCTGCTTTGCCACAGATGCTTTTAAGATCAGAAAAGGGATTTGACTCTAACAGGGCTATGCAGCAATATGAATTTCCACAAAAGGGTTTTTTTCCAGTCCAAAAGCTAACAAAGCTTCTTCCCTGTCACCCAGCCTTCTGCTTCCTTCTGAAACCACAAAATGAAGGCAGACCTTTTAGAGTTAGTAATACAAAAGAGAAAAAGGGGAGGCTGTGTCTGTGTGCCTCCTGGGGGAGTTGATGGTGCACAGATGAGTGCATCCAAGCATGGGAACTCACTAGAAGTTCCAACCAGTGTAATGTGCTGTGGTGCCAAACAAGCCCCACAGAGCTGCACTAAAGTCACTGCTTGCAGCAGGTATAAGAGCAGCAGCAAAGGAAAGGTGGCATCATTTTTTGGAGAGAACTCCCTTTGGGCTGTGCAGGCAGCTGCTCTTCATTGTGTCTCGAGTAGCTGAATATCTAGGAAATCAGAAGTGTCCTCTGTGTGCTCCACAGAGGCCCAATATTTGCTAGACCCATCCTAGGGGGATGCAGTTCTGCACCATGCTAAGCTTCAGAGGTCCAATGTTTGCTAGACCCATCCTTGAGGGATGCAGTTCTGTGCCATGCTAAGCTTCAGAGGTGCAATATTTGCTAGACCCATCCTTGGGGAATGCAGTTCTGTGCCATGCTAAGCTTCAGAGGTGCAATATTTGCTAGACCCATCCTTGGGGGATGCAGTTCTGCACCATGCTAAGCTTCAGAGGCCCAATATTTGCTAGACCCATCCTTGAGGGATGCAGTTGTGTGCCATGCTAAGCTTCAGAGGCCAAATATTTGCTAGACCCATCCTTGGGGGATGTAGTTCTGTGCCATGCTAAGCTTCAGAGGCCCTGGGGAGATGGTGGAGTCGCTGTCCCTGGAGCTGTTCAAGGCAGGATTGGACGTGGCACTTGGTGCCATGGTCTAGCCTTGAGCTCTGTGGTAAAGGGTTGGACTTGATGATCTGTGAGGTCTCTTCCAACCCTGATGATACTGTGATACTGTAATATTTGCTAGACCCATCCTTGGGGGATGGAGTTCTGTGCCATGCTAAGCTTCAGAGGCCCAATATTTGCTAGATCCCTCCTCGGAGGATGCAGTTCTGTGCCATGCTAAGCTTCAGAGGTGCAATATTTGCTAGACCCATCCTTGGGGGATGCAGTTCTGTGCCATGCTGAGCTTCAGGGGCCCAATGGAGCACAAAGTATGTGCATTTTTGAGGTCTTCATTACTGATAACATGCAGGGTACTTAAAACAAAAAGACCAAAGGGAGGTGGCACTGAAGTTTGTTACTTAATCTCAACCTTGCTTTAGCAATGCACCTAGCGCAGGAAAGGAATTCAGCTCCTGTTGGACTGATGGCATTAAGTGGTAACCTGCACTTTGATGAAACAAAGAAGTTTATTTCAGGGTCACCAAAACTGCAAATACCTTCAAGGTCTTTTGTGCTGCCAGAACACTCAAAAATTATGATCCTTGGCTATTTGGATGTTCTCCTACTGCCTTGTGAAGGCAACTCAGTTTAATGCCAATTACTGAAAGTGATCTGTCTTGGGTAGACATTCCCTGTGAACAGCCCAAAACCAGTTTGTGCATTTTAATGGCTCTTTTAGCAGCCCTTGGTACTTCCAGGAGGTTGCAGAGCTGTATAAGGCCAGCTACACAAATGTCTGAGGCAGGAGTTTTGCACAGTGTATAAATATTACCTTCATTCTTCAGCTCCAATTTGTAACTGAATGATTACATTCATCTTAGTGTCTCCCTAATTAGGTCTCCACACCCCTAGACTGATAGAGACTGGAACTATGTCCCCTCCCTATGATAGACTAGGATGGGATTTACTGCTCCATGTTTTGTTTCTGTACAGGAAGGTTTGTTTTGTAGAGTCAGCATGATAGCTCTTACCAAAAACTAAAGAAAGGTTTTGTGGTGACAGTGAAATTCTGGACTTAACACCCAGATTAGGGCCATGGTGATGGCACTGTAGCCAAGGAGCAGGACCACTGACTCATGAGAGCTGCAAATGAGAAGTAAGCATGGGAGGAAAGAATGTGGTGGTTACCTGTTAGCTGCAAAGTGACAGGAATAGACTTGTAGAGGAAAGGGGCATTGGTAGGCATCAATCACCATCATCTAGATGAAATCTCCAAGAATCAACCAGGTTGGAAGAGACCTCCAAGACCATCCAGTCCAACCTAGCACCCAGCCCTTTCCAATCAACCAGACATTGACACTGAGTGCCTCATCCAGGCTTTTTTTTGAACACCTCCAGGAAATGTATAAATGTCTGAAAGCTCTAAGGGGCAGACTGGGAACAGAATGAATGTGCCCTGTTCATATCTACTGTCAGAAATAGGATCCCTCTCCTCATGGACATTTGTTCTGCTATCCTGCTTTCAGGATAACCATTTTCACATCCCCTGCCTCAGTCATCTCAGGAGAGTGAAAGTTCCTAAAATGGTTTAGCTGCTGGTACATTTTGCAGGAATTAATTACCAGGATGTGTTCAGATCATGAAGACAGTGATGGGCTACAGCATGATGTGAGTCTGTATAATTGGTTGCTACATTAAAATCCACCTGGAAGAGACATCTGGTAGCTTGTAAAAGCTTGATGCCTCATGTTGTAATGAAATAATACTTTGGTAGCCTGAGTTTATCTACTAGGTCATGCCTCTTATCCCCAAGCAGTCAACTTCTCTGATCAGTGAACTGCTGATTTGAGAAGCTTTTTGCAGTGAACAGACTATTCAGCAAATGTTTTCTTCCTCTCTGTGATGGTTTGGGTGTTACCTGCCCCCCCACTCTTATGAAATCACCCAGACTAGACTCAGCCAAGCTGGAAGTTAAGGAATGAAGCTTTATATTTACAGCTTAGCTCAATATACAAGCAGGTATTTGCAATCTATGCAGCTATGGACAGAAATACACAAGTTAAAGGCAATACAGAAACAGCCCTCCCAGAAACCAGAGTCCCCAGGAGGGGCTCCCAACCACCCTTCCACCTCCTTTCCACCCCTCTACCTTATCCCAGAGTTTGCCTTACATTCAAGGTGAGTTTGGAGAATTGGCTAAGGGGATTAGGAAGCAGAAGGATTAGTTACACAGACAGCAGGTTAGAGAGAAAAGGGAGGCAGCCCAAGCCAGAGAACAACTCTGGTATCTATGTGTGTGTCCTTGTTTCTATACATCTCAGCAAGCCTATGAGTGAAGCAGACATCAGCATTGTTTCCTTTTCACAGCCTGTAACCTAATTCTTCCCACCAAAACATTCCAGCTAGCTTCAAGCTAGCACACTCTCCCCTTTAAAATTGCCTGTTAACAGCTCCTGATATCGTTGAGGGTAGATGGTAACTAAGAGATGTATCAGTCAGAAGCAGTTAGGTTTGTCAAGCATGGACAAGTGGTTGAACATAGGCAATAGTGATCTTTGCTTGCTGCAAGCACACATCTAAAATCACAGCTAAGAGGAGGTGGAACTAAGAAGACAGTCATTCTTGCTGTTGTTTTCAGATAAATGAGAGTAATAGGAAACAGACTGAATTGTTTGGTTCATTTAGATCTCAGATGTCTTTCTAGACTCTTATTTGCAGCCCACAGCTCTGCAGAAGTGTCTCTGCCTAGTTACACGCTGTGGCTTTGTGCCATTTTCAGACTCCCCTGTGCATTTCTGTTCCAGGCATTGTGGCACTTGAAAAGAATATCTTTGTTCCCAGTAGGAGGCCATACATTTTGGTGCCCTGTCTGTACTATGAGTGAAGAAAAGTGCTTCCAGAGGCTTGTTGTGCAACACTGTCCCTCTGCTACTTGTGTAAGGATCTGCAGAGGGGTACATGGAGACAGGTCATTGGAAATATTAAGCACAGGAATATGAGACATGATATGCTTGGGGCTTCTGTGTGGCCATTTGGGTCATTCCAGCTCTCAGAATATTGAGGCTTCCTTCTGAGCATGGGTGGAAAATGAAGGAGTCCAGTTTGGGTGCTTGTCCACATGGGAGATGGGATTATCAGGTTTCTTCTGAGCTTGCTGTTCAAGAGATGCATCACTCTGGATGGTAATAGTACAGTGTTGGTGGATTTGACTGTTCTCATGACCACAGTTCTTTCTGGATGGTGATTGAGTTAGAAATGCAGGAATTAAGAGCTAGCAGGACCCTGTCCTCGTATCCAGGTGTTGAGGCTGTTTGGGCAGTAGAGGGCATTTTTAGTGTATGGCTTTGCACAAGGGCTGTCCATCCATTTGGCATGGAGTTCTCCATGGAAAGGGCACACATAGCATGAGAAAGGCCAAGCATGTAGGACTTGTGCCCATGTGGCCAAGAGAGCCAATGGCAGCCTGGGGTGCATCAGGAAAAGTGTGTCCAGCAGATCTAGAGGGGTCTTCTCCCCCACTACTCTGCCCTAGTGAGACCACATCCGGAATACTGTGTCCAGTTTTGGGCTCCCAAGTTCAGGAGAGACTGGGACCTGCTGGGAAGAGTCCAGTGGAGAGCCACAAGGGTAACTGGGGAACTTGAGCATCTCCCCTACAAAGAGAGACTGAGAGCCCTGGGGGCTGTTTAGTCTGCAGAAGAGAAGACTGAGAGAAGATAAACATAAACAAATATCAGAGGGGTGAGTGTCAAGTGGATGAGGTCAAACTCTTTTTGGTGGTCAGCAGCCAAGGAGTAACAGCTACAAACTGGAACAGAGAAGGTTTCACCTCATCATGAGGAGAAACTTCTTTACAGTGAGAGTGACAGAGCCCTGGAACAGGCTGTTCTGAGAGGTTGTGGAGTCTCCTTCTCTGGAGACTTCCAAAATCTGCCTGGATGTATTCCTGTGTGAACTGCTCTAGGGGGTCCTGCCTTGGCAGGGAGGTTGGACTCAGTGATCTCTGGAGCTCCCTTCCAACCTACCTCTAAAGTTCTGTGATTTTGTGGCTTCCCACCTGTCTGTAATGAATTGGCTGAGTGGAATTCTCTGTGTCTGGTGCCAGTCAGGGTTTGATGGGAGGGGAGAATGGACACCATTTGCTTTCAAAATATTGGAGTCTGTGATAAGATTAGTTGTATTGAGTGCTTAGAACTCTCCCTTTCACCACTGCTGCTTCTGGAAGATAAGAAAAGAGTTGATATTAACATAATTAAAAGCATGTCATGCTTTAAAGAGTGTTGCAAAACAAAAGGAAGCTATTTTCAGTTGCCTTGCAAAAATAATTGCAGTATTGTTGTTACCATACCCTTGACATGACCATGGGCAGAGACACCTATCAAGGCAGGTTCTTCATGCTAAGAAGAATGATTTGGGGGGTTGACCTTTTCTTTGTTCTTTGTTTTCCTAACCCTCATTATGGAAAATTAAGTTAGCTCTGTGTGTTTACTCCAACAATGTTCAAAACTAAAGAGGCCTTTTTTCCCCCTTTAACACTCAGGTTTTGATTCTCAGACACTAAAATGCAGGCATCATTTATCCATAATCAGTGAAACTATGAAGCTAAATGGTGTTTTCTACCTAGTGGGAGATGTTATTAGATCCTGGGCTGCATTGAGAGAAATGTCAAGGGTCAAGGGAGGTGATTCTCCCCCTCTACTCTACTCTAGTGAGACCTCACCTGGAGTACTGCATCCAGTTCTGGAGCCCTCATTACAAGAAGGATGTGGACATAGTGGAGTGTGTCCAGAGAAGGGCCACTGGGATGCTCAGAGGGCTGCAGCAGCTCTGCTGTGAGGACAGACTGAAAGGGAGTTCAGGCTATTGGAGTGAAAGGCCTGGAACACAAACCCTATGAGGAGAGGCTGAGGGAGCTGGGGTTGTTTATCTTGGAGGCTCAGGGGTGACCTCACTGCTGTCTACAACTACCTGAAGGGAGGCTGTAGCCAGGTGGGGTTGGTCTCTTCTGCCAGTCAAGCAGCAACAGAACAAGGGGACACAGTCTCAAGTTGTGCCAGGGCAGGTCTGGGCTGGATGTTAGGAGGAAGTTGTTGGCAGAGAGAGTGATTGGCATTGGAATGGGCTGCCCAGGGAGGTGGTGGAGGCACCGTGCCTGGAGGTCTTCAAGAAAAGACTCTATGGGGCACTTAGTGCCATGGTCTAGTTGACTGCATAGGGCTGGGTGCTAGGTTGGACTGGATGATCTTGGAGGTCTCTTCCAACCTGGTTGGTTCTACGAGTCTACAATTCTATGTTCAGGCTGCAGAAGAGGAGGCTCCCAGGTGACCTTCCTGTAGCCTTTCAGTATCTGAAGGAAGTCTACAAAAAAGCTGGGGAGGGACTTTTTAGGCTATTGGGGAGTGACAGGACTAGGGGGAATGGAGCAAAGCTGAAGATGGGCAGGTTCAGGCTGGACATGAGGAGGAAGTTGTTGAGCATGAGAGTGGTGAGAGCCTGGAATGGGTTGCCCAGGGAGGTGCTTGAGGCCCCATGGCTGGAGGTGTTTAAGGCCAGGCTGGATGAGGCTGTGGCCAGCCTGATCTAGGGTAGGGTGTCCATGGGCATGGCAGGGGGGTTGGAACTGGCTGATCCTTGTGGTCCCTTCCAACCCTGACTGATTCCAATGACAGGGCAAGGGGCAATAGGTGGAAGTTGAATCAGGAAGTTTTGTGTAAACAGGAAGAGGATTTTTTTCCCTGTGAGGGTGACAGAGCACTGGAACAGGCTGCCCAAGGGGGTTGTGGAGTCTCCCTCTCTGGAGATCTTCAAAACCTGCCAGGAGATGTTCCTGTCTGATCTGGTATAGGTGCTCCTGCTCTGGCAGGGGTTTGGACTAGGTGATCCTTTAAGGTCCCTTCCAGCCCCTGGTGTTCTGTGAGTCTGTGGTTCCTAGTCCTCTCAGAAGCCAGCAGAAAGTGTGCCTGCAGGGGTGATTCTTTACCCCACATTGACTTGGTTTTGCCTTCAGTGAAAGGGCTACCCTGTGCAACAGATTTCTGCTTGCTTTAAAGCAGCTCTGGTGAAAAGGAGCAACCTATCTGGAGAAACTACAGGCAATACTTAACACAGCAAAACAAAAATTCTCGTGTTAGAATTGTATTTGCTTTAGCTAAACATTGCCCTGAGCATCTACCCTTGCTGCTCATATTTAATGTCCAAGCTAAAGCACAGCCATGCTGCAAGCATCTGTTTGCTGCCAGGATGAGTTTTTAGAACTAAATCAGGAATAAGCTCACTTTACTGATAGGAATCTCTGGCTTGCTGCTTTTTCAGAAAGAGCCTTTGAAGCAGTGAATTTCTCTCTACAGAGACTTCTAGATCTGGAGACAAAACATTTGTTTTCCCCTGCTGAGTTAATTGGGAATAAGAGAGGGCAAAGAAAAGGGACTGAGGTTTCAGAAAGCAACCAAGGCAAGTGTTTCTATTCTGATCAGTGAGCATAACCTAAGTGGTAAGACTCTTCAAAAGGCCCAGGCTGCCTTAGTGAATTGCAAAGATCAGCTCTCACATGTTCATTAAAAACATGGAGTAAATGTCAGGCTTTTAGTGTGCAACAAGGAACAGCAGGACTTGTTCCATCAGCTTTGTTTTAGATGCTTTACTTTGATGCTAAATACTAAAACTTGTGTTCTGTGGACCCAAGTGCTCATTCTCCATTTCAGACCACAGTGTGAGGGTTATCCACCTCCAGATGTGGGTTTGCACACCACAGTGTGAGGGTTATCCACCTCCAGATGTGGCTTTGCACACCACAGTGTGAGGGTTATCCACCTCCAGATGTGGCTTTGCATACCACAGTGTGAGGGTTATCCACCTCCAGATGTGGCTTTGCACTCCACAATGTGAGGGTTATCCACCTCCAGATGTGGCTTTGCACACCACAGTGTGAGGGTTATCCACCTCCAGATGTGGCTTTGCACACCACAATGTGAGGGTTATCCACCTCCAGATGTGTCTTTGCACACCACAGTATGAGGGTTATCCACCTCCAGATGTGGCTTTGCACACCACAGTGTGAGGGTTATCCACCTCCAGATGTGGCTTTGCACACCACAATGTGAGGGTTATCCACCTCCAGATGTGGCTTTGCACACCACAATGTGAGGGTTATCCACCTCCAGATGTGGCTTTGCACACCACAGTATCATAGTATCATCAGGGTTGGAAGAGACCTCACAGATCATCGAGTCCAACCCTTTAGTTATCCACCTCCAGATGTGGCTTTGCACACCACAGTGTGAGGGTTATCCACCTCCAGATGTGGCTTTGCACACCACAGTGTGAGGGTTATCCACCTCCAGATGTGGGTTTGCGCACCACAATGTGAGGGTTATCCACCTCCAGATGTGGCTTTGCACACCACAGTGTGAGGGTTATCCACCTCCAGATGTGGCTATGCACACCACAGTGTGAGGGTTATCCACCTCCAGATGTGGCTTTGCACACCACAGCATGTTTCTATAAATAGGCAGGTTTTCCAGATGTTTACTGTGCAAGAAAAATAGACCTTTGCTTGTAAAGGCTTACAAAGCTGATTATCCTAACTGTTTAAATATCAAATGCAGGCAACAAGGCCTTATCTTGCAAAGCACCTGAGTGTGTTCTTCACTCAGGTGCAGACTGTGCTGCTTGTTACGGTTGCTTGCTGCAGGAGCCTGCAGAGCAGTGTGACCAAGACCTTGCCATGCAGGACTCCAGATGATTCAATGTGAATTATGCCAGAGACAGTTTGATTGTGTTACAGCTCGAGTATATATACACTTGGCCAGTAGAGCACATGCCTACACATTGGCATGATTAGTCAAGGACACCCCACCCCATCTGCATTAACCATGCCTTGTTTTCCTCATGTGATGGTTTGGGTGTTCCCTGCCCCCCCCCACACTTTAGAAGTCAGCCAGACTAGGCTCAGTTGGCTCTGGGAATACAAATGAAGCTATTTATTTACAGCTAGCACAATATGCAAGCAGCTATTTACAGTATATACAGTTATAGACAGAAATAGACAAGGTAAAAGTAATACAGAAACACAACTCCCCTCCCAGAAACCTGAGTCCCCAGGAAGGGCTCTCAACCACCCCTGCACCTTCCCCCTGCCCCTGTCAACCTCACCCCAGTCCTAAGGAAGAATGGAGGTTCAGCCAAGAGATTAAGAAGCAAAGGTGAGTGGAAGGTGAGGTTAGGGAGATGCAGCTCAGTCAGAAGCTCAAGGCAGAGTGATACAAAATGGTGAGAGTGTTATCTATGTTTTCCTTTCTTCTTCAGCAAGACTCTGAGGGGAGTAGACATCACCATTGCTTTCCTTTCTCAGCCTATGATCTAGTTCTTCTCACCAAAACGTTCTAGCCTGCTTCAAACTAGCACACCTCATTAACGAGGTGTCCGTTATCTGTCCCTTCTGAGATAAGGCAGCCAGCAGCCGGTGGGAACCAAGGTCAGGATCCATCTGTTGTTATTCTTTTTCACTCTGTTCTCACATCCTTCACTTTGCATTCCCACTAAGAAGATAGAAAATCTCTCTCACCACAGTGGCAATGCCTTTATGTAACATTAGTACCATTGTAACTGCCTTGCTGCATAATTTGCTTCTCTGAAACCTGATCGCTTCACTATTCAGAAGTATGTTAAAATGCTGCTTTTGAACGAGCTACCTTGCTCAGCCTCTAAACCTGAAATGCCTTTTTATAACCTCCTTTGTTTTCCTAACCTGATTAGTAGAAACCCTTCAAAACAAATAAGAGTATGCTGGTTTATGCACTACTTCCAATGAGCAAATCAGAGTGAATGCCATGAGCTTGTTCAGAATGGGGCTTCAGTTGAACTAAAACATCTCAGTAGGCTGTGAAAAATCTCAGACTGAGCTTTTAATTGATAGATCTAATATTTAATTCACTCTTGTGCTCATTTGTTTTTCATGTTTCTATGCAAAGAGAGTCTTTCCCTCCCAACCTTCCAGACAATATTGCTTAGGGTTTACTCAGTGTCACTTATAAAGCTTAAATCAGCAGTTGCTAAAGCAAGAAGGAAATGCTAAAGCAAGGAGGAAATGCTAAAGCCAGGATGGGAATCCCTCAGTAGCAACAATGACATCAGAGAGTATCTTGGTTTGTGGTAGTGAACATCTGTGTTAAGAGAAAGATCAATTTCTGTGGCACATGGGAGAGAACATTGTGGCTTTTTGCAAAGACCTCCTAGGCTGCAACCTCTGTCTGCCAGCAGATCATCAATCGTTAACTTCACCAGCTCCCAACCCACCACACAGGGGTTGTTTCAGCTAAAATGTGTGGTGCTCCCTCCTGCAAAGTGAGTATTGATGGAGAGGGAAGAGGGTGGAAGGAAATGTGTCCCAATTCAAGTGTGTTTATTGAAACCATGAAGGTCATAGGAGAAGGAGGAGTCGTTGCAACCAGTCATTTAACAGCTATGTTGTTGGCAGATGCATTTCTTTTTGTGTTGGTGAAGGCAAGTTTGTGATTAGCCATGTATTTTATCACAGGTATTTGGTACTTTATCCCTAAAATTGAGTGAAATCATGGAATCATAGAATCAGCCAGGTCAGAAGAGACCTCCAAGCTCATCCAGGCCAACCTAGCACCCAGCTCTATCCAGTCAATTAAACCACGGCACTAAGTGCCTCATCCAGGCTTTTCTTCAACACCTCCAGGGACAGCAACTCCACCACCTCCCTGGGCAGCCCATTCCAATGCCAATCACTCTCTCTGCCAACAACTTCCTCCTTACATCCAGCCTAGACCTCCCCCAGCACAACTTGAGACTGTGTCCCCTTGTTCTGTTACTGCTTGCCTGTCAGAAGAGACCAACCCCCACCTGGCTACAGCCTCCCTCCAGGTAGTTGTAGACAGCAATGAGGTCTGTCTTGAGCCTCCTCCAGGCTGCACACCCCCAGCTCCCTCAACCTCTCAGTCTGGATGATGTTGTTGATCTGATACTTGTGCAGTAAGGCCAGATGTTAAGGCTACTGTGAATCAGAGAAGCATGTAAACCATGACTTGTGTGGGTGGCTGGAAGCCTCCCATACTGCCAGTGAGTCGAATACAGGAGGAGACTTGAATGCAGCAAAACTTGTCTTGCTTCACCATCTGAACAGTTAGATGTAACCTGGACCTTTTTTGTCCACCTTCTAGACAATTTTTTTCATTAATTATAAAGTGGCTTGGAAATGGGTTGTGCACATTCTCCAACAGCTTTGTTTTCTTAACAGGCCTGTGGTCCAGCAGGTATCAGCACTTTAGGACCTCCATTCCTGGCTGACTGTCACTTTCTTTCACCCTAGCTCCATTAGTTCAGAAGTGTTGGAGGTGCTGCAGGAATCCTGCTAGTTTCATGAGTTCTAAGGAGCAGTGATTTGGGTACAACAAGTATGGGGGAGTTGGGGGAAGAGAGACTGTTTTCTACTTGTCAGTAGTGTCATTGCTTTGCTTTAACCAGGATTGAAATGGAGGAGCAAGGTTAGTAGATTTGAGGATGTAATGGTGTAGGTTAGAAGTGGTCATTTAGTACTTAACAAGGAATTGCATGATCATAGAATCATTAAAGTTGGAAAATACCTCTGAGGTCATCAAGTCCAGTCAACAACCCAACACTATCATGACCACTAAACTATGTCCCAAAATGCCATGTCTACATGGTTTTTGAACACTTCCAGGGATGGTGACTCCACCACCTCCCTGGGTAGCCTGTTCCAATGCCTGACCACCCTTTTGGTAAAGAAATTGTTCATAATATCCACTCTTAATTTCCCCTGGTGCAGCTCAAAGACATTTCCCTGGTAAAGCTCCTTAAAATAATTGCTGTCTATTGCTTATTCCTCTTACTCCCACCCTGTTATTTGCAAGGCTTTTCCAGCAGCTGCACTATTCTTCCTTGGTCCCTAGATTCTCTTCTGGGGCAAATCCTAGCTCCCACTTCTGAGACCATCTGCAGGTTCCCCTAGGCTGCTATTATATGAATAATCAGCTGTGTCACTTGAGAGATTCTCTTTGTTCTGCATCCTTCAATGCTGACTCCTGCTGCTGCTATGACAGATTGCTTTACAGGAATCTACAAGAGGAGCTGTGCCTGATGTTAGCAGTGGGTCTTTGCTATGGAACAAAAGAATATGCTGGGGCAAGCATGGGATGGTTTGGGTTATAGTATTTTCACACTGAGAAATAAAAAAGAAGGCTGAAGCTGGTGTACCTATACCCATTTTGAGGACTGTATTTCCAAAAAGTGGAGAAGTAGGGTTGAGTAATTTTGTACCCAGGAATTAATTAGCAGCTCTTATCAAGGCTGGGGTGACATAGTCGTTTGGTGAGGGGAAGGGGAAGATATAATGGACTAGAAATGAATTCAAAATAAGACTAGCTTGTTATAGGGAGAAGAAAGGAAAATGTTCCCATCAAAAGCACGAATGATAGCCTGTAGTGAAGGCACAGTAATGGACTAAATGACCTGAAGGTTTCCTCTTCCATCATGGCCTTTTTGTTGTGCAGTCCTTTCTCAGATCTCTCCCTGACTGCTGCAGCCCTTTGCTAATTCTGTATATTAGTTACTCAAGAGCATCACTTCTAATGGATGCCTTTGTGAAAGGCTGCCACTCTGAAAACCAGCCATACTCCTAGCAGCTCTCTCTCCTTCTTTGGTTGCATCCAAGTACCCTGTAGCCAGCAGCTTCAGCCTCCTTGCTCACCTCCTTTTCCAGTCTACTCTTTGTGTGCTTTTCTCTATATGGAAAGGATGTGTTTTCAAACCTTCTGCTTTCTTTATTCATATTGGAAGAGCACACAAGTGGGCAGATCTTGTGCCTACTTAGATTCCCTGTGAGCCACTAGCTTATATCTTCCTTCTTCAGTGCTTTTAAACAGCAGCCAGTGTGACTGGTATTGTTGTGCTGAGGGATTTGGTTTAGTCAAGGACTTGTCAGTGTGAAATTAATGATTGGACTCGAGGATCTTGAAGGTCTTTGCCAATCTAAGAAACTCTGTGATTCTGTGACCCCTTTTGAAGTTGACTGCAGTATTGAAGCACTTCCTAGACCATGGCATGCCATCAGCTTGGCATGTGAGAACTAATGGTGTCCTGTGGCTGAAAGATGCTGTCTGTGCTCTTTTTGTCCTAGTGGTTGCTGTTTGTCTTGAGATTGAATTCATCCTTTGTGTGTTAGTATGTTTTATTTTAGCCTGGTTGTTCCTGTAGTGCTGTGTCATTTGTACCAACCCTCTTCCCTCTTCTCTACTTTTGTAGATGGTATGGTGAGGGGATGCTCATGGCATGGCAGCATGTGGTCACCTGAACAAGGGACTTGCCAGCGGGGACTCTGCATCACTGCTGACAGCAGAGGCTGTTGTTTCATTCTGTTTAGCTTTAAACCAGTCTGTGTTCCGTCTAAAGTTGCTTGGTTTGAAGTGAAATTAGTTCTATTGGAGGGGAAAAAAAAAAAGAAGTAGTTTTTTTTCAGTGTGTATGCTCCCTCACCTGAAAGCCCCTTGGCTGGATTTTCTGCTAGACTGTTACAAACCCCATCAATCTCTTCAATTTCTTCAGAAGGAAGAGAGGATTTGCAGGTTAACCGGCTGGAGACGCAAATATGGATAAAGCCAGACATACAGAAGACAGATGTGGACTTTTCAGAAATTCTTAATGCAATACAAGAAAGTAAGTGGGTCCTTGGGTGCAAAGTTTGGCTTGTGCTAGAAGAGTCAGCTGAGGTGAATTGGAATTTGAACTGAGGGAGCATAAAAAGCAATGAGCAGGGTGACAGATGGGCAGAGTCCAAGGGGATGGCGTTCAGTAGCTCCAAGTGCAGGGTGCTGCACTTTGGCCACAACAACCCCATGCAGAGATACAGGCTGGGGTCGGAGTGGCTGGAGAGCAGCCAGACAGAGAGGGATCTGGGGGTGCTGATTGATACCTGCTTGAACATGAGCCAGCAGTGTGCCCAGGTGGCCAAGAGAGCCAGTGGCATCCTGGCCTGCATCAGGAATGGTGTGGTCAGCAGGAGCAGGGAGGTCATTCTGCCCCTGTACTCTGCACTGGTTAGACCACACCTTGAGTCCTGTGTTCAGTTCTGGGCCCCCCAGTTTAGGAGGGACATTGAGATGCTTGAGTGTGTCCAGAGAAGGGCGACGAGGCTGGGGAGAGGCCTTGAGCACAGCCCTACGAGGAGAGGCTGAGGGAGCTGGGGGTGTGCAGCCTGCAGAAGAGGAGGCTCAGGGCAGACCTTATTGCTGTCTGCAACTACCTGAGGGGAGGTTGTGGCCAGGAGGAGGTTGCTCTCTTCTCTCAGGTGGCCAGCACCAGAACAAGAGGACACAGCCTCAGGCTATGCCAGGGGAAATTTAGGCTGGAGGTGAGGAGAAAGTTCTTCCCTGAGAGAGTCATTGGACACTGGAATGGGCTGCCTGGGGAGGTGGTGGAGTCGCCGTCCCTGGAGCTGTTCAAGGCAGGACTGGACGTGGCACTTGGTGCCATGGTCTGGCCTTGAGCTCTGTGGTAAAGGGTTGGACTTGATGATCTGTGAGGTCTCTTCCAACCTTGGTGATACTGTGATAAGTGAGTATGAATTACTAAAATCTCTGAGAAAGTGCCATGAGTTATTGCAGAGCAGTAAGAAATCTACTATGAGAGGAGTCAGAGTCGTGTTTGAAATATGTGCTTAAGGATTCCAGCAGTATCTATTTCCCATGCAGAAGTAATCAGAAATATTAAGATAGCTGTTAATGTAATCCTTTCTTTACACCCCTGGGTGGATGCTTGAACTCATAAAGTCATGCAAATGCTGCAGCCTGGGCTCTAAGACTGAGTTTGAAGTTACAGCTGTTCCAAAGTCGTTGGCTGCTGGTTTGGGGGAGTGGAAGTGATGAGCTTGTCACAACTGAAGGTCTGTGTATCTTAGATCTGTATCAAACCATCTCTTTTTATGTCTAATGTGCTGTGGTCTAGGAATTGCTTGGTTCACCCTTCTTAAATCTAGCTGTTGAATGATCTCAGGACTTGTGCTCTTGTTAACCACAGCAGAAGGCACAAGAAACTAGCCCCCTATCCAAAACTCTTGCAACTCTGGAATCCAAAAGAGTCTGAAGTTTCACTGGGAGCTTTCCATGGTAGCTTGAAAACTCATTGCAGGCTGAGAATCACAATGCAGTGCTCTCTGGTTTTTCCCTCTTCTCCAGTTTTGGTTTATTTTAGTCCAGCAGTTTTTTACAGTGAGAAACAACAACTCCCATTCTTGAATTATAAAAGGTTCTGGGCTGCACAGTATCTATAGGATGGACTTCCTGAAGCAAAGACTTCCACTGCCCCAAACCAGCAGCTGATACAGCTGAAGGCTGTGCTGCCATCCAGAGAGACCTGGACAGACTGAGAGCTGGGCACAGAGGAACCAGATGAAGCTCAACAAGGACAAGTGCAGAGTCTTGCATCTGGGGAGGAATAACAAACTGCAGCAGTACAGGCTGGGAGGTGATCTGCTGGAGAGCAGCCCTGTGGAGAGGGACCTGGGGGTCCTGGTGGCTAACAAGTTACCCATGGCACAGCAATGTGCCCTTGTGGCCAAGAAGGCCAATGGGATCCTGGGGTGTATTAGGAGCAGTGTGTCCAGCAGATCAAGGGAGGTTCTCCTCCCCCTCTACTCTGCCCTGGTGAGACCTCATCTTGAATACTGTGTTCAGTTTTGGGCTCCCCAGTTGAAGAGGGACAGGGATCTGCTGGAGAGGATCCAGTGGAGGGCTATGAGGATGATTAAAGGACAGGAGGGCATGGCTGATGAGGAGAGGCTGAGGGACCTGGGGCTGCTTAGTCTGGAGAAGAGAAGACTGAGAGGGGATTTGATAAATGTTTGTAAGTATCTGAAGGCTGCCAGGAGTGGGGGACAGGCTCTGCTCACTGCTCCCTGGGATAGGACAAGGAGCAATGGGTGTAAGTTGCAGCACAGGAGGTTCCACCTCAACACAAGGGGGAACTTCTTTACTGTAAGTATCACAGAGCACTGGCACAGGCTGCCCAGAGAGGTTGTGGGGTCTCCTTCTCTGGAGCCTTTCAAGGCCTGTCTGGATGTGTTCCTCTGTGGTCTGTGTTAGGTAGTATTGTCCTGCTCTGGCAGGGGAGTTGGACTCGATGATCCCTTTGGGTCCCATCCAACCCCTGACATCCTGTGATCCTATGAATTGCATCTGTCAGATTTTACTGAGTGCAAAAAAAAATCCAAAGAGGTGCTGTAAAAAGATAAATATGGTACAAAACGATGCAGAAAGGTATTTGAGTTTTCATGCATAGCACTTTAGGAAGCAGCAATTCTGGCATCTTGGAGGCTTCCTCTCTTACACTAAGGTAGTCTTCCTGGCAGGAAATAGCCAGCTCAAATTCCCTCAAGGACAGCATGCAGGCAGAACTTTCAGTTTTAGACCTTTCATTGCAGGGTTCTGCACTTTGGCCACAACAACCCCAAGCAGCACTACAGGCTGGGGACTGATAGGCTGGAGAGCAGCCAGGAGGAAAGGGACCTGAGGGTACTGATAGAGAGTAGGCTGAAGATGAGCCAGCAGTGTGCCCAGGTGGGCAAGAGAGCCAATGGCATCCTGGCCTGCATCAGGAACAGTGTGGCCAGTAGGACAAGGGAGGTTCTTCTGCCCCTGTACTCAGCACTGGTCAGGCCACACCTTGAGTGCTGTGTCCAGTTCTGGGCTCCTCAATTCAAGAGAGATGTTGAGGTGCTGGAAGGTGTCCAGAGAAGGGCAATGAAGCTGGTGAGGGGCCTGGAACACAAACCCTATGAGGAGAGGCTGAGGGAGCTGAGAAGAGGAGGCTCAGGCCAGACCTCATTGCTGTCTACAACTACCTGAAGGGACATTGTAGCCAGGTGGGGTTGGTCTCTTCTGCCAGGCAACCAGCAACAGAACAAGGGGACACAGTCTCAAGCTGTGCCAGGGCAGGTCTAGGCTGGATGTTAGGAGGAAGTTGTTGTCAGAGAGAGTGATTGGCATTGGAATGGGCTGCCCAGGGAGGTGGTGGAGTCACCATCCCTGGAGGTGTTGAAGCAAAGCCTGGCTGAGGCACTTAGTGCCATGGTCTGGTTGACTGGCTAGGGCTGGGTGCTAGGTTGGCCTGGATGATGTTGGAGGTCTCTTCCAACCTGGTTGATTCTATGATTCTATGACTCATTTACTCTGTGCCTTTCAAGTAATGTATTGGAGGTCTTCTGCCCCTGGTTGCCCCAGAGGTCTGTGTGATTTCTGAGTTGCTATTTTATGTAGCAGGTTAAACCCCTGCTTCTTTGTAAGAAGTTTTCAGACCCTTTACTAATCCAGGAGGGAATTGTTTAATCTGCTTACCCCAGCAGCTTCTGAGGAAAGAGTTAATATATGACCTGCTGTGGCAGAAATCTGCTGCTTTGCCATCACAGGAGTGCTGTGGCACTCTAAGTCTTTGTGCAGCTCACTGGTGAAGAAAGTGCTCCACCAGTGTGCATCAGACTTTTAACTGCTGTGTACCCATACCAGAACTGGAAAGTGCAATGGCTGATGTGTTACTTACACTTGGTGTCTGCATTTGGTTCCTGAGTGATTTTAATGCTTGTTTTTGGTTTTGTTTTTGTAGTAGCTAAGGATGTCAACATTTTTTTTGATGAGTTAGAAGGTGTGAACAGCCCTTCCAAAGATGATGACTCCTTGCTTCACCATGGTAACTTGACCAGTACCTCTGATGATGCCAGCAGGTTAGAAGTTGTGGGAGAGGTAAGAACACAGAGAAATTTTAATGTAATAATTATTTATGCCTATTATAAAAAGGTAATATGTTTAATTTGATTTAAAATCTCTTTCTCTGCAAGGTAACTTGTGTGTGACCTGTCCAATGGGGACTTGTGACAGTTTGGGTGTTACCCACCCCCCCACTCTTATGAAATCACCCAGACTAGACTCAGCTGAGCTGGACATTAGAATGAAGCTTTCTATTTACAGCTTAGCATAATAGACAAGCAGGTATTTACAACATGTACAGCTATAGACAGAAATAGACAAGGTAAAAAGGTAATACAGAGACACAACAGCCCTCCCAGAAACCAGAGCCCCCAGGAGGGGCTCCCAACCACCCTTCCACCTCCTTTCCACCCTCTACCTTATCCCCAGACTTTGCCTTACATTCAAGGTGAGTTTGGAGAATCAGACAGAGGCGTTAGGAAGCAGAAGGATTAGTTACACAGATGGCAGGTTAGGGAGAAAAGTGCAGGCAGCCAGATCCAGAGAGCAACTCTGTTATCTGTGTTTGTGTTGTTGATTTTATACATCTCAGCAAGCCTGTGAGTGCAGCAGACATCACCATTGTTTCCTTTTTACAGGCCATAATCTAATTCCTCTCATTAAAATATCCCACCTAGGCTCAAACTAGCACAGGACTCGTTTTTCATTCTGAGATCACTGAAATACAGAGTATCTCAAGTTAAAATTGTTTTCATGCACCCCCAGTGAAAAGTCTATGCAGGTATTTATTGTCACCACTTCTGAACCATCCACTGCTTCTGAAAATCATGGACAACTTTTCCCTGAGAGGTAGTCACCCTGAGGGGTGATTGGTGCAGATCAAAACTGACAGGGACCAAGCTAACATTAAAAAGCATAGTAAGCTGTAGGATGATGCTGAAGCCCCTGCTCTGCCCTTATTTTCTTTACTAGTTTGCATAAAGTTTAGAATATATAGAATCATAGAGTCAACCAGGTTGGAAGAGACCTCCAAGATTGTCCAGGCCAAGCTAGCACCCAGCCCTAGCCAGTCAACCAGACCATGGCACTAAGTGCCCCATAGAGTCTTTTCTTCAACACCTCCAGGGATGGTGACTCCACTTCCCTGGGCAGCCCATTCCAATGCCAATCACTCTCTCTGCCAACAACTTCCTCCTAACATCCAGCCTAGACCTGCCCTGGCACAGCTTGAGACTGTGTCCCCTTGTTCTGTTGCTGATTGCTTGAGAGAAGAGACCAACCCCACCTGTCTACAGCCTCCCTTCAGGTAGTTGTAGACAGCAATGAGATCCCCCCTGAGCCTCCTCTTCTCCAGGCTGCATACCCCCATTTCCTTCAGCCTCTCCTCATAGGTTTTGTGTTCCAGGCCCCTCACCAGCTTCATCCCCCTTCTCTGGACACCTTCTTATATAATTATAGCCTACCTCTTTTTTAGGAGCTAGAGGGTTTTGTGGTGCTAATTCTTTTGTGAAACACTGAGGAGAGAGATTTTCCTGGCACTAGAAATTCAGCCCATAGAGAGCTGTAGTTGTGGAATGCTTAGATAGATAATTAAAGCAACAAAATTTAGGGCACCTAGAGATATGTTTAACCTTGTTCACAATTTAATCCTTCCCTTTACTTATGGCTCTTTCTCAGCTTCACATCTAAGTTACAAAGGGTCTTATTTCCCTGCTTACTCTGAGAAGTTTATCTGACACTATATTCTCAGGATCACAGGATGCTAGGGTTTGGAAGAGACCTCTGGAGATCATTGAGCCCAACCTCCCTGCCAGAGCAGTACCATAATCATAGAATCATAGAATCATCCAGGTTGGCAGAGACCTCCAAGATCATCCAGTCCAACCTAGCACCCAGCCCTAGCCGATCAACCAGACCATGGCACTAAGTGCCTCATCCAGGCTTTGCTTCAACATCTCCAGGGATGGAGACTCCACCACCTCCCTGGGCAGCCCATTCCAATGCCAATCACTCTCTGCCAACAACTTCCTCCTAACATCCAGCCTAGACCTCCCCCAGCACAACTTAAGACTGTGTCCCCTTGTTCTATTGCTGGTTGCCTGGGAGAAGAGGCCAACCCCCACCTGGCTACAGTGTCCCTTCAGTAGGCTCAAAGCCCTCAAGTATGGATAATAGATCTTCAGCATAAACTGCTTTCTGTACAGCTCCTTCTCTGTTACACCACTTTGCTTGCTAAAATGCAATCAGTGACCCTGAGACCTACAGAACAGGAACAATGTTCCATCAGGAGGCTTAGAAACCAGAGCAGGACCACCAAACTGAGCCAGTCTTCCTTTACTGAAATAACCTTGAATACCCTTTGGGTTTGGGGTTTTCTTTTATATATATACATCTTCTCAACCCAGATTTTTTTAAATGGAATATCATAAACTCTGCTTTTTGAGCTGTTTTTGTGTTTAATGCTCTGGGAAAAGCATTTGTGATATTTTCATAATATCATTTGTCAGCATGCTATGCACTATAGATATAAATGGTTTGTTGCTGTTATTTCCTTAGGGCTTAAATCTTTTTACTTGCCTTCTTTTCCAGTTCAGAGAACTGTTCCACTATATCAAGTCTGCATTAAGCTGTATCAGGACTCAGGCATTGTAATAAAAGAACCTTAGAAAAAATTCCTTCTTCTGCTTTCAGTAAACTGAATATACCAAAGGGAATGGAACACTTGAGACATTCCATTGAGTATTCCACTTAATCAAAATGCCTGCAGAGAATCAAGAAAACAGCTTACACTAAATTCTTTGGATTGGAGTATTTATTTGGGGGGTTTCTGCAGGAATGATTTGTCCTCTTATTTTTGCCAATAGAATTCAGGAGGATAGCTTACACTAAATTATTTGAATTGGAATATTTTTTGTTGTTTTTTTCCTATAGAAATAATTTGTCCCCTTACTATGTCCACTTTTGTCAGTAGAATTAGGAAGATAGCTTACACTAAGTTCTTTGAGTTGAAATAATTGTTGCTGGTTTTATGTAAGAATCATTTGTCCTCTTATTATGTTCACTTTTGTCAATAGAATCAGAAATATAGAATCATAGAATCAAGCAGGTTGGAAGAGACCTCCAACATCATCCAGGCCAACCTAGCACCCAGCCCTATCCAATCAATTAAACCATGGCACTAAGTGCCTCATCCAGGCTTTGCTTGAACACCTCCAGGGATGGCAACTCCACCACCTCCCTGGGCAGCCCATTCCAATGCCAATCACTCTCTCTGCCAACAACTTCCTCCTAACATCCAGCCTAGACCTCCCCCAGCACAACTTGAGTCTGTGCCTCCTTGTTCTGACCCTTCTCCCTGCTTTTCAGTGTTTACTGGATCTGGGTAGGATGACTGTCTTGTCCCAGTCCAACATGGATTATATCCAACAGAGATGATCATGTGCATGCAAACTCTACTTTAATTGAAAGCATAGGTCACAGCAGGAAAAGAGACTGTATTTTTCTTTTCAGTCAGATACAAAATTTCCTAGATTGATTTATTCTTTCTTACAATGTCTCACAAGTGAGATAAATGACTATGATATTCTGCCTCTGGGATTCCTGATGATCCTACCAATTTCATTTTTTAGGGCTCTTTGAAACAAACTTGTGTAATGATTGAATGGAGGGAGCAAAATTATCAGAGATGAGGCACCAATACCTTCTGGAAATATTACATAGAATCATTGAATCAACCAGGTTGGAAGAGAACTCCAAGATCATCCAGTCCAACCTAGCACCCAGCCCTAGCCAGTCAACCAGACCATGGCACTAAGTGCCTCATCCAGGCTTTTCTAGAACACCTCCAAGGATGGTGACTCCACCACCTCCCTGGGCAGCCCATTCCAATGCCAATCACTCTCTCTGCCAACAAATTCCTCCTAACTTCCAGCCTAGACTTCCCCTGGCACAACTTGAGACTGTGTCCCCTTGTTGTGTTGCTGCTTGCCTGGCAGAAGAGACCAACCCCACCTGGCTACAGCCTCCCTTCAGGTAGTTCATCTGAAAGCATGCAGACTTCCTCAGTTTAAAACCAGGAGGCCTTAGACAGATACTTGGTTATATAAGCATGAGATAAAAGAGAATAGAAAGCACAAGCCAACCTTCCTCCTCTCCTCCCTCCCACTTTCCATAAAATGAGAATTAACTTCTTCCATATAAAATGAAACAGAGAATACTGTTACTGAACAGGTGTAAAACACCTGAACATTTGAATAGCTTTTTCCAGTTCCTTACATTTCCTGTTGAGCATTACTGAAAATAAACAGAAATGAAGCAATGAGCAAGGCAAATGAACACCACTGAGATGGCTGACTCTTTTTGCAGGAAGTACCTGATAAGAACAAAACCAATGGACTGTATTTTAGAGATGGAAAATGTCGGATTGACTACATCCTGGTGTATAGAAAATCCAATCCACAGACAGAAAAGAGAGAAGTATTTGAGAGAAATATCAGAGCAGAAGGACTTCAAATGGAAAAAGAGGTAAGAGAACTTCCTTGAAAAACTGGTCAAGATTTAAAGCTGTGTAGAACCTGAGGGTCTGGGGTTGGGTTTTTTTTTGGTTACTCTGAAAACTCTTTAGTCTGTTGTAGTACTGCAAAAATGCTTTTAAGAGTGCCTAAATGTAGACTCTTTATTGCTGGAATAGTTGGAAAGTGTAGCCTAAAGGAGAATCAGATGTGTGGACTGAAGACCACAACAGGCCATTACAGTCATCCTTCTCAACAACATCCATAGCCTTTTCCTCAACCCACTGAGTGAGTCATCTTGTAGAAGGAGATCAGGTCCTTCAAGCAGGACCTGCCCTCCATGAGCCTATGTCTGTTAGACTCAACACTCATGTTAATGTGCATTGCCATGATGCCACTGGTGGAAATGGTAGAATAATTTCAGCTGACAGACTTTGGTCATTTATGTAGGTGCTGTACATTATCTTCTTTTCTTTCATGGAATCCTTCCTACCTGTGTGCTTGAAAGGCAAAATTCTTTGGAGAACATGGGGGGGGGGGGGGACATGGAAGCTGCTTCTCTCTAGAATAATGAAAATGCTTCATTTCTTTAAGTGTTTTTGAATGAATGTGGGTACTGGTGGATCTAAGTCTATAACAACATTATCAGCCAGTTACCATCAAGTATTTATTCAAATAAGCTGGAAGTTAGCACCTCTGGTGCTGCAGTTGCAGCTATTGTTCATTTATCATGTTTCATGGCAACATATCAGTGACAGCAGGAGCTGTAACCCAGCATCCATGTAACCAAACCCAACACGCAGCTGTTCAGCTTCACCTCCTACAGTTCTGCCCTGCTTGCACCAGGAGAGACACTGAAGAAGTACAGAAAATAAACACAGACTTGACAGTCCTTATTGATACATAGATGAGGCACTTAGTGCCATGGTCTAGTTGACCACCTGAGGGGTGGTTGTGGCCAGGAGGAGGTTGCTCTCTTCTCTCAGGTGGCCAGCACCAGAACAAGAGGACACAGCCTCAGGCTGCACCAGGGGAGATTTAGGCTTGAGGTGAGGAGAAAGTTCTTCACTGAGAGAGTCATTGGACACTGGAATGGGCTGCCCGGGGAGGTGGTGGAGTCGCCATCCCTGGGACAGTTCAAGGCAAGGTTGGACATGGCACTTGGTGCCATGGTCTAGCCTTGAGCTCTGTGCTAAAGGGTTGGACTTGATGATCTGTGAGGTCTCTTCCAACCCTGATGATACTGTGTGATACTGTGATTGGATAGGGCTGGGTGATAGGTTGGACTGGCTGAGCTTGAAGGTTTCTTCCATCCTGGTTGAATCTATGATTTGCCCAATGGTTTTAAACCAATTGCAGATCTGTTTGTGTGTCAAAGGCAGCAGTGAAAGCTGTGAGATCACTTTATAGTTTGAGTATTACAACACTTATTACAACATTTTGAACAGAAAACTTTTTCAGGTTGATGATTTAAGTGCATGCTACAGAGTTTTCCTGTGGCTTTCAAGCCCATCTAATTGGACTTTGCTGCCTAGGCTGCATGAATGTTCTGCCTGTTTGATTATTCATTTCAATTTCTGTTCTGACACTGACTTGCAGTTTGATTTCTTAATAATCTCATTTGGCCTTGCTGTGACTTCTTGCCAGCATCAGTAATTGTTCATTTTCTGAACTCAGAGTATCAAAATGAGGTTGTGTGACATGACTTAGGCTAATCATTTTCAAATCAAGGGTAGCAGTCTTTTTTAACATACAACCCTGACCTTAAATTAAGCCCTAACATGTATGTTTTATGATCATGTTAGTTTCCAAATTGAATGATAATCCCAAATGAAATAGGTGCATCCTTTGTCCTCTCCCTCCCACTCCCTGCAGAGTAACAACTGCATAACCCTTAGGTTTAAACTAAGCAGTATGACCACTTAATGTCTAGGTTATTTATTAAATTTAATAACAATAAACTCCTTTTGGTATGACTGTGCAACATTCTGAATCTCAGCTCTGGAAGATTTTAATAGCAGGTCTGTTTTCTGGTTGTTCATATACAGAAACATAGAATGGTCTGGGTTGGAAGGGACCTGCAAAGGTCATCCACTCCAACCACCTCTGCAGTCAGCAAGAGCATTCTCAACTAAATCAGGTTGCCCAGAGCTCTGTTGAGCCTCACTTTGAATACCTCCAGGGATGGGGCCCTAACCACCTCCCCAGGCAATATATAACATATTGCTTCTCTGTGAAAAGTTTTCCCCTGGATGAGATGAGAGAACAGTTTGTGGCTTTGGCCTGAGAACTTATACACTGGCAAAAGGCTGAATTATACATCTTTACCTTTCCTTAGTTTTGTGTGGTTGTTGGTTCATTTTCCTCTGACTACTGACTGCTCATGTATTTTCACTCAGTTGTGTTAGCCCTGTGTTTTTCCTGTGAAGGAAGAGAGAGGAAAACTGAACAGAGCTGTTCACACTGCAGTTTCCAAATCACATTTCTCAGTAACACTACAAAGAGAAAAATGCACTGCAGTGGCTTGCTGACAGGCAGAGCACAGCAAAATACCCAGCAAGTGGTGAGTGCAGGCAACAAAGTGTTCACTTAACAGCATGAAATGAGAAAGGGAATCTGAAATGAATTCATCAATATTGAGATAACTTTGGGTACAATGTCAAGATCATGCAGCTGAGAAGTCTGAACAGGTATATGTTGCAGACCCCAGGAAAAGGTGCTAACGTTCTGCAGCTATTTCCCAATGAATTCACACTCATACTCTCCAGCTATAGCACACCACTCTCCTGTGGAAGCTTTGCTAGGTTTGGTGCTCTCTATATCCAGTAGTAAAGAATGAAAGGATTCCAGACTAAGGAACAGATCACTGAATTAGTGAAAGTATGGAAAACAGGGGGAGAATGATAACCAAGTTGAACAGCATAACTCATAGAATTATGCAGGTTGGAGGAGACCTCCAAGATCATCCAGTTCAACCTATTACCTAGCTCTATCCAGTCAACCAGACCATGGCACTAAGTGCCTCAGCCAGGCTTTGCTTCAACACCTCCAGGGATGGCAACTCCACCACCTCCCTGGGCAGCTCACTCCAATGGCAAAACACTCTCTCAGTGAAGAAATTCCTTCCAATATCAAGCCTATACCTCCCCCAGCACAACTTGAGATTGTGTCTCCTTGTTCTGACCCTTCTCCCTGCTTTTCAGTGTACATTGGTTCGGGGTAGGAAGAGAGAACAGGATAGTTAAGAATCAGAAAAGGGGAACTTGTCCTATAAGAGTGAAGGTAGTATTCAGGCCCTTTTCTTCATGTTTGCCATATTTCTATCTACAAGTGTTTCAGTGTAAAAGTAATTAATTGCTTTAGGGGAAAACATTACTTAGTGCCTTAAAAAGCAGCTCTCCTCACAGCTACTGGATGAGGAATGTGCTTCATGAACTAGTTTCAGGTGTTTTCCAAAAAGCAGCCAATCTCATTTTGTCTTCTACCCACACAATGATCTTTGCATCTCCCAGATAAAAGAAGATGCTTTCAGGAGCAATCCAAACTGTGGTTTTTGTGTTACCATGCCTGATTAAAAATTTAAACATCACCACCACAGGTGTCAAAGCTGTCACCAGGGCATCTCTAATGGCATTTGCTTCCAGCCTCAAGCAGCAGCTGCCATTTCTGGGACAACATCTGGCAGCTGATATGCAGCTGCTGTATACAAGAGGCAGTAGAAATATACAATAGGTGTTTGTTCATTGGAGACAACACAAAAAGATAGGAGAGAGAAGCACAGTACAAGCTTCACTTTTATTGTAGTAGTAAATATCTCATATTTAATATCTCATAAAAATACCTTTTAATATCTCATAAATATACCTAGCAGGTACAACCTGAAAGTTGTGTTAATCTGAGTCTGAAAGTTCTGTTTAGGGATCTTTTTTGGATGCAGTGTGCTATCATTATGGGTGTCAGCTGCAGCAAAAGAGGTTCCACCTCAACACAAGGGGGAACTTCTTTACTGTAAGGGTTATAGAGCACTGGAACAGGCTCCCTAGAGAGGTTGTGGAGTCTCCTTCTCTGGAGACTTTGAAGGCCTGTCTGGATGTGTTCCTCTGTGATCTGTGTTAGGTAGTATGGTCCTGCTCTGGCAGGGGAGTTGGACTCAGTGATCTCCTTGGGTCCCTTCCAACCCCTAACATCCTATGATCATTTAATGACTTTTCAAGTTTGCAGACAGACATAGATAGGTTCATTGTCTTCAAGAAAAGACTGGATGAGGCACTTAGTGCCATGGTCTAGTTGATTGGTTAGGGCTGGGTGCTAGGTTGGACTGGATGATCTTGGAGATCTCTTCCAACCTGGTTGATTCTATGATTCTATGGTGAGGTAGTAGGAGCTCTGCAAAGCAGTTTCTCTTATTGAGGCTGTAACTTGGTGCTGATGGGACAGGACTTCAGAGGCTAGAAACGTGTGTTCAGTAAGAAGGAGAGTTATATTTAGCAGCAACTCGAAGCCTGGTTTGAAATGATGAATGTTGAGAGAAATTACAGCTGACAGAAAGAGCACACAGTATAGTATCTCTGTGACTCCTGACTCATCCCTGAGTGTAAAACCAAAATAGACATATGACCGTGTCAAAGTGGGATAAAAGGTAGAAATAAAGAGTGAGCATTAAAAAAAACCAGAACTTCAAAGACTGAAACTTTAAATACAGCTGTGCTCAGAAAGTAACGATGCCAAAGAGCTGTTACCATCAACAGCTATTGCTCCTGAGCATAGTCAATTACCCTCTGTCTCTCTGGCAAAAATGACATCTACTACTACTTGTTATTGTTTTTGTTAGTCCTCCACAGCCAAAACAGTTATCTGGGACTGATCTGCTTTCTTTCTGGTTCATGAGTCATCACTTCAATTGTTCATGAGGCCCCTGTTACATAAATGCTGCTGCTGGTTGTGATTCACAGGCAGAAAAGAAGCTGACTTCCAGATCCCAAGTGGCCTTTGCAGACCTGCATGAGAAAAGGTGTTCCATAAACTTAGCTTACAGGGCTTGATTCTCGAAAAGCAGTGCACAAAGAAATGTCAGTGCCTTTGGGGTTTACTCTTAAGTTTGGTTTTCAGTGATAGCTTCAGTTTATTCACTTACTGAAAGAATAGAATCATAGAATCAACCAGGTTGGAAGAGACCTCCAAGATCATCCAGCCCAACCTAGCACCCAGCCCTAGCCAATCAACCAGACCATGGCACTAAGTGCCTCAGCCAGGCTTTTCTTGAACACCTCCAGGCATGGTGCCTCCACCACCTCCCTGGGCAGCCCATTCCAATGGGAAATCACTCTCTCTGTGAAGAACTTCCTCCTAATATCCAGCCAATACTGAAAGAATAATATCTTTCTAATTTATTGCTGCTAAAGGTGTTAATTTTGACCAACCATGCATACAGTTTATAACCCAGGCTATGGCCTACTAACTCTTTGTAGCTTGCCAGCAGAGTTTGTGTGGTGGCCAAGAGAAAGCTGCAGGTCATGTTGGGAACATTTTCCTGGCTGCTAGTTTTCCTTTGGTGTTCATATTCTTTCCTTGCCACATTGAGATTACTCTGCACATACTAAAACCCACTAGAGAAAGAGGTGACCACTAAAATTGATTTGGGTGACCCCTGAGCATTTTTTACAGAGAGAAAGATACCTGCAGGCATGCACTGTGTCAGGTGCATTCTAGGGAGCACCAGGACAGCTATGCATGTGATGATCATCCAAACTGTGCAGGCATGTTGGGCCAGGCCACATAGAGGATGTCATCTATTACTATCAGGCTTCCCTTTAGGACAAACTGGCACTTGGCAAAACTAAGCTTTCTTGGTCTTTGGAGAAGATCAGATGTTGCATTGGGTTTGCATGGCTACATTTGGGTAGCAGCTGCTAGAAGCTTCCCCTATGTCTGATAGAATCACAGAATTAGTCAAGGTTGGAAGGGACCAGAAGGATCATCCAGTTCCAACCGCCTTGCCATGGGCAGGGACACCTCACACTAGATCAGAATGTCTAGAGCCTCATCCAGCCTGGCCTTAAACACCTCCAGGGATGAGGCTGCTACCACCTCCTTGGGCAACCCATTCCAGGGTCTCACCACCCTCCTGGTGAAGAACTTCTTCCTAACACCCAGTCTGAATCTACCCATTTCTAGTTTTGTTCCATTCCCCCCAGTCCTATCACTACCTGACATCTTAAAAAGTCCCTCCTCCCAGCTTTCTTGTAGCCCCCTTAAGATACTGGAAGGCCACAATAAGGTCACCTTGGAACCTTCTCCTCTCCAGACTGAACAGTCCCAATTCCCTCAGTCTTTCCTCCTAAGAGATAGAGTCAGTGTCAGCCAGCTTCAAGATGGACCTGCAGGTCTGTAGCACCATGAGAGGGAATTTCATTGGAGAAGTTCATGGAAGACAATCTCCTGTAGGAGGAGGACCCATGCTGAAGTAGGGCAAGAGCAAGGAAGAAAGGACTTCACAGACAATATGTGATGATCTGCCCATAACCCCCATTTCTCTGTTCTTCTGCACCACTCTGGGGGAAGAAGTAGAGAAAATCAGGAGTGAAGCTGAGACTGGGAAGAAGTGAGGGGTGAGGGGAAGATCTTTTTTCAGATCTGATGCTTTTTTCTCATTACCTTACTGTGATTTGATTGGTAATAAGTTCAATTAATTTCCTTCAGTCGAGTCTGTTTTGCCCCTGACAGTAACTGGTGAGCAACCTCTGTGTAGTCCTCTCTACCCACGAACCTTTCATTGTGTTTTCTCTCCTTGCTGCCCAGTTGAGGAAGAGGATTGACAGAGCAGCTTTTGTGGGCACCTGATGTCCAGTCAGGGTCAACCTACCACAAATTAGCTCAATGTTAATCTGCTACTGTAACTAATACCAAGCATCCATTCATTACCTTTCTAGCACTTGAGTAAGTTGTTTCAGTCTCTCATTTTTCATATCCTATTATTCAATATGTAAATATCTACAGTTAATGAACTTATGGCACAAATTATGCAGCCTGCAGGAGCTGTGGTTTCACAAACAGCATAATATTCCATTATTAGCAGGTGCAGTTTGTTATTTGATGTTTAAGCACTGTGTCTGATTGCATCCACAAATCATGGATGGAGACATCAAAGTGACATAAGCTATGCCTGCGACAAGGGAACTAAACTGAAATGCAACCCCACCACATGCATCATAAGTGAAAGTGCTGCTATCTACTCCATTTAAAACACTGAGCTGTTCATGTACTGGAGGTACTGATAGATAGTAGGCTGAAGATGAGCCAGCAGTGTGCCCAGGTGGCCAAGAGAGCCAATGGCATCCTGGCCTGCATCAGGAACAGTGTGGCCAGCAGGACAAGGGAGGTTATTCTTCCCCTATACTCAGCACTGGTCAGGCCACAGCTTGAGTGCTGTGTCCAGTTCTGGGCCCCTCAGTTCAAGAGAGATGTTGAGGTGCTGGAACATGTCCAGAGAAGGGCAACAAAGCTGGTGAGGGGCCTGGAGCACAGCCCTGTGAGGAGAGGCTGAGGGAGCTGGGGGTGTGCAGCCTGCAGAAGAGGAGGCTCAGGCCAGACCTCATTGCTGTCTACAACTACCTGAAGGGACATTGTAGCCAGGTGGGGTTGGTCTCTTCTCCTGGGCAACCATCAACAGAACAAAGGGACACAGTCTCAAGTTGTGCTGGGGTAGGTCTAGGCTGGATGTTAAGAGGAAGTTCTTCACAGAGAGAGTGATTGGCATTGGAATGAGCTGGATTTCCCATTGAAAAAGCCTGGATGAGGCACTCGGTGCCATGGTCTGGTTGACTGGATAGGGCTGGGTGCTAGTTTGGACTGGCTGATCTTGGAGGTCTCTTCCAACCTGGTTGATTCTATGATTCTATGTCATCCAAATTCAGTCAGGGCAAATTAGAACCAGTCTGCTCTTGCAAAGATTTATCATTAGTTCATTATCTATTGCAGTTAGAAAGTGGAGTCTCTTTTCAGCAGTGTTTTACAGGAATAATTGATAGGTATGAGCAGAGCAGTGCCCTTTTGCAGAGTGCTCTGAACCAAAAGGCATTGTCACTAAACAGCGAGAGACTTTCCAGCTGCCTGGGCTTCAGAGGAATACTCTTCCGTATCTCAACCCCTGTGTCCACTGTATAACAGAGAGGCAATTTAGAAGAGAATTTTGGGGAGGTAGCTCTAGATGAATAGAGCCTGAATTCAGATTTCTGTGTGTGTTTTATAAATGTCACTTTCCTGAGTGTCTGAGGGAGCCCAGAAATGAATATATTTCCAAAATGATAAATCCCAGCCTTTGAGAGGAATTTGTAACATTCATAGCCTAAGAAGCTGTAGCTGGAAAAATGAATCTACATTAAAGAAAAAAGAAGTGCAACACTTTCTTGGAATATGGAGATAGTATTAAAAAACATGTAGACAACTAAAAAGTGATGAAAAGGCCTTTGAGGTGTTGTTGCAGAGGGGGAATTAATTGATGCGAGATGATACTTTTCTAAAATCAATATTGTTTATTGATTTTGCTGTTCAGAACTCTCACCACCCCTGACCACTCATTTTAGTAATACCTGGCTTCTTACACAATAGAACAAGGGGACACAGTCTCAAGTTGTGCCAGGGGAAGTATAGGCTGGATGTTAGGAGGAAGTTCTTCACAGAGAGAGTGATTGGCATTGGAATGGGCTGCCCAGGGAGGTGGTGGAGGCACTGTCCCTGGAGGTGTTCAAGCAAAGCCTGGCTGAGGCACTTAGTGCCATGGTCTGGTTGACTGGCTAGGGCTGGGTGCTAGGTTGGCCTGGATGATGTTGGAGGTCTCTTCCAACCTGTTTGGTTCTACAATTCTATGATTCTATGTTCAGTCTGGAGAAGAGGAGGCTCCCAGGTGACCTTCCTGTAGCCTTTCAGTATCTGAAGGGGGTTACAAAAGAGCTGGGGAGGGACTTTTTAGGCTATTGGGGAGTGACAGGACTAGGAGGAATGGAGCAAAGCTGAAGATGGGCAGGTTCAGGCTGGACATGAGGAGGAAGTTGTTGGGCATGAGAGTGGTGAGAGCCTGGAATGGGTTGCCCAGGGAGGTGCTTGAGGCCCCATGGGTGGAGATGTTTAAGGCCAGGCTGGATGGGGCTGTGGCCAGCCTGATCTAGGGTAGGGTGTCTCTGACCATGGCAGGGAGGTTGGAACTGGCTGATCCTTGTGGTCCCTTCCAACCTTGTTGATTCTATGATACACAGTCATGGAAACATTCTATGGATGATATCTAGAGCTAGTAAGAACCAGCAAAATATATGAACAACAACAGAACTGGAAGAGGAGATTCCCGCGGTCAAACGCCGCTCGCGGTCAATATGCTGCTTGCCCACTGGATGGGCTGAAGGAGCTCTTCCTGCTCTGTGGCAGAAGGCAATGGACAGCTACAAAGAGGCATTTAAGCATTTACTCACAGATTGTTACTACCCGACTTGCAGGGCTTAGCTGCAGTCTAGCCCAGGGGTCCTCAAACTTTTTAAACAGAAGGACTGTTCACTGTCCCTCAGACACTGTGGGGGGCCAGATTATAGTTTCTCAGGGGCCAGGCTATAGTTTGGTTCCAGCCCAGTAGTGTCAGGGGCAGGACTGTAGTTTGGTTCCAGCCCAGTAGTCCTGGCAGGTGCTCGTGGGCTGCAGAGGCCAGCAAGCGGATTAAGTGGCAGGAAGTGGCTGCTTGGTTTACCCCCCAAAACCCTAGTAGAGGAAGGGCAAGGGGGTTCTGTAAATACTGGATGGCCAGATTGAGGACCCTGGGGGGCCATATCCAGCCAACAGGCTGTAGTTTGAGGACCCCTGGTCTAGCCAGTGCCCAAATGCTTACAGGTGACTCTGTCTTGTTGGATGTTGAGACTCAGTTCTTCCCGGCTTCTGGGGAAAGGATGCAGACAAGCTCTGACCTGGCTCTTCTGGATGATCTGTTATGTTCAGGACTTCTGAGCAGGACTTTCAGGTGTAGATGCAGATGTGGTGCAGTCTCAGCACGATCTCATGCCTACCACACAGGCCAATCACATGCAGGCATCCAGGGTCTGCTCCTGGTGACTCACGGCAGTGGAGTTTAGCAGGCAAGCAATAAGACAGTGTTCAGTTGCAGCAGGCAATGGCAGAGCACAGCTGAGCACAGGAGAGAGAGCAGAGCAAAGAGCAGGGAAGCAAAGCAGGTTGCTCACCTGCCTATCTCCTTTTATCAATGTGGGCCAAGATGAATTGTCCTTTGGACACAGACAGGATGGCAGTGAGCCAAACCATACCGTATTAGGCAAAGCCACAGGCTCACTCTCCCCTAATTTGGGAGAAGCACAGGCCTTGCACAAGGCAGGCACAAGCTAAGTGTGTGCCCCTTGTTTACCAGAAGACCCTGGGCAGGCCAGACTCAGTGGCTCCAGGTTCTTTTGTGTCCGTTTCCCATGCTTGCCTCTCTAGTGGAACAGAAAACATGCCTAGGCAAGGCAGGACATGTCTAAGCCTATTTTGGACCTATCAGGCCTAGCACAACAGATGTTTCTTTTCTTTCAGAAGCATTGAACAGGATGCTCTTTGCCAGAGTGTGTCCTGTCATCATTCTTCACAAATCACAGAGTCAAAACCCTTTGAAGGACACCAGGCTCATGGTAAAACAATAGGCAATAGATTAAACCCCCCCGTGAAGGTTACGTATGAGATGCCCCCTTTATGTCAGAAGTCACCTTTCCCTTTCCAGTAATTGGTCTTAAACTGCAATTATTTTTGAGATGTTGTTTGCCTGCCAGTGGCATCAGGAAGAAGCACAACTCACAAGGCTGCAATCCCTTAATGCACAGTCAGAGTTTTCCTTGCCTGAAGGTGACATGACAGTTTTGCTGCAATGCTCCCTGCTGGCACTGGCTTAATGAGCAGAAATCTAGAGCTGGTTTTTGGGAACAGGAAGGCAGAGTGTGTTAAAATGCCAGCAGTACATCTAATGTTCCCAGTTCCACTTGGTGATTTTGGTGTTGAACTTGTTTTAAAAGGTGGCACAGTGTTTACAGTATTGCTGGAGAATGGCTTAGGCTGGGAGGGACCTTTAGAGATCATCTACTCCTACCTCCCTGCTATGGGCAGGGATGCCTCTCAAGCAGACTTGGTTGCTCCAGGCCTCATCCAACCTGGCCTTAAACACATCCAGGAAGGAGGCATCCACAACCACTCTCCACATCCACCCTCCTACTAAAGGGCTTTTTCTTAAGATCCAGTCTAAACCTGTTCTCCCTCAGCTTCAAACCATCCCCCCTTGTCCTATCATTAGACACCCTTATGAGAAGTCCCTCTACAGATTTCCTGTAGGGTCAGCTATAAGGTCCCCCCAGAGTCTTCTCCAGGCTGAATTTACAGAGCCTATCCTCAGAGCAGAGGTGTTCCAACCCTTAGATCATCTTTGTGGTCCTCCGAGGGACACACTCCAGCAGTTCTATGTCCTTCTTATGATGGGGACAGCAGAGCTGGACACAGTATTTGAGGTGGAGTCTCACAGGAGCAGATTAAAGGGGAAGAATCCCCTCTCTTGCCCTGCTGGCCACACTTCTCTTGATGCAGGCCAGGATAGGATTTGCCTTCTGAGCTGCATGAGCACACTGCCTGCTCATGGTGAGCTTCTCATCAACCAATACACCCAAGTCTTATTTCTCAGAGCAACCCACTCTGCACCCAGCCTCTATTTGTGCATGGGGCTGGCCATGGCCACTGGCACACCTCTCAAGCCTGTCAACATCTTTCTAGGTGGCATTCCTTCCCTCAGATGAGTCCATTGTGGCATTCCTTCCCTCAGATGAGTCCATTATGGCATTCCTTCCCTCAGATGAGTCCATTGTGGCATTCCTTCCCTCAGATGAGTCCATTATGGCATTCCTTCCCTCAGATGAGTCCATTATGGCATTCCTTCCCTCAGATGAGTCCATTATGGCATTCCTTCCCTCAAATAAGTCCATGATGCTTCTGACCAAATAGTAATGATTTGAAAGTTCTGCAGTCTAGGGAACTTCTGCATCTTCCCCTGCAGCATGACGTGGTGTGGGGCTGCTCTTCTTGGAAGCAGTCCCAGGAGGGAAACATGAACCTGTGAAGCACAATTGCCTTTCTCACCTGCTTTTGGCACAAGGCCTCCTGACCCTTTCATTGTCCAATTACTTGCTTTGTTATGTCAGGTTATCAGTCACGGGGTGAGTGGAGCACTGGTGCTGGTGCCTTGGATTAGCTCCATTTTAATAATGGCAAGAGCCTCACAAGCAGAGCCAGGCAAATTACCTCAGTGCCCAGACTTTATTGAAAAAGATGTTTCAGTTTAGGGCTCTCTGGGCACAAATTAAATGCTGCATATTTACGTGTTTGTTTCTCGCTGTCCGAGTGGTAATGAAGTGATGTTGTAAATGAAGTTTAATAAAGTCTGACCTGAAGGGGAAAAAAATTGCTCTTGAGATAGCCACATCAACTGAAGCCTTTGTCAGCCAATTAGTTATGTCCCTCTGTTTGAAGCCTTATCTGCTTTACAACATTTTCTTCTGTGCACAAATATCTTTTCTTAGAGGAAGGCTTTTAAAAGCATCTCTAAAAAGTGCCCTTTAGGCTGAACTGTAAAGACCTTTTCTCTTCATGGTGTAGTGCTTAGAACTTTTCTTAAGTGCAGCTTGTTTCTGATAATAGACTCAAATAGATCATAAAATCATTGAATCATAGAATCAACCAGGCTGGAAGAGACCTCCAAGATCATCCAGTCCAGCCTAGCACCCAGCCCTAGCCAGACCATGGCAATGAGTGCCTCATCCAGGCTTTGCTTGAACACCTCCAGGGAAGGAGGCTCCACCTCCCTGGGCAGCCCATTCCAATGCCAATCACTCTCTGCCAACAACTTCCTCTTAACATCCAGCCTAGACCTCCCCCAGCACAACTTGAGACTGTGTCCCCTTGTTCTGTTGCTGGTTGCCCAGGAGAAGAACCCAACCCCACCTGGCTACAATGTCCCTTGAGGTAGTTGTAGACAGCAATGAGGCCACCCCTGAGCCTCCTCTTCTCCAGGCTAAACAACCCCAGCTCTTTCCATTTATAACAAATAAGGTTGACTCCCCTTTCTAAAGTCTCCACTGTGAAGCACTAATATAAGAAATTTGTGTTTCTTATTTTCTTATTTTAAATCCCATCTCTTACACATTTTCTAAATCTCAAACTTGCCTCCATGGAGAAAACCTCCACAGCAAAATGTAGGTAGAACAAAACTGGGCTTGTTCAGCCTGGAGAAGAGGAGGCTCAGGGCAGACCTCATTGCTGGCTACAACTACCTGAAGGGAGGCTGTAGCCAGGTGGGGTTGGTCTCTTCTCCCGGGCAACCAGCAACAGAACAAGGGGACACAGTCTCAAGTTCTGCCAGAGGAGGTCTAGGCTGGATGTTAGGAGGAAGTTGTTGTCAGAGAGAGTGATTGGCATTGGAATGGGCTGCCCAGGGAGGTGGTGGAGGCACTGTCCCTGGAGGTGTTCAAGCAAAGCCTGGATGAGGCACTTAGTGCCATGGTCTGGTTGATTGGCTAGGGCTGGGTGCTAGGTTGGCTTGGATGATGTTGGAGGTCTCTTCCAACCTGGCTGATTCTATGATGTGATATTCTATTCTGTGATAAAACAGAATGATTAAGGTAAGATGGAGGAAATGAATGGAAATGTGCTGAATCATTTGCTGTCTCTGTGTTGTGTCCAGGCAATGAACTAGAGCCACTCAGGAAGGGGCAGTTGTAGAACCAATGTGGCTGTGCTGCTGTGGGTGATGAGGAAGGTAACAGCAGTCCAGGGAAAATAAAGTGGGTGTACTGCAGAGCCCCAGGAAGAGAAGAACCATTGCAGCTGTTTGCAGTAAGATGGGAAAGAACAAGCCCTTCTGGGCAGCAGCCCATTTAAATCTGAGGCAAAGAGAAGAAATTAATTGTACCCTGTAGGTGCCTGTTCCTCTTCACTGCAGACATCTGAACATAGTTCCACAGCTGCCCTGAATCACACCTGTGATGTCTGCTGTGTGAGACTAAGCCTTCAGGCAACTTCTCAGGATCAGTGGGCTTAGAGACATGATAATGCCAGTGCTTTGATACAGCAGCCTGACAGAGTTCAGCAGGGAAAGCTGAATCAGACATGTGTTACACACCATATCTCTAAACTACTAAGGATAAGCAGTGGTGTTTGTCCTGCAGCCAGGTGCTATCTGTGGACTTACACAAGTGCATCTGTGGATTGCAGGATCTGCCCAATGCTGCTCAAGTGTAAACCAAACAGCTAACAGAATTGTGTGACAGCTCTGAAGTTCAGTTCTAAAAGCCCCAAGATTGGTGCTTCTGCAGGTTACTTCCCATTATTTGGCACTTCTGTGCTTTGCTGGTTTGGCTGTCAATTGATGAGTGCTTGCTGTGCCAGTTTAGTTTTTCCTCTTGGCCTGGTTTTTGTTTCTCTTGTGAAAGGAAACAGAATGCATGTGTTTTACTAATGCCAAAGGCACAATGGAGAAATGATATGGGGACTGTGAGCACATGGGAGTTTTGGGAGAGAGGGAAAAGGATAATGGTGAGAAAGCCTTAAGAAGAAGTTAGTATCAAGATGTGGAGGCACATGCAATTAAATCATGGCAGAAAGGAGAGAGCCCTTCTGACTGTGTAAATCCTCCTACAAAAATCTAAGAGACTCCTTCTGACTGTGTAAATCCTCCTACATAGAATCATAGAATCAACCAGGTTGGAAGAGACCTCCAAGATCATCGAGTCCAACCTATCACCCAGCCCTAGCCAGTCAACTAGACCATGGCACTGAGTGCCTCATCCAGTCTTTTCTTGAAGACCCCCAGGGACGGTGCCTCCACCACCTCCCTGGGCAGCCCATTCCAATGGGAAATCACTCTCTCTGTGAAGAACTTCTTCCTAACATCCAGCCTATACCTACCCTGGCACAACAAAAATCTAAGAGACTCCTTCTGACTGTGTGAATCCCCCTACAAAAATCTCAGAGACTCCTTCTGACTGTGTGAATCCCCCTACAAAAATCTCAGAGACCCTTTCTGACTGTGTAAACCCTCCTACAAAAATCTAAGAGATCCCTTCTGACTGTGTAAATCCCCCTACAAAAATCTAAGAGACCCTTTCTGACTGTGTGAATCCCCCTACAAAAATCTCAGAGACTCCTTCTGACTGTGTAAATCCCCCTACAAAAATCTAAGAGACTCCTTCTGACTATGTAAATCCTCCTACAAAAATCTAAGAGACCCTTTCTGACTGTGTGAATCCCCCTACAAAAATCTCAGAGACTCCTTCTGACTGTGTAAATCCCCCTACAAAAATCTAAGAGACTCCTTCTGACTATGTAAATCCTCCTACAAAAATCTAAGAGACACTTTTTGACTGTGTGAATCCCCCTACAAAAATCTGAGACTCCTTCTGACTGTGTAAATCCTCCTACAAAAATCTAAGAGACCCCTTCTGACTGTGTAGATCTCCTATAAACATCTAAGCATTAAATCTCTTTAGAAATACAGCACAAGCCCTTAACAACTTGAAGCTAATCTTTTGTATTTGTGGAGGATGACTTAACAGAAGGCAGGGAAGGAGAAAGGCAAGGAATTGTTAGTCATTAATATAGATTAGATTCAGCAAACAGTTCTAGCTGAGGAAATTGGGAAACGTTTTGGAAGTGTTGGAATGTTTCACTTAAACAGGTTCAAAATTAAGTGCCTGGTATTAAAATGCTGTGCTGGTTGATCAGAATAAAGTCTGGGAAAATGTAGGTATCTCTAATTTGTTGTGCTTCAGAGGCTGTCATTAACACAAGTCTGACATTGGATATGCCTCCATACATGGGCAGAGAGTAAAGGGTAGGACCAGTTGTCCTCTGTGGCAGTGTGCCCAGGTGGCCAAGAGAGCCAGTGGCATCCTGGCCTGCATCAGGAATGGTGTGGTCAGCAGGAGCAGGGAGGTCATTCTGCCCCTGTACTCTGCACTGGTTAGACCACACCTGGAGTATTGTGTTCAGTTCTGGGCCCCCCAGTTTAAAAGGGATGCTGAGATGCTTGAGCATGTCCAGAGAAGGGCGACGAGGCTGGGGAGAGGCCTTGAGCACAGCCCTAAGAGGAGAGGCTGAGGGAGCTGGGATTGGTTAGCCTGGAGAAGAGGAGGCTCAGGGGAGACCTTATTGCTGTCTGCAACTACCTGAGGTGAGGTTGTGGCCAGGAGGAGGTTGCTCTCTTCTCTCAGGTGGCCAGCGCCAGAACAAGAGGACACAGCCTCAGGCTGTGCCAGGGGAGATTTAGGCTGGAGGTGAGGAGAAAGTTCTTCCCTGAGAGAGTCATTGGACACTGGAATGGGCTGCCCGGGGAGGTGGTGGAGTCGCCGTCCCTGGGGCTGTTCAAGGCAGGATTGGACGTGGCACTTGGTGCCATGGTCTGGCCTTGAGCTGTGTGGTAAAGGGTTGGACTTGATGGTCTGTGAGGTCTCTTCCAACCCTGATGATACTGTGATACTGTGATACTGTGTGAGGGACTTGCTGAGAAAAAAGTCACATTGGCTAATACAGGTTTGGACTAGGTGACCTCTGGAAGTCCCTTCCAACCTCTGTTATCTATCCTAGGATGCTACAAATAAGCAGCTTGTTTAGTTCCTCTAGGTGATTTGTATGCAGAAGTTATAATGAGTTTGCCTGCACATTTGGGGTGTATGAGTGACTATTAAGTGTGTGAAATTAACTATCAGGCAAATAATGAATTGCTTCTGGTTTGGGGTTGGGTTTTTTTTTGGCCAAAGCAATTTTTTTTCCAATAAGCCTCTAAAAGCAAACATGAATATTTAATAGAAAGTTCATTACATGTAAATATTTTCACCTTCAGAAAGTGATTAATGAGACCTAATGTTGGCTTCATGTTTTACACTGGAAATAAATCACGGAGGAAGCTGCACGATAAAATGAAGTTACAGTCATAGAATAGAATCAACCAGGTTGGAAGAGATCTCCAAGCTCATCCAGTCCAACCTAGCACCCAGCCCTATCCAATCAACCAGACCATGGCACTAAGTGCCTCATCCAGGCTTTGCTTGAACACCTCCAGGGATGATGACTCCAACACCTCCCCACACAGCCCATTCCAATCCCGAAGTTCAAGTGTGCAATGTATTTCTGAAGGTCAGAAGTGAACCTTTTTGGACCTTTTTTTGGTCCATAATACAGTCAGAAATGTTTGCTGTTTACAGTCATCACTGTATCAAATATCAGCATTTCCAGTTTAAAATTGCAGTGCATAACTGATGCCTTAATGTCAAATGGAATATCTGTGAGTAGAAACAGGTAACTCGGCTCAGAGGTCTTAGCTATCTGCGGTTGTAAATCTGCAGATAACCAATTTCACACTTACACTATCTTGCAGCCCACAGGATGCATCCTATCTGGCTGCCAGCTGAAATTCATGTGATTAGCTATTTTAATTTTCACAGAAATCTTACCCAGATGGGACAGAACTACATTCATGCAGTGTCTGCTGTTGGGATTATCATGACACGTTTTATCACTGCTTCAGACCAACCTCTTCCATTCCGATGGTCATGCTGCAGGTATTCCTAATCTTTTTCCCTAGGAAGTGGAGTTCAAGTTAGAGGATCTCGTTTCCATGGTAGATTTAGTACATTTAAGTTACCTTACAGTGAGATCATAGAATCAACCAGGTTGGAAGAGACCTTCAAGATCAACCAGTCAAACCTAGCACCCAGCCCTGTCCAGTCAACTAGACCATGGCACTAAGGGGGGGTTGGCCTCTTATCTCAGGCAACCAGCCATAGAACAAGGGGACACAGTCTCAAGTTGTGCCAGGGAAAGTATAGGCTGGATGTTAGGAGGAAGTTGCTGGCAGAAAGAGTGATTGGCATTGGAATGGGCTGCCCAGGGAGGTGGTGGAGTCACCGTCCCTGGAGGTGTTCAAGCAAAGCCTGGCTGAGGCACTTAGTGCCATGGTCTGGTTGACTGGCTAGGGCTGGGTGCTAGTTTGGACTGGCTGATCTTGGAGGTCTCTTCCTACCTGGTTGATTCTGTGATTCTATGAAGTGCCTCATCCAGGCTTTTCATGAATACCTCCAGGCACGGTGACTCCACCACCTCCCTGGGCAGCCCATTCCAATGGCAAATCACTCTCTCTGGCAAGAACTTCCTCTTAACATCCAGCCTATACCTTCCCCTGGCACAACTTGAGACTGTGTCCCCCTGTTCTGTTAAAAAAAGAAAGTGGAGGCACTGCAATACCAGGACGATGCATGGAGCGGAGGGAGCAAGCTCTGGATCCAACTCCCATGCCCACAAATCCCTTTAGTATAAAGTCCTCTCATCAAGGATGCATCAGATATTAAACTGATAAGAACAGATACTACACTTTAAGGGCAACAAAGCTGATGAGGGGCCTGGAACATAAACCCTATGAGGAAAGACTGAGGGAGCTGGGGGTATGCAGCCTGGAGAAGAGGAGGCTCAGGGGGGACCTCATTGCTGTCTACAACTACCTGAAGGGAGGCTGTAGCCAGGTGGGGGATGGCCTCTTCTGCCATGCAACCAGCAACAGAACAAGGGGACACAGTCTCAAGCTGTGCTGGGGGAGGTCTAGGCTGGCTGTTAGGAGGAAGTTGTTGTCAGAGAGAGTGATTGGCATTGGAATGGGCTGCCCAGGGAGGTGGTGGAGTCACTATCCCTGGAGGTGTTGAAGCAAAGCCTGGCTGAGGCACTTAGTGCCATGGTCTGGTTGAGTGGCTAGGGCTGGGGATAGGTTGGCCTGGATGATCTTGGAGGTCTCTTCCAACCTGGTTTATTCAATGATTCTATGACTTGATCCATCCTGTCCATCACAAGTGAGTTCAGATGACACTAGTTAGAATTACTGCCCCCCTTTCTCGTGCTCTTTCTTCTCCCAAAGGAATTTGTGTGTCTCCTACCACACAGGCTGTAAGCTCAGCGCTGCACAGCAAACTTGAGCAATGAGACAGTGTTTGCAGTTTGTTTCTATTTAAGTAACCTGCCCTGCTCTTTAAGTTGCCCTCCCACTCACACATTTTTCTCCACGTGAAAGGACATTTGCAAACATTTCCCTGTGCTACTAACTGTTCTGTTCCAGCATTGAGAGCCTGTCAGCTGCTGCCAGAAATTAAGTGCTGTAGCAAAGACACCTGCTCTGAGCTGGATTAGATGGAATGGTGGCAACAGCCAGCCAACTGCCCATATTGCTAACTCCACTGGAGCTCAACCTCTCAAAGTATCTTGCAAAGTAAAGATAAAGCTCTACCCCATCACCAAAATTCGCCATGAGATTGCATTTTACATTGTAATCACATTCCCATAGCCTTATATCAGGATATTCTGTGTTTTAAAGGTCAGTGTCCTCTTATTTATAATGGTTTTATTAACAGCTTCCTAACTATTAGGACTTTTCTTTTTTCACACCGTATTTCCATGCCTGCTGTTTTTGCTCTGCAGTTTCTTGAAAGTCAAATGCTTCTGAAGATCCTAATTGACACGTCAGCATTATATTCCCCATTCTCACTAAACCCGTGACTGAAAGCATTGATGGGAGAGATATTGACACTGTTATGTACTGGATTCTTCTAATCCATGCACGTGAAGGTTAATGCTTGTGAGCATGTAATATTTCCCCTGAAACTGGACACGTATTGACAGTACCTAAGTGATTACCCAGCAGTAATGTATGCACATTCCACAAGTCCTGGCAGGGTATTAGTGCTGCTTTTCCCAGCTCTGCAGAGTTACCCTTGTGAATTTACATTTACTTTGGTTTTTCAGAGGAAGAATGGCTTAATCAACTAAAATTTTGCTGGGTTTTGTTTTTCCACTTCATTCAGCAGATGGTGAATCAGTCTGTGCTCTTAGCATAAAAGAGCAATTCTCCAAAGCAGTGGAACCTGTAGCGGTTACTGTTTACTATTCTCCGCTCAAACGTCATAGGGAGCTTGATTACAGATAGAATTGTTACTAGAGAAAGAAGTGCAATCCCAAGCACAAATGCAGGTTGGGTGAGAGCAGCCCCAAAGAAAAGGACCTGGGGGTCTTGGTTGATGAAAAGCTCAAGGTGAGGCAGCAGTGTGTGCGCACAGCCCAGACAGCAACCGTGTGCTGGGCTGCAGCAAGAGCAGCTTGGCCAGAAAGGCAAGGGAGAGGATTCTGCCTTTTTACTCTGCTCTTGTGAGACTCCACCTGAAGTACTGTGTGCAGTTCTGGAGCCTCCAGCACAAGAAGGACGTAGAACTGTTGGAGTGAGTCCAGAGGAGGCCACAAAGATGCTCAGAGGGCTGCAGCAGCTCTGCTATGAGGACAGGCTGAGAGAGTTGGGGATCTGTAACCTGGAGAACAGAAGGCTTCAAGGAGACCTTTTAGTGGCCTTCCAGTATCTGAAGGGAGCCTACAGGAAGGCTGGGGAGGGACTATTTACAAGGTCTTGCAGTGACAGGATGAGGAGTAATGGGTTTAAACTGGCAGAGGGGAGATTGAAACTGGCTGTCAGGAAGAAGTTCTTTAAGGTGTGGGTGCTGGCATAGATTGCACAGGGAGATTGTGGATGCTCCCTCCCTGGAGGTGTTCAAAGCTAGGTCAGATGAGGCCTTGAGTGACCTGTTCTAGTGGGAGGTGTCCCTGCCTATGGTGGGGGGTTGGAACTAGATGATCTTTGAGGTCCATTCCAACCATTCTAAGATTGATTTTTCTCTCATTTCCTGCCTTTTGCTGCATTGTGGTATTGACAGAAACAAGCTGTGGTTCGTTGTAGAATCATACAATTGTCAGGACTGGGAGGGACCTCAAGGATCATCTAGTTGCATTCCCCCTGCCATGGGCAAGGACACCTCCCACTAGATCAGGTTGCTCAGAGTGCCATCCAGCCTGACCTGGAAGACCCCTTGGGATGGGGCTTCCACCACCTCCCTGAGCAGTCTGTCTTCTAGGAGCTAAAACACTGTTCCCATTCTGCTTTTTAATTTGCCTTGCAGAGTCTTGCTAAAGTAGGCAAAGTTTAATTCTGTTTGCTGGACCTTCCTCAGAATCTTCTTTACTTCCTTTTATGAAGAAGGCTTTAAAAGATGAGGAGAGCCCTACTTTAGAATATTTTCCTCTTAAATCATGATATGGAAATCACCTTAGTGGCAAATCCTGGTTTCTTTTCCATGGTAAAATGCATCCATAAATGAGAGAATTGTTTATTTCACACTTGCCTGCCTAACAGCCTCAAGGCAAAGAAACAATTAAACCTTTCCATTGGAGACAATGCAATTTCATCTTTCTTCAAGGTTATATGCTTCAGTCTCCTTTCTCACCTGTCTTAACTCTTAGACTCAAGAAACACTTGTATTAAGGTGATCCTTACAGTTGCTTTTGTCTTAAAACGACTTGCCACTATTACAGATAATGAACCAAGAGGAAAAACAAAGTCTCTGTTGGAAGAGAATGTTTCAAAGGGTGTTTGAGAAAAGATACTCATCTCCAGCATTGATCGTGGAAGACAACCTGCAAATACAGCAAAATGTGAGCTTTTCAGGAGATATTCCATGTCAGCACTTTGCTTCCATTCAGGCTAACAATGGTAACTCCAGAAGGAGCAATCAGGTCAATAGTGCATATAGATATTGTAAACCTGCCAGGGAAAGGAGTTAGAATACTGTGTGAGTGTAGTAGCCAGGGCTTAAACAGCACTTAGAATCATAGAATCAACCAAGTTGGAAGAGACCTCCAAGGTCATCCAGTCCAACCTAGCACCCAGCCCTAGCCAGTCAACCAGACCATGGCACCAAGTGCCTCATCCAGGCTTTTCTTGAAGACCTCCAGGGATGGTGCCTCCACCACCTCCCTGGGCAGCCCATTCCAATGCCAATCACTCTCTCTGCCAACAACTTCCTCCTAACATCCAGCCTAGACCTCCCCCGGCACAACTTGAGACTGTGTCCCCTTGTTCTATTGCTGGTTGCCTGGGAGAAGAGGCCACCCCCACCTGGCTACAATGTCCCTTCAGGTAGTTGTAGGCAGTAATAAGATCACCCCTGAGCCTCCTCTTCTCCAGGCTAAACAACCCCAGCTCCCTCAGCCTCTCCTCATAGGGTTTGTGTTCCAGGCCCCTCACCAGCTTTGTTGCCCTTCTGGCACTAAGTGCCTCATCCAGGCTTTCCTTGAACATCTCCAGGCACGGCAACTCCACCACCTCTCTGGGCAGCCCATTCCAATGCCAATCACTGTCTCTGCCAAGAACATCCAGCCTAGACCTCCCTTGGCACAACTTGAGACTGTGTCCCCTTGTTCTGTGCACACTTTGAGAGGGAGAATGAGAACCTGCCCTTTCTGTGGTTTCTATGCCTAGCTGATGACTGCAGCTCACTAAATAAGGTGGTTGTGCTTTTGCAGTTCTGTAAATGCCCCCTGCTTTAATTAGTTCCTCTCTGTCTGGTGATACTGGAGAAGATGATGGAGTTTGGTTTTAAACACATTTGTAGCTGATTTGTAGCTCCTTTTTGGGAAGAGAAATGAAATGTCTGCAAAAACTTAATGATAAAAGAGAAGTCAGTCATTCCAAAAGGGCAAGTCCCTGTGTGGACCTATGGTACTGTTCTGTATTTCAGAGTTTGCAACAATTATGTAGTACTAAAGGGGGTTGCCAGTGAAGCCAGAAAGGTTGGGAATTAATTAGTATCTCTGATACAGAGATATAGATTAGCAACTATTGATCTAATATTTACAGGAGTTATGCAATATGATTCCCAGCTGCAAAAAGGGATTGAAGAGCAGAAAGAAGAAGGAGGGGTAAAATTAGTTTGTCAAAAACATTAGGTTGATGGCACTGAACACTGAAACTAATTGTATATTGTGCATTGACTGGTCATCTGAATCCTACCATGCAAAACTGTTTTGACAAGCAGAGTTTTGTTAAACTCAATACCCCTTGCAGGTCCTGCTGTTCAATCAGAAAAAAATCAACTTTTGAAGTTCTTGTAAGAAGCAAGTTGTTTTTTTTCATAAAGAATTCTGTCTTAGCACTGAACATTTTGAAATTTCATGGATTTTCATGTCTAGAAACTTGTTGTTTTCAACCAAAATTTCTCTAGAATAGCATACAGTTCTTCCATAGGAAATGATCTTTTCTCCAGCCACTTCCAATATGTAGCCCAGGGGCTGTGATAACTCACAGAGATAGTTAGGTGGTCAGGAGAGCCAGTGGCATCCTGGCCTGCATCAGGAGCAGTGTGGCCAGTAGGACAAGGGAGGTTATTCTTCCCCTGTACTCAGCACTGCTCAGGCCACACCTTGAGTGCTGTGTCCAGTTCTGGGCTCCTCAATTCAAGAGAGATGTTGAGGTGCTGGAAGGTGTCCAGAGAAGGGCAACAAAGCTGGTGAGGGGCCTGGAGCACAGCCCTGTGAGGAGAGGCTGAGGGAGCTGTGGTTGTTTAGCCTGCAGAAGAGGAGGCTCAGGGGTGACCTCATTGCTGTCTTACAATTACCTGAAGGGAGGCTGTAGCCAGGTGGGGTTGGTCTCTTCTCCCGGGCAACCAGCAACAGAACAAGGGGACACAGCCTCAAGTTGTGCCAGGGGAGGTCTAGGCTGGATGTTAGGAGGAAGTTGTTGGCAGAGAGAGTGATTGGCATTGGAATGGGCTGCCCAGGGAGGTGGTGGAGGCACCGTCCCTGGAGGTGTTCAAGGAAAGCCTGGATGAGGCACTTAGTGCCATGGTCTGGTTGACTGGCTAGGGCTGGGTGCTAGGTTGGACTGGCTGATCTTGGAGGTCTCTTCCAACCTGGATGATTCTATGATTCTATGGCTCAATGGGACAAGCTCTGAGCAATCTGATCTACCTTGGCCCCACTTTAGCAAGAGAGACCTAGGTGAAACCTAGAGAGCCCCTCCAACCTAAACTAGTCTGTGATTCCCTAGTTCTGGCAAGTCTCTTGCTACACTAGATTTGCACTGCTCTGAAGATGGTCAAGAATGTCATCACTGACTAGAAGAAAACCTCTTTTTCTCTTTATTGTTCCTTAAGAAATTACAGAATCACAGAATGTCAGGGACTGGAAGGGACCTCAAAAGACATCTAGTCCAACTCCCCTGCCAGAGCAGGATCATCTATACCAGGTCACCTTGAAACAACCTATCTCCATGAACACTGTTGCGCTGGCAGTTATCATCTGGTGATAAGTCTGTTGGTGCTGGTGCCACAGGTCAATTCTAAACACTGATTTCATTTTTGTGCTTACAAAGTGATTGACCTCATCATCTGCCCCCTTGATTCCCTTTGGTTTTCTTCCTTCATCATACAGACATCGCTTCCTCGCTAGCAGATTGCTCATGTCGATAGATATCTTATTTCAGCTTCTGAGGGAACAATGCTGCATTGATTTTTGTCTGTGTGTTCCCATCATGTGACATTGAGTTCACTTCTCCCAATTGCTTAATGAGCCAAGCCTCAAAAGTCAATTACAGCAGAATGTTCCTCTCCTCCTCATTTAGAAGCGGAAGGATGCTGTGCCTAAACACAAATCTACTAAGGAGAGTACACTACAGTAGTCTTGTAACTAAGATGCTGCTCTCTTTAGAACCACAGAACCAACCAGGTAGGAACTGGACATTAGGGAACATATGTTTTTCCAGCAAGAGTGATCAGGCACTGGAATGAGCTGCCCAGGGAGGTGCTGGAGTCGCCAACTCTAGGTGTATTTAAAAGTCATTTGGATATGATGCTTGGAGTTCTCACAGGGTTGGAAGGGACCCAAGGAGATCATCGAGTCCCAACCCTCCTGCCAGAGGAGGACCACTCAATCCAGCACAGATCACAGAGGATCTGAGAATATGGTTTAAGGGTGGGCTTTGTAGAGCAGGAATGTCAGTTGGCCTCCATGATCCTGGTTTTTTTTTTCCACCAGAACTTTTTTTCATTCTGTGTAGGCCATTTTAGGAGAATGTAAATGATTTTCATGGGAAACCAGAAGGAAAAGGAGTTGACAAAATACAGCTAAAACTGCACATGCTTGAGGAAGAATCACGATGCAGAAGGGGTCAGACAAGACCAGATAAATAAATATTGAGCAATGTACACAGTTTTATCCTTTTTCCCTTGAAAAAGTAAGCCCTGGTGACTGTTTTCTTTTTCTTTTGCAGTCATCTCTAACAAACAGTGACATCATCTTCGTGAAGCTGCATGCCCCTTGGGAGGTCCTGGGCAAATATGCTGAACTAATGAATGTAAGAATGCCTTTCAGGTAGGTGTAGTTGTATTTCATCTCAGCCTCCAAAGTCACACTGCACTGTAAAGCTAATGTAGCAGTAACACCAAAATGCACCAGGAAAAGCTCTTCTATAAAGATACCACACAGATACCTTAGATACCATATTCATTGCTCTTTCTTGTTTAATGCCTGCAATATCAGTACAGTACTGGTTTGAAATGAAGGTGAGCTGTAGAAGTGCAGCTGTTTTCATGGGGTATTCTGTCCTTAGGCCCTTTAACCCCTTCAATGCTGGAGCCCCCTGCATACTTGTGCGCTGCTGTTTTTTAAATGGACATTTCATTGAAATCAATGGGAGGTCGAGAAGATCCAGGTACGTAAGGCAGCACAGCAGGTGCATGTCTGTTGGACGTATCTGGTATGTTCAGCACCTGCAAATTGCTTGTATAGTGTGTAGTTGTGGAAATACAGACTAGAAATAAGTGTCCTCTCTCATAAGAGAGTTGTCTGAATGATATTTCAGACTGTAACTGCCTTCCCTTCCCCCCAGTGGAGAAAATAAGGACCCTTCGTTAAATCATACTGAATAAGGACCCTTCATTAAGTCATACTCAATGAGGACCCTTCATTAAATCATACTGATAACCAAACTCATTCCACATTGTCATTCAGATTATTTTTGTCCCTTGTTTAATAGTATTTGCATGTTCAGCTATGAAATCTTCTATGTAGAATACTGACTTCACTCTGCTGGTTATCAGAACTGTTAAAATAGCATAAAGATTGCTGCTGGAACTGATCAAAAAGCATGGACTGAGAGGTCTTGATTCTTCTTTCAGTTAGCAGGGTTGATTGTTGCTGGAATTGGTCAAAACCCATGAACTGAGAGGTCTTGATTCTTCTTTCAGTTAGCAGGTTTTATAGCTGTATAACTCCACTGAAGGTGCGTGTCTGTTGGACGTATCTGGTATGTTCAGCACCTGCAAATTGCTTGTATAGTGTGTAGTTGTGGAAATACAGACTAGAAATAAGTGTTCTCTCTCACAAGAGAATTGTCTGAATGATATTTCAGACTATAACTGCCTTCCCTTCCCCCCAGTGGAGAAAATAAGGACCCTTCGTTAAATCATACTGAATAAGGACCCTTTACTAAGTCATACTGAATAAGGACCCTTCACTAAATCATACTGATAACCAAACTCATTCCACATTGTCATTCAGATTATTTTTGTCCCTTGTTTAATAGTATTTGCATGTTCAGCTATGAAATCTTCTATGTAGAATACTGACTTCACTCTGCTGGTGATCAGAACTGTTAAAATAGCATAAAGATTGCTGCTGGAACTGATCAAAAAGCATGGACTGAGAGGTCTTGTTTCTTCTTTCAGTTAGCAGGGTTGATTGTTGCTGGAACTGGTCAAAACCCATGAACTGAGAGGTCTTGATTCTTCTTTCAGTTAGCAGGGTTTATAGCTGTGTAACTCCACAGAAGGTGCATGTCTGTTGGACGTATCTGGTATGTTCAGCACCTGCAAATTGCTTGTATAGTGTGTAGTTGTGGAAATACAGACTAGAAATAAGTGTCCTCTCTCATAAGAGAGTTGTCTGAATGATATTTCAGACTATAACTGCCTTCCCTCCCCCCCAGTGGAGAAAATAAGGACCCTTCACTAAATCATACTGAATAAGGACCCTTCATTAAATCATACTGATAACCAAACTCATTCCACATTGTCATTCAGATTATTTTTGTCTCTTATTTAATAGTATTTGCATGTTCAGCTATGAAATCTTCTATGTAGAATACTGACTTCACTCCGCTGGTTATCAGAACTGTTAAAATAGCATAAAGATTGCTGCTGGAACTGATCAAAAAGCATGAACTGAGAGGTCTTGATTCTTCTTTCAGTTAGCAGGGTTGATTGTTGCTGGAACTGGTCAAAACCCATGAACTGAGAGGTCTTGATTCTTCTTTCAGTTAGCAGGGTTGATTGTTGCTGGAACTGGTCAAAACCCATGAACTGAGAGGTCTTGATTCTTCTTTCAGTTAGCAGGGTTGATTGTTGCTGGAATTGGTCAAAACCCATGAACTGAGAGGTCTTGATTCTTCTTTCAGTTAGCAGGGTTTATAGCTGTATAACTCCACTGAAGGTGCATGTCTGTTGGACGTATCTGGTATGTTCAGCACCTGCAAATTGCTTGTATAGTGTGTAGTTGTGGAAATACAGACTAGAAATAAGTGTCCTCTCTCAATAAGAGAGTTGTCTGAATGATATTTCAGACTATAACTGCCTTCCCTCCCCCCCAGTGGAGAAAATAAGGACCCTTCGTTAAATCATACTGAATAAGGACCCTTCGTTAAATCATACTGAATAAGGACCCTTCATTAAATCATACTGAATAAGGACCCTTCACTAAATCATACTGATAACCAAACTCATTCCACATTGTCATTCAGATTATTTTTGTCCCTTGTTTAATAGTATTTGCATGTTCAGCTATGAAATCTTCTATGTAGAATACTGACTTCACTCTGCTGGTGATCAGAACTGTTAAAATAGCATAAAGATTGCTGCTGGAACTGATCAAAAAGCATGAACTGAGAGGTCTTGATTCTTCTTTCAGTTAGCAGGGTTGATTGTTGCTGGAATTGGTCAAAACCCATGAACTGAGAGGTCTTGGTTCTTCTTTCAGTTAGCAGGGTTGATTGTTGCTGGAACTGGTCAAAACCCGTGAACTGAGAGGCTTGATTCTTCTTTCAGTTAGCAGGGTTTATAGCTGTATAACTCCACAGCAGGTGCATGTCTGTTGGACGTATCTGGTATGTTCAGCACCTGCAAATTGCTTGTATAGTGTGTAGTTGTGGAAATACAGACTAGAAATAAGTGTCCTCTCTCATAAGAGAGTTGTCTGAATGATATTTCAGGCTATAACTGCCTCCCCTCCCCCCCATTGGAGAAAATAAGGACCCTTCGTTAAATCATACTGAATAAGGACCCTTCACTAAATCATACTGAATAAGGACCCTTCACTAAATCATACTGATAACCAAACTCATTCCACATTGTCATTCAGATTATTTTTGTCCCTTATTTAATAGTATTTGCATGTTCAGCTATGAAATCTTCTATGTAGAATACTGACTTCACTCTGCCGGTTATCAGAACTGTTAAAATAGCATAAAGATTGGTGCTGGAACTGATCAAAAAGCATGAACTGAGAGGTCTTGATTCTTCTTTCAGTTAGCAGGGTTGATTGTTGCTGGAACTGATCAAAACCCATGAACTGGAGGTCTTGATTCTTCTTTCAGTTAGCAGGGTTTATAGCTGTATAACTCCATTGATTTTAATGGAATAACTACTGAGCAAGAAAAGGATCAGATCCAGACTATGGAACTACAGACCTGGCATCCTTTTTAGGATCTCTTCTGTTTTCTTCTTACTTAAGGATGCAAAATGCCTCTGGTGTGAAACAAGCTCTAGCAGTTCAGACCTTGCTTGGGAAAATGGATATGAATTAAGGACAAAAATTGCAGACTTATGCTGTATGTATTTTGTGTTTCATTTTCACAGCAAATCTTCAAGTGTTCCTTCTTGGGCTTTGGTGCTAAAGAGAAAACCAGAACAGTTATCACAAGTCATGGCAATACATCATATTCCTTTTTAAAAGTGTTCTACTCATGAAAACAGTGGAGTGGAACAAAACTGTTCCTCCTTTGACTTTTGTGGCATTTCTGAAGATGAACTTGCCCTAGTGGGAGGATAAGGTATTAAGAAATACAGCCAACCCTCAGCTTTTAGTCACTGTGAGCAGCTTGTTCTTTCCTGATTTGAAGTCCCTTTCTTGAAATCCATTTCTCAGCAGACAGCAAAGTAGATGTCATGCAGATTATATGGAAAGCAGCAAAAGTGCTGAAAGTTCCTTCAGGACCCCTGCTTCATTCTTTCCACAGCCACAGAGAGAATCATTACAGTATTATTGAGAGGAAATCACAGTGATTTACTAATATCTGCTGGCCAGGCTCTGAAATTTTAAGGGCAGCATTGCTGTTCACCGTTTAAAACCAAGGACCAGCATTTTAGACACTGTCCACTAGTCTAGGCTGCTTCTTTCCACATGCTTTTAGAATAGAATCATAGAATCAGTCAGGGTTAGAAGGGACCACAAGGATCATCCAATTCCAAACCCCCTGCCATGGTCAGGCACACCCTACCCTAGACCAGGCTGGCCACAGCCCCATCCAGCCTGGCCTTAAACACCTCCAGGGATGGGGCCTCAACCCCCTCCCTGGGCAACCCATTCCAGGCTCTCACCACTCTCATGCTGAGCAACTTCCTCCTCACGTCCAGCCTGAATCTCCTCACCTCCAGCTTTGCTCCATTCCCCCTAGTCCTGTTACTCCTTCAGAGCCTAAAAAGTTCCTCCTCAGCTTTTTTGTAGACCCCCTTCAGATCCTGGAAGGCCACAAGAAGGTCACCTGGGAGCCTTCTCTTCTCCAGACTGCACAGCCCCAACTCTTTCAGTCCGTCCTCATAGCAGAGATGCTCCAGCCCTCACAGCATCCTCATGGCTCTTGCCTAACCTCTTGTTTTAACAGCTGCTAATGGCCTGTAGCTCCCAATATTTTAAGTTGGAATTGCTCACACCCACCCATCAGTAAATAAAATGCTTGTTGTTTCAAAGCAGGAGTGCCAGGACAGTAGATGCCTCTGAATATTTAAACCAAAATCAACAACTGGATGGCATATTCAGAAACACTTAGCTTTGACACTTCTCTGCTCCTGAGTAGAGTGAGATAAACCAAACTGTCTTGTGGAGGAGTTGGCCAGTGGAGGCTGATAAACGTGCAGAGGTTTTGAAGGTTTCACTTCACCAGTGCAATACTGACAAAACCTCATACTGAAATATTATGCTTTATTTAAATTCTAAGCTATGAACATTAACCTGGAAGAGTAAGTTAGTTTTTTCCTATCATTTATAAAGCATCAGGACTGTCTTACTTTAGAGATGTCCCAACCAAATCATAGAATCAACCAGGTTGGAAGAGACATCCAAGATCATCCAGGCCAACCTAGCACCCAGCCCTATCCAGTCAACTAGACCATGGCACTAAGTGCCTCATCCAGGCTTTGCTTCAACACCTCCAGGGATGGTGACTCCACCACCTCCCTGGGCAGCCCATTCCAATGGCAAATGTCCCTAAGTATCCCCACTTAAAGAGAATGGGTACAATTCAAGGATAGATCTTTAATCCTATTCTCTCAAAACCAGGAGATTTGGAGTTTCTGAGTTCCTGTACACCCTTCTGTGTTTATAAAAAACCAAACTGTGATAGGTACCAAAATCCTCCTTATGCAGGGAAAACAATATTTGTCTCTCTGAAGTCAAAGCATCCTCTTAACTGGCTGTGAACAGGCTGTCACAGCCACCACCTATGGAATTCTTAGCAACGTGGCTGCCAAAAGGTAGGTCACTAGACAGAGCCAGAATCACAGCAGCCAAAGCTGTTGGGTTTCTTCTCAATACTCTCACTCTTGAGGGTAAAGCAGCTGTTAAGGGAAGTTCAAACTGAGCACTGACATTGGGATTTATTCAGTGAGCTGCTTTTTTAAAAGAGAATGAGTCTTAGCTCAGTGAAACAAGCTGCATTTTGGATAGCACTGACTTAGCATTCTGTGCTTGCTTCCAAAGCACTGACAGCATTCCCACAGTATATTTGTTGTACACAGTATTTAGAATGCATGTGGCCTAAGCCCTTGATTTTCCAGAAGTGGTTTGGTTCAGTGTTAACACGATGGAACCTCTCAGAATAAAGAGAACCCATTTTGATTTAGCAATGATCTTTGGCAGATGACAAACTCAGCCTCTGGAGGAGGTAACCAGAGTTCAGGCAGGCTCTTGAGTCTTGCAGTAAGCAATATCAGTTCCAAAGCCACCCCCAAAAGCCCTCAGATTTCCTTACCTGTCATGAAGATGTCATCTCTCTTCCGAAGGCAGTGGGTCAAACCTTGACAGCTGTGGTGTTATAGGCACATATGAGAACAAGAACCACCAGCTCCAGAGTGGGATGGGAGGTGGACTCCTGCTCCTGGACCTACACAGAAATGGTTAGATCCTGTAAGGGCTTTTCAGGAACAGGCTGAGAGCGTGGCCAGCATCACACACACACAGTATTATCACAGTGTTAACCCTGATAATACTGTGTGATACTGTGATACTGTGAACTGGATGATCTTTGAGGTCCCTTCCAACCTAAACCATTCTATGATTCGGTTCCATAAATAGGAGCTCATACAAAGAGAAGTGTCACAGGAACCCTTTGGTGTGCTGAAATCTGTCCCTATCTTTAGCACCATCCATTCACAAAGAAGTGCTCCTTTCAGGAATGCTTTTCAGTTCTCTGCCAATCCTCTGGTTTTCCACATAATAGCAACCAATGCAGTTCATGGAGCCTTACAATCATAGAATCAGTCAGGAAGGGATCACAAGGATCATCTAGTTCCAACCCCACTGCCATGGGCAGGGACACCCTACCCTAGATCAGCCTGGCCACAGCCTCCTCCAGCATGTGTTTGCTCATGCACCCCTGTCTGCTCACTTGTTCCCCTTGGGCACCCACACACAGCTTATTGCACTGGCAACAGAAAGCAACTCTGCCTGTACAAGAGGCAGAGAGAGTTGCTGTCTGCTGGGGGGGGGAGATGCTAAGCACATACTCATTTGCTTGTGTAGCCTATATCCTGTTTTAGGGGATGTTTCCCCAACAGCAAGCACTGGTTCCCTCTGGTACTGCATGTGTTATAGCATACTGCAGCATCAAGTACTGCTTCCCTGGCTTTTCTGAGTGATTCCCTCGTGTGTTTCACCAACTGCAGCTTTAATAATACAGCAGTGGATGTGAGATTATTTATCCATGTTTGTGTCAGCCCTGTAGAATCCCTGTAACAACTTTTGGACTTCTTTGAAGTAGAAACATCTTTGAGTCCCTGTCTTTCACACACGAAAAGGAGAAGACAATTGTGATCTTCCTGCAATCCAAATGCCACCAGAGATTCTGTGGCTTCCTGTGCCAGTTCAGTTGTGGTGGTTTGTGGGGTCCCAGGTTTCCTTAAGAGGACCACAGAGACAAGTCCGTCCCAAGGGATATCAGTTAATCTCTTTTTTAGTCTCTTCCTCCACCTCTTACAGGCTTCTGTCTTCAATCTCCTTTCCTTCCTTGCTAGTTCATACTGTAACTGACGATGGGTTTTCTTCTCGACTGGCTTCATTTTTGCTGTTCTTCCAGGAGAAAAATCTATTACCTGCACCGCCGATACAAGTTCATGAATAGGTGAGTACAGTTCTCATGCCAGCCTGCTGCGTGTCCCTGGGGATCCAAACATATTGGTTAAGGTCAAGCTGGGAGGAAAACTTCATGAGCTGTGTTTGTAAGAAGAGTGGGAGGAATGCTTACACTCTAGGACTCCTGCAAAAACAGACACAGAAGTTGTGTTTTTAAGGCACCTGAAATGTGAAAGAGTCATAGAGTCATAGCACTGTTTTGGTTGGAAAAGACCTCCAAGATCATCCAGCCCAACCATTAACATAACACCACCGTGGCTGTCAAACCACATCTCAGAAGTGCCATGCCCACACGTTTCTTGAATGCCTCCAGGGATGGCGACTCCACCACCATAGAGCCATAGAACAGAACCCTCGAAGCAACCAGGTTGGAAGAGACCTCCAAGATCAGCCAGTCCAAACTAGCACCCAGCCCTAGCCAGTCAACCAGACCATGGCACTGAGTGCCTCATCCAGTCTTTTCTTGAACACCTCCAGGGATGGTGACTCCACCACCTCCCTGGGCAGCCCATTCCAATGCCAATCACTCTCTCTGCCAACAACTTCCTCCTAACATCCACCTCCCTGGGCAGCCTGTTCCAATCCCTGACCACTCTTTCAGTAAACAAATTTTTCATCATATCCAACCCTAACCCCCACCCTGGCACAATTGCAGGTCATTTCCCCTTGTTCTATCACCTGACACTAGGAAGAAGAGGTCAGCACCTACCTAACTCCAACTTGTTTTCAGGTAGCTATAGAGAGTAATAAGGTCTTCTCTCACCCTCCTCTTCACCAGACTAAACAACCCCAATTGCCCCAGATGCTCCCCATAAGCCTTGCTCTCTGGGCCCTTCACCACCTTCATTTCCCTTCTCTGAACATGCTCCAGCATCTAAATGTCCTTCTTGTAGTGAGTGGCCCAAAACTGCAGACAGTATTCAAGTTGCAGCCTCACCAGCACCAAGCACAGGGGCACAATCCTACAATTCCCTACTCCTGCTGGTCACACTCTTGCTGACACAGGGCAGGACATCAGTGTTGTCTTTTTTAGTTATAAGGAAGTATTTTTCAACTGATGGAGGGAGCCTTTTAAAGCAGGATAAATATGTTAGTGCAGACACTACCTCTATATTTTCATGTAGCTCATTAGGGAGGTTCTTGGGGTTAAAATACCACAGTTACAGCTTAATTTTGTTTTCAGTTTCATGCACCTTAGTTACTTCTAATGGTGATGGCATTATTTATTTATAGCTTCCTCTGTGGGGACTTTGAGTGCTTTGTTGGTAGACAGGAAGGCAATGAACCAAGTTCATCTCTTGTGTAACATTACTGAGCTTGAGAGTTAAGCACACTTCAAGAATCTTTGGAAGTCTTTCACTCAATTATTAAACATCTTCAAGGTGAGGTTTGATGCCTGGTTTATGGCTGACTTAATGCAATGAAAAACTTAGTGCTGCAGTTTGTCTTTTCTTTGTGGTACTTTGGACAGTTACATGAAAATGTCTCCAAAAAGCCTGAAAATTATATAGGTCTAGCAGAGACCAGAGCATATGTTGGCATTTAATGCCACACTGCTGTTGGCACAGTATTCACAGGTTTCTAGCAATTGATTTGCTGTGTGACTCTGAGGCTAGTGGATAGATTCCCAGGAACCTCTTTGAGCCAAGAAATAACTTGACCAAACTGTGAAGTTTGGAGTAAACACTGCTGTTGACACAGTTTTCAGAGGTTTCTAGCAATTGATTTGCTGTGTCACTCTGAGGCCAGTGGATAGATTCCCAGGAACCTCTGTGAGCCAAGAATTAACTTGACCACAATGTGCAATTTGGAGTAAACAGCTGTATCATGATGCAGGTAGGTAAGGAACATCTATGGGAAAATAAATCACATATCATTCATTACCCATATAATGGGTAAATGAACATCTATGGGAAAATAAATCACATATCATCACTCTGCTGTATGAGCATATTTAAAAGCAGGTTTGTGTATTGCATCCCATCACAACGTGCTGGTGACTTGAGAGTATCAGCATGGATCCAGACTGAGAGGCTGAGGGAGCTGGGGGTGTGCAGCCTCGAGGAGGCTCAAGACAGGCCTCATTGTTGTCTACAACTACCTGAAGGGAGGCTGTAGGCAGGTGAGGGTTGGTCTCTTCTGCCAGGCAAGCAGCAACAGAACAAGGAGACACAGTCTCAAGTTGTGCTGGGGGAGGTCTAGGCTGGCTGTTAGGAGGAAGTTGTTGTCAGAGAGAGTGATTGGCATTGGAATGGGCTGCCCATGGAGGTGGTGGAGTCACCATCCCTGGAGGTCTCTTCCAACCTTGATGATACTGTGATACTGTGATCTCACATCATGGTATTTGCTTCTTTGTGTTAGTAAGCTCTAAAAGGACACTTGGTGGAGTGATGACATTTTTACCTAGTCAGCCCATGCTAATAGACTCACACAGCTCTTCTAAAGAAATTAGTCCCTTTACTTTTCCAAGGAGATAACCAGGGAATGCTTTCTCTGGAGATGGATGTGTTGTATGTTCTGAGCCTTGCAGATAGGGTTTGAACTTTCTCAGGCCCATTTGCTAGCAGGCTCACTGAGCCTTGGGAATGGCAAACCAGTCAAATCCTGGGTACAGCCAGTGAGAAACCAACATGAATAATGCATTGCTCTCCAGTGGGGAAAGCACTCTGTGCCTACCTGCGTGTGTGTGTGGTGTGATAAACCTGCAGCAGGCATATCTCAAATGTGCACATTGACTTCCAGGATGAATGAGACAGGACTGCAGATGAGCAAGGATGTTAATAGCTTGGAGAATTCAACAAAGAGTTTAGCTAACAAATAAACAAGGAATGGAGGATTTAGACCTTTCTGACTGATTCTTTTCCCCTTTTCCTTAAGGAGACACTAAGCCTGCTGAAAACACAGTAATGCAGAGATTCTACCCTTTACAGAGGAAAACCTGGAGGCCAACAGACAGGGAATTTCCCTACAGAGAACTTTTTTTTTTCCCTTTATCAAGTCTATTTCAAGGCTCTCAGCCTGGATGCTGCAATTGGAGAGTTGCAACTGATCAGGCTCTGATATCTTGCTTGCCCTCAGGCATAAATGTTTGCAAACTCTGAACTGCTGGGACAGTGCACACACTGCCCATGAAGAGTGTATGGTAAATTTAGTGTAAGTCTTATACTATGATCACATATACACTGAAACAAGCATGTTGAAATGTGCCTAGGTCCAAAAATTAGCATTAGCTTTCTTATCCAAGATACTTGATGCTTGGACATGGATTGCTCTTCCTCAGGGTGACTGTGGAGAGCTCACAGAGTTCCTGCACTAACTTCTGTCAAAGGAACAAAACAGCTACATTTCAAGTCCTTGAACTTCATCCAGAACTGAATTTAAAGTTCAAAGGATGTCAATTCATGCCCTTTAGCTTCACTTCTGGACAGATTCATCCAGTGATTGAAGTATGTGCATAGTCCATAGTTTCTGGTCTATGGTTTCTGCTGTCAGAGGTCACTGATTAGTACCTGAAGGTGTTAGGAGCTTTTGAGAGAGTAGGGCTCATTGTGCCAGACATAGCTCTTACATGTTTCTCATTATAACATGGGTGTGGATTTGAATTTGGTTTAGATTTTCCTCTCCAATCAGCTCTGCTTCTTCCTTTTTCATTCATTTCTGTGTGCATCAGTGCACGAGTGCACTTGCAGTTAGATCTGCCCTTTTCCCAGCTTGAGCTTAGTTTACTTCCACCTCCTAAACACAAGAATCTGTGTAGCAGTCACCTGCTGGTGCACACACTGAGCATTCTGATTTCTTGGTCATCATAGTATTGCAAGAGACTACAATCCAACCAAATGAACAAAGCAACACAGCTTTTTATAGCATCACTTGTGAGGTAAGAATCCACATGGAGTGCAGGGATTGCTGGGATTTAGCTGCCAAAGCTTTCTGTCACACCCTTTGCTGTTCTAATGTTTATACATCCAAAGCCTAATGTGTTAATTAAGCCTGAAAATCAAACTAACTGAAAAGCTACACAATAAAGCTGTAGAGAGTTGCCAAAAGCTTGCTGGGCTTGGTAAGATTTACAGTGGCACACACTATCAGCATTGCTTTTCTGCTGAGACAAAATAAGATGCTCCTCTGCTGAAAGCTGGTTGGTATCAGTTAAGTTCAGCCTGTAAAATCTGGTCTACCTTGAGAAAGTCAAAACACATTGCATCTGGTCTAGTTCTGACTATGAAGTGGCCTGGTTTGCCAGGGTGTGTTCCTTGCAAGTGCTCTGTAGTCTAATGAAAATCACTGTCTCAAACACTCACACTTTCCCTGTGCTGCAGGATCGAGAAACAAATAAGCAGGTTTCGAGGATGGTTGCCTAGAAAGCCAATGAGACTGGACAAGGAGACACTGCCAGATCTGGAGGAGAATGACTGCTATACTGCTCCATTCAGCCAACAAAGAATCCACCAGTGAGTATTCTATTACTTCTTAATTTCAAGCAGGAAACTACTTCTTCTGGACTGATCTTGGACAAAATTGATTTCTTAGTTCGTGTCCTAATTTCCAGCGCTTTCAGATTAATTCTTTGTCACTAAAAGGGAGAGATATGAGTACTGAGAAAGTGTTAAGTCTCACTACATTCTTAATACTTAAAGGTCCAGCTCAAGGAAATCAATGGGGGAAATTCCTTTTAATTCAGTGGAATTTCAATTACATCCCTAAAGTGGTCAAATGGCTAAGTCTCTTTCAAATCAGAATTGCAGTTGTTCTTTGTCTGTTAAAGATGTGCTTCTGTGGTAAAGGGTTGGACTTGATGATCTGTGAGGTCTCTTCCAACCCTAATGATACTGTGATACTGTGATAAAACTTCATAATCAAAATTAGTCATTCTAACAGTGGTGGTCAAACTAAAGTGATACTGCATTTAATTTCTAGTTGCAGCTAGAACAAGCAGAGCTCTAAAGAAAGAAGAGGATGCAAATTTTGGTTGTATTTCTCTGGTTTTTGCTTTTATGGAAGCAGAACAGCTTCCAAATTGCCAGTGTTAAGACCTGCTGGTGACTGTTGGCTGAGCACTGTTGGCAATGGCACTAGTGTTGCACTAATGTCATAAGGAAATCATTTGCACTAATGTCATAGGGAAATGTCATAGGAAAGGGACCTGGGGGTGCTGGTAGATAGTAGGCTGAAGATGAGCCAGCAGTGTGACCAGGTGGCCAAGAGAGCCAATGGCATCCTGGCCAGGATCAGGAACAGTGTGGCCAGCAGGACAAGGGAGGTTATTCTGCCCCTGTAGTCAGCACTGCTCAGGCCACAGCTTGAGTGCTGTGTCCAGTTCTGGGCCCCTCAATTCAAGAGAGATGTTGAGGTGCTGGAACATGTCCAGAGAAGGGTGATGAAGCTGGTGAGGGACCTGGAGCACAGCCCTGTGAGGAGAGGCTGAGGGAGCTGGGGGTGTGCAGCCTGCAGAAGAGGAGGCTCGGGGCAGAACCTGGGCACACTGCTGGCTCATCTTCAGCTACTCTCTACCAGTATCCCCAGGTCCCTTTCCTCCTGGCTGCTCTCAGCCACTCTGTCCCCAGCCTGCAGTGCTGCTTGGGGTTGTTGTGGCCAAAGTGCAGAACCCTGCACTTGGCCTTGTTAAATGTCATCCCATTGGCCTCTGCCCACCCATCCAGCATGTCCATGTCCTTCTGCAGGGCTCTCCTACCTTCCAACAGCTCCACACCTGCTCCTAGCTTAGTGTCAAATTTATTTTGTACACCCTCAGAAACGACCAGAGAGAATATACAAACAAGAATTCATTGGCAGCTTGTTCCTGGTTGAGTGCACTTTAGTTTGAGGGCCTTCTTTAGACAACTGTTAGCTTTGCTGTGCCTTCTTATCCTTGGAAAGATTCTTCTCCTTGGAAAGATAGTTTGTAATCTCCAGTTCAGAGTCTAATTATGGAAGCTACAAATGAAATTTGCATGCAATTAACCTTCACCGACTCTCTATGTCGCTTACAGTGGGAGTGTAAGAGCAATATTTCCACAATGACATTTTCTAAAGGGACTTTAATTAAGGATCTACTCTGGAACCTTTCCTGCCAGAAGTGCTCTCATTATCTTCCTTGGGATTTTATTTCTGAATGAGGACAGTGCACACAACTAAGACTTGGAGAACCAGGCTGTTGTGGAACAAATCACTGTCGTTGTCATCAACCTAGACATGAACTTTGTGGATAATAAAAGTAATAGTGTGTTAATCCTTACTTCTTTTTCATCTTAAAAATGAGGGGACAAAGTGATCAAAACCTTCAATGACCTGTCTCCTAAATAAAGCCTGAACCCTTACTGAGCCTGAAAACAAGCTGTATTGCTCTTAGGAATATTCAAGCCTTTATGCATAGTGAGATTCTAACAAGGGCAGCAGAAAGAGAGCAGCTGAAGGAACTGCTCCACTTGAAAGCAACAAGGGTTAAAAAGCTTTCTAGCAAACCTCTCTCCTTATGCAGTTTAGAGCTCAGTAATATCTGATGTTTATCTAGACCTCCTCTGGAAATGTCTTCAGCTCTGGCCTCTGTGAATTGAGATTTTAAAGGTGAGATTCTCCATAGGCTGAGAAAGTCTTTTTCTCAGTTCCTTGTTGGATGTTGTAGGCTATGAACAGAACAAGGGGACACAGTCTCAAGTTGTGCCAGGGGAGGTCTAGGCTGGATGTTAAGAGGAAGTTGTTGGCAGAGAGTGATTGGCATTGGAATGGGCTGCCCAGGGAGGTGATGGAGGCACTATCCCTGGAGGTGTTGATGCAAAGCCTGGCTGAGGCACTTAGTGCTATGGACTGGCTAGGGCTGGGTGCTAGGTTGGACTGGATGATGTTGGAGGTTTCTTCCAACCTGGTTGATTCTGTGATTCTATGAAATAGCCTCAAAGGCTATTCTGTGAATATGGATTCACTACCCAGCAAAATTTTGGAGGAAGAAATGCCCTTAAAGCATGAGAGGAGAGGGGTAGCAGTACCAAGGGCTAAGCCCTCCACTGAGCTGCATGGTTTGCACCTTATAAGAGCAAGTCCTGTAATTTTGGAGACAAATTGACATCTCTCTGGCATTGTCCTCATTTATGTCAACTTCTAACTGGGCTGTTGTAACACATAATTACAACTAGTTGATATATTCTCAACCTTTCAATGCCTCCCACTCATGTCTCTTTATCTTTGTTTCCTGTGCCAGAGCCTTCTGCACCTTTGGTTGTGGTGATGCTGCTCTTCATGGGGCTGCTGTACAAACAACTTCACAGAAATTATCTATTTGGGAAAAAAATCCTGTGATTTTCTGTGTTTGAAAGATAGATGAGGGCTATTTTTAAACTTTACCATGTGAAATTGAGTCCTAAAGCAATGATGTTGTTAGGGATAGACCAGGACATCCAGAGGACTTATTTTAGCACTCCTTTTCACCTTTGGTGAACTCTAGCAATTCTCCTACTCCCATGTCTCCATGACTAATGTTGGAAAACGCTGAGGGACACGTTCCCAGCCTTCTGTAGTCATGCTGAGTTTTACCTCTCTGCCTTTAGGCTGGATGTTAAGAAAATATTCTTTGCAGAAAGAGTGATTGGCATTGGAATGGGCTGCCCAGGGCAGTGGTGGAGTCACTGTCCTTGGAAGTGTTTAAAAAGAGACTGGATGTGGCACTCAGTGCCATGGTTTAGTTGACTAAATGCTGTTAGGCAATAGGTTGGACTTGATGATCTCAAAGCTCTTTTCCAACCTGATTAATTCTGTGATTCTCTCCTCTCTTGCTCCTGCTCTCAAATGCCTTTTACTGGCTCAAGGATGAGCAGGACAGAACCTCTGTTTTAGGACTGCTTTCAGCTAGGGGATAGGCAGAATTCTTCATGGCAGTTATTAAACTAAGGTGTTGTCTGTTTCACAGACACATGTGGTTGTCCTTCTCAGAAGCTGTAACAAGACAATGGCTAATTTTACAAGTGAATGCAAATGATTGAGCATTTAGTTTCCTCAGTATATGCACAGGATTTTTAACCAGAACCTTTGCCTACTTATCTGCTTATTCCAGTGTCTGCCTTTCACAGTCCATCCTGGAGCCCTGCACACCTCAAGAAGCTACAGGAAATCTTTAGCAGTGGATAACTGATGAGTTGAAACAGTATTTATTGTCTGCTTTTTCCCAGTAATTATGATGATAAAACATCTTGTTTTCCTTGAGCATTCATATTTGGATTGAGAAATATATGTCATAGAATCAAACAGGTTGGAAGACACCTCCCAAAATCATCCAGTCCAACATAGTACCAAGCCCTATCCAGCCAACTAGACCATGGCACCAGGTGCCTTATCCAGGCTTTGCATCAACACCTCCGGGGACAGCAACTCCACCACCTCCCTGGGCAGCCCATTCCAATGCCAATCACTCTCTCTGCAAACAACTTCCTCCTAACATCCAGCCTAGACCTGCCCTGGCACAACTTGAGACTGTGTCCCCTTGTTCTGTTGCTGGTTGTCTGGCAGAAGAAACCAACCCCACCTGGCTACAACCTCCTTCCAGGTAGTTGCAGACAGCAATGAGGTCTGCCCTGAGCCTCTTCTTCTCCAGGCTGCACACCCCCAGCTCCCTCAGCCTCTCCTCACAGGGCTGTGCTCCAGGCCCCTCACCAGCTTTGTTGCCCTTCTCTGGACACCTTCCAGCACCTCAACATCTCTCTTGAATTGAGTGGCCCAGAACTGGACACAGCACTCAAGGTGTGGCCTGACCAGTGCTGAGTACAGGGGCAGAATAACCTCCCCTTGTCCTGCTGGCCACACTGCTCCTGATGTCAATTTAGTCAATACCATTTATTTTGTAGGATTTTTTTTTGGGGGGGGGGAGGAGTATTAAAATCAGTTTCCTGGACTCATCACAGTTCTGCCTAAACTGCTGAGTCTGCACTCATACATAACCTCAAAAGTAGCTTCTGAGAGCTAATTTTCTACTCTGATTTAGCTCCTGGGAGCAAATATAGGAGTGTATCATGTTTTCCACTTCTAACATAGCATTTGATTTTTCAGTGAGAGTGGTTCACCAAGTAGATGTTTCCATCTGACCTTTGAGGGTCAACAGCCTGAAACAGCAATCAGATGTGAACTTCTACAGCTGCACTTAACAAATCTTCTGCCTTTGCAAAATTGTGTGCAAGCACTTTGTAGCTTGCAGTGAATGATATGAAAGTGATGCTTATCATGAGGAATGCTTAAATATCTTTGATCTTTCTCCACACTTCTCCATGTAATTCTTTGTTAGAGAATGAATACCATTGCTGACATCATCTCATCTGGTGAATCATCTCACTTAATCTGGTGTCCTTTAATCTTCATTACACTTCCTCACATACTGCAGCTTTTTAGTGTGCCATGGGACACTAAATATCCTCAATATTTGCTTTAAATGTGCTACTGTACACTCCTGAGATGCTCTTTGTGCTTTTCTATAGCTTCATCATACACAACAAAGATACTTTCTTCAATAATGCTACAAGAAGTAGAATTGTGCACCATATCTTACAGCGAGTGAAATATGAAGAAGGCAAGAACAAAATTGGTAAGTGCTGAGCAAAGCTCTTCTAAAGGTGAGTGCTATCCTACAAAAACCAAACAAAAAGTCTGCCTGGGCTCATAACAGACTCTTTTATATCCTTTTGTTTGCCTTCACTCACATGAATTTTGAGCTGTTTACATCTCACCTACTGCTCTTGTAGGGACTTTGCCTGGAACACATCATTTGCCTGTAATATCAGGCTACTTTCACAGGCATGTGGCATTTATCACCTCTGCAAAGAAAGAGATTGACTTATGCAAGAAATACATACAGAGCAAGAGCCCCTCACTAGAAGAAAGACATTGAGGTTCTGGAGTGTTGTCAGAGAAGGACAACAAAGCTGGACTTAAGCAAGAAATACATACAGAGCAAGAGTCCCTCACTAGAAGAAAGACATTGGGGTTCTGGAATGTTGTCAGAGAAGGACAACAAAGCTGGACTTAAGCAAGAAATACATACAGAGCAAGAGTCCCTCACTAGAAGAAAGACATTTTGGTTCTGGAGTGTTGTCAGAGAAGGACAACAAAGCTGGACTTAAGCAAGAAATACATACAGAGCAAGAGCCCCTCACTAGAAGAAAGACATTGAGGTTCTGGAGTGTTGTCAGAGAAGGACAACAAAGCTGGACTTAAGCAAGAAATACATACAGAGCAAGAGTCCCTCACTAGAAGAAAGACATTGAGGTTCTGGTGTATTGTCAGAGAAGGGCAACAAAGTTGGTGAGAGGTCCAGAGAACAAGGCCTAGGGAACTGGGCTTGTTTAGTCTATGGAAGAGGAGGCTGTGGGGAGACCTCATGAGCTGCCATCCCTGGAGGTGTTCAACCAAAGCCTGGATGAGGCACTTAGTGCCATGGTCTAGTTGATTGGATAGGGCTGGGTGCTAGGTTGAACTATGATTCTATGATTCTCATTGCTCACTACAAGTCCCTGAAAGGAGTGGGATTGGTCTTGATTGAATATTAGGAGAAAATTCTTTGCTGAAAGAGTAGTCAGGCATTGGAATAGGATTCTGAGGGAGGTAGTGGAGTCACCATCCCTGGAGGTGTTCAAATAATGTGTAGACATGGCACTTCAGGGCATGACTTATTGTCCATGATGGTCTTAGGTTGATGGTTGGATCTGATGGTCTTTGAGGTCTTTTCCAACCAAAAGAGTTCTGTGAGTTTATGTTTCTATGACTTGTGCTGCTGGGCTTCTCCATGGATACTGTGCATTCCTGAAAGAGGTGGGAGGGTCTGTATCTTTGTGACTGCTTGAAGTTGAAAGGGAGCTCATCAGTGACTTCCTCTATGATTTCTGCTGCTGGGCTTCTCCATGGATACTGTGCATTCCTGAAAGAGGTGGAAGGGTCTGTATCTATGTGACTGCTTTAAATTGAAAGAGACCTCACCAATGACTTCCTCAGTGCTGAGGCTGCCATGCATAACTGTGGCATCACTTTCAAATGGTGGGTGGAGAGGCAACCTTCATAAAACTCTGCAGCCTATTTCCTTGGTATTTAAGCCTTCCTCAAGAGGTAGAGAAGCATCCCAAAACCTCACTTGTTTCTTCCTCAGCTCCTAGAATGATGGCAGAAACAGCTCTAAGCAATGACAGCAAGCAGAGGGATGAGAGTGGAAGAACTCATGTGGTGCATGCAGCCATTGTACTTATCACAAGCTATTCCAGTCCCTCCCTGCCCCAAGATCCCAAGCTCCCTCACATATCTATTGGTGCAGTACTTGCCATCCACATAATCTTGCACTGATTGCTGGGCCTGGATCTGCTGCAAAGGTTTTGCTTTTCTGCCAGAGACTTTGCTAAGCAGATACTAATGCAATCACTCAAAGTGCTGTTTGTGTTGAATTAGTGCTTCACACTCCTGTGTTCTTGCTGCTGTCTTTCCCCTATGAATTAGAAAAGGAATCAGGACGCTTTGCCTCTTGATCAGTCGAGTTCAAATGCCTTCAGGCTGTAAGTGCCAGTAGTTAGTTGTGCATTGCTGATAGCTTTTCAGTCTTATTTTGGTGACTTTCAAAGCAAGAAGTGTCCACACCTCAGGAATAATTCATTTCTCTGCTAGTTCTCACTACAGAGAGACAAAGCCTGGCTGAGCTGGGTGGTTGGTTACTTTTCTGTGCTAAGTTGCATTCTCTTTTGTTCAATTAAAAGTATATTTTCTTGTGTTATAGTCTTTATAGCTACAGAGTAGATAGTCTTGTGTTACTGCAGCCTGTCTTGTGCTTATTATCAGAATCATAGAATCAAGCAGGTTGGAAGAGACCTCCAAGATCATGCAGGCCAACCTAGCACCCAGTCCTATCCAACCAACTAGACCATGGCACTAAGTGCCTCATCCAGGCTTTGCTTGAACACCTCCAGGGATGGTGACTCCACCACCTCCCTGGGCAGTCCATTCCAATGCCAATCACTCTCTGCCAACAACTTCCTCCTAACATCCAGCCTAGACCTCCCTTGGCACAACTTGAGACTGTGTCCCCTTGTTCTGTTGCTGGTTGCCTGGGAGAAGAGACCAACCCCACCTGGCTCCAGCCTCCCTTCAGGTAGTTGTAGACAGCAATGAGGTCACAGCCTCTCCTCACAGGGCTGTGCTCCAGGCCCCTCACCAGCTTTGTCACCCTTCTCTGGACATGTTCAAGCACCTCAACATCTCTCTTGAATCGAGGAGCCCAGAACTGGACACAGCACTCAAGGTGTGGGCTGAGCAGTGCTGAGTACAGGGGCAGAATAACCTCCCTCATCCTGCTGGCCACACTGCTCCTGATCCAGGCCAGGATGCCATTGGCTCTCTCAGCCACCTGGGCACACTGCTGGCTCATCTTCAGCTACTATCTACCAGTAGCCCCAGGTCCCTCTCTGCCTGGCTGCTCTCAGCCACTCTGTCCCCAGCCTTGGTGTTGTTGCGGCCAGAACCATCCCAATCTCTTCTTTGCTCCCTGAAGCCAGGCACCTTTAGTTTTCAAATGTACACACATTCCCTTGAATCTTTGCATTCAATATTCTCTCTGTTAGTCCAGCAGGTTTGGTAAGACATGACCATATTTACAGTGTTGTTATATGGAAATTAAGAGTTTCACTTGCTGCAATGGCCTGCAGTTCAAAAGACCTTCCCTGAAGTCTTCACCTCTGAAGAGGCAGAGCCTTTCATCTGAATAGCTTCCTTAGACCATCATTTTATGGGGTCAAACCTCAGTCCTGGTGGCAGGTGCCTGATTTCACTGAAGTTATGCTAGAGCTGAGTTTGGCAAATGAATCTTTAAACACCCAACATAATAAATGATTAAACATAAATCATGATTAATATTTGAACAAGTCTTTGCTTGCATTTTGTCTTCATTTATCAAAAGCTATAAATTTTTCTACATGTGTCCTTTACTGTCAGTGACCTTCAGAGTTCATTTCTCCAGGTCATTATGAAGGTGTATTTGGCTTTTTACTTACCCTGGTCCTTTCACTCATCAATAATTGGATTCTTTTGATCCTTAGGTCTGAATCGATTGCTCAGTAATGGCTCCTACGAAGCTGCATTTCCTCTTCATGAGGTATTTTTCTCCTCTTTAATTTCTTTGTTCTATTTCCTACCAAAATGCATTCAGAAATCTGTAATCATTAGCAAAAGAGATGAATAAGGAAGGTTGTACTGGATCTGTTCTATAGAAAGGGCTCAGGTTTGATAAATCAGCATTTTTTTCAGAAGGAAAATATATCATGTTGTGGTTTTGTCTTTGAGATTCTGACTTTATAGCCTTTGGCTTGAAATCCTACATTTTTTAGGAAGAATAATCTCAAAGCTTACTGAAGGCAGAGGAAATTTCCCTCTTATTGTCATGTTTAGCTTTTCAAGCACAAGCACAGAGTGTGCAGAACACAGAATTGTGTTCTCCATACCGCTAAGTGAGAGAGATTCCTTAGTGGGATGGTTTGGGTGTTCCCTGCCCCCCCACACTTTGGAAATCACCTAGACCAACCAGACTCAGCCTGCTCTGGAAATTGAATGAAGCTTATATTTACAGCTAGCACAATATACAAGCAGATAGTTACAGTATATATACAGTTATAGACAGAAATAGACAAGGTAAAAGGTAATGCAGAAACACAACAGGCCCCCAGAAACCTGAGTCCCCAGGAGGGGCTCCCAACCGCCCTTCCACCTTCTCCCACCCCTCTCAACCTCACCCCAGTCCCAAGGAAGAATGGAGGTTCAGCCAGGGGGTTAGGAAGCAAAGTGGATTCATCAGAGAGGCTAGAGAGAGATGCAGCTCAGAGCTCCCAAGCAGAATGACTCCCTTATCTGTGTTTGGATTCTTAGACATCTCAGCAAGCCTATGAGTGAAGCAGACATCACCATTGTTTTCTCTCCACAGCCTGTAATCTAGTCCTTCTCACCAAAACATGCTAGCTAGCTTCAAACTAGCACACTTAGCTATTCATTCTTCTTGCTGCTGTTGTCCATTAATGTCCAGATTTGTATTTTAGGGAAGTTACAGAAGCAAGAACTCAATAAAAACCCACGGGGCAGAAAACCACAGACACCTGCTCTACGAGTGCTGGGCTTCCTGGGGAGTGTGGTATAAATACCAGCCACTGGATCTTGTGAGGTAAGAGCTTCCTCCTTCTAATATGTCAGACTCTGAGTGCTTTGAGCATAGGTTATCCTTCTTCTGACAAAGCCATGAAAAGCTTAGGTAACTCATGTGGGTTTTTCAACTTGATCCTGAGGTCATGGGAATCCATTTACTCATAGAATCAACCAGGTTGGAAGAGACCTCCAATATCATCCAGGCCAGCCTAGCACCCAGCCCTAGCCAGTCAACCAGACCATGGCACTAAGTGCCTCATCCAGGGGTGGTGACTCCGTCATGGTGTCACTACACCCAAAGAGATATCTACAGAGAAGCTTGTGGGAGGAACTGAAGGTGAAGAAAGTTGCCTTTTAGGGTTTCCTGACACCAAAACCTCTGGAGAAGGATTTGCAGAATATTTAAGAGAAAGAAAACAACCAAACCAAGCCAAAACCACACCAAACCAAACAACAAAAACAACAGCAACAAAACCCACACCACACACCAGGAAAAATACCCAAAGCAAACAAAAAACAACCAGCCAAGCTGGGTAGTGTTAGTTTCATGTCTGTCCACTGGAGGAGGTCTTCTTTCTTCTGGGAGCAGGGCTTTGGTAGAAAACAGGTTCTCCTCTATTAGGTTTTCTTTTTGTCCCAAGAAAGCACCCACAGAAGGAGCTCTGGATGAAGTTTAATGATGCTTACAGATGGCACAGAGCAGAGCTTCCAGTTACTGAGTGTGCCACATTTCAGCAGCACTAGTGGTAGGTGGGTGGAAGTCTTACTGTACCACCTGCCCTAAACTCAGCCCAGCTGTCCTCACAGTCTGCAGCTGCATTTCTCTTGGGAACAGCCTGCAGAGAAGGAATACTGAGCAACCTGACATGTGACTCTAAATCCTTATAGCCCTTTGAAATGTTTTCAAGTAGCCTTGCACATGCTGATAGAGGATTGTCTCATTTTCATGCATCTAGACAGAGTCAGAGCCTTTACAGATCATTTTGACAGAACTATTATTGGGCATTACAGAGTCACAGAAACAACCAGGTTAGAAATGACCTCTAAGATCATCAAGTCCAGCCTATCACCTAAACCTTCTAATTACCTAAACCATGCACTAAGTGCCTCATCCAGCCTCCTCTTAAACACCTCCAGGGATGGTGACTCCACCACCTCCCTGGGCAGCCCATTCCAATGCCAATCACTCTTGCTGTGAAGAGCTTCTTCCTAACATCCAGCCTGAACCTGCCCTGGTGCAGCTACAGTCTGTGTCTTCTTATTCTGTCACTGGGTGCCTGGGAGAAGAGACCATCTCCCACTTGGCTACAGCCTCCTTTCAGGTAGTTATAGAGAGCAATGAAGCCTCCTCTGAGCCTCCTTTCCTCCAGGCTAAACAACCCCAGCTCTCTCAACCTCATCCTTGTAGTGCTTGTGCTCCAGCCCCCTCACCAGCCTTGGTGCCCTTCTCTGGGCACATTAACAGGCTTTTTCTACTCAAAGAGAGGACTATGAAGCCACAGAGCCTATTAGCAAAGTCTGAGGATGTACTGGAATCACTGAAGACATTGACACATTGGCCATGGGGAGGGGTCATACAGAGCATGCCAGTGGTCCACCACACTAATGTGTCAGTCCTGTGACAGAAACCTTTAAGTTTATCAATTCTCAATATGGTTTCTAAATGAAAGATTTGTAGAGTGTGGGGCCCCAGGGACAGAGCTATTGATTAGAGCCATGTAAATCCTATCACTTTCATAAAACATGAGGTGGTCAGTCTCTGTGGAGTAGGAGTTCACAGAGAAATGCAATTTAAATGTTTTACTGAGTCATGACACTTTTTTTAATGCTTTAGGAAACAAAGTAATGTGTTTGTACCTTCTAATTTAAACCCCAAAGCTTCTTATTTCTTTTTTAATACACTGGCCTAGACAGAAAGATAGAATTTTGGTCAAATTGCACTATGGAAATTGCTGATTTACAGAGAATCCAACAGTTACACTGAAGGGATTGGGAGTTATTTTCTCAGTATACAATAATATGTTAGTGTCACAGTAGAAGCAACTTATCTCTAGGATAGGTTTTAATCACTTGCCCACTGTATTTCTTATTTGTCAAAGTGCTGTTGAGCCAATATCATAGAATCATAGAATCAGCCAGGTTGGAAGAGACCTCCAAGATCATCCAGGCCAACCTAGCACCCAGCCCTATCCAGTCAACTAGACCATGGCACTAAGTGCCTCATCCAGGCTTGGCTTCAACACCTCCAGGGATGGTGACTCCACCACCTCCCTGGGCAGCCCATTCCAATGCCAATCACTCTCTCTGCCAACAACTTCCTAACAACATCCAGCCTAGACCTCCCCTGGCACAACTTGAGACTGTGTCCCCTTGTTCTGCTGCTGGTTGCCTGAGAGAAGAGCCCAACCCCACCTGGCTGCAGCCTCCCTTCAGGTAGTTGCAGAGAGCAATGAGGTCCCCCCTGAGCCTCCTCTTCTGCAGGCTGCACACCCCCAGCTCCCTCAGCCTCTCCTCATAGGGTTTGTGTTCCAGGCCCCTCAGCAGCTTCATTGCCCTTCTCTGGACACATTCCAGTATCTCAACATCTCTCTTGAATTGAGGAGCCCAGAACTGGTCACAGGACTCAAGCTGTGGCCTGACCAGAGTTGAGTGCAGGGGCAGAATAACCTCCCTTGTCCTGCTGGCCACACTGCTCCTGAGCCAGGCCAGGATGCCTTTGGCTCTCTTGGCCACCTGGGCACACTGCTGGCTTGTGTTCAGCTACTATCTACCAGTATCACTAGATCTTCTTCTTCCTGGCTGCTCTCAGCCACTCTGTCCTCAGCCTGTAGTGCTGCTTGGGGTTGTTGTGGCCAAAGCGTTGAACCCTGCCCTTGGCCTTGTTAAATCTCATCCCATTGGCCTGACCCCATCTGCCTGGGGCTTGCTTTAATTTGGTTTATGAAAGTGAACAATAAAGGCATCTGCAAAGTCATGAGGCTTTTTCATTATGAGAATAAATGGTAGCAGAATGCTGTCTCTAGACCTTGGTAGAAGCTGGGTTTGGTGTTTAAGGTTGTGTAAGATGCTTTAGCTTTTCATCAGACAGTGACACCCACAGATTTTTCCACAGCTGTTTTACAAACAACAACAGAAAAGGCAATAAAAATATCAGACTCCCTAGGTAGGGCCATGGATGTCCTGTAGTTGTTCAGAGCAGGTGTTTATGTGAACAGGAGTGGGGCAGGGGAAGGTGTGAGGCTCCTTGAGCATTCAGAGGAGCGTGAGTGAGTCTCAGTTCTCATAGAGCTCAGCAGGGTTCAAAGCAGCAGCCTCAGCCCAGCCTGCTGTTTGCTGCCTGGAGTGCAGCTATGGCTGCAATTAATTCACCAGAGGAGTGAGGAAAGTCTTTTTCTTCTCACTTCACAGATGCTAGATCCCTCTTATTTCCTTTGCTCCTGCCAAATCTTTCCTGTCTGCTGCCACTCTCAGCAGCTCTTCTGTCTAGTGAGCTGGAGATTTTTGCTTGAAGAGCTGACACCACCAGCAAGACCTGTTGTTCTTTTGACTCTTAGTATCCCAGTGTGCATTAAACAGAAGCTTTTTACTACCTGTTCTGCAGCAGAAGCAACTCCGTGGCTTTGTTCTTTTTTTCCCATACTAAAAGCTGTGTGAGGTATGTTGAAAGGAAGTAGTAGTATAAGAAAGCCTTTATGTATAAGATACTGAGGTTCTGGAGTGTGTCCAGGGAAGAGCAATGAGGCTGGTGAGGGGCTTGGAGGGCATGGCATATGAGGAGTGGCTGAGGGAGCTGGGCTTGTTCAGTCTGGAGAAAAGAAGGCTGAAGAGAGATCTTACAGCTACCTGAAAGGAGGTTGTAGTGAGGCCAGAGTTGGTCTCTTCTCCAAAGTAATATGCAATAAGAAATGGGCTTAAGCTGTGCCAGTGGAGGTTTAGTTTGGATATTAAGGAAAAAAAACATACTGAGGGGTTGGAACAGGCTTCTACCCAGGGAGGTAGTGAAGTTGCCATCCCTGGAGGTGTTCAAGAAGCTGTAGATGTGGTACTTGAGGATATAGTTCAGCAGTCGTGGTAGTAGGGTTACAGTTGGACTGGATGATCTTAGAATTCTGTCTTTTCCAACCTCAATGGTTCCATGATTCTAAGAAAGGAAAGGATGGATGGTAATTCTTCCACAGGCATCTGCCCAGAACTTACTGCTGCCAACTGTCATTCCTCTTTACTATATCCTTTAGAAAGGGTAGTAAGTTAGAGGTAGGTAATATAATTATCTCACTTAGCTGTGATGTTTCCACCTTCAAGTCGGAAAGTGAAATTGTTCCTACTTGGGTGCTGGCTTATTTTTCCCTTAGCTGTTAAAATGAGGCCTTCCATTTCTGATGCTGTCAGTTTAGTGCCTCCCAGATTCAGTTAATCTGATCAGGTGGCTGGCAGGGAGATCCTGGTCACTGGAAATAAATGAGGAAAAGTCATTTGAGGGGAACTGCAGGATTCTGCTGTCACTCTGCTTCGAAACACATGGCAGCAGGAAGGCACAGATTTGACATGACTGCAAAGCTGCTCTTATTAATCAACAGATGTGGGACTATGATTTTAATTAGACTTCTGCTGGAATTTAGTATCTGTAGTTGTTTTACAAGAGTAATTTAAGAGCCTTAGAATTGGTAGGAACTGGAAAAAAGCAGGACTTAGTCTATATGCTCTGGGACCACATGAATCAAAGGAAACAGCTGCAGTGATTCCCAGGGGCTTTGGATCACCTCCTTCACAGTTCTGTGAACAGCTGCCCTATAGACTCTGCACAAATAGCTTCTGCTGCTGCTTGTCCATGTTATTTACAGGACAAAATGAGAGGCAAACATTATATTTATAAAGGGATTGTAAAGCTAAGTAAATGAACCTGAATGCAAAAGTAATACCTGAATGAGTTGCATTTTACACCATATTTATGCTCAATTATTTGGTTACAAGCTGCTAACTCCCTTTCAATCTTCTGCCAAGCCTTCTTCCCTACCACCTTTCTCCTGATACAGCTTCAGATGTCCAAAACACCTGCTGGAAAGTTCTAAGTCCCTTGCAAGGTTTTTTACTCATGGTGTAAATTGTTCTGTATAGGATTTTGTTCTGACCTGCAAAAGGATTAATGAAGATAAATCGGTTGTTGGCTTGAGTCCAAACCTGTCTATATTCTAGCTCCATCACTTCCTTCTTGGCATTCTGAAAGCAGAAGATAATATAATGAAGGTTGTTAAACAGAGAAAAATCCAATATCACATCTTATGGGTCTCAAAACCAGATTTTGTAGCTTAATGCTTTTCAGAAATGGTCCTCATTGATAAAGCCTGAGATTGGAATCTTGGCTCAGTTAAGTCAATGGTAATTCTACCCCTGGAGTGGGAGGAGAGAGGAGACAGTTCATCATAAAACAGGTGATATTGGAGAGCTAATATCCACACTGGCACAAAAAAGAGAAGCTGAGGTTATTTTATTATTATTGTTATTATTATTCTAATAGTACAGAATCATAGCACCAACCAGGTTGGAAGAGACCTCCAAGATCAGCCAGGCCAATCTAGCACCCAGCCCTGTTCAGTCAACCAGACCATGGCACTAAGTGCCTCATCCAGGCTTTGCTTCAACACCTCCAGGGATGGTGACTCTACCACTTCCCTGGGCAGCCCATTCCAATGCCAATCACTCTCTCTGGGAAGAACTTCCTCCTAACATCCAGCCTACACCTCCCCCAGCACAACTTGAGACTGTGTCCCCTTGTTCTGTTGCTGGTTGCCTGGGAGAAGAGCCCAACCCCACCTGGCTGCAGCCTCCCTTCAGGTAGTTGTAGACAGCAATGAGGTCACCCCTGAGCCTCCTCCTCTCCAGGATAAACACCTGGTGGGCAGGAGAGATGATGGCATCCTGGCCTGGATCAGGAGCAGTGTGGGCAGCAGGACAAGGGAGGTTATTCTGCCCCTGTACTCAACACTGCTCAGGCCACACCTTGAGTGCTGTGTCCACTTCTGGGCTCCTCAATTCAAGAGAGATGTTGAGGTGCTGGAACATGTCCAGAGAAGGGTGACAAAGCTGATGAGTGTCCTGGAGCACAGCCCTGTGAGGAGAGGCTGAGGGAGCTGGGGGTGTGCAGCCTGGAGAAGAGGAGGCTCAGGGCAGAGCTCATTGCTGTCTACAACTACCTGAAGGGAGTCTGTAGCCAGGTGGGGTTGGTCTCTTCTCCCAGGTAACCAACAACAGAACAACACAATCTCAAGTTGCACTGGGGGAGGTCTAGGCTGGATGTTAGGAGAAAGTTCTTCCCAGAGAGAGTGATTGGCATTGGAATGGGCTGCCCAGGGAGGTGGTGGAGTCACCATCCCTGGAGGTGTTCAAGAAGAGCCAGGATGAGGCACTTAGTGCCATGGTCTGGTTGACTGGCTAGGGCTGGGTGCTAGGTTGGCCTGGATGATGTTGGAGGTCTCTTCCAGCTTGGTTGATTCTATGATTGTAGGATTCTATGATTAAACAAATGTATCTTAACTAGCTGGTAACTCTGCTGTGCTGTGTTTCAAAACAGGCGGTACTTTGGTGAGAAAATTGGGCTGTACTTTGCCTGGCTAGGCTGGTACACAGGGATGCTCTTCCCAGCTGCCTTCATTGGATTATTTGTCTTCTTGTATGGAGTCACCACTTTGAATCACTGCCAAGTCAGGTAATGTGGGGACTTCTATAAGGGGAGTTGCAGCCATGGGTTATTATGAAGCATTTAAGAGATCTTCATATGAATTGTTCATTATTTCATTGTGAACTGTTGAATGGATGCTCAGGAAAAGACTGTCCTTGATTCCCATAACGTACCCAGTATGGAGATTCACTTGCTTTGTGCTGCTGAACTGGCATGGGAGGCAATGTTTCTTGCCCAGCTCCAGCTGCTGATGGTGCTAGCAGCTCAGCATGAAGTAGGGAAAAAGCTGGGCTTCTTCCTTGCTAATGTATCAGGGTGGCAGAACAGAATTTCCACTCTCTTTGAGGCCTTTCCCAAAGATCCACCACAAAGGAGCATTCTTCAGATGAAGAACTTCTGGACCTTCTACTGAGTGCTGCATGTCCACATTCTTGCACATTTAAGAGAGGTCACAAGATGTCAAAGTTCACTTCATCTACAGTCATCCTCACCCTCCTCCCGCCAAAGGTCACTTCTGACTCAAGGAGAAGCTGGAAATTATGAAGCTGTGATGGTTTGGGTGTTACCCATCCCCCTCCCACTTAAGAAAATCTCCCAGACTAGGCTCAGTTGATCTGGCAATTGAATGAAGCTTTCTATTTACAGCTTAGCACAAGATACAAGCAGGTATTTACAGAAATAGACAAGTTAAAAAGTAATACAGAAACACAACAGCCCTCCCAGAAACCAGAGTCCCCAGGAGGGGCTCTCAACCACCCTTCCACCTTCCTCTCACCTCTCTACCTTACCCCAGACTTCACCTTACATCCAAGGCCAGTTTGGAGGGTTGGCCAGGGAGCTTAGGAAGCAGAAGGATCAGTCACACAGACAGCAGGTTAGAGAGAGAAGTTCATGCAGCCCCAGAGCCCAAATATTGACTCTGTTATCTATGTTTGTGTTCTTGTTATTATACCTCTCAGCAAGCCTATGAGTGCAGCAGACATCACCATTGTTTCCTGTTCACAGCCTATCATCTAATTCTTCTCACCAAAACATCCCAGCTAGGCTCAAACTAGCACAGCAGCCTTGAAGAGTTGTCCTCTGCAGTTATGACTGTAAGCTCAGATGCCTTAGTCAGCAAATACTACTTGTACACATCCAGTTATGATCATCTTGGCTTCAGTTACACAGCTTGTCTTGTTCAAGAAAGACTTGAGTGTTAGTGAAACCTGCCAATCCATTTTCAGTCTGATTATTGCTGTGCACCAAACTGTTCATTTGTATTTTTCCTATTTTTTTCCAGTAAAGAAGTCTGCCAAGCTACAGATATCATCATGTGTCCTATATGTGATAAATACTGTCCCTTCATGAGGTTGTCAGACAGCTGTGTTTATGCCAAGGTACGTTATAAACTGTGCAAGTGGAAGTGCTTTCCTTCTAAACCATTTCACTGCAGTGAGCCTGGGTACATAAACTCTTGAAAGAGCAGATCAAGTCCAGCCATTATTAAAGCTTGTTGTCTTCTAGCAAGACTTAGAATCATAGAATTAAACAGGTTGGAAGAGACCTCCAAGATCATCCAGTCCAACCTAGCACCCAGCCCTAGCCAGTCAACCAGACCATGGCACTAAGTGCCTCATCCAGGCTTGGCTTCAACACCTCCAGGGATGGTGACTCCACCACCTCCCTGGGCAGCCCATTCCAATGCCAATCACTCTCTCTGTGAAGAACTTCCTCCTAACATCCAGCCTGTGCCTCCCCTGGCACAACTTGAGACTGTGTCCCCTGAGTTGGGAAAACCCAGGGGGAAGACCCAGGCATAAATGCAGGCTGAGTGCAGAGTGGGTTGGGAGTAGCTCTGAGAAATAAGACTTGGGTGTATTGGTTGATGAGAAGCTCACCATGAGCAGGCAGTGTGCTCATGCAGCTCAGAAGGCAAATCCTATCCTGGCCTGCATCAAGAGAAGTGTGGCCAGCAGGGCAAGAGAGGGGATTCTTCCCCTTTAATCTACTCCTGTGAGTCTCCACCTCAAATACTGTGTCCAGGTCTGGTGACCCACATCATTCAGCAGATCAAGTGAGGTTTTCCTCCTCCTCTACTCTGGTGAGACCTAATCTTGAGTGCTGCCTTTAGTTCTGGGCTCCCCAATTTAAAAAGAGACAGGGATCTGCTGGAGAAGGTTCAGCAGAGGGCTACAAGGATGATTAGAGGATTGGTGCACTGCCTGATGAGGAGAGGCTGAGGCACCTGGGGCTTTTTAGTCTGGAGAAGAGAAGACTGAGAGGGGATTTAATAAATGTTTATAAATATCTGAGGGGTGGGGGTCAGGAGTGGGGGACAGGCTCTGCTCCCTGGGTTAGGACAAGGAGCAGTGGATGGAAGCTGCAGCACAGGAGGTTCCACCTCAACACCAGGGGGAACTTCTTTACTGTAAGGGTCACAGAGCACTGGCACAGGCTGCCCAGAGAGGTTGTGGAGTCTCCCCTGGGGACTTTGAAGGCCTGTCTGGATGTGTTCCTGTGTTCCTCTGTGATCTGTGCTAGATTGTATGGTCCTGCTCTGGCAGGGGGATTGGGCTCAATGATCTCCTTGGGTCCCTTCCAACCCCTGACATCCTGTAAGCCTGTGATAAGAAGGACACAGAGGTGTTGGACCAAGTCCAGAGGAGGGCCAGAAAATTAAGTCAAGGGCTGGCATGCCTCTGCTGTGAGGGTAGGCTGAGGGAGCTGGAGGTGTTCAGCCTGGAGAAGAGAAAACAAAGACAAAGCTGCAGGAGTGGGGACAGTACATACCTTAGAGCTGCCTTCCAATACCTGAAGGGAACCTACAGGAAGGCTGCAGAAGGACTTGCCATAAACCCTGTCTAGTGACAGGACAAGAAGGGATGGTTTTAAGCTGAAGGAGAGTAGATTTAGACTGGGTCTTAGGAAGAAGTTCTACAGTAAAAGGGTAGTGAGACTTGAATAGGTTGCCCAGGGAGTTTGTAGATGGCTCCTTTGTGGGTCTGTTAAAGACTAGGTTGGATAAAGCCTTGAGCAGCCAAATCCAGTTGAAAGTCATCTCTGCCCAGGCTGGGGAGGTTGGTGTGGACATTCTCTGAGGTCTCTTCCAACCTAAGCCATTCTAGGTCTTAGTCTGACTTTTAAAACACTTGAATGCTATCTACACTTAAAGATTCAGCATTTTCAGAGGTCATGTCCTGTGGTGTCCTTGACATTGACCTTTATCTCATAAGCTGTTCTTCATACACAGCTCCATAAAACCAACGCTTTGGGTCTACAGCGATGGTGTTGGCAAGAGTCAGTCCCAAGCCAGGCTGGCAAATAGTCCTGTCAACGTGCAGGTGCATTTCACACATCAAGGGAAGGATCCTCAGGCCTGTCAGGCCAGCTGTACTCATGATCACATTGATTTTATTAGGTAAAAATACAAAGCAAAGCCTTATTACCAGCAAACTGATCTCACTGTTAATTGCATCCCCCAGGTAACCCACCTTTTTGACAATGGAGCTACTGTCTTCTTTGCTGTTTTCATGGCAGTCTGGGGTAAGTTTTTGCTTTGGTATTAAGGAATTGCACATTTAGTCATTTTTTTCCTTCAAGATTGTGTGTTATAAGGGGGGCAGTTGAATCTGAGTTTGAGGTGAAATGCAATGAGGCTGATGTAAGAGTTATTGAATAATTTATTGATTTATACAAAGAGAGTCCCCCCAGACTTATTGACAACTGAATGCAGTTAGCAGAACTATCTTACAGGACAAGGGAGGTTATTCTGCCCCTGTACTCAGCACTGCTCAGGCCACAGCTTGAGTGCTGTGTCCAGTTCTGGGCTCCTCAATTCAAGAGAGATGTTGAGGTGCTGGAAGGTGTCCAGAGAAGGGTGAGATGAAGCTGTTGATGGGCCAGGAGCACAGCCCTGTGAGGAGAGGCTGAGGGAGCTGGGGGAGTGCAGCCTGGAGAAGAGGAGGCTCAGGGCAGAGCTCATTGCTGTCTACAACTACCTGAAGGGAGGCTGTAGCCAGGTGGGGTTGGTCTCTTCTGCCAGGCAGTCAGCAACAGAATGAGGGGACACAGTCTCAAGTTGTGCCAGGGGAAGTACAGGCTGGATGTTAGGAGGAAGTTGTTGTCAGAGAGAGTGATTGGCATTGGAATGGGCTGCCCAGGGAGGTGATGGAGTCACCATCCCTGGAGGTGTTCAAGCAAAGCCTTGGTCTGGTTGACTGCATAGGGCATTGGACTGGATTGAAGGCAATAGGAAACAATAATTTCTGGAAGCACAAAAAGCCTTTCAAACATGCCCTGAGCATGCCCAGACTCATGGATTCTACCATCCCATTCTGAGAGAAATGAACCCCTTTAGAAAATGGTGCTAGGTTGGACTGGATGATCTTGGAGGTCTCTTCCAACCTGCTTGATTCTATGATTCTCCACCACATTGTGATGCAGCAAAGGCCTTTGTCATTTCCAGGACACGTTTTTCAGACACTGAGAGAAACAATATGGGCTTGATTCTTTTCTGCTTATGCAGAGGGAAAACAGAAGTGGTTGCAATCAGGTTTTTATGTGCTGATAATTTTAACTAAGATGAAGACAAGAATGCATTATGTAGTGTCTGTGGTTGTATTCTGGGGCTTTTGTAATTGTTTTTCAACCTGTCACTCTGAGGTCTTTACTAGTGTTTCGAGCCTCATTTTAGTCTAAGGTAGCTCAATTTAGTGTTTGTACTAAAATGAATTCATGTTTTGGTTTTGCTCACCTTGCAGATAGGCTGCAGAGGCTTCAGTACACATAAGCAGGTTGTAATGAAAGCAAAACTCTGATGAAATAAAGATTTAGGTGAATGACAAACTGATCTGAGAGTGATCTAACTGTTGCCATGGAGGCTGAATTTTGCCCATAGGACAGTTTTGAGGACTGAGCTGCGAGGTGAGTTCTGAAGCAGGGCAAGCTTAGGACAGGGAAACTTAGTAAAAGACTTGGAGTAAAGGCCAGTGAGAAATTCAGAATTCCAAGCAGTATTTTAGGAGAGGACTCAGCATCTGGTTTCAACATGGTAACTGGGGAAAGGGAGACCAGCAAGTGCAACTGTGTCCTGCTGAGCTGCCCAAACGCAGAAGTAAGCAGCAAAGTGTGATCTAAGGCATTAGTGGTGACTTGCCTAGAGAAGAAGCAGAGACATTCCAAAATGCAGCACCTCTTAGAAGAGCTCAGCAGCAGAATCTAACAATCAAAGGTGGTTATTTACAGCACATTTTAAAGTATTAGCAAGGGAAAGTGCACACTGACCTGGAGAGAGGGAGAAGAGCATAGCACAAAGCGAACCCAGTGCTGTGCAGGTCTTCCTGTTTGCTACTTAATGATTGGAAAATAACTTTCTAAAGAGGCTTTAGGAACAGCACATACTTGCTCTGACAGGAACTACATTTACTAAATGTATTAGGTACAGATCCCTCACTGCAGGTGTGTGAAAAACAAGAAAGAACTGAAGTGCAGCTCAGCACAGCCCTACCTGAGAGGTTCATGCCTGCGGACTCGCGCCCACTCGAGTCCTGCTCCCTGCTGCTCTTTGCAATGGAAAGAAAGTGGTGGTAATCAATCAGGTTTGTTCCTCCCAGGTCTCCAAGAAGTGCAGAGCTATTTGTATAGGCTACACAGAATAATTCAATGTGGGCCAACAGGAGAGAAGCAGCTCCATAAGGCAAGGAATGAACAGTGTGGGGGGGGGGTCAGCAGCAGTGGAGAGTCCTTAGCGCTTAGGAGTTTTGCTGATCCCAGCTAATCACACTGCAAAAAGGCATAGAAATGGTAGGCTCAGGAGATGAAATTGACTTGCTTTGTTGGACTGAAGCAAAGCAATTGGTGACCTGGGGGAACATAAGCCCAGCTTTCAAAAATATGGATGACAGGGATAGATGAAAATGCCTTCAGATCAAATAGCTGCCTCCTTAAACGTGCATTTCAGGGAATCACAGCTCTCTGGAGGTTTAGGCTCCTTTGGAGTCATTCTGGGCTCATTTTGGGGTATTTTAGGCTGATTTGGGGTACTTTAGGCTCCTTTGGAGTCCTTTTGGGCTCATTTTGGGGTATTTTAGGCTGATTTTGGGTCCTTCAGACTCATTTTGAGTCCTTTTAGACTCATTTTTGGGTATTTTAGGCTGATTTTAGGTCCTTTGGGCTCATGTTGAGTCCTTTTGGGCTCATTTTGAGGTGTTTTAGGCTGATTTTGGGTCCTTCAGACTCATTTTGAGTCCTTTTAGACTCATTTTTGGGTATTTTAGGCTGATTTTAGGTCCTTTGGGCTCCTTTGGAGTCATTTTGGGCTCATTTTTGGGTATTTTAGGCTGATTTTGGGTCCTTCGGGCTCCTTATGAGTCCTTTTGGGCTCATTTTGAGGTGTTTTAGGCTGGTTTTGGGTCCTTTGGGCTTCTTTGGAGTCATTTTAGGCTCATTTAGAGGTATTCTAGGCTGATTTTGAGTCCTATGGGCTCATTTTGGGGTATTTTAGGCTGATTTTGGGTCCTTTGGGCTCCTTTTGAGAGGAGGCTGAGGGCAGACCTCATTGCTGTCTAGAACTACCTGAAGGGATGTTATGGAGAGGCTGCTGCTGGTCTCTTCTCACAGGCAATTGGACACAGAACAAGGGAGAATGGCCTCAAGCTGAGACTGGGGAGGATTAGATTGGACATTAGGAAAAAGTCTTTTCACAGAGAGGGTGGTCAGGGACTGGAGTGAGCTGCCCAGGGAGGTAGTTGGGTCACCAACCCTTCATGTGTCATTTGGATGTGGTGCTTAGGGATATGGTTTAAGGTGAATCTTGTCGAGTTATCGGTTGGACTTGGTGATCCTAAGGGTCTTTTCCAACCTGGGTGTTTCTGTGATTCTGTGAGATACTTTAGATGTGGAAAAATATTGCCAGGCTGTTGTAACTCTGTTAGAGCTGACACTGTGCTAGCTCAGGAACAAAGAGCTTTATCCTCTCCATGGTTATCAGCCTGATGTCTTTCAATGAGCAATAAAGGGAAAAGCCAAACCTCCCAGAGGTGGCCTGTCCATTGATTCATGCCAGCTTCAGGAAGCTTCTAGATTCTTTTAACAGAACAAAGTTTAAGAAACTGAATGCTTCCTTGGTTGTTCTTTTCATCACTAAATGGAAGCAGAGCAGTGTACAGGCATATGAGACTACTTTGAACTCTGTACAGCACAAACTGTTTAATTGTCAGCTGTTGGTGCCACACCACATTCACAAACTCATCTAATGTAGCAAAAATTACCTGAATTAGAAAGGTGTAAGGCAAAAGTTCCCAATTTGAGGCATAGGAAGTTTCATGTAAACATGAAGAGGAATTTTTTTCGCTATGAGGGTGACAGAACACTGGAATAGGCTGCCCAGGGGGATTGTGGAGTCTCTCTCTCTCTGGAGATATTCAAAGCCTGCCTGGATGTGTTCCTGTGTGGTCTGGTATAGGTGATCCTGCTGTGGCAGAGGGGTTGGGCTGGATGAGCTTTCAAGGTCCCTTCCAGTCCCCAACACTCTGTGCTTCTGTGAATTCCTCAGCAGTGCTTTACAGATTTGCACATGCACAGGAATGTGCTGCTTCTGGATTCTGGTTTCTCTGCCTTCAAAGAAGGAAAGTTGCTACTTTATCTACAGTAACCCCAAGAAACCTTTAGCTTCATCAAAGATCTGCTATATCTAGTAACGATGACTCACAGGGAGAATTTTCTTCTTGGAGAGTCCTCCCTTGGCTGGTTAGAAATCAAAGAGTCTCATTTAGCACTAAATGAAGTTTCTAAAGCCTCCATCACACTTGGAGCAAGCAAAGTAATCCTTAGAAAGCAAGGCTTTTAGAAAGCAGTTTTGATCACCAGCATGATTTGCTGTTCAAAGAAGCCCTTTTCTGCAAAGAAATGACTTAGCAGCTCTATTCCACTGCTCTGTGGTAGTCATTAACACTTTCTTGACTTAAAAGTTAAAAAATCCTCCTTTTTTTTGTTGTTTTTTTCTGTTTTCCAGCAACTGTTTTTCTGGAGTTTTGGAAAAGAAGGCGAGCAGTGATTGCTTATGACTGGGACTTGATAGACTGGGAAGAAGAGGAGGTTTGTATTGCAAAATGTGCTCCTTAATTTGTAACAGAAGGAGACTGGGGGTTAAATGTAAGCATGGTTTGGGTTTGGTTTTATTTTCCACTTTATTCTCTAAGCCTTCACAAACTGGGAAATAAGCATTTTTCTCCTCAGTTGTTCCCTCTGGAGTTCATCAGGTCAAACTCTCCTCTCTTTTTACACCTTTGCTAAATCTAAGTTCATTTCAATATATTAGTGGCTGTTGTTGTAGGAGATTCAGCTAATAAAAATACACTTTGGGGGGTGCTAACAAATTTTGCATTTGAATCCAAGGCAATTCTTGACAGGGTACCATGAATGAGGTTTAATCTAGGTCTTTTTGTAGGATAGCCACTAAGAATGTTGATAGAAAGCCTGGTGAGGCTTGTACCTGCTTCTGAGCATTTGCTGTGCTCAGCATTACTGGGTGTCATTACCTGGGTACAAAGCTTCATGCCACAGTTTCAGTTTTGTGTGGCAAGGTATCTGCAGAAATAACATTTGCATTATCTTAATTGACTGGGGATCTCAGGAGATAGCCAGAGGCATGGATGGGTGGATATGATAAGGATTCCAGTGCAGACTGTAAAAGGTAATAAAATCTTAGCATAGAGAGAGCTGCAGGGGAAAAAGGATTCCTCATGTATGAGACAGCAAGTCAGCTGGCAGAGCTCATGCCCACTCTGTAGGGTGCAGTTCTCAAGTGCCCTGCTTCAGTGCTGTCACACACTCTCTTCTTCTGCACACCCCTGGGCACACAGGAATGCTACCTGCATAGTTTCTCTTGCTAGATTATTGTCTACTCAGCATTCAGCCCTGCTATGACAGGAACAGCTTGAGCAAGGCACAGTAAGAGCAAGGTGTTCCCCTGCCTCAGCAGAAACATGCTTAGCCTTTGTAGATGGCTTGTGTAGGACTTGTTCCCTTAAGCACACAATTAGTTGCACAGGCATTGCTTTGCAGCTGAGCACACATGTGTGCCTCTCAACTTGCTTTAACACCATGTTACCAGGTTGCTCCTTGAATGTGGAAATTGACTGTGTGGAGAAAATGCCTTCAGAATTTAGGGAAATAAGAATATGACATTACATTATTTTTTTTTTTCTCCCTCCAGGGGAATGGTATAAAAAGGATGTTGGGTTTTAGGACATCTTATTTCTATTCACACTCCAGAAGCTTGTATAAGCAGTTAACATTCATCTATTCAATGCAGTCATTTAAAGTTTGGGCATTTACAACTTTCAGTTAGTCAAAGCTCAGTTAAATGCAGCTGAAGGGTTATAAGTGACTGAAATTAGGCAGCTGGGTTCATGGCCGGGTGCTACTTTGAAGCTAGCTAGAATGTTTTGATGAGAAGAACTAGATTACAGGCTGTGAAAGGGAAACAATGATGATGTCTGCTGCACTCATAGGCTTGCTGAGATGTACAAGAGCTAGAGCGTGAATATAGATAAGGGAGTGGGGAGTTGCTCTCTGTCCAGACTGTGAGCTGCATTCTTCTCTCTCTAACCTAACCTGATTAGTCCACCTGCTTCTGCTTCCTAACTCCCCTGGCTGACCCTCCATTCTTCCTTGGGCACAAGGCAATGTCTGGGGTAAGGTAGAGAGGTGAGAGAAGGTGGAAGGGCAGTTGAGAGCCCCTCCTGGGGACTCAGGTTTCTGGGAGGGCTGTTGTGTTTCTGTGTTACCTTTTACCTTGTATATTTCTGTCTATAACTGCATATACTGTAAATATCTGCTTGTAGATTGTGCTAAGCTGTAAATATGAGCTTCATTCAATTTCCAGAGCTGGCTGAGTCTAGTCTGGGTGATTTTTAAAGGGGGGGTATGGGGACACAGGTAACACCCAAACCATCACAGACTGTTACAGAGCATTGTAAAACTTGACCTAATGAATGTGGACTGCCAGCAGCTCTGAGAGTCCATCACAGCCTGGTGCTTTCTCTCACCTCTGACAGCATCCTTGATGTCAGACTTGGGTTGAGGGCACATGGCTGTCGGTGAACCTCCTGGGTGGCAGGACAGTGGGGCAAGCCCTACTGCAGCTGAAAACCATCAGGTCTGACCTGAGCTAAGAGTGACCACCCCTGTCTTGTGACAAGGCTGTAAAGAGATGTAATGAACTCTCTCCCCAAGAAATCCTCAAGTCTTACTTCAGAAGAGAGTCTTTTATGGCAAAGCTGCTTGATGTTGCTGCTGCTAAAAGCTGATCCTCCTAACAGCATTGCCCAAGTTAGGAAGGAATTGAACAGTATTAAGTGGCATGGCTGCTTCTTCAGCTGAGAGGTTTTTGCTGGTAATGGGGAAGGTTGTTGCTAGGTTAACTGGGAAGTTAACCTAGCAAAAAGTAACTGGATTGGGAAAAGAGAGGGGTTTGGTTTTGTTGGGAGTTTTTTGGTGTTATGTTTTTTGGTTTGGTTTGATTTTGGTGTTGTTGTTGTTGCAGAATTCCGTTATCAACAGGGTGATATCAGGTTCCAAAACTCTGTGATGTCAGCTTTAAAATGACTTTGTCTTACAGCCATCTCATCTGCAAGAGCACTGTTTAGATGAGTGGCTAATCGGGGAGTTCACTAACTACTTCTGAGGCTGCTTCACGGGTGCAGTGATTTATCCTGCTTCTCATGAAGGAGACCTCATTTCCCAGCTCAGCTTTTACAGCAGCTGGGCCAGCTGCTGAAGATGTAACTCTCAATAAGAGTGCTTTGATAAATGGTTATAAGTTTCCTACAAAATGTTTCCCAGCTGTGCTGTATGTGAATGTTGTCTGTCTGTTCTTCAGGAGGAAATACGTCCGCAGTTCGAAGCCAAGTACTCCAAGAAGGAAAGAATGAACCCCATATCTGGGAAGCCAGAGCCTTACCAAGCATTTGCAGATAAATGCAGCAGACTCATTGTTTCTGCATCTGGAATATTTTTTATGGTTTGAGAACTTTTATTTATTTACCAGTTGAAAAACAAAACCACAAACTAACATGACCTCTGCTGAGAGAATATGGGACAGGGATCTGCTGGAGAGGGTCCAGCGGAGGGCTAGGAGGATGATGAGGGGACTGGAGGGCATGGCTTATGAGGAGAGGCTGAGGGATCTGGGGCTGCTTAGTCTGGAGAAAAGAAGACTTAGAGAGGATTTGATAAATGTTTATAAGTATCTGAAGGCTGCCAGGATTTGGGGGACAGGCTCTGCTCACTGCTCCCTGGGATAGGACAAGGAGCAATGAGTGTAAGTTGCAGCAAAAGAGGTTCTGCCTCAACACAAGGGGGAACTTCTTTACTATAAGGGTCCCAGAGCACTGGAACAGGCTCCCCAGATAGGTTGTGGGGTCTCCTTCACTGGAGACTTTGAAGGCCTGTCTGGATGTGTTCCTGTGTGATCTGTGTTAGAGAGTATTGTCCTGCTCTGGCAGGGGAGTTGGACTCAATGATCTCCTCCCAACCCCTAATATCCTGTGATCCTGAGATATTGGATATGACTGCTTGAAAGTGAAATCATCTCTTGTATGTTTGCTGCAGGCTGAAAATCTGCACATAGCAAATCACCTGAGGTTCTTTAAAGTCCTACATGGCTCCTGTCTTCACAGATTCTCACAGATAGTTAAGTCATTCCTTGAAGGCTGTGAATACAACACTGTATGTAGCACCACACAAAATCACTGAATCCATGCCAGGGGCTAGAAGGGACCTCAAAAGGTCATCTTAGTCCAACCCCCCTGCCAAAGCAGGATCACACATGCTGGAGTAGTGTTGCTACCACACTTAAGCACCAGCTTCATCTGACTAAATTAACTCACTGATTTCCTTGCCTCCTCTGTGTAGACAGTGAAGAGTGATGGGGAGAAATGCCATGATAGAGGCAGTTGCTCTTTGTAAAGCCTAAAGAGAGCCTAACTAATATGTCTCAAGGGCTTAAAGATACTAATGTGTCCCAGATTTCAGTGTAATGAGTAGATAAGGAGAGTTCATGTGGGTAGTGTAGTGGAAATGGAGAAACACACATTCCTTGACTAAAACAAGGCAGCTCCCCCCCTTTCCAAAATGCAAAACTAAATGCAGCAGCCAAGTCTCTCCTAGCAGAGAGCTGATTGTCCTCCTGCTGGAATGCTCCCATCCTCTCATTTCACTGAAGCTCTGACTTGCTGCTGTTCACATGATAACAGTGATAGGACTGCTCTTGAAAACACAGCTGGCATCAACTTAGACCCTTGTGGAATTCACTAGGGCTTTTCCAAGAGGCTAGAAAATGATCTATGTGTACTACTTTAAGAGCTATGGAGACAGGTAGGTGAGCTAGCTCAGCAACTTGGTGTTTGGATGAGGTAGAAGGGGGCAGAGCAGAGATGTTATAAGAAATCACAGAATTAACCAGTTTGGAAAAGACCTCTATGATCATGGAGAAATGGTGGCTTCAAAATTGGAGAAAGCAGTCTTGGACAGGAAAACACCAGAGAAGTGATGTGGCACTTGGGGCTATGGGCTAGTGATGAAGGATGCTGGGATGAAGGTTGGACTGGCTGATCCTGGTGGTCCTTTTCACCCATAGCAATTCACAGTGATTAGATGTTGTGCTTAGGGATTTGGTTTAGTCCAGGACTTGTCAGTGTGAAACTAATGATTGGACTCCATGATCTTGAAGGTCTTTTCCAATCTAAGAAATTTTGTGATTCTGTGGTGGAGTCTCCATCTCTGGAGTCATTCAAACCCCACCTGGACACTGCCCTGCTTCAGGTGAACTTACCCTGGCACTGTCATTGGACTAGATTACCTCCAGAGGTCCCTTCCAACCCTGACCATTCTGTGACTCTGTAAAGTCAGAAGCATTACTGAGATGAACTGAGCTCTGCTATGTCAGGTGGAGAGACAGAGACTCATGGAGAAGTACTGGGACAAACACTGGGCATGAGGAGCCAACATGCTGTCTGAGACAGACCTGGAAGGCACATCTGCTTAGAACTGGTTCTAGACCTGCAACACTTTGCACATTCCCTCTGCTTCTTTTCCTGAAGAGGGACAATTTCCACTCCCTACCCTTTGCTCTTGTTTATCTTCTTAGCTTAGTGACAATCTTGCTCAGAGTGTCAGAAAGGGCAGCCTGGCATGCAATTCAGCATGCACCACAAATTGTGCCCATGCAGCCCTTGAAACAGAACAAGCATTACTTTCACTGAAGTAGTTCTTATTGCTGACATAGCTTGGGCTTGCAGTGAATTAAAAAAGCTCTGAATTTAGGTAACAAACTCCCCCTCCCCATTTAGGTAACAATATACCTTAAAAAATTAAAAGCTTTAAGCACAAGAGGAATATGCTTAGCAAAACTTCAAGTTAGAGCAGTGCTCCAGATTTCACAGCATCAGCTCTCACAGTGCAGTTACCAATAGAGCTTGAACCAGTTAGTTGTCCCCTGCCAACAAAGGGTATTCCCTCAGTGCTTCTCTCAGCACTATGCAGGGAACCCAGAGAACATCCTTCACCTTCACACAGGTGTTTCTTTTCTTCTACACTGCCATTATGTTAAGCCATTTTGTAACTCATCAAATATGAAACCAACTTGATTGGCAGTCAGTGCTTTCAAAATCATTTTGCCGTTTGGTTGGCTTAGATATGCTTCAGTTTTGATAGGTTTGAGTTGGTTAGCTTAGATACACTTCAGTTCTGATAAGGTTTAAGTTGGTTACCTTAGATATACTTCAGTTCTGATAAGGTTTAAGTTGGTTAGCTTAGATATACTTCAGTTCTGATAAGTTTATCTTAGATATGCTTCAGTTTTCATAGGTTTAAGTTGGTTAGCTTAGATATACCTCAGTTTTGATAAGGTTTAAGTTGGTTACCTTAGATATACTTCAGTTCTGATAAGTTTATCTTAGATATACTTCAGTTTTGCTAGGTTTAAGTTGATTAGCTTAGATATGCTCCAGTTTTGATAAGTTTATCTTAGGTATATTTCAGTTCTGACAAGTTTAAGTTGGTTAGCTTAGATATGCTTCAGTTTTGATAGGTTTAAGTTGGTTAGCTTAGATATACCTCAGTTTTGATAAGGTTTAAGTTGGTTACCTTAGATATACTTCAGTTCTGATAAGTTTAAGTTGGTTAGCTTAGATATGCTCCAGTTTTGATACGTTTATCTTAGATATATTTCAGTTCTGGCAAGGTTTGCGTTGGTTAGCTTATAGATCACTTCAGTTGTGATAAGGTTTAAGTTGGTTAGCTTAGATATACTTCAGTTCTGATAAGGTTTGAGCTGGTTAGCTTATAGATAACTTCAGTTGTGATAAGGTTTAAGTTGGTTAGCTTAGATATACTTCAGTTCTGATAAGATTAAGTTGGTTAGCTTAGATATGCTTCAGTTTTTATAAGGTTTGAGTTGATTAGCTTAGATATACTTCAGTTCTGATAAGGTTTAAGTTGGTTATCTTAGATATACTTCAGTTTTGATAGGTTTGAGTTAGTTACCTTAGATATGCTTCAGTTTTCTAAGGTTTAAGTTGGTTACCTTAGATATACTTCAGTTCTGATAAGTTTATCTTAGATATACTTCAGTTTTGATAGGTTTAAGTTGGTTAGCTTAGATATACCTCAGTTTTGGTAAGGTTTAAGCTGGTTAGCTTAGATATACTTCCGTTCTGATAAGGTTTAAGTTGGTTACAATAGATATACTTCAGTTCTGATAAGGTTTGAGTTGGTTAGCTTATAGATATACTTCTAGTTTTGACAGGATTGAGTTGATTAGCTTAGATACACCTCAGTTCTGATAGGTTTGTTGGTTAGCTTATAATTATACTTCAGTTTTGATAGGTTTGAGTTGGTTAGCTTAGATATACTTCAGTTCTGATAAGGTTTAAGTTGGTTAGCTTGTAGATATACATCAGTTTTTATAAAGTTTAAGCTGGTTAGCTTACAGATACTTCAGTTCTGATAAGGTTAAAGTTGGTCAGCTTACAGATACTTCAGTTCTGATAAGATTTGAGTTGATCAGCTTATAGATACTTCAGTTCTGATAAGATTTGAGTTGATCAGCTTATAGATAACTTCAGTTTTGATAGGTTTGAGTTGGTTAGCTTAGATACACTTCAGTTTTGATAGGTTTAAGTTGTCTCTGCATAACCTTGGGAAGCACCAATCCTCTGTCTCCTGAAGAATCTCTCATGTCTAATGAATGGCTAAGGGGCACTGTGTCAGAGTTTCTCTGAGATGAATCACCCATGCTAATTTCCAGCTGCCTGTCCTTTAGGTGGCTTGCTAAACCGTGGCATAAATGGGTCACAGGTGTCATTTAGTGCTCAGCTGTTGCATGTGGAGCATCAAGCACTTTAGCAGCCCAGCTCAGCTGCTTGGCTTTCACATTACAGCTGCAGAAAGCCTCACCAGAGAAGAAATTATGAGGGCAACTGAATTGTTTACCTTCCCTAGATAGAATCTCTCAACAACTGCAGCAAGAAACATCTTCCTAGGGTTGTTGCTGAGGCAGGGCTTACAAATGGAGATGTTTTTCCTCTAAGTGTGAAGTCCCTCAAAGCACAAAATCCATTCCAACTACCACACAATCAAGCTGGGACATCATCTTGAGACCAGCCTTTGCACGTGGTGGGACAGGCATGTAAAGAAAGCAGCTAATTCCCAGAGCTGCCACCACTGTTTCCCACATTAGTGCCAAGGAACAGGTACACTTGCAAGGAAGTCTTTAAAACTGAAAGTTATTTTTAATGTGATTTCAAAGCTATTTTGCACTATGGGAAATTAAGAAGGATTTGGCATGAAGAATATTCACCTTGAAAACTTTCTTTGGAACCAGAATGGATGTGGCCTTTGAGGCTTGTGCTTGGTTGCTTTAGTTTTCAGTTTCAGGGAGAAGTTAACTCCTGTTCTCTTGAAAGCTTTCAGGTTCTTCTCTCTGCTTTTTTTCTCCCTTCCTCTAGATCTGTGTGGTGATTGCTGCTGTTTTTGGCATTGTTATTTACCGTGTTGTGACTGTCAGCACTTTTGCTGCCTTTAAGTGGGCTTTAATCAGGAATAACTCTCAGGTTGCCACTACAGGAACTGCAGTCTGCATCAACTTTTGCATCATCATGCTGCTGAACGTGGTGAGTAAAACTGATGTTGCCCAAGCTATACTCGAGCCATCAGGTCAGTAGATGTAGAATCAGAGAAGAGTTTTGGTTGGAAAAGACCAAGAGCATCAAGTCCAACCCTCATCTCAGCCTGCAGACCCCCAAATGCTTTTGTTTCCCTTTTCAGCAGGAATCTGCTGGGGCAGATATTACATTATTCTTTGTGGATAGCATTCACTATTTATATAAATCATAGAATCAACCAGGTTGGAAGAGATCTCCAAGATCATCCAGTCCAACCTATCCCCCAGCCCTGTCCAATCAACTAGACCATGGCACTAAGTGCCTCAGCCAGGCTTTGCTTGAACATCTCCAGGAATGCAGACTCCACCACCTCCCTGGGCAGCCCATTCCAATGCCAATCACTCTCTCTGACAACAACTTCCTCCTTACATCCAGCCTAGACCTGCCATGGCACAACTTGAGACTGTGTCCCCTTGTACTGTTGCTGGGTGCCTGAGAGAAGAGACCAACCCCACCTTCAGGTAGTTGTAGGCAGCAATGAGGTGGTTCTGTACATTGCTGTGCTAGCAAAGTGTCTTCTGTCAGCTCCTCTCTACAAGAGATAAGTGGCCTTTTACGATCAGTTTTTTTGTCATTTCCATGTCTTAGAGGGGAGGAAAGATCAGCCCACAAACTGTTCAGGTACTGCAGCCAGAGTGAAGTGGCTTTGCCCAGTCAGTAGCAAGCATCTTCTGCTAAAACATGTTAAGTCTTTGCTCTACAAGATCTGCTGACTTAGTTCCCAGGGGAAAGGTGAAATGTTTTTTCAGGCCTGCACATGTCTGAGTGCTGGCTTGAAGCCTACTTTCTTTTCTGTGCAATACCCAAGCATTTCCATCATCTAAAAAGTAACTTTAAGCCTCACATTTATGTAGCAGGAAATTCCAAGGGGTTTTGCTTTAGGGCTGTGCTTCTCCCTTGGCACCAGCAAGACTGGATTGGCACTAGGACAGTCTGCCAAGAACTGAGATGGGACTATAGGCTGAGAAAGGGCAGAAAGAAGGTGTGGAAGCTGTTACTCTCTCTGAATTTGTACTGAGGACCATCTTCTATGTAATTTTTAATGTACTGTTCAATGTCTGCAGTTTTTGGGGGCTGTCTGTAACCCAGCTAGGGTACAGATGGGACTATAGGCTGAGAAAGGGCAGAGAGAAGATGTGGAAGCTGTTACTGCCTCTGAATTTGTACTGAGGACCATCTTTTATGTAATTTTTAATGTACTGTTCAATGTCTGCAGTTTTTGGGGGCTGTCTGTAACCCAGCTAGGGTACAGATGGGACTATAGGCTGAGAAAGGGCAGAGGGAAGATGTGGAAGCTGTTACTGCCTCTGAATTTGTACTGAGGACCATCTTTTATGTCATTTTTAATGTACTGTTCAATGTCTGCAGGTTTTGGGGGTTGTCTGTAACCTACCTAGGGTACAGGGGAAGCATAGAAGGAATAAAAGGGATCTATAAATATCTTATGCCAGTGCAGCATCTGTTTCCAAGCTTTCAGTGCAAGTCATTGTATATGCAGCCAGGCAGCAACAAAGAAACACTGCAGAAATGAAAATATTTGGATCTTAGAGTTATACAGCTTAAAGAATTTCTTTAATAATGGGAGACAGCTTGAAGGTGCCTTTTGAGAAACTCTATTTCCTATAATACATCAAACAAGTGAAGCATTGCAAAGAGAGACTCCTTAAGCCTTGTATTCATTACCGTGCAATAAACCACAGCCTTTGGACTGGATATAGCTCATGGAAACAGAAGATTCCCAAAATATGAAGCTGCAGGAGCTCTTCAGAAGGGCTTAAGAACATAATCCCTGACTTCTCATGGTGGATTAATGAAGTTTCCTGAAGGACAGAAGTGGAATTTCTATAGGGGAAAAAAAAAATCCTCAGTAGTAGTTCAGGTAGTTGAATCCTCCATGAACTGTGACTCAAGACAAGTGGCAGAAGAGCAAGAAAAGATATAAATAAGATCAGAATGGAGCAGGATGGACACAGGAGGGAATTTACTGCTGGGAAGCCTGGGGGAGGGGAAAAAAAAAGGAAAAAAGAAACCAAAGCAGTGATTCTGATACAAGTGGACAATCTCTCTTAGCATCAGGGGGAAGGTCTAGACCACAAGTAACTTTTAGACTGGATGGTCTGAGAGCTAGGCACATACACTAAGATATAACAGAATCATAGAAACACCCAGGTTGGCAAAGCCACTCAGGATCACCAAGTCCAACCTAGAACCCTACTCTACAAGATTCACCTTAAACCATAACCCCAAGCACCACATCCAAACGACCCTTAAATGCATCCAGGGTAGGTGACTCCACCACCTCCCTGGGCAGCTCATTCCAGTGCCTGACCACCCTCTCTGAAAAACCTTTTCCTAAAGTCCAAACTAAACCTCCCCAGCCTCAGCTTGAGGCCATATCCATCTAGACAAAACAAAATTACTTTTAAATCATAATGTCTCCCAGATAATGCTGCAGCCTGAGCTGGGACCCATCATTGGCTTTCCCTAGGTTAATCAAGCCTGTTAATCCCAGAGATATTACCCATAGGAAAAATGAACACAGAACAGAATAAGATGGTAACAAGGCCCCCTGGGACTCGTAGTGATGCAGCAGATTATTATATTCAAACATAGATAACAGAAGAGGAGACTCAGGAATGATCTCTTTGCTGTCTATAAGTACCTCAAGGGAGGCTGTAGCCAGGTGGGGTTGGTCTCTTCTCTTAGGCAACTATCAACAGAACAAGGGGGGACAGTCTCAAGTTGTGCTAGGGGAGGTCTAGGCTGGATGTTAGGAGGAAGTTCTTCACAGAGATGGTGATTGGCATTGGAATGGGCTGCCCAGGGAGGTGGTGGAGTCGCCATCCCTGGAGGTGTTGAAGCAAAGCCTGGATGAGGCACTTAGTGCCATGGTCTAGTTGACTGGCTAGGGCTGGGTGCTAGGTTGGCCTGGATGATCTTGGAGTTCTCTTCCAACCTGGTTGATTCTGTGATTGTATGAATCTCTGAGTCAGTCTTACTGTTCCAGAAGGAATAGCAACAGAAGGCAGCTTTAATGCTCCCTTCTGCAGAGCAGTGCACATTTGTAAAGCAACACACTCCCTGTTGGGATCAGGCTATCAACCACCTAGACATTTAGCACTTCTTCAATTGCCTTCAGAGATGCTTTTAAACTATAAGAAGAAACTACCTTTTTTCACTACTTGAGCCAAAACTATTTCCTCCAAAGGCAGCAAAAAGCTTCTCTGGGTAAGAAGCTGTTGTTAAAATGGATTATTACTTCAGGTATCAAGCAGGCATTTGAGCTGGAAGTTGTGCACAACACCACTTTAGCATGAGACTGTAACTGCAAATGGGGAGAAACTTTGCTAATGTGGACTTTAGGGATAAGTACTTGAGCCTGCAGCCTGAGGAGCTTTGTGTCCCTGTATGCTTCAGTGAGAGTTAAGGATGTTTGGTGCTTTGTGGTAACAGACTCCAGACTCACTTAAAGCCAATGGAAATCACTGCATTCATTTACACTAATACTGATATTGGAGGTGATGTACTTTATAGGTTCAAAAACCCCTTTGCAAATACTAACTGTAAAAACCCTCCAAGTCAGGTTATTGTGAGCATTGTGAAGTTAACAGTCTCCTGGAGGGTTTGAGAGCATGGAGTCTGCTCAGCTCAGAAAGTACCACTGGGGATTTAGAGCAATGCCACTGTCTCAGAGTAACAAATGTGTCTCTTGGTGAGCATTGCTAAAGACTTTCTCTGAAGCAGCCCTGTCTCCTGTGTGTCTCTTCAGTCAGCACCAAAAAAACTCCACCAAGCCCAAAATGCCAAGTGTGCTAGTTTGAAGCTAGCTAGAATGTTTTGGTGAGAAGAGCTAGATTACAGGCTGTGAGAAGGAAATGTTGGTGATGTCTACTGCACTCATAGGCTTGCTGAGATGTGTAAGAACAAGAACATAAATGTAGATAACAGAGTCACTCATTGGGCTCTGTGAGCTGCACCTCTAACCTAACCTGCCATCTGTGTGACTAATCCATCTGCTTCCTAACCCCCCTGGCTGACCCTCCAGACTACCTTAAGCATAAGGCAAGATCTAGGGTAAGGTAGAGTGGTGGGAGAAGGTGGAAGGGTGGTTGAGAGCCCCTCCTGGGGACTCTGGTTTCTGGGAGGGCTGTTGTGTTTCTGTATTGCCTTTTAACTTGTCTATTTCTGTATCTAGCTGTATATACTGTAAATCTCTGCTTGTATATTGTGTTAAGCTATTCATCCAATTTCCAGAGCCACTGAGCCTAGTCTGGGTGATTTTGCTTAGTGGAGGGGGTGGTTAGGTAACACCCAAACCATCACACCAAGGCATGATCTTTCTAGGGTGGTTTGGGGTTTTTTTTTTTGTGAGATAAATGTTACATAAGTAACTAAACCAAAAAAAAATCCCACTGAAGCTATTGTTCACCTCTGTGTTTGGGGAAGAATTATCTCACTCTTCTTCCCTGTGCATGTAAAATAGGGACAGTGACAGCATATTCTTTGTCCTCCATATATTGTAGATGAAAAGACTCACTCAAGAACAGCCTTGTAAATGTTTTTATTGGTTGGTTGATTGTATCATTGCTCTATGGCTTTATTATCATATCAGAATATCACAAAGACCACCTGGATGTCAGATTTGTCATTTAAGAGCAGTTAATCCACCTACAATTCTGTGGTTTTTAGCTGGTGACATATCTAAGAGGCTGTTTCTTCTCTGTTACAGCTCTATGAGAAGGTTGCTCTTTTCCTGACAAATTTAGGTAAGCAGTCTTTTTTTTTTTTTGGTCCCTATACTCTGATAGCTTTTAACCTGTACAAATATGAAAGGCTTTGATTCATTTGCAGCCTACAGGAATTAATGGTTTTCTTAAGCTTATGACAAAGGAGCATATGGCCTAAATTACAGCATCATTCAATCAGTGCTGACATCACCCAGCTGCCATGCTGGTTTCTTCTTCCAACCCCCTACTTTGTGAGAGCTTCAACAAATTGTTCCTTTGAGGGGAAAAGCAGGAGTTTTCAGAAGGACTCAGCACTCACAACCCCTAAGATGTACAAAGACTTGGAAATCACAGAACCACTTTTGGAAGCCAAATTCCTAGCTTGAAACTGAGGTACTTGTTGGCAATCAAACACATGCTGTAATTTGGGGGAGAAAACTTCATTAGATGACTCATCAACTCTACCAACACCTACTGGTGTTCCAAATTCCAGCAATCTCTTTTCAGCTCACCCATAAAAGTGATCTTTATTCTAGACTAAGGGCAACACTTTCTAAGGACTGTGCTTACTGTCAAGGGAGCAGCAATGTTATTACTTGTATAGTCACAGGTTGCATTGGGATGATCTTGGAGGTCTCTTCCAACTTGGTTGATTCTGTGGTTGGAAGGGACCCTCAAAGGTCATCTTGTCCAGCCCCACCACAGTCAGCAGGGACATCTCCAACTAGATCAGGCTGGCCAGAGTCACATTGAATCTGATTTTCATTGTCTCCAGGGATAGAGTCTCAACCACATCCATGGCTCAGGCAGAGCCTCTGGATGATGAAAGGTTGCAGTACTTGATGGCAACTGGTAAAGGCTCTTTAGTATCAGGAAGCCTGAAATGAGACTTTTGTCAGAAGGCCTGGGAAGGGAACCACATTCTAGGAGGTGTAGAACTGGTTTGAGGATACAGGTTTCTGGATACCTGTGTACACTGATGGTGGTCACTAAGGTATTTTAGACCAGGTGGACAAATTTTGATGCCTGCTCAAAGGAAACACACAGCTGACTTTAGCTATTGTCAAGGCTTTTCTACCTCTGGGAACTCACAGGTGAGGTGTTCAGAGTAGCTCTGTGTAAGATAGACTTTTATGATGTTGGCTTTTATCACAGCCTCACTTGTATGCTGTAAATTTAAAACACTTTTACCTTCCCATACCCATGGAAAAGGTACCTGCTAGTTACAGCTGAGAAATGTGTCTTTCAAGTATGCAATTTGCACAGGCTATGCCTATTTTACACCCTGTGACACCCTGTGGACATTAAAATATGGTCTAGAGACCTCGAAGCTGGATTACTTTCTGCCAGGTTATCAGCAAGGTAAGTCTGTGCAGAAAGCACTTGTGTGGAAACTCAGTGGGTCAGGCTGCTTTGACCATGTTCAGACTGCTTTGTGGTTTTCACTCTGGTGGCCCAAGCAGCTGATTTGCTCTGAATGATCTTTACCAGTGTAATAAGCTCAGAGTGGGACTGGCTGCAATGACATGACCTTTTCAGAGCTCCTGTCTGTGCTGTCCCAGAGCACTGCCCTTGTCTCAGATGGGCACATGAGCAGAGCTTCAGCTGCAGCAGCCTTTGTTAAAATCAAACTTGTCCTTCCCGCAGACTGGCATCAAAGATTCATGATCTTCTATTTCTTCTTGATTAGCTAAATATTTGTCTACTCACACACACACCCAGACTTGGGTTCCTTGACAGGCATTTCCAAAGCACTAACAGGGGTTTAATTCATGGTCTGCTTTATGGCTTTGTTGATGCACTCATATGAAATCTCCTCGTGAGTAAAGCAGCTCTAATTAAAGGCAACCTAGATTATCATTGTTGTTTCTGTACCAACAGTACTTTACAGGAGGCTCCTTTGGAAGTAGTATTTGAATACTACCATTATGATACTCAGAATCACCATTAACACCTCTACTGCTCCTCTGATTGCTCCTGTTCACAGCAATGCTTGACTGTTGCCTCCTACCAGCTGCAAAGTAGTTCCAGGATGCGATACTGATGTGTCGATATAGAAGCTGTTTTGTTAACTTCTGTCTTGATATCTCTTTTAGATGGAGATTAAGGACATGCCTGAAGGGAGGAATATATCTTTCCCTTTTGCCTATTGCAAAATATGTTCTCTCAGTCTCCTGTAATGAGTTGCCTGAGATAGGGAAAGGGAGTCATGCGCTCCACTGGTACCTCCGTAGAGCCCTAATGTGCCAGCATGGTGGGAAAATCCATGAGTCAGAACTGAAAGGAGGATTTGCTGCAGTTCAGTATGACAACTCTAACAAAAAGGCACACACACAGCTTCTAGTGGGGTGCTTTCTGGCAATGTCATTACAGTAGAGTGTAGAAATGGAAACAAGAGAAGAGCCTGAGCCTGTAAAGCAGTCCAAGATGGGTGTTTAATGTACACATTATCTTCTTCTGGGCATATCATTATCCACATGTTAAGAAAGGTCTCTAAGTCCTTGCAAGCTTACTTCTTGTGTTCTAATTTTGGGTACCATTTCCTCCATTATCCTGTATTTTGAATTCATCAGGCTAGCTCATAAATAGACTGACAGGTGTGTGCAGCCTTCGTGCAGAGGCAGACTGTTCATCCGAGCAAACCCCTGAAACTCTGCTCTCTCTACTCACAGAGCAGCCTCGGACCGAATCCGAGTGGGAGAACAGCTTCACTCTGAAAATGTTTCTTTTCCAGTTTGTCAACCTGAACAGCTCTACCTTTTATATAGCATTCTTCCTTGGAAGGTAGGATTGGTGCCCATCCCCTCAAAACGAAGTAGAGAGGAGCAGTAAAGTTGTCTGTAATGAAACAAAATGGGACCATATTATCACACAACTCAAAATGCAGATTCCACCCTAGCAAAGCAGAACAGGTTGCAGTTTTCTTTTCCTTGCTAAAGCCCAAGAGACAAATGTAGTTCTCATTTCCCAGCATCACATTGCCTCACTGCTAACAATTTTACTACTGGGAACTGATGAGCCCCACAATATTGCACATGTGTGTCACTGCACTCTGCTTTGTGTGTGGAATTTGTTCGGGCTCTCTGTGGGTTTGTTTTTGTTTTGTATGGAAGGGAAGTAGAATAGGATAGAATTAGAATAAAATAGTTTTAGGATAGGATAGAGTAGAAAGGATAGAATAGAATAGGAGTCAACTAGAACTAGAGTAAAATAGAATAGAGTAGAATTAGAATAGAGCAGAGTAGAAAGAATAGATTAGCAATAGAAAAGAACAGGAATAGAATGGGAGTAGACTAGAAGTACAGAAGAATGGAATAGAATAGAATAGAGTAGAATAGAATTAGAGCAGAGTAGAAGGAATAGAATAGAACAGGAATAGAATAGCAGCAGAGTATAATAGAATTAGAGCAGAGTAGAAGGAATAGAACAGAATTAGAATAGAATAGAGGTAGACTAGAACTAGAATAGAATTAGAATAGAGCAGAGTAGAAATAATAGAATAGGAGTAGACTAGAACTAGAATGGAATAGAATAGAGTAGAATAGAATTAGAATAGAGCAGAGTAGAAATAATAGGAGTAGACTAGAACTAGAATGGAATAGAATAGAGTAGAATAGAATTAGAATAGAACAGAGTAGAAATAATAGAATAGGAGTAGATTAGAACTAGAATGGAATAGAATAGAGTAGAATAGAATTAGAATAGAACAGAGTAGAAATAATAGAATAGGATTAGACTAGAACTAGAATGGAATAGAATAGAGTAGAATAGAATTAGAATAGAGCAGAGTAGAAATAATAGAATAGGATTAGACTAGAACTAGAATGGAATAGAATAGAGTAGAATAGAATTAGAATAGAGCAGAGTAGAAATAATAGAATAGGAGTAGACTAGAACTAGAATGGAATAGAATAGAGTAGAATAGAATTAGAATAGAGCAGAGTAGAAATAATAGGAGTAGACTAGAACTAGAATGGAATAGAATAGAGTAGAATAGAATTAGAATAGAGCAGAGTAGAATAGAGTAGAAAGAATAGAACAGAATAAAATAGATCTGTTGGAAGTGACTAACGGTGATTTCCTAGTCCTGACTACTTTGCTGCTCCTGTTGTATGATTTGGAGCGTTATGAATGAGTTATGAGCTATCATTTGGGGTTTTTTTTCCTGCAGAAAATGAAATGTCTATTTATTTATTGGTTTATATGTGTGTGTGTGTGTGCATGTCTGTGCATGTGTGTATATGTGTGTATATATATCCGTGCATCCTTTTCTGCAAGCCCCCTAAAAGCAAAAGAGTCTTTGAGCAGAGAAAGCTCGAGCAGAAGAATCCATGAGTAGGGATTATTTGCATGTGGGGAAGCTGTGGGAATGCTTTTGGGGGAATAGTTAAGGAATGTGTGTTTTCCTGATGGGAACAAACATGTTCACTGACTGCTCAAACAGGCAGACATCACATTCCACATCGTGGCCTAAAGAAACTGGCTGGCAGCTGAAAGCCATTTTGCAAACTGAAATGATGAGTTTTATTCAGACTTTCTCTCTCTACATTTGCTGAATATCCAACAGCAGAATAATTGGTATAGAAATAAAGCTTGAAGTAAAAATGTTCTTTGTCCTTCATGAATATTACTCCAAGAATTGGCCAAACCATTTTGCAGCACAACAGCTCTTCTGCAGTTCCATCAATCAGGCTAAGATGACACTAGATCAAAGCAGCAGTGTGAGCTTTCTTTTGCTAAGGTGAGCAGGCTGCCCACACAATGTAGCTGATGTATATTCCTCTGTTAAAGATTTACAGGACACCCTGGTGCCTACTTAAGGCTGATAAACCGGTGGAGACTGGAAGAGGTGAGTGTTCACTAACTGATTTATCAGCTGTCCACAGATGCAGTGAATGCAGAGCCAGACACATAACTCTGTCTAGGTAGTTTTGAGTGTTATTGGCTTTTCAGTTGCTGTCTAACTCCACTCTACCACCTGCTATAAAAACCATCTCCTTATTGGTGTATACTGATACACATCTTGTCCTTTTCAGTGCTAGTTTTAGTGTTTGCATCACATTTGGATAGTGCTCCCAAATGGCTCAAATCTTAATTCACTTATTTTTTTTTTTTGCACAGGAAACATTTTGTCTTTGAAATGAAGCATTCAGTCATGAATCTGACAGCTCCCTGCTTCTAAAAAAATATTCTTTCTTCTCATCTTTTCCAGCTGAGCTAAAACAATAACTTAAAAATCCAGACACATAGAATGTACTTGAAAGTTGACCAAAACAGCTGAACAAATTTCCCCAAAGACCTACTGGCATAGCATTCCATATCTATAAAACAAGGTGGATTTCAAAGCAATGTGAATTTGGCTCTGTAAGTCACTCAAGGACCAATCTCAATTTCTGTGCAAATAGCTTCAGAATTCAAAATCCATTTGACAGTAATTAGAGGTGAACAGCAGCAGCCCATGAACCACTCATCTAGTTTCCAGGTGTGCTCTTTGCACACTCAAATACCATTGTTTCTTTTCTGCCTCATAGAATCATAGAATCAACCAGGTTGGAAGAGACCTCCAAGATCATCCAGGCCAACCTAGCACCCAGCCCTAGCCAGTCAACCAGACCATGGCACTAAGTGCCTCATCCAGGCTTTGCTTCAACACCTCTAGGGACAGCAACTCCACCACCTTCCTGGGCAGCCCATTCCAATGCCAATCACTCTCTCTGCCAACAACTTCCTCCTAACATCCAGCCTAGACCTGCCCTGGCACAACTTGAGACTGTGTCCCCTTGTTCTGTTGCTGGTTGCCTGGCAGAAGAGCCCAACCCCACCTGGCTACAGCCTCCCTTCAGCTTTACAGCTGAATAACTGAAATGTCTTTGTAAATATATGACAAATGGCAAGTGGAAAATGCAGGTCTTACACTGCCAACATGAATTTACCAACCACACTGGAAATACAGATATTTTGGTTAATAAAGGTCATCCAAATGCTATCAGAAATTAAAAGGAATTGTTTGAAAAAGCCTCCATAATTTTGAAGCAGTGAATTCTGTGTATTCAATGAAAGAATGCACTATAAATGGGCAGACAGAAAGAAACTGAGCAACCTTTCGAAGTCTGAGAGGGTCTGACCTGGCCTAGCAGCTTGCTGCTGCCAAAGGAAGATAGTTTTGCTCTTTCTTAGTGCCTTTCCCCCAAAAGTTTGCCTCTTCTTTTTCCTTTGCATTGGCTCTGGCTTGTCCAGCCCTATGCAGAGCTCGTTCAATTCATCCTGTATCAGCAGGAAACTCTTTGGTACTTCTCTCTGAATTACTTTTCTTATCAATTGCTGGACTGGATCATCTCTCAGAGGGATCAGAGAACAGAGAAAGAGCCTCACCTCTGCAGAAGCAGAGATGGGAGGGGGAAAGAACCAGGTTGGGAGGAAAGTGCAAAAGTGAGGTGTTGTATGTTGGGTCAGTTGTAGTAATGAGGGGAGAGAGGAAAGGAGTTGGAGGTGGAGGCTGGGAGGGGAAAACAGTTTTGCTCCCCATTCAGACCTCTGGTGGGGCAGGGGCTTGGGTGTGCCCTGCCATAGTCCACCTAGTCCTATATATCAAGAGCATTCAATAAGCAACATTAGGTCTATCCTCTGGGCATAAACCATTTGCCTGTGCAGTCAGGAGGAGACATTTGCCTATGCAGTCAGAGAAACTTGGTAGCCTTTGCCTCTGTCCCACCCACAGTGGCACCACAGATTAATAGCACTGATGTGAACACTGCCTCAGTTTCAGCTCGTTTTGATCTCTGCAGAGTGTTAGATGACAGGCTTAAAAGGCTTGGTGATAGGATACAGTCCCATATGTTCCTGCCAGCTCAGGGCTTTTTCTAAATGCCATTTCATTTCCTTTCAGTAAATGATCCAATAATCCATTTTTGGCCTTTCAGAAGTGCTGTAAAACTCAGCTTCATTTCTGTTTAACCTTTTCTTTCTTTCTTTTTCTAGTGCCACCCTAGTGGATGCCTTATTGATCTCTGTATGCAGATGGGCATTATAATGGTGTTAAAGCAGACCTGGAATAATTTCATGGAACTGGGCTACCCGTAAGTACCTATCAACAGAATCAGTCAGGGTTGGAAGGGATCACAAGGATCAGCCAGTTCCAACCCCCCTGCCATGCCCAGGGACACCCTACCCTAGAGCAGGCTGCCCACAGCCTCATCCAGCCTGGCCTTAAACACCTCCAGCCATGGGGCCTCAACCACCTCCCTGGGCAACCCATTCCAGCCTCTCACCACTCTCATGCTCTCATACTTCCCCTCACATCTAGGCTGAATTTCCCCATCTCCAGCTTTGCTCCATTTCCCCCAGTCCTGTCACTCCCTGGGAGCCCAAAAAGTCCCTCCCCAGCTTTTTTGGAGCCCACTTCAGATACTTCAAGGCCACAAGAAGGTCACCTGGGAGCCTCCTCTTCTCCAGACTGCACAGCCCCAACTCTTTCAGTCTGTCCTCACAGCAGAGCTGCTGCAGCCCTCTGAGCATCCTCCTGGCCCTTCTCTGGACACTCTCCAGCATCTCCACATCCTTCTTGTAATAGTGGCTCCAGAACTGGATGCAGTACTCCAGGTGGGGTCTCAGCAGAGCAGAGCAGAGGGGGAGAATCACCTCCCTGGCCCTGCTGGCCACACTTCTCCTGATGCAGCCCAGGAGCTGGTTGGCTTTCTGGGCTGCAAGTGCATACTGCTGGCTAACATAAAGCCTCCATAGGTCACAGGAAAATACTACCTTTCTGCTTGCCTTACCACCAGTTACTTAAAATCAAGTGGTCATTACAGCAGAGCTTTGCCCCTAGGATGCAGAATTCTGAAGGCACATTCCCAGGTGTATAGGCAGAGGCAGTATTTGGTTGTTTGGGTTTTTCCCCACATTGGACCTATTTTGCAAAACCAAAACTGTAATATGAATGTTGACAGATAAATAAGATATGGGAAGCACTTGATTTCACTAAACTGTATTCCACCTTTGAAATCTCCTTAAAAATAGCTGCAGGATGGCTCTGTGTCCTCACATGGGAAATATTTTGGGGTATAGCCATGCCAGTAAGTTCTAAATTGCATTTCTCTTTGCTGGGCAATAAAATATGAAGGGACTGGAAAAAAAGAAAAGAAGAGCTGGAAAAAAATGCACTGCTGGCATCAGAGAGAGAAAATTGCCCTGACTGGTATACAGACAAGCTCCTCAGTGATCTTCAGGGTATTATGGAGGGCCTGCATCAGGAACAGTGTGGCCAGCAGGACAAGGGAGGTTATTCTGCCCCTGTACTCAGCACTGCTCAGGCCACACCTTGAGTACTATGTCCAGTTCTGGGCCCCTCAATTCAAGAAAGATGTTGAGGTGCTGGAACATGTCCAGAGAAGGGCAACAAAGCTGATGAGGGGCCTGGAGCACAAACCTTATGAGGAGAGGTTGAGGGAGCTGGGGGTGTGCAGCCTGGAGAAGAGGAGGCTCAGGGGTGATCTTCTACTGTCTACAACTACCTGAAGGGGCATTGTAGCCAGGTGGGGGGAGGCCTCTTCTCCCAGGTAACCAGCAATAGAACAAGGGGATACAGTCTCAAGTTGTGCCAGGGTAGGTATAGGCTGGATATTAGGAAGAAGTTCTTCACAGAGAGTGTGATTTCCCATTGGAATGGGCTGCCCAGGGAGGTGGTGGAGGCACCGTCCCTGGGGGTCTTCAGGAAAAGCCTGGCTGAGGCACTTAGTGCCATGGTCTGGTTGATTGGATAGGGCTGGGTGATAGGTTGGACTAGATGATCTTGGAGGTCTCTTCCAACCTGGTTGATTCTATGTGGATTCTATGTGGATGAGTCTTCACTCCCCCTTGGTTCATTTCTTGCAGATTAGTGCTTAATGAGCATATTTAGTATTTTTAGTATTTAATGAGCATGTATGATTAATATAGACAGTTGATGCTAGAGACAGCGTGGCAGGTCATCAAGGGAAATCAGCAAGTGTGAAAATATTAGAGAGCTGACATTGTCAGAAAGTTTGCCCTTGCAGAGTTCAGAGGGATTGGCTTTGCTGCAGGATCCACAGCAGAGCTACTGCAGAGTTCAGTCCCTGAACTGCAGAGGCAGGTTGCAGCGGTGGTTTCAGGCAGCCTCGGCACTGATCACATCTGGCTCTAATGAGAACTGAGTAAATGATTTGCATGCACAGAATAACTGGCAGTCAAAGTGCTCAGAGCTCACTCTGTCTGTCCTCACAAGCTTGCACCTCTCACTGCTTGCCAGCATTTTGCAGCTGTTAAGGCTGGAACAGCAGCAGCAGGATTGATCCTTCTCTTACCAATCCCTGCCTCTTTTGTCAGTTTTCATTAGAACTTTCTGCTACCTATTAATAGGCATTTCAGAACCTAATAAAGAGCACAGAGGGGCCTTAAAGGAGGTGACTGAAGGAGATGGGAGGAGATAGGTTAAGAAGTGATTTAATAGGAGTAAATTGCTTCAGGTGAAGGCAGTCTTTTCGGAGTCACAGCGAAAATCACAGTGCAAAACACACAGTCACGGCTAATGGGGGATGCCTCAATTTACTCTGATGAGAGGACAAACCAGGCCACAGTGAAGGCAAGAAGTGAAGCACAGTGAGAGAAAGGGTCCAGGCACAACTTGGGAGAAAACCTCTCTCTTCTTTTTACTCTTTTTCCTTCCTCTCCGTAGTAACTGCAACTCATAGAAGCACAGGATGACTCTGGCTGGAAAAGACCTCAGAGGTCATCCAGTCCAACCCTCAACCCATCACTGAAAGGTCAACACTAAACCATGTCCCTAAGTGCCAGGTCCATGCCCCAGGAACGGTGACTCACCTACTTCCCTGGGCAGACCATCCCAATGTTTGAGAACCCCCACAGTAAAAAGGTATTTCCTAATACCCAGCCTAAACCTCCCCATGCCCTTGTTGGCCATGCCACTGCGACTCCCTGACCTGGAGAGGCAAGGCTGTTTATTTCAGATGTGAACACTCATTTCTCTTCTGGTTCAGTGCCTTGTACAGTGCTGTGCCTCTTCAGGACCAACATCTTACCCCTGAGATGTTGTGTAGCTCCCCTATTTCTTGAGGGGAAGATGTACAGGGTTAACCCTCCTGGAGGGAGTGAACTTGAACCTGACTCCAGGTGGTCTTGACCCCTCCTCAGGAGTGGGTCTGAACACTACCAGGTGATGGTTAGCCCACTCCTCCTTCCTGTCTAAGATCCATAAAAGCAGGGGGACTTCTTGTTTGTTCTCTCTCTCCCCTGCCTCTGCCTTCCTGCTCACCAGAAATCACCATTCCTGTTTCCTGCTGCTCTTGGTTTCACCACGAGGTGGACAAAACCCAGTGCCATCAAATCTGGTTGCACATGTATCTTGTTTTCCCTTCCCTATACCTTTGCAACTTCCCTACCTCATATACCTTGTATTTATTGTTAAACCTCTCTTCTTTTAACTTCCAAGTTGCAGTGAGATGATTGATTTGAGTCGGCATGCCTTTCCTCTCTCTCCATCTAGTTCCTTTTCTATTGGGGAAGAGGGAAGGGCATCCTATAAATTGTTATGGGTTCTACCAACTACATTTAAGTCTGTGGGAGATGAAAATTAGAACCAAGGCAGGAGACCAAGCAAGCATTAGCACTCCATTTAGTTATTTCTCAATTAGAGCTCAACTAACTCCACACAGTGTTGCATTCTGCCACGTAACTAGAGCCTGAAGTGATTTGGCATTCTCTGCAGAGGAAAGAGAAGGCAAATAAATAATGAAAAGATGCTGAAATCCCTCCACCATTTCAACAGGCTCTAGGCCTGGATTGCAGCTGATCATCAGCTCCTCCTCTGTCATGCCATCAGCCACGCATGCTACTAATGCTCTCTTTTCCTCTGCATTGGGACGTTAATGTTGCTGTGCAGACACAATCTCCTCCAATTCTGTGGTGAGTAGCCACTAATATTACTTGTCTTGTTTCTTTAATTGGTTTGAAAAATGCAGGCTCATTCAGAACTGGTGGACTAGGAGGAAGCTTCGGCAAGAGTATGGCACACAGAGTAAAACAAGCTTCCCACAGTGGGAAAAGGACTACAACCTGCAACCTATGAATGCTTATGGACTCTTTGATGAATACCTGGAGATGAGTATGTTGCTGACCTTAGTTCTCTCTCTTTCATTGGATTTGAATGGTGTTGCTTTTTTTGCTGATATGAGCTGCTGTACTCTTTAAATTGTTGATATGTGGAGCTGCAGAGACTGTAGAATGGTTTTCATCCTCACAGGTCAGATGTGAGATGGAATGGAAGTGAGTTTGTTAGAGCCAGCCAAAGCAGCGTAACTAACCACAGCGCTGGCAGTTTGCTAACTTTGCATCTATATTCTCATTCTCACTTGGGGTGGAGAAGGCTGTTTTCCAAACCAGAACTCACCTCTCTGACTGCAGACATGTCTGAAGAACTTTGCTGTTCTTTACTGGAGGAAATTCCCTTGGGCTGTTGCTTCTTGACTGCTTGGCACAGCCCCGCATGCTTCTTTGCGTTCTAAGTTTGCCATCATTTACTAAGCACAATCTACCCAAGTAGATTGCTGCCAGAAGGCATTGCTCTGCCCAGAGAAAAGAGGAGGGTCACTGCTCCAAGAAATGTTAAAGAGCAAGAGCTTTTGCCCTGCGTGACTGCATGAGCCTTTGGTTTAGTTGTGGCAATTAACGAGGCAGGAATTATATGTAGTTCATTTTATTCCCAGAAAGCCTCGTCCACAACTCTGTGCAAATCAGTTAAATTTGGGTTCTAATTCAGTTGGGAAAAGCTTCACAAGGATGCTGATGGGCAATTCATTAATTTGGGAGCATCAGAAAACTGGAAATGTTTAGCCACAAAATGGCTTTGCCTCACAAGCAGGTAGCCTGGAACCCCAGGGAAAGTCTGTGCTACTCGCTGCAGTGCAGTAGAAACTTCAAGATAGTCCCTGGCTCCTTTGTGGTACTGTTGGAACTGCTCAGCCATTGAGAGGCTTCCAGACCTTCCCAGGGTGCTGGGAAAGAGGCAGACGATCTCTGACCTGATCCTGGTTCCTCTTGGCACTGAGGTTTGCAGAGCCACAGGCAGGATCTCTTGCAGATGTGAAGAGAGCATGAAGTCTGTGGCACTTCTTGCCACGTTGTGAGGCACTTAAAAATGCCATCTCTTGGGAAACTTGAGGCACTTCAGTTTCCAGGTAGTTCAAGCCCAAAACATCAGGGCTAAGCTGATCTGACACACAAGGCAGAGCAGAATATTTTGTCCAAGAGCTGTGAGGCTGAGTCAGCCAGGCAGAAGCAGCACAACTCTTGCAGCTTAGCTCAATTTCTGCCCAAGTGCAGTGGCTCCTTTGGCCACAGAGATCCACCAATCAGAATGGCATTTGCAAAGCTGACCATGTTAGGTGAAACCAGGGCTTGCTCACCCTTATTTGGGCAAGACACCAACGAGTACCTAAACACCTGTGGGTACCTGTTTATCACTTTGGGAGGGGACATAATGGCTCAAGCCTCTGTTTTCCTCTCTCCCTTGCTTCCCCCCTCACCAGAAGGCCTATTAGCCTGCCAGGACAGTCATGACTATTTTTTTTCTTTCCCTCCTCACACAATTCTTTTAAACTCATGGGAAATTCAGTAGAAACACCTCTAGAAGGTTAGCAAAATAAAAACTGCTGCCGATCTGTATTATAAAAAAAGGATTTATTCAGCCCTACTAGTTGCAGGCTTTGAGAGATTCTTGTTGATGCTGGAGGGAAAATGCCCCTTTCTAAAAAACACAGCTTGTCCACCTGCAGGCTTTGCTCCAAATTTCAAAATCTAGATGTTGCTGTCATCCCAGGAAAGAGATGTGCATCTGCTCCTGTCATTCTTGCTTGCAAGGAACTGCTGTAGCAACATCACTAGGCAGCATAAGAAGAAATGTTTGTGTATCTAGGTGTGAGGTTTGTGTGCATGTGTTATTTGGTATCTTGGACTTTGGGGTTAGATCTTAATCATAGAGCCATAGAACATTAGAGGTTGGAAGGGACCTCCAGAGGTCATCGAGTCCAACCCCCTGCCAAGGCAGGATCCCCATGGGTAGTCTGCACAGGAATGCATCTGTGCAGGTTTGCAAAGTCTCCAGAGGAGACTCCACAACCTCTCTGGGCAGCCTGCTCCAGGGCTCTGTCACCCTCACTGTAAAGAAGTTTCTCCTCACGTTGAGGTGAAACCTTCTGTGTTTCAGTTTGTAGCTGATGTTCCTTGTCTTATTAATGCACACCACCAGAAAGAGATTAGCCCCCTCCACTTGACATCACCCCTCAGATATTGAGAGACACTGATCAGATGCCCTCTCGGTCTTCTGCACACTAAACAGCTCCAGGGCTCTCAGTCTCTCTTCACAGGGGAGATGCTCAAGTCCCCCAGTCATCCTCTTGGCTCTCTGTTGGACTCTCCAGCAGTTCCCTGTCTCTCTTGAACCAGAGAGCCCAAAATTGGACACACAATCCCAGCTGTGGCCTCACCAGGGCAGAGCAGAAGGTGAGAAGAACCTACTGTAACCTTTTCATGTTTTTCCCCTAGTTCTCCAGTTTGGATTCACAACCATTTTCGTGGCAGCTTTTCCACTGGCACCACTTCTGGCCTTACTTAACAATATCATTGAAATTCGGCTTGATGCCTACAAATTTGTCACCCAGTGGAGAAGACCTTTAGCTTCAAGAGCCAAAGATATAGGTGAGCTCTTTGTGTTTCTGTTGTGTGTGTGCGTTGTTTGTAAGGCAAAGGCTTGACCACTTCAGCTAAGAGCAGATTAAGGTATTTTCTGTCACATTCCTTACTAACAAAAGACAATTTAATTGTTTGGGTACCTAATGTCAGTCTACTTAGGCAATTAGTAGCCTGTATTGGAAAATGCCTGTCAGTGATTTTCTGGGTGACTTAACAACCAGGATATTTTAATGAAGTGAGCAGTGTTCTCTGCAGGTTTTCCCTTCTGGCAGACGTGCTGTGTGAACACAACACTGCTCAGGTTTGAATCTAACAACCAGACTGAGCAGCTGAAACATAAAAGTCAAGTTAAAGCAGCCACCATCCTGTAAGGGACCTGTGTGCTTTGCATTTACCTGGCCAGAACCAAGCTGCCCTGTGACTCAGAGCCTGAAGGACCTCGCGGTCCTTCCTCAGTCAGACAGGGTGGCTCTAGATCCAAGACACTTGCCCTCAGTATTGCTAAACACAGAGTTCAGGTGATTTGGTCTTCACCCAGCCACTCACTACTGCAAGGCCTTTCTGAACAGATTTTGGCTATAAATCTCTTCTGTCCTAGCAGTGTGCAAAAGCAGAACACCTTTAGGAAGGAGTCTGCAAACCAAACCCATCTGCCCAATGCTGAACCCCTGGTGTCTTTGGAAGGGTCGATAGGATACCTTAGTACCCATCTGCATTGCAAAGAATTCCTGCCCACATCATAAATTATCAGGAGCTCAGGCCTTGTGCTGTCAGAGTGGTCTACCACATACCTGAAATCTGGGTCTGAGCAAAGCTTTGTTTGGCAACAGTGTGGATCTATGGATTTAAGTACAAGGCTGGACATCAGCCAACACAGAGCATGCACAGAAAAAGAGACATTTTTTACTTCAGGTTGCTTCAGATCTGATTTCTTAAAATAAGTTTCAGCCACTCCCTATTCAGCAAAGTTTTCAGGAGCAGCTTCATGCCTCATTAAAACCAGCAGTTCTCTCTTATCTTCCTTTGATGTGGTGCTCAGTGGTGATTCTTATGACTGGAGCTGGTGTCTGCCTGTACCACAAAATCTGTCAGACAGTTGAGGATGGGCCAAAATTCCCAGGTGATGCTTAGGGGCTATGTGCTGTTGTGGAGCATTGGCCTGTGTTGTGGAGGCAAGGAATTAATGTGGCAGAGGCAAGGAATTAATGTGGCAGAGGCAGGAATTATAACAAATGGAATCCTTTTCTTTTCCTGAACACCCTGTCCCCAAACTATATACAAAACTAGCTTAAGTTGATTTACAGATTCAGTTCCATCAGGAATTTCTTCCAAAAGGATGTTATAGATGAATTCAGAGTTTTAGGAAGTCAGAAAATGAAAAGGCTGAGCTACAAGCACAGCTTCACCCTGCTATCAATCAAGGCTGAGCAGAGAATTAAGGGAACAGCAAGTTTTACTCATGGAGGTAAGATAGGTATTTGACAGTGATCCCATGCTGGATCTCTCTGCTCTCAGCTGCCTCCTGATGCTGCAGGCAATATCCAACAGTATAGATCCATGCAGCAGAAGCCCAAAACGAGTGGCAGAGCCACCAAACTCAGAAATGTCTTGAGCACTTCTTCCACGAGTGGGATGATCATGGAGCGATGCTGCCTTCACAGCGCAGGGGAGAGCCCAAGCTGTGCAGGCAGGAAGTTGGCTGCTGATACAGTCTGAGAGCAGCTGGTCCAGGTGCCACTGGCAGGTCTCTCAAAGGGCCCAGGGCTTGCCAAGCCTGCAGGCTTGCACAGAAGGGTGCAAAAGTGGGGAGAAGTGTCCAAAAGCAGGGATGGGGTAAAACCAAGAGTCATGCAAAAGAGCAGGGACGGTCCAGTCATGGCAGGAACCTGTCCTGTCAGGTACTCTGTCAAGGCAGGAATCTTTCAAGGTGAGAAATCTCAAGGCAGGAATCTTTCAAGGTGAGAACTCTCAAGGCAGGAACTCCTTCATCTTCTCCCTTGCTCTGATTATCCTTTTCTAGACAAAGTGTCCTTTTACCACTTTATGCTGGGTGTGAAAACCAGGCTAACCACCAGCCCGATTGCAGCACAGGCTTCCACACATGCAGGAAAGCACCTATTGCTCTTCCTCTCTCACCCCGACAGGGCAGGGGTTGGAAAGCAGTTTTCATGCTGCCTTCTCCCATTCAAACCCACGGGGGCAGGGGGAGAAGAAAGGAATTTGGAGTACCCTGGAACAGCATGCCACAAAGATTTGATGGTGATGGGTACATGCTGACCAGATGTGCATGAGTTACACCAAGGACCCTGCAACAGACAGAGCCTGGGTTGCGTGATCTCTTGCCCTGGACACCCTCCTCAAAGGCTGGGTAGCCATCATCATAGGCAGGGAGGCTTTACAGTGTTTCTTAAAGGTGTCCACACAGAATGGCTCAGGTTGGAAGTGACCTTGAAGATCACAAAGTTCCAACCCTCCTGCCATGGGAAAGGACACTTTCCACAAGATCAGGTTTCTCAAAGCCTCATCCAACCTGGCCTTGAACACTTCCAGAGAGAGAGACATCCTTGGGCAACCTGTACCAGTGTCTTCACACCCTCATGTAAAGAATTTCTTTCTGATCCAGTCTAAATCATAGAATGGTCTGGACTTGAAGTGACCTCCAAAGGTCATCCAGTCCAACTGCCCCTGCAGTCAGCAGGGACATCCTCAACTAGATCAGGTTGCTCAGAGCCCTCATCTTGAGTATCTCCAGGAATGGGGCCTCAGACACCTCCTTGGGCAACCTATTTGAGTGTTCCACCATGCTCATGGTAAAAAACTTGTTCCTAACATCCAATCTAAGTCTGCTCTTCTCTAGTTTGAAGCCCTTGCCCCCTGTCACCACAGGCCTTCATAAACAGTCTCTCCTCATCCTTCTTGTAGGGCCTCTTCAAATACTGAAAGATTGCTATTAGGTCTCTCTGAAGCCTCCTCTTCCCCAGGCTGAACAACTGAGAGAGTCATTGGACACTGGAATGGGCTGCCCGGGGAGGTGGTGGAGTCGCCGTCCCTGGAGCTGTTCAAGGCAGGATTGGACGTGGCACTTGGTGCCATGGTCTAGCCTTGAGCTCTGTGGTAAAGGGTTGGACTTGATGATCTGTGAGGTCTCTTCCAACCCTGATGATACTGTGATACTGTGAACCCCAGCTCTCTGAGCTTGTCCACACAGCAGAGGTGCTTCAACCCCCTGATCATTTTTGTGCCCTTCCTCCTGATCCACTCCATGTCCTTCCTATATTGAGGACTCCAGACCCTCAAGCTTCAGTCCATTCCTTCTCACCCTATTACTACAAGCCCTTGTAAAAGGTCCCACCCCAGCTCTCTTGTAGACCCTCTTCAGGTACTGGAAGGCTACTATAAAGTACACAGTTATGTGATGGTGGAGACATGAGCATTTCTGTGGCCTTCTTGAAGTTATTTGCAGGATAAACAAAATTCTCACCTGGTGGAAACAGAAATCTGCCCCACTGAGGTCCTGCTGCTCAGTAACAAAAATTACATGCATTCAATTGACTCTCAGACAGAAGCTGCATAAAGAGACCTTGGGTGGTGGGGATAACTGCCTCAGAGCATGCAGTACCTCAGGCACTGTGGTCCTATTTTCCTTGGAGTTAACATACCTTCCTTGTTGGACAGGAATCTGGTATGGCATCCTGGAAGGCATTGGGATTCTCTCTGTCATCACAAATGCGTTTGTTATAGCTGTGACATCAGATTTCATCCCTCGCCTGGTTTACGCTTACAAGTATGGACCTTGTGCTGGCCAAGGAGAAGCTGGACAAAAGTAAGGTTTTGGGGGGTGGATGTGCATGAAAGTCACTTCACTGCTTGAACAGCTGCAGCAGTGTCTGTGTATGCTCTGATTCCACTAAGCAAAGCTTACTGTTTGTGCTTAGGTAGCATTTGCTGTATGTGCTTAGCCATAGATGCTGTTGCTTTGCATCCTCACAGAGCATGAGAGACTGTAATGTATGACATTAATTGAAGGGAAAGGCAGCAGAACTGCTACAGAGATGTGGGGTGTGTGCATCAGGGTGCTGCACAAGCTGCACTTGCCAGCTGGTGCACATCAATATAACCCTCTTTTCATTCTGAAGCCATGCTGCTATTTATCAGTTACAGATTTAATGAGCATTTTAAACTTACTAGGATGGGGTTTTTTTTCCCTGATGTAGTAGTCAGCATGTATTGCTAAAAAAAAAAGAGTAGTGTCTAGCAATTCCCAACTCATAAATCAAGGTATACTTACAGAGAAAAGCAATTTGTTTTTCTTCCAACACTTGAGTCCTTAGATTAAATCTTTCAGGAGACATTTGTAGACTGAGTCTCTGCTGCCTAAGTGGATTTTCTTTTGGTGTTACTAAACGCTGAGATTATGTTACTGTTTGCACACTACCAGCAAGCTGCTGCTTGACAACTTGTTCAACCCAGGCTGTTTGGCTCAGGGAGGGTCATTGAGTCCAGCCAAACCGAGTTTGCAAATGATCTCCCAGCAGCAATACTAGCGAAGACTCCAGCATTCAGAGAAGGCCAAGCTAAAGAGCAGACAGCAATAGGGAGCTTGTGCTCTGCTGCTGGACATATGGCAGATTGATTTTTGCTCCCTGCTGCAGAAGGCAGGTTCTGCTGTTGCTGCCTCTCTGCAATCTCTTGGTTGTCAATACTGTTTAACTGTGCTGTCGTAAGAAGGGCAGCTGGTACAGCTCTCCTGATTAGCAGTGCTGCTAAGTTGTCCTGCAAGGGCTTTGGCATTTTAGTCAGTGCCAGAGGAGATGCCCCATTTATTTGGATGAAGCATTAAAGTCACTTCGTGGCCAAAGTGTGTGGTCTGGTGCCAGCCCTTCCTGACTCTATGCCTCTGCTTGGGCCATTGCGAAGATCCATAAGACACTAAGGGGCTGGCAGCAACTTTTCTTGCTGCTGCTTTTTCTCAGGGCATGAAAAACCAACACCTTTGGACAGTTGAGTTTTGTGACAACTTCAGATATGGCTCACTGGCTTTTAAACTAATTCTGCATAGGGGAAGTAGCTTGGCTCACCTCTTGTAAGGTGGTGTCACACTTCTCCTGCTCTCCTGAGTGGCTTGCTAGATAAAGCCGTGAGATAATAATCCTTTGAAGTAGCCAACCTGGGTATTTCCATCAGCATTCTGGATTTGAATATGAAGAAGTAGTGTTCTAAAAGCAGGGAGCTATTAAAAAAATCCCCAGGAATATGGAGTTTTCTCAAAGTCAGAAGCCAGGAACATCTGCTGCTGAATAACTCAGAGGAGAGAGGTGCTTGTTCCTTTCAAAACACATCTGTGCATATTAGAACCATATGACACTCAGTGATGCCAGAGAAGTATTACAATTAAATTAAGGTTCAAATCCACTCAGTGTGGAGAGTTTGAGGCAAAGTCAGATGGAGTTTAAGAGGAATTTCTCAGAGACCACACAATCCATAGTTTAAAAAACAACCAACCAAACCTGTACCTTACTGAGCATTATCCTCTGCAGCTTGCCTGGGCTTACCTGTGCTTGGGCAGTGCAAAGGGACCAGCACAAAACCTTTGCTCAGCTTTTAACACAAAACCTGAGCCTTCTGATGACTCCCACAGCACTTGGTCAGGCGACAAATATCCTCCTACTTGGAGTTCTCCAAATTCTGCCTCATCCTCCAAGTGCTCATCCTCCTTGGGGGTCTTTCAGTACTGAATTCCTCTAACTGGACATTGTGTAAAAGGCTCCTTTAAGTGTACCTCCTTTCCATCTGATTTAATGTGCCTTTATGCCAGTACCATGAGGGTGACACTGGGAAGATTCTGATTATCTTCCTGGTGCTACTCATTATTTTCTCTGCCTGTCTTGGGTCACATTTTAGGTGACATTTCTTTTCAAAATGACTTCACCATTTCTTCTTCCCTAGAAATCTGCCATCACTTCCCTTTTATTGTCCTTCTGACCTACTAGAGCATTTCTTTTGTATTGCCTCAACACCCCTTTCAAATATTAACAAGCATCAGCCTTATACTGTGAGACCCAGAGAGCATCCTCCTGGGCACAAGAGTTAATAGAAAAACCTTGCTGTGTCCTGACTGCAGGATTTTGTTCCCCTCTAGGTGTATGGTTGGGTATGTTAATGCCAGTTTGTCAGTGTTTCTGGTGTCTGACTTTGAGAACCGCTCAGAGCCAACCTCAAATGGAAGTGAATTCTCTGGGTCACCATTAAAATATTGCAGGTAAGAACCTGATCAAAATACCATTTTGCTTTAAGATGTTGCAAGGCAGAAGCACCATAGGAAATTTGGGGTTGCAAGGCAGAAGCACCATAGGAAATCTGGGGTTGCAAGGCAGAAGCACCATAGGAAATTTAGGGTTGCAAGGCAGAAGCACCACAGGAAATCTGGGGTTGCAAGGCAGAAGCACCATAGGAAATCTGGGGTTGCAAGGCAGAAGCACCATAGGAAATCTGGGGTTGCAAGGCAGAAGCACCATAGGAAATCTGGGGTTGCAAGGCAGAAGCACCATAGGAAATCTGGAGTTGCAAGGCAGAAGCACCATAGGAAATTTGGGGTTGCAAGGCAGAAGCACCATAGGAAATCTGGGGTTGCAAGGCAGAAGCACCATAGGAAATCTGGGGTTGCAAGGCAGAAGCACCATAGGAAATTTGGGGTTGCAAGGCAGAAGCACCATAGGAAATTTGGGGTTGCAAGGCAGAAGCACCATAGGAAATTTGGGGTTGCAACTAATTTTCAGAACTGAGAACCCAAGTAATGGATTGAAGTGTCCTACTCAGGGACATGCTTGTGGTGCTGCTTGGCTGCTTGCTGCACGATTCTCTCCTTAGATGGGGGTTGGAACTAGATGATCCTTGTGGTCCCTTCCAACCCTGACTGATTCTATAAAGGAGAATCTGTAAAGTGAGTATCTGGCAGGCTCTTAATAGAGGATTTCTTTGGTGTCGTGTCTTGAAACAGACACAACTATCATTACAAAAGGGATGTGGAGGTGCTGGAGTGAGTGCAGAGAAGGGCGAGGAAGCTGTGGAAGGGCCTGGAGAATAAATCTTATGACGAGCAACTGAGGGTGCTGGGGATGGTTAGTTTGAAAAAGAGGAGGCTGAGGGGAGACCTCATCACTATCTACAGCTACCTGAAAGGATATTGTGGAGAGGCTGCTGCTGGTCTCTTCTCACCAGTCAGTAGTGACAGAACAAGAGGGAATGGCCTCACTCTGCCACTGGGTAAGTTTAGACTGGACATTAGGAATTATTTTTTCCCCAGCAAGAGTGGTCAGGCATTGGAATGAGCTGCCCAGGGAGGTGGTGGAGTCACCAACCCTGGATGTGTTTAAAAGTCATTTGGATGTGGTGCTTGAGGATATGGTTTAAGGTGAACCTTGTAGAGTTCTCAGTGGGATTTGGTGATCCTGAGGGGCTTTTCCAAACAGAATGTTTCTGTGATTCTGTGATCATGGAGAAATAGGGTAACAAAGAGACAATGATAGGTGACCAGTGAGGTGAAATGGAAATCAGATCATAGCACATGCACAAGGAACTCAGAGTTGCCCCAAAGCAACCACACTGAGTTATTTCACAGGTCTGCCAGGCATAAAGAGGGTTTGTGGTAAAGCACCTTGGCAAAACCTCCACTCCAGGACTTCCTAATTGTTGAGTGGTTGGTTGTGTCATTGCTTACAGGTATAAATCTTAGCAATAATCACATCCTTGTGGTTTGAATCAAAACCAAATCACCAGTTAATGATCTGTGTCAACCTCAACCAACAGAAACAGCAACCTGACACCAGTCCCTGACGACAGATTTTCACCTGATTGATTTGAATGGTCCAGAGAATTGAGGCTCTACATAAAAGTCTTAAATGGAGTCCTCACCAAAAATACCAAACAGCCAACGCAGCTACCAGGCTTTTATTGCAACATTGGCTTACAAGCACAAGTCTTGGGTGCTGCAGATACACTTAGCCCTGATGGTTTTTACTGGGAGTAGTTAAAATATGCGTGCCTAAAGAACAAAAGACACTCTGTGATACAGCAGAAGTCAGTGATACTTTGTGAGACTCTGGAATCTTTATTAATATTAAGAGTTTGAGGGCCACAGGTAATGAACTAGGGGAGGGGGTTGGCATTAATGCTTTGGTTTAACTAACTCATATTTGAGACTTGCAATTTATTTGGCAGAAAGAACATCCCAGCACTGAATCCATAGACAACACTTCTCTGTGAAGCAGAACCACTTTCCACATTGTTTGCCATAGCACCATTTAATAATCCTCTGTCCTTCTGATCAGTCTCTTCCTCCTCTTTATTCCCCAGTTTCAGACACGAAGTTGCTGCTAATAAAAGCCGACAGTGGAAATGCTATCAGTAATAAAGAGATCCCCTCCATATCCCATCAACAGAACACTGTTAACATTGGTGCCATAAATCTCCAGCAGATAAATCTGTTCTTTTGGGGGACACTGAATGGTTATGTATATCTATCCTTGACAGAAAATGAACATCTTTCTTTAGCTGAGATTATCAGCTGCTTAAGCCACCTGCCTTCGGTTCCCACATCAGTCATTTTGATTGTACTGCAAGCCAGGTATTGACAGTGAAGTAAAGAGCCATGATGGTGCTCTGCTGTGCATCACTGCAGGCATTTTTCCAGGAAGGCAATTTGAGCAAAAAACAGTAGCAGCATTCAGTAAACTGCTCATCTGGAACCCCCAGTTCCAGTTTTGGGCTCCCCAGTTGAAGAGGGACAGGGATCTGCTGGAGAGGGTCCAGCGGAGGGCTACAAGGACGATGAGGGGACAGGAGGGCATGGCTTGTGAGGAGAGGCTGAGGGACCTGGGGCTGCTTAGTCTGGAGAAGAGAAGACTTAGAGGGGATCTGATAAACGTTTATAAGTATCTGAAGGCTGCTAGGAGAGGGGGGACAGGCTCTGCTCACTGCTCCCTGGGATAGGACAAGGAGCAATGGGTGTAAGTTGCAGCAAAAGAGGTTCTGCCTCAACACAAGGGGGAACTTCTTTACTGGAAGGGTCCCAGAGCACTGGCACAGGCTCCCCAGAGAGGTTATGGGGTCTCCTTCTCTGGAGCCTTTCAAGGCCTGTCTGGATGTGTTCCTCTGTGGTCTGTGTTAGATAGGATTGCCCTGCTCTGGCAGGGGGGTTGGACTCAATGACCTCCTCAGGTCCCTTCCAACCCCTAACATCCTGTGAACCCAGGCAGTGCCATGCTGTTCTGGTTGGGTTTCTTCTTGTGCAGCATTTGATGACCAGCAAAGAAAAAAAAAGATCTACTGGGACTTGGTCCAAGGACCTTTGTGTGCAGGATGCTTAGAATCATAGAATCAACCAGGTTGGAAGAGACCTCCAAGATCATTCAGTCCAACCTAGCACCCAGCCCTATCCAATCAACCAGACCATGGCACTAAGTGCCTCATCCAGGCTTTTCTTGAAGACCCCCAGGGACGGTGCCTCCACCACCTCCCTGGGAGTCATAAAAGATCCTGAGCTATAAAGGCAGAATGCTGCTTGCAAAGAGATCGTCTCAGTTTCAAGAACTCACACCAGAGGTATTGCAACTTATCAGAGGTTTGTATGTGAAGAGAGTTTGTTTCCATTGGTGTGGCACCCTCTGCAATCTGAGAAGGTGAATCTACAGGTTGTGGATTCTGTCTCTAGAGGCATTCAAAACCCATCTGGATGTGTTCCTGTGTGACTTACTCTAGGTGATCCTACTCTAGCAGGACTAGATGATCTTCAGAGGTCTCTTCTAACCCCTATCATTCCATGTTTCTGTTATTCTCTGTGGAACTGCTGGTGCTGAGCACCCAACATCCTCTGAATTTACTCTACCAGTTTCACTTCATACAGGCAACAGCTGGAGCACAAAGCACACTTCTGGAGTGCATATTGCCATTAGGTTTCATCTGAAAGTAAACTCATCTGGGTGGGTTTACTCATCCAAACCATGGTAAGTGGAAGTGATCAGGACCCTCTCTTTGAAAGCATGCACCTGATCTGGAAAACAACACTAGGGTGAGCCTCACCTAGGGAGCAGGCAATGCTGTGCTAGCTTGTACAGCCTGAACTGAGATCATTCTGCTGCAGAGAATGCAACAATCAAAAGCAGCTGGGGTTTGGTTCTGCTTTCCTTCCAGGCAGCAGGGCAGGAGCTTGCTAACCATTATACCTCTGCTTGTCTTTCAGGTACAGGGACTACCGAGACCCTCCCCACTCCCCGGTGCCCTACGGTTACACGCTGCAGTTCTGGCACGTCCTAGCGGCACGGTTGGCATTCATCATCGTGTTTGAGGTCAGTGACCATTCAGGGGGCAAAACAAAACCAACAAAATGAAACAGAGCTTTGAAGCTTCTCGTCAGGGTGACCTCTGATGGCAGTGGTGGCTTTGTTTCTGCTCTTTAGGTTGTGCTTTGAATTGTCAGGTCTGCTTTCTGAGCAGTCACAGGTGTTGAGGTTCTGACCAAGAGGGGAACGCAGCACTTGGAAAAGCAGAACAGGGACTTGGAAAGAGGGGAAATAAATGGAGTTTTATTTACTTTCTGAGGTCTGATTTTTGAGGTGCTGAAGGGTCTAGTGAACAAATCTTCTGAGGAATGGCTGAGAGAACTGGGGTTGTTTACACTGGAGGAGAGGAGGCTGAAGGGAGGCCTCATTGCTCTCTATGGCTATCTGAAAGGAGGTTGGAGTGAGATGTGGGTCAGTCTCACCTCCCTGGTATCAGGTGATAGAATGAGATGAAATGGCCTGAAATTATGCCAAAGGAGGTTTAGGTTGGAGATTAGGAAGAATTCTTTACAGAAAGTGTGATCAGGCATTGGGACAGACTGTCTAGGGAGGTGGTGGAGTCACCCTCCCTGGAGGCGTTCAGGAAATGTATGAACGTGGCAGTTTGGGATGTGGTTTAATGGCCATGATGGGGTTAGGCTGAATCCCAGAATCCCAGAATTAACCAGGTTGGAAAAGACCTCTAGGATCATTAAGTCCAACCTATCACCTAACCCTTCTCATTAACTAAACCATGTCACTAAGTGCCTCATCCAGCCTCCTCTTAAACACCTCCAAGAATGGTGACTCCACCACCTCCCTGGGCAGCCCATTCCAATGCCAGTCACTCTTCTTGTGAAGAATTTCTTCCTAACATCCAGCCTAAACCTGCCCTGGTGCAGTTTGCAGTTTGAGGCTGTGTCTTCTTGTTCTGTCACTGGGTGCCTGGCAGAAGAGACCAAACTTTGCCTGGCAACAATCTCCTTTCAGGTAGTTGTAGAGAGCAATAAGGTCTCCCCTGAGCCTCTTCTTCTTCAGGCTGAAGCCTGGACTTGATGATCTTAGAATTGTTTTGGTTGGAAAAGACCTCTATGATTCTTTGATTCATAACCTGTGTAGGCTGGAAAGCTGCCTGCTGCTTAGTGTGTAAGGAAGGGCTGAAGGAAGATGAGAAGATGAAATCCAAAGAACTGAAAAGTGAATATAGTTGAAGTTGAAGGTGGTGGAGGCACCGTCCCTGGAGGTGTTCAAGAAAAGCCTGGATGAGGCACTTAGTGCCATGGTCTGGTTGACTGGCTAGGGCTGGGTGCTAGGTTGGCCTGGATGATCTTGGAGGTCTCTTCCAACCTGGTTGATTCTATGATTCTATTGACACCTCTAGCTTTTATCCCTCTGTTTTTTGGATACCATTCACTTCCCCAGCACAATTAGCATCACAAAGATGATGATGATGATGGTGAGAAGGACTCAATACCTTTACCAGTGTTCTCAACGGTTAGTGTTTTCTGTCAGCACCTCAGAAGTCTTTAAGAGAAACCAGAGATGATACCAACTTCTTGTGTCTGGTATTTCCTTCCTGATAGAGAAAGAAAGAAAGAGCCAGGAGGGCTGCTAAATAGGATGAGACCATTTACAAAGCAAAATGTTGCTCTTAAGCCTGAGTTTCAGCAGCCTGAACTTTCCTGCCAGAAACGAGGGGCTCCATACCTCTCCAGCACAAGCAGTCTGAAGTCTTTTACCCTGTGAAGAAGCCAAACAGTGAACAAATGATTTTTAAAACCTCTTTACTCAATCTTCTGCTCTGAAATCGTAGGAACAGGACAGCCAGCACTGAGGTAGGAGCCGTAAATGCCCTGAGTTATTGGCATATTGATGAGCAGTTGCCTCCGTGACGCACGTTGCTGTGCAAACTCATTCTGAACTGAGCTTTTGAAGCACCTTTTTGGGTCATGCAACAGAAGCATTTGAGATAGAGGAAAGGTGAAAGGGGAAACATTTTCTGGATTATTTCTTGCACAGGTTGGTGGCTCAGCAGAACCCCAAAGTCAGCAGTGAATGCCCTGATTTCATGTTCAGCCCTTCCCGTATTCTGCCTTTGCCTGGGTTGGAGAGCAGGTTCCTTCCTCTCCACTGGGCTAACTCTTTAGAGGTTGTCCCTAAGGAAATCAGTCCTCCACACAGGGAAACACGGAGGGAAGGAAGAAGGACAAAAGGAAGATTTGATAGAGGCCTTCTGAGCTTGATCTCTCCTTTCTTTCTAGAGCTGATGATACAGAGAGCCATCTGCCTCCAAAATGACTACAAGAATGGCCTTGGCAGGTCAGCCTAAGCAGTTTTAAGACTGCAGAGAGTCTCCTTTTTGATACACATTTGACTTACAGGCAGAATGGCATAAGGGCAAAGATAACTGAGGCAAGAAAAATCAGCCTCACTCAACTCTCAAATGCCCAGCCTACTGATTTGCAGCCTGCTGTGGAAGAGCTATTTGTGCCTGTTCAATTCTCATTCAAAAGGTTTGCCTTTGCTTTGTCCCAGCTGAAGCTGCAGGCTGGCTCAAACCCAAAGAGAGGTATTTCCTAGCACTGCAAAAGGAGTTTGGTCTTGGGGGTTTTTCTTTACAGCTGGCAAAAAAAAACCCATCCAATAAAGTATTGAGGGTTTATTTCTCCTGAGTGCAGAACATACAGGAAAACAGAGCACATTCTGTTCTTGATGGCTTTCAAAGGAAGGGTTCTGCTTGGAGAAGAAGTATCAAATCATCAAATGAAGTGTGGTAAGGAGAGGTGATTCTAACACTACTCTGCTCTGGTGAGACCTCACCTGCAGTACTGTGTCCAGCTCTGAGGCCACCAACATGAGAGAGATGACATAAAGACCTGCTGGAGTGAGTCCAGAGGAGGACCACAAAGATGAGCAGAAGGCTGGAGCACCTCTGCTATGAAGACAGGCTGAAAGAATTTGGGCTGTTCAGCCTGGAGAAGAGAAGGCTTTTGGAAGACCTTAAAACTACATTTCAGTTTCTGAGGGGGACCTACAGGAAGGCTGAGGAAGGAGCTATTTGGAAGGGCTTGTAGCAACAGGACAAGGGGTGATGGTTTGAAACTGATTTAGGTTGGACATAAGGAAGAAGTTCTTTACAATGAGAGTTGTGAAATACTGAAATAGGTTGCCCAGAGATGAGGTTGAGACCCTGCTGCTGGAAACATTCAAGATCAGACTTGATGGGGCCTTGAGCAACCTGCTAACTGCAGGGGAGTTGGACAAGATGTCCTTTGAGGGTCCCTTCCAACCCAATGGCATCTGTGAGTCTTTATTTCTCCAGTCCAGAATGAGTGTCCTTTCTGAGGTGGAGGGTTTTCTTCTGTTTCTCTGCTCCTCCTCTCATCTGAAGTGAATAAATCTCCAAGCAGCATCTTTGATGAAACAAAAATGACAAGCAATCCTGCCCCATTGCACTCAAGCTTTGCTGTGGCATGCCTAAAACATGAGGGACAAAGTGACCTTGTATTTAATGGTGATGTAAATGGCAGCAATGAGAGACAGAGCATAGGGGAAAAGTCTTGCATTCAGCATAGGAAATTTACTGTTTCCAGTAGTGGTGCAGGGGGGTTCTGGCAACAGCAAAGTGCTGCATCATTTGATCCTCCTCTTCCTGCACTGCAATCCATTAATACCAGGCCCTGCCCACACAACCTTACAGCAAATCATGACTTCAGGGGTTTGAGCAGAGAGGTCATAACCTTTGCTGCCATCAGTTTGAGTTCTTATATGAACCCAGAGGGCCAACCAGAGGCTGGGCTGCATCAGGAGAAGTGTGGCCAGCAGGGCCAGGGAGGTGATTCTCCCCCTCTACTCTGCTCTGCTGAGACCCCACCTGGAGTACTGCATCCAGTTCTGGAGCCCCCATTACAAAAAGGATGTGGAGATGCTGGAGTGTGTCCAGAGAAGGGCCAGGAGGATGCTCAGCGGGCTGCAGCAGCTCTGCTATGAGGACAGACTGAAAGAGTTGGGGCTGTGCAGTCTGGAGAAGAGGAGGCTCCCAGGTGACCTTATTGTGGCCTTGAAGTATCTGAAGGGGGCTACAAAAAAGCTGGGGAGGGACTGTTTAGGCTCTCAGGGAGTGACAGGACTGGGGGGAATGGAACAAAACTGGAGGTGGGGAGAGTCAGACTGCACGTGAGGAGGAAGTTGTTCAGTATGAGAGTGGTGAGAGCCTGGAATGGGTTGCCCAGGGAGGTGGTTGAGGCCCCATGGCTGGAGGTGTTTAAGGCCAGGCTGGATGAGGCTGTGGCCAGCCTGCTCTAGGGTAGGGTGTCCCTGGGCATGGCAGGGGGGTTGGAACTAGATGATCCTTGTGGTGCCTTCCAACCCTGACTGATTCTATGAATCCAGCTGCTCATAACCTTGGCTGCAGTCTGTGCTCCACTGATTTTGGAGTTTCTGTGGGGGAAAAAAAGGTCACAGATTTGGTTTCTTTACATTTAGTAATGGATTTCAGTGCAACACAGAACCTTTTTTGTGCTTTGGAAGGAGAATGTTTACAGGAGATAAGGAGAACACTTCTTGTCTTCCTAAGGTTTGAACTGCTGTTGTTTTTTGCAGCACCTTGTCTTTTGCATAAAGCACCTGATCTCCTACTTAATCCCAGACCTGCCAAAGGATCTGAGAGATCGGATGAGGAGAGAGAAGTACCTGATCCAGGAGATGATGTATGAAGCTGAACTGGAACGTCTGCAGAAGGAGCGAAAGGAGAGGAAGAAGAATGGGAAGTCTTACCACAACGAGTGGCCGTGACGGGGTGAGGAAGCAGCTGCTTACAGGAAGATAGGAATGCTGTTGAGAAATGTTTTCTGGTTTTCCACAGCTGAGGCTGTGCTGCAAGGAGCAGTCAGGCAATGCTGTGTGCCCTTAGCACACCTACACCCACGACTGACAGGGTGCATATTGTCCTCAGTCTTTGGAAATTGCAACTCTTGCAAGGCTTAGTCTTCACCAGAGCTAACGTCGGCATGAGCGGATCAGACCCATGCTTAAGTCTCTGCACTCTTTCCAGGAAGCTCCCAGGCCCTGAAGCTAAAAGCAAGTTGTGTATCTTGCAGTGCTTTACAGAACTCAGTGGTCTGATGGCTCCTTCTCACCACCAAGTTGCTACTTCACAACCAGTGACTGCGTGCTGGCAACATGGCAGCACTTGCCCATGTGTGCCCATATGCAACCTTGCCCTCTTCCACAGTGGACTAAGCTGTGCTAGCTTGCATTTACCACAAGTTAAGGTTGCATATGTGGATCATTCCCATTACTCCAGCAATAGTGAAGGGATTTTTTTTAGGAGGAGATGCTTGAGTCTAATCAACTGATCTAACAATGCTGAAAATTTTGGGTATGCAGAAGTGCTGACAGGTAGAGAAACACCTAAATGTAGAATCACTTTGGAAATGATACTGTGAAATGTTGGTAGCATGTCTGACAGATTTGAACAGTGCCTTTTCAGCTATAGGACTATCTGATCTCTGAAGGGAACAGATCAGGCTGGAGCATCTTGCCAAGAGCTGCCCATGCATTTGTAGCGCAAGATCACATTGAGGCCTCAAAAATGAATTAGGGTGTAGGATACATGTTACAGAAAACTGATTGTGGCTTACAGACTGATCTGTGCAAGTGAAATAACTCCCCCCCCCAGCAGATGGATGAGGTCAGCAGAGCAAAAGGACACAGATGTCCAGCATCTCTACATTGCTAGCTTTTTCCTTTAACCTTCCATTATCTGTGAAGGGGTGGAGGGGAGGTAGGGGTGGGGGGCAAAAATCAGACTGTAGCATGAAGTAGCTTAAATTCTTTCATGCAAAGCAATTTTACACAGGCTGCAGGATTAGATTTGTCAGAGTGGGTCACTGTCTATATCCTTTTGCAAATTCCTTAACCCCAAATAGTGAAGCTGCAGCTCTAAAGACTGCAGAAGTCTTAAATGGAGCGACGTGAATCAAGCTGCCGGGTGCTGTGAGAGCTCTACCACCTCCTGCCTCAAAGTGATGGCACTGCCATTCTTGCAGCGCACACAGTGGCTCAGTCAGCCACCACACAAGCTTCAGAAGCCAAGTGGCAGTGTGCCTGTGTCCCAGTGGGGATACAGCTAGGCATAAAGTGCTGGAGCTAATCTATTTGCTTCACCCTTCTGCGAGCGATGGCAGCTCCAGAAAAGCGATCATTTCCTCAGAAAGCAGGTAGTTGTGACCTGGTTTGTTTAAAGATAGCTAAGAGAGGAAAATTCAGCAAGCTGCTTCTGCAAGTCCTCCTGGAAATCGTTCAATAGATGGGATAGAATTTGCCCTTTTGGGCAGACCACATAATGCAAGACCTTGTGGGTGAATGTCTCAAGCTCCACAAGACATCAAGACGGCTTGCACCTAGACCCTGTGTTGTCAAATTAGAGCTGTTAACTTCTTGCCACTGAATTGGAGAACTGTGCTAATTCCATGCAGGGGGAAGGTCCTAACCAAAGGTAGTATGGCTTGAGGAAGGGGTGGACTAGAAAAAATATATTTGCCCTCTGCCTGCCTACATTTTGTTTTTTCACAGCAAGGAACCTCCTCCAGTAGCGACCTACATGAAGAGGATAAATGGCACAGCAGCTCCCACCTACCATGTGCTCCTGGCCCAAGCTTGAAGGTCCAATAAGGCAACATAAACACGGAGGGAATTTCAGGATCAATCTATTGACTCAGTGCCAAACTGAGTGGGGACCACAGCTAGTGGCTGTGGGCTGTATTGCTGCCTAAGGAGGAAGTGAAGTTGTTCATCTTTGCTTCAGCTTACAAGAGCATCTGTGGAAACAGTCCATGTAGGCAGTGGAAATGGGGGGAGGCTTCTCTTGCTGTGGATAGGAGGTGAGGGTTAGGCAACATCACCCTCTGATACACCCATGCCAAACAGGTTAGTATTTGCCATCCACCTAGGGGTGTCTACTGCGCTTGCGCTCTGGGCACTCTAAGGCAGGATGGCTGTGCAACGTCACGCTCAGACCAAACTCAGCAGAGCACTTGGCTGCGTTTGCATAGCCCCTGTTTAGTACCTAACAGGGCAGGTGACAAGAGCTTAGAAACTGTTTGCTAAGTAGCAAAGCGAGACGTGAGTTCTGCATAAAATCAGTGCCACCCACACCAGTGCGAAACTGCAGACTCCCGCAGGAAGATGCAGCAGCTCTGTTGGTGTGGATCTCAAGAACTTCCAAGAGCTGAACTAAAGCCTGGTAGAGGACAAACTGACTTCCACTCCAGAAGTGTAATGTGCCAAACCAAACCAGGTGCAGCAGAAATGCAACAGACAAGAACGGCTTTGGAGACTCGTGTTCAAGCACAGCTACACGGTGATGCATTTTCAGGACAATACAACACTGGAAGGTGTCTCCCATTCTGCTCTACACAAGAACATGAGCTGGCTGCTTACCAAGCTTATGCTGAGCGTGACGCTGGAAGGGGCTCTGACCTACCCCGACCAATCCTGAGTAGATTTCTGTCTCTTCCTATTGACCACTCAAGCCACCGAGGTTTCCGTGCTGCTGGTCTGCTGAACAGGTTTTCCTGGAATCACTTGGGACAGGTGACCCCTTTTAATTTATTTGATACATTAGAAAGACATGATACAAATAATAGGCTGATAGTAAATGATGATCTCTAGATAGCAAATTGATGCCACCCCCTGCTTACTGATCTGATGAGAGGTTCTGTTTAAACCTCCAGGTGGCTGTCTATATGTTGTTTACCTATTGCAGCTCCACAAGAGCGCCACCTTTAAGGGGAAAACAAACAAAAATGCAACCTCAGTGCATGCCACAAACATTTTACATAGCAAGCAGGACAGCACCCATCAAAGGATTTACTGTGAAATCATTTTGCAATCAACATAGGCTTGATCTCCACTCTTGACAGCAAGCATGCACTTCCCGAGCAATTACACACCAGTTTTTAGAAGCAAGGAGGGGGGAGGTGAAATTGTACATCAGGACTGTTTTTCAGCCTGTTTGCTACAGGGTTTGCATTCTGGCCCACGATGGTTTAAGAGATCTTAGAATAAATGGGGGGAAAAAAAAAGGTAAATACATAACCTGGCTACTTTGACAAAAGAGAAGTCCTAAGTGTAGAACATCACTAGGGGCACCAAAAGCCACAACAGAAACTGTGTTTACAAATCCTTTCTTTTCACTCTTTGTGAGGGGAGTTATTTACCATATATATTGTTTATATATATATATATATATAAAGTATAGAGATTGTTTATTTGTAAATAGGAGAAACCCTCCAGAGAAGAATGTTTTCACCCTTTCCAAACAAGACAGACTCATCGACATGAAGCCATGGTTTAATGCTTGTATAATGTACACAGCACAGCTTGAAATAAACCAAGCGTCTGAAAGATTCGCTGTGGGGCACTCGTCAGTTCTTCTCTCTTTGCCTTCCTCCAGCAGCAAGCAAACAGACCAGGTAGCTGGAAGCAAATCTAAATGTGCACCAAAGAAAAGGGCCAAAAGCTGCCACTGCTTGCTCGCTGTGGGTCGTACAGTCTGTGTGTTCACACAGCCAACTATTGTTACTGGTGCGGGTTTAGTTCTTGTTTTAATGTTCCTGCTTGTTTTGTCTCTTGACTCTGCCAGGTGCTTCCTGTAATTTGGACACTCTGAAGTGCTCCCCAGTCCCATGGAATTGGTTTTAAGCATCCTTTTTATTTTTGAGCATCCTGCATGTTTGAGTCAGGTGAGCTTTCAGCTTTGAGAGATGAAAGATAGAGGTGCAGGAGTGTGGTCAAGGCACTAAAAATTATCTTGCTGCTTTAGGAAGTTATTTACAGTGAGAGTGGTGAAACACTGGCACAGGCTGCCCAGGGAGGTTGTGGCTGCTCCCTCCTTGGAGCTGTTTAAGGCCAGGTTGGATGGGGCCTTGAGCAACCTGTTCTAGTGGGAGGTGTGGAATGCCCATGGCAGGGGATTGGAACTAGATGATCCTTGAGGTCCCTTCCAACCTAAAACATAGAATCAAATCATAGAATCAATCAGGGTTGGAAGGGACCACAAGCATCATCCAGTTCCAGTCCTCCTGCCACAGGCAGGGACACCCTACCCTAGATCAGGCTGCCCACAGCCTCATCCAGCCTGGCCTTAAACACCTCCAGGCATGGGGCCTCAACCATTCTATGATGCTATGCTTTTACACAGACAAGGCTCTGGCTGTGAGTCCAACTAGCAGAGCACAGTATATGATCCCAGAGGAAATATTATTCACAATTAATTAATTGCTTTCATTACTGATGCTAATTAAAACAAGAGCATATAGAAAAAAAAACAAAGCAGAAAGAGCCATGCTGTAGCTCTGCAACAATCATAGAATGTCAGCATGAAATGGGGTAGATGCAGGGGTCATCTGCAAAGCTTAAGAATGCTTATCTCAAAGCATTTACAGCAAGATATTCTCCCCACTGAAGAGTCACCTTGATGTGGTGGTGTGGACCAAAGGATAGTGCTTGGCCCAGATTTTCACTTGATGCCAAACTCGGAGTTAAATGATTGCTGAGTGCTGAAATAGCAGCATCAAGCACAAAGTGAAGCCATTGCTGTCACTGGTGTGCCTGCTCTGGGTTAAACAGCACCAAGAAAGAAACTCTGCTCCTACATCTTACAGCTGTGGCCACTGGGAAGATTCATTTTCACTCTATGAACTAAGCAGGTGGAAGTCACAGCTCTTCTAGACAGGTTAAGGCAGTGTCAGTTACAGCACCAGCAGTGACCTCAGCAGAGTGGTGTCACGAAGGCCACACTGATGCTGTTTAACACAGCAGTGATCTGTCACCCTCCTGGGAAGCACATTCAGGTGGGAGTTCAGCATTTGTGCTGGGAGGGCTGTGGCCACTCCAGCAGGCACACAGGTCAAGGGCTTGCTACAGGCTTCTGTTCTCTGTCCACAGCTAACTCTGTGCCATAAAGCACAGGTACACAGAGGCACACTAGACCTCCTCTCAGCATTCTGCAGCAGTGTGAAGACACCAGTAGTCTCCCTTGTCAGATCTGTGGTACCTGGTAAGTATAAATGACTATATTCCAAGCCTCAAGAGCTATTCTGTAGCACAAAAGGCAGTGTCTGTTTCTCTGTCCTGAAGACAAGGCACAATGCTGAATGAGCTGAACCTACCTTCTAAGACTTGAGAAGCAGTCAGCTGGTTCAGTCAGTGGGCTAGTTGCCTCGGGGACAAGGACAGTTCCACAGCAGAGCCCCCAAAGGACTTCATTCAGGATGCTATTGTTTATCTTAGATGCAGGGACACAAGACTTATGACATCTATACTGCCCACTTGCAGCCCTTCCACACAGTGGATTTAGGCACTTATTTGGTCAGAGCCACAACAGAGGGATGGGGGACAAAGGGCTGGCCCTAAACTCTGCATTGGATCATGCAAACCAGAGCTGCAGGAAGCAAAGTGGGAGCCTGCCCCCATTATGCAGCTTTGCACTAGATTAGCTGATGGAGACATGCTCCTGGTGCCAACTTGCACAGGGCTGTCTGGCCTCTGCTCCTCTAGCAGAGATCTGGTCCTTGGAGCCCATTTTATCTTCCTAACATTTTCTGATCCTGTCAGTTCATCTTATGCAGTAGGTCATCAAGTGCCCTCTGTCACAGGAGTATGGAACAAATTGATTTGGATGTTAAAGGGCTCCAGTCAAGGTAGATAAACTGGCACTGTGCCACATTCCAAGTTACAGCAGCCCAACACCTGGCACAAATGCCACATAACTACCAGGAAGCATTTAAGACATGCAGTGAGTGTTTCATTTGCTTCTTAAGCATGACTGCTTTCTAAGCTTCACAGCTCAGCTTTTCTTTTCCAACTTGATCCTGCTGCAGTGAAGGAGTTTTAAACACCCATGTACAGCTGTAGAAAAAAAGACTGCAGCACAAAACCAACATGGGAGGTCAGAGTCTGTTCCCTGCTGCACCAGAAAGTACAGAGGAGAAGGAAGCAATGGGGGGACTGACTCTTCAAAACAACCAGCACAGTGCATGGTCTGGACTGGGTGTGCTGTTCAGCTTCTCTTGGCAGCCCAGCCAGAGGCTGAGCCATCCCATGCCCTGCAGCCCTGGGGAAGCCATCACCAAGTGACCTCCTCTGCAAACCTTTCCCTGTGCTGGAGGACTGTGCAGTAGACTCTGCCTGCCAGAACACGATGTTCTGTTGCCTGACCTGGACCAATCCTGAGTGTGAATCCTCAGGGTGGCAACAGGCACTGCGTGAACACAAACAGCTCCATCTCTGCCACATTATGCCCAGCCCAGCACAAGAGTGGTGCTAGGCCACACTCTGGCCATGAAGTATAAGACCACTGCAGTTCTGCTAGATAGCATTGCATGAAAAAACCCAAACAGCTCATTTCCTTCGTGAGAATCAGACCAGGCAGAAGAGGGAGACAAGGTGCAAAGTGAAGAGCATTGCTGGCTCCAAAGATACTCTTGTAGCTTCCAGCAGTGGGTACAGAGGAGGGGATGTGGATAGCCAGAGAACAAGCAGCTTGATAAAAACAAAGCTGTGGACAAACCTAGCAAAATAAAGACACTCTCCAGAGCAGCTCTGCAAAAGAACCAGATGGCACTACATGGAGCTCCTGTACCAAAAGAGACCCACTGCTTCTTGCAACCTGATAAGGTCCCACAGCCCTAATCTCTTCATGCTTTCAATGCCTTAAAAGAGAAAACAAACCAGACAAAGAGCCATGTCTGGGGGAACAGTGCTCTTACCAAACAAAACATTTACTCTGAGAGTGAGCCGTGATTCAAAACAGGTATTTTCCAGGAGGTCCAGAGAACATCAGGCAAGTATTTCACATAGGAACCTTGCCTTAAGCGCTGTCACCAAGATCCAGAGTGAGAAAGGGAATGAGGAAGCGCAAGAAAAGAGCTGATTCCTTCCTTAGCTAATGTCAAGGTCGTTCAAGGGTGACAGCGCCGCGGAGCTCAGCAGATGCCCACCCATGTCGCTGGTAACCGACTGGGCACAGGAACATGGGCAGCGACTCACACCAACAAAAGCTGTCCTGGTGGGCTGAGGGAGCCCTGTGTCAGATGTGAAGGCCATTGGCTTTGTTCTTGGTGCTTGCAACGTCCATTTCAATGTGGCTGAAAGCAGGGTTGTCCGTTCCTTCGGCCCTCGCAGTGAACGATTGCCCGCCCAACACTTCCACCTTCTCTGCCTAAAAGAGCATAAGGCAAAAGTCAGGCTGTGAGGTGGAAGAAACCATTTTGCTCCCTGACCTGACTGCAAGCAGAGTCAGGCCTCACATAAAGGCTGCCTTACAGTATCACAGTATCATCAGGGTTGGAAGAGACCTCACAGATCATCAAGTCCAACCCTTTAGCACAGAGCTCAAGGCTAGACCATGGCACCAAGTGCCACGTCCAATCCTGCCTTGAACAGCCCCAGGGACGGCGACTCCACCACCTCCCCGGGCAGCCCATTCCAGTGTCCAATGACTCTCTCAGTGAAGAACTTTCTCCTCACCTCCAGCCTAAATTTCCCCTGGCACAGCCTGAGGCTGTGTCCTCTTGTTCTGGTGCTGGCCACCTGAGAGAAGAGAGCAACCTCCCCCTGGCCACAACCACCCCTCAGGTAGTTGTAAACAGCAATGAGGTCTCCCCTGAGCCTCCTCTTCTCCAGGCTAACCAATCCCAGCTCCCTCAGCCTCTCCTCGTAGGGCTGTGCTCAAGGCCTCTCCCCAGCCTCGTCGCCCTTCTCTGGACACACTCAAGCATCTCAATGTCCCTCCTAAACTGGGGGGCCCAGAACTGAACACAGCACTCAAGGTGTGGTCTAACGAGTGCAGAGTACAGGGGCAGAATGACCTCCCTGCTCCTGCTGGCCACACCATTGCTGATGCAGGCCAGGATGCCACTGGCTCTCTTGGCCACCTGGGCACACTGCTGGCTCATGTTCAGGTGGGTATCAATCAGCACCCCCAGATCCTCTCTGTCTGGCTGCTCTCCAGCCACTCCAACCCCAGCTGGCTGATGGACCTGAACAGTGCAGCAGCTGGTATTTCTCCAGGGGCATGGAAAGTTTCTCCTTGCATAAGACACTAGTTGTGCACAGTGTTCTTGTCACACACTATGTTCTTGTCCTGTCAGCTATCTAAAGCATTTTTGGGTGTGTGAAGCTCTAATTTCTGTTTTCATGGCTAGCAATCAGTAGCTACCAGGTCATTGAGCTGTTGACTCCCAACCTTTGGCCCTTGCCCCACTTTTAACATTCAAAGGAAATGAACCTGCACCACTGCTTTGATGTTCCATCTCTGGTAAACACAATGAGATGCTGAGCTCTTCTAGCAGATTGTTCTTTCAGAAAACTTCAGATGCTGGCCCATTATAAACAGTGAGAGACAAGAAGTGGAGATCTGGTCTCCAGGTCTGACACTGCTGGCCCATTACAAACAGTGAGAGACAAGAAGTGGAGATCTGGTCTCCAGGTCTGACACTGCTGGCCCATTACAAACAGTGAGAGACAAGAAGTGGAGAGCTGGTCTCCAGGTCTGACACTGCTGGCCCATTATAAACAGTGAGAGACAAGAAGTGGAGATCTGGTCTCCAGGTCTGACACTGCTGGCCCATTACAAACAGTGAGAGACAAGAAGTGGAGAGCTGGTCTCCAGGTCTGACACTGCTGGCCCATTACAAACAGTGAGAGACAAGAAGTGGAGAGCTGGTCTCCAGGTCTGACACTGCTGGCCCATTACAAACAGTGGAAGACAAGAAGTGGAGAGCTGGTCTCCAGGTCTGACACTGCTGGCCCATTACAAACAGTGGAAGACAAGAAGTGGAGAGCTGGTCTCCAGGTCTGACACTGCTGGCCCATTACAAACAGTGAAAGATACTAAGTGGAGAGCTGGTCTCCAGGTCTGACACTGCTGGCCCATTACAAACAGTGAGAGACAAGAAGTGGAGAGCTGATCTCCAGGTCTGACACTGCTGGCCCATTACAAACAGTGAGAGACAAGAAGTGGAGAGCTGGTCTCCAGGTCTGACACTGCTGGCCCATTACAAACAGTGGAAGACAAGAAGTGGAGAGCTGGTCTCCAGGTCTGACACTGCTGGCCCATTACAAACAGTGAAAGATACTAAGTGGAGAGCTGGTCTCCAGGTCTGACACTGCTGGCCCATTACAAACAGTGAGAGACAAGAAGTGGAGAGCTGGTCTCCAGGTCTGACATGGGCAAATAGCATCACAGTGTTGTAAAAATCCATTTCTCTCCCTGGTGTTCGTCTCCAGAAGGTAAAATATCTGAGCTCACCCTAAAAGTAGTTATCATTGTGAAGGAAAAACATTTTGCAGTCTGGACCAGGTTGTACTGAGGTGGGGACAGCCCTCTTCTGCCAGCTGACAAGTGACAGGAGAGCAAATGGCCTCAAGTTGCAGCAGGGGAGGTTTAAATTGGATATAGTGAAAATTTTCTTCACTGGAAGGATAATCAGGCTGCCCAGAGAGGTGCTGGAGTCACCATTCCTGGAGGGTGTTTAAAAGACATTTGGATGGGGTGCTTAGGGACATGGTCTAACAGCTGTGTACAGGGAGACGTTGGGTTATGGTTGGACTCCACGACCTTAAGGTGTTTTCCAACCAGCTGAGTCTATGATTCTATGAAGATATCATCGTTGCCTGTACTGCAGCACTCCAAGAGCACTGAGCAAAGCTGAGCTCCAACGTTCAGCATCCTGATGCTACTGATTGAAAAGTCATCTATAGCTTCTTTTGGCAAGTCATCTATAGCTTCTTTTAATGTATATATTTCTTCTACATTCTCCCTTCTAAGAGATGTTATTGCCCAGTAATGTCTCCTCTTTTTCTTACATCCTAGGGAGGGAGGCAGGAAGCAGCTACACTGACTACAAGTGGGGATTTTTTTTTCCCCTCAAACAGTAGCAGTAGCCAAAGCTGCAGAAGAATCCAGACTTTAGAGAACACATATTTACAAAGGAAGCTTTGCTGAGTCCAAACTGTGCCTTGGGCCAGCTTCCAAGAGACCAGGGAGGGAATACTCTGACAGAAACCTGGAGAACAACTGCCCCTTGTCTCAGCTGCTGCTGTTGTTCACTGAAGTCAAGCTGTGGTCAAACATAGCTTCCCTGCCTCTGCCAGCTACTTTACTCCTACTCGTCTTGTGCTGTGCTCCTGCCTTAAAGCAGCCAGCCACATCAGACAGCATCAAGTGCTGCTCATCCTTGGGCAGGGGGGAGGGAAACAGGCCAGGCACTGTTTGTGTGCCTTTGTCCCCAGGAGGAAAGATGGGTTTAAGTCAGAGCTATATTATTACACTTACTGTCTCAGATTTAGACCGTGAGAAGTTGGACAGGAAATCTTCCTTGGTCAGCAGGAACCTACGATCTGTGTTCTGCTTCAGACCTCCTGCAAAACAAGCAGGCTGCCATCAGACAGGTCTCCACATGCACAGCAGAGGTTCAGCTATGGGCAGCAGGCCAAGTGTGCAGGACAGAGTCATGCAGCAAAAGCTATCAAGCAATCCCAGGGCTTAGGGATCATCTCTTTACAATGATGCACCTCAAAACACAAATGGAGCTTTCAAGGTCTATTTAAAATGCTTTAGCCATTTCCCAAAGTTTCCTGGAGCCTCCTCAGATCTCTTGCTACATAAAAACACCTGAGGCAGTCACCAGAAAAGGATGAAGTCCATACAGTGAGAGCTGTGGTACCAGCTGGGAGCCCAAGTCCCAGTTCTCAGCTCCCTGTCACCAGAATCACAAGCAGCTTTTATAGTGAGTTACTCTAGAGGAGCCCCCAGCTGGATGGATGAGGGTTAATGAGATGTTTGGCCATTTTCGAGGCATAAAAGGTTAATTATTCCTGTGGGGGGGATGTGTGTGAGAAAGAAAGGAGATGCAGGTGCTGTGAACTGGCTCTGATAGCCACCTGAGGCTTAAATGGGCTCTTGCTCCACAAAACAGGCTGGTTGGGTTGGTTCTTCTGAGTTTCTGTTTCCTGGGCTGAGGACTTCTTATCTGGATTTGCTGAGAGGCTCAGCTTTCATGCTTTGTTTCACAGCCCGTGGGTGACCGGATCTCAACCTGGTAAGAAGCAAGATTTGCTACAGGCATCACCGTACCAATGGGCTGACCTTGTGATAGGAAGAAAAGAGAGGCACAGTTGCAATACAAGCTTGCAAGGAAAAGGCAATGGTAGAAGTGTAGCTTATGCTTATCAGTGGCAAGGCATGAGGAAGCTAATGGCAGTAAGTTTGTCTGCTGAGTTTGGAGTTTCATAGTCCAGGAGTAGTTGTGGGTGAAGCTGTCTGAAAAAGAACTATCTGAAATATGAGGACTGTTTTTGGAGTGTGGCTGGGGAAATGGGCAAAGCTGTGAGGGCAGCTGCTTCTGTGCTCTTTGTGTCAGGCGTGGGGTGGGTGATGGGGGCGCTTTGCATCTCAGCCAGCTGCAACAGCAGTGAGGCTGCAGGCTGCATCTGGAGCTCTTAGCTGTGGAGTGCTGCATTTTGCCCCTTGCACAAAGAGTAGAGGGAAACTGAGAAAGAAGCTAATTCAGCCATGCACAGGGTCTGCAGCTCTTGGGTACCTGCCTGGGGAACGTGGTGAAAAGCAGGCAGTGTACACCTGCAGACATCAGCCCCTCAGTGCTCTGAACTCACTCAGAGTGCAAGTACTTGCTCTCTTGTCTCAGGTGGTCTGTGCCAGGGGAGATTTAGGCTTGAGGTGAGGAGAAAGTTCTTCACTGGGAGAGTCATTGGACACTGGAATGGGCTGCCCGGGGAGGTGGTGGAGTCGCCGTCCCTGGGGCACTTCAAGGCAAGGTTAGACGTGGCACTTGGTGCCATGGTCTAGCCTTGAGCTCTGTGGTAAAGGGTTGGACTTGATGATCTGTGAGGTCTCTTCCAACCCTGATGATACTGTGATACTTGTGTCTCTAGAAGCGTGTATGGTGTAGCTCCTTACTTGGAGCTAGATCTTGACTATTCAAGGACAACTCTTAGACCTCCAGCTCTCGCTGGCATCCAATGAAACAGGGAAGATGGAGGTCTTGATTGTTCTTTTCCCTCAGACTAAAAAACTGCTGAAATGCCTTTCTCCTTAGACAGCAGAATGGGAGGCAGAAGGGCTGAGGGGAGGAAATGAGATTTAGGATGACAAGCTTACACAGTGTTTGCAACAGGGGCACTGGCACTTCCTGTGGCAATTGCAGTTCTTTGGTGGCCTTAGTTTGAAAGATACTTAAGACATTAAATCAGTGCTCTGGAACTAGTACCTGTTAAGAGGCTGATAATTATGCCCACCACCACTGTGATGAGCGTCCCAAGAGTGCTGAAGTAGAGGTAAGACAAGGAATACCAGCTGTCTGCCAAGGCAGGCCTGAAAAAGAGCACAAGTGGTGTTAGTGTCTGCTTTCCTGGTCCAAACAAGCTGAACCTGTCTGTTTGCAGGCAGCAGATAAGAAGTTACTTCTGAAACGAGTGGCCTGGCAATCTCGAACTACCTCTGCACAACAAAATGTGTACTGATTTTTTTTACTCTCTAACATTTACAGGACAAACTCCTTCATGTTGGGCTTGTAGTGATAGGATGAGGGGCAATGGTTTGAAACTGGAGCAGGGTAGATTTTGGTTAGACGTTGGGAGGAAGCTCTGCACAATGAGAGCGGTGAAATTCTGGAACAGGTTGCCAGGAATGTGGTTGAGGTCCCATCCCTGGAGGTATTCAGTCAGACTTGCTGTGGCCTTGGGCAGCCTGGACCTACCTGGAGGTGCCCTTGCTCACTGTGGGAGGGTTGGAGAGGATTGCCTTCAACGGTCCCTTCCGACCTGATGCAATCTGTGACTACAGACTGCATCATCAGTAGGATGGGGCAACACATGGGACAGCAGGTAAAACAGGCTAGTCCTGTCTCTGCTAGGGACCCCCTACAGAGCTGAGTGCTGCAACTATCCCGATGAAGGGAGAATTTCTTTAGAATCACAGAGCTGTCAGGGTTGGAGGGGACCTCAAAGATCATCCAGAAGAGTAAGTCATTATGTCCCTGGAGGTGTTGAGGAAAAGCCTGGATGAGGCACTTGGTGCCATGGTCTAGTTGATTGGCTAGGGCTGGGTGCTAGGTTGGCCTGGATGATCTTGGAGGTCTCTTCCAACGTGGTTGATTCTATGATTCTAAATTAGAGGAGACACAAAAACTAGGAAGTCAACCATGTGCAGCTCTCAACAGCCAGGAACAGAAGGGCAATTTTCACACCTCAGGTTGCACTTCATTTTATACTCCCTGACAACATGAGCTGTTGGAAGAGCTGTTTCTCTGCAGCCATAAACAGTGCTGGAGACCTCATTTGAGAGGTGAAGTAGGAACCCTTGTGTTCACCTGTTGAATGTAAGGTATAAGGATTGGGTATCCCTAAAAATGTGTTTGCTCAGCTTCTCTGTTCCTGCTCTTCCCTATATTGCCATTCCTGTTATGCTTAATTGTGATTGTCCAAAGTAAAACAGGAAACTTACAGAGAGGAGCAAAATCCCTTCCTTTGCCCATTATGTGGATTATCCTCTCTTCCAGAATTCTTTCTGCACAGCCAAACTGTTGTAGGTGGAGCTGTTAAACTGGCAAATTGCCCTTTAACTGCCAACTAATTCATGTGACAGCTGATGGAAGTTAATCCAAAACCTCTAAATGCTGTTCTTGCTGCAATGCCTTAGTTCCTGGTATGGCATATCCCAGTCTCTAGATGCAAATATTGAACCAAAGCTTTTCAGATCAATAGGAAGAGTCACTTTGACTTCTGCTCTGGGATAATTCAAACCACTCTGATGGGGGAGAGGAAACAAATCTGAGAAATCTGCTTCATCTTAGCCCTGATAGGTAAACCTGGGAGGGAGAGTTACAGTAACCCAAATGCTAGGCACATGTTTGTGTGCTCATTTTGCTTCAAAACCAATCTATGCCTTATTTACTGCATGTGGTGAACTTGTATACCTCTCTGCAGCTGGTGTGTTGAAGACTGTTGTTAAAGGGCTTTCAGTTGCTGTCAGATTTCCTGTGGATATATTGCAGCCTGCAACTGAGAGATACAGTGGATTGGTCCTCTCAGGCAGTGGAGGATAAATCTGAGATCCAATTCCAACCCAAAGTGAAACAGCAAAGCCACTGACGAGACCCACAAATGCACCCTGCAAAACAGATAATGAAACTTGGTTTTACATGAAAAGCAAAAGGATCATTCTCAAATGGTGTTCCTAGAGAAGTAAGAAACAATCAAGACAACCTAAACTCCATAGGCTCCATAGCAGAAAATGAAATATAGAGCTGGGGAGCTCACTCCCCTTTTGGGATGCATAGCTCCTGAACGTGCCTCTTTATTTTGCCACTAAGCCTTTACCAAAGGAAATCTTTGGGCTATGGTTTAGTTGATTGGATGCTGCTGGGTAATAGGTTGGACTTGGTGATCTCACAGTATCATCAAGGTTGGAAGAGACCTCATAGATCATCAAGTCCAACCCTTTACCACAGAGCTCAAGGCCAGACCATGGCACCAAGTGCCACATCCAATCCTGCCTTGAACAGCTCCAGGGACGGCGACTCCACCACCTCCCCGGGCAGCCCATTCCAGTGTCCAATGACTCTCTCAGGGAAGAACTTTCTCCTCACCTCCAGCCTAAATCTCCCCTGGTGTAGCTTGAGGCTGTGTCCTCTTGTTCTGGTGCTGGCCACCTGAGAGAAGAGAGCAACCTCCTCCTGGCCACAACCTCCCCTCAGGTAGTTGTAGACAGCAATAAGGTCACCCCTGAGCCTCCTCTTCTCCAGGCTAACCAATCCCAGCTCCCTCAGCCTCTCCTTGTAGGTGCTTTCCAAGCTGGTTAATCCTGTGATTGTGTGCATGGGGAAATACTTCTCTGTTTGAGGCCTTCCTTCAACAAACACATTAACTATTTTTTTTTCCCCCTCTTTTTCTCATGTGATTTTGGTTGTATTGCTTTGTTTTTGCAAAAGGCTCTTCTACTTCAGGATGGAGGGGGTTTGGCTGACAACTGGTCTTTCTAATTGTCATTTACAACTTTTTTGGTGTGTACCTTTAATTCTTTGCAGTGGCAAATTTGATGTCAGTGATTAGTAAACCTTATGTCTTATGAGGAGAGGCTGGGGACAGCTGAGAGACCTGGGACTTTTTAGCCTGGAAAAGGGAAGACTTAGAGGGGATCTGATAAATGTTTGTAAGTATCTGAGGGCTGGTTAGGAGTGGGGGACAGGCTCTGCTCACTGCTCCCTGGGATAGGACAAGGAGCAATGGGTGTAAGTTGCAGCAAAAGAGGTTCTGCCTCAACACAAGGGGGAACTTCTTTACTGTAAGGGTCCCGGAGCACTGGAACAGTGTTCCCAGAGAGGTTGTGGAGTCTCCTTCTCTGGAGCCTTTCAAGGCCTGTCTGGATGTGTTCCTCTGTGGTCTATGTTAGATAGCATTGTCCTGCTCTGGCGGGGGGGTGGACTCAATTTCCTTAGGTCCCTTCCAACCCCTAACACCCTGTGATCCCTACTAAATAGGACTAACTAATGGACCATATCCTGAAAGTTCATCAAATCCAGTTTTTGATGGAATATCTTTTTCCTCTGGAAGTGATAATTTTATGATCCAGAATCACAGAATTTCTTAGATTGGAAAAGACCTTCAAGATCACTGAGTCCCACCATTAGTTTCACACTGACAAGTCCTTGACTAAACCAAATCCCTCAGCACAGCATCTAATCACTGAGAAGCACTCAGAGAATACCCCAGTTCAGTCTGTAGGAGCTTGGGCACCATTTTCCCCTTTGGCCCAGACAGGTCAGCATCCTCTGCATCTGATTTTTCAGCTGCATCTCCAGACTCATTGTTCCCTGCTACTAAAACTCTGCTTACCAGAAATCTTTGTCAAAGTTTTACTTTTATTCAGATTATTTTTCCCCCTCTGGTCACCTAAATCTCTTCACAGGATGGAAATTCCTTTTCCTAGGCAGTCTTGTTCATTGCTTCTTTGGGACAAGGAGGAAAGGTAGCAAGGGGAAACATCCTTGTGAAAAGTACTCAAGATGCTTCCCTTACTGCCCAACATAAGGGGAGTCAGAAGGGGAAGGAGATGCCAAAGATGATCCATGAATTTTGGGTGAGCAGAGCTTTTAATTTCTACTTACAATTCCATTTGCAAAGGAGCAGAGGATTCCCAAGGCAAACAGTCCTAAGAGGGGACCACCAACCATGCCAAAAATGCTGAGTGCTGCCTGAGGAAGAAAGACAGTCTGTTATCAGGTCTTGTGCAACGAAGTTGAAGCTTCCAAAATGGCCAGAAGGGAAGATGTTGAGCAGGAAATTGAGGATTTGGTTAACTGGTGCATACTCAGCTGGCAGGGCTTGGTATAACTCCATGGATGCTTAAAGCAGAAGCTGAACCTTGGGCTGTTTGAGCTCATAATGCAACAAAGAACTAAAACCTAATCTCATCGTGGCATCCAGTAACTATTTGCTTATGTAATTCATTCTGAGTTAACATGGGCAGGAAAAAGAACCCTGGCACCTACCTGTAACAAGGCTCCCAGAAGAGATGCCAGTGCAGCCATAGCAATGCAGACTCCACCATAAAAGAGGCCTGTGTGGGAAAGGCAGAACAGTTCATAAGCCTGCAGAAGTTTGAAAGCCACTAATGGAAAGGTTTCCATCTAACCCAAACGGCCACTAACATCTCTGCTTTTTCTAAGGGAGCTCCAACTGGCCAGAGGGTCAGGATCCTGTTTACCTTAAGAGGCAGAAATGCACCAAAATCCCCTTCCTGTATATTACTGAAGATTAGCTATGAAATGGCAGCCAGACCTCATCTCTTGTTTGTGTTTCTCAGTTCATCTCCTGTGTCACAGTCTTTATTCTGAGGGAATGATCTTTTGGTTCTCAGTTTAGACTTTGGAGCAAGAACACATCAGAGCTGGCAGATTACTGGAAGCTGGCACCATGACAAAGCATCCTGGGTCACCAGGGCGTAGTGGCTCACCCCAGGACACATAACACTGCCTGTCTTTGTTTGTTCTACCTCCTGCCCCCCTTGAGTTTCACTGCAGAAGCAATAGGTTAATCTCCCTCTTTAATGTGCTATGTCAGGCAAGTTGTGATTAAACCAACACCACTTCTGCCACACTGTCTACAATGATGCTTAAACTGCTCCCAGGTGAAAATAATTAACACTGGTCACCTGCCACCAGTCTGCTGTGCTCACTGGTATGGGCTATGAGGAGAGGCTGAGGGAGCTGGGATTGGTTAGCCTGGAGAAGAGGAGGCTCAGGGGTGACCTTATTGCTGTCTACAACTACCTGAGGGGTGGTTGTGGCCAGGAGGAGGTTGCTCTCTTCTCTCAGGTGGCCAGCACCAGAACGAGAGGACACAGCCTCAGGCTGCACCAGGGGAGATTTAGGCTGGAGGTGAGGAGAAAGTTCTTCACTGAGAGAGTCATTGGACACTGGAATGGGCTGCCCGGGGAGGTGGTGGAGTCGCCATCCCTGGAGCTGTTCAAGGCAGGGTTGGACGTGGCACTTGGTGCCATGGTCTGGCCTTGAGCTCTGTGGTAAAGGGTTGGACTTGATGATCTGTGAGGTCTCTTCCAACCCTGATGATACTGTGACACCATGCTGGGGTTTTCCATGCTTGCTACAGACTGCCATGGGCTACACCTGCAGCTGCTTACAGACAGCACAGCTGACAGAGCCAGCAACTGCACTTCAGAGGTTTAAACCATGTGCTCAGCCTAGTTCTGATGCTCCTCCTTGGGCTACAGGAAACAGAGAAGCAAAACAGACTGAGGGCCTGAGCGTGCATCAGAGAAGATGTGAAGTTTCTTGTCTGAAGTCTTTTTGGGACACTAATGCTGTTGCTCATTACTCAGGTCCAAAGGCTTGGTATAAAGCTGATTCCTAAGCTGCTCACTTCTGATGGGTGAAGGGAAAATAACAGCTGCTTCCCTCTGAGACATCTGACTTTGTGGTATTGCCCACCAATACTGAACACAGATGCAGTGCATCTTTCCTGCTTAAAGAGCTAACAAGCAAAATGGCTTCTGCCTTTCCTCCTCATGCTCAGGTCTCAACTTGTCCCCCATGCTGTGTAAAACTGGTGCTGTTTCTTCCAAGCACTGCACCTCTGTATATTCCTGTTGGCGTGCAAACACCTACTCCTGACTTCCACTGCCACCAGCAAGATCTGAGTCCAGCCCTCACTTTGTGAAGCAAAAGTGGAGAAAATATTTTCCAGACATACTCATCCCCATGGAAATCCATGACAACTTCTTTTCAGAAAGGGATCTGAAGTGTGGTCTAATGAGGTCTTCAACAGTGACAGCAGCCAAAGCATTGATACTGGAGGACACCGTACTGCAAAGGCAAGATTTACACAGTTGGGGTTTAGTCTTAGAAGCTGTAATCACAGCTAACAGGTGGGTTACTAGTACAGAGATCCTGCTCTGGCAGGGGGTATGGACTAGATGATCTTTTGAGGTCCCTTCCAGCCCCTGATGTTCTATGATATCAAAAGCAACCCTTGTGCTGGATGAAATAACTTCTTGTTCCAGGTGATGCAGTTGGGAGCTTACAAAAACTGTTTTGCAGAAGTGTCTTGTAGTGAAGATAAGGCAAATCTTGATGAAAAGATGGGCCTGAAGGAGTCAGTGACCACATCTGGTGCATGTGGCTCAGCTGTAAATACTGCTGGTGTATGCTTTCACCAATGGTCTACACAGTGCTTATCTGGGGAGATAAAATACCTTCATACAGACTGCTAATTACTTTGTGCTCTCAAAGGTGGGTTCAGATGATCTAACTGCAGTGATGTAAAAATGAGGCACCCACCCTGCTACCTAGGAGTAAGAATCATAGAATCATAGAATCAACCAGGTTGGAAGAGACCTCCAAGATCATCCAGTCCAACCTATCACCCAGCCCTATCCAATCAACTAGACCATGGCACTAAGTGCCTCATCCAGTCTTGTCTTGAACACCCCCAGGGATGGTGCCTCCACCACCTCCCTGGGTAGCCCATTCCAATGCCAATCACTCTCTCTGTGAAGAACTTCTTCCTAACATCCAGCCTATACCTACCCTGGCACAACTTGAGACTGTGTCCCCTTGTTCTATTGCTGGTTGCCTGGGAGAAGAGCCCAACCCAACCTGGCTACAATGCCCCTTCAAGTAGTTGTAGACAGTAATAAGATCACCCCTGAGCCTCCTCTTCTCCAGGCTAAACAGGCCCAGTTCCCTCAGCCTCTCCTCATAGGCATTGATATAATCCAAACTGAACTCTTCCAGCTTCCCAATGGGGTCAGAAAAGTCAGCACTCCTGAGGCACAAAGCCAGTCAGGGGATCTTGTGTCTCTGTATCTTGCTGTTGCAAGCCACAAGATTTTCCTCAGCCCCCAAGAAAAGGGTTTTGTCAGAGCAGCCTGGCTGGTCCCTCTCTACAAGCACTCAAAACAAAACCACTGTTGTGGTGTCCATTTTTCAAGCTTCTCTGTCTTTTCTCTGCTTGCTGTTGTTCAGAGCCTTCACTGAGAGAGCAGAGATTTCCTAAAAGGTGTTCCTTGGAAAAGCTGATCAAAACACTCCCCACTATGGGACAGCAGGGGATTGATTTGTTTCCTTCAGCTAAAAAATGACAGTGATTGTGGCTTTCGTGGTGCTGGTTCGGTACAATTGGAAGCCCAGGAAGTCTTCTGCAAACAAGTCTCTCAAAATCAAGGGTGAGGAAAGGCAGATGGCAGGTTTGAAACTGGAAAATTAAAGATGAGTAGTAGGAACCTCCCCTATTCCACAGCTATTTTGTGTTATCACTCACTTCTAACATTTCATTTATCAGGCACTGGAATGAGCTGCTCAGGGAGGTGGTTGAGTCACCCACCCTGGATGTGTTTAAGAGTCATCTGGATGTGATGCTTGGGGATACGGTGTAAGGTGAATCTTGTAGAGTTGGATTATGGGTTGGACTTGGTGATCCTGTGTGATTCAATTCCTGTAGCAGAGGAGCTTTAAAAGCACAGAGAGGATGATTTCTTGGTGCTGGATGTCACATTGCTAGTAGGGAGATCAAACAGTTTTGAGTTCAAGGAGCTCAGAGCTCTGCTGTTGGAAACCATGGATTTTTAAGCTGAAGATGAGGCAGCAGTGTGCCCAGGTGGCCAAGAGAGCCAATGGCATCCTGGCCTGCATCAGGAACAGTGTGGCAAATAGGACAAGGGAGGTTATTCTGCCCCTGTACTCAGCACTGGTCAGGCCACACCTTGAGTACTGGGTCCAGTTCTGGGCCCCTTCCATTCAAGAAGGATGTTGAGGTGCTGGAAGGTGTCCAGAGAAGAGCAACAAAGCTGGGGAGGGGCCTGGAACACAAACCCTATGAGGAGAGGCTGAGGGAGCTGGGGGTGTGCAGCCTGCAGAAGAGGAGGCTCAGGGCAGACCTCATTGCTGTCTACAACTACCTGAAGGGAGGTTACAGCCAGGTGGGGTTGGTCTCTTCTCCCAGGCAAGCAGCAACAGAAGAAGGGGACACAGTCTCAAGTTGTGCCAGGGAAAGTCTAGGCTGGATGTTAGGAGGAAGTTGTTGGCAGAGAGAGTGATTGGCATTGGAATGGGCTGCCCAGGGAGGTGGTGGAGACACAGTCTCTGGAGGTGTTCAAGAAAAGCCTGGATGAGGCACTTAGTGCCATGGTCTAGTTGACTGGCTAGGGCTGCTAGGTTGAACTGGATGATCTTGGAGGTCTCTTCCAGCCTGGTTGATTCTATGACTTTATAGTGCTCTTTCTTTTTAAAGACAAAGAACAGCCAAGCAAAGAAGTGAAATGCCAAAGGCTCAGCAAAATTAACTTACCTTAATGTCCCACTGTAGGCACTGGCCACAAACAGCCCTGGCACTCCTGGAAAATCACGGAGAATATCCAGCACCAGGTATGGCATTAGCTGAAAAATGCAGAGGGGAAGAAGTATTTACTCTCTTGCCCTCATTTTCCTATTGTATTACTTTTGTTATGGCTCTCCCACTGTTGTAATCTTGCATGTGCCACCTTGCGCTCTCTGCTGGCTCTCTGCAACGAAAAACACTCTTAAAACATCTACTCAAATGACAGCAAAATCTGTTTGGATCACGTAGCATAGATGACCATGGAGCTGTGCCATCAGGGTTGGCTTCCAGGGGTGATGGTGTAGAAAGTTAGCAGTGGACAGCAGGTAATCCCTGTTGTACATCACCCTGTTGGGCCTGGCTGCCACAGGTGATGCTTACATCTGCTGTTGACTCCACAAAAGGATTTTTAGGTACAGCCTAATAGCACAGGAGTAGCTGAGAACAATCTCTTTACTGAAAACTGTCTTGGGTCTTGCAAAGGTCAAGAAATAAGTGTTGGGAAGAGGTAGGAGCTTTAAGATTTTCTTCCTGTGAATCCTGCTGCTCTTCTTAGGATCTTGCTTCCAATTTCCAACAAATTCATTTGCCTGGAACAACTTAATTTCCTTTGTTTCCATCTCAGCTTCCCTAATCTCATTGATTTTCTACCCTTAATGATCAGGAGATCCTCCCTTATGTACTCTGCAGTCTGTGCTCTTCTCTTGGCACTCACTATGCAGAGCTTTGTCTCAGGAATAAACACACAGAAAGACTTCTGTGGTCCCTAAGCCATGTCTTGAAGTGGCATGGCTTAGTAGTCGTGATACTACAGTGTTGATGATTGGACTTGATGACCTTAGAGGTCTTTTCCAACCTTAATGATTCTGTGGTTTTTATTTCCTTGAGCCCTGACTCTCAGCCTATGGGCTCACAGAGCTCTTGTTCCTCAGGTATATCTGCTACTCAAGGCCTATTTAGGGAGAGGCCACTATTGGTGGTTTCTCTACAACATGGTTTGATTGCCCAGCTCTCCTCTGGAGGAGGAAAAGATGCACTATCACTAGGAAAGAACTGCCTGCTGGTAGCCTTTTCCAAGATATATGCTTTGGGCATGATTGTTTTGAACCTGAAAAGGCTTTTGTCACCCTTGGCACACTGCTCACTGCCTCTTTCTTTTTCTGCTGCCCTCCTTACCTGGCACTAAGAGACTTGCAGCTCCAGGACAGCTGGAGGACATTGGGAGTGAACAGTGCCAGGGACAAGTGTGCTGCTTTCCCCAAGGAATTCCCTCCTACCATGGTCTCAGCTTAATCCCTCTGTTACAGATGTGCAATTATTTCCATCTGCTGGCTCTTGAACCAAATCCAGACTTGTCTGAAGATTATAGCTGCCAAGGAAGGATGCCCACTCACTCCCTTCCCCTGAAAGGTGGAGCCTTACTTGGTCGAGTGCTGACACTTGCCCTGCTGTCCACGGGTCACAGTCCTTATAGATGGAGTAGAGGCTCAGGCCACAGAGTGTTGCACAGACCATTATTGCCCAGAGGCCCACAAGGTTGATGTAGAGTGACCTGCACCAACATACACAGAAATGCCATGTTAGAGCTCAACATCCTACAAAACCCCAGCAGAGCCAAGCAATCAAGCACTCACAGCAGCACCAAGGAGACCTCTTGGCAGAGAGCTGCCCAAGGAAAAGGGAGCCACAGTATGTCTCCTAGCATTTCACCCCATGGGAGACTGTTTTTAAATACACAGGTTGCACTGCTGGGTTTGGTAGTGTAGTCTGAGGAATTGTCTGCTGACAAAGGCTGCTCAGGAGCTGATGGAAAGAATCATAGAATCAACCAGGTTGGAAGAGACCTCCAAGATCATCCAGGCCAACCTAGCACCCAGCCCTAGCCAGTCAACCAGACCATGGCACTAAGTGCCTCATCCAGGCTTGGCTTCAACACCTCCAGGGACAGCAACTCCACCACCTCCCTGAGCAGCCCATTCCAATGCCAATCACTCTCTCTGCCAACAACTTCCTCCTAACATCCAGCCTATACTTCCCCTGGCACAACTTGAGACTGTGTCCCCTTGTTCTATTGCTGCTTGCCTGGGAGAAGAGACCAACCTCACCTGGCTACAGCCTCCCTTCAGGTAGTTGTAGACAGCAATGAGGTCTGTCCTGAGCCTCCTCTTCTGCAGGCTGCACACCCCCAGCTCCCTCAGCCTCTCCTCATAGGGTTTGTGTTCCAGGCCCCTCACCAGCTTTGTTGCCCTTCTCTGGACACATTCCAGCACCTCAACATCTCTCTTGAATTGAGGGGCCCAGAACTGGACACAGCACTCAAGGTGTGGCCTGACCAGTGCTGAGTACAGGGGCAGAATAACCTCCCTTGTCCTACTGGCCACACTGTTCCTGATGCAGGCCAGGATGCCATTGGCTCTCTTGGCCACCTGGGCACACTGCTGGCTCATCTTCAGCCTACTATCTATCAGTACCCCCAGATCTCTTTCCTCTTGGCTGCTCTCCAGCCACTCTGGCCCCAGCCTGTTGTGCTGCTTGGGGTTATTGTGGCCAAAGTGCAGAACCCTGTGCTTGGCCTTGTTCAATCTCATCCCATTGGCCTCTGCCCACCCATCCAGCCTGTCCAGGTCCCTCTGCAGGGCTCTCCTACCTTCCAACAGCTCCACACCTGCTCCTAGCTTGGTGTCATCTGCAAACTTACTGATGCTGGACTCAATCCCCTCGTCCAGATCATCAATAAAGATATTGAACAGGTACTCCCCATGCTGTACCACGTTGGTCAGTTCTACCTTGCAGGCAGCAGGCAAGAAGCCACTTCCTTTCTTGTCACATCCCTTGGTAAAGACAGATTCCAGACAGCTTTGTAAGGGAGAGTGCCCCAGATCAGTGTGGGACACCTTTTAGTCACTCCTTTGCCTCTAGAGTTGCAGTGCCATGCTTATGCAATACTGAAGCTGCCCTTGTAAAGCAGGAAATCCCCAATTCCCTCCCAGGACAGTCTCTGTGGGAGGCAGCAATGAACCACTGAGACCTGGAACTTGGCCTCGAGCCACCTCCAGTTCCAGAGAGCAGAAGGTCACCACCAAGCCCAGGGCTTTCCCTACAGTCACTAAATGACTTGAAGCCTAACCTGATCCAGTAACTCCATCACCTCTCTGCATCTTGATGGGAACTTCAGGAGCAGAAATGCTTTCATCAGGCACTTGTGCCACACACAAGAGGCAGCCTCTGCTGGCAGTAAAAGCCAAACTGCTCTCCTAGCCCAGTGACAGCTTATCCCTCCCATCCAGCCTTGTCAAAGGTTTCTCAGCTCTTGCTGACTTCTGGGTCACAAAGTTGTTTTCACCTAGGGTGGTCAGCTCAAGCAAACACACTCACTGGCAGCCTGGCCTTGAAAAACAGGGTTCCCTCCCAGTAACAGCCTCCCAGTTATCAGTGTCATCTGCCAATAGTGATTTAATTGCCTGGCAGATAACTGAGCCTGGACCTGTGCCAACTGCTAAGCCTCTGCTGGCAGGAACTTTGCTTTCTGTACAAATATATCCACTCCTGCAAAGCTTCAGGAGACCTTTCAGTTCCCAAGAAGGTATGGGGCACCAAACAGCCTTTTCGACTGCTCTGAGCCTTGTTAGGCTTTGAAATAGATGTTGCCAGAAAAGCATCATGTAGGTTAACTATTTGAACTGTCAGATTTATACCAAAGAAAACATTATTGGCAAGCACAAGGCAAACCTTTAAAAGTACTTCTATAAATAAAAGCTGATTTACAAGTGGGAGGGGAAACTCTGAATTTATGCTTTGTGTTGCAACTAGGGGTGGGCTGCACACAGACCCAGCAGTACCTTGCATCTCTCTCCAGGCTAATTAAGTAAAAATGAAGTAGTCCTCTTTTTTTGCAGCTGCTTATATATTGGTTGGATGTCTTGCATGCATTAGCTAAAGCTGTTCATGTGCTGGCATAACCTACCTCAACATAAAGCTGATTTAGAACAGAATTTCATCAATGAGTTAAATCAATCCAATGTTGGGGTTTGGTTTTCTTTGTTTCTGGGTTTTGCTTATCTTCTTTGCACTGATGTAATAGCAGCATTAGCTTGTAGCACAGATTAGGTAGAAAGTCAAGAGAAGGACATGGAAGCAGAAGCAATTCTGGTTTTAAGAGTGTCAGTGTTTGGCAGGGAAAAGAAAGATTCTGATTTACATCCCAGCTCATGGTACACCCTGTGACTAAGCAATGGAGCATCATAATTGTAGCACTGTTGGAGGAAGGTGTTCCCATTAATTCTGTCTGAGCAAGATGGGGTGGAGTTGGGTTTAGTAAGCACTGAGATGGCTCAATTTTGGTTGGTTGCTTCAGACTGGCTCTGGAGAATAAATCTTATGAAGAGCAACTGAAGGAGCTGGGGATGGTTAGTTTGAAAAAGGAGGCTGAGGGGAGAGTCAGTCATCAGCACGTTTGCAGATGACACTAAGCTGGGGGCAGATGTGGCTGGGTTGGAGGGCAGAAGGGCTCTGCAGCAGGACCTTGACCGCCTGGACAGATGGGCAGAGTCCAAGGGGATGGCATTCAATAGCTCCAAGTGCAGGGTGCTGCACTTTGGCTACAACAACCCCATGCAGAGATACAGGCTGGGGTCGGAGTGGCTGGAGAGCAGCCAGACAGAGAGGGATCTGGGGGTGCTGATTGATACCCGCCTGAACATGAGCCAGCAGTGTGCCCAGGTGGCCAAGAGAGCCAGTGGCATCCTGGCCTGCATCAGGAATGGTGTGGTCAGCAGGAGCAGGGAGGTCATTCTGCCCCTGTACTCTGCACTGGTTAGACCTCACCTTGAGTACTGTGTTCAGTTCTGGGCCCCCCAGTTTAGGAGGGACATTGAGATGCTTGAGTGTGTCCAGAGAAGGGCGACGAGGCTGGGGAGAGGCCTTGAGCACAGCCCTACGAGGAGAGGCTGAGGGAGCTGGGATTGGTTAGCCTGGAGAAGAGGAGGCTCAGGGGAGACCTTATTGCTGTCTGCAACTACCTGAGGGGTGGTTGTGGCCAGGGGGAGGTTGCTCTCTTCTCTCAGGTGGCCAGCACCAGAACAAGAGGACACAGCCTCAAGCTACACCAGGGGAGATTTAGGCTGGAGGTGAGGAGAAAGTTCTTCCCTGAGAGAGTCATTGGACACTGGAATGGGCTGCCCGGGGAGGTGGTGGAGTCGCCGTCCCTGGAGCCGTTCAAGGCAGGATTGGACGTGGCACTTGGTGCCATGGTCTAGCCTTGGGCTCTGTGGTAAAGGGTTGGACTTGATGATCTGTGAGGTCTCTTCCAACCTTGGTGATACTGTGATACTTGATTGCTCTCTACAGCTACCTGAAAGGATGCTGTGGAGAGGCTGCTGCTGGTCTCTTCTCACAGGTAATGAGTGAGAGAACAATAGGGAATGACCTCAAGCTGCAACTGCATAGGTTTAGACTGGACATTAGGAAACATTTTTTCATGGGAAGAGACATTGGAAGGGAGGTGGTTGAGTCACCAACCCTGGATGTGGAGCTTGGGGATATCGTTTAGGGGTGAAGCTTGTAGAGCAGGGTTAATGGTTGGACTTGGTGATCCTGAGGGCATTTGCCAACCTGAATGTTTCTGTGATTCTGTAAGATTTTAGCCTGTCAGCTGATGATCTTGAAAAGCAAGCAGAGAAGAACACGTTAGTAAGCCACGTGTTGCTGAAAGTGAGTGCCTGCTCATGTGTGAGCATTCTGTTCAGCTTGCCTAGTTCCTCCCTAAGGATGACAGCATGTGCTCCTACCTACTGGTGTGTTTCTTGGATGAGAGGAAATCCTTTCCCAAAGCCTGAGAAGATTCCTACTCTTACATCACTGTTAAAGACCTTTCCCTGTAAGTTGAGATCCGTGAAGGAATTCTTTTCTCAGCTCAGGTTTTTATTGTGCTGTCTCTTCTAAAGCCCTACAGTAAAAGCCACAGGGTTACATAACCCTGTCACTTTGACCTAATGACAGATTTAAAATGTTCTATGTACAGGCTAAATGGCAGTAAGAGGTGCAGGCCACCTATGTGACTTGCAAGATGTGTCTAATTGCATTTGCAAATGAACTAGATAGTCACAACAGACTGGCCCTGTTTGTGCTGGGGACAAGCTGCAACCATTATACAACATGATTTCTTCATGCAGGGGAATTACCCTGCACGAGTGAGGTACAAGTCAGATGCCAGGATGTCCAACCAGCAGGAGAGGACTCTGCTTCCTAGAATCAGAATGGTTTGAATTGGAAGGGACCTTAAATGTCACCTAGTTCCGAGCCTCCTGCCATGGCTGTACCACTGTGAAGGTAGTATAAGCCATAAAACCCATCCAAGCCTCCTGCCATGGTTGTGCCACTGTGAAGGTAGTATAAGCCATAAAACCCATCCAAGCCTCCTGCCATGGCTGTACCACTGTGAAGGTAGTATAAGCCGTAAAACCTATCCAAGCCTCCTGCCATGGCTGTACCACTGTGAAGGTAGTATAAGCTGTAAAACCCATCCAAGCCCCCTGCCATGGTTGTGCCACTGTGAAGGTAGTATAAGCTGTAAAACCCATCCAAGCCTCCTGCCATGGCTGTACCACTGTGAAGGTAGTATAAGCCATAAAACCCATCCAAGCCCCCTGCCATGGCTGTACCACTGTGAAGGCAGTATAAGCTGTAAAACCCATCCAAGCCTCCTGCCATGGTTGTGCCACTGTGAAGGTAGTATAAGCTGTAAAACCCATCCAAGCCCCCTGCCATGGCTGTACCACTGTGAAGGCAGTATAAGCTGTAAAACCCATCCAAGCCCCCTGCCATGGCTGTACCACTGTGAAGGCAGTATAAGCCATAAAACCCATCCAAGCCCCCTGCCATGGCTGTACCACTGTGAAGGTAGTATAAGCTGTAAAACCCATCCAAGCCCCCTGCCATGGCTGTGCCACTGTGAAGGTAGTATAAGCCATAAAACCCATCCAAGCTCCCTGCCATGGCTGTACCACTGTGAAGGTAGTACAAGCTACCATCCAAGCAGTTCAGAAACTCAAGAGCCTCTCAGCCCTGCTTGAAATTGCTGCAACAGCTCAGAAAACCTGCCTAGAAGCTGCCATGGTGCCAGATTCCCTTCAGAAATGCTCTGTTTCTGAAGCACCCTGGAGGAGCCCCTCCTTACAAAGAGAGTAGGCAAGGTGTGAAAGAGGAGTAAGCCCTAAGTGGAGCAGGTCACACTGGCACACGAATCTGGCACAATGTATGTGGCTGTTCTACACAGAACCATGCCAAACAGCATTACAGATGTGAGATGCACCTCCTGCCTCTGCAGTGTCAAGAACTGGGAGCCCAGCCACATGCCACAGACAGGGGAGTAGCCACAGTGTTGGAGGTGTGATGCTACACTGATGGTGTGGCTGATGGTGAGCATCACTGCATTCCTATCTGCCTCTGAAGTGGCTGAGAAGGTAGATTTTTCTTTATTACCACAACCAAAATATTTCACTTCTGAGCTAAGCATCATTCTGTGGGTAGTTTGCCAACTTTATGAAACATAGAATCAACCAGGTTGGAAGAGACCTCCAAGATCATCCAGGCCAACCTAGCACCCAGCCCTATCCAGTCAACCAGATCATGGCACCAAGTGCCTCATTCAGTCTTTTCTTGAACACCTCCAGGGCTGGTGACTCCCTGGGCAGCCCATTCCAATGCCAATCACTCTCTCTGTGAAGAACTTCCTCTAACATCCAGCCTATACTTCCCCTGGCACAGCTTGAGACTGTGTCCCCTCGTTCTGTTTCTGGCTGTCTGGGAGAGGTGACCAATCCCACCTGGCTACAGCCTCCCTTTAGGTAGCTGTAGACAGCAATGAGGTCACCCCTGAGCCTCCTCTTCTCTAGGCTAAAGCAAAATGCTGCATAAGACTCTGTGTATGTCACTGCATTGTAGAATTTCTAAGGGCTGTAGTTATGTTCATTTACATATTGCTCCTATAAATGGATTTTATTATCCTTCCTTTAGCAGCATTTCAGTGGCTCACACCTCAGGGTTTAAGAATTCATAGCAAGCTCACAGTCAGCAAGCCTATCAGAAAGGTTAAATTCAAGGAAAATGGAACTCTGCCAGTTTCCAGAAGAATTCCTAATAATTGTGACTTGCTTTTAGGAAAACAAAATCTGTTTCATCAGCAATTGTATGGACGAGTGAGTAAAATATTTGTGCATTTCTTTTCATGTCTATTACTCAGCAGTATGGAAAATCTTCTTCTCTTTTAATTAATGCAAAATTGCCATGCAATGATTTTTAGGTTTAGTAGCAATTCAAGATGCTGTCCTGATATGCTTTCAGCACAAGTCCTGTGTTTGGGGTTTAGGTTGCCCCTATAAACCTAATGCAGCTATTTGTGGGCAAGAATTGTGGCACAGTGAACCATTCTGGCACAAAGTCCAATGTCACAGCAATTATATGTAATTCAAATACCAGTATTTAATGTCCTTACTTATCTTCTACCTGGACCACCAAATAGAAAGCCAAGTAGATGAAAACCATACCTTCCAAAAGAATCTCCACTACAAATGACAGAATCTACTAAGTTGGAAGGGACCATCAAAGGTCATCTGGTCCAACACCCTTGCAGTAAAGCAGAGACATCTCCAACCAGATCAGGTTGCTCAGGGCCTCATCAAGTTTGACCCTGAATGTCTCCAGGGGTAGGGCATCAGATGCTTCTCTGAGCAACCCATTCCAGTATTTCACCACTCTCAAAGTTAAGAACTTCCTCCTTTGTATCTAGCCCAAATCTACCCTGCTCCAGTTTCAAACCACTGCCCCTTGTCCTATTACCACAGGCCTTTCTAAACAGCCCCTCCCCAGTCCTCCTGTAGGTCCCCTTCAGACATTGAAAAGCAGCTGCAAGGTCTTCCCAGAGCCTTCTTTGCTCCAGGCTGAAGAGCCCCAACTCTCTCAGCCTGTCTTTGTAGGAGATGTGTTCCTGCCCTCTGATCATCTTTGTGGCCCTTCTCTGGACTTGCTTCAGTGGGTCCATGCTCTCATTGTGTTGGGGACCCCCGAGCTAGACACAATATTGCAGGTGAGCTCTGGCCAGATCAGAGTGGCAGAATTGCCTTTCTCAATCTGCTGGTCACACTTCTTTTGCTGCAGCCCAGGATGCCACTGGCATCTCTTGTGCCAGGCACCCAGGGACAGAACAAGAGGACACAGCCTCAAGCTGTGCCAGTGCAGGTTCAGGCTGGATGTTAGGAAGAAAGATAGATTTGCATTGGGATGGGCTGCCCAGGGAGGTGGTGCAGTCATCATCCCTGAAGGTGTTTAAAAGGAGGATGGATGAGGCACTTAGTGCCATGGGTTAGTTAATCAGAAGGGTTAGGTGCTAGGTTGGACTCGATGATCCTGGAGGTCTTTTCCAACCTGGTTAATTCTGTGATTCTGGGCTGCAAGTGCTCACTGCTGGCTCATGTCCAGCTTCTCACCCAACAGCACCCCCAAGTCCTTTCCTGCAAGGCTGCTCTCTATCTCATCATTTCCCAGCCTGTCTTGATATCAAGGATTTCCCTGACTCAAGTGCAGAACCTTGCACTTTGCCTTATTGAACGTCGTGAGTTTCTCCTTGGCCTGTTTCTCCATCCTGCATAAAGAACACTCACTGCTAAATCCAAGCACCGAGTTTCAGCAGGCAGACTTACATTTTGGCATGGAATCTGTTCTTGCATGCAATGTATCTCTGTACTTGAGACTGGTTGACCCCATATATGCCAGTCCATGTGAAAGTCCCACCTATAATAATCGTCCAGAAGGTGTGCCTCTGCAGAGGATTGGGATTGAAGCTACAACAAGAGGGAAAAGAGAAAACAAATTGAGAATGTGAAACTCTTCTCATTATGAGAAGATCTAGGAGAGGGGGGAAAAAAAATCATCATACTTTTTCTAATGCAAACTCTCTTAATTTGATCAGATTTTGAACATTCAGGTACTTGAATATTATGTGAAACCACAGAAAGCCAATGTTAAAGCTCACAGCTGAAGCTCTGCTCCAGTGAAACACTCTGAGCTGTCCAAAGGTGAAGTTTAACTCATTTATATGCCTATAAATGACATTCTTAAGTAAAGCTGTACGATGCATGTGATGAAATGATGTTCCAGTAAAAAGGCTGATAGGTCATCTTATCTAGAGGGACATCAGCCCAACACCAACATAAAAGCAGTGTTTGCATGCAGAGCCTTTGTAGGCAGAGCCTCTGTACAACATTGTGCTGGTTTAGCTCTGAGTAACAGATTTTAGATGGCCATAAGAAGTCACACTTTAATATAGCAAAAAAACCCCAATGCTTATCTTGGCAAGCAATGTAAGCTGATTACATCTATTGCATGTCTCTATTCCTCTTCTTTTTCCATCTGTAGACTCTGACTGAGGGGAAGTAGTCTTGGATAACAAGTTACCCATGGCACAGCAATGTGCCCTTGTGGCCAAGAAGGCCAGTGGGATCCTGGGGTGTATTAGGAGGAGTGTGTCAGCAGATCAAGGGAGGTTCTCCCCCCACCTCTACTCTGCCCTGGTGAGACCTCATCTTGAATATTGTGTTCAGGTTTGGGCTCCCCAGTTGAAGAGGGACAGGGATCTGCTGGAGAGGGTCCGCTGGAGGGCTGTGAGGATGGTTAGGGGACTGGAGGGCATGGCTTGTGAGAGGCTGAGGGACCTGGGGCTGCTTAGTCTGGAGAAGACTTGGAGGGGATCTGATAAATGTTTATAAGTATCTGAAGACTGCCAGGAGTGGGGGGACAGGCTCTGCTCACTGCTCCCTGGGATAGGACAAGGAGCAATGGGTGTAAGTTGCAGCAAAAGAGGTTCTGCCTCAACACAAGGGGGAACTTCTTTACTGTAAGGGTCCCAGAGCACTGGGACAGGCTGCACAGAGAGGTTGTGGAGTCTCCTTCTCTGGAGACTTTCAAGGCCTGTCTGGATGTGTTCCTCTGTGATCTGTGTTAGATAGTATTGTCCTGCTGTGACAGGGGGGTTGGACTGGATGATCTCCTTGGGTCCCTTCCAACCCCTAACATCCTGTGAAGAAGAAATGCAGTGTGACCAGTGCAGCCCAGCCAAACTGACTGAAAATAACTGACTCTTCACAAGAAGAAGAACCATTCCCACAGGTGAACTACTTGGTGAAGAACTTGGTGAAGACTTATACAGGATGACCTGATTCGTGTTGTGAACTGATAGACAAAAGGAGGAAAGGTACAACTTGTTGCATTGAACTTCCACCAACAGCACTGGGTTAAGCTTCTCAGAGAAATCATCTCTTCATCACACAAGAGCCTTTTTTATGTTTAGCAAAAAGTGGTGTTTGATTCAGCACCTTCAGCATGAATATTTTTGACCTTGAGAAATTGTATTTTTAGGCTATGATTAGTTACAGTAAATAAATTCAGAGTAAGATACTATTTTGTTAGTACTAACATAAATATTTATGTTAAAATAAATAGAAGGTAAAATACTATCAAAACGACTTTCCCCTGAAAGAAAAAGTAAAAGTAAAATACTTCCCATTTTCAAAATTAGGTTAAAAACTATTATTTTCCCAGCTGTTTTGGCTCAGTAGCTGAAATTGATTCTTCCCCTCTACTCAGCTCTGCTGAGACCCCACCTGGAGTACTGCATCCAGTTCTGGAGCCCCCATTACAAGAGGGATGTGGAGATGCTGGAGTGTGTCCAGAGAAGGGCCATGAGGATGCTCAGAGGGCTGCAGCAGCTCTGCTGTGTGCACAGACTGAAAGAGTTGGGGCTGTTCAGGCTGGAGAAGAGGAGGCTCCCAGGTGACCTTCTTGTGGACTTCCAGTATCTGAAGGGGGCCTACAGAAAAGCTTGGGGGGGATTTTTTTAGTCTATCAGGGAGTGACAGGACTAGGGGGAATGGAGCAAAGCTGGAGGTGGGGAGAGTCAGCCTGGACATGAGGAGGAAGTTACTCAGCAGGAGAGTGGTGAGAGCCTGGAATGGGTTGCCCAGGGAGGTGGTTGAAGCTGCATGGCTGGAGGTGTTTAAGGTCAGGCTGGATGAGGCTGTGTGCAGCCTGCTCTAGGGTAGGGTGTCCCCATCCAGGCTTTGCTTGAACACCTCCAGGGATGGTGACTCCACCACCTCCCTGGGCAGCCCATTCCAATGCCAATCACTCTCTCTGCCAACAACTTCCTCCTAACATCCAGCCTAGACCTTCCCCACCACAACTTGAGACTGTGTCCCCTTGTTCTGTTGCTGGCTGCCTGGCAGACGAGCCCAACCCCACCTGGCTACAACCTCCCTTCAGCTAGTTGTAGACAGCAATGAGGTCATTCCTGAGCCTCTCCTTCTCCAGGCTGCACACCCCCAGCTCCCTCAGCCTCTCCTCATAGGGTTTGTGTTCCAGGCCCCTCACCAGCTTCTTTGGATGCATTCCAGTATCTTAACATCGCTCTTAAATTGAGGAGCCCAGAACTGGACCCAGTACTCAAGAGGGGCAGGTATGGCTCTGTTTGTAGGAATAAAAGGGCATGTGATCTGCTGTCATGGATTGATTCAACTCAACCCATGACATCTGCAAGTACAAACTCACTCCCAGAAGTTGAGTCTTCCTCCGTAGTAGGAATCATTTACGATGCGTCCAATGCCCTCCTGAACCACCACTGCTCGAATGATCACCGCTGAGAATCCAGCCACCATGATTCCCACCTGGAAAACGTCTGTCCACACCACTGCCTTCAGCCCACCCTGTGTGAGGAACAGCATATCTCAGGTACAGTAGAGCAGTAGCATTCTCCCTTTGCACTCCTCTTCAGCTAAGAGGAGTGTTGCTGACGATACTGCATGTAACAGATGCATTTAGTCTTCTTGAAGGGGAAGAATTTTATGCTGAAGTGTTCTTGAATTGCATCCTGGGACTGTTTTGAAGGGCATCAGAACTGACTTTTGCCATGCACATAGCTTAATCCAGTCTTTCCTTCATCATACAACCTGATTCAGATGATTGTATGAGGAGATAAATTAGCACACAGTGCTCATGTTATCTATATAGGTTGGGCTGGATGATCTTGGAGGTCTCTTCCAACCTGGTTGATTCTATGATTCTATATACAGTAGGACTAACTTCAGAGGACAGACCATGCATGTGAACAAAAATAAACATGATTTAATCCAACCTAAACAGATACATTTGTCACTGAGGTTCCATCTAATAATTTCCAGACACTTGGTCAGTGAGCACTAACCAAAAGACCAATCTGTTCAGGTGGCACTTGCTATTTTCAGTGGCTGGTCAATAACAGGCAGGGCTACTGCAAGTATAGTAAGCTGGTCCTTGACAAACTGCACAGCTAAAGCTTAGTGGGTCCTTGACAAACTGCACAGCTAAAGCTTAGTGGGCCCTTGACAAACTGCACAGCTAAAGCTTGGTGGGCCCTTGACAAACTGCACAGCTAAAGCTTGGTGGGTCCTTGACAAACTGCACAGCTAAAGCTTGGTGGGTCCTTGACAAACTGCACAGCTAAAGCTTGGTGGGTCCTTGACAAACTGCACAGCTAAAGCTTGGTGGGTCCCTGACAAACTGCACAGCTAAAGCTTGGTGGGTCCTTGACAAACTGCACAGCTAAAGCTTAGTAGGTCCCTGACAAACTGCACAGCTAAAGCTTAGTAGGTCCCTGACAAACTGCACAGCTAAAGCTTGGTGGGTCCTTGACAAACTGCACAGCTAAAGCTTGGTGGGCCCTTGACAAACTGCACAGCTAAAGCTTGGTGGGTCCTTGACAAACTGCACAGCTAAAGCTTGGTGGGTCCTTGACAAACTGCACAGCTAAAGCTTGGTGGGTCCTTGACAAACTGCACAGCTAAAGCTTGGTGGGTCCCTGACAAACTGCACAGCTAAAGCTTGGTGGGTCCTTGACAAACTGCACAGCTAAAGCTTAGTAGGTCCCTGACAAACTGCACAGCTAAAGCTTGGTGGGCCCTTGACAAACTGCACAGCTAAAGCTTGGTGGGTCCTTGACAAACTGCACAGCTAAAGCTTAGTGGGTCCTTGACAAACTGCACAGCTAAAGCTTAGCAGGTTAGGAGAAAAATCACAGGAGGATTTTTAGGAACAAAAAAATCTATTTTTGCTGTTCTTTCAGCTTGACTGTATCAAACCAGGGAAGGTTTAAGTCACACAGTGGCTGCCTTTGCATCTAGAGAAGCCCCTGGGTGAATATGGCCCTGTGGCTACAGCTACACAGTGAATTTCAATACTGCTCTTCAGTAAATTCCATCTTTGATGGGGATGGTGAAAGGAACAGAGTTTTCTTAGCCAGAGAGCTCACGTACCAGTGTACAGTAGAAAGTGCAGACCACGCCAGTTGCTGCCACTGCACCCCACAAGTCAAAGCCAGTGACTGAAAAAGAGAGAATTGGTACCAATGTGAATGAAGTATTGCAGGCAAAACAAACTAGGGTCTGCTCTCTCACCCATAAGGTGGTTGTTCATAAAAACAAAATATTTCTATGCATGTATATGTAGATATAGTACTCCATCTGGAGTACTGTGCACAGTTCTGGAGCCCCCAGCACAAGAAGGACTCCAGAGAAGGAGTCTCCACAAGCTCTCTGAGCAGCCTGTTTTAGTGCTCTGAGATCTTACTGCTCCCTGCAGTTACTTCAAAGGCAGTTGTAGTGAGGCTGGTGGTATCAGTATCACCAAGGTTGGAAGAGAACTCACAGATCATCAAGTCCAACCCTTTACCACAGAGCTCAAGGCTAGACCATGGCACCAAGTGCCACGTCCAATCCTGCCTTGAACAGCTCCAGGGATGGTGACTCCACATCTCCTCCCAAGTAAACAGCAAGAGGAAATGGTCTTGAGTTGTGTCAAGGGAGGTTTAGATTGGATATTAAGAAGAACTTCTTTACTGAAAGAGTGGTGAGGCATTGGTACAGGCTGCCCAGGGAGGTAGTGGAGTTGCCACCCCTGAAAGCACTCAAGAAATGCATAGATGTGGTGCTTCAGGATATAGTATGGTGTTATAGTTGGGTTACTGTTAGACTCTATGATTGTAAAGGTCTTTTTCAGCCTTAGTGATTCTGTGCTGGGCACCTGCCCCAGGCTGACACCTTCATTTGCTCCCAGGTAGGGCACCTGGGGGCTCCCCAACAGATAGCTCAGGCTACTGAGAAACACTGCAACAGAACTACTGAAAAACTTTGCTACTGGTTGGTTGCCAGCTGGGTCATAGCTTGGTTTAAAGCATCAAGGGCATAAAACCTGTGAGACTCCTACACTGGAGGCATTGTTAGGTTTTTTCATCCAATTAAACCAAAAGAAGGGGGGGAGGGGGATGAGGAGAACCTCAAGCCAAAACACATAACAGAACAATTATGATTTTCATTCTAGCCAAAATAATTCCTTTTATATTTGCATTTTGTTACTGCCTTTTCTTGCCAAGTGCACAAATTGTGTTGGATTAGAAGTTTCATTTGGCTCTGTGCAAAAGCTGTTTCTCCTTTGCAAACAAATGTGGCTCATTGTCAAAGTAGAAAAGAGAACTATTTAATTTTCTATCACAACAAAGATCTTAAGTTGAAAATCATTGAATTGTGGAATGGCTTGAGCTGGAAGGGACCTCTAAAAACCATCTAGTCCAACCCCCTCTGTAGTAAGCAGGAATATCCTCAACTAGATCAGGTTGTCCAGAGCCCTGTAGAGCCTCACCTTGAATATCTCCAGGGATGGGGCCTCATGCTACCTCCCTGGGCTACTCCTCTCAGTGTTCCACCATCCTCACAGTAAAGAACTTGTTCCTAACATCCAAGCTCTCTTTGCTGTTTGATTTGGTCTTCCTAGCAAAATGACAGGCTGAGTTTAAACAGCTCCAGGTAGCCTAAAAATATATTTACAGTTGTTGTTGGTTTTTTTTCCCCCTCTCACTTTCCTCTTTTTAAGAGTGTTTAAGGAAATAGAATGTTTGGTCCCTATGTTGCCTTCAATATTTACTTCAGTCTCTAGCATTTGGCAGGAGGGTTGGACTTGATCCCTCCCACCTCTGAAGTACTGTGATTCTGTGATTTCTGGATGTAGCCAATACCTAAGAATACTGCATGAGAGGCAGAGTAAATGAGACCAGAGTTTTCCCCTTGAAAATCTTCTCTAATTCTATACAGGTGAGAACTAAGGGACTAGGATTACAGATAGGAGGCCTTCTAACAGAGCAGGATCACAAGATACTAGGGGTTGGACGAGACACAAGGAGATCGAGTGCAACCCCCCTGCCAGAGCAGGACCATACAATCTAGCACAGATCACAGGAACACATCCAGACAGGCCTTCAAAGTCTCCAGAGAAGGAGACTCCACAACCTGTCTGGGAAGCCTGTTCCAGTGCTCTGGGACCTTTACAGTAAAGAAGTTCCCCCTTGGGTTGAGGTGGAACCTCCTGTGCTGCAGCTTACATCCATTGCTCCTTGTCCTATCCCAAGGAGCAAGTGAGCAGAGCCTGTCCCCTCCTCTCCTGATCAGCCCTCAGATGTTATCAAATCCCATCTAAGTCTTCTCTTCTCCAGACTAAGCAGCCCCAGGTCCCTCAGCCTCTCCTCATAAGCCATGCCCTCCAGTCCCCTAACCATCCTCATAGCCCTCTGCTGGACCCTCTCCAGCAGATCCCTGTCCCTCTTAAACTGGGAAGCCCAAAACTGAACATGTTACTCAAGATGAGGTCTCACCAGGGCAGAGAAGAGGGGAAGGAGAACCTCCCTTGATCTGCTGGACATGCTCCTCTTAATACACCCTAGGATCCCAATGGCCTTCTTGGCCACAAGGGCACATTGTTGTCCCATGGATAACTTGAGGATAACACAGGTCCCATCAGGATCAATAGAAATCTTAGAAGACTTAACTTGAGCTGTATTTTTAAGTGCCCATTACCACCACAATAAACCAATTCAGTATTCTAGGCAGGAAAAATGGTTATAGCAGAAGAACAGTCGCAGTATACTCATCTTACCTTGATTTAGTGCTAAAGCTGGAGCATAAATGACAATGCCAGTGTATAAAGTCTATAGAGGAGGAGAAAAAAAGACACAAGGTCAAAACAAATGTAATTCCTAGAAAGGTGATGGCTTTCTTAAATGCTTTCTCTTCTAGCACTTATACAATCTATATTTCTTCAATTCAATAATTCCAATCGTAAGAAGACAAATGCTTGAGAGCAACCAAAGCTGCAGCCTCACAGCCTGGTGTCCTTAAAACAGCTACCAAGGACTCTTAAGTCCCTCTTCAGCTTCTCCTGGCTTTGGTAATTAACTTATTTCATTGCTTTAAACCTGCAGTCACATGGCAGAAACAAGAGCAAAAAGAACTTGATGAGGAAGCTATTGAAGTTTACTTTCTCAGTCTTGGGATCAATATTTCTCTCAGTATGCAACTATAATGCACATGAGTAAGAACAAAAAATCCTTATGGATAGCATTACAAGGAATTACACTCCAGTAAGATGAAGCCACATATGACTATCAGCAGGCTTCTATTTCCAGCAAAGGCAATAAAGATGCTGACAAATGAAGGGGCTGCTCCATCACTTTTGTGGGCACAGTGGGATTTATACAGTGTCAGCCTCTAATTTATTAGTGTGTATTTTAAAGTTCTGATTGCTTTTCTCTCTCTGGCACTAGGACAAGTTCAGCTGTGGCATGGTTCAGGGGAATGCAGCTTGCAATATGCAGAAGACTCCTGTGAAGGTCAGTGGTCTTGATTCAAATCAGCCAGGTCCTGAGCCGACTTCCATGAGCTTTCCATGGTGCAGCTCCCTGACTGATAGGGGTGAGACTCGGACATGGAAACAAAGCAGAATCAGATGTTATCCACAAGTTGTGGACATCTCATCCCTGGAAGTGTTTAAGACCAAACTGGATGGGACTTTGAGCAACCTGGTCTCTTGCTGCCATGGGTTCTCTAGGTTTTCATATATAGCTGCCAGTTCTGCAGCACTCCACAGCTACCTACTGACAATTGCCAAGCCCAGCCAACTTTTGACTTGCTGTCCATATAGCAACTGTCAGCACGTCCTGCTGAATCACAGAGCCATAGAATAGTTTAGGTGGGAAGGGTCTTTCAAAGATCATCTGGTTTTGCCTGCCCCTGCTGTGGACAGGGACATCTTCTGCGAGTTGAGGTTGCTCAAAGCCCAAATCAACCTGGCCTGGAATGCTTCCAGAGGCAGGGCATGGTCCAGTGTCCCACCACCCCTCTTGCAAAATATTTCTTCCCTATACCAAAATCTACTCTCCTTCAGTTTGGAGCTACTACCCCTTGTTCAGTCACTACAAGCCTTGGTAAAAAGTCTCCCTCCACATTTGTTATAGGCCCTCTTTGTACATTGAAAGGCTGCAAAAAGTCCCTTCTCCAGGATGAACAAACTCAACTCTCTTATCCTTTTTTCATAGGAGAGGTATTCCATCCCTTTGATCACTTTTGTGGCCCTCCTCTGGACCCACTCCAACTGGTCCATGTCTTACTTTTACTGAGGACCCCAGAAGTGGCTGCAGTACTCCAGGTGAGGTCTCACAAGAGCAGAGTAGGAGAGGAGAATGAGAATCACCTCCCTCAACCTGCTGGCTGTGCTTCCTTTTATGCAGCCTAGGATGCGATTGGCTCTTTGGGCTGCAACCACAGACTGCTTAGCCATATCCAGGTTTTCATCCATCTGTATCCCCAAGTCCTCCTCTGCAGGGCTTCTCCCAATCAGTTCATCTCTCGGTCTGTACTGATATTGGAAACATTGGACTTGCCTTGTTGAACTTTGAGGTTCACATGGGTCAACTCGTCAAGCTTGTACAAGTATTCCTGGATGGCATCCTTCCCTCAAGTGAATCAGCTGCACCACCTGCTGTCATTCTCAACCTTTCTGAGGCTGAACTCATTCCCATTATCTATGCCATTCATAAAGGTAATAAATAGTGTTGATCCCAGTATAGGACCTTGACAGACACCACATACTACTGGTTTCCAATAGGACATTTAGCTGTTGACTGCAAGTCCAGACAACTCCTTATCCATCAGTCAAACCCATATCTTTCCAAGCCTGCTAGCTCAGCAATTCAGCATGAAGAAGTGGCTTTCTGAAGCGTAGCAAATATAAGAAGCTTGGAGCCATAGGAAGTAAAAACTTGTCACAAGTAAGATGACTTTTTTGGTGTCAATTAAAACAAGACTGATGGCACAAACTTCCCACTTCTAAACACGTTTAAAAGTGTCAAACAATGTCAAAAATAACACCATTAACATTTTATGGGGTTTCTTTTCCTCATTATTTCTCCCTGACATGATGCTGTAGTAAGGTGGGGATCAGTCTCCCTAGTATCAGGTGACAGAAGCAGAGGAAATGGCTTGAAATTGTGCCAGGGCAGGTTCAGATTGGATATTGGGAAAATGTTCTTTACTAATAGAGTGGTCAGGCACTGGAACAGGCTGCCCATGGAGGTGTTCAGTAATAGTGTGTGGACGTGGCACTTTGGGACATGGTTTAATGGCCATGCTGGTCTTAGGTTTACAGCTGGACTTGATGATCTTAGAAGTCATTTCCAACTGAAGCAATCCTGTGATTCACACATGCTAGCACTCTGCTTTTCCCATGGGCCTGTGTATCTATAAATGCCAGCTAACCAGCTCTGTTAGAGTAAGTAATTAGCACTTCATTGATCACCATCTTGTTGGTGCAAATGTAATTGCCTGGTAACTCCTGGTGTGCTTTAATGCAAAATCAGGAGGCAAAAAAAGGCACGTAACTGGAAAAGCTTTCTGATCATGTATTTATTTCTGTTTTGAATTCCCCTAACAGTCCACTTCAGAAGTATGGAAAGATGACATTTTTCTTTCTGGTGTATGCAGCACATGCTCACTCATAGGGAACACAAACCCTATGAGGAGAGGCTGAGGGAGCTGGGGTTGTTTAGCCTGGAGAGGAGGAGGCTCAGGGGTGATCTCATTGCTGTCTACAACTACCTGAAGGGAGGCTGTAGCCAGGTGGGGTTGGTCTCTTCTGCCAGGCAACCAGCAATAGAACAAGGGGACACAGTCTCAAGTTGTGCCAGGGCAGGTCTAGGCTGGATGTTAGGAGGAAGTTGTTGGCAGAGAGAGTGATTGGCATTGGAATGGGCTGCCCAGGAAGGTGGTGGAGTTGCTGTCCCTAGAGGTGTTGAAGCAAAGCCTGGATGAGGCCATGGTGTAGTCGATTGGCTAGGGCTGGGTGCTAGGTTGGCCTGGACGATCTTGGAGGTCTCTTCCAACCTGGTTGATTCTATGATACATTCTATGATGCACTGTACCTTTAAAACCTGCAGACTCATACTAACTCCCCCAATAGGTTGGATGCAGCAAATTGCACCAACAATAATTTCAGAGACTGCTTCAGTTTAACATCACCACCCAGTTTTCTTCCAGTGGTGGTGGTGGTGCAAGCCCCTTCTGCAGTAAATGACAGCTCCTGACAGCTTGTTTAGCCACATCTTGTAGACCCTTTAGAATGAGTCAGGCTCCCACAATCCATGGGACTGAGGATGAAAAGCACTGCTGTAGATAATTGGGGCATGTTTACATTTTAAACCCACTGTGGTTTTGTCCAGCAGTCAGGCAAAGGACTGCTCTTCACCCTGCAGCAAAGGGTCGCTCATCTCTCGGCACGGTGCTGATGCCAAGTGACTGCTCTGGGTGCTCAGTAATGAACACAAAGACTTGAGGCAGGTATCCCAGCGTCTGCTTCCCGCCTCACTGCTTTGGGGCAGCAAGAGCTCAGTTTCTCCCACTCCCAACCACTCAGAGACACTAATCTGAGGAATCCTGGTGGGTTTGAGGTTTACTTGCCGTTTGTATAATGAAGAGGATAGTTCCACAGAGGCGCAGGTATTTGTTAAATCGAAGCTCTAAATACTGCAAAAGAGAAGAAAATGCAAATGTTGATGAAGCTTGGCACTACTGATAGGACAGGGGTGAAGTGATAAACAACACAGGGTTGCCATAGCATTGTTTTACATCTCCAGAAACAGCCAAAACTCCTAGAGTCACCTCAGCTGACATCTCTTTCAACTTGATTTGGTGTTTCTTTACAGACCTCACAACTGAGTAATGACACATGTGCAAGTGAAGAGGACATGAACTAGTCGGTATGACAGCCTGCAGAACGGAAGCTGGTGCTACTTAGCTGCCTCAAGGGACAAGGAGCTGTGTGCTATGACCTGGCAAAGGCCAGCACTCATCAAGGAATCACTGAATACCCTGAGTTCAAAGGAACCCGCAAGGATCTTCAGGTCCAACTCTAGACTCCACATGGGGCAACCGAAAAGTTCACAATGATGCACCAGCAAATGATGGAACCAACTTGTGTTGTGAGATCAGAGAGGAAGAGAAACTGTTGTGGCTATTCCTCTGAGCTCTAACTGGAAACTTTGGCATTATGTGTCTCCACCTGAACTGCTGCAAGTGATGGCAGAAGGTCTCCAGTGGTAGCAGTCACCTCACCTTGTGCATTGTCTGAAGCAGCTCACTGTACTCTATAGGTAAGTGGAAACGTAGCCTTTTGCAAAAGAGGAACCCTCACTTTTCTACCTAGCCTGAAACAGCACAACCTCTGCATGGGTTTGTTATGCACTATCTTCTTATCCACTATTCTGCCTGCCAGTCTGACACAAACACTGAAGTCTATCAAAATGCTTCTTTATCAATTGAGCATTTAAACCATCATCTGTGCTCATGTCCACACAAGGAAAGGAATGATGAACCCACAGATACCAAGAAGCTGTCGGTCTCTGAACTCTGTCCACAAATAGAAGACTTATCTTTTATAGATGCACTATTCCAATTTCACCTCAAGATTATCAGTGAGTTTCTAGTCATGATAATAAGATTTAAGAGTCTGATCATCATAATGAACAGTCCAAAGATTAGTAGTCTAAAAGATACTGGAAGCCAACAGCAATTTCTACTGGTGAGTTCTTATCTAAATCTCCCAAGAGAAACCTTGTTTTCAGCATCCAGTGCTGCTACACCCCTGCTCAATGTAATAAAGTGATAAAGGCCAAAGGAGATGATCCTTTCCCAATGTGCTCTGTAAGAAGAGCAATCTGACTCCAAACCTGCCAGAAGAGGACTTTTGTGGCTGCATCTAAGCTTAGAAACCTTTCTGAAGGAAGCGTGAGGTGAGAACTCTGGTTCCTATGATAGGTGTTCTTGATGTATTCATTTTACATCATTAACGACATGCTACCGTCTAAGCTGTACAAGGAGAATTAATCCACCTGCTGACCTGAGTTCCTAAGTGAGGAAACAAATCTGACACGATACACAGCTCCTGAGCCAAGATAGTTGAGGATCTCCTCTCTGTGGAGGCAGTGCAGGCACACTTGAGGACAGGGCAGGCTGCAGGCTACTCTTGGAAGCGTGGACAAATGGGTCAGTAAAGAATGCAAGGGGATTGGGGGAAGAAACTTAGGGGAGACATGTATAAACGAGGCATGAGAAGCCCTCTAGCTCCTTGAAGGCTTTTTCCCTTCCACCTTACCTCGTAGGTGCTGGTAATGCCCAGCTTGTAGAAGACAGGCAGGAAGATCTCAGCGCTGCACAGCACCACGAGGGCATAGGTGAAGGCGAACATGCAGAAGATGGCACCGTAGCGATAAATCTCCGCAGGGGTCCCCAGCACGGTGACAGCTGACATGAAGCTGGCGGTGAGAGACAGCGCGACCGGGACAGCGCTCATGCTGCGACCCCCCGTGAGGAAGTCCTTCGATGTCTTCTGCCCTCCTCCCACGAAGGCGTAGTAGACCCCAATGACTGCCGAGATCAGCAGCATGGCCGCAAAGACCACATAGTCCCAGACGGTGAAGCCCCCCATGCTCTCGGGCAGACTCTTCGTTGGAGCCAAAGACCAGAGCCACAACCAGAGGGGCAGCGGCTGCCCCCGCAGGGCTGGGACGGGGCGGCCGGCGCAGGGCAGCGATGGGACGGGACTCCGCAGGGGAGCCGCCGCACCGTGCGCCCCGCCGGGCGGTCGCCGAACCCTGCGAGGCGCAGCGGTGCACGCCGCCGAAGTTAGTGAGGTGCGGTGTCCTCCGCCGGGGCAGGTGCGGTGCGGAGCGGTCCCTACCGCCGGGATGGGTGCGGTGAGATACGCCCCGCGCAGGTTTCCGCCCGTGTGTTTCGGTGAGCAGGATGAAGCAGTGCGAGTGCCGGAGCCGGGTCAGCGGGCAGGCCTTATACGGCGCCGGTGCCCGCTCCTCCCCGTGGCCGTGAGCGCCCACGTCGAGCGGGAAGGGGCGGCGATCCTCGCGGCTCGGGGCGGCCCCGGCCGGGCCATCGCGGGTTATTGCCGCCCGCCCCGTGCCTCCGGGACCTGCGGCGCCGGTGCTGCCGGCGTGACCCCGATGCAGAGCCCCGCCTGAAGGTCTACAGCCCAAACTAGAGTCGCAGTCCGGCGGTTTGGAGGGAAGGTAACTCATCCCACTGCTACCTAGGGTGGTGTTTCCTACCCTTCTTCATCAGTGTTTGCCATCATCTCCCCAAACGGAAAAGGTGAAAACGCAGCTTAATATCCACATCTCTGTGGGTTGGGCAACCTGGAAGACAACCCAGGGCATCAGTAATTGCCAAGTGAGCTGCTGAACACTGTGGATACATGGCAGAGAAGTTCCACTACCTGTGCTGTGCTCAAGGAAGCTTTGGTCACCTTTTTCAACTAATCACAGGTTCACAAGTTAGAGTTCACAGAAATATCACAGAGGAATCTTCATCTATCTCACCCACGGGGGAAAGCATCAGAAGCACCTATGGGCTCCCAAGGCTGTGGATGTCAGGGGGTGGAGAAATGACTGCTGCTCTTGCTAGAAGCACGTACAGAACCGTGCAGCAAATACCACCTTGGGCCACTTTGCCATAGGTCAGCAACCCCAGAAAGGAGATTAAGATGTAAAGATGCCAAGGGTGACCATAAGGTGGGCCTGACAGCAGTACATAGCACACCGTGAAGCAAGACTCAGTAGCTCTGCACAGCTTGAACTGTGCACTGGGAAAGTGCTATGCCAGAGGAGATTTCCCAGCATAAGTCAGCAGGTAGATAAGGACATTTCCTGCTCAGCCTCTCCCTCCCCTTATCCACAGCTGGATTTGCTGGAAGTAGTCTTTGCTGCAAGTTCAGCACAAGGTGCTCTGACCTGCCTGCAGCTGACCAACTTGAGACATTTTTCAGCAGCCTTTTGTATCTTAGACAAATGATTGACTAGATATTGACAGAGAAAACAGCTCATGGAGCACTTCTACTTCCAAAGGAGCTCTGGATCTGGCAATCTCTTTAAAGACACTTATAGCTGCATGTTGGAATGAGGGAGCACAGGTCCAATCTGGCAGACTTCTGAAGTTGAGCTGTGAAATCATACCTGTGTTGGTCTGGCATCTAGATGCCCATATGGGAGTGTAAGTGTCCCTGAAAATGCAAAGGCTGGCTACCGTGGTGCAAGCAGCATGTCCTGACCTAGCAGGTTAGCCTGTCAGTCTCTTTGGCCCAATTGCTCTTTAATTACTTCTGTAATGAGTAACAGCTTCCAGATGTCCTGATGTGGAAGCACAAGAAAGAAACGTATCCTGTACCCCTATCAATTAGGCTATTGAAGTATTATCTAAGCTGGTTGCCCCAATTTATTACTTGCCTTTTAACCACATGAAAGAAAGAAACTCTCAGCAAAGCTTCAAGCAAAACCAGCAGCTTCCCACATAATACGACTAACTGATGTTGTCCAGCAAAGATGTGCTGTCATAAAACACGATCCACTTTGTTACAGGATGGACATAAGCAGCCTCCTGCCCAGACCCACAGCTAGTACTGCTCAGAGCTCTGCTTCCTTGCACTCTTTGGGGCTTTCTGTTGCTCAAACCATTCAAACAATAACGTGCATTTAACTTCTTAACTGTGAAGGATTAATGCAGGTTCGATTCTGCTGCTTTGTCACTTCTGACCTAATGTAAACAGAACAGGTGATGACATGTATTGCAAGACAAATTGTGTTTCTTAGCTGAAACACCAGCAGCCATAAGGAAATGGATGTTACTGGTTTCAGGTGGCAGCTGACATCTGATTCTTCTTACAGGAGCGCTAAGCAAATTGCCTTCCAAATGTCATCATGACCAACGTGGCAAGAAAAGCTGAATCCTCCCATTCAGATGTTTCTCTCTTAGAAGCCAGCAGTGAATCTGTATGATGCTTCTGCCCTACATCACAGTAAGTGGACCTTGTAATTCAAGGCTAAACGTTTTTTGTTCTGGATTTTTATACACAAAACCAATTTAGCTCCATGGAACAGAGTGGGCTTATGTTGTGTAACAGAGACAGAACAGTGGGGGGTTGTTTTCCTCATTGCTACAATAGATATTTAAATGTCTTCCAAACTTAGGGAGCATAGAATCATAGAATCAGCCAGGTTGGAAGAGACCTCCAAGATCATCCAGGCCAACCTAGCACCCAGCCCTGTCCAGTCAACCAGACCATGGCACTAAGTGCCTCATCCAGGCTTTTCTTGAAGACCTCCAGGGATGGTGCCTCCACCACCTCCCTGGGCAGCCCATTCCAATGGGAAATCACTCTCTCTGTGAAGAACTTCCTAGCATGTTTCAGTGTTTTCTTGTAGCACCCTCTCTCATCTCCATTGGGTTTTATTTAGTGCCTCATCCCACTGACTCTGTGACTCTGTCTTTGTGCAATTCACTGGTATCAGCAGGATTATGGTGTTTAATAGCAGGAAGTGTGAGACTTGCATCTCTCCACCACCTCTTTGAGCTAAATTCTGGAAATACACTTTGAAGGGTTCTCCTGCTTGTTGGCAAATGTGGGTATAGGCAAAAGCAAGTGGAAGTGAGGTAGGAAAGCACTGGAGGCCCAGTGAACACTGTTCAGCAGTACTGCAGGACCCTGAGCAGCCTATGAGCTCTCAGACTTCTAATGGTTCCTCGCCTGAGTGTGCAGTTTTAGGCTGTGTGGGGCTCAGATGTACCTACACCAGCTGAGCTGAGACTGCACCTGAAGAGCAGCTGGTGTTCAATGGTGCAGGGCCAGGGCTGAGCTCATAGATTCATAGAATGGTTTGGGTTGGAAGGGACCTTGAAGATCATCCAGTTCTAACCCACTCTGCCATGGGCAGGGACACCTTCCACTCAAACAGATTACTTAAGGCCTGATCTAACCTGAGCTTGAATATCTCCAGGGAGGGGTATCCATGACCTCCCTGGGCAAGCTGTTCCAGTGTTTCACCACCTTCACTGTAAGGATTTGTGTCTAACATCCAATCTAAATCTCCCTTCCTCAAGCTTCAGTCCATTCCCTCTCATCCTATCATTACAAGCCCTTGTAAAAAGTCCCTCCTCAGCTTTCTTGTGTAAGAAAGGCTGCTATAAGGTCTCTCTGGAACCTTCTTTTCTCTAGGCTGAACAGCCCAATCTCTCTCAGCCTGTCCCCATAGGGGGGAGGTGCTCCAACCCTCTGGTCTTTCTCTTCTGCTTACTGGCAACCTTGCCAGAGAATAGCTGACCATTGGTAAAAATGATCAAGGAGGTCATTTCAAAACAAAGTCTGCCCAAACTAATTCCTTACCTTTTTTATACTCAGTTTGGCCTTTTCTGGAAACAGTTTTATGATTTGTCATTCTGAAAAATTCTGTTTATTTTTGTTTGGGTGATTTGCTTAGGAAATAGGAAATTAGAGGCTTAGGGTCATGCTCTGCGTATGGAAAGTGTTTTCTAACACCATGACCAAGTTTACAGAGGGTTAGAGGTCTGAGGGATATTAAGGCACTGCCAGTTTCATGAAAGTAGATTGGCAAAAAAGAGGTTTTACTGTAAATGTTCTTGTTGAAGAGTGCAGCAGGAGCTGAACCTCTGTTAGATAACAGTGAAACCATATAAAAGACCTTGGAAATGCCTTGCTGCAGGCACAGCTTTTCATCATATTAAAATACACAATATTATGAGGGTCAAGGTTCCATTTATTCCTCTATTCATAGAGCTACCTGTTAAATTTCCCTCTGCTCATCATTATTATTATTGGGAATAATATATCAACATTAATCATTGAATTCTAATTAATTCCTTTTTTCTCACAAGGCAATGCTTTCAGGTCAAAATGCACTTCTTTTGCTTCTGAAAGATTCTGATTCCAGTAAAGTTAATAAAACCACAACTGCATCCTACACAGCATCACTCATCACCTTGTAAAGTCCAAATGGAAGTTCATTGCTGCTGGTGTTTTATGTTTCTGAAGATCAGTCAGTATTTGGCTCCTCCTTAATCCCTTCTGCTTGTCCACATACTGCTGCTTTGAGTTGCTGGGTTTAGTATAGCTGGCTTACCTGACTGCCATCATCATAGAATCACAGAGTGGTTTAGGTTGGAAGGGACCTCAAAGATCATCCAGATCCAGCCCCCCACCATAGGCAGGGACACCTCCCACTAGAACAGGTTACTCAAGGCCTTAGCCATCCTGGCTTTGAACACCTCCAGGGAGGGAGCATCCACAACCTCCCTGGGCAACCTGTGCCAGTGTCTCATCACTCTCACTGGAAAGAACCCTCTCCTAATACCTAGTTGGAATCTCCCCTCTGCCAGTTTAAACCCATTACTCCTCATCTTGTCACTACAAGACCTTGTCAATAGTCCCTCCCTAGCCTTTCTGTAGGCTCCTTCAGATACTGGAAGGCTACTACAAGGTCTCCTCAAAGCCTTCTCTTCTCCAGGCTGAAGAGCCCCAGCTCTCATGGTCCTCATAGCAGACGTGCTCCATCCCTCTGAGCATCTTTGTGGCCCTCTTCTGGACTCACTCCAACAGTTTGACATCCTTCTTGTGTTGGGAGCTCCAGAACTGTACACAGTAGTCCATCATCCCTGACCTTGCTGCTTCTGCTTTAGTGCAACCTTAATCTTCCACAGTGTTACGTAGTGAAGTTCTTGCCTGTCTCTTCAATTATTTTGTCAGCTCTCCTTCTGTTAATACTATTTGAATGCATCAGAGTGAGCATGGAAGGGTATTCAGAAGAGCAGTATAATCCTCAATAGTTCTTGTGAAATCTGGATGAGTTCTTTAGAAGTATTCAAGTGGCACCTGTATTTTCAGCACTGGCATCAACAGAGGGAAAAGAGCCAGAGAGATATCTTAAAGTCCTAGGAATAGATCATGTTTATATTGACAGGTTGAATGGAAACCTCCTTGGTTGTTTGTTTTCTCTATTTTTGCATTCCACAGAAAGGTGAACTAATGCAGTTTGCAAAGAAAATGATGTAAATGTGAGTGCTTAATGTTCCCAAGAACAAAACTGCAGATTGTGCAACCCTCTAATAGCAGCACACCTTTGAAAAATCAATAGTCAGCACCTAGGGACTGAAGGAGGTGCTTAAGTTAGCCTTGACTACTGGCTACTTAAATCTGATTTGGAGCCTGTCATGTGTTTGATGGAGTATTTTGCTCTTTCATTAAAAGAACAAGTCTCAGAATTTACAGACTCACAGGCTGCATTGGGTTGGGAAGGGCTCTCAAAGGTCATCTTGTCCAAAACCCTTGCAGAGAGCAGGGATAGATCTGACTAGATCAGGCTGCCTGGGGCCCCATCCAGTCTCATCTTGTATGCCTCCAGGAATGGGGCCTCAACAACATCCCTGAGGTTACTTTATGGATTGTTGTGCTAGTTTGAGCCTAGCTGGGATATTTTGGTGAGAATCAGATTATAGGCTGTGAAAAGGAAACAATGGTGATGTGTACTTCACTCATAGGTTTGCTGAGATGTATAAGAACAGGAACATAAATATAGATAAGGGAGTCTCTCTTGGGCTTTTTGGGCTGCACTTCTCTTTCTAACCTGCCTGACTAATCCTTCTGCTTCTTAACCTCCCTGGCTGACCCTCCAAACTACTTTGAACATAAGGCAAAAGTCTGGGGTAAGGTAGAGGGGTGGGGAGAAGGTGGAAGGGTGGTTGAGAGCCCCTCCTGGGGACTGAGGTTTCTAGGAGGGCTGTTGTGTTTCTGTACTACCTTTTTAACTTGTCTATTTCTATATCTGTTGTAAATATCTGTTTGTGCCTTGTGCTAAGCTGTAAATAGAAAGCTTCATTCAATTCCCAGCTCACCTGAGCCTAGTCTGGGGGATTTTCTTAAGTGCAGAGGTAACACCCAAACCATCACAACCATCCACACAGTGAGATGTGGCACACAGAATTACTTGCTCAAAAGAAAACAGTGAAGTCTGGGGCTAAAATCGTGGTGCAGACTTTACTTCTTTAACTCAAAAGGATAAATAAGTTACATGCTTGAACTTTATTCTCACAGCTTGGGGATCTTTTGTTTATTTAAGGTGTTCAATTTTGCATCAAGAGACTTACAATTCAACCAGTTTGCTTAATTGCAGTTAATGTATGAGAAAGGGCTGTCAAACGTTCACCAGAGGGATCAATGAGACATATTTGGGTTTCTGTGTACCTATTTCCTCAATTTCCTTGTTTTGTTTCAGTTGCTTTCCCTTTTCCCACCACCTGCTAGCCAAACTCTCTCTGTTCACATGTTCTGGTGGGTGTTATTTTGAGCTGTTTGATTTAGGTGTACAGCATAGGTGCTTCTGGTGCACAGCTTGGCTCCTGTTGTTTCCTTTCTAACTGAGGGAAAGAGGCAGGCAAAGAAACTTTGCTGCTTTGATATGCTCCCTGGAGGAGCCTGTGTCTTTCCATTTTAGAATCATAGAATCAACCAGGTTGGAAGAGACCTCCAAGATGATCCAGTCCAACCTAGCACCCAGCCCTAGCCAGTCAACTAGACCATGGCAGCCTCTGGAAATGAGCCTACTGAGCCACATCCAGTTGGCAGCCAGTCACTAGTGGTGTTCCCTAGGGATCAGTGATGGGCCCAATCCTGTTCAATATCTTTATTGACGACCTGGATGAGGCGATTGAGTCCAGCATCAGTAAGTTTGCAGATGACACCAAGCTAGGAGCAGGTGTTGATCTGTTGGAAGGTAGTAGAGCCCTGCAGAGGGACCTGGACAGGCTGGATGGGTGGGCAGAGGCCAATGGGATGAGATTTAATAAGGTCAAGTGCAGGATTCTGCACTTTGGCTACAACATCCCCAAGCAGCACTACAGGCTGGGGACAGAGTGGCTGAGAGCAGCCAGGAGGAAAGGGACCTGAGAGTACTGATAGAGAGTAGCTGAAGATGAGCCAGCAGTGTGCCCAGGTGGCAAGAGAGCCAATGGCATCCTGGCCTGCATCAGGAACAGTGTGGCCAGCAGGACAAGGGAGGTTATTCTGCCCCTGTACTCAGCACTGGTCAGGCCACATCTTGAGTGCTGTGTCCAGTTCTGGGCTCCTCAATTCAAGAGAGATGTTGAGGTGCTGGAAGGTGTCCAGAGAAGGGCAACAAAGCTGGTGAGGGGCCTGGAACACAAACCCTATGAGGAGAGGCTGAGGGAGCTGGGGGTGTGCAGCCTGCAGAAGAGGAGGCTCAGGGGTGATCTTACTGTCTACAACTACCTGAAGGGAGGCTGTAGCCAGGTGGGGTTGGTCTCTTCTGCCAGGCAAGCAGCAACAGAACAAGGGGACACAGTCTCAAGTTGTGACAGGGAAGGTCTAAGCTGGATGTTAGGAGGAAGTTGTTGGCAGAGAGAGTGATTGGCATTGGAATGAGCTGCTCAGGTTGGTGGTGGAGGCACTGTCCCTGGAGGTGTTCAAGCAAAGCCTGGATGAGGCACTTAGTGCCATGGTCTGGTTGACTGGCTAGGGCTGGGTGCTAGGTTGGACTGGATGATCTTGGAGGTCTCTTCCAACCTGGCTGATTCTATGATTCTATGAAAATTATAAAGAGTCACAGAAAGAGTGTGAACTTCAACAGTAGAGAAGGCAACTTGGTCTTTCTTTTTCATATTAATCACAAGGATTTTTGCTTTAAAAAAAAAAAAAAAGACCTAGAAGAATAATGTCTTTTTTTTATAGGTTGGACTGGATGATCTTGGAGGTCTGATTGCAAACCTAAGGGCTGTGAAATTTCTCCCCAGGACTCAGTTAGCATTGAGATGGAGTTGTATTATTTCCAGGATTTCTCTGTCCATCAGGCATGTGGGAAAAAAAATGTGGCCAGATAGTTCCAGCAGTTTGCAGAGCAGGATTGCAATATCTTCTACACTTTGTTTTGAGTCAACAAAAGTGCTCTCAACAACATCCTACATAATCCTGTGGGTTTTCTTCAGTAAGGCAAGGCAAAATGCCAGCTGCCAGCTGAGGAGGAAACTGGCAGTGAAAATATGTCATTGTGTTTCAAAGGGCTTCTCTTGCTTTCCAGAGAAATGAAAATAAATAGGAACAGGCTGCTTCAGCTGAAAGACTACACCAAAGAGCTTAGGCACTTGTATAACCTGCCTTCCAACTCAGCCCAGCTCCTCCCCACCTCAGTGAGGGTTTGGGAGATATTTGCATCAGGAATGGTGTGGTCAGCAGGAGCAGGGAGGTCACTCTGCCCCTGTACTCTGCACTGGTTAGACCTCACCTTGAGTACTGTGTTCAGTTCTGGGCTCCCCAGTTTAGGAGGGACATTGAGATGCTTGAGCGTGTCCAGAGAAGGGCGACGAGGCTGGGGAGAGGCCTTGAGCACAGCCCTACGAGGAGAGGCTGAGGGAGCTGGGATTGGTTAGCCTGGAGAAGAGGAGGCTCAGGGGAGACCTTATTGCTGTCTACAACTACCTGAGGGGTGGTTGTGGCCAGGAGGAGGTTGCTCTCTTCTCTCAGGTGGCCAGCACCAGAACGAGAGGACACAGCCTCAAGCTGCACCAGGGGAAATTTAGGCTGGAGGTGAGGAGAAAGTTCTTCACTGGGAGAGTCATTGGACACTGGAATGGGCTGCCCGGGGAGGTGGTGGAGTCGCCCTCCCTGGAGCTGTTCAAGGCAGGATTGGACGTGGCACTTGGTGCCATGGTCTAGCCTTGAGCTCGGTGGTAAAGGGTTGGACTTGATGATCTGTGAGGTCTCTTCCAACCTTGGTGATACTGTGATCTCCTGTGATGCAGTGGCGTTCCAGCCTTGTGCCCCTGAAGTTGTTCTCTGGAGTCACTCAAGACAGGCAGACTCCTTCCACTCTCTAGCTACTGTCTGCAGTATTTGTTGAGAAATGCATCCAAGCCTGGAAGTCATCCAGCTCGATTCACAGGTGCTTCTGTTGCTTTATTTTACCTCTTGCATTTCATTTTGAAAAGCAAGTTCTTTTTACAGTGAAGCTCCTTATGTGAACTCATTTCCTGGCACATCTCCACCATGCCTGTATGAATCCAGTAGACAAATGAAAATCTGATTTTACACCAGTCTGAAATATCCTGAGGTTAGAAATAGGCTGTCCTGTCTTGCTCATTGGCTGCATATCCTTTAGGTTAGAAGCTCAGTATCACACAGGCTTCAGAAATATGTCTTTGTTGCCTTTGTTGTTGTTATACCTAAAAATAGGATGGAAATAGGGCAACTCTGCAGTAGTTTGAATACCATGTGTTTCTGTAGCTATTGAGCTAGATGGGAGGCATTCACAGGGTCAATAAGCAGGGACATAGAATTGTAGAATCAACCAGTTTGGAAGAGACCTCCAAGATCATCCAGTCCAACCTAGCACCCAGCCCTAGCCAGTCAACTAGACCATGGCACTAAGTGCCTCATCCAGGCTTTGCTTCAACACCTCCAGGGATGGTGACTCCACCACCTCCCTGGGCAGCCCATTCCAGTGCCAATCACTCTCTCTGCCAACAACTTCCTCCTAACATCCAGCCTAGACCTGCCCTGGCACAACTTGAGACTGTGTCCCCTTGTTCTGTTGCTGGTTGCCTGGGAGAAGAGACCAACCCCACCTGGCTATAACCTCCCTTCAGGTAGTTGTAGACATCTTCAATTAGATCAGGTTGTTCAGGACCTCTTCAAGTCTGACCTTGAATGCCTCCAGGAATGGGATCTCATCCACATCCCTAGGCAATCTGTCCCAGTATTTCAACTCTCTTATCATAAAGAACTTCCTCCTGATGTCCAACATAAATCTACCCTGCTCCAGTGTCCAACCATTGTGCCTTGTCCTGTCACTGCAAGCCCTTCTAAACAGTCCCTTCCCCAGCCTGTCTGTAGTGTCAGATATTGAAATGCCTCTACAAGATCTCCCTGGAACCTTCTCTTCTCCAAGCTGAACAGTCCCATGTCTCTTAGCTTATATTCATGGGAAAGGTGCTCCAGTCCCGTGATCATCTTCATGTCCCTCCTCTGGACCTGCTCCAGCAGATCCATGTCCTTCTTGTGTTGGAGGCCCCAGAGCTGTCACAGCAATTGCCAGTGAGGTCTCCCCAGTGCAGAGTGGCAGAATCACATCTCTCAGTCTGCTGACCACGCTGCTTTCCATGTAGCCCAGGCTGCCATTGGCCTTCTGAGCTGCACGTTCCCATGGCTGGCTTGTGTCCAGCTTTTAACCCACTAGTACACCCAAGTCCTCTTTTGCAGGGCTGCTCTCAGTCTCATCATTCCCCAGCCTGTCTTGGTATGGAGGATTGCCCTTACCCAGATGCAGGACCTTTCACTTTGCCTTACTGAACCTCATGAGGTCCTCCTTAGTCCACTTCTCTAGCCTGTCTACAATTTTATTCTACTGCAGAAGTTTTGTACAAGAATGTGCCTAGATCTACAGTGACTATAAAAGGAGACTAAAGTGACTGGCCAGAGGCAGACATGTGCATTGTAAACATTGCAGGCTGTGTGAGAGGAATTCTGCCCTGTGAGGTATTTTACCCAAATTACTAGCATTAGTCTAAACTGACAGTGCTTGTCTAAGAACCAAACCAACCAAAAGAAACCCAACTGGAAGGTGTCACACATTTGCAGAGGCCACACAAAAACCAACACACAAAAACCAACCAAAAGAAACCCAACTGGAAGGTGTCACACTCCCTGAGGGTAGGACACATTTGCAGAGGCCAAGCCTGCTTTGCTGATACATAGAGTGGCTCTGGCTCTTGTCAAGTCCAGCAGACAGGTTTTGGACAGCAGGACTGAAAACTGCAGGAATGGAGAAGACTTGGGAATCTTAGACCTTCCCCAGAAGTGCTGATGGATTGCTGTTATGGACTGGGAGATGTAGCCCACAGCAAGTGTTTGAAGAAGTCAGATCTGCATAGAGGACTGCTTCGATAGATGTGTATGTGCTGTTTTGCAATGCTTTCCTCTATGTGCCTGTACAGGTACTACTTACCAGTAAGCTCCTTAGAAGGCCACCTGCTTGACATGAACATGGATTTCTGAAAGAGAAAAAAATCTGCTGGGTCCATCAGATAATCACAGGGTGTCACAGGTGGGGCCTGCCCACAGAGCAGGAGGGAGAATCACATCTCTTCCCGGGCAAGTAAAGCAAGAAGACCTGAGGCATTGCAGTCAAAGAGGAGTACATAGAGAAATGAAGCTGTTAGCATATCTGTCACGCATACAGAAGGGATCTTCTGGGGCATACTGGTGTTGAGACCTGAGGTGGAACATCACTCAGCTGTATCTCCAAGCACTACATTCAGTGCTGGCTGAAATGCAGTTCATCAGTAGTTCCTGCCGGCAGAAGCTCTCATGACCTTCAGCAGCTGCAGGTCAAGCCTGCAAGGTACCAGCTTGCAAACATGAAGATGCATTTGTAACTTTTTAAAGCTTACTCTAACACCTTCCATTTTTGCTGGTGACTTTTTCTGCAACAGGCAGAGCAGACCTGACCTGAGATGCTCTCTCTGTTGCTTTCCAAGAGTGTTTGATTTTGCCCATTCCCTTGAATGATTTTGGAGCACATTCCACAACTCCGAGCTCATACTACGTAGGAGTCATATTAGGTGAACTTACTAACCACATCTGGAGATCACAGTATCACCAAGGTTGGAAGAGACCTCACAGATCATCAAGTCCAACCCTTTACCACAGAGCTCAAGGCCAGACCATGGCACCAAGTGCCACGTCCAACCTTGCCTTGAACAGCTCCAGGGACGGCGACTCCACCACCTCCCCGGGCAGCCCATTCCAGTATCCAATGACTCTCTCAGTGAAGAACTTTCTCCTCACCTCCAGCCTAAAGTATTTGTGCTCTTCAACAGTGGCACATTGGTGTCTAAGCCTTTCTTTGTATCTAGACCTGTCCATGTGATTTTAGCTGCACTTTCTTCTGGATATATTTGGGCTTGGAAACACTTAAGACAGCCTTTTTGAACTCGAGTGCCTAAAGTAGGCACTCTCTTCCCACTTAAAGCAAACATCAGAAGTCCTTTCTATGCCAGCAGCAGAACAGCAAGCTTTAAAGCAAACAGCTACCTCCGTAGTCCTCTGAATTCATAAGTGCTGCAGCAAGCTTGCTCCCCTGCCTGTCCAGATGTCTGTCCTGGTAATGGCTTCTTGCTTGCCTGTGGGCAGCTTTTCTGCATGCATCTGTCAGCGTTTATCCCGCTGGATCTGTTCAAAGTTGTAGTTCTCTACATGTTCCTAACAGTGAACTTCAACTGTGCTCAAATCCAACCTCGTGTTTTGCTGCCTGGATAAGCTGCAAGCCTAGTTTATGAGAATGGCTTTGAGCTGCCTGTAGCAGGCAGGACAGATATGCTAGGGAGGGACAAACTCCCAAGCCTTGGAAGCTGCAACACAAAATGGTTTTCTGTTTTCAGGATTCAGTTTACTTTGGGATGAATTTGGGGTGGGATTGAGATCTGGGCAAAAGTCTGCACTAGAAGTGGGGCTGTAGGAACTGGGTGATAGCCATTTCAGACCAAGCCACCAACACTGCACTGAAGGATGTGCTCTCTCATGTAATATTTTCTCCCTGGCACTCTCCTGAGACACTGCCAAGGCCTCCCTCTGATACTGGGGTGCCCCAGTTGTTGATGCTCCACTAGAATGAAGAGGGACCTGGGAGTCCTGATGGACAAGAAGTTAACTAGGAGCCAGCAATGGTCCCTTCTTGCTAAGGCCAATGGTATCTTGGAATGTGTCAAGAAGAACGTGGCCAGCAACTCAAAGATTGCCTTCTCCCTCTGTTCTGCCCTAGTGAAGCTGCATCTGTAGTACCGTGTCCAGTTCTGGGCTCTCCAGTTCAGAAGACACAAGAAACTATCACAAAGAGTCCAGCTGAAAGCAGAGAAGATGATTAGGGGACTGGAGCATCTCTCCAGTGAAGAGAGGCTGAAAGAGTTGGAGTTCTTAGCCTGGAAAAGAGAAGCCTGAGATCTCGTAGCTATCTAAAGAGTGGAGTCCAAGAGCATGGGGATGGGTTCTTTTCACTGATGCTCAGTGGAGGGCAAGAGCATGGGGATGGGTTCTTTTCACTGATGCTCAGTGAAGGGCAAGAGCATGGGGATGGGTTCTTTTCACTGATGCCCAGTGCCAGGACGAGGGGTGACCGCCACACACTGGAACACGAGAGGTTCTATCTGAATAGCAGGGGGAAAGGCTGCCCGGTGAAGTTTTGGAGTCTGCTCTGGACGCATTCAAAAGCCGTCTCGGTAGATGCTGTGTAACCTGCTTTAGCAAAGGGCTGGATGTTCTCCGGGGGTCCCTCCAAACCCTCAGCGTTCGGCGCTTCCGTGACTGCTCTGCCCGGTCTCCGAGGAACCGCCGCTCACCGCCAAGGTAAAATGCGGGACGCTGCAAACCTCACTCCTGTCCGGACCGTGACTGCAGCGCCCACGGAGCGCCACTCGCAGCCGCAGCAGTACCACCGGCAGCCGCCGCAGTGCCGCCCGCCCCTTCCGCCGGCGCGCCCGCCCCTGCCACCGCCTCCTCCTCCCGGCAGCCTCCCGGCGGTGGCATGGCGGCGCCGGGCGCCTAGTGCCGCACGTGTGGCTGTCGGTGCGGGGCTGCGATCCCCGCCAGCACTGCTGCCGCCATGAAGAGCAAGCCCCCAGCCCACCAGTCGGGGAATACGCACCGGGTGAGCGCTCGTCCGGCACCGCCGGAGCTCCACGGCTGGTGGCCGGGGGGAAGAGGGGCTCTAGGTTTGGTTTAGCGGCCGTGGCTGGCTCCCGAGGCAGAGCCGGGGGGAAGAGGGGCTCTAGGTTTGGTTTAGCGGCCGTGGCTGGCTCCCGAGGCTGTGCTGGGGCGAAAGAGGGGCTCTAGGTTTGGTTTAGCGGCCGTGGCTGGCTCCCGAGGCAGAGCCGGGGGGAAGAGGGGCTCTAGGTTAGGTTTAGCGGCCGTGGCTGGCTCCCGAGGCAGAGCCGGGGGGAAGAGGGGCTCTAGGTTTGGTTTAGCGGCCGTGGCTGGCTCCCGAGGCTGTGCCGGGGGGGGAAGAGGGGCTCTAGGTTTGGTTTAGCGGCCGTGGCTGGCTCCCGAGGCTGTGCCGGGGGGGGAAGAGGGGCTCTGGGTTTGGTTTAGCGGCCGTGGCTGGCTCCCGAGGCTGTGCCGGGGGGGGAGATGTGAGGTCGGGTGGTGTGGCAGGGCTGGGGGTTTCCGTAGCGCTGCGAGGGGGTCTTGGCAGAGCCACCCGAGCTGAAGTGCGGCTGGCTCCTTCTCCGAGCGCTCGGTGCCACGTCCGAGAGCTGGCTCGCCCGCTGCACGGAACCAGGCACACCACAGCCTCAGGAAGCTGATCATATCTGATGAGGATATTGATCTGGGCTCTATTTTGGGCAAGGCATGAGACTGGCAGTCGCTGAAATCGGAACAGCATCTTTTTCAGCATGGGAGGTTCTCCTCCCCTGCTCTGCCCTGGTGAGACCACATCTGGACCACATTATATCCAGTTCTGGGCTCCCCAGGTCCAGAGGCATGGGGTTCTATTAGAGAGTGTCCAATGGAGGCTACGAGGATGATTAAGGGTGATGAGAGGCTGAGAGACCTGGGACTGTTCAGTCTCAGAAGAGATCCTGTTGACATCTATGAATGTGAGGGGTGGGCATCATAAAGAAGGTGCCAGTCCCTTTGCAGTGGTGTCCTGTGATAGGAGAAGGAGCAACAGATACAAACTGGAGCATGGGAAGTGCCATCTCAACATGAGGAAAAACTTCTGCACTGTAGATGTGATGGAGCACTAGAACAGGCTACCTAGAGAGGTTGTAGAGTCTCCTTTCAGGTCCCATCTGGATATAGAATTGTAGAATCAACCTGGTTGGAAGAGACCTTCAAGATCATCCAGTCCAACTTATCACCCATCCCCGTCCAATTAGCTAGACCATGGCACTGAGTGCCTCATCCAGGCTTTTTTTTGAACAGCTCCAGAGACATATTCCTGTGGGTTTGTTTTATCTGCTGGTCACCATCAAAAAGGGACTGTCACCTTTGTCTTAACACCCACCCCTTAGATATTTATAGGCATTTGTTTGGTCTCAGCACTGAACAGCTGCAGTTCTCTCAGTCTTTCTTCAGAGGAGAGAGATGTTCGAGTCCTGTAGCTCTCCTTTGGACTCTTTGCACTAGATCCCTGTCTTGAACTGAGGAGCCCAGAACTGGATGCAGTATGTATCACAGTATCATCAGGGTTGGAAGAGACCTCACAGATCATCAAGTCCAACCCTTTACCACAGAGCTCAAGGCTAGACCATGGCACCAAGTGCCACATCCAATCCTGCCTTGAACAGCTTCAGGGACGGCGACTCCACCACCTCCCCAGGCAGCCCATTCCAGTATCCAGTGACTCCCTCAGTGAAGAACTTTCTCCTCACCTCAAGCCTAATGACCCAGCCTAGGTGATCCTGCTTTTGCAGAGGGGTTGGACTTGATGATCTCCAGAGGTCCCTTCCAACCCCTACCATTCTGATTCATAGAATCATAGAATCAACCAGATTGGAAGAGACCTCCAAGATCATCCAGTCCAACCTAGCACCCAGCCCTATCCAGTCAACCAGACCATGGCACTAAGTGCCTCATCCAGTCTTTTCTTGAACACCTCCAGGGACAGTGACTCCACCACCTCCCTGGGCAGCCCATTCCAATGCCAATCACTCTCTCTGCCAACAACTTCCTCCTAACATCCAGCCTATACCTCCCCCGGCACAAGTTGAGACTGCGTCCCCTTGTTCTATTGCTGGTTGCCTGGGAGAAGAGGCCACCCCCCACCTGGCTACAATGTCCCTTCAGGTAGTTGTAGACAGTAATAAGATCACCCCTGAGCCTCCTCTTCTCCAGGCTAAACAATGTATGGCATGGAGAAGTGCAGGCTGCAAGCTTAGGTGGTGCCGAGTAGGGAGCAGGGAAATCATTGGTCCTGCTTGTGGGCATTGGAAGCATTTGGGGTTTTTTTGCCTTAAACTTTTGGTAGGGCTGTTTCTAGAGCGATGGTGTTTTCTGGTGGCCTGTCTTTAGAAGTGGGGTTTGTGTGAGGAGTGAGTGACAAAGGTGTGTGTGTCCTTTTGCTTTGCAGTTTCTTACCTTTTCGGAACGCTTAAGCAATGTTAACATCGACATCATTCATCGGATTGACAGGACTGGGAGCTACGCTGAGGTAAGGGACAGCAATTACAGTTGTCTTCTGAAAGCACATCCCAAGTGGATATGCTCCAGGACAGATTCCTTTAAGACCTTTATTCAGGATGGAAAAGAGCTCACAAAATGCTACCTTTCCTGAAGCCTCATTTTGTGCCTTGTGCCTCTTTTCTTTTGGATCCGCTTTGCAGTATTCACGGATTCACAAGTTGCATCAGGGTGGGAGGGATCCTCAAAGGTCATCTTGTTCAGCTCCTCTGCAGTGAACAGAGACATCTTTAACTAGATCAGGCTGCTAAGGACCATATCAAGTTTGACATTGAATGCCTCCTGGGACAAGACCTTGACTGCTGTGATGGTTTGGGTGTTTCCTTCCCTCCCATACTTTAGAGATCACCCAGACTAGGCTCAGTCGGCTCTGGGAATACAAATGAAGCTATTTATTTACAGCTAGCACAATATACAAGCAGATATTTACAGTATATACAGTTATAGACAGAAATATACAATGTAAAAAGGTAATACAGAAACACAACTCTCCTCCCAGAAACCTGAGTCCCCAGGAGGGGCTCTCAACCACCCCTGCACCTTCCCCCTGCCCCTCTCAACCTTACCACAGTCCTAAGGAAGAATGAAGGTTCAGCGAAGAGGTTACGAAGCAAAGGTGAGTGGAAGGTGAGGTTAGGGAGATGCAGCTCAGTCAGAAGCCCAAAGCAGACTGTGAGACAAAATGGTGAGAGTGTTATCTAATGTTTTTGTTTCTTCTTCAGCAAGACTCTGAGGGGAGTAGACATCACCATTGTTTTCCTTTCACAGCCTATGATCTAGTTCTTCTCACCAAAACATTCTAGCTAGCTTCAAACCAGCACAACTGCATCCCTGGGCATCCTGTTTAACAGTGCCACCTTAACGGCTTCCATGTGGCTGGTGGGCCCGTGGGTGTTTCTGAGCATGGAAGATGCTGGTGTGGCAGGCAGTGCTAGCTCTGGCCCTGCAAAGACCTAAAGGTGCTGGGCAATTGCAGTGCTTGCAGCACACACTTAAAGCACGGATGTGTGTCTTCATAGATCACGCAGAAGGGTCATTTATCTGTGCCCTGTAGGTCATAGTTGTGATTTATAGAATCATAGAATCAACCAGGTTGGAAGAGACCTCCAAGATCATCCAGGCCAACCTATCCCCCAGCCCTAGCCAGTCAACCAGACCATGGCACTGAGTGCCTCATCCAGGCTTTTCTTCAACACCTCCAGGGACGGTGACTCCACCACCTCCCTGGGCAGCCCATTCCAATGCCAATCACTCTCTCTGACAACAGCTTCCTCCTCACATCCAGCCAAGACCCACCCCGGCACAACTCAAGACTGTGTCCCCTTGTTCTGTTGATGGTTGCCTGGCAGAAGAGGCCAACCCCACCTGGCTACAGCCTCCCTTCAGGTAGTTGTAGACAGCAATGAGCTCTGCCCTGAGCCTCCTCTGATGCAGGCTGCACACCCCCAGCTCCCTCAGCCTCTCCTCATAGGATTTGTGCTCCAGGCCCCTCACCAGCACTGTCGCCCTTCTCTGGACATGTTCCAGCACCTCAACATCTCTCTTGAATTGAGGAGCCCAGAACTGGACACAGTACTCAAGGTGTGGCCTGAGCAGTGCTGAGTACAGGGGCAGAATAACCTCCTTCATCCTGCTGGCCACACTGCTCCTGATCCAGGCCCGGATGCCATTGGCTCTCTTGGCCACCTGGGCACACTGCTGGCTCATCTTCAGCTACTCTCTATCAGCACCCCCAGGTCCCTTTCTTCCTGGCTGCTTTCCAGCCACTCAGTCCCCAGCCTGTAGATTATAGCCTTTTACAGGCTTTCACCTCCTGGCCTGCTGCATTGTCCTAAAATTCTTGCTCTGTAGCTGTGGGGATGCCTAAAGAAATATTTCCAGATGTGGTTTTGTTCTATGAAGCAAAGCTTCAGGGAAATTCCACAGCCCCTTTGGAAATGAAATAACCAAGATTTCCTAGAATGTTTGTGCAGTACCAATGGAACTTGGTAGTTTTCTTCATTTGAAGCTCTCATCTCTTCAGGCTGTGCTCTCATTAAGGTTGGTAGTTACTGTTGTTGTTTCCACAGGAGGTTGAAACCTACTTCTCTGAAGGACTCCGGAAATGGAGGGAACTGAACCTCACTCAACACTTTGGTAGGTTGCTTCTTGCTTTCCTGAAGCTGTTAAAATAAGGTTTTATCTGCATCCAGAGCCCAGTGGGAGGTTCTCTGTTGCTTAGCTTTTGGCCTGGGCTGTCAAGAGCAGTTTAACACTCTGCATGCTTACCAGAAACTGCACTAGTTTTTCAGGATTCTTCCTTTTGTGCTTCCAACAGTGCAATTCTACTGTGAAGTGGCCAACAAATGCCAGTCCTTCAACCAGTTGGTCTATTACCAGAACACCATTGTTCAGAGCTTGAAGACACATTTGCAAGTCGAAGGCAGTCTTGCTTATCAACCCCTTTTAGAGTAAGTGTGTGGTGGCAAAATGTAGCCAGAAGCCTTGATGGTGATGCAAGTAAGCATCAGTCCTGTTGTGAGTCATATTTTGGGTTGTTTTTGTACACAAGGAAAATACATCAATCAGATGTCCAAAGTGTTCCTATTTCCCCAGTAAGAGCTCTATGGATCTAAGTATTGGGGGAAAAAAAAAGAAAGACAAGAAAGCAAATTATCCTGAGTGCTTAGTGAGTGTGAGACAGAATGTTCATTTACTTTGCTTTATGCTAATCATTTGTATCTTATTGTTTACTGTTAATCATAGAACCAGAGAATGCTTTAGGTTGGAAGAGACCTCAAAGATCATCCAGTTCCAACCCCCCACTATAGGCAGGGACACCTCCCAGTAGAACAGGTTGCTCAAGGGCTCATCCAGCCTGGCCTTGAACACCTCCAGGGAGGGAGCATCTCTGGGCAACCTGTTCCAGTGGTTCACCACCCTCACTGTAAAGAACTTCTCCTAACATCTAGTTTGAGTCTCCCCTCTTTCATAAACCCATTACTCCTCATCCTGTCATTACAAGACCTTGTAAATGGTCCCTCCCTAGCCCTCCTCCAGATACTGGCTACTACAAGGTCTCCTCAAGGCCTTCTCCTCTACAGACTGAGGATTTGGTTTCTGCTTGATTTCTTAGAAGTCCTAATCTGGTTGTTTTCTTTAAAATCTTAAGATTCTTACTGTGCACAGTTGCCTCCTAGGTGATGCTTAAAGGGGGAAGTAAAGGTGATTTTGTCTTTCTTTCCAAAGAGACTTGTGCAGGGTTTGACTAGGTTGTTACTGCTTTGTTTCTGACATGCACTGACACTGATGTGTTTTCTGAACCCCAGTCTAGTGGTGCAGCTGGCTCGAGACCTTCAAACTGATTTCTATCCTCATTTTCATGACTTTTTCCTGGCCATCACCAAGTTACTGGATACACAGGACACAGAGCTGCTGGAATGGGCTTTTTCCTCTCTTTCCTATCTCTACAAATACTTGTGGAGGTTGATGGTGAAGGATATACACAACATATACAGGTAAAAGCTGTTTTTATTGTCTGCCTTGATCCAACAGTCACTAGGTGCTATTGAAATACAAATGCCAACCAGATGTGTATGGCTTAATGCTTCAACATCTTTGTTTCATGCTTTCCATGACTCTGAGCCTCATTATCATACACAGTTCCTTTGAGATCCTACTTAGTTTCATGGGTCACTGTATTGGAAGAGAGATCTTGGATGGGGTGCAGAGTTAAGGCCTTCAGTTCCCAGATAGGAGAGGAAACATCCACCTTAACTGGGTAAACAAAGCTTGGAAAGACTTTGGATTGTCAGAGTCATCTTGGAGACCTGTGACCAAGTCTAAATGGATTGCATAAATCTCTTCAGCATCAGTTGAGTGCTTCAGTCATACTTTTATCATTTCTGAGTTGCAGACCCCTAGATTTAGAACACTGAATGGATTCCTTTGAGAATTGTTCCCTTACCAGTGTTTTCCCCTTTGTATTTCTTTCCTTTCTTTCTTTCTGCTTAGTGAGAGATCATACACAGTTTTGTATGCCTTGAAACTCCTAGTTGCAGGATGCTGTGGATGTGGAAGGTTGACATAGGCTCAAAGGGAAACTGTGCAGCCTTGGGGGAGTTACCAGATACATAGGAGACATATCTGTCTTGGTGGGGTCTGTGAGCTAGAGTTGCAGGTGGTTGAAGGTTGTTTTTGGTATGTGCTTGGCTTGTTTTCAAACCTTTCCCAGGCATTTACTTGCAGCTGCTCTTAAACTGAATGCTGGGCTGCATGGTCCTGTGGCCTGACCCAGCGTTGCTACTTCATCAGTCTCACATTTCTGTGGCAGCAGTGCTCTCTTTTTGTCACAGCCAGCAGGTCCATACTGCTTCCTCCTAATTTCAGTTTGGCACAGGTAGAGCAAAAAGGGGTTTAGAATTTCTCCCCAGCGCAGCAAAAGCTGTTGAGCATATTGAGAAACATCTGCTTGGCTGTGAATCTGAGGCACCACTCACTCTGCAGGGAACATGTGCTGAGCCACTTGCAACCCTTACTGATGCTTACTGTCCAACTGCAAATATTTATCATCCCTGTAAGTTGTATCTATAGAAACTTTGCACAGGAGACCCTGTTGGCTCAATGGAAATACGAATCTGGTTTATCAAATCAGCTTTGGTTTTATCTGCTGCTGCTAATTATATTTGTAGAAAATCTTACCACTGCAGTTCAGTCTGTATGGGTTCAGAGATTTTGGAGGTGTTTCTCAATGCAGTTTCATTTGCCTGTCGTTTGGCTTTCTTTGTAAAGCTCTGTTCTTTATCAGTCAACCAGGTTGGAAGAGACCTCCAAGCTCATCCAGTCCAATCTAGTACCCAACCCTGTCCAGTCAACTAGACCATGGCACTAAGTGCCTCGTCCAGTCTTTTTTAGAACACCTCCAGGGAGGGTGGGAAGGAATTGAGTTGAGGACAATATTAGCTCTCTCTAGGAAGACAGATTATTAGGGTTTTTTTGGGGGAGGAAAAAAAAAAGACAATATAAACTGAAAACAGAAGTTTTAGAACCAGTTGGTGGCAATTCTTGCATTGCTTTTAAGACAATGGCTTATTTTATGTCTTTACAGGATGTACAGCACCTTACTGGCTCACCACAAACTTCACATCAGAAACTTTGCTGCTGAAAGTTTTGTCTTCCTAATGAGAAAGGTGAGATGCTTGTACTTTGATGCTATCTCCGTTCTGTGATGGCTCTTGGATTCAGTGTATGTACTGGAAAGTAATAATCTTTATGAATTATGACTATTATTTTCTGCATGAATATTATTTTTTGTTATTAATATTCAGAAATCGGGGAAATTCCCTGAGGATCTTTGGATTTTTGGTCGACAGGAAGCAATTGCACAGAATTAAACAGTTTAAACAATCAGAACTTGGAAAATAGGAACACAAGAACAGGAAGAATTCTAACTATGCCTCTGGGGTGTTGGCATTCACTCCAGCTGATGTACTCATCACAGTATCATCAGGGTTGGAAGAGACCTCACAGATCATCAAGTCCAACCCTTTAGCACAGAGCTCAAGGCCAGACCATGGCACCAAGTGCCACGTCCAATCCTGCCTTGAACAGCCCCAGGGACGGCGACTCCACCACCTCCCCGGGCAGCCCATTCCAGTGTCCAATGACTCTCTCAGGGAAGAACTTTCTCCTCACCTCCAGCCTAAATTTCCCCTGGCACAGCCTGAGGCTGTGTCCTCTCGTTCTGGTGCTGGCCACCTGAGAGAAGAGAGCAACCTCCTCCTGGCCACAACCACTCTTGAGGTAGTTGTAGACAGCAACAAGGTCACCCCTGAGCCTCCTCTTCTCCAGGCTAACCAATCCCAGCTCCCTCAGCCTCTCCTCGTAGGGCTGTGCTCAAGGCCTCTCCCCAGCCTTGTTGCCCTTGTCTGGACATGCTCAAGCATCTCAATGTCCCTCTTAAACTGGGGGGCCCAGAACTGAACACAGTACTCAAGATGTGGTCTAACCAGTGCAGAGTACAGGGACAGAATGACCTCCCTGCTCCTGCTGACCACACCATGACTCTTTTGGTCCCTGTGTAAGTCTCCTGTATGAAGAATGCTTCCAAACTTGTGGTGTAATCCCAGGGTAACATAAAATATTTCAGGCAGAGGGAAGAGATGCTGCTAAGCCACTAGTGTGAGCTGCATACACGTGGCTGCCTTCAAGGAGCTGTAAACAAGGAGAGGCAGGAAGGCTGACAGGAAGGCATGGTGAAGAAAAGGCTAATGTGGAAAGGCACAGTTTCTAAATCATCCCCATTTATATACTTGATTTTGAAATCAAACTGGCCAATAGGCACTAGAATCATAGAATAAACCAGGTTGGAAGAGACCTCCAAGATCATCCAGGCCAACCTAGCACCCAGCCCTATCCAGTCATCTAGACCATAGCAGTAAATGCCTCATCCAGTCTTTTCTTGAACACCTCCAGGGATGGTGACTCCACCACCTCCCTGGGCAGCCCATTCCAATGGCACTAGCACCAGTGTTATCTGTCCAGGCGGTCAAGGTCCTGCTGCAGAGCCCTTCTGCCCTCCAACCCAGCCACATCTGCCCCCAGCTTGGTGTCATCTGCAAACTTGCTGATGCCCTCATCCAGATCATCTATGAAGATGTTAAAGAGGATGGGGCCCAGCACTGATCCCTGAGGGACACAGCTAGTGACAGCCACCAGCTGGATGTGGCACCATTCACCACCACTCTCTGGGCTCGGCCCTCCAGCCATTTCCTAACCCAGCAGTTTAATGGCCTCTCTCCATCTGGCAGCTCTGAGTAGAGAATAACTTTGGGATTTTTTCTTATGTTTTGTAGGTTGCTGATAAAAATGCAATCTTCAATCTAATGCTGTGTGACCTGGGGGAGCACCCCAAGAAGGTGGAAGGTGTAGGACAGCTACTCTTTGAGATGTGCAAGGGTGTTCGAAGCATGTTCCACTCGTGTGCAGAGACGGTAAGGACACGAAGAGATCTCAGTCTGGTGGTTGCCACCTCAGTGGCTCCTTGGTGCATTCTGTTCTTTATGTGGCAAGATCTGAAAACCTCCTTCTAGGGCTGTTAGATTGTTTTTAATTAATTCCCATGCACTATTCCTGTATATTAATAAAGTTCTGCTTGCTGATATTTCAGATTTTAAGGGATAGCCTTTATTGGGTTTTTTTTTTGCCTGTAGAACCAAGCACACTGGGATATTTTATCAGTATATTGCAGTTAATTGATTACTTGATGTACTTTTTAAGTGCAAGGACATGATGTTGATCTTTTCCTGTGCAGGTTATGAAGTTAATTCTGGTAAAGCTGGGGCCTGTTACTGAAGAAGAAGTTGAATTGCCATGGGTAGCTGTAGGAGAAGCCTTTGAGCAGATGATCAGATCAGCTGTACTCCATATCCATAAGGAACATTTTGCCATTGTCTTCAAGTGCCTAGAGGTACACTGATTATTTTGTCTTTTTAATTCCTGAGGGACAGGAAAAAACTCTGTGGATTTATCAAGAAAAATATTTGTTTCTTATTAGACCAGAATGGGTTTGTTTCTGCTTTGGAAATATTAAGTGCAGCAGCATGAACATGGGAGAAATCCTACTCTTCTTTTGACAGTTCAGAGCAACCTTGGTGGCTGTGCTTCAGGTGAGAAAGGAACTGATGTATGTGAGACTTAGCTCAGTCCCATATCTGGGCAAGAAGATTTTGTGGGATCTGCTTTTGCAGAAACAGATATCCCAGTTGCTGGAATGGGAACAGTAGGGCTTGCTTTACATCACTGAACTAGATATGCTGGTGATTCCAAAACCTCTTAGTAAAGGGGACACTTTTCGCCCTGCAGATGTCTTTACAGCAAAGACCTGGGCTGAGCCTGAAGAGCCACGTGTAAGCCTTGGGGCTACGTACTGAAAATCAGTGTTCTCAGCTCAGATGTTCCCATGGTGCTGCTTGGGGCTTGCTTTCCAAGATTTTAAGGAGCAGAGTTGAGTGCTGTGATGGGATTGATCCAGAGCTGCTCCATTATGTGTATTACTAACCTCTAAGCATCCATAGTAGCATAATAATGCATAAGGTGTAAGAGTACTTAAGTCCTGATGACTCCAATGCAAGCTGAGTGTTTCCATATCATTGTGAAGCTGTGGCCAAGTGTTTCTTTGTCTTTCTCTTTCCTGTTTTGTATATTGTTTATTGGCCTTTTAGGAGACCCTGGAGGGTCTTCATTTTGGAGGGCATTTGTGTTTCTGTCCAAGGAGTATGGGATGTGTGCTTGTACATAATGGGAATCACCTAGTGATTCTGCAGGGTTTAGTTTGTTGGCCATGAATGAGACAGCCACCAGTGTTTTGTCAGGCAGGTGACATCTGATTCTTTAGACTGCCTTTCAAATAGCAGTAAGTGAAACAAGGTCCAATGATTCCTGTGAAACATTTTGTTTTCCTTTTCTATTTAAACAGGAGTCACTTTTAGACCTGCAGAGGAAAATAACTAAGACCAACTGCTGTGTGGCTTCAGAGCAGATGGAAAGGGTTCTGCAAGCTTATCTGATCCTAGTGCAACATGCAAATGGATCCAAAATCTCACTGCCTGAAGATGTCTGTCGGGTAGGTCAGACCATCACTTTGGCTGGTGTGCCAGGGAAGTGTCCATTGAATTATGGAAGGGATGTGGTAAACTCACATACTTGTAGGCATTTCCAGCACATCATTTGGCTTAGAACTTGAGTTGAGTGAACTGAGATACTTCTTTTGAGTATTGTTGCCTCTCTGATCCCATGACAATTTACTTTTGTACTGTAATGCTGGTGTAGTCCTCTTTTAAAGGAGTGCAGGGGGCAAAGGGGTTGCTGCTTGTAGAGACCAGTTCCTGGCACTCTAAAGTAAAGACCTAGACCCCTGTATCAGTATTAGAGCAGTTCTACCAGATCCACATGCATTTCACCCCGTGGAGTTCAAATCTAAGTTCAATGCCTTCAAATTTCAACAGGACTGCTAGGATTTATTTCTGTGTGCTGAAGCTTAGAACACTATGCCCTCTTGCTCCCAGGGACTGTCCAGGTCAGTCAGACCAGCCAGTCACTGTCTTCATAGATAATTATCAGGTTTTCTCTCTTTCATTTCAGATTTTAATCAAAATGTTACAAACACCACATCTCTCATCATCTTGCTGCACCACCCTGCTGAACACCATTTCTGCATTCCTGCTGGCTGAAAATGTTTCCTTGCCTGATTCTTTGACCAAGGAAGCTATTGAGAAGGTAACAAGGATTGCTGCTTACATCAGAAATCCTGGAGTTCAAGTTCCCTAGAGCAGGCTGGTATCAGGACATTCCATTTTGGGTTAGGAAATACAAAGTTGTCTTTAGCCTTTTTGCATAGATAAGCTGCCTGATGCCTTTAACAGTGTCTGCTGGGACTGCTTGACAATCTTACACAGGCTGTCAGCATAGGAATGCCACTGTGGCAGTGAAAACCAGGCTCTGACTGCAACACAGCCTCAGCAGAGATAGGAGGGAGAACAGAGAAGGGACACATTCTGCCTTAGATTACAGAACAGGTCAGTGAGCTGGCCTTAGTGAAAAAACTGCATTTTACATTAAGCTGCCAGGCATTTGGTGAGCATGGCTTAGCCTCACAAACAGGGTCCAGGCAAGGGCAGTTAGGTTTAGAAAGCACAGGGGTAGGTATAGCTCAGTACTGCCATTGCTCCTGAAACACTGACAGGGTTAGCTGTGTGCCTTCCTGTCAGATGCAGCACTGCAAAGATTAAAAGGACTTATGGAGTCTGATTCTTCAGTTTTCCTGGTACAGTGCATTATGATTTTGCAGTTTAAAGTGCAGATCACAGTGGCACTGTGTGTGTAAACAAACACTTGAAAGGAGAGGTGCCATGTGATTTACAGCAGGGGAACAAGGCCCTTGCAGTTGTTTAGAAAAGATCAGGTTTCTTCTGGTCTTCAGTGTTGGCTTGTGGTGAAGTGAGTTTGGTTTTACCTGTGGCATGAGTCCAGTTTTGCTCACGAGATGTGGTCCTTCTAACAGTTGAGGATATTTGTGTGGGCTCCTGTTAAACTGGAGGAGGCTTAAAGCTGTCTTTGTCTCCTGAAGGTTCTGGGAAGAGGGCATCTGGAAGACGGTTTTGAACCTCGACACTGGGTGTATATTTCTGTGTAACACATCTTGGTGTTGAGGAGATTAATCCTGGGTGTCTTAAAGGACCATTCCTAACCTGAGTCCTTTGGAAGCACAGAGAATGGCTTTGCCCATGAGGTAGTAAATTTTCTGCAGCCTGCTACACAGGAAAAATACTGAGTTAAAAATGGAAGGGGCTGAGGGGATGGAGCCAGCCTCTTCTCAGTGATGCCTAGTGACAGGACAAGGGGCAATGGGTAGAAGTTGAGGCATAGGAGGTTCCATGGGAACCTGAGGAAGAATATTTTCCTGTGAGGGTGACAGAGCACTGGAACAGGCTGCCCAGGGAGGTTGAGGTTCTTGAATATCTCTCTGGAGATATTCAAGAACTGTCTGGATGCGTTCCTGTGTGATCTGCTCCAGGTGATCCTGCTCTGGCAGGGGGGCTGAACCAGCTGATCTTTCGAGGTCCCTTGCAGCCCCTGACATTCTATGAGTCTAAGCTTTTTCCTACCAATTGGTGTGCCTGTGTAGCAGTCCTAGAACTTTCAGCTTGCATTTTCCACATCACACCAAAGAGATGCTTAAGCTGTCTTTGCATAGAGCCAGCTCGGATCCAGCGGAGTCTGTTAGAAAGGGTGGTGTCAGCAGGATTTGGTTTCTGTATCTGGGCTGTCACTGAAAACAGTATTGTTGTGTGTGCCTTGACTGACAAGCCCTGCTAGTTGTGAACAGAGAGCCAGGCAGAGAGAGAGTGATTTTGCCATTGGAATGGGCTGCCCAGGGAGGTGGTGGAGTCACCATCTCTGGAGGTGTTCAAGAAAAGACTGGATGAGGCAGTTAGTGCCATGGTCTAGTTGACTTGATAGGGCTGGGGGATAGGCTGGACTGGATGATCTTGGAGGTCTCTTCCAACCTGGTTGATTCTATGATTTATGACTTCAGAGCATCTCTGATTCCCAAAACATAAAAAATGTCCAATGACTAATGGAGAGTTAACTGTGAGATGTCTTTCATTAGTGTGTTCCTGTCAACCTTTCATTTGCATCTTGCAGGTGTTTGCCAGTGGATTTGAGCAGCACTTCCTTTTGGACTTCTCCGAAGCCATGTTCACAATGAAGCAATTTGAGAGGGTAGGAGGAAGCTCTTCTGCATTCTGTTTATCTTTTTCTGTTGACAAAGGGAACAACTGGGAAATCCATGATAAATTTAGCTTGTTCTGTATGCTGAAGCATTTTGGTGTCTTGATATGATGTTTGCTTGAAGTTCTGGCACCACCTGATAAGTGTGAAAGAGGTTGCACGTGTGCTGAAGTGTAGTAGTGATGCTTGGGGTTGGAAATAGTGACAAATACCTGTGCTCACAAAAAGAAGCTTTTCTCTTGGAAATTAGGGGTGGGCTTGTTATGAGTGGAGTGAAGAGAAGGAGCAAATGCAAATCAAGAGTAAGGGATGTCTTAACTGGTCAGCTTTGGAACTGGTGATCTGAGAGGAATCAAATTAACTTTCAGCTCTCACTGCATTTAATCAGAGTTGAGGAAGAGAGATGTTGAGGTGCTGGAATGTGTCCAGAGAAGGGCAACAAAGCTGGTGAAAGGCCTGGAACACAAACCCTATGAGGAGAGGCTGAGGGAGCTGGGGGTGTGCAGCCTGCAGAAGAGGAGTCTCAGGGGTGACCTCATTGCTATCTACAACTACCTGAAGGGAGGCTGTAGCCAGGTGGGGTTGGTCTCTTCTCCCAGGCAACCAGCAACAGAACAAGGGGACACAGTCTCAAGTTGTGCTGGGGGAGGTCTAGGCTGGATGTTAGGAGGAAGTTGTTGGCAGAGAGAATGATTGGCATTGGAATGGGCTGCCCGGGGAGGTGGTGGAGTCACCATCCCTGGAGGTATTGAAGAAAAGCCTGGATGAGGCACTTGATGCCATAGTCTAATTGACTGGATAGGGCTGGGTGCTAGGTTGAACTGGCTGATCTTGGAGGTCTCTTCTATGATTCTGTGATTAGATCTGGGGCCAGCTGAAGTTTTGCTTAAGTCATTGGTATTATAACAGTAAGTCTGTGTGGTGTTGTCTTGGAGCACCAGGACTGGTAAGTCTGGTGCTTCACTCACTCCTTTGTGAGTGTTTGTTTTCCTCTGTGTCTGGTATTGTGTGTTGTTGTTTTTTGGTTTACTTTTGTTTATTTCCTCATAATTAAAGAGATTTACCAATCTTTTGGGTTTTTTTTGTCCTTTCAGCATTTTCTTCCATGCTTTCTAGCATACATTGAGCATTGCTTCTCTGGCACCAATGTCACTGCAAAGGATGAAGCAATGGCAATTCTGGCTAAACTCATTCTGGTGAAAGCAGAGCCTCCTACCATTGGTTCCATGGCATTTGAAAAGTATCCTCTTGTTTTCACTGAATCATCTGTCAGGTGAGTTCTCAAAAGCTTAGCAAAGCCTGGATGTATCTGTGTGGCTGCAGGCCTGAAGGCAACACAGGGGTACATGAGAGTTGCCCATCAGTATTTGTCAGGGTTGTGTAAATAGCAAGTTGCTGGCAAGATTTCAGACCAAGTGATAAAGTAGAACCACATTTTCCTTCCTGAGATTATTTGAGAAGGGATACTGCTCTGGAAAGGTTATCACTGATACCAAAAAGCTGATGAGTGCTGCAGTAGGTGTGTAACAGGAGTTATACACCAGCATGCATACTGCATCCGTGGCCACTTAATCCTCATGGTGAGTGCTGCACTCCAGGTTCTCATCTTTACTAACCTGTGCCACATCTTTCTTCCCTGTATGCCTAGATCTTGTCCAGGAGCTTTCTTGACAGCTGTACCATAGCTTTGCCATAGAGTGCAGCTGGGTACCAAAGAGCATGTTGCAAAGCTGCTTTGAAACGAAGTGGTTGCTCTCCCTCTGGAACCTCTTTGGAAAGATTGTGGGTAACCACTGTCAAGCACAGAATAAACCATTGCTAATCTGTAGGTAATAATTGTTCTGATCACTCTAGCTCAGATAGTTCAAGACTTTCACCTGCAGAATGGTGACTTGTGTTGCCTTCTACGTAAGGTTTTAATCTTCCTGAGAACAATCCACACTGTGGAGTTTGCCTTATTATTATTTAATAGAGTGAAAATATTTGGGTTAGGAAACAGGAGGTTGAATCAAAACAACTAAGTTTGGTTTTCTTCACTCATTCTTGGATTTGTAGTGGTTTGGAGTACATAACTGAGAGGACTTTTCTCCTACTTAGAACTCTTTTTGTGCTCCTGCGTTGTCAGCAGTAGAAATCAGGGCTGGGGATGCATACCACATCTCTTATGTAGGATGGAATTAGCAAGACCTGAACTAATTGTGAAAGGTATCTGGCCAAATTGTTATTAAATACTCTTAAGCTGCCCCCTGGTAGTCTGGAACAGTACTTTATTGTCTTTATGTTACATGGATGTTTGATTGGGTTAGTTGGTTTGGGGTTTATTTTTTCCCAGTGTATAAATGAAACTTCCTTTTGCTGCAGGTTAAATTCATTGCTACTTATCTTATCTGCAGGGAATATAAAGAGCAAAATATTTCTTCTCTACATCCAGCTTTTACAAATAATGGGCTTTGATCATCAGAGGCATCTGAAATCTTCTTTCTCTGGATCAACAATCCTAATTGCTTCTGGTTTATCTCAGAAATTGTTTCTTAAAGCTCTAATAATTTTTGATGCTGGGGGATTTTTTTGTTAGCTTCTGTATTTCTGGTAGAATGGAGCCTGTGCACCCTTCAGGTTGTAGTTTTGCAAGCACTGGGTGGAACTGAAAGATTGCTGTCCATGGGGTGTGAAGCATTACTGTTTATGTATTCCAGCATGGTGTCACTCTACAGATGGCTTATTGATTTGGGCTCTGCTTATGGTTCCTTTTAAGTCCCCAGGCTTACAGAATTGTAGAACAGCTGAGGTTGGAAGAGACCTCAAAGATCATCCAGTTTCAACCCCCTGCCATAGGCAGGGACACCTCCCACTGGAACAGGTCCCTCAAGGCCTCATCTAACCTAGCTTTGAACACCACCAGGGAGGGAGCAATCACAGGGTCTCTGGGCCACCTGTGCCAGTGTCTCACCACCCTCTCTGTAAAGGACTTCTTCCTAACATCCAGTTTGAATCTCCTTTCTGCCAGTTTAAACCCATTACTGCTTGTCCTGTTATTCCAAGACCTTGTAAATAGTCCCTCCCTAGCCCTCCTATAGGCCCCCTTCAGATACTGGAAGGCCAGTACAGAGTCTCCTGGAAGCCTTCTCTTCTCCAGGCTGAAGAGCCCCAACTCTCATAGCCTGTCCTCATAACTTCAACCTCACTGATTGTTTTTGGTCATCCATTAGTCTATCTGTGCCTGTATGGTCATGGTTTATTATCAATAATCAGAGTGCACCTAGAGGCTGTGTGTCCTAGCTGTGAAGTACTGTCTTTCCTTGAAATAATGATTTGTTATTTCTTGTGGGCTGTGTTTTGGGCTCCTCAGCATGACTAGGGGATATTCTGTGCTGTGGAGGACAGTAGAAAGAAAAAAATCTCTTGGGGTGGCCAAGTCCTTTCTGTTACAAGCAGCAAACATATTTTGAGTACCATAGGAGGAAAAGGAAGAGTGTCTGGTATGTAATGCTGAGTTACTCAAAGGCTGTTTTGTTTTTAGCTCTAATATCAGGCAACAAACAAGTAAAAGAGAAGGAAAAAAGGCAGCAGTACCAGTGTTGGATCATGTACTGTCTTTAATCCATTTCCCAGAGGAGGAGGAGATCACCGACCTTTCACAGCCGTGGGTTGCCTTGGTTGTACTGCCACATATTAGGTAAGAGACTTTCTAAGGTACTGTTTCTGTAATAGTGTCTCATTCATTGTCTGTTGGAAATAAGAGGGCAATCATTATGAAGCCTGGCATAGGGAAATCCTGGGAGTCAGTAGTAGAGTCAGGAATAGTTTGTTGGTTGCTTACTCCCTAGATTTTGTACCTCACTACATTCTTGACATAGAATCATAGAATTAAACAGGTTGGAAGAGACCTCCAAGATCATCCAGTCCAGCCTAGCACAATTGACTAGACCATGGCACTAAGTGCCCCATCCAGGCTTTTCTTCAACACCCCCAGGGATGGCCACTCCACCACCTCCCTGGGCAGCCCATTCCAATGCCAATCACTCTCTCTGCCAACAACTTCCTCCTAACATCCAGCCTATGTTCCAGGTTCTGTGTTTTAAGCACTGTCCTCTCTAGACTGGTGGGGTTTTTTTTGTCATAATTATGACTGCTTGAAGGAAATAGTTGGAAAGAAGTAGCAATGAATACAACTACTTAAATTGTGAACCAGGAATAGCAAAAATGATGTGCTGCTGGTTTCAGATGTGGGGTGAGCTATCTTAATTTAAGAGAGATGTGAAAGAAAGCTGTCATATGTAAGTGTTAAGTGTAACAGAGATAAAAGTCTTGCCATTTATTTTGGACAGACCAATGGAGAAGGAGAACATTCTGCCTCGTGTGACAAGTTTCATAGCTTCTCTCTTTGCAGCCATTGACAAAGGGAGCCTCTGCAAAGGTCAGTTGTAGTTGTTTCCCATGTCTTTGTTGATACATAAAATATATTAAAGAGGGGTTTTTTTTCTATCACAAAGCATGAAAATGAATGTCAGTAGCATTGTATCCAGATTTATTACCCAGCCCAAGTAAAACTGGGAAAGTAAAGCATGGGAGGAAGCCTATTTCTTCTTCATAATAATAATGAGGCAGCAGATGTGCTGCAAAGTGGAGGACAGAGATAATTGGGCAGGAAAAGAATACAGTGAGGAAAAAAGAGGAAGGAAATCAACCTAAACCAGATCCAGGCTGAAGTGAGGGAGAAACTATTGACTCACAAGCTCCAGTTAGGCTATTCCAGACCTAGAGAGCAAAGTCTGGGACATCATCATCATCCCTGATGCAAGCAGCAGCACCAATTGCAAAATGTTGTGTCTTTAAGCATAAGTGGTCACTGCTTGGCTTCCCTCTCTGACCAGAAAAAAGCAACAACAATTTAACTGAGCTTGAACTAGGCAGGGCAGTTGTTAGTTAGGTGGAATTGCAAGTATTTGGCCTTGTGCCAAATTATGAGCAAGTGTTGGAATGCCCCAGGTTAGTGTTTATAGTTCCTTGGTTTGGAAAGGCTTGTCTGACCTTTTCCCTTCATAATTCCTTTATTAACATTCCCAAATGTATCCCCCAATTAGAGTCATAGAATCAGACAGGTTAGAAGAGACCTCCAAGATCATCCAGTCCAACCTATTACCCAGCCATGTCCAATCAACTAGACCATGGCACTAAGTGCCTCATCCAGGCTTTGCTTGAACACCTCCAGGGACAGTGACTCCACCACCTCCCTGGGCAGCCCATTCCAGTGCAAATTACTCTCTCTGTGAAGATCTTCCTTCTAACATCCAGCTTATACCTCCCCTGGCACAACTTGAGACTGTGTCCCCTTGTTCTCTTGCTTTTACTTCTCTAGTCTTTGTCAAGCATGGTCCTTTTTGATGTGACCCTTTCTTCTATGGTCCTTGCACTTTGCATGCTGTTTGATTATTTTAGTGGCAACAAACTTACTCTAAAGAAAATACACCCAAATCTTCTTTGCATCTTTGGTGACAACAGTAGCAGCTCTGCACCAGCTCCATGTTTGTGCAAGAGGCAAATGACTATTTCTTTCTTTGCCTATAAGAGAAAAAGAGTTCACTGCTGGTGGCTGCCCACTCATTGCAGGAGGATTGGACAAGATCACCTTTAAGAGTCCCTTCCAACCCAATGCAGTCTTTGAGTCTGTGAAATGCAACTCTTGCCTCCCATTGTCCCATCCTAAACTTCTTTGCTTGCTTTTCCTCACCTTTCTCCCAAACTAGGGTTTCTGGACACTTTCTTCATCCTCCAACATTGTTTGCAGCACCATGATCTGTACAATTCCTTCACCTTGTACTAGGACTCCAGTTTCCTTTCACTGCCTATGAAAGGCACACCCCAGCCCTGAGTTCAGATCATATAGATCTGTCTGCAGTGAGGTGGGAGCCCCTGTTTTTGTCCAGCACAGACATAATACTACTCAATAGCATGCAAAATAGAGCTTGGAATCCTGTGCCCTTACAATATTGATGCAGAATGCTTTATTCTACCATTGCTTGCTGTTTCTTCTCTTCTCTGAGGTGCTCCTCACAGACCTTAATGGTGAGCAGGATTCAGCATACACCTGGGAAACAGCAACTTGGAATAGAGGGCTGTTTTCCAAGGAATAAATGGGAAATTAGTGCTCTGTCCCACTTTGTGTTTTTTTTCCATGGCAGCTGGTAGCATGTAAGAAAATTCTACCCTTCAAAACATTCTGGTTTAGGAGCCTGGATGGAGGAAAAGGAAATTACTTAGTTTATTAAGCTAATTTAGGAGTGTCAAGGGAAAGGAATTGCCTTTCCACTTCCTTGCCCCGAAGGGCTTTGGTTCTCCTGTATTGCACAGTAATCCAACACTAAAAAAAATAGGTTTAAAAGCATCAAATACATTTGGAGTCATAGAATCAACCAGGTTAGAAGAGACCTCCAAGATCATCCAGGCCAACCTAGCACCCACCCCTAGGCAATCAACCAGACCATGGCACTAAGTGCCTCATCCAGGCTTGGCTTCAATGCCTCCAGGGATGGTGACTCCACCACTCTCTCTGCCAACAACTTCCTCCTAACATCCAGCCTAGACTTCCCCCGGCACACCTTGAGACTGTGTCCCCTTGTTCTGTTGCTGCTTGCCTGGCAAGCCCAACCCCATTTGGCTACAGCCTCCCTTCAGGGAGCTGCAGACAGCAATGAGCTCTGCCCTGAGTCCTCCTCTTCTCCAGGCTGCACACCCCCAGCTCCCACAGCCTCTTCTCACAGGGCTGTGCTCCAGGCCCCTCACCAGCTTCATTGCCCTTCCCTGGACATGTTCCAGTACCTCAACATCTCTCTTGAATTGAGGAGCCCAGAACTGGACACAGCACTCAAGCTGTGGCCTGAGCAGTGCTGAGCACAGGGGCAGAAGAACCTCCCTTGTCCTGCTGCCCACACTGCTCCTGAGCCAGCCCAGGATGCCATTGGCTCTCCTGCCTGCCTGGGCACACTGCTGGCTCATCTTCAGCTCCTCTCTGCCAGCACCCCCAGCTCCCTCTCTGCCTGGCTGCTCTCCAGCCACTCCGACCCCAGCTTGGAGCTGAGACTCTTGCAGCAATGCTTGGCTCCACATCTCTGCTCTCTGTGTATGTGACTGTGATGGAAACAAATGCAAACTGGAAGCTGCTTGCAGCTTTCATGGCTGACTCGTTGGAGCAGCACTTATTTTGATAACCCATAAAGGAAATGTCCCTTTAGTTATGATAATGGCCAAAAAACCCACATGCTGGTTCAAGGGTGTGTGTGTTACCCTATTTTTACAACTGCAGCCATTTCAGGGTGGCCAAGCACCATATAAACACAAGTCCTTGTGAGCTGGGTAAATATACAGGTTGTTCTTGTTCTCTCTCTGCTCCAGGAAGCCTGTTTGTGGCCTGCCAAGCTGTAAGTACTCTTCTTAGTTTGGCAGAGTCTTCTGAAATACTCCATTTGTTACCTGTGGAGCGTGTCAAGAGCTTAGTGACGTAAGTAAACTCTGTGATCCTTTGTGATTCTCCTTGGTGTGGCAAAGAGTTGGCTTTGCCTTTCTGTAGGTGCTTGTTAAATGCCCCTCTGGGTGCTGCCTGTTCTGCTAGGTTGCCATTATCACTTGATTATTGGGATTGTGTAAGGCAGGAATGTTACAGGCACTGTTTGCGTGGGTTGTGTAGTACTTTTCCAGTGACACATTCCCTGCAAACTGAAGCTTTCCTAGACAGCTGCTTCAGAGCAGTGCCAAATAAGTTGGTTCTAGTTTAGCCTAGGGGCACTATGTGTGGTAACTGTGTTACAAGAGACAGGAATAGCCCTTCTGATTTGTGTCAAAAGCTTGAACTTGTGCTGTGTGGCGGCGGTGTTGGCATTCCACCATGTCCACCATGGCCGTGTGTGTGCTTGTTCCACAGTGGGAGGAGGTTTTGGAGGCTTTTTGTATTTATAATTAGCACACCTCACTGGGGGATGGAGGGAGGCTGCTCTCTTTCCAGCAAATTCTCCTAAATCTGTCTTTTCCCATCATTGTTGAGCTGGAGTATCTCCCAGGTCCTTGGTAGCCTGACTTCAAAAGAGCCTTTTCAGTTAGGAAATTGTGGCACTCATGTCTGAGGCATGACAGAGATGAAACAACTTGCCCAGCTCAAGCAGGAAATCTGACAGCAGGCTTCAGTCCAGTGCTTTTCTGCCAGCCTTGGACTGAAGGTGTGGAACTGATTTGGTGCAAGGGATGTTAGGTAATGGCAGGAGGTTTCCCTATGGTCGATCTGGGTTCCTGGTGCTTCATCTAAGCCCAGGTTATTTCTTTCCTCTGCCTGAACACCTTAGCAACAGCAGCAGCTATTGTCTGACATATGCAGATCTGTTTTCTGCAGCTGTGTGTGTGTGGGTCCAGCCTTCTAGCTCCAGCTTGACAGGTCTGGTTAGCAAAAAGGAGTGTCACAGTATCACCAAGGTTGGAAGAGACCTCATAGATCATCAAGTCCAACCCTTTACCACAGAGCTCAAGGCCAGACCATGGCACCAAATGCCACGTCCAACCCTGCCTTGAACAGCTCCAGGGACGGCGACTCCACCACCTCCCCGGGCAGCCCATTCCAGTGTCCAATGACTCTCTCAGTGAAGAACTTTCTCCTCACCTCCAGCCTAAATTTCCCCTGGCACAGCTTGAGGCTGTGTCCTCTTGTTCTGGTGCTGGCCACCTGAGAGAAGAGAGCAACCTCCTCCTGGCTACAGCCACCCCTCAGGTAGTTGTAGACAGCAACAAGGTCACCCCTGAGCCTCCTCTTCTCCAGGCTAAACAATCCCAGCTCCCTCAGCCTCTCCTCGAGAGAGAGTAATCTCTTGCTTCTTGGGTTGTCATGGGTAACTGAGCTTTGAGACTGCATCCAGCATGCCCATGGGATTTTGTTGGCCTGCTGGTGCCAGCAGAGTCTGAAGTCATGTGGAATTTCCTCTTATTGTTGTTGTTGTCACTGCTGATTATTTTCCAATGCCTGCATTGTTGCAGTGCTCTCTGCCATTAAAGCACTCTGGGTTTTCAGCACCTTTCCTTCAGACCCCTCTGCGTTGCTGCTGGCGGATCTCTATTACACGAGGCTGGCATTGTGTGGCTGCCAGGAACCCCTTTCCCAAGAGAATCTCATGGACTTGTTGGAGAAGTTGCATCCTAACATTTCCACTGGTGTTTCCAAGGTAATCTCTTATTTTGGGCACATGCAAGATAATTTGCATTTTAAACATGTGATTTAAGTACCCTGAGTTAAATGACAGAAATCAAACATTCAGGCTGGAAAAGACCCTCAGGATCGCCAAATCCAACCGAAGTGGTGAAGGCTGAGAGGTGAAACATGAGCCTGTGTAAAGCAGCTACTTCTGTAGTATCTCTTTAGGACTAGGAGGCTGCCACGGGGCAGGCAGGAGTTAACAGAGGTTAACTTTTAGCCCTGTGAGTTTTTTCTCTTCCCTGGAGGGGAATTGGAGCAAGAGCTTAAGGTATTCTTTTCGCTTTGCCTGCTAGGCTGCAGGACCTCATCTGCTTTTCAGGTCTAGGAGAAGCTTGGTAAAATCAGCCTCCTGTGCAAAACAGGGAGCTCTCTGTAGGGGTGTGTGTGTCTGTAGATGCAGCCTACATTCCCCTGCATGCTTCTGACTTATGTCCCCTCTTTGGCTAGGTCCGGCTGTTGACTGTTCGTATTCTAAACCATTTTGAGAATCCACCTTCAGCACAAATCGAGGTAGGGCTAAAACTTTAACATTTCAAAGCCATCTGTGTTTGATGTTGAGTGTGAACTGTTTTCTGCTTTTCAGAGAGAAAGCATATGTCTGCTAGAAGTCATCCTCTGCTTTTGTGCTTTCATATTCCAGTTGCATCTCCTCTCGATGCTTTCAGATGTGTGAGGTTTGATGCTTAAGTGGTGGAAACCAGAGCGAGTCTCTTGACTTTGTGTTTTGGCCCAAAATGACTGGGACTCTGGGTAGTTTTGTTGAAATAACTTTCAATGAGAGAAGGACACTCAATAAAATTCATGTCCCTTGTTTTTTCAGGGTGGTGACACAGGGGAACTTCAGCCAATATTTGCCACACTGCTCCAAGCAGAACTTGTGCCAGCAACAGTGAATGATTACAGGGAGAAACTCCTTCATTTGAGGAAACTAAGATGTGATATAGTCAAGTCTGCAGTACCAAATGAATCTTTGCAAGAGGTAAGCAGTTATTGTCAAAAAGTAGTTGTCACATTCCTCTGTTCCATCACACAGGTTGCAGAGTTTTTAGTAAGAGTTCATTAAAAAAATTATTTAGTTCCCAAATTTGGTTTTAGAAAACTCATTAGTAGGAATCTGAGGTCCCCTTGTGCTTGGGACTGTTGTGTTTTCTTGGGTATTGAGCAGAACAGCAGCAATATCTAGATAGATGTCCTACATTCATCAGATTTTGATATCATGGAAAGGAAGGCAATCTGTGAACAAATAAAATCATCACCTTGCCATACTTTCAGTATGGTTGAACATTGGTAGGATTCCCAGTGGCTGTGGCAGAGCTTAGCTTCTGAATCTTGCAGCAGGGTGAAACTCTTGTGTGCCTATGATGGTTGAATCTCCTCCACTGCTGAGCCAAAGGGGGCCTTACTTTCTGGGTGGTGGAAGTATCACAGTTTAGCCAGCAACTAAGCACCACACAGTTTCTCATTCACTATCCTCTCAATGGGATGGACAAGAGAATTAGAAGGTTAAAAGTGATAAAACCCATAGGTTATGCTGAGGGCAGTTTAATTGGTAAAGCAAATGCTGCACACAAAAGCAAAGCAAAACAAGGAATCTGGTCACCAGTTCCCCTCAGCAGGCAGGTGGTCAGCTATCTCCAGGAAAGCAGGGCTCCATCACACATTATGGTTACTTGGAAAGACAAACATCATCACTCTGAGCATCCTCCCCCTTTCTTCTTCTCTGCACAGCTTTATATGCTGAGTACAGGGTTATAGGATGTGGTCAGTGGTCCCAGCTCGTCCCCTCCTGGCTTCTTGTGCCTCTCCAGCCTCCTTGCTCGTGGGGTGCTGTAAGAAGCAGAAAAGACCTTGACTCTGTTTAAGCACTGCTCAGCAGGAACTGAAACATTGTCAGCACTGTTTCTAACACCAAGCCAAAACGTAGCCCTGTACTGGCTACTGTGAAAAAATGAGCTCTGCCACAGCCCAAACCACCACAGAGATCATGGATGGTGCTGGAAGGAAGGGTTATATTTTTGTATGGCTTTTACTATATCTGTTTTGTCTTTTTCACATCTTGACTTCTAAGCTCCTGTGAGAAAAGGTGGTCAAGGAGCCAGTCCAGAGGACATGCTTCTAGGCCTAGTGCACTGAAGAGGCCTCAGGCTAAACTTCCCTCTTTCTGAGGTCCTTAGTGCTGCTATGGCAGCTCTGGAGTTTGAGGAGGAGAGAGGCAAGCCAGATCACCTGCTGTGCCTGAACTCGTGTTGCACATTCATGGTGAAGAGCCCTCAGTGCAGCTTACAGTAAATGAGCTCTAGCTGTTGTCTTGCAGCTGTCAGACAAGGAATGATGGTGTCTGTGACTTGCTTGAGAGCTTCTTCAGTCCAAGTTTGCCATTTGAGAGAAAGGAAGGTTAACAGAGGTTGCTTTGTCTTTATTGTTATCCTAGGTGCCTCTTCGATATCTGCTGGGGATGCTTTATATTAACTTCAGCCCTCTCTGGGATCCTGTAATTGAGCTCATAACGTGAGTATGTGTGGTTGAATGCTGCATTCTGTGGTTGTTTCACAGAACATTCCTTCCAGTGTTGTCTGAACAAAAAGCTGAGGTTAAAATGTCTGATTTGGAGACACCTGTTGTTAAAATGTCTGATTTGGAGACCCCTGTTGTGATGGTTTCAGTGTTACCTGCCCCCCACCACTTAGGAATATCACCCAGACTAGACTCAGTCGATCTGCAAACTGAAGCATGAAGCTATATTTACAGCTTAGCACAATATACAAGCAGATATTTACAACATATACAGCTGTGCACAGAAATAGACAAGTTAAAAAGTAATACAGAAACACAACAGCCCTCCCAGAAACCTGAGTCCCCAGGAGGGGCTCTCAACCACCCTTCCACCTTTCTCCCACCCCTCTACCTTACCCCACACTTTGCCTTACATTCAAGGTAAGTTTGGAGAGTCAGACAGGGGGCTTAGGAAGCAGAAGGATTAGTCAGACAGCAGGTTAGGTTAGAAAGAAGTTCTTGCAGCTCTAGAGACAGAGGGAGACTCTGTTACCTGTGTTTATGTTCTTGTTCTTACGCATCTCAGCAAGCCTATGAGTGAAGCAGACACCACCATTGTTTCCTTTTCACAAGCTGTAGTCTAATTCTTCTCACCAAAACATCCCAGCTGGCTCAAACTAGCACACCTGTGCCCAAGAATCTTCATGTGAAATCTTCTGAAACAAATGTGCTGTCTCGGTTCTAATTGAAATTTCCCAGACTCAGATGTAGTTGATAGAACCAATAACAATTTATAGAATGCCCTTCCCTCTTCCCCAAAAGAAAAGGAATAAGATGGAGAGAGAGGAAAGACATGCAGACCTAAAGAAATCATCTCACTGCAACTTGGAATTAAAAGAAGAAAAGTTTACCAATAAATACAAGGTCTATGAGGTAGGGAAGCTACAAAGGTATAGGGAAGGGAAAAACAAGATACAAAAACAGGTAAATATACAACCAGATTGGATGGCAATGGGTTTTGTCCACCTGATGGGTGGTGATGACCATGTGGTGAGACAATAAGCAGGAAACAGGAATGGTGATTTCTCCTGAGCAGGAAGGCAGGGGAGAGAACCACAAACAGGCAGTCCCTCTGCTTTTATGGATCTTGGGAAGAGGGAGTGGACTAACCACCATCACCTGGTAGTGTTCAGACCCACCCCTGGGGAGGGGTCAGGACCACCTGGGGTCAGGTTCAAGACCACTCCCCCAGGTGGGTTAACCCTGTACATGTGCTGTCTCTAAAAACCTGCAACTTAATGTCTGACTTTTTGTACTGTTGAAGTGAAGTTAAATACAGTCAAATAGCATCAGCATTTTGAGTCAGTGGTAGCAGGATTTAATTAGTGCTTCACAAATGCTTAGAAAGCAACAAGTCTCTCTCAGTTCCCCTATCTGTGGCTTTTCTGTCCTTACTGGAAAACTTCTAGATCCTCCCAAAGAGTAGAGAAGATTTAACACAGTGGCAGCTGAGCTGAAACCAAACTCAGTGTCTGCTTTCAGCATGACTTTGTCTTGTGTTTTCCCCTCTGTTGTGATTAAAAAGGATGACATTTTCTCCTTTAAATTAGTGAATTAAGAAAAATCCTAAGCCATCTCTTCAGAAGATAGGTCCATGCTAATTCTTCCTTTGGTTCTGTATGATCTTACTGTACAGAAGTCAGTAGAAAGCTTGAGACCATTTTTACTCAAATTGAGTTCATTTGAAGCCATGAGATAGAACCAGATTAATTTAATAACAGTTGACCTTTGGGCTCCACGATAAAGGCAAGGAAGTGCTACAGCTGTATCCTGTAGATGTCCTGTCTTTGGACACCCACATTAAAGCTGTGATTGAAGCCTCTGACTGTGTTAGTTGTTAACTTGCCTGGTGATGCCTGGCTTTTTTTATTTTCCTTTTCATTTCCTTCTGCTTTCTGCTTTGTTAGTTCTCATGCAAAGGAGATGGAGAATAAACAGTTCTGGAAGGTCTTATACGAACATTTGGAGAAGGCTGCTACTTATGCAGGTAAGTCAAGAGAGCCAATGGCATCCTGGCCTGGATCAGGAGCAGTGTGGCCAGCAGCACAAGGGAGGTTATTCTGCCCCTGTACTCAGCACTGCTCAGGCCACACCTTGAGTGCTGTGTCCAGTTCTGGGCTCCTCAATTCAAGAGAGATGTTGAGGTGCTGGAATGTGTCCAGAGAAGGGTGATGAAGCTGTGAGGGGCCTGGAGCACAGCCCTATGAGGAGAGGCTGAGGGAGCTGGGGGTGTGCAGCCTGCAGAAGAGGAGGCTCAGGGCAGACCTCATTGCTGTCCGCAGCTCCCTGAAGGGAGGCTGTAGCCAGGTGGGGTTGGGCTCTGCTGCCAGGCAAGCAGCAACAGAACAAGGGGATACAGTCTCAAGTTGTGCCAGGGGAGGTCTAGGCTGGATGTTAGGAGGAAGTTGTTGTCAGAGAGAGTGATTGGCATTGGAATGGGCTGCCCAGGGAGGTGGTGGAGTCACCATCCCTGGAGGTGTTCAAGAAAAGCCTGGATGAGGCACTTAGTGCCATGGTCTGGTTGACTGGCTAGGGCTGGGTGCTAGGTTGGCCTGGATGATCTTGGAGGTCTCTTCCAACCTGGTTGATTCTATGATTCTTAGTCATGGCTCCTACATGTTATGCCAGTAACCCAGCCAATTGTGAGTGGCATGGCTGTATTTTTATGTTCTCCAAATTTACATGTTCAGTTTTGGGATCCCCAGGAGGGACAGGGATCTACTTGAAAGAGTCCAGGGAAGGGCTACAAAGATGATGAAGGGGCTGGAGCACTGGCCTATGAGTAGAGGTTGAGGGACCTGGGGCTTTTTGGTCTGACAAAGATGATGGCTTAGGGGGCATCTAATCAATGTTTAGAGGTATCTGAGGGCTGGAGATCAAGAGGGAAGGGGGAAAGCTCTTCTCATTTGCACCCTGTGATGGGACAAGGGGCAGTAGATATAAGCTACAGCACAGGAAGTTTCACCTCAACATGAGGAAGAGCTTCTTTACTGTAAAGGTCACAGACTACTGGAACAGGCTCTCCAGAAAGGTTGTGGAGTCTCCTTCTCTAGAGACTTTCAAGACCCGTCTGGGTGCCTTCCTGTGCAACCTGAGCTAAATTCTCTGGTCCTGCTCTGGCAGGAGACTTGGACTTTATGATCTATGAAAGTGCCTTCCAACCCCTAACATCCTGTGATGTGATGTGGGAATTGAGAACCAGAGTTCTTGACTACCAGTGTCATGTTGAGAGCAGGAATATTGTCTCCTGTCTTAAACACCAAGAAGGATTTTAAAAGGCACCTGCATTACAGAAGGGAGTTGCAGGCTGTGGGAAGCCTCACAGCACTTTCATCCCTGCTTTAGGACTGGCTTTTCCCAGCTCGATCAGAAGCAGTGACAAAGCTGTTAGAGTGGAGCTGACCATAGCTTCAGTGGAATTCCTGCAGACTGTCTTTCTTGGCTGTGTTCCTGAGGTTCACCCATGGGCATATGGAATCTAATTTCATAACAGAGCTGTGAGCACACAGACATTTGTGGACTTCGCTGGTATTTGAGAGAACTGAGCTTAATTGGGATGTCTGAGTGCCATAGGGTGCCCTACAGTACTCCTAAGGAGTGCAGGTCTTTCACATCAGTGTTCAGTACAGCTGCTTAAGCAGGTATCACAGTATCACCAAGGTTGGAAGAGACCTCATAGATCATCAAGTCCAACCCTTTAGCACAGAGCTCAAGGCTAGACCATGGCACCAAGTGCCACGTCCAGTCCTGCCTTGAACAGCTCCAGGGACGGCGACTCCACCACCTCCCCGGGCAGCCCATTCCAGTGTCCAATGACTCTCTCAGTGAAGAACTTTCTCCTCACCTCCAGCCTAAATCTCCCCTGGCGCAGCCTGAGGCTGTGTCCTCTCGTTCTGGTGCTGGCCACCTGAGAGAAGAGAGCAACCTCCTCCTGGCCACAACCTCCCCTCAGGTAGTTGTAGACAGCAATAAGGTTACCCCTGAGCCTCCTCTTCTCCAGGCTAACCAATCCCAGCTCCCTCAGCCTCTCCTGTCACCAAAAGTACTCCTTCTGTAACGAGGGGCTGATCCTCTGCTACTGGTCATTTTGAAGTAACCCAAAGGGTTTTTCTTTGTTCTGTAGAAATGGAGCTGCAAAATGAACTAGATGAACAGGAGGAAAGCACTGCTGAAATAGAAAGCAAGAAGATGCCAGAAGGAGGAGTGGGAGCTGTCTTCCTGGAGCAGCTGAGCATCAGAACAGATTGCAGCGAGCGGCTGGACCACACAAACTTCCGTTTTCTGCTGTGGAAGGCACTGGCTAAGTTTCCAGACAGAGTGGAGCCTAGGTCAAGAGAACTTTCCCCACTTCTTTTGAGATTTATTAGGTAAATAAGATTCTTTTTTCACTTGAGAGAACACATTGCTTTCACTTGTGTTGCTGAGCTTTAAGACTGTGGCTATCCTATTATAGGCTTTGTTTCCTGAATGCATGGCTGATGAGATGTCTGTTCCAGTGAAGACAGACTTCTGATTGAAACGTGGGTTATGCTAGAAACACCCCACAGTAAGCAGGCTGAAATGAAATGGCAGGACATTCCTGCTGCTCAGTCTCTTGGTTACTGACTTGCCACTGTCACAGCCTCATTAGGGAGTGATTCCAGTGGAAATAAAGTTGCTTATTTTAAAAATGAAAATACATTGTGGGTTGGAATCACAGAAGACTAAAATATTTTCCCTTATCATAGGGAAAATTCTGGTTTTGTTGAGGCTGATTCAATTACCTGCCCCTGGAGGAAGAGCAGTGGTGTGCTTGCACGCGTGCACATAGTCTGGTGTATGCAGGGTTGTTGTGATCTGCTAGCAGGGGAAGATTTCTGATACTCCCTTCCTGTGATTAAAAAATCTATGTTTTGTTTGTCTTCCTGGAAGAATTGAGGAAGTGAGGAGAGGCTGAGGGAGCTGGGGTGGTTTGACCTGGAGAAGAGGAGGCTCAGGGGTGACCTCACTGCTGTCTGTGGCACTTGGTGCCATGGTCTAGCCTTGAGAATTATGGTAAAGTGTTGGACTTGATGATCTATGAGGTCTCTTCCAACCTTGTTGATACTGTGTGATACCTGAAGGGAGGCTGTAGCCAGGTTGGGGTTGGTTTTTTCTCCCGGGCAACCAGCAACGGAACAAGGGCACACAGTCTCGAGCTGTGCTGGGGGAAGTATGGGCTGGCTGTTAGGAGCAAGTTGTTGGCAGAGAGAGTGATTGGCATTGGAATGGGCTGCCCAGGGAGGTGGTGGAGTCACCGTCCCTGGAGGTGTTCAAGAAGGGACTGGATGGAGCACTTATTGCCATGGTCTGGTTGATTGGCTAGGGCTGGGTGGGTACTAGGTTGGATTGGATGATCTTGGAGGTCTCTTCCAACATGGTTGATTCTATGATCCTTTAGTAGGTTCTTTTCCTCACTTCTTCTCAACACTGCCATACTCACTGTTCACCTGCCCACTTGAGCATGCACAACCCTGATGCCTCTTCTTCACCTGGCACCTCCAGTGTTCTTGGTCACTGCCTTGTATCTGCAAAGCAGCATATGAAATCCACCTTGAAGTTTGAAGCCATGTAGTGTCCCCAGACACAGTGCCACTAATAACAAGAATGGTGAATTGTGGAGGTTTTTTCTGTTGGTTTTGCCCTGAAACCTTGGTAAAGGCCATGCTGCTTAATTTCCTTCCTTTTTGCCTCTTCTTAAACACAGAAATGAGTACTACCCAGCAGATTCACTAGTGGCTCCATCTCAGGATCTCAGAAAGAAAACTCATGGTACAGTCGTAGCAAAAGAAGTACCTGGTGAAGGGGTGAATGATGTTGCTATGGAAGAGGAGGAGGAGGAAGAAGAAAAGGAAGAAGAAAAGGAAGAAGGAGAACCAATCACTCTAGGACTACCAAAAAGGAAAACAAGAAGAGCTGCTGCTAAGTAAGTATTTTTGGTTTTCCCTTGCTAGTGTTTTGACAGAAAGGCAGATTCAGCAGCTCAGGTTGAGATAAAAGCTGTGCTTTTATACGCAATTACTTCGTCTTATTTTGCTTGCACTTAATTTTTCAGTGGATTATAAGCACTTCAGAGGCAGAAACCTGCCTGCACAGTAGTAAATATCCAAGGGTGCTGATCAGGCTTTGTCAGTATCTCGCCATCTGCTGCCAGACTATGGTTTGTGTTACTTAAACTCACAGTTAAGTGAATGTCTGAAGGCATTCTGAAGGGTTTGCAGGCTGTTGTGCCTGCGTTCCCCTGACCTAAGCTAAACGTCTGCCTGCTGAGAAAGGCTGAGGGAGCTGAAGCTCTTTACCTTGGAGAAGAGGAGACTGAGGGGTGACCTCGTGATGATAAAGATGTGAAGGGTGAGTGGCAGGAAGATAGAGCCAGGCTCTGCTCAGTGATGTCCAATGATAGGACAATTCAGGAGAGATGTTGAGGTACTGGAATGTGTCCAGAGAGGGGCAATGAAGCTGGTGAGGGGCCTGGAGCACAGCCCTGTGAGGAGAGGCTGAGGGAGCTGGGGGTGTGCAACCTGGAGAAGAGGAGGCTCAGGGCAGAGCTCATTGCTCAGAAATACAACTACCTGAAGGGAGGCTGTAGCCAGGTGGGGTTGGTCTCTTCTCCCAGACAACCAGCAACAGAACAAGGGGATGCAGTCTCAAGTTGTGCCAGGGGAGGTATAGTCTGGATGTTAGGAGGAAGTTCTTGCCAGAGAGAAGTGCATGCAGCCAGAGCCAGAGAAAGCAACTGTGTTAGCTGTGTTTATGTTCTTTTTTTAATCTATCTTAGCAAGCCTATGAGTGCAGTAGACTTCACCATTGTTTCCTCTCCACAGCCTATAGTCTAATTCCTCTCACTAAAATGTCCCAGCTAGGCTCAAACTAGCACATTTTGTATGGATTTCTCTAATCACAGAATCATAGAATCAGTAAGGTTTGGAAGGGACCACAAGGATCATTTAGTTCCACCCCTCATGCCATGGGCAGGGACACCCTACCCTAGAGCAGGCTGGCCACAGCCTCAGCCAGCCTGGCCTTAAACACCTCCAGGGATGGGGCCTCAACCACCTCCCTGGGCAACCCATTCCAGCCTCTCACTACTCTCCTGCTCAACAACTTCCTCCTCACATCCAGCCTGAACCTCCCCACCTCCAGCTTTGCTCCATTCCCCCTGGTCCCGTCACTCTCTGATATCCTGAATAGTCCTTTCCCAGCTTTTTTGTAGCCCCCTTCAGATCCTGGAAGGCCACAAGGAGGTCACCTGGGAGCCTTCTCTTCTCCAGACTGCACAGCCCCAACTCTTTCAGTCTGTCCTCATAGCAGAGCTGTTGCAGCCCGCTGAGCATCTTCCTGGCCCTTCTCTGGACACTCTCCAGCATCTCCACATCCCTCTTGTAATGAGGGCTCCAGAACTGGATGCAGTACTCCAGGTGGGGTCTCAGCAGAGCAGAGTAGAGGGGGAGAATCACCTCCCTGGCCCTGCTGGCCACACTTCTCCTGCTGTAGCCCAGACTCTGGTTGGTCCTCTGGGCTGCAAGTGCACACTGCTGGCTCAATCAGAATCTTTTTACTCTGGTGACCTCTGTCAAATGTCCATTACAAATCATAGAAACAACCAGGTTGGAAGAGACCTCCGAGATCATCCAGTCCAACCCATCCCCCAGCCCTATCCAGTCAACCAGACCATGGCACTAACATCACAAACATTTGTATTTTTCCACCTTTTTTATTCTCCAAAGAATGACCCTTGTAATGACAGAGAATGTCATGTTGGGCCGTGATGAGTGTCTGATAGGTGACTCAAATGGTCATTTAATCCCTTGTGTCTTAACAGTGTTTCATTTTCCAAGCTTCTGGCTTGTAGCTGTGCATTAGCAGCAGTTAAAGCACAGTGCCATTCCAAGATTTTTTGTTAGTAATTTTTCTTTTCCAACCTCCCCACGTACTCAGGTGGAAACATTGTTCTTGGAAGCAATAACAAAGTCATAAAAGATTTACCAGAGATGTTAATGAGTTCTGGAGTGACCTCCTTTTGTCGTCGTCCTTGACAGTTCATGCAGTCAGGTCTGTGCCCATGGTAGCAGAGCCCTCACTGGGCTACAACCTGCAGCCTCTGAAGTCTAGTTGAGGCCTGTGAGGATCCATGCCTGCCTCAAGCTCAGGGTGGAGTTGCTGGAAGTTATCATACTCATCCTTTGAATAGAATAGAGTAGAATAGAATAGAATAGAATAGAATAGAATAGAATAGAATAGAATAGAATAGAATAGAATAGAATAGAATAGAATAGAATAGACCAGGTTGGAAGAGACCTCCAAGATCATGCAGTCCAACCTAGCACCCAGCCCTATCCAGTCAACCAGACCATGGCACTAAGTGCCTCATCCAGGCTTTGCTTCAACACCTCCAGGGATGGTGACTCCACCACCTCCCTGGGCAGCCCATTCCAATGCCAATCACTCTCTCTGCCAACAACTTCCTCCTAAAGACAGGGCCCAGCCATGGAGGAGGGTGGCCCAGGTGAGCATCTGGAGAGTTCAGTCAGGAGACACATCAAGCATGGTAGAGGAGATACCACACATTTCTTGTCCTGTTCACCTCTCTCCCCTCTCACAAAGGAGGTGGGGCAGTTATGGAGTGACACAGCTGAGAAATCTCTGCCTTCAGCCCACCATAGTCTGTGGCTAAATGCAAGCCTTCACATCAGTGGGAGCTAAATGGGCACAAGTTAAGGTCAAGTGAATAAATGAAGGGCTCAAATCACCTGTTTGGTGTTCCAGACTGGGCTGACAGAGAGAACTAAGCTGCATCTTAACTGCTGCAGTTTGTGATTGAATCATCTCTTTACAGTTTGTCCAGGAGGTGCTTTCCTACTTAATTAGTTGAACTTGGTGGATTTACAAGTATCTTTTACTAACAGGGTGGCAACACAGTACTTTAATATTTTATAGACAACATAGGTGTGATGGTTTGGGTGTTCCCTGCCCCCCCATGCTTTAGAAATCACCCAGACTAGACTCAGCCAGCTCTGGAAATATGAATGAAGCTTGTATTTACAGCTGGCACAATATACAAGCAGATATTTACAGTCTATACAGTTATAGACAGAAATATAGCCAGGTGGGGGGTGGCCTCTTCTCCCAGGCAACCAGCAATAGAACAAGGGGACACAGTCTCAAGTTGTGCCAGGGTAGGTATAGGCTGGATGTTAGGATGAAGTTGTTGGCAGAGAGAATGATTGGCATTGGAATGGGCTGCCCAGGGAGGTGGTGGAGTCACTGTCCCTGGAGGTGTTGAAGCAAAGCCTGGATGAGGCACTTAGTGCCATGGTCTGGTTGACTGGCTAGGGCTGGGTGCTAGGTTGGACTGGATGATCTTGGAGGTCTCTTCCAACCTGGTTGATTCTAATATTCTATACAAGGTAAAAGGTAATACAGAAACACAGCTCCCCTCCCAGAAACCTGAGTCCCCAGGAGGGGCTCTCAACCACCCCTTCCCCTCTCAACCTTACCCCAGTCCCAAGGAAGAATGGAGGTTCAGCCAGAGGTTAAGAAGCAAAGTGGGTTAGCCCAAAATTGAGAGTGATGTTAGAGAGATGTAGCTCAGCCAGTAGCCCCAGCCAGAGTGAAAGTGAGAATGTTATCTAATGTTTTTATTTCTTGTTCCTATACTTCTCAGCAAGCCTGTGAGTGAAGTAGACTTTGTTTTCTTTCACAGCTTGTAATCCAGTTCTTCTCACCAAAACATTCTAGCCTGCTTCAAACTAGCACAACAGGTTAGATAGGAAGGTAATTACAGACAGAGATGCATGTATGTGTGTGTGTCTCTTTATTTTTGTAACCCCTCCCTGCTCCTTTTCTCAGCAAAAGCTAAGCCCCATCCAGTGCTGTTGAATCACAGTATCACAGTATCATCAGGGTTGGAAGAGACCTCACAGATCATCAAGTCCAACCCTTTAGCACAGAGCTCAGAGCTAGACCATGGCACCAAGTGCCACGTCCAATCTTGCCTTGAACAGCTCCAGGGACGGCGACTCCACCACCTCCCCAGGCAGCCCATTCCAGTGTCCAATGACTCTCTCAGGGAAGAACTTTCTCCTCACCTCCAGCCTAAATTTCCCCTGGCGCAGCCTGAGGCTGTGTCCTCTTGTTCTGGTGCTGGCCACCTGAGAGAAGAGAGCAACCTCCTCCTGGCCACAACCACTCTTGAGGTAGTTGTAGACAGCAATAAGGTCACCCCTGAGCCTCCTCTTCTCCAGGCTAACCAATCCCAGCTCCCTCAGCCTCTCCTTGTAGGGCTGTGCTCAAGGCCTCTCCCCAGCCTCGTCGCCCTTCTCTGGACATGCTCAAGCATCTCAATGTCCCTCCTAAACTGGGGGGCCCAGAACTGAACACAGTACTCAAGGTGTGGTCTAACCAGTGCAGAGTACAGGGGCAGAATGACCTCCCTGCTCCTGCTGGCCACACCATTCCTGATGCAGGCCAGGATGCCACTGGCTCTCTTGGCCACCTGGGCACACTGCTGGCTCATGTTCAGGTGGGTATTGATCAGCACCCCCAGATCCCTCTCTGTCTGGCTGCTCTCCAGCCACTCTGACCCCAGCCTGTATCTGTGCATGGGGTTGTTGTGGCCAAAGTGCAGCACCCTGCACTTGGAGCTATTGAATGCCATCCCCTTGGCCTCTGCCCATCTGTCCAGGTGGTCAAGGTCCCACTGCAGAGCCCTTCTGCCTTCCAACTCAGTCACATCTGCCCCCAGCTTGGTGTCATCTGCAAACTTGCTGATGACTGACTCGATGCCCTCATCCAGAGGCCTTAGTGACATCTGAAAGATGCTCCTTAGGGGAGGGAACAGGATGCCTCTTGCTGTGTCTCTGAAACAAAGGCTGATAGACCGGAGATTCTCTCGTGTCGTTGGCTCTTTCTCTTTCCTGTTAAATGGTTTTAGTAAAAGTTCCCAGTTTGTTTATGACAATGCAGGCTTGTTTCTCCTGGTCATTTTAAAAAGGAAACTGTTTTGCTTTGGTTTGTTTTGCAGGCAACTCATAGCCCATTTACAAGTTTTCTCTAAGTTCTCCAACCCCCGCGCGTTGTACCTGGAGCCGAAGCTGAACGCGTTATATACCCAGGTGATGCTCTCTGCTGGCTTGCAGCACTGCTGCTAAGAAATGAACTCTTTCTTCTTTCAATGCAGTGTCTGAGACTACAGAAACCTGTTGTTTTCTGAACCAGGCCATGATAGCTGAAAAAGGAGCTGTCCTTGAAAAGGCAGCGAAGCAGGCTGTAAGGTCTCCCCAGAGCCTTCTGTTCTCCAGGCTGAGCATAAAATCATAGAATCAAGCAGGTTGGAAGAGAGCTCCAAGTTCATCCAGTCTAACCTAACTCAGCCCCCACTCTCAGCCTGTCCCCATAGGGGAGATGCTTCAGCCCTCTGTTCTTCCCCTGTACTCAGCACTGCTCAGGCCACACCTTGAGTGCTGTGTCCAGTTCTGAGCTCCTCAATTCAAGAGAGATGTTGAGGTGCTGGAATGTGTCCAGAGAAGGGCAATGAAGCTGGTGAAAAGCCTGGAACATAAACCCTATGAGGAGAGGCTGAGGGAGCTGAGGTTGTTTAGCCTGGAGAAGAGGAGTCTCAGGGGTGACCTCATTGCTGTCTACGATTACCTGAAGGGGCATTGTAGCCAGGTGGGGGGTGGCCTCTTCTCCCAGGCAACCAGCAACAGAACAAGGGGACACAGTCTCAAGTTGTGCCAGGGTAGGTATAGGCTGGATGTTAGGAGGAAGTTCTTCACAGAGAGAGTGATTGGCATTGGAATGGGCTGCCCAGGGAGGTGGTGGAGGCACCTGGAGGTGTTGAAGCAAAGCCTGGATGAGGCACTTAGTGCCATGGTCTGGTTGACTGGCTAGGGCTGGGTGCTAGGTTGGACTGCATGATCTTGGAGGTCTCTTCCAACCTGCTTGATTCTGTGATCTTTGTGGCCCTCCTCTGGACCTGCTCTTGATGCCCTTCTTATAGTGGGGGCACCAGAACCAGACTGTTGTGTGTCCACTTCTTGGCTTTATACTGGCAAGGCATAATTTCTCTGGGAAGTTAGTCCAAACCTACTTGACCTTGGAGCCTTTGGGTTGTTTCACTATTTTAAGCAAGCACTTCTGCCTTTTAGCTAGGGATTAATTTTCTCTCCTTTGTCATTTGCAGTTACTGTCCCATCAAGACCAGAATGTACAGAGAATAGCTCTTGACTGCATAATGACATACAAGCACCCTCACCTACTGCCATACAGGTAAAAGCTTTTATATCCTTTTAGCTGTGGCAAATGAACCTGCTGTCATATCAGAAGCCTTGTTCGGGGTCAGTTGCCTTGAAGAGAGCCTTTCCTGTATCTGTTGAAGATAGATATATGAATTTTATTTTTAGCCAGCTATATATTCCCTATCTAAACCAGGAAATAAAGTCTGGAGGATGCTAAGAGTATCTTTTGTGTTTATGGGAAAAAGGCAACATTTCCATTCCATCCCAGAATACCCTGTGCTTGGTGATTGCTTTGTTTTCAAAGAGGTGATTTATAAGCACTCAGGGGAAGTGACAGCATAAAGCTGCAGTTTGTGGTTGAATTATCTCTTTGTAATTTATCCAGGAGGTGCTTTCCTACACATTAGTTGAACTTGGAGGGGGGGTTAAGAGAACTTTAATATTTTATATACAGCATAGGTTAGATAGGAAAGTAATTACAGACAGAGGTGCATGTGTGTGTGTGTGTCTTTATTTCTGTAACCTCTGCCTCCTCTCATAATATGTACTGCTCTCAGGGAGAACTTGCAAAGGCTGCTGGAGGACAAGAGTTTTAAAGAAGAAATAGTCCACTTCAGTATTTCTGAGGAGACTGCAGTAGTGAAAGCAGAGCATCGACCAGATCTCATTCCTGTGCTTATGAGGTGTGTGGGTTTGAAAGTCTCAAGTCAAAGTACCAGTGAGCAGAGATGTCGTGTTGCTGCTTCTCACTTTAAAGAGTTGAGATAAACCAGTGGTTAAATGCATAGTTTGATGGCTTTGATGTTCCCTATGGATTCTTTATTAGCACATTTCTCTTGTGAACACACATCTTACAAAACATCCTTTTGGTAAGCACTGTTTTGCTAAGACTTAAAGGGAACATTTCAGTTCACTGAGCATTGCCATTTATTAAGATACAGTGATGCAAATTACTGCACAGGTAACTTTTATACCTACAGCCACCAGCAAAGCTTCTGTTGTAGCAGCAGAAACTGATCTTTCACTGGGTGTTTCTGGGCAACTGCAGCGGGACCTTGACCGCCTGGACAGATGGGCAGAGGCCAAGGGGATGGGGTTCAATAGCTCCAAGTGCAGGGTGCTGCACTTTGGCCACAACAACCCCATGCAGAGATACAGGCTGGGGTCAGAGTGGCTGGAGAGCAGCCAGACAGAGAGGCATCTGGGGGTGCTGATTGATACCCACCTGAACATGAGCCAGCAGTGTGCCCAGGTGGCCAAGAGAGCCAGTGGCATCCTGCATCAGGAATGGTGTGGTCAGCAGGAGCAGGGAGGTCATTCTGCCCCTGTACTCTGCACTGGTTAGACCACACCTTGAGTACTGTGTTCAGTTCTGGGCCCCCCAGTTTAGGAGGGACATTGAGATGCTTGAGCGTGTCCAGAGAAGGGCGACGAGGCTGGGGAGAGGCCTTGAGCACAGCCCTACGAGGAGAGGCTGAGGGAGCTGAGATTGGTTAGCCTGGAGAAGAGGAGGCTCAGGGGAGACCTTATTGCTGTCTACAACTACCTGAAGGGTGGTTGTGGCCAGGGGGAGGTTGCTCTCTTCTCTCAGGTGGCCAGCACCAGAACAAGAGGACACAGCCTCAGGCTGTGCCAGGGGAAATTTAGGCTGGAGGTGAGGAGAAAGTTCTTCACTGAGAGAGTCACTGGACACTGGAATGGGCTGCCCGGGGAGGTGGTGGAGTCATCGTCCCTGGGGCTGTTCAAGGCAGGATTGGACGTGGCACTTGGTGCCATGGTCTAGCCTTGAGCTCTGTGCTAAAGGGTTGGACTTGATGATCTGTGAGGTCTCTTCCAACCTTGGTGATACTGTGATACTAAAGGATGTTTTTAAATGGAGTTTCTCCTGCAGAATAAGAAACAGATGGTTTACTGAAAGCTAACACAACCTCTTTTTGGCTCTTGAAGAATTCTCTATGGCAGAATGAGGAACAAAACAGGGAACAAAACCCAGGGCAAGTCTTCAGCGAGCACTCGCATGTCAATCGTTCTGCGGTTCCTGGCCGGCTCATTGCCAGAAGAGATCAGGATGTTCTTGGATCTGCTCTTTGAAGCTGTGAAGCAGTTCAGTAATGGTAGGTACAGGCAGTTGAATCTGGAGGTGTGGTGATCCTGACCTGTAGAGATCATAAAATCATGTGGGAAGATGAGTAGGCTTAGTGCTGTTACATGCTTCAGAGGTCTCTAGCAGTGCCTTGGAACAATGAAAGGATGAAAGGAAACTTTTGATAAGGACTGAGATTCCCTCAAGCTTTTTTCTTACAAAGCATGATTGCTCTGTTTTACAGGTCCAAGGTCAGAAAAACTCTGCCAGTGAGCAGGCCAGGAATAAGCAGTTACTGGCAGTGTAGGCTGGCCTGCCTATGATGGCAATAAACAGAGGCTGTGAAGTGTTCTCTGATGCTGTAGCAGTGGGATATGGCTGACAGGCACAGAGAGCTGTCCTCTCAGCAAACCTGTGTTTTAGGGCCAGGTTTCACCACTTGTCATTGAAAATTCATTTTGGTGGTGGATATCTTCATGATGCTTCTCTAGATTAATCACTGTTCCTTTGGCTATTACAGGACCTTGCCAGAGTGCAGTGCTTCAAAGTATGTCAGAGCTGGATTTAGCTAAAGTCCTGCCTCTTGGACGTCAGCATAGCCTCTTCAATGGTCTTGAAGTCGTGTTGAAAAACATGGGACATTTGATCCATCAGTACCTGCCTGAAATTCTGCAGATTCTGCTCTGCATGACAGCTGTGGTATCCTGCATCCTCCAGCAAAGAGAGAAGGTACAAACAAACATGTAAATTAGATTCCTTTCCTTCTTCCCCTGCTTAGCTTGCACATGTGCACACTCCCTCACTGGTTCAGGTGCAGAGAAGTTTAGTGGCAGCATGAAGTAAAGCTTAACAATTAAATGTCAAAATGTTGATTTAGGGGTCTGCAGTATCTATCTCATGAGGAAAGGCTGAGAGAGGTGGAGATGTTTAGCTTGAAGGAGAGCTGGCTGAGGGTAGATCTTATTAATGCTTACAAATAGCTAAGGGGTGGGTGTCAGGAAGATGAGGCCAGACACTTCTCAGTGGTCTCCAGTGACAGGGCATGAAGTAAAGGACATAAATTTGAACATAGGAAGTTCCATGAGAGGGAATTTCTTTACTGTGAGGGTGGCAGAGCACTGGAACAGGTTGCCCAGAGAGGGTCTCTGGACCCTTTGAAGACCTTCCTGAATGTGTTTCTGTGTGATCTGCTTTAGGTGGTCCTGCTCTGGCAAGCAGGGGATTGGAATTGATAGTCTGTGATTCTGTTTTCAGAGGTCCCTCCCAACCCCTACCATTCTGTGATTCCATTAAAATAGAGGCCAGTGATATTTGTCTGAAAGTGCTGCAGGCCTCAGGCACTGCAGGCAGTTTTTTTGTCTGAGTTGCTGAAAAGAGAGTTGGAGGTGATCTCTGTGCTTTGCCACCTGCCAGCACTGTGGAGAGATGGGCATGAAGGAGAGCTAAATGTTTTTTCAGTAAGAATATAAAAAGATCATATGGCTGGAAGTTGAAATTGGCCCTAAAGATGCAGTTTCTTGGCTGCAAGAATAAAGCATTTGATAGAGGCAAGGAAAGGATTTAAATTTTCTTGCCTGGGAACTTTAGAGCAAACTTTCTCTTTAGGTTTTGTTGCAGTGCTAGACCCTAGAGGAACTCAGCATTGTAGATCATCACAGTGATTATCTGCAATGGTTGACTGCTGTCATGAGACACAGAGAGACTGTGGCTACCAGCCATGCTTTAGCATGCTCAGCATGAAGCATGTTCAGCTCAGTATCTGTAGTCATGCTAATCCAGTGTTACAATTTGGGTCTCAGCCAGGTATCTGCAGAGCACTGGAAGTGTTTTTTCCCTTGCTGTGCAGTGGCTGTATGTGCAGAAAGGGTCGAGTGAGGAAAACATTCTGTTAAAGATTGGCTGCAATTAAAGAGGGGTTGTGTTGGCTTACTGCTGCCCTGTGTCCAGGAGCAGTGCAGAGCTGCCAGAGCTCAAACCCAGCTGGCTCAGGGGGGCTGTTGCCAGCTGTTTGGAAGCTATGACATTGAGCCAGACTTTTCTGTCTTTCTGAAACCAGTGCCTTTGCCAGGCTTCAATCCAAACAGGAAAAGGAAAGCTCAAGTCAGGTCCAGTGCAGAGCCGATCATGCATTTGGTGTGAAACAAGCAAACTGCACAGTCATCAGCAACATTGCAGGGCCTGTTCATGTGTTAGGTGTGGAACAAGCAAACTGCAGTCATCATCAGCACTGCAGTGCCTGTTCATGTGTTAGGTGTGGAACAAGCAAACTGCAGTCATCATCAGCACTGCAGTGCCTGTTCATGTGTTAGGTGTGGAACAAGCAAACTGCACAGTCATCAGCAACATTGTAGTGCCTGTTCATGTGTTAGGTGTGGAACAAGCAAACTGCAGTCATCATCAGCACTGCAGTGCCTGTTCATGTGTTAGGTGTGGAACAAGCAAACTGCAGTCATCATCAGCACTGCAGTGCCTGTTCATGTGTTAGGTGTGGAACAAGCAAACTGCAGTCATCATCAGCACTGCAGTGCCTGTTCATGTGTTAGGTGTGGAACAAGCAAACTGCAGTCATCATCAGCACTGCAGTGCCTGTTCATGTGTTGGGTGTGAAACAAGCAAACTGCAGTCATCATCAGCACTGCAGTGCCTGTCCATGTGTTAGGTGTGGAACAAGCAAACTGCAGTCATCATCAGCACTGCAGTGCCTGTTCATGTGTTAGGTGTGGAACAAGCAAACTGCAGTCATCATCAGCACTGCAGTGCTGAAAGGAATTAGGAGATGACAGACTGGGCAAGTGGTATGTTGGAAGCAATTATGTGATGATAGACTGAGCAAGTGGTGTTAGGTAATGAAAGTTTAGCCACCCTGCATGTGTGTTTTGGCCAAGACCCACCTGTGAGCATTTGAGGTTAGAAGTTGCCTTGAAAGTAATCCATCAAAGGAAGCAAGCCCTTGCAGTCAGGCGACATCCAAGGTTGCCTACCTGCCTGAAGGCTGCACAGAACCTTGTAACTATTTATGAAGGGTATGAGTAAATTGTAGGACAGCAGCATCCCACACTCAGGCACTTGCAATCCATTACTTCCATGTTTTAAACAGGGAAAGGGGTTTTAAAAGCTGCTTCATTCATTGCTGGGCTGGGTTTACTAGGGTAATCCTGTCATGGTTGTGTTACATGGCAACTGACTGTCATTTCTCTGAACTTAATTTAGCACTTCATTAGCCCAGGAAATGTTAAAAGTTTATGGAAGAGTGTGAGAAATGTGTTTATCTTGGCTAATGGTTAGAAGACATTCTTGAAGTTTGAAAGTAATTTATTGCAGGTTGATACTGCCTGGAGAGTTAAACACCAACTTTGGCCGTTTAAAGCCAAGTTATTAGTTTACCATTTCCTACTGGTTGTGTTCAGTATTGAGTTTCCTTATTCTCTTAGGTGGTTGAACAGTGGGAGACCCAAAATTATTTCTGTTGAGGGTCAACAGTAGCAGTAGCAGCCTGGTTTTTTCTTTCTTTGGCCCTTCAAGAAGCTCCCTGGCTGATTGGAAGCTGATTGCACACCATCGGTTCACATTCAGCACAGCTTGGGAATCACAGAATGGTAGGGATTGGAAGGGACCTCAAAAGATCCTCTAGTCCAACCCCTGTGACACAGCAGGATCACCTAGAGCAGGTCACACAGAAGTGCATTCAGGCACGTTTTTAATGTCTCCAGAGAAGGAGACTCCACAACCTCTCCTGGCAGCCTGTTCCAGTGCTCTCTCACCCTCACTCCTGGGCATGAACACAGCGATCCTTTTCCACTATCTTCTCTTTGTTTTGGGTGCAGAGGGAGTGTAGGAAAGTGGTGCATGATAGACAGTGGTGTCTTCAGAAGTCCACAGGTACAAAACACTTGTATTTCAGCGAGGCTTTGACACCAAAGCTGCTTTGAAAACAGAGATACAAGTGTTTATTCTGTGTGGTGGATCACAGTACATGATAAAGACTGAGGTACCCAAAACATAGTTGCAGTCTTGGACAGCAGCCTTTAATTGCTCTGACATGTCTCTGTTGTAACTGAGACTGAAGTTCAGTACCTCTTCACTGTGAAGCTACCTCATCTTTTGGTGCTGGGAGCTGCATTGCACAATGTGGAAATAATGCAGGTTACTCAGGTCAAGACTCTCCTCAGGGAGAAGAGTCAGGAAGCAGCGGTGCATGAATAACTTCGTGACGAGTTGTGTGGCAGATTTCCTTACCTGTTTTCCCCAGAATGACTGTGGAACAGAATAGCTAAATGAGTACAGACAGCATCCTCCTGTAACCACATGGAATATTTTGCCCTGTGCTGTTGTAGGAGGTGATTCACATTCTTACCCCTCTATTCCTCCCCCTTCTCCACGTCCGTTGATTTCTTTTCATCCTAGCAGATCTCAGTGTGCAGAGTTGCAACTTTCAAGAGCTGATTTGAGCCCTTTCCCGTGTAGAACAGAATTATTTAGGAGTCAGGAAATACAACTCTGCTGGAGCATTTTGTCCACAAAGGGCAGAAGCTACTTTAGACCTCTCAGGGTGGATTTGCACTTTTGGTCAACTGACTCAGTGTAGAAACAGGCACCTCTTAGAAAAACTGAGGTCAGCTGTGAGAGGTGGATTGTTCCTGTGATCAGGTTACAGGAGAAAACAGAGCAACGTTGTGATAGTTCCAGCAAAGGTTTGCACCTGTGGTCAGTGAATTGCTGTATTTAATTTCAGATCAAATAGTTACTTGTTGTTCTGCAAAGTCTTACCCTTGGTCTTTGCTTTGCAGGTCCAACCTAGGTTGATTAATCCACTGAAAAATTTGAGACGTCTTGGACTCAAGCTTGTGGTGGAGTTTTTTACTGATTATGAGACCTACAGCTTTAGTGTGGAAGAGATTGATGCAGTTTTCCATGCAGTGGTATGGCCTCAGGTAAGGATTTCTTATTCTTGCAAGCAGCTTTGCATCTACCACGAGGAGAGGCTGAGGGAGCTGGGATTGGTTAGCCTGGAGAAGAGGAAAATCAGGGGAGACCTTATTGCTGTCTGCAACTACCTGAGGGGAGGTTGTGGCCAGGAGAATGTTGCTCTCTTCCCTCAGGTGGCCAGCACCAGAACGAGAGGACACAGCCTCAAGCTATGCCAGGGGAAATTTAGGCTGGAGGTGAGGAGAAAGTTCTTCCCTGAGAGAGTCATTGGACACTGGAATGGGCTGCCTGGGGAGGTGGTGGAGTCATCGTCCCTGGGGCTGTTCAAGGCAGGATTGGACGTGGCACTTGGTGCCATGGTCTAGCCTTGAGCTCTGTGCTAAAGGGTTGGACTTGATGATCTGTGAGGTCTCTTCCAACCTTGGTGATACTGTGATACCACACACAGAACTTCAATTGCACTGGAGTCTGTCGTGACAGCTACATCCATCACAGGATTGGATGTGACCTCAGGCAGATGTTGGCATCCTGTGTGTTTTTGCAAGGCCAGTTTCATCCTGGAATAATCAAGTCACAGGCTAAAGTACAAATTAAGTCATCTGAATAAAATGGATGCCATTTCTTTGTTCTTTAACCAGAAAGGTAGAATTGTTCCCTGAATGCTTCAGGGAAGGAAAATAACAGTGGTCACTTCCAGGTGCACTTGGTTACTTTTTTGTGTGACTGTTCCTGTGCCTGGGGTAGGGGATTGCTGCCACAGGAAAGGAAGGACTCAGCAGGGTGTGTCAGTGGGCTGTGTGCTTCTGTGATAGAGGCTTCTTCAGGGGAATTCAGGTCATCTGAGTTAGGAAAATGCAGTGTTACAACCATAGAATGGATTGGAAGGGACATTAAAGATCATCTAGTTCCAAGCCCCCACCATGGGCAGGGACACCTGCTAGCCCAGGCTGCTCAAGGCCTCAATCCAGGCTGGCCTTGGGCACCTCCAGGGAGGGAGCACCCACAGCCTCCCCTGGGCATCTTGTTCCACTGTCTCACCATATTCACTGTAAAGAATTTCTTCTTAACCTCCAATTTAAATCTGCCCTCGTCAAGCTTCAATCTATTCCCTATCCTCCTTAAGCCTGGAGAAGAGAAGGTTTCAAAGAGACCTTATAGTGGCCTTCCAGTATCTAGAGGGGGCCTACAGGAAGGCTGGGGAGGGACTATATACAAGGTCTGCTAATGACAGGATGAGGGGTAATGGGTTTAAACTGGCAGAGGGGAGATTCAAACTAGATATTAGGAAGAAGTTCTTTCTAGTGAGGGTGATGAGACACTGGCACAGGTTGCCCAGGGAGGTTGTGGCTGCCCCTTCTTGGAGGTGTTCAAAGCCAGGTTGGCTGAGGCCTTGAGCAACCTGTTCTAAGTGGGAGGTGTCCCTGCCTACGATGGGGGGTTGGAACTGGATGATCTTTGAGGTCCCTTCTGACCTAAACCATTCTGTGATTCTATTACTACAAACCCTAATAGAATCATAGAATCAAGGAGGTTGGAAGAGACCTTGAAGATCATCCAGGCCAACCCATCCCCCAGCCCCATCCAGTCAACCAGACCATGGCACTAAGTGCCTCCTCCAGGCCTTTCTTCAACACCTCCAGGGATGGTGACTCCACCACCTCCCTGTGCAGCCCATTCCAATGCCAATCACTCTCTCTGGGAAGAACTTTCTCCTAACATCCAGCTTATACTTTCCCCAGCACAGCTTGAGACTGTGTCTCCTTGTTCTATTGCTGGCTGCCTGGGAGAAGAGGCCACCCCCCACCTGGCTACCATGTCCCTTCAGGCAGCACCTTCCCCCAAAGCATAGATAAAGTAGTCCCATGCACTGTATGTACCTCTGTATTTCACTGGACAGTGCAACAGAGAGTTGTATGCTGCAGGTCTGTCCATGGAGTCTTTCCAAGTCCAGGGTGCCACATGTGCCAAGCAGTGAGCAGTTATTGCTGTCCCAGAGAAGTTGAAACATTTTGTTTCAGGCATTAAGTCAGCAAAATACTTAATATTTTTGGGGACTTTTGTGTTTGGAAACACTGAGTAAATCTGGACAAGCTGTAAAATTGTTGGTAAATAGCATTCCTGGTGTCCTTCTGGGTGTGGGGAGGACAGTGAGTTTGGGGTCTTGGATGGTAGATGATCCAGAAGCTCCCTCTAGAGGGAATTCTCTACCAGGGAACTCCATGGAGATTTGGGTTTGGCAAAGGAATCCTTGACTTCTGTGCTTTCTTTTGTTAAGGTAATGGAGTTGAGGTGTGTAAAAAACTCGTAGAGAGTGCAAATTGTTTTAAGCCTGTTGGCTTAAACTTGGAACTGGAGTTTGGTGCTCATCAGACCTCAGAAGTTTGCTGCAGAGGCTCAGTGTTGTTATTAACCTGCACAGCAGCATTCCTGCAGGATTGGACTAACACTTAACTCTTGATTGTGCAGCATTCAGAAGAGCTGTTTTATGCAGAGCAGTAACATTGCATAGAAAGCCTTTAGAGGAAAGAGAAGCTTTCTAGGACCTCATCTGTGGCGTTCAGATCTGCCTTCTCCTCTGTTATGCTCAGGACTTGAGCTCATACTGAGCTAGCTCAAAACCCACATGCACCACCCTAGCTGTTGAGCCCAAATTCCCTGGAGCCTTACCTGCTTATGTGCTTTCTAATGGTGCCCTGCTGACAGTCCAGCTGTGGCCAGGGTGGAAACCCAGCTGTGTGACTGCCATGCAGCCTGGCAGAGGAAGCCAGACCTGTGCAGTGGGGCCTTATTGCTTCTGTCCAGTCATGCAGCTGCTGTGTGGGACTACACCTGAGCAGCTCTTAGGTAGCATCGTTCTGGATGCAGAACCCTGTTGGAAGATGCCATGCCTGGGATGTGGTGCATTGCTCAGGCCTCTCCCTGAGAAGAGAGGGTGTTTTTTAGGCAGTGAGAGCATGGAGACCTGAAGCAGATGTTAGAATGGAAGGCTCTGTGGCCAGGCCATAGAAAGTGTGGGAGGAGTGAGTCCTGGGTGTTGCGCCGCAGATCTCCTAGGTATGCCCAGGAGAGGTTGCTAGGTCTTTGCAGCAAATATGAGGCTGCATAGAGAGCCACTTTCAAGAGGAGGACAAAACTGGTAGCTGGCTAGTGTATAAATAGGAGTAAGAGCTAAGGGTGACTTGGCAGATACTGAGGAAGCTGGAAAAAATGATGACAAGGTGACTAAAAAAGGTAAACTATGGATTGTAGTGAAGTCTTTATTAGAGGTGAGGTTTCTAAGTGGCTTTACCTGCTTGTGTTGCATTGGTATTTGATGCTTGTGTGTTTCCTTTAGGTCTGCAGATTAGCTTCAGAGAGTCAATATTCTCCAACGTTCCTGCTCAAACTCATTCACAGCTGGAGTAAAAATCCCAGGTAAGTGTTCTCCTCACAAAAAAACAGAATTATTTTCCCTGAGTATACAAAACTCAGAGTAAAAAGAAGATGCTAATAGGTTATGAATGATTATGTCAGAACCCCTATTTTCTTTTTGCAGTCTAGATGCAATGGAGAAGCTTTCCAGTTTATGCACTTCATTCTAGTGGGCTGCTTTTTTCCAGGTATTAACAGCTAAGCAGATGTGTAGCCAAAACCCAGATGATGGGAGAGGAGGAGAGCTGATTTCTTAGAATACATCTTGACCAATGATTTCTGAGTCTTGGGAAGTCAGTTTAACAATATATCATTTTCAGTCCTGCTTTTTGATTCCCTGTTTCTTTCTGGTTTATGAAATTATGTGGGCAAGTTCAGCACAGAATCAGTGACTGAGATTCTGATACTGTTCATCTTTGTGGGATGATTTGGGTTAGAAGGGACAATAAAGATCATCTAGTTCCAACCCCCCTGCTATGGTCAGGAACACCTTCTGCAAGACCAGATTAAAGAATCAGCTTAGATTCTATGTCCAAATCTATGTTCAGGGCACCAAATACTCTCTTGAATCATAGAATCAACCAGGTTGGAAGAGACCTCCAAGATCATCCAGGCCAACCTATCCCTCAGCCCTATCCAGTCAACCAGACCATGGCACTAAGTGCCTTATCCAGGCTTTGCTTCAACACCTCCAGGGACAGTGACTCCACCACCTCCCTGGGCAGCCCATTCCAATGCCAATCACTCTCTCTGCCAACAACTTCCTCCTAACATCCAGCCTAGACTTCCCCTGGCACAACTTGAGACTGTGTCCCCTTGTTCTGTTGCTGCTTGCCTGGGAGAAGAGACCAACCCCACCTGGCTACAGCCTCCCTTCAGGTAGTTGTAGACAGCAATGAGCTCTGCCCTGAACCTCTTCTTCTCCAGGCTGCACACCCCCAGCTCCCTCAGCCTCTCCTCATAGGGTTTGTGTTCCAGGTTACTCAAGGTCTCATCCAGCCTGGCCTTGAACACCTCCAGGGAGAGAGCATCCTTGACCTCCTGGACAACCTGTTCCAGTGTCTCACCACCCTCACTGCCAAGAATTTCTTTCCAACATCCAGTGTAAAAGAGGGTTTTTTGATGCAAATGGCTCAGCTGCCTCTCAGCTGTCTTTAGAGTGGTCTTTGCCTCTTTGTTTTGCTGGAATATCCAGTACCTGATTTCACACCTCATTTGTAGCCATTGATATAGAACTTGGATACAAACTTCTGTAAAAAATGGAATTGGATCATTAGGTTAGGAGCAGACTAACAGAAGACTTAGACACACATATGTGGAGAAATCATAGAATCATAGAATCAACCAGGTTGGAAGAGACCTCCAAGATCATCCAGTCCAACCTAGCACCCAGCCCTAACCAATCAACTAGACCATGGCACTAAGTGCCTCATCCAGGCTTTGCTTGAAGACCCCCAGGGACGGTGCCTCCACCACCTCCCTGGGCAGCCCATTCCAATGGGAAATCACTCTCTCTGTGAAGACCTTCTTCCTAATATCCAGCCTATACCTACCCTGGCACAACTTGAGACTATGTCCCCTTGTTTAAATGGATTTAAATTATGCTGTCTCAAAGCAGGAAAAGGATCTTGATGACCCTGCAACCTCCATTCACTCTGTTTTTCATGTCACTGTCATTCTGTGGGGTTTGTGGAAGGTTTTTTTATGCTGTTTCCTCGTTTGAAATACAAGACAGTCCTCATCTTTTTGTGTAAAAGGAATTCTGGAGTTCTAAAGTTCTGAACTTAAATTTTCAACCAACCTTTTTTTTGTTTCTGTAATCTTCCTCTCAGGTATTTTCCCTTGCTGGCCAAGCAGAAGCCAGATCATCCTGAGTATGATATACTGAGCAATGTGTTTGCTGTGCTGTCAGCCAAGAACCTGTCTGAAGCTACATCCAGCCTTGTGATGGACATAGCTGATAGCCTTCTCAACAGCCCAGATTTTGAACCCACGGAGCAGGTTTGCAGCCTGAGCGTGACTGGCTGTGTTGTCCCTGGAGACATAACAGAAGGTATGCCTGTGTCCAATTCTTGAGCAATCTGGTGGGTGCTTTGGGTAGAGATGATAGGTTATGATGAGATTGCCTCTGCACTGGCTAACAGCACCAGAAAAGGAAACCTCCCTGTGGAGATGGAAGTGTCAGTGTACAGATTCCTCTTGGCACGCTCAAGAGCTGCCAAGTCCTGCGTGTCTAATGACTGATGAGATTCACATTTGAGTGTCAGAGTCCTCAGCATAGAGAAATTCCTTATGAAGAAGGAATGTTTGTGTTGTTGACCTGTTTTTTTGTTTCTGTGAGGCTTTGACCAATGTGACAACTTCTAGAACTCATTGCTGACTTGGCTCTGAGCCCAACATCAAGAGTGGATGAGGCACTTAGTGCCATGGTCTAGTTGACTGGCTAGGGCTGGGTGCTAGGTTGGCCTGGATGATCTTGGAGGTCTCTTCCAACCTGGATGGTTCTATGATTGTATGGAATAAGTTTTACAGAAAGGTCTACTCCCCATATGCATGTGGTCATGTATTATGTGATGTTTAGTCTGTGCTCCCTGACAAGAAAGAGTAACCACTGAGTCCTGTGGTCTTTGAGTAGTAGTAGATGGGAAGGGTGGTGTGATGTGCTTGATGCTGTGGAGCCATCCTTCACCTCTGATGTTCAAAGGCAGTGGAAAGGAGACCACTTCCCACTGGGCCCTTGTTTGGGCACCTCTGAGATTTACACAAGAGCTCAGTGGTAGAATAAAGAAAACTCCATCTATAAATAGAAGCTCCTGCCATTTTAGGTGACAGCTGCTACCTTTGAGGAACATCCTTGGTACCTTTTTGATAAGCCCACACTTAAGTGGGGCTGTTACCAAAATCTGGGGAGAGCATTCACTGGTGTGTGTGCTTTGACTGGTCCTAGCTCAGACATGTTAGTCTCAGCAAGTGGTGCCTGTGTGTTCCCAGCATCCAGCTGCTCTGCACATTCATAACTCCCATTTGATTATTTTTTTCTTCCTTCCACTGATGAAACCTCCTCTACCTGTGTTTCCCATTTTTTGTGAGGCTGGATCTCCCTCCTGTGGCTTGCAGCACAGAGCTGGGTGTTCCTAACTGTTGTATCCCTTACAGAGACCCTCAGCCTAGGTTGCCTCTTGGTTCTGCCTCATGTTCCTGCCATACTTCAGTACTTCAGCAAAACAATGTTAAACGTGGAGAAGGTGAAAAAGAAGAAGTACAGAGCTCAAGTCAGCAAAGAGCTGAGTATACTTTCCAAGTAAGTATTTCTTTAGAGCTTAAAAGTTGGAAGGAGAGAGGAAGAAAGAGGCTTTTTGTGATAGGTTCCAAATTAAAACCCTTTATGTCTCCAACTAAATTCAGAACAGCTGAAAATACCTGCACCTGTCACTGACTTTGCAAGCTGCTGGGGTCTGAAATGAAGAGTCTTCAGAAATTGATTCTAGCTCTTTCTGTTGCTGGTGCTCAAAACCAGTGTCTCTTAGGGTTAGGAATAAACACAGAAATGCCTGCAGTCTGTGATGGTTTGGGAGTTACCTGCCCCCACCACTCTTAGAAAATCACCCAGCCAAGACTAAGTCAGCTGGAAGTTAAGGAATGAAGCTTTATATTTACAGCTTAGCACAAGATACAAGCAGGTATTTACAATATTTGCAGCTATGTACAGAAATAGACAACTTAAAGGTGATACAGAAACACAGTACCCCTCCCAGACATCAGAGTCCCCAGGAGGAGCTCCCAACCACCCTTCCACCTTCTTTCTACACCCCTACCTTATCCTAGAGTATGCCTTATGGTCAAGGTGAGCTGTGAGGGATCAGCAAGGTGAGTTAGAAGCAGAATTAGTTAGGTTACACAGCAAAGGCCCAGGGAGAAAAGCACAGACACTGACTCCAACAGAGACAGACTCTCACACTGTCTTATCTATGTTTGTGTCTTTGTTTTTATACATGTCAGAAAGCCTATGAGTGAAGTAGACATCACCATTGTTTCCTTTTCACAGCCTATAATCTAGTTTTTCTCACTAAAACATTCCAATTAGCCTCCAACTAGCACCAGTCACATGGAACTGAATACTTGGACTTGTGACTTTGATGGGTATGCTCAGTTAGCCTGGGTCGACTGGCAAAGCTCTTTGATGTGGCACTGCTGAGTTCTGCCTCTGTACTGTTGATTGGATCGCTAGAAAGCAGTAAACTCCCTTGTCTTCTTGTCCAGGATCAGCAAATTTATCCAAGAAAAGAGTCAGAACTCAGTGCTTGTGAGCCTTCTCCTGCCTTTCCTTTATCAGAGTAACATGGAGCAGGTAGGTAGAAGTTTCTTTCCCACCCTCTTAAACATATGTTTTTTCTTTCAGTAACATGTACTTGTTCAAGATGCAAATTGCATTGATTATATAGGTCAGTTCTCAACACCAGCCTGAAGCCAAATGGTCCTGTCTTTGTAGCATGGAACACTGTGCCATCATGTCTTGATGTGTGCTTTGCAAGGATGCCAGTGCTCAGGCTGACTCTCTTCCCTCTTCTCCTGGGGCAGGTCTGCAGACATGCAATCTTTTCCTCCTTTACCAATGCAGACAGTCCACCATGTTCTTTGCAGTGTTTGAAATAAATGCTCTGTGGATTTTATGCTCCCTAAATGTAAATCCAGAGTACCTGGAAAGCAATATGTGTAGTTGAGTAACCTATGTGGTGGGCAGTGCTACGTTAGCCTGCTGCAGGATGAAAGACAAACATACAGTATCATTAGCATGCTCCCATATCACACTATCATCAGGGTTGGAAGAGACCTCACAGATCATCAAGTCCAACCCTTTACCACATATCTCCTGCTTCCATTCTGTTCTCCTTCCCCTCTTAAGGAATCCATTTGTAGCTACAGAAGCATTTCTGAGAACTGAAGCTTCCCCTAAAATCTGAAAGCCCTCAGGCATACAAAGCTTATGGGCTGCAGCTGAAGGAAGCAGAGCTCTCCATGGCTTAAGCTTCTGTTAACTGTTAAATAAAGTTGGTGAGAGGCCTGGAACACAGCCCCATGAGGAGAGGCTGGGGGAGCTGGGCTTGTTTAGCCTGGAGAAGAGGAGACTCAGGGATGATCTCATTGCTGTCTACAGTTACCTGAAGGGAGGCTGTAGCCAGATGGAGTTGGTCTCTTCTCTCAGGCAACCAGCAACAGAACAAGGGGACACAGTCTCAAGTTGTGCTGGGGGAGGTCTAGGCTGGATGTTAGGAGGAAGTTCTTCACAGAAGAGTGATTGGAATGGGCTGCCCCTGGAGGTGTTGAAGCAAAGCCTGGATGAGGCACTTAGTGCCATGGTCTGGTTGATTGGACAGGGCTGGGTGCTAGGTTGGCCTGGCTGATCTTGGAGATCTCTTCCAACCTGGTTGATTCTATGATTCTGTTTCAAATAATTGCAAAGGAAATGAAATGATTTTGTGAAGTCTCAGTATTTATTGGCAGTTATCTCTCTCTTCCAGGGTACAGAGATTGACATTCTGGAGACAGTGCAGAACTTGCTGAGGCATTGCTCAAATCCCACAAGCTTTCTCAAACCCCTGGCAAAGCTTTTTTCTGTCATCCAGAACAAACTGTCTCGGCACAAATTGTGCTTGGTGTTTCAGGTATTGCACTTTTATCTCTCTTTCTTTTAAGAGATCAAGGACAACATACAGCAGTGTTTATCTTTAATGTACATGAGCTTAAAAAACTATTTAACCTGTAGCATCTGTTAAATGAAAGTAGCAGAAATTAAGGAGCTGCACAAAGATGAGTAAAAGCTTTGGCTTACAGCCTGGTTGATGTGAGCATCTCCAGGGTTCTTTTGTGTAAGAGAAGCCAAATAAACCACACACTTCACCCACAGAGAATCCTGTATCTCTATGAAACAAAAATGAATTTCAGTGTCCTGAGGATGGTTTTTATTTGTGGTGTTCTCTCAGATTTATAGCAGTCAGAATGTTTTGTACTTCTTTGAAGCAACTTCCCTAACTTTTCTTTTTCAGCAGGAAAACCAAGGAAACACTCTGCAGGTGCTTAGAAACTTAAATCACACCTTCCATCTTTATGGAAGAAAGGCTTTTATTAAACTTCCAACAGGAGAAGGATTGATGGTGTTGCTTTCTGGTTTGGTCTCAAGCCTTGAGTTCTCCAGCTGCAACAGTTAAACTGTTTTGTGTTTCTTTGTAGACTTTGTCTGATTTGGACAGTGCATTGACCTACATTACTGATGTTGTTAAGGTATGCACAGCTTCTTTGCTCGTTGTTTGTCCCTCCCAAGCTGTGTTGTCACGTTCCTGGCCTTTCTCATGACCATTGTGTTGCTCTCTCTTAGCTGAATGCCTTTGATAAACGACATCTTGATGACATCGACTTCGACATGCGCCTGTCAGCTTTTCAGTCAATCACAGCCCACATCAAGGAAATGCAAGCAGTGGACAGTGACTTCCTCATCCCTGTTATGCACAACTGCTTCTACACCATCCAGGTTGGCTGACTCTTCCTTCTCTTGCTTTGTGCACCACATCTCCATGAACAATCTCACTGCCCAATTATTTGGCTTGGTTGCGTTTTGACGCTGTGAAACGCTCAGCAAGAATACTGCACAGAATCACAGCATCACCGAGGCTGGAAAAGACCTCTGAGATCATCAAGTGCAGCCTATAACCTAACACCACATCAGCTAAGCCATGGCACCAAGTGCTACAGCAGATCTTTTCTTAAAGACCTCCAGAGATGGTGACTCTGCCCCCTCCCTGGGCAGTCCATTCCAGTGCCTAATCAGCCTTTCTGTGAGGAAGTGCTTCCTAATATCCAACCTAAACCTTCCCCTGGCTCAGCTTCAGGCCATGCCCTCTTGTCCTGTCACTAATTGCCAGGGAGAAGAGCCTGACACCCACCTGACTACAACTTTAGGTAGCTGTAAAGAATGATAAGGTCCCCTCTATGTCTCCTGCAGGCTGAACAATTTGAGTCTTACAAACACGTGCTTTTAAGTGATGTCCACTTCTGTGTGTCCAGAATCCAGTGCAGCAGAATGGCTCACCCAAGAGCAGTGCACCTGTCCATCAGGGAGCCTTGAAGCTGTTTACTCAATTTCTACTGGATCAAAGGCATATCACAGTCTTGGAAGGCTGCTTTTGTTTTTGTTGCAGCATGTTCTGGTTGTGTGGGCCTGCTAGACAATCTAAAAGGTTTTTTCCTGATGGGAAGAGTGGACAGTAGTTCCATAGAAGTTCTAGTCCTGTAGTTCTAGTCTAGTTGGTTGAGGGCCTTCAACACAAGTCTGATGAGAAACAACTGAAGAAACTGGGGTTGTTTAGTCTTCAGAAGAGGAGGCTGAAGGGAGACTTCACCACCCTCTACAAATACCTCAAAGAAGGTTGGAATGAAGTGAGGGTTGGCCTGCATCAGGAACAGTGTGGCTAGTAGGACAAAGAAGGTTATTCTTCCCCTGTACTCAGCACTGGTCAGGCCACACCTTGAGTATTGTGTCCAGTTCTGGGCCCCTCAATTCAAGAAAGATGTTGAGGTGCTGGAACATGTCCAGAGAAGGGCAACAAAGCTGGTGAGGGGCCTGGAGCACAAATCCTATGAGGAGAGGTTGAGGGAGCTGGGGGTGTTTAGCCTGGAGAAGAGGAGGCTCAGGGGTGATCTTATTACTGTCTACAACTACCTGAAGGGACATTGTAGCCAGGTGGGGGGTGGCCTCTTCTCCCAGGCAACCAGCAATAGAACAAGGGGACACAGTCTCAAGTTGTGCCAGGGTAGGTATAGGCTGGAAGTTAGGAAGAAGTTCTTCACAGAGAGAGTGATTGGCATTGGAATGGGCTGCCCAGGGAGGTGGTGGAGGCACCGTCCCTGGGGATCTTCAGGAAAAGCCTGGATGAGGCACTTAGTGCCATGGTCTGGTTGATTGGTTAGGGCTGGGTGCTAGGTTGGACTGGATGAGCTTGGAGGTCTCTTCCAACCTGGTTGATTCTGTGATTCTATGATTCTATTCTCGCATGCAACAAGTCATAGGGCAAGAGGAAACAGGCTCAAATTGTGCCAGTGGAGGTTCTGGTTGGATATTAAGAAACATTTCTTCACAGAAAGGGAACAGGCTGCCCGGGGAGGTAGAGGAGTCACCATCCTTGGAGGTATTTAAAAGATGTGTGGGTGTGGTGCTAAGGGATGTGGTTTGTCTTAGCAGTAGTGGTGAGATTGTGAGCTCTGGGCAAGCAGTTGGGTTTGATCTCTAAAGTCTCTTCCAACCTCAACAGTTCTACTATTCTGAGTTACTGAACATCCAGTAAGATAGGCCTTGCTATGTTGTCTTCAATGGTGCTGCTCAGTCCAGTCTTTTGGAGAGAACAAGATATATGAATCATAGAATCAACCAGGTTGGAAGAGACCTCCAACATCATCTAGTCCAACCTATCACCCAGCCCTAGCCAATCAACCAGACCATGGCACTAAGTGCCTCATCCAGTCTTTTCTTGAACACCCCCAGGGACGGTGCCTCCACCACCTCCCTGGGCAGCCCATTCCAATGCCAATCACTCTCTCTGTGAAGAACTTCTTCCTAACATCCAGCCTATACCTACCCTGGCACAACTTGAGACTGTGTCCCCTTGTTCTATTGCTGGTTGCCTGGGAGAAGAGGCCACCCCCCACCTGGCTACAATGCCCCTTCAGGTAGTTGTAGACAGTAATAAGATCACCCCTGAGCCTCCTCTTCTCCAGGCTAAACAGGCCCAGCTCCCTCAGCCTCTCCTCATAGGATTTGTGCTCCAGGCCCCTCAACAGCTTTGTTGCCCTTCTCTGGACATGTTCCAGCACCTCAACATCTTTCTTGAATGGAGGGGCCCAGAACTGGACACAGCACTCAAGGTGTGGCCTGACCAGTGTTGAGCACAGGGGCAGAATAACCTCCCTTGTCCTGCTGGCCACACTGTTCCTGATGCAGGCCAGGATGCCATTGGCTCTCTTGGCCACCTGGGCACACTGCTGGCTCATCTTCAGCTTACTGTCTATCAGTACCCCCAGGTCCCTTTCCTCCTGACTGCTCTCCAGCCACTCAGTCCCCAGCCTATAGCACTGCTTGGGGTTGTTGTATGCATACTCATGTGGTGCAATCTCTTCATCCACTCAGCTCGGGGACATGGCTCTCAGTGACAACGCAAACCTTTGCTTAACCGCTTTGATTCGCCGCCTGGCAGAAATCGACCACACGGAGGAGGACTACAAGGAGCTAATCCAGCACACTCTCCTGGAGTCTGTGAGGAGAGGGCTGAAGAGTAAGACTGAGGTAAGGCAATGCTGGCTGATGACATATCTCCAGCACACCAGAGTATATGAAACAATTTGTGGTTGAGTTCTCTGAATCCCTTGCTGCAGTGGGGCGTGTAACTTTAACTTATCCTTCTGTATCCTAAACTCATCCACTCTAAACTGCACTTGAAATCTTACAAAAGTTGAAAAAGCTGCAGAACTCAGGTGTCCTGAATTTGTTTCCCACTTTCCAGCTTTTCTTAGTTGCAGCTCATTCTTTGGAGAGGAGGCTTTCCTTTGTGCAGTCCAATACAGAGAGGTACTTGCTGGCACCCAACGTGGGACTTGATGGCCTGAAACACTTAAATGACAGTGCTGCTGTTCTGAGGAGTGTGTAGCAACCTCTCTGAGAAGAACTTAACATTCATTGCTTGCTGTTTGCAGAGCATCCAGCAGGACTACACATCACTGCTTTCCTGCCTCATCCAAACATTCCCAGCAAATCCAGAATTCCGGGATTTGGTTCAGCTGACCAACCGCACCGATCCCGACATGGACTTCTTTGAGAACATGAAACACATGCAGGTAAAAGGCAGCAGGCATTCCCCACTTTGTCCTCTGTCTCCCTGCCAAAGCAAGAGCATTTTATTGTGGGCTTGTGTTTTCCAAAGCCTCTCTGTGCTGTCTTTACAGGGAAATGGAACCTGTGCCATTAGGTGCTGTTAAAAAAGAAGGGCTGTGGGCATCACACCTGGGGGATTGGGAATCAAAGTCATGTTTCTGCCTAGATGTTTCTTGGGTTTATGATTGAGCAGCAGTGGTTTTTACCTTGCCCTAAATCATCTGAAAGAAGTGCCTTCACTTTAAATGAAGGTTGTGCTTCTGCCTAGATGTTTCTTGGGTTTATGATTGAGCAGCAGTGGTTTTTACCTTGTCCTAATTCATCTGAAAGTTGCTTTCACTTTAAATGAAGGTTGTGCTTCTGCCTAAATGTTTCTTGGGTTTATGATTGAGCAGCAGTGGTTTTTACCCTGTCCTAATTAATCTGAAAGAGTTGCTTTCACTTTAAATGAAGGTTGTGCTTCTGCCTAGATGTTTCTTGGGTTTATGATTGAGCAGCAGTGGTTTTTACCTTGTCCTAATTAATCTGAAAGAAGTGCTTTCACTTTAAATGATTGGTCCTGACCCTGAGCAGGCAAATCCATGTTACGACCTGTGTGATCCTGCCCACAGCTAGCAACAGTGTCCCAGTGTGATGGTTTGGGTGTTACCTAACCCCCACACTTAAAATCACCCAGACTAGACTCAGGAGCTGGAAATTGAAGAATGAAGCTGTATTCACAGATAAGCACAATATACAAGCAGAGATTTACACTCTATACAGCTATGGACAGAAATGTACAAGTTAAAAAGGTAATACAGAAACACAACAGCCCTCCCAGAAACCTGAGTCCCCAGGAGGAGCTCTCAACCACCCTTTCACCTTCTTCCCACCCCTCTACCTTATCCCAGACTTTGCCTTACGTTCAAGGTGAGTTTGGAGGGTCAGCCAGGGGGGGTTAGGAAGCAGAAGGATTAGTTACACAGGCGGCAGGTTAGGGAGAGAGAGAAGTGCAGCCCAAAAGCCAGAGAGCAGCTCTGTTATCTATGTTTATGTTCATGGTTTTATACATCTCAGCAAGCCTGTGAGTGAAGCAGACATCACCATTGTTTCCTTTTCACAGCCTGTCATCTAATCCTTCTCACCAAAATATCCCAGCTAGGCTCAGACTAGGACACCAGAGGATCCCTCTGACATAGACAAAGAACAGATCTTCATGGGTTTTTCTAGCCCATTCCCTGCTGCTGCCTTTTTGGGAGGCTCTGCAGCCCTTTTTGCTTAAAACAAGTGATAGAATGAGAGGAAATGGATTTAAGTTGCACGAGGGGAGGTTTAGATTGGATATTAGGAAATATTTCTTCACTAAAAAGGCCATCAGGCATTGGAACAGGCTGCCCAAGTTGGTGCTGAAGTCACCATCCCTGGAGGTGTTTAAAAGACCTTTTGGGGACATGGTCTAGCAGTTGTGTGCAGGGAAATGTTAGGCTATGGCTGGGGTCAATCATCTTAAGGTCTTTTCCAACAAGGCCATTCTATGATTTTTATTCACAGATCTTTGTAATACAAAGATAGCACAAAACCTGATCTCCTGGTTTCTCTTGCAGTATGAAAGTGGAATGTTCCTCCTGCTGACAGAGATGCAGTCAGAATCTTTCTATATCTGCAGTTATTTAAACATGTAGAGTCTACAATTTCTCCTTGCACTTGAATCAGTCCTTCTCATGTTGTGTATGTTGTGTCCCTTGTCTGATGCCTGAAGATGGCACAGTCTTAGGATTGTGTATTCCCAGTGGAGTATCCACTGAACTGGGATGTCTGTTGAGACAAAAGGCTACTAAAAGCCCAGAGACTGAAGGAAAAGAGCATGGCCAGTCCTTGGAAATGACCCTAATATGTTCATATGGTTTATGTCATTACTTATAACCAGGGCATTTCAGAGCTGCTTCATAGATGTGTTAGAGCCACGAGCATGCCTGGGGGAATTGAGCATCTCCCCTATGGAGAGAGATTGAGAGCCCTGGGGCTGTTTAGTCTGCAGAAGAGAAGACTGAGAAGGGATCTGATCAATGTCTTATCAATATCTGAGGGGTGGGTGTCAGGTGGATGGGGCCAATCTCTTTTTGCTGGTTGCAGCAATAAGACAAGGAGCAACAGCTGCAAACTGGAGCATAGAAAGTTTCACTTCGACATGAGGAGAAACTTCTTAACAGTGAGGGTGCCAGAGCCCTGGAACAGGTTGCCCAGAGAGGTTGTGGAGTCTCCTTCTCTGGAGACTTTAAAAAACCAACCTGGATGCATTGCTGTGCAGACTACCCTAAAGGATCCTGCTTTAGCAGGGGATGGAGTGGATGATCTCTGGACCTTCCATCCTCTGGTGCTCTGTGATTCTGTGGTGCCTCAAGCAGCACCTGCTTCACTCTCTCTCGTGTTTGGTTCAGATCCACAGGAGGGCACGAGCTCTGAGGAAACTGGCTAAGCAGCTCACTGAGAGAAAGCTTGTGCTGTCTTCCAAGTCCCTGCAGAACTACATCATGCCTTATGCTACTACTGCAATTTTTGATGACAAAATGCTCAAGGTAGGCTTGTAAACTGAATGCATCCACTTGGATATCTTCACCTTTCTTCTCTACCATTCTCCTTGAAAGACTAACCATGGTAAAGGGCTGACAGGTTTGTGGAGTGAGTGACCCTCTTTTCAGACAAGACTGCTGTGCTTCCTTTGGTGTCAGAAAAGGGAAGGTGCAGATACAGTCTGGGCCAAATCCTGGATTGTCTGAACTTGTCCTGTTCCTCAGAAAGGGATCTGTTAACTATTTGGGGTTTGGAGGTTGGTCTTGGTTTATTTTTTTTTCACTTGGGGTTGTGCAGATACAGTCTGGGCCCTTTCCTAGATCTGCTAAACCTGTCCTGTTTCTGAGAGGTGGATCTCTTAACTGTGTGGAGCTTGAGTGCTGGTTTGGTTTAGGTTCTTTTTCACTTGGGGTTATATTTGTTTGTAGTTTTTGTAATCAGATTTGGGTTTTCTAGTGTTGTGGTTTGTTTTTTTCCTCTCTACCTCCAGAACATTCTCTTGCTGTTCACTTGTGAGATTAGTTACTGTTTAGCACCAGAATGCGTGGTGGGGAACGCAGGCTGTGTCTAGTAAAATTGAAGTGGGAATAAAGGCTGTTTTCCTTGGAGTTCTGGGGGAGCTGCAGGTTGCTCTGAAGTCATTAGCAGCTTTGTAATTAAAGTTTGAAGGCTGACACTCTGTTAGGCACCTACCATACCCGTTATTGAAAGCCCCTGCAGTGAAATTACTTGTAGTGGCAATGTGCATAGACTTCCTCCTTGTGACTTGGAAAAGCAAGCTTCACACTGCTGCAGCTCCCTGCACATTGCCAGGAGAACAGCAGAGCTGCTTCCAGCAGACCAAGCAAATGTCTAAGTCACTTCTTGTCAGAAATACTCTTCTGCAGCTGAAACTGTCAGAGCTTAGGCGCAGGGCACAGCATCAGCAGCTGCAGATTGCTTGTCAGTAGAGTGACTGCAATCCTGAGAGGAGGCAAACTGCATTGAGTGAAACCTTGGTGAAGAAACAAATACTTCCTATGTCAGCTCAGAAATGGGTTAATAATGTGCATTCTCTGCCCAGGGAGGTGGTGGGGTCACCATCCCTGGAGGTGTTCAGGAAAAGACTGGATGAGGCATTTAGTGCCATGGTCTAGATGACTGGATAGGGCTGGATGCTAGTTTGGCCTGGATGATCTTGGAGGTCTCTTCCAGCCTGGTTGATTCTATGATTCTGTGATGACCAGCATAGCCCAGCAATCTGCCATCTGGCTATGGTTAGATACCTTGACTGGTTTTAGTTCTTCTCACCATCCCTGAAGGTGTTTGAGACACCTGTGCATATGGTACCTCAGGACATGGTTTAGTGGCCATTGTGGTCTTTGTTTGAAGGTTGGATTCAATGATCTTAGAAGTCTTTTCCAGTTGAAACAATGCTCTGATTCTAAGTGAGCCCATGGATTTAGTTACATGAGGAAAGTTAAATGTTTATGTGCAGAAGTATTTGGGGGAAGTAGGTCAGGAGATGTGCTGTGATATTTAAATGTGATTTCTTCTCCTGGTGATCAGGAGAAGATCTAAAAGGATTGCATGTCAGGCATCCCCACTAGACAGGCATTACTTCTGGCTCTTGTTGCTTTGAGTCAAGTAAGCTTTAGACACATGTTCATGGTGAACGCTAACAGCAGCTGAATTTCTGTCTTTTGGGCAGCATGAAAATATGGTAACAGCCTCAGTTGAAGTAGTTGGAGCTGTCTGCCAACATCTCTCATGGTCTGCATACTTGTACCATTTGAAGCATTTCATCCATGTCCTGCAAACAGGACAGATCAGCCCGAAGCTGGGAGTCAGGTAAGTACTGTGAGCAGTGCTGCTTGAGCCTTCTCCAAAGACTGCTAAGGCAAAATTCAGTGTCTTAAGGAGTGTCCCATGGGTTTTAGCCTCTTCTGTGCAATGCAACGTGGCTGATTAGAGGAGGGCTTAGGCAGGTGGAAGTGGGTATGGCCTTGCAGCCTGCAATTATGAAGAAGTAAGGTCATTTGCCTTCTCACACTGTGCCTCCCTGAGTGCATCCCAGCATTAGCAGCTTCTGTCCCTCGTGGGACAGCTCCATCGCGCCAGCGCCGCTGCCTGTGAAGGTGCACAGTGAGTGAGGTCAGAGAATGCAGCTAGCTGAAAAGCAACCCATTTTTGTTTCCTGGGTTGCTCTTTCAGGGTGAGGCTCTTTGTGCTGCAGTGCCATTGAGCCTGGAGTTTCCTTTTTTTGAGGTGCTGGTCTATCCAGCCTCTCCTTTGGCACAGAAGCCTGATCTCTCTTCATGTTTTGCTCCTGCAGCTTGTTAGAGACAGTGCTGGAAGCCTTTCACTTTGACCATGAAACACTTGAAAAGCAGCTTGTGACCATTGACAACCAAGGTGAGCTTTCTGTTCCTCTTAACTGCTCAAAGTGCAACTCATTTTTGTCTGTTACTCTTGAGGTCAGCTACTCCCAGCTCTTTAAAGTGTTCATGTTGGAAGCTGGTTTGACTTACCTCCTCAGGAGCAATGAAGACTATCCTTCTGTGTGCTGACAAAGTGAGAAGAGATGGAACCATCTCCACATTACTCCTCCATCCAAGGCCTCCATAAGTCAAAACAGCTTTGGGCTGGGTTTATGCAGATCTAGTAAGCTCTCCAGGGTCTGCATCCACCTATATGGCACATCTGAAATGTTTGGTCTTTGATGTTATCTGCAGCCTGGGAAGGGTGCTCTATGTCCTTGCTTTGCATCCCCTGCCATTTCACTGGAAGAAGTGACATGTATTGACCTCTTCACCATTGGGGCTTTTGGGATGTTCTGAGGAAGGAGGAGGATATCTCACAACTGCTTGTCAATACCTTTTACCTTGTGTTTTAAGTGAATGGCAGCTCTCTAAGGTTCACTGACCTTTGCTAAGCCAAAAAGTAGAATCATGGAATCATAGAATGGTTTAGGTTGGAAAGGACCTCAAAGATCACCCAGTTCCAACCCCACCAGCCATAGGCAGGGACACCTCCCCCTAGAACAGGTTGCTGAAGGCCTCCTCCACCCTGGCCTTGAACACCTCCAGGGAGGGAGCATCCACAGCCTCCCTGGGCAACCTGTGCCAGTGTTTCACCACCCTCTCTGTAAAGAACTTCCTAACATCTGGTTTAAATCTCCCCTCTGCCATTTTAGAACCCATTACTGCTCGTCCTGTCATTACAAAACCTTGTAAATAGTCCCTCCCCAGCCCTCCTGTAGCCCACTTCAGATACTGGAAGGCCACACCTGGATCTCCTTGAAGCCTTCTCTTCTCCAGACTGCAGACCCCCACCTCTCATAGCCTGTCCTCATAGCAGAGCTGCTGCAGCCCTCTGATCATCTTCGTGGCCCTCCCCTGGACTCGCTCCAACAGTTCAGTGTGATTCTTGTGTTGGGGGCTCCAGAACTGTACACAGTAACTTGAGCTCTGCTGTAAGCCTAGCCCTGAGGGGCAGTTCTCTGAAACTAGCATGCCAAAACTTCTTAACCCCCTAAACCAGCTCTGATGCTTACTGATTGTTTGCTGTTACTGATGATAGGTACAGAACAAAGCCATCACAAATGTCTCCTTTTAAGGGTTTGATTTTTATGGCCTCCTGTATGTACATCTGCTTGTGATGGTTTCTTGACAGAAGCTGCTGCCATGGACCTTGAGCCAGTGGTGGAGGCTGAAGAAGCTATGGAAGAGGAAGAAGAAAGTGTTGAGAAAAAGAAAGAGAAGAGTCCTCCTGAGGAGCCAGCAGAACCTGACCAAGCAGCTGAGACAGCTGAAGATGTTAAGGAAGTGACCAAACCTGTTTCTTTCTTACCCCGAAATAAAGAGGAGCTGGAGTGTCTAATCAAACACATTCAAGACACAGTTACAGTCAACATCTTGCCTAAGCTGCACAGGTGTATTGTTGCAAAGGTGAGCAGTTGGCACTGGTGTTTTGCAGGGCTGTGCTGCTGCTGGACATGTTTGGGTGCCACTTCAGAGCCAATGAAAATGCAGAGAGGCTTCACACCCTTTGTTTTTTCATGGGGGTTACTGACAGACCCTCTGGTCAGCCTGAGTGTGGTGTCTGCTTCCCTGCTGAGAGCTAGCTTGAACCATGCAAATGAAGCACAGTCTCAAGTTGTGCCAGGGAAAGTATAGGCTGGATGTTAGGAGGAAGTTCTTCTCAGAGAGAGTGATTGGCATTGGAATGGGCTGCCCAGGGAGGTGGTGGAGTCACTGTCCCTGGAGGTCTTGAAGCAAAGCCTGGATGAGGCACTCAGTGCCATGGTCTAGTTGACTGGCTAGGGCTGGGTGCTAGGTTGGGCTGGATGATCTTGGAGGTCTCTTCCAACCTGGTGGATTCTAATCCACTTTGTGCAGCCTGTTGGAAAGGTCTCAGCCACTTGCTGGTACCCAGCTTAGCTTCTGTGTTTGAAAACACAGGGATCCATCTCACCTGTCCTTTACCTGCCTGGGCTTTTCCTGTAGCCAACAGGGGACTAAAGCTTGCCTTTTGGGCCTCTTCTAGGGTTCAGTGAGGAAAAGCAGAACTTGTGTATGTATGTTGCAAGTGTGTTGTGTCTTTCTCTCCTAAAAGGTTAAGAGAGATGAGGAGCACAAGCTTGTGAAGTCCAGCGGTGTGAACGATGATGAGGTCGTTCGGATTCCCTTAGCTTTTGCCATGGTTAGGATGATGCAGTGTCTTCCCCAGGAGGTGATGGAAGCCAACCTGCCCAGGTAAATCCCTTCATTGCTCCTTAAATGCTGTACCCTCTGCTGGGAATGGCTGCAGGCACCTTTCTGAAGCTGTGGTTAAGTACAAGACTGAATCTAAAGTGGGCGTCTCAGCAGTCTTAAGTTGTGTTTTTGGACATTCCTTTGCCCAATGACATTCCCTTGTGCCAACATTGTCTTGTCCAGAGAAGGAAGACAAAGCTGGGGAAAGGCCTGGAACACAAACCCTATGAGGAGAGGCTGAGGGAGCTAGGAGTGTTTAGCCTGGAGAAGAGGAGGCTCAGGAGTGACCTGATTACTGTCTTACAGCTACCTGAAAGGAGGTTGTAGCCAGGTGGGGTTGGTCTCTTATCCCAAGCAAGCAGCAACAGAACAAGGGGACACAGTCTCAAGCTGTGCCAGGGCAGGTCTAGGCTGGATGTTAGGAGGAAGTTGTTGGCAGAGAGAGTGATTGGCATTGGAATGGGCTGCCCAGGGAGGTGGTGGAGTCGCTGTCCCTGGAGGTGTTGAAGCAAAGCCTGGATGAGGCACTTAGTGCCATGGTCTGGTTGACTGGCTAGGGCTGGGTGCTGGGTTGGACTGGATGAGCCTGGAGGTCTCTTCCAACCTGGTTGATTCTATGATTCTGTGACTATGATCTGACTTACCATAGAATTGCTTTGGTTGGAAAAAAACTGTAGGATGCCAGCATGTCTAGGAAGGTTCTTCTCCCCCTCTACTCTTCTCTGCTGACACCACACCTATGTCCATGGGCTCCCCAGTTCAACAGAGACAGGTAACTGCTGGGAAGATCCCAGCAGAGAGCCACAAGGATGACTGGGGGACTTCAGGTGGGGCTTGAGCATCTCCCCTGTGGAGAGAGATTGAAACACCTGGGGCTGTTTAGTCTGGAGTAGAGAAAACTGAGAGGGGATCTGATCGATGTCTTATCAGTATCTGAGTTGTGGGTGTTGGGTGGATGGGGCCAATCTCTTTCTGCTGGTCAGCAGCAGTAAGACAAGGAGGAAATTGGAACATAGAAGGTTTCACCTCAGCATGAGGATAAACTCCTTTACAGTGAGGGTGACAGAGCCCTGGAACAGGCTGCCCAGAAACAGTCTGCCCAGAGAGGTTGTGGAGTCTCCTTCTCTGGAGACTTTCCAAACCTGCCTGGATGCATTCCTGTGTGAACTACCCTAGGGGATCCTGCCTTGGCAGGGAGGTTGGACTGGATGATCTCTGGAGGTCCCTTCCAACCTCTAAAGTTCTGTGATACTGTGATCCAGTCCAACCATCTACCTAGGACCACCATGACCATTAAACTGTGTCCCAGAGTGACTTGTGTAAGGCTAAGTTTGAAAGAAACATAGTAAATCCTTGAGCAAGAGCTGAGCTGTGAAGCAAGGTGCAGAGGTAGGGGTGGCAGAGCTGGGGAAAGAAAAGTGTAGAGAAAGGAAGCACCATCAGCAAACTGCCTTGAAGGACAGTAGGTGTGTGCATGACTGTAAATCCTCTCTCTGAGTGCAGCTCTGGTTGTGAAGCAGCCTCGAGAAGCTGCCTCCACAGCTAGCAGTGTAACCAGTCTGCTCTGTCTATGGGTGGCCTCAGCTGTCTGTCTGTGTTTGCAGCATCCTGCTGAAGGTCTGCACGTTTCTGAGGAACAGGTTCCAGGAAATCCGGGACGTTGCCCGCAACACCCTCACTAAAATCATGGAAGTGTTGGGAGTGCAGTACCTTCTGTACATCTTGAAAGAGATGCAGTCCACTCTTGTCCATGGCTACCAGGTAATGCTGACTTTCTCCCTTTCTGCTCTCTTTTGTTTGGGAGGGTTTAGTGAGTTATGAGGAGAGCCAAAGGGAATTTGCTACTGTAGTTGTTTAGTATTGCTAGAATGGCTTGGTATAGTACACCTAAAATCCTGCTGCTGCTGCTGCCCATATCAGTCTTGGTTGTGCCAAGTGTCAAATGAGGGTCTGTACCCAAACAACTTCGAGTCTAAGCAGAGGAGCAGAAAGCATCTCAGTTTTCCCAGTGAATTATTGAGGTGTGGAGGTGAAGGATGAATTTCTGGTTCCAGTAAGATCAGTGGGAAATCTTTCCAGCAAGGATTGAGCCTTGTATGAGATGAGTTGCCACAGAGACTGCATAGTCTTGTTTCCTTGATCCACAGCCAAAATTCCAGCTATTAATTTGGCTTTCCACAGTGGTTTGGCTTAGGAGTAGTTTTCTATGTAAATCAGTGCAGTGGAGCAGCATCAGCTTCTGGCTGCTGCAGCAGCAAAAGCACCAATTAGCACAGCCTGAAAATCCCAGCGAGAGCATTGGGAAGAGAGGAGATTCTGGTCCTCCTGGCAGTATGTGGAGGGACAGGAGTCCTCTCCCTTCCTGCCAGTGCGTGGAGGGACAGGAGTCCTCTCCCTTCCTGCCAGTGCATGGCTTCTCCTCCTCCCAGTGATTTTTGGTGTGATTATTTCTCCTGTAATAAGAGCTCAAGTGCAGCGTGTGAGTTGCCATGTCTCTGCTGTCAGAGTCAACCCCTCCAGTGTCCTTAAGGAGGTCTGTGTAGGAGTCTGAAAACATGATCCCCTCTCTTCTTTTCCAGCTACATGTGCTGACCTTCACTGTGAACCTCTTACTGAAGGGCCTTGCTAACAGGCTCAGTGCTGGTGACTTGGACCCCTGCATAGATATCCTGATTGAGGTAAAAACTATTCAAGATTGAAGCAAAGAGCATCCTGAAGTGCCTGGGGCAGGATCTGGGAGAAGGATTTGTAGAGATTGCCTTAGACTTGGTGACAAACAGTACTGCAAAGGAAGGAAATAATGGGTTGAGTGCAGCACTGAAGAATTGATGAGAAGCTCACTATGAGCTTGCAGTGCACTCATGCAGCCTAGAAGGCAAATCCTATCCTGGGCTTCATGGAGAAGAGTGTGGCAGGAGAGGGGATTCTCCCATTTTACCCTGCTCTTGTGGGGCCCTACCTCCAGTTCTGATGTAACTATCATAAGAAGGATACAGAGATGTTGGAGGAAGCGCAGAGGAGGGCTACAAAGATGATCCAAGGGCTGGACCACCTCTGCTATGAGGCTGAGGGAGCTGGAGTTGTTCAGCCTGGAGAAGAGAACACTCCAGCAGGACATTACAGCTGCCATCCAACACCTGAAAGATGCCTACAAAAAGGCTGGAGAGGGACTTTTTGTAAGGGTGCATAACAGTAGGATAAAGGGAATGGGTTTGAGCTGAGGTTTAGACTGAAATTCTTCAGTACAAGGATGGTCAGACTCTGGGATGGGTTGCACATGGAAGCTGTGGATGCCTCATCCCCGGAGGTGTTCAAGGCCAGGTTGGATGAGGCCTTGAGCAGCCATCCCTGCCCATGGTGGGGAGGTTGGAGTAGATGATCTCTAAGGTCCCTTCCAAGTTAAGCCATTCTAGGATTGTTTTCTACTGAGGCATCAGCAGACTCCTTGTAGAGTAGCAAAATACCTCTGGCACTGCATCCTAAGCCCTGCACTCAGTTACCTAACTCTGTACTGTACCTGGCTGAGCAAATCAGCATCTAGCATAGTGGTCCTTGGAGCCCAGGAACTCGGAAGTCACCCACATGGGATATATTTGGGTATCTTGCTCCCACTCCTTGTATCACAACATCACAGAGAGGTCTGAGAAGAGCATCCTTACCTGATGTGCTCACCTTGAGGTGGGTTTTGTTGACAAAGGCATGATTTAGGGGAAACCCAGAGAACTGTTTTATTTTCTGTGAGTGGGAAAAAATGTTCTGCCACCGCTAGAGGAATCTGGCTTTGCTTTTCCACTCCTCTCACTCATTTCTCTTGCCCAATTTCCAAAGATTTTCAACCAAGAATTGTTTGGGAACATAGCTGAAGAGAAGGAAGTGAAGGGGATTGTCTCCAAGGTGATGGAAGCACGCAAGAACAAGAGTTATGATTCCTATGAGATTCTTGGGAAGTTCATAGGAAAGGGCCAGGTGATGAAGCTTATTCTGCCACTGAAAGAGGTAAGAAAGAGCAGCCAGAGTCCTTAACTCTGAGCACTCTTGGTTATCTGTGGTCTAAAACTGGCTACTGTGAAATTGCCAATATAATCCTGCCTTGCCTTCCCATTTTGCTTTTGGGAAGCAGTGTGCACCCAGCTCCTAAAATGAATCATAGAATCAACGAGGTTGGAAGAGACCTCCAAGATCGTCCAGTCCAACCTAGCACCCAGCCCTAGCCAGTCAACTAGACCATGGCACTAAGTGCCTCATCCAGGCTTTTCCTGAATGCCTCCAGGGATGGTGACTCCACCACCTCCCTGGGCAGCCCATTCCAATGCCAATCACTCTCTCTGTGAAGGTGTTCTGCGAAGTTTGCAACCCCTGCTAGAGAAAACATCCCACTGGGAGTTCTCCCTGCCCTCTCCCTCTGCCAGCTCTTGTTTCCTCTGGAGCTCCAAAGCCCTGCAAGGCTGCTCTGTGGTTTGGCCACTTGTGCATGAGGGACTTGTCACCAGAATGCATTCATTCTGTCCATGTGCAATAATTGCCTTCTCAGAGGTGCAGATGTTTTGAGTAGAGGGCAAGCTCCCACAGAAACGGAGCCTTGAGTTGTTCGTGACCTGTGGAGTGTCCTGGTGGTGCTAAGAGAAAGGAAGCGATGTTGGGGCAGAGCTGAGGCAGTGCAATGCTGTTCATGCAGAGAGCTGGGAACTTCTGGGCATGGGAATTGCTCTGGCTTTTGGCATGATTCTGAATGCAGGTTGCAGATCCTTGCCCTCCTGTTGCCCTCCCAGCTCTTGTGGTTGTGCCTTGCAGGTTCTGGAGAGCACCGCAAGCTTGAAGATAGTGCGCAAGGTGCACGAGGCACTGCGTCACATCATGGCAGGGCTGATCTTCAACTCAGACATGAATGCAGAGTCCCTCCTCCTCCTCAGTCATGGTCTCATCAGTGAGAACTTGCCTCTGCTCACTGAGAAGGCCAAGTGAGTTCCAGGATGGTATCCAGGTGGTCTCTTCTGGGTTGGGAGGTTTGCTTGCAAAACTGGCAGCTCTTAAATACAGCCAGTCAGATGTGTCAGAGTTCCCTTGCTTTTGTTTGCCTTCCATTCTTAATGTAGTGCATTATTTGGGCTGTCAGAGGGCAAGGAGAAGCTTTGGAAATAGGAGTAAGCACTTGCTGAACTCAGGGGAGTTTACATTTGCAAGTGCTCTGGGTGTGTGCATGCTGGTATATGCACTTGAGTGTTTGGATGAAGGGACAGTGTTTAGGAGAAACTCACAGTTGCCATATCAGAGGTTTGGGGTCATTTTCATGGGGTCAGGAGCAAGAGAAATGATGTGCTGTCAGTTTATTACTTTGCAGCTGAGCACAATCCAGCTCTCTTTACTCCCAACAGCAAGCTGGTTGGGGAGAGAGTTGAAATCTGAGTGTTCTCCTTTGCCCCGCTCTGCTTTTCAGAAAGAAAGTTGCCCCTCCTCCAGATCCTCGACTGCAACCAGAGAGCTGCCTGCTGCTCCAGCCCACTCCCACCAGAGGAGGGCAGAAAGCACGTGTCAGCAGCAGGACTAACACTTACATCTTGGTGGATTCAGGGCTTCGGGTAAGGATCTCCTCAGACACAAAGGTTTGCCACCAAAATTTGCGTTAAGAGTATTCAGAGAGGGAAGGACTCCTTTGGTGCCTCCATTCAGAGAGGGAAGGACTCCTTTGGTGCCTCCATTCAGAGAGTAAAGGACTCCTTTGGTGCCTCCATTCAGAGAGGGAAGGACTCCTTTGGTGCCTCCATTCAGAGAGTAAAGGACTCCTTTGGTGCCTCCATTCAGAGAGGGAAGGACTCCTTTGGTGCCTCCATTCAGAGAGGGAAGGACTCCTTTGGTGCCTCCATTCAGAGAGGGAAGGACTCCTTGGTGCCTCCATTCAAAGAGGGAAGGACTCCTTTGGTGCCTCCATTCAGAGAGGGAAGGACTCCTTGGTGCCTCCATTCAGAGAGGGAAGGACTCCTTGGTGCCTCCATTCAGAGAGGGAAGGACTCCTTTGGTGCCTCCATTCAGAGAGGGAAGGACTCCTTGGTGCCTCCATTCAGAGAGGGAAGGACTCCTTGGTGCCTCCATTCAGAGAGGGAAGGACTCCTTTGGTGCCTCCATTCAGAGAGGGAAGGACTCCTTTGGTGCCTCCATTCAGAGAGGGAAGGACTCCTTTGGTGCCTCCATTCAGAGAGGGAAGGACTCCTTGGTGCCTCCATTCAAAGAGGGAAGGACTCCTTTGGTGCCTCCATTCAGAGAGGGAAGGACTCTTTTGGTGCCTCCATTCAGAGAGGAAAGGACTCCTTTGGTGCCTCCATTCAGAGAGGGAAGGACTCCTTTGGTGCCTCCATTCAGAGAGGGAAGGACTCCTTTGGTGCCTCCATTCAGAGAGGGAAGGACTCCTTTGGTGCCTCCATTCAGAGAGGGAAGGACTCCTTTGGTGCCTCCATTCAGAGAGGGAAGGACTCCTTTGGTGCCTCCATTCAGAGAGGGAAGGACTCCTTGGTGCCTCCATTCAAAGAGGGAAGGACTCCTTTGGTGCCTCCATTCAGAGAGGGAAGGACTCCTTGGTGCCTCCATTCAGAGAGGGAAGGACTCCTTGGTGCCTCCATTCAGAGAGGGAAGGACTCCTTTGGTGCCTCCATTCAGAGAGGGAAGGACTCCTTGGTGCCTCCATTCAGAGAGGGAAGGACTCCTTTGGTGCCTCCATTCAGAGAGGGAAGGACTCCTTTGGTGCCTCCATTCAAAGAGGGAAGGACTCCTTTGGTGCCTCCATTCAAAGAGGGAAGGACTCCTTTGGTGCCTCCATTCAGAGAGGGAAGGACTCTTTTGGTGCCTCCATTCAGAGAGGAAAGGACTCCTTTGGTGCCTCCATTCAGAGAGGATGACTTCTTTGGTGCCTCTTAGAGAGATACAGAGTGCTCAGCCTGTTGCAGATGTTTGTATGGGATACATCATAAGTTCTGCTATAAACTGAAATGATGTGGGCCTTTACTTGTGAGTCCCAGCCTGAATTTGAGATGAACATCTGTGTTTTCTATGCCAGTTGCTGCACATGAGCCTGAAGAGGTCCAAAGTAAATTCTTCTGAGGAGCACGCTTTGGAAATGTTAGACCCTTTTGTCCAGCTGCTTATAGACTGCCTGAAATCTATGGATGTCAAGGTACAGTTCTGAGCTAGAATCTGCCTGTTCTATCTATTCTGCTAAGAAAAGTCCTGCCTGCAAATGCCACCTTGCAGTTGATCTGAAAAAGAAGAAAAGCCATCCAGTTTCCACCCCTGCTTTTGTGGATGTGCAGATTATGCTACTTGAGGATGTTATCCGAAAGGGGAGTGAGGATTGTAAGCTGAGGGAGGGCTGAATGCTCTGCCCTTAGTGCTGCAGGTTCAAGTATGGAAAAGCTCTCCTGGACCATGGTCCTACAAGGACTTGGGGAGACCTTCCTTGCCTTGCTTATGAAGGGACCCACTAAGAAAGATGGGGGCAGTCTTTTTAACAGAGCCTGATGCAGTAGGACAAGGGGTGATGATTTTAAGCTAAAGGAGTTGAGAGCAGATGTATGGAGATGGTGAAACACTGAAACAGGTTGCTCAGAGGACACCTAATGGATGCCCAGTTCCTGGAAACATTCAAGGTCAGGTTGGACAGGGCTCTGAGCAGCCTGAGATAGTTAAACATGTTCCTGCTCACTGCAAGGGGTTTGAACTAGATGACTTTCAAAGGTCTCTTCCAACTCAAAGCTGTCTACGATTGACAGGCTTCACAGGCTACCTGTGAGGAGGTTTATGAGCTCCTGTGACTGGGAACAGTGTTGCCACAACTGTGGCTTCTTTTGATCCAACTCTGATGCCTTTATTCCTAGCACAACAGGCAGCCTCTTTTTGGGGGCAGCATTGGGTTTGAGTGAGCCTAGGAGGGAATATGCTAAACCTCGAGTTTCCCAGCAGTGGCAAGCTTGCTTCATAAACTGTCAGGTCCCTGGAGCAGGGCTTTCAGGTGACCTGGGCTTTTGGCAGAGCAATTTCTATGCCTCCTAGGCACCCCTGCTTCAGAAACATTTCCTGCCATCTGCTGAACCAACATTTTGTTGATGTCTGTACCCAGTAAAATCAAAGCTATAAAATTAGGGAGTGGCAGAGGGTGGTTTTTAGGACTGAGAAGCTCTTTGTATTCCATATGAATGGTTTGAAAGAGGTTGATTTTGTTAGCTAATTGCCTTTTACCACAGTTGCACATAGCCTGACTGTGAGAAGAGTGTTCTGCCTGTGTCACAGTATCCCTCTGCTGTCCTTGGGCTCTTTCCTGCAGGTGATAACTGGTGCTCTGCAGTCCTTGGTATGGATTTTAAAGTTCCCATTGCCTTCTGTCAGTACGAATCTGGAGTCACTGATCAAGCAGCTTTTCCTCTTGCTGAAAGAATTTGCCAAGACAGGAATAGCCAAAGGCCACAATTTCCACCTGGTTGTGAGCTGTTTCAAGGTGAGTCAGAGCCAGCTCTGATATTTCCTGCTCTAGGCTTAACTTTGTCGAATGAGATTCTTCCACCTGCTGATCCTTCATGCAGCTGTCCTTAGAGAGGCAGTTTGGAGATCACAAGGCAGCAAGGGAAATTTGGCCTTGCTGATTCTTTCCCAAGGGCAAACTTAAAGAAAGTCACCCTGCCAAAATGCAGAGCTTGAATCTGAAGAAGTGTTTCTATGGAGGCATATTTGACATCTTTCTTTCTCACAGCACTTATGACTATGTCTTTTGAGAGGCATCAGTTTTGTACTTGAATAGCTTCCTTCTAGCAAGATTCATTGGGAGTAAACCTTGCCAGCTGGAGTGAGACAGGGGAAAGGGCCAATTAACAGTAGTAATAATTACAGTATGCAGTGTCTCCTGTAGATGTCTTCTAAATGTGTGTCTGACTTAATTACTGTGGTGGTTTTGCACCATGCAGGATCTGAGATTTCCCCCAGCAGGAGTAAATAGCAACACTTGCACAGAACTTGGAAGTTAAATGAAATTATTATTTAGAGAAGTAGATTATTTACAAAAGTAGACCAAATACAAAAGGTAATAAACATGTACATATAGAATCACAGAAGCAGGCAGGGTTGGAGGGCACCACAAGGATCATCTAGTTCCAACCCCCCTGCCATGCCCAGGGACACCCTACCCTAGATCAGGCTGGCCACAGCCTCATCCAGCCTGGCCTTAAACACCTCCAGCCATGGGGCCTCAACCACCTCCCTGGGCAACCCATTCCAGCCTCTCACCACTCTCGTGATGAACAACTTCCTCCTCACATCCAGTCTGAACCTACCCACCTCCAGCTTTGCTCCATCCCCCCCAGTCCTGTCACTCCCTGAGAGCCTAAACAGTTCCTCCCCAGCTTTCTTGTAGGCCCCCTTCAGATACTACAGGGCTACAAGAAGGTCACCTGGGAGCCTCCTCTTCTCCAGACTGCACAGCCCCAACTCTTTCAGTCTGTCCTCATAGCAGAGCTGCTGCAGCCCTCACAGCACCCCAGTGGCCCTCCTCTGGACACACTCCAGCATCTCCACATCCCTCTTGTAATAGTGGCTCCAGAACTGGATGCAGTACTGCAGGTGGGGTCTCACCATATGCATACATCTAACCAACAGAAGCCCAGACCCCCTTGGGCACAGAGCCCAGAGGGCTGCTGCCAGCTAACAGATTACCTCTCTTTCATCTCTGCTACTGTTTCCTACCATCTCCCATACAGAAGTGAGCAAGCCAAACCATCAAGGTCAGGAGGAGAGACAGGGCACAAAGAACCAAGGAGAGAAGGGAAGCACAACTGTGCTCCAGTTTACACAGAGAGTTTGCAGAGCAATGGAAGGGGATAAGGATATCTCTTATGTTCTTGGAGACTCCATCCCCCTGAACTCTCTCTTATTCTCTTTTATTTACAATTAAGGCATTAGTCTTAAAACTGTAACAGTTACAACTTTATGATGATAAGGGAAAGTTAGAGTCATTCATGCTGCATGCCAGTGCTAGAAGAAATTTTCCCTCCTCCTGGCTGTGCTTCTGCATCATGGTGAATTCATGTTTGTGAGCAGCCCCACCTATTTCAAGGACTACTCTTAATTTGTGTATTTGCTTATGTTCATGTTTTGCCTCAAAATTGCCAGCTGAAACCAAAATGTGGTGATAGCAGTGTTAGCTGCACCTTCCAGAGCAGTGGTTTGTCTTTCCAAACCTGAGTGGGATAAACAGAGTGACTTGTGAATAGACTGAATGGATGGGTCAGTGGCAGTGGTATGAGCTTCAATGAGGCCAAATGCCAGGGCCTGCACTTGGGCCACAACAGCCTCAAGCAATGCTCCAGGCTTGGGGCAGTGTGGCTGGAAAGCTGTCTGGCAGAAAGGGATCTGGGGGCTGTAACAGACAAACAACTCAATATGAGCCAGCAGTGTGCCCAGGTGGCAAAGAAAGCCAATGGTATCCTGGCTGTGTCCAGCAGGAGCAGGGAGGTGATTGTCCCCTTGGGCTTGGCTCTGGTGAGGCCACACCTCGTGTATTGAGTTCCCTTTTGGGCACCTCATCACAAGGGCAGGCTCTTAATAGAGGATTTCTGTGGTGTCATGGCTTGAAACAGACACAACTATTCTTACAAAAGGGATATGGAGGTGCTGGAGCCAGTGCAGAGGAGGGCAGGGAAGCTGGGGAAGGGCCTGGGGAATAAATCTCCTAAAGAGAGACTGAAGGAGCTGGGGATGGTTAGTCTGATGGAGAGGAGACTGAGGAGACCTCCTCACTGTCTACAGCTACCTGAAAGGGCGTTGTGGAGAGGCTGCTGCTGATCTCTTCTCACAGGTAAATAGGGATAGAACAAGAGGGAATGACCTTGGACTGCAGCAGGGTAGGTTTAGACTGGACATTAGGAAACATTTTTTCCCAGCAAGAGTGGTCAGGCACTGGAATATGCTGCCCAGGGAGGTGGCTGAGTCACCAACCCTGGGTGTGTTTAAACATTGTTTGGATGTGGTGCTTGAAGATGTGGTTTAGGATGCACCTTGTAGAGTAGGGGCAATGGTTGGACTTGGTGATCCTGAGGGGCTTTTCCAACAGGAATGCTGCTGTGATTGTGTGAAACAGTCAGACTTGGCTGTGGGCTTGTGCTTTGCAGCGCTTGGTGTGCACTGACAGTCAGCTGCTTGGTTTTGCAGTGTGTAACGATCCTGGTGAAGAACGTGAAGAGCCAGATAACGAGCAAGCAGCTCCAGGTGTTGCTTGGCTTTGCTGAAGAAGACATCTATGACTCCTCACGCCAAGCCACTGCCTTTGGCCTTCTCAAGGTACTTCTGTGCAGCAGGTGCTTGGGTTCTGCAAGCCGCTGGCACGGTGCTGGCTCTGCCTCCTGCTGAAAGGCTGCACCACCTCACATCAGCTCTGCTGTGGGGGAGCAGAGCAGCAAAGCTGTTTCATGGGACCTGTACTCTTTAAACTGTTTGAGAGGCTGTTTTATACACATGGATCTGAGCTGTTTGGATCTGAGGATGTTGCTGCTAAAGAATTGACATCTCTGGTCACCAGAGTCCCTGTTCAAAAGGAACAGACATTTGTAAGCCACCCTGTTGGGGGTGGTTGGCTGATTGGGTTTGGTTTGGTTGGTTGGGGCTTTTTGGTGGGTTGGTTTGGGGGATTTTTGCTGCCTGGTTAGGGGCTTGGAAGGGGTGGGGTTTTTTGGTTTCTTTGGTAGTTTTGTGGGTTTTCTTAAAGTTGCTCAGACTGTGTTTGAAGATGTGAAAGCCAATGTTAATGTTGCAGCTGAGTGTAGTCCCCAGGTTATGGTACTACATCTCACACTGTGCAAGCAAAATGATGTGGCTCCAACTGTGCTGTCACATTTTTAGGCTATTCTGTCCAGGAAGCTGATGGTCCCTGAAATTGATGATGTGCTGCAGAAGGTTGCCCAGCTGGCCATCACAGGCCAGAGCGAGCCAGTGCGAGTCCAGTGCAGGCAGGTTGGTAGAACAGAAAGTCTCTTGTCTGTCTTGCTGCTGTCTAACAGGCTAGAGGGCTTGGTGTGGCCATCCCAGGTCTCACAGGCATGTGCCTTAGTGCAGCTGAACCCCTAACCCCATTTCCCCATCTTACTAATCTTTGTTTCCTTTGTTGTCTGCCTGGCTTTGGTTCATGTGACTGGTGCATAGCAGACTGCTCACCCTGGTGCACCTCCAGGGAGCTGCTCAGTAGCAGTGACACATTTCCCTCCTTTGGAGGCTTTTAGAATCATAGAATCAACCAGGTTGGAAGAGACCTCCAAGATCATCCAGTCCAACCTATCCCCCAGCCCTAGCCAGTCAACCAGACCATGGCACTAAGTGCCTCATGAAATCTTCTCTTGAAGACCTCCAGGGACAATGCCTCCACCACCTCCCTGGGCAGCCCATTCCAATGGGAAATCACTCTCTCTGGGAAGAACTTCCTCCTAAAGGCCTAGGTTGTTAAGAGCTTTGCCCTTTTCTGAGTCTTAGCAGAAGAGAACTTGCCACAGATCCATGGTTGCTTCCCACTACTCCTTCCCAGAAGCAACCAAATGGCAGAACTGGCTGCTTCTTTGAGGCATTGGGGTACAGATGCAGCAGGAGCTGTGCATAACCAAACAGAGCATTTCCATAGTGACAGGATGAATTTGGAAGGATACAAAATCTTTTAAGGGAAGCCTACACAAATCACAGAAGTACTCTAAAGTTGTCAGGTGCCTGCAGATAATGTTCTGGGCATAGAGCTTGAGAGCAGTTGTTGGCCCCCTGTTACACAGGCATGAGTTGAAAGGGATGATTCCCTTAGGCTTGCTGCTCCATCACTGCATTTTCTTCACAACCTTTTAACAAGCTTTTCTGAGTGCTTCTTGTAACTCCTTTTGTTGTTTTGTTGTGGTTTTTTTTTTTTCCCAGATTTACTTGAAGTATATTCTGGACTACCCCCTTGGTGTCAAGCTGAAACCCAATTTGGATTTTCTACTTGCACAACTGGAGTGAGTTTATAGCCTTGATATCTGTCAGAACAGGACCTTGTTGCTCAAATATGGCTTTGGTGGCCACGTTGTGTGCCAAAGGGCTGCTGAAGAGGGGCAGAAGGTGTGGTTGAAGTCTTGGTTGTCTCTGAGAAGGTGTTTCAGATGGTGAGACTAGCTGTTTGATAAAGCTAGTCCTTTTTTCTCTTCCCTATTTCACAGCTGGGTTTATGGTTCTTTTGTCTCTTTGTGAGCAAAGGTTCTGTTGTTTGCTTAGTGGTTTACTATCTCCACTGGTGGGGAGGCAAGTGAACTGGAAAATCCAGGCAGGATAAAGCTGAGATGAACTGCAGCTATTCAGCAGGAGCAGTGTGCCTGAAACCTCCTTCTAAGCATGGCCCCTCCCTTGCTTAAGGAGACAGTTTGCCATGTTCCCCAGCAGCACAGCAGAAGTGCTGTGCTAACTCAAGTTGGCCTGAGCCCTTTTTTGCCTGTTTTATCCCTCTATGCCTGTTCTGAGGGAGGTGGAGCTGATTGGCCTCTTGCTTCTCTTCTGTGTATCAGACTAGATCTGGTAGCTGTTGTAGAGAGACCCCTGTCAGGGTGTGCTTCTTGGAGGTTGTTAGCAGCCTTGCAGAGTGTGAACCCAGCCCTAACTGTGAATCCTTTCCTCACAGATATGAGTATGAAACTGGAAGGGAATCTGCACTGGAGATGATTGCCTACCTCCTGGACATGTTCCCACAGGTACCAAGCACCCCGTGGTGTTCAAGCATCAGCAGCTGCTGCAGCTTGCAGTTAACAGAGTTTTCAGAACAGTTTATTTTGGAAGCACTTGGTAGTTCCTGTGATCTCTTACCATAAGCAGAACACTCACTTGTCTGCAAAGAACCTGGCTTTGCTCCAGAAGAGAAGTGATAGACTGGAAAGCCTGCAGTATTCTTTATCTACTATGCCCAGACTGCAAGTAAAACAAAGCTCTGTCAGCTGGAGTTTGGATAAATTTGGTAGTGATTTATGCCAGGAAGAAATACAAGCAGCTCAGGAAATGGGGCATGAGTAGAAAGTGGAGTCTGGAGTGTTCTCACTGTGGTGGCTCCTTTACAATTGTGAGAGATGCTGCTGACTGAAGAGCTCTGTGATGTACCATAGCTGTTTTGCTGGCCTGACAGGAGGCAGTGGGGGTAGATCAATATGAAAGCTAAAAGGTAAGCCTGCATCTGTGGAGGATAACATACACAAAATGCTAAGCTGCCTTGAAGGTCTGCAGCTGGGGCTTGACTGAGCATTCAGGAGACTGAGACAAGTGCAGTCAAGCAAGAATTTGGAGGAAGAAGTGGATTTCTGCACAGTAAGCTGTGCTCCACCACTGCCTGGTTAGATTTAGTTGTCTCATTTTGGGTCCTGGCAACTCTGTAAGTGGCAAAGAGCTCTGTCTTTGAGGGAAGGACCTTTGGGCTGATTGCTGCAGTGCTGATTGCTGCAGCCTGTTTCAGTGACAGCTGCACATGAAAGTGCCCTTCAGGGTTTGACACCCACATTGCTGTCCCACGAGCACATTATTAGCAAGTCAGAGCAGGGCTGGGGCTGCTTTGCCTGCTCCCACAGCTGGATCATCCCTTTCAGTTCAGCTTGGCTTGACACAGAACCTGCACAGGGCTGAGGTTGTTCCTGTTTGTGGTGCAACAAATACCTCTCTTCTCCCCACAGCATCTGGGGGGTCTGTGTTTGGCTCATGGTTGTTTCTTTCTAGGTCCTCCGCCATAAATACTGTGGGCTCTTCTTCCTCTCCCTTTGTATGATGATGATAAATGATGACTCTGCCAGATGTAAAAAGATGGCAGCTTTGGCCTGTAAATCTCTCCTCAGCAAGATAAGCACTGAAAAACAAGATCTGATGTTTTCCCTGGTCACACAGTGGTTTCACAGCACAAAGGTATTGTTCTTTTCTCTCTTTGGAGGCTGAGATGAGGGCAAGTGAGAGATTGCTGGTAACAGGTCTGCTGGATTCATGAGTTTCAGTTGTACCTGACTTAGTAGTTTGAGGAAAGGAGTGTGAACAAGACTCAGCTTAGAATAAAAGCTCTTTAAAGCTGTGCTCAGTGCCATAGCTCTTGTTGGCTCTTCCTGAGGCATTTCATTTAAGCATGAGGAGTAATTTTTTCTCTGTGAGAGTGACAGAACACTGGAACAGGCTGCCCGGGGGCAGTTGTGCAGTCTCCCTCTCTGGAAGTATTCAAAACCTGCCTGGACACATTCCTGTATGATTTGGTATAGATGATCCTGCTCTGGCAGGGGAGTTGGACTGGATGAGCTTTTGAGGTCCCTTCCATTCTCTGATCCTAGTAAGAAGCTGTAGCATTTCTCAGTGGTATAGCTTCGTAAAGCTGCACAGGTGTAGGGAGCTGCTGGTGCTGTAGATCAGCAGCCTTCAGACTTCCCACTGCTCTCTGCCAGTTCCTCTTTGAGGTCAGGTATTTCACTAAGTGTAGTCTTTGTTCAGGTTAAAGGTTTGAGCAAATTCCTTGAGATCTTCCTGATCCCAGTAATTGATTTTTGTGCTGTCTTTAGCCTTGCTTATTTCTGTTACTGGCAGCTGGAAGGTGGCAAACCTGATCTTACAGACCTCCCAGTTTGTACTGGGTGCCTGGGTGTTTAGTAATTCTCTAACTGGGCTCAGGTTCTGTCCCTCTGCACTAATGGAGAAATCCCTTTTCATAGAATCACAGAGCAGCAGGGGTTGGAAGGGGTCTCCAGAGATCATCTGGGCTATCTCCCTAACACAGGCATGTCCAGATCTGGTTGCACAGGAACACATCCATGTCCATTTGAGTCTCCAGAGGATTCCACAACCTATCTGGCAAGCCTGTTCCAGTGCTCCAGCACCCTCACAGTTTCTCCTTCAGTTGAAGTGAAACCTCCTGTGTTCCAGTTTGTGCCTCATGCCCCTTGTGCTATCACTGAGTACATTTGAAAGGAGCCCGGCCCCATTCTCACGACCTCCACCTTTTAGATGTTGATAAGCATTGATAAGATCCCCTCTCAGCCTTCTCTTCTGCTGACCAAACAGCCCCAGATCTCCCAGCCTCTCCTCATAAGAGAGACACTCCAGTCCCCTCAGCATGCTCATGGCCCTCTGTTGGACTCTTTCCAGCAGTTCCCTGTCCCTTTCGAACTGCAGAGCCCAGAACTGGCCACAAGACTACTTTCAGTTCTGGTTAATAGCTGTGAGCTCCCTGCGAGCTCACAGAGAGCAGAGTAGCCCCCAGAGCCTTGCAGCTGTAAACTGAGCTGGGAGAGGCCTTTTTGCATTCAGTTTTGGGATGTGTTTCTGGAGATAACTTCTACTGCAGGCACTTCTGAACCTAGCTGGCAGCATCTCTCATTGTCCATAGCACTCTTTAAACAAGCTGCTCATAAGATGCTGCAGTCGCAAGTAGGGAGGTGGGAGGGATGTTGCTAGCAGCTCCTGCACGTGGGAGCTGCAGGATTGAATGCTCAAGAGGTAACAAGGGCTGTGACAAATTGTGTTGGCAGAGCTCACACAGGAGGTTGGCTGCCCAGGCCTGCGGTTTGTTTGTTGAAGTGGAGGGAGTGATGTTTGAGCGGCGCCTGCCAGCTGTCCTCACCTTCATTGACAAAGAAATCAACCCAGCTAAGTTTGAAGATGTGAGTAGTTCTTCCCACCTGGGGGGAATTAAGAGGGTGGGGAGAAAAGGAAGAAGTGTGGGAGAGGTTTAACTGTTGGAGCTACTGAGCAAATAGCAAACACATTTGCCCTGAAGAGGACCTCACTGACCTAAAAGCTTCTTTTTGGCAGTTAGCCCAAATTTGTCACGTACCACAGGAAGGCAAAGGGACTTGCAAAGCCACCTAGCTGGAGCCTGCAGCCATACTGTGCTGCCAGCTGACTTTGCTCCTTGCCCTGGCCTCTGCTGAGATCTCTGTGGGTGGAAGGTGAAGACCTTGCTCCTAACATGCAATCTAAATCATAGATACTACACTACACTACACTACACTTGATCTTCTCTGCTTCAAACCACTGCACTTTGCATATCACCACAGGCCCCCTGCAGCCGTCTTGTAGGCCACCTCACATAGTGGAAGGCTGCTATTAGGTCTCCCTGGAGCCTTCTCTTCTCCAGGCTGAACAAGCCCATCTGCCTCAGCTTGTCCTCACAGGAGAGGTGCTTCAGCCTCCTGATTGTTTTCTGCAGAGGTTCAGTCTCTGGAGGAAATGGTGAAGCTGCTTCTCTCCTCTGTTTTGGGAGTTGGGTACAGCCTTCCCAGAGTTGATCTGAAACTGATGGAGGTGGGTAAAGAAGCACTCTCTTTGAGTTCTCTTAAGCATCTGTCTCAACTTGCTGATTTTATTAGATAACTGAAGAGGAAGAGGAGAAGGCAGCAGACAGGCTGCTCTTCAGCTTTCTTGTGCTGGTAACAAAGCTAATCACAGACTGCAACTTGATTCAGTTAACCAGGAGCAATGATGTGGTGAGCAGTATCTGGGGTGAGTATCAAGAATGAGTGCAGCTGTGTAATGAGAAAGATTCTCTGTGTCCCATGTGCTTTTTCACACCTGAGCTTTGCTGTACAAGATTGGCCTGCTGCAAAGTGCTAATATGCAGCAGTGACTGGGCAGTGAGAGAGAAGATGTTAATGGAAAAGGTTACATGGTTGATGAAAACAAAGCATTCTCTGGCTCAGCTGCTGGGAAGGATTTTATTTTACCCCGAGAGCAAATAGTTGCAAACTGTTGCATGTCTGACCATAGTTACATCCTCTTGGATGAAAACATTCTCTTCTCCTGGAAAGATGAGTTTGACTTGATGAACTCATGCCTATGAGCAAGCAAGCAATGACACTTGGTAGCAGTGCTGCAAGTGCTGTGTTCCTCCAGGAGGCTATGGCCCAGAGGTTGTTTGATGTGAGCAGTTTCTTTGCCTCTGAGTGTCATTGTACAATGTCAGGCTGTCAGATTGGCCTTTCAGTGCCTTGTTTTTAGTTGCTTCATTGTTGGAAGGCCTGGATCTGGCTGGTTAATGGCTTCTAAGAGTTCAGCCTGCCAGGTGCCTTTAGTGAGATAGGAGATAACTTTTGTAAATCCTGGGTTGCTTAGGGGTGTGCAGCTTGGGCAGAGGCAAGACAAGAGGGAAACTGCATCTCCTCTCTGAAGCATCCTCACCTTCTATCCCATCCCATCCCATCCCAGGGTTCGAGCTGACCATCTGCAACAGGGACAGCTCTCCTGAGCCTTAGTTCTCATCACTTTCTAACAGTGGCTTGATATTTGGAGGTGCATTTGAGAACACCTGGTCACTGTGGGGATATGTGGCTGCCTGGAGGTGCTGCTGCCTGCTTTGGCTGGGTAGAGCTGCTAAGAAGGTTTTGATTATGTCTGAGCAGTTGAGCAGAGTTTAATTTCCTCCACCTTTTTATTGCAGCATGTGCTGTGGTCATTCCTAGGGAGACTTGGTTCTTTTCCTGGTCTCAGTGAACCAGCTCCTAGGCTGAAAGGTGGGTTTTTTTTTCCCCAGGTCATGTCCAGTCTCACCTGTGGTATCCTCACAGCTGGGTCTGGCTGACAGCTACTGAGATCTTTGGCTTGTTGTTTGCATCTTACAAGCCAGAAGATCTTGTCAAGATGTGGAAGGAAAGAAAGGCAGGGAAGAAGAAACAGTCATCAGCAAAGGTGTCAGCATCCACAGCCTTCCTGACTGCTGAACTGGACAAGAAGGTAATGATGTCCATGCTGCCCCTTCTGCTGCTCGTGCTCCTTCCCTGGCTGGGACATCATAACGGTGTCGTAGTCTGGCACAAGCATTTCTCCTTTAGTTGTCTGCCTGCTGCTTAATCACAGCTTTGGAAATGTCTCTGTTGCTGAGAGGGGGCTTTTGGGGATCTTATTCTCAGCAGCACAAAGGCAGCAGCTGTGCTGAGCCAATTCCTTGGCCTCCTCTGGGAGCTGCCTTTGGTGCCTGTGGTTTGTGCTGCTACTCCCTTTCAGGGAATAATTTCCTTCTCCTTATTTCTCTCCCCAGATGAAGGAACTTGCATTTGCCTTCTGCCATCAGCTGCAGTCCAAGTTCCTGGACCTGTCTCTGGGAGAGCAGGTGAGAGCAGGAGAAGGTCTGGAGCTGGCCCATGAGGGGGTGTTATGTCCAATCAGAACAGCAGCACTGGTGGCTTCTGTGGCTTGGGGCAAGTACACAGTGTAGGGCCAGTTGCTCTGTGCTGAGGGCATCACAGGATCACAGGATATTAGGGGTTGGAAGGGACCCAAGGGGATCATCTAGTCCAACCCCCCTGCCAGAGCAGGACTGCACAATCTAGCACAGATCACAGAGGAACACATCCAGTGAGGCCTTGAAAATCTCCAGAGAAGAAGACTCCACAACCTCTCTGGGCAGCCTGTGCCCGTGCTCTGGGACCCTTACAGTAAAGAAGTTCCCTCTTGTGTTGAGGTGGAGCCTCTTGTGCTGCAACTTCCACCCATTGCTCCTTGTCCTATGCCAGGGAGCAGTGAGCAGAGCCTGTCCCCCACTCCTGACTCCCAGCTTTCAGATGTTTATAAATAATTATTAAATCTTCTCTCAGTCTTCTCTTCTCCAGACTAGGAAGTCCCAGTCCCTCAGTGACTGACTACTCTGTGTTCACACTCAGGTCATAAAGAATTTGCTTTTTGTGGCAAAAGTCCTTTACTTGCTAGCACCTGCCTCAGGAGGAGGTCAAGAGGCAGAAGGAGAGGGCAGCTGTGAAGCAGAAGAGCAGGAGGGCTCAGAAGATGAGGAAGAAAAGGCTGTTTCTGCTCAAGGAGAGGAGACAGAAGAGAAGGGCCAGCCAGCCACGCTGCTGTGGCTGATGAAGAAGCTGTCGCTCCTGGCAAAGCGGGAAGCAGCATATTCCCCTAGGATCTCTTTAAAGGTAAGAGTGCAAACTGATACTGGTGTGGGGGGCATTGCCACAGGCTGCTTGCTTCCAGCTGGTGTTGAAGTGAAGATTAGCAGGTGTCAAACAAGCATTTCAGTTCAGGATTCCCAGCAAAAGCTTGTGCTGGTCTGCTTCTCCTTGTCGATGCTTCCAGCCCTTTGGCTGTCTGGTGGAAGGGTAGACAAGCCAAAGACAGAGAGCTAAAGAGGAGAGAGCAGAGTCTTTGTGGGCCTGAGAGTGTTGGGTTTGTGCAGGCAGGGGAATGGCTTTGTGGGGTCACATGCTAGGAGAAGGTTGGGGTGTGGGAGAGTGTCCAGGAAACTGCTGTGGTTCTTTCCTAGTGCTGTGGTGCAACCTTGGAGGGGCTTTAATGTCTTCCTTCAGCTGCTTGAGAACAGGGCAGTGAGAACATTCCTGTTCAAAGTGTTAACAGCTGCCAACCCAGAGGAGTCACAGCTCACACATGTGCAGATCCCTTGGGCTTGTGGACTCACCCAAAGGCTGTGCTTGGCTTATGTTAAGAGCTAGTAACTGCAGTGAGCTTCTGACTCTGGTGTCTCAAACAGCAGCTCCTGTGTTGAGTGGTGATGCACAGCACTCTTGCAGTAGTTCAGTATATCAGTTTCCTTCCAACCTTCCTTACCTCATGTCCCACACCCTCATTTTCAGAGAAGCTGCATCTTTAAGTTCCTGGGAGCAATCTCAGTGGATCTGGGGAACGACAGGATCGGGCCATACCTTCCAACAATCCTCACCCCTCTGTACAGAGAGCTGAACAGCAACTACGCGGAGCAAGGTAAGTGATTCCCTCACAGAGACCAGCAAAGAGGAAAGTGGCAGAGCCCTGCCTCAGCACAACCACCACCTCCCTGTCATTCCTTTTGTCTTTGAGGCTTAGATGCCACAATCAGTGAATTTCACCTACTTGCAGTCTAACCAAAACAAGGAGAGAAGAGTGTTTGGCAGCTGGAACACAAAGCTTTGTGTTGGCAAAGACTGGACTGAAGTCAAGCATGCAAGTGGGCAAAGCTTGAGCCTGCGGTGTGGTGGGAAAAATGTAGCAATCGAGGGTGGACTCCTGGGGGCAAGGCTCATGGAATCCTTGCTGAGGAGAGGAACAGAGCGAGGCTCTTAAGGAAGGCAGACCTAAGCTGGTGTCAAGCTGTGAGGCTTAGGGGCATGAAGATGTATGCCTGTGGTTGTGTTTCAGTTCCCAGACAAAGCAGGGTGCGTTTTGTGGCAGCCACTTGAGAGCAAGGCACTGTGCAAGTTGGAATTAACAGCTTGGTGGTTGATGCTTTCCCCATGCTCCCTCTTTTGCCACGGAGAACGTGACCCTTAGTGTGTGCCACATGCACAGTGACATGGGGGGGGGCTTTTTTTCAGTGAGTGGAGTCAATCCACTGTAACCAGTTAGTGAAGCTAACCATTGCACACACCACTGGAGTGTGCTGACTGGCAAGGTTGGAATCATCTCTACTTCCAGGAAAGCCTAGTCCAAAAGAGTCCATCAAACCACTTTGAATAAACTTAGCAGTGCTTTCATTCTGAAGAAGAGTTTTGATTCTCAGAAGCATTATTCCTTTTGCCTGTGTGAGGCACCACTTATGGTCCTCTGGGAAAGGTGGTGAAGAACCAGCAGGGTTGGAGGCTACAGTGTAGTAAAGAAAGAGGAATCTTTGCTAGACTCTTGGCTTTCATTCCATGTGCTGGAAGGATTAAGTGAATTGCTTTTGTTCTGTTTAGATCCAACACTGAAGAACCTTTCCCAAGAAATCATAGAACTGCTCAAGAAGTTGGTTGGTTTGGAGGCTTTTTCGCTTGCCTTTTCCTCTGTGCAGAAACAGGCCAGTCAGAAAAGAGCCATGAGGAAAAAGCAGAGGGCTTTGCAGGTAAGGTTCTGCTCTCTCTTCTGGGAAAAAGAAACAGGGTTTCTCCAAAGGCTTGAGAGCTGACTGGGAAGCAAGTTTGAGGACTAGTTCATAGACTCATAAAATGTGTAGGGTTGGAAGGGACCCTCAAAGGTCATCTTGTCCAATGCCCTTGCAGAGAGCAGGGATGTCTTTAACCAAGTCAGGTTTCTCAGGGCTCCATCAAGTTTGACCTTGAATATCTCCAGGGATGGGGCCTCTCCCACATCTCTGGACAACCTGCTCTAGCATTTCACTATCTTCACTGTGAAGAACTTCCTCCTGATGTCCAACCTAACTCTGCCCTGCTCTGGTTTGAAAACATGTCATTGTTTCCTTTCTGAAACCTCACAAGAAAGTGCTTCAGCTCAGCCTGTGCCTGGCAGTGATGCCCTGAGTCCCTGCTTACCCCAAGAGCAGAGGTAAATCTGGGCAGAGCAGACAAAATACCTTCAGTTCTGAGAAGCCCAAGAAAATCTCAGCGTGGTCCTACCAGTCACCAGTTTCTTAGGAAATGCCTGATGGATGCCATTGGTTGTAACTCCACAAACAAATGTTTTGTTTTCCTCTAGGCTGTGGCAAACCCTGACATTGCTGCAAGGAAGAAGCTGAAGAGACACAAGAATAAGGCAGAAACCAGGAAAAGGAAAATAGAATTCCTGCGCCCTGCCTACAAGGCCAAGAGACCTCGAAGTCATGCACTGAAGGATTTAGCCATGGTGGAATGAAAAAGCTTTGCCTTCCTGGAGGATTCATTTCTAAGAAGTGTAATTTCAAGCTAAAGAACTCATTGCTGGTAAAGGAAAAAAAGGGTATTTCCATCTTTTCATTGTATTTATTAGTGTTGTTTTCAGGTCCTCTTTTTCAGCTAGGATCTTAAAAGCTTTTTTTCCAAGCCTGTATATTGACCAGAGCCTGTACAGATGGATGGACAAGCCCATGGCTTTTGATATTAAATTTTACTTCTTCCTTTTTAAAAGGTGGGTTTGTGATGGCTGCATGCATGCCTCTGAACAGCCTAGGTCACAGGATCCTTGGATTGGTTTGGTTGGAAAAGCCCTCCAAGAGTGCCGAGTCCAACCACTGACCTACCACCACCATGGCCATTAAAACACTTCCCAAAGTGCCACTTCCACACCTTTTTTCTGGGCCCCTCAGTTCAAGGAGGACCTCAGGGAGCTGCTTAAAGGAGTCCAGCACAGAGCCACAAAGATGCTGAGGGGTGTGGAACATCTCCCTGTGAGGACAGGCTCAGGGATCTGGGGCTCTTCAGCTTGGAGACCTCATTCATGTTGCTGAAGATGTGAAGGGCAGTGGTGGAAAGACAGAACCAGGCTGGAGCAGAGTTGGTTCTACAGAATCATAGAATAGAATCAACCAGATTGGAAGAGACCTCCAAGATCATCCAGTCCATGTGAACATCAGGAAAAACATTTTCACTGTGAGGGTGACAGAGCCCTGGAATAGGCTGCCCAGAGAGGCTGTGGAGTTTCTGTACTCAAAACCCATCTGGCTGTGTTCTGCTGTGACCTAGGTGATCCTGCTCTGGCAAGGGGATTGGCCTGGATGATCTTTCAAGGTCCCTTCCAACCCCTAACATTCTGTGATTCTGTGAAGGTGAAAGCTGAATTCAAAATTGCAGCCCTGGCCCATGGCAGGATAGGTGGCTTCTGAGGATGTTTATTTTCCTGTTGGAAAAGCAGTGCTCCAGCTCCAGCACACTTACCTCTGTGCTGGCCTTCCACTGTAAGTCAGGAAGTTACAGAAGCTCTTCACTGAAGGCTTCTGAAGTGTAACATCAGTTTAAGGATCTCTCTAAATGTTCAGCTCTGTGGCTTTTAGAAGTGGCAGCAGTTGGAGTTGTTTCTGTTAGCAGGAAACATCCCAGTGAGTACAGCTGACAGTTCCAGGTTTTATTAGTGTTGCACTTAACAGAGAGTAACCACTCAAAGGGGAGGGGGAACAAAATAGAGGGAACCACCCCAAAGCCTTCCCAGCCAGTAAGACTTTCATACAAATAACATAAGAACATCCTTTAAACAGAAAGAAAGAACATCATCATCATGTACACAGACATTGACTTGGTTTAGTTTTACAATTCCAGAGAGGCATCCACGTTACAGAAATCAAACTCAACTTTGTCCTATTTACAAACAGTTGTGGCCTGAAAATACTTGGACTGCAGAAAGAGGGATGCTGGATGCAGCTGAGACTTCTTTGCACGTGGTCAGCTTTCTATCACTGCCTGCTCTTCAAGGCCTCCACCAACCTACAAACAAGGTTAAGGTCAGGTTACTGGAGAGTCGTTTTGGTGATGGGGAGATACTTCTGAGGAGAAAGCTGCTCTTCTGCTCTGGACTCTTATGCCAGGCAGACTCTCCACAGATCAAGTCTCCACACAGTCCAAGCGGGGTTTCTAATGAAGGCAGGCTGATTAATGGGGCTGATACTCACCACTCCATTGCTTCATCAAGCCCTGTGCCTTTAGTTGCAGAGGTTTTGAATATCTGCCACTTGCGGTCCTTCAGAGCTGGCAAGCCGAGAGCGTTCGCCATCTCCGTGGGGGTCATGGCCTGTTCCATGTCCTGCTTATTTGCAAAGACCACCAAAATGGCTTTCTTCAACTCTTCTTCCTGAAAAACAAAGTGGGGGAGGATTGGGCAAGTTGATGCAGACTTTGACTGAATTTATTTCAACAGAGAAAAATCCATCAAATTAAAAGCAGCTTCAACATCGTTATGGTCAGTTGGCTGAGTTTTGTTCTTCAGAAAGAATGGCAGCTGCTGTCAGTTCCAGCAAGGTGCCACCACAGGAGCAGTTCCAACATGTGGCTGGTTACACCTGGTTGCATCGTGGAACAAGTAGACTTTAAAAAGGTGAAGCAAAGAGCTTGCAGGAATTTGGGGTGAAAACAAATGGGAGTCTGGATCAGCTGTTATTGCTCCTGTTACCCTGTTCTACATGGGTTCCTCAGCTTCAAACAGAGTAGGGGATTAGATGGGAGGTTGTGGATGCCCCATCCCTGGAAGTGTTCAAGACCAGGCTGGATGGGATTTTGAGCTACCTGGTCTGGTGGAATGTGTCTCTGCCCATGGCAGGGTGGTTGGAACTGGATGATCTTTAAGGGCCTTTCCAACCCAAATGGTTTCACGATAAGATAACTAATCACTGTTAATCCTTCAGGGCCTGAAGGAGTGAGCAGCTGCCCTTGCAGACAGACAAATCTGCATGGCCAGAAAGCCACCTGTAACTCACTGCCCAAACATGTGAAATCATAGAATGGTTTAGGTTAGAAGGGGCTTCAAAGATCATCCAGTTCCAACCCCCTGCCATAGGCAGGGACTCCTCCCACTAGAACAGGTTGCTCAAAGCCTCATCTAACCTGGCCTTGAACACCTCCAGGGAGGGAGCATCCACAACCTCCCTGAGCAACCTGTGCCAGTGCTTCACCACCCTCACTGGAAAGAACTTCCTAACATCATCTATGCATCACACATTCAAATACCTGCAGTGGATTTAAAGCTTTTCCCTCAGAAGCATCCTGAGGGCTGGAAGTTGCAGAGTGAAACTGAGCTTCACTTAATAAACTAGATCAAATTTCACATTCCCTCAGTTCCTGTTCTGCTGCTACCAGAGGCAGCCTTGTTGCCTTACCTCTAGCATAGCCACAAGCTCTGATTTGGAGGTGCCAATCCTGTCTCGATCACAGCTGTCCACCACGTAAATGACCGCGTCTGTGTTTGAGTAGTAACAGCGCCAGTAGGGCCTGCAGGGGAGAGAGAGAGAGGCTCCAGTCACAGCATCCCCACCTCTAGCAGTGCTGTTAGTCAGGGCATGAAATCCAGGTCACCCAGAGGAAGTGCAAACACAGGCTCTGGGCTGAAAGGCTCCAGGAAGCAAGTGGGAGGTATACTCAAGAGGCTACAAGAAGGAACAGGCAGTGCAAATAATCTCAGTAAGGGGAGGCAAAACAAAACAAAGAAGCAACAGAAAAAAGGTAACAAAAAAGGGTTTATAGAAAGCTTTGAAAAGGAAAAAATCAGTGGAAGTTACAAAATAAAATCAGTTTAAAAGTTACAAAAAAGGTTAAGTTAAAAATAATGTAGAAAGATTTTAAAAGGATAAAAAGTGAAGGTTCAGAAGTTACAAAAAAAAAGGCTAAAGTAAGAAGTTCAAGGTAAAAATAGTTTAAAAGGTTAAAAAGTCAAAAAAGGGTTAAAAAAAAAGGCAAAATGTTTAAAATAATGGAAAAATAGTTAAAAGGTAAAGGTTAAAAAGTCAAAAAAGGGTTAAAAAAGTAAAAAGGTGATAATGTAAAAATAGTTTAAAAGGTTAAAAGGTAAAGGTTAAAAAGTCAAGAAAGGGTAAAAAGGTAAAAGGTTAAAAAGTCAAGAAAGGGTAAAAAGGTAAAAGGTTTAAATCATGTAGAAATAGTTTAAATGGTTAAAAAGCCAAAAAAGGGTAAAAATAAGAAGTTGATAGTAATGTAAAAATAGTTTAAAAGGTTAAAAAGTAAAGGTTAAAAAGTCAAGAAAGGGTAAAAATGTAAAAGGTCAAAAAGTCAAGAAAGGGTAAAAAGGTAAAAGTTTTAAAATCATGTAAAAATAGTTTAAAAGGTTGAAAAGTAAAGGTTAAAGAGTCGATAAAGGGTAAAAAAAGTAAGTTGATAATAATGTAAAAATAGTTCAAAAGGTTAAAATGTCAAAAAAAGGTAAAGTAAAAGGTTTAAAATCATGTAAAAATAGTTTAAAGGCTTAAAAGGTCAAAAAGGGTAAACAAAGTAAGAAGTTGATAATGGAAAAACAGTTCAAAAGGGTGAAAAAGTAAAAGGTTGAAAAGGTAAAGTGGTGCCAGGGGAGGTCTAGGCTGGATGTTAGGAGGAAGTTGTTGGCAGAGAGAGTGATTGGCATTGGAATGGGCTGCCCAGGGAGGTGGTGGAGTCACTGTCCCTGGAGGTGTTGAAGCAACGCCTGAATGAGGCACTTAGTGCCGTGGTCTAGTTGATTAGATGGGGCTAGGTGATAGGTTGGACTGGATGAGCTTGGAGGTCTCTTCCATTCTGGCTGATTCTATGATTCTGTGATTCTATACAATCAGCCCATCATAAGGGAAGCAATGTCCAGAGGTGCCAGAAGAGAATTCCAAGTACTGAGGCTTTTTTTTTCTCTTTGAGACATTTATTTTACTTTCAGAGCTCTCTTACCTTATGCTTGTCTGTCCTCCCAAGTCCCACACTTGAAATTTCAGGTTCTTATATGTCACAGTCTCAACATTGAAGCCAATGGCTGAAACAAAGTCAAAGAGTTTCACTGTAGGTGACTTGTTTATTTTTTCTGCAGAGCTTTACAGCACTTAGCTTAAATTTGTCACCCTGGGCAATTCTGAGTAACTATGTAATGAAGTTCATGCTCTTTGCAAATTCATCCTACAAGTATTTATGGCTCAACAAAAGGTGTGATTGGAAGAGAGGGAATGGATTGAAGCTTGAGAAGGCTACATTTAGAGGGTACTGGAGATCAGGAAGAAAATATTTCCAGTGAGTGTGGTGAGACACTGGAATAGGTTGCCCAGGGAGGCTGTGGATGCTCCCTCCCTGGTAGTGTTCAAGGCCAGGTTGGAAGAGGCCTTGAGCAACCTGTTCTAGTGGGAGATGTCCCTGCCCATGGCAGAAGGGTTGGAAGTGGATGATCTTTGAGGCCCCTTCTAGCCCAAACCATTCTATGAATCTATGAACTCACTGTAATCAGTGCAAGCTGTTCAAAATGAGCAGAGGTATGCCTGAAATCCCCTAAATGACCAGAGCAGGATTAGATACTTTTGGGTAACTGTTGTTTTGATAACTGAGTACTCAACTGACAGCAATAAACTACTAAGGACCATGTCCTTCATGTCAGCCCCAGATATGTGTTCTCCTAAGACCACGGCAGAATCAACTTCTGAGCGGAAGACTCGACACTGGTATCTAGAGGATGGCAATAAGGTTACAGAGCACATCACATAGAACTACAGAATGCTAGGGGTTGGAAGGGACCCCCTGCCAAAGCAGGCCACACAGGAACATATCCAGGTGGGTTTTGAAAGTCTCCAGAGAAGGAGACTCCACAACCTCTCTGGGCAGCCTGTACCATGGCTCCATCACCCTCACAGTAAAGAAGTGTCTCCTAATGCTAAGGTGGAACCTCTTGTGTTTCAGCTTGTACCCATTATTCCTTGTCCGATCACTGGGCCTTGCACTTTCATCCTGGCACCCACCCTTCATATATTTATGGACACTGATCACATCCTCTCTCAGCCTTCTCAAGACTAAACAGCCCCAGGTCTCTCAGTCTTTCTTCATAGGAGAGGTGAGCTCAAGTCCCTTAATCATACTCAGAACTCTCCACTGCTCTCTCTGCAGTAGATCTCTGCCTCTCTTCAACTGGAAAGCCCAAAACTGGACACAGTATTCCAGATGTGGTCACACCAGGGCAGAGTACTGACAGGGAAGAAGAACTGACAGGTGTCACTCCATGTCCTGCTAGCCCTGACAAACACTAATAAAAGCCTTCAGTAGCCAACAGCTACTATGTACTAAGCATTTACCCATCAAGACAATCCTACCAAACCATGGCAACAATCTACAAGGCAAATACTTTTGTACTCAGCAGGGCAGCAATAAATATTCCTGCATGTAGAACCTCAGCAGGACACTGTAGCACTGCTACAAAAGAAAGTTCTTCACTACAACAAGGCAAAGCTCCCACTACCTGAGGTCTTTTTGCTAGTGAAGGAAGCATGCAGGAGTTCAGCTCACAAAGCACTACAGCTCCAGGCTTTCACTGGGGGACTGATCACTTACTTGGAATGGTGGTAACGACTTCTCCCACTTGTAACCTGTAGAGAATGGTTGTTTTCCCTGCTCCATCCAGTCCCAGGATCAGAATCCTCATCTCCCGAGTTCCAAACAAACTGGAAAAGATGCTGGAGAAGAAGCCCCCTACAGAAGGAAAACGAGAACAGAAAGATGTTTCAGTGTCAGCTAACCATATGCAAGGGAAGACAGTCCAACTTCCTTTCCTACTGAGCAACAACATTTTTCTTCTCTGCAGTGGAAAGTTGCTTTGGGTTCAGGTTGCTGCCCCATGTAATACTTCCCTGGGTTTATGTTGTTCAAGAAAAGCCTGGATGAGGCACTTAGTGCCATGGTTCAGTTGACTGGATAGGGCTGGGTGTTAGGTTGGCCTGGATGATCTTGGAGGTCTCTACCAACCTGGTTGATTCTATGATTCTATTTTATGGTGGCAAAGCCACATGGCAGAAGCATCAACCTTCCTCACTGCAGTTAGGATGCTTTTTCACAGTCTTCCTCACTGCAGTTAGGCTTTTTCCTTCTCCCTCATTCTCCAAAATCTGAGCCAACTTCTGTTTTGTTTGGATCAGACTCTATCTTGTCAGCTCAAGTGACTGCAAGGATATGCTGAGGCCTGAAAGAATCCTTTCTGGAATTTATAGTCTCCCACAGGACCATGCACTTCTGTTTTCCTAAAGTCAGGTGTAAATCACAGTCCATTACAAGCCCTCTTTTCTATCCCTCCAAACCTGCCTTGCCCCACATCTCATTTATTCTTTAAATGCCTGTGGCCAGACTAATACCTGGTTTGTACCTAACAGATGTTTAATTACAGAAAGAATGTTTTATCCAGTCATTTTCATGGCAGGTTTCTCTCTAATGCTAAATAATGATTTTGTAAATGCATCTAAACACTGCAAAAAGCAACAAACCAAGCTGGAGTAATGCTATCAGAGACACATTTATTTTATCTTTCATAAATGTATCACAGAAGAGATAAATCAGAATCAAAGAATCATAGAATCAACCAGGTTGGAAGAGACCTCCAAGATCATCCAGGCCAACCTAGCACCCAACCCTATCCAGTCAACTAGACCATGGCATTTAGTGCCTCATCCAGGCTTTGCTTCAACACCTCCAGGGACAGCAACTCCACCACCTCCCTGGGCAGCCCATTCCAATGCCAATCACTCTCTCTGCCAACAACTTCCTCCAAACATCCAGCCTAGACCTTCCCTGGCACACCTTGAGAATGTGTCCCCTTGTTCTGTTGCTGGTTGTCTGGCAGAAGAGACCAACCCTCACCTGGCTACAGCCTCCCTTCAGGTAGTTGTAGACAGCAATGAGGTCACCCCTGAGCCTCTTCCAGGCTGCACACCCCCAGCTCCCTCAGCCTCTCCTCACAGGGCTGGGCTCCAGGACTCTCACCAGCTTAGAGAGGACATCTGCAGCCAAAATCTTATCAAAGGGGTTCTGACATAAATTATTCCCCCTGCTTGCTGTGCCACACATTTTTGGTGCCTCTCTAGGGAAAGGAGGGAGCAATGAGCTGCATGGTTAAGGCCAAGAAGGAAATGAACCTGTTAACAGGTCCCTTTATGTCTAAGCCCATCCAGCCCCAGAAGCCCTGGAAAACACAGAGAGGGTCTTGGGGACTACCTGTTGCCAATTTGCACAGTGCTGCTCAAGACACTGCGAGACAGGCAAACAACCTCAACAGAACTGAGCTGCCAAAGGTACTGCAAAAAACTCTTACAGTTGTAAAACACTTCTGAGATCATCCAGTCCAATCATCAACCTAAGACCACCATGGTCATTAAACCACATCCCAAAGTGTCACACACACACACATTTCTTGGACACCCCCTGGGATGGTGACTCCAGCACCTCCCTGGGCAGCCTGACCAAAATTCCACAGAACCATTTGGAGCAGAATGCTGCTGTATGATCCACGGAGACTTAAGAGGTGACAGCTCCTTCCTCTCAGGAACTTTGCTTACTACCAGACAGCTCTCATTCCCTCTTTTCATATTCTGATGTTTTTTTTTCTCACACTAAAACACTGCTCTAAGACTACCTAGGACAGGTTTATATTAATCACTTCACCCCTTGATTTGGAAAAAAAAAAAAAAACCTTTGTTTCTAATATTGCACAAGAATGTTTTATATGCAAAAAAAATAAGCTTTATCCACTGGCTAGAATATAAATAAAGGCTAGGAGGAAGAGGGACTAAATTGGACAGAGGGAGTGGCAGAAGTGATTCCAGGACTTCTAATGGCTTTAAGAACTAACCTACTGCAAATTTTCTTCCTTCACCTGGGCCCCTCAATTCAAGAGAGATGTTGAGGTGCTTGAAGGTGTCCAGAGAAGGGCAATAAAGCTGGTGAGGGGCCTGGAACACAAACCCTATGAGGAGAGACTGAGGGAGCTGGGGGTGTGCAGCCTGCAGAAGAGGAGGCTCAGGGCAGACCTCACTGCTGTCTACAACTACCTGAAGGGAGGCTGTAGCCAGGTGGGGTTGCTCTCTTCTGCCAGGCAAGCAGCAACAGAACAAGGGGACACAGTCTCAAGTTGTGCCAGGGGAGGTCTAGGCTGGATGTTAGGAGGAAGTTGTTGGCAGAGAGAGTGATTGGCATTGGAATGGGCTGCCCAGGGAGGTGGTGGAGTTGCTGTGCCTGGAGGTGTTGAAGCAAAGCCTGGATGAGGCACTCAGTGCCATGGACTGGCTAGGGCTGGGTGCTAGGTTGGACTGGATGATCTTGGAGGTCTCTTCCAACCTGGTTGATTCTATGATTCTAAGGGTAGGTCACTGGTAAGGTCTACTAGCCTTGGGCACTGTGGTAAAGGGTTGGACTTGATGATCTGTGAGGTCTCTTCCAACCTTGGTGATACTGTGATACTGTGATACTGTGACCTAAAAGCTGCCTGTAGGAGCGATGGGGAAGAGCTCTCTATCAGGAAGTGCAGCGATAGAAAGAAGGGCAACTTTTAAACAGGAAGAACAGAGATTTAGATTAGATAGCAGGAAGAAAAAGGCGTTACTGTATGGGTGGTGTGACACTGGAACAGGTTGCCTCTGGCAAGCTGTGGATAGCCCATGCCTGGAAGCGTTCAAGACCAAGCTGGATGGCCCAGCCTGGCCTCCTGGAAGGTGTCCCAGCCCATGGCAGCAGGTGGTGCACCAGATGACTGACTCGTTCCGTGATTCTGGGCCTCTTACTATTCTACAAAGCCAACTTTCATAAGCAGACCCTCATTAGCAACCCACTACCTGAACCAGAGCTTAGTTCAGAGCAGTCCCCAAAGCACTATGGCCTGTGACCAAAGGCAAGCTCCTGCTGTGCTGCTCACACCCTTTGCCACTGCTCGGGGAAGAACGAACCGCTGACAGCGGCCCAGCACCGCACCGGCGCCAGGACCCGGCCGCCCGCAGCGCCGCGCTCGCTCGGCCCGTACGGCCGCAGCCTCGCCCCGCCAGGCAGAGCCGGCAGGCAGGAGGCGATCTGCTCCCTTCATCTCGCCTCTTTCAGCACCGTTCCGCTCGTTGCCGCCCGCCCCATATGCCTTTCCCCCCACCACCCCCGATCTGCACAGGCCACGGGCGCGGGGGTCTGGCGGTGAGCGGGACCCCCTGCGCCCCCCTGGTCTCCTTCCCCACCCCGATCCTGTCGCCGCCGCCCGCTCCTCACCCATGTCGAGCCGCTCCCGCCGTGCGCGGCACCCCGCCCCGCTCCGCTGGCCCTGCCGCCACCGAGGCGCTGCCGCTCGCAAGCTCCACGTCGAACGCCGGGGAGGGTAAAGGAGGCGCTCCCTGCCCCCGGCCTCGCCGTTTCGACACGCAGCCGAGGCGGAGCTCGTCTGCCCTTGGCAGGGAAGCGCTGACCACGCGGCTGCCCTTGCCCTCCCTGTGCAGATGGACCGGGACAGAAAGGAGAAAGGACCGGTTAAAAAAAACAACCAAACAAAGGAAAAAACGCAAGCGGCTCGGCACATACACCGTAACGAATCTGCGGGGCCGGCGGCGGCGCGCCGGGGAAGGGCGGGGGCGGCGCCTCGGGCCTGCTGCCGCCGCCTGCCTGCCGCGGCCGTGGGCTGACTGCCGCCGCTCCGGGCGAGCCCCGCAGACTGCCCGCCTCCCGCCCCGCTTGACAAATGAAGCAAGCGGCAAATGCCCCTCCTCTCGGCCAGCCGAGCTCCCCGGCCGCCTGCCTACTGCGGCAGAGGCGGGGAGCTCCCGCAGCGGTTGCGAGTGAGGGAGCCGTCACTAGCCTGGGGCTGGGTGCAGCTCGGCGCCGGCAGCCGAGACCCAGCCGCAGCCTCAGTGGCGCCTGCCTTGCACTTATCATCGAGAAGCAGCCAACAAAGCCGGGGACGAGACGTCGTGAGCTACTGGAAGAAAAAATTACAGGATATAGCATTTGCCCTCTCGGCTGTGACCAGTAAGCAGGCCGAGAGTTCTCCTGCCCCTGCTGAGGCCTCATCTGGAGTATTGCATCCAGCTCTGGCCTCCCCAGTTCAAGAGAGACAGGGAACTACCGGAGAGAGGCTATCACACAGCCATGAGAATGACTACGGGACTGGAACATCCCCAGAGACCCCAGAAGAGAAGGTTGGGAGGGGATCTGCTCAATCTTTACAAACACCTTAAGGGTGGGTGTCAAGGAGATGAGGGTGGTCTCCTGTCACTGGTGCCCGAGGACAGGACAAGGGGCAACACATACAAACTGTCACCCAGGACTTACCTCGACGTGAGGAAAACCTTTGCTGTGAGGGCGGCAGAGCGCTGACACAGCGGCCAGAGGGGTTGTGGAGTCTCAGTCTTTGGAGGCTTTCAAAATGCCCATGGTCACGTTCCTATGGGGCTTGCTTTAGGCGATCCTGCTTTGGCACAGCGGGGTGGACTCGCTGCTCTCCAGAGATCACATCTGTGACTGATTACAACGTTACCACAATCCCACACAGCAAACAGGTGCTTCCCCAAACGGCATTTTCTGAACTGTAGCTAAGTTGTCTGAGCCAGCAGTTCTGCAGTTGCACTCCTGTATCGAGAAACTGCACACCATTTCCTGGTGTGCCCCAGAGCGTGGAAAATCAAAAACCCTCTTGAGAAACAACAAAGTCCAACTATGTAAACCATTAATCTCCTTGCTGCTCCTATGGAATAGCTAACAAGCACCCTCTGAGAGCAGGGCTAATCATCCCTGCACAAAAGATAATGTCATTCATGCCATTAAGTCTGTGCAATTTGTTTGAATGTGTTGAAAAGTGCCAAAAATGTGGGAAAATCATGAATGGGATGAAAACTAGGGGGAGATAGAATCTGCAAGGCACATGTGGAAAACTGGGCTTTAAGATCAGACTGCAGTAAGAGAGAAATCCAACAGATCTCATGTCCATCACCAGTGATGATGCTGTTTTCTTTTTCACTTGAGTGCTATTCATAGCTCCTTGTCTCTTGTGAGAACCACCTGCAACTACAGAACCAACCTCAAGCACGTTGGCTCGAACCTCATGCATTTTTTTTTTACTCATATCTTTATACTCCTGTTCCTGCAAGAACAGCACAGAAAACTTCACTCCCTCAGGCCATAAGACAGTCACCTTCCATGACTTTCCCCATAGGCTGGTTTTTTCCTGATCTAGACTTGTCCAAAAAGCAGCAGCCTGTGCTTTTGTCAGCTGAAAAAATAAGGCAGGAGGACAAGGTGGTGGAGTCACCATCCCTGGAGGTGTTCAAAAAAAGACTGGATGAGGCACTTGGTGCCATGGTCTAGCTGACTGGAGAGGGATGGGTGATAGGTTGGACTGGGTGATCTTGGAGGTCTCTTCCAATCTGGTTGATTCTATGATCCTAAGAAGGAGCAGAAACAAGCAGTTCACAGAGCAAAATGATGACCTATAGAACTCATACCAGAGTGATCAGTCTGCTGAAAGGTGCCCTTGCTCGCTGCAGGGAGGCTGGACAAGATGACCTTTGAAGGTCCCTTCCAACCTGATGCAATCTGAATCTGAAACTTGCAGGCCATGTTTTCATTACACCTGGTGCAAAGAACAGCATCAACAGCCACAGAGCTTTTCCTTCTCTCTAAAAGCATCCATAAACGTAAGATCAGCACAGCTGCACGACTTCATTTTGTTTCCTTTATGTCCTCCACCAGAATTTTCTTGCTTGAAATTCCACATTAATCATAAGATGGTGTAAAAGACTCCTTTATTTTTGCTGTCAAGTTGGGAGCAGTAGGAAAGAATACACAAAAATCATCGTAGGGATTGAAAAAAAAAAAAGTAGTAACAAAATACTTCTGGTGTTTATTTAGAAAGTGTATGATCTAGAAAACTGATGATCCAGAAGGCCTGCTCTAGTACCTTGCTTCAGGGGGCAGGCAACAGGTCAGCAGTCTTTCAGCTCCTTGATATCCTCAGGAGACCACGGATACGTCTAACAAGAGCTTGAATGAAGGTGTAGCGTGACCGCACCTTGGAATACAACCCTTCGATGTCCAGGAGCTTCTTCTGCAGAGACTCACCAAAGCTGTTTGTGGCTTCAATCTGAAGCTGAGAAACAGATATTTGTTGCAGTTACCAACACAATATTCTCAGTTTGTAATCTCAGTTTATCTGTCATCAGCAACTGCAACCCCTTTCGCTATGTTCCCTAAGCCACTTTCAAAAGGATGTTTCTCCTGACTCCCCTAATAAGGCACAGAATCATAGAGTGGGCTGGGCTGGAAGGGGCCTCTGAAGGTCATCCAGCCCAACTGCCCCTGCAGTCAGCAGGGACATTCTCAACTAGATCAGTTTGCCCAGAGCCTTTTTGAGCCTCATCTTGACACCCTCCAGGGATGGGACAGAAACCACCTTCCTGGGCAACCTGTTCCAGGGTTCCACCACCCCCACAGTAAAGGACCTGGTTCCTAACATCTAATCTACAGCCTGGCTGCAGAGAGCAGTGGGTGCATGGGAGGTGAAATGGAGGGTGAGGCAAAGGGGGGGGGGGGTAGAGAAGACCAATTTTCATTTAACTTTCATTTCCATTCTAATTTGCTTTTAACTTTTTGTATCAAGACTTGAAAACGTGCACAGCAGCACAGCTGTTACCTCTTTTGTAATACTTGCCCCCCGCCCAAAACGTGCAGCAATTAATCCTAAATTAGGTTAGGCCCTATTGGTGTTGCCAAAGGTTGTGTGGAGGAGGGAGAACTCCAGCCAGGTTGCTCTTATTAGCTGTGTGGTAATCTTCCCAGCATGCTGTCACTCCTCACCTGCTCTATATCATGCTGGCTGACTCGATTCAGTCCACTGCCGAAATCCAGGCTGGGCTCTGAACGGAAGGAATCTGGTGCTAGAAAAGGAGACATTACAATCACGTTGGCTGTTTCACATTGTCCTCACCACATCGAGTTATAGAAGTTTAAAATGCAGTGTTACAAGTGGTCAGCAAGTTAGGAATGAGACCCATTTTTTTACTTATATCATTCAGTGAAAATGCGTCAAATGAAAGCCATAAATAACTTTTGATGCGAACACAGCACTAAGCAAAAAAGCTTCTCCCTAGATGACTTCTCTCTTCCTGATTTCCTCCCACTCTCTTTAAACCAAAATCCAACAAAGTTTAAATCTTCTGGCAAATGAATGGTGCCTACAAGTACAAAAACTCCTTGAAACCCACCAATATTGAGTCTTAAATTCATCTTGGATTATTACATTGAATTTTCTCCCTGTAAAGTGATTATGAATCACTGATCTTATGATACAGTTTGAACTTCACTTAATTCAACAACAGAAAAAAAAAAATCATTTTTAGATTTCTTTGGAGGTTAAATGCAATAGACAAAACCCAAAAGTCTATGACCTGATGATATTTGTATTGCTGATTTTCCAGCAGGAAATCCAAGAGGTTTCACTAATAAAATCTCTTTGATGAAATAGAAATGGCAAAATATTAACAGCTCCCATAGGGGAGCTGCTCCAGCCCCCCAATCATCTGCAAGGCCCTCCTGCGGATGTGAGGAATTTTACCTTGCAGCCTTCCTTTCTTAAATGACATCCTGGAGGACAGCAGTGGGTCCTGGGAGTCAGTGGGTGTGCAATGAAGTAGATAGTGTTCCAGGTGACGCCAAAGAATGAAGAGACATGTTTCTATAATATCTGTAGACACATCCAAGTGAAGGAATCTAATTTTACTGTAATTGGATTTACACACTTTAAAGCAGCTGTAGAGGTCAGCTCAACCATTGTTGCTCCTTCAGCACAAGCTTCTTGCTTCCATAGCTTTGGCCTGCTGATGGACCACTTGTTCTCTCTCCTTACCCCCCTGCACTTCAGTGCAGTGCTGGCTAGGTTACTGCAGAAACTGCTACTCACTCTTGAAGAGGCTTTCAACCAGCACTCTGCAGAGTGCTCATGTGGTTTGTAATGATAGCTCAAGTGCAGAGTGCTCACGTGGTTTGTAATGATAGCTCAGGTGCAGAGACAGAAGATCTTACCTACACAGGATCACAGGATGTTAGGGGTAGGAAGGGACCCAAGGAGATCATTGAGTCCAACCCCCCTGCCAGAGCAGGACAATACTATCTAGCGCAGATCACAGAGGAACACATCCAGACAGGCCTTGAAAGTCTCCAGAGAAGGAGACCCCACAACCTATCTGGGGAGCCTGTGCCAGTGCTCTGTGACCCTTACAGTAAAGAAGTTCCCCCTTGTGTTGAGGTGGAACCTCTTTTGCTGCAACTTACCCCCTTTGCTCCTTGTCCTGTCCCAGGGAGCAGTGAGCAGAGCCTGTCCCCCCTCTCCTGGCCAACCCTCAGATATTTATAAACAATTATCAGATCCCCTCTAAGTCTTCTCTTTTCCAGACTAAAAAGTCCCAAGTCTCTCAGCCTCTCCTCATAAGCCATGCCCTCCAGTCCCCTAATTATCCTCGTAGCCCTCTGCCGGACCCTATTTAAGATGTGGTCTCACCAGGGCAGAGTAGAGGGGGAGGAGAACCTCCCTTGATCTGCTGTTAATTGCTACCATCCCCGGCTAAAGCTAGGGGTCTAAAGATCTAAAGCAACAACAGGCTAAGCCTCCAAGCCCACAACTTTCCCATAGTAGGTTTTAGAGGAAAATTCTGATCTGCTGCAGACTCTGTTATATGTGACTAGTTACCTCCACAGAAGAGGTTACTGGTTAGAGGTGTTTATGAGATGAAGTTTATGCAAGGCTGACTGCAAGACTGGAAGCTCCAGTCACTCTGGCAAGCACCTCCAAATAATTTTTCAAAGCATTTCTTCCACCACACTGCACTTTAAGTGAATGCTTAGTGGGTCTGGGTACTGAATGAGAGAGAACTGGGCTGTAGTAACTTCTCCATCATAACACTGCAGAATGCCCTCGCAAGGTAAGGTCTCCATGATGGGCATCACTAACTTGAAAGTGTTTACATTCTGCCAAGAGGAGAACAATATCCTTTTACTAGTTTAATTTTCAGTATTTCAAATGTCCTTTTTGCAAAGAAAGGTTGTTCAACATGGACAGAAATTTAGGTTAAAAACAAAAAAACAAACAAAAAAAAACCCAAACCAAAAAGCCACAATAACTTCTTCCTATTTCTCTGCTTTTCTGAAGCGACACCTTGAGGGTTATTTCAGTTTCAGAAGGATACAAGAACAGAGAGAAAGCAGCTTGGCTCGGTTGTTTATTAGCTTCACCAGGCGTCGCCTCGCCAAAATGTATTTCTGGGAAGTGGAGATTTTGTCGACCCCAGCTGGCATAACTGACTGACACAGCTGTGATAAAGAGAGGAAAAACAAGAAGATTGGAGCAAATCACAGAACATCAAAAGAAATAAGCAAATAAAATGATTTATTAATATCTAAAACTTCGTGTCAGCAACTGTTTCTTCAAAACTCTGCTCTTTGTTTTCAATCTGCATAACCTTTGCTGACCAAAAAAAAAGGGAGAAATTCTATGTATTCCCAACTACAGAATGAAAAACATCACTCTACAAAGTTAACCCCAGTATTTCCCTTAAGGTTTTAGGTCACACATTCTACACAGTCTTTCTCAACAGTCAAAAGGAACATGCACAAGAGCTGCAACTTGCTTACCTAAGACGCTTTGGAGTCTGCTACAGCTGTTTGTACCTTAACAGCTATGTTGAATCTAACACTACAGAGACTACTACAAGGCCAGAAGAGCTATTACCTCTTTAATTTCATCTGGAGGGAGTTGCTCCACGTTTTGCAGTTTGTTAACACTCTGACGATGGCTGTCATAGTAACTGAAGAAATCACTCGTGCTCTGCTTCAGCAGGTAGACAATGATACCCAAGCCAGGCAGGTGCCAGTAGGGAACCACTGATGCTTGTGCATCTAGACAAAGTGATGAACAAAGTATAACAAAGCTAAAGATTTATTTCCCTCTTTTTCTAAAAGAGCAAGAACTCAATGCTTTATGCTCTCTGTCAAAGTAGAATCATAGACTAGCTTAGGAAAGATCATCTACTCCAATCTCCCTGCCATGGGCAGGGACACCTTACACCAGCCCAGGTTGCTCAAGGCCCCATTCAATCTGGCCTAAAACAACTTCATGGAGGGGGAAATCCATGACTCATTCCAGTGCCTCATCACCCTCACTGTAAAGAATTTCTTTCTAATACCCAGTCTAAATCTGCTCTCCCCATCTTCAATCCATGCCTTCTCATTCTATCACTACAAGCCCTTGTAAAGGGTTCCATCCCAGCTTTCTTGCAGGTCTCTTTCAGGTACTGTCAGGCCACTATATAAGGTCTCCCTAGAGCCTTTACTATTGGCATAAAGTGACTTAAAGGATATGTTAAACTACAGCCAGTGGTTCAATATTTTCTGCTAGGCCAAATGTCACACCATTTAGTCTCATGAAACTGCAAGGCAAAGAGCTCACCCTGACGAGGCCCATCTCGGTTGGTTGATTCTGACAGGCTAGGAGTAAAGAGGCAAACAGTGTGCTGAAAACTGGGGGCACTTTGTAACATCAGAGACTCGCAGTACTCCATCACATTTGCACAGATCTGCCAAAAAAACATTACAGCATGTCAGTCACAGTCTTTACAGGCTCCATTTTAAATGCATCAATGGCAATAAACAACTTGTTTTGCTGCCTCCCTTCTCACCAGAACATGGTAATTCTCTTTTCTGATCAGTCATGGCCTCTCCTCTATTTCAAGACCAGGAATTGCAAGTTTGCCTCTTTCCCAAAGCTGCTACTTCAAACTTCTGGATAATTTAAGCCCTCTATGGTTCCGAGTTAACCATTGCCCTCCAAACCTAGACTTCATTTCCTGATCAGCTGAAGGCTATGAAGGTCAATACCCAAAACAACAATGGCTGCTAATGCAAATTTAAGTGATCACATTTTCAGGGTTTACTGTTAAGAGAAATAAAACATAGGGTCCTATACCAAGGTAAAAACAGCAGAGCATGGCCACTAACATAAGAAACATAAGACAACTAAACCAATCTTCACTGTACCTAGAATGCCACAATTTGAGACTGATGGTTCTAGCAGCCTCTTCGTAGAATTGCTTTGGTTGGAAAGAACCTTAGAGATCATCTACTTCAACCACACACCATGGGCAGGGATGTTTCTCAACTAGACTTGGCTGCTCATGGCCTCATTCAACCTGGCCTTGAACACCTTCAAGGAGGAGGCATCCACAGCCTCTCTGAACAAACTATTCCAGAGTCTCACCACACTCATGCTAAAGAGCTTCTTTCCAAGATCCAGTCTAAACCTGCTCTCCCTCAGCTTAAAATCATTTTGGCTTGTCCTTTCACTAGATACCCTTATGAAAAGTCCCTCTCCAGCTGCTTTGTAGGATCCTTTCAGGTTTTGGAAGGTCGTTATTAACATCACCTTGGAGTCTTCTTTTCTCCAGGCTGAATAACCCCAGCTCCCTCAGCCTGTCCTCATAGCAGAGGTGCTTCCAGGCCTTGGATCCTTATGGCCTTCCTCTGGACTTGCTCCAACAGTTGTAATGTCCTTCTTACGATGGGGATAGCAGAACTGGACATAGTGTTCAGGTGGGATCTCAGCAGAGCAGAGTGAAGGGGCAGAATCTCCTCTCTTGCCCAGCTGGCCACACTCCTCTTGATGCAGCCTAGCACACGGCTGCCTTGTAGGTTTCATGAGCAGACTACAAGTTTATGCTGAGCTTCTCCTCCATACACCTAAATCTCTTTCTTCAGAGCTACTCTTAGCTCACTATGCACCCAGCCTGTATTTGTGCCTGGAATTGGCCCGACCCAGACACAGAACCTTACTCTTTGACTTGCTGAACCTCAGGCAGTTGTCACTGGCCCACTTCTCAGGCCTGTAAAGATCCTCATGGATGCCATCCCTTCACTCGAGTGAGTCCACTGCACCACACAGCTTGGTGTCATCAGCAGACTTGCTGAGGGTGCACTCAATGCTGCTGTCCATGCTGCTGACAAAGATGTTGAACAGCACTGGACGCAGTAAATATCCCCAAGGAACCTCACTTGTCACTGGTCTGCACCTGGACATCAAGCCTCTGATCACAACTCTTGGAATATAACTGCCTAGCCAGTACCTTATCCACAGAGTGGTCCATCCATCAAGCCCACATCTCTTGTGTCCTTACCTGTTGCATGGCCAGCTCAGTTTCATCCCTCTTGTTCACTCTGTCTCCCTCTGCATTCTCATCTTGCAGTTTGAACTGCCGCAGCCTGTCTGAGCCACCAAAGCGACTGAGAAGCCCTAAGCACTGGCGCTGCAGGGAGAAATTAACATTTCAATTAGCAGCACAACAAACAAAGCGCAGGACTCTTTGCGCTCTAAAAACACAACAGCAAGAGAGCAATGTAGATAACACTTCTAGCACTTTAGAAACGAAACTCAAATTCTTGACCTACTGTTTTAACTCATTTCTAATTAATTTAGAAACTAGTGGCACCCTAGAGCTGTTCCTTGAGAAATCAATGAGATTCAAAGCTTCACAGCTTGGTCTTGTGTCTTCCAGACTCTTTATACCAAGCAGCATCAATGACAGTTCAGATTTTACCATTTCCACTTAAAACATCTTTACCTATGCAGGCAAACTAGTCAAATGTGGATATGAAGACAATAAGCTCCATAAAAAACAGAGTGCAAACCCAATTCAATAGTTTCATAAAAACAAGCAACAGTCAATAAATTTGGGGTTAGATTACACATGGACGTTAAGATCACTGAAGTGCCTCAGACTCTAAGTCAGTTTTGTGTGCAATGGGAAAAAAATATACCAAAGATTAAAGATGTTTTGGTAATTACATTTGGGGAAGAGTAAAGCATTCAAATACTTAGATTACTTGACTACAATAACAGGATGAACTAGAGAGAAGAGTTACAGTAACAGATGACTGACTCATGATTTTGCTCAGAACAGCTCAGTTTTCAACTTCAATAATTACAATTCCTTATATAAAAAAGCCTCACTCAAACAAGCAAAAAAAAAATCCCCTCTGCTTTCCCAGGGGAATTTCTTGCTAACAAGATGAAGGAGAATACAGAGTATCCCAGCATTACAGCCTAAAGGCTGCTATCAGTGTTCTGAGAACACATCCTTCTCTTGCACTCACAAATTCTTTCTACAGATGGTTCTCAATGCCTTGTTTTGTCACAGAAGTCCTTACTCACAGGAACCAAAAACCTTCAGAAACATTGCTGAGATGTAAGGAGGGCTGCCACAATAGCTTTTGAGCAAGACTTAACTCTGCCATGGATTTGATTCTGGTGTCTAAGTCAGGGTTGTTTTCAAAAGGGGACAATGGAAATAAAACATTAGCACGTCTGGTACTCCAAATAGTTGAGTTGGAGATATGCTTGTGGCAAAAGTGGTAGCAGTATTTCTGTCTAGTTTGGAGTGTGCCCAGAGAAGGTGTCCTGGCAGGGCACAAATCCTGCCAGACAAGTTTAACCCTTGCTCTTCTCCCATTGTGGTCCAGGAGTTGAGTAGACAAGCCAATGGAGGGTTTGGCCCCAGCAAAGCCTTAAGGGCTAGGGGCTTAGCATCACTTGTCAGGCGTCTCCTGCTGTCCCTGAATGTGCCTGCGTGGTCACACAAGGCACTAAGCTTTGAATTCACTGGCCAGAATAATGATGCTAGTACCTACAGGCCAGTTTCATTTGCAGAACGGTGTATTTAATGGGGGGTGATTTAGAAACCAGCCCTTTTTGCACTGACCCTCCACCGGGAGCAGCATCCCACTTGCAGCTCGTTAACTGGGAATCACGGCAGCTACCCGTTTGCAGCTTGCAGCTGCAGCTCAGCAGGAGCAACTCAGTTCTTCTCTCCTCCTCTCTCCCTGGAATATTACCCTGGGGACATTATCATGAGCTTTGGAAGCATCTTTGTACAGGAGACTTACTCAGAGACTAGAGCATCCTGAGTACATATGCTGCAGTTAATGCTAAGACACCATAAGCATAGTTGGAATTTTCCTGTTTTCACTTCCTATTTTTCCAAGTTCTGATTGTTTAAACTGTTTAATTCCATGTTTATAAATACCCTTTGTGTAACTACTTCCTGTCCACCCAAAATCCAAACAATCTCAGGGCATTTTCCTGAATTTTTAATACTACTAATAAAAATTAATATTCATATGGATTGTTAATTTCTGCAACAAAGCAGGTGAAGTGCCTAGAGAACAAGTGTGGTGAGGAGTGGCTGAGGGAACTGAGTTGTTCAATATGGACAAGACAAGGCTGAGGGGAGACCTTGTTGCTCTCTACAACTATCTGAAAGGAGATTGAAGAGAGGTGGGGTTGGTCTCTTCTTTCTAGTATCAGGTGATAGGAGGAGAGGAAACAGCTTGAAAATGTGCCAGGGGAGGTTTAGATTGGATATTAGGAAAGAAGAGTGGTCTGGTATTGGAACAGGCTGCTCAGGGAGGTGGTGGAATCCCTGTCCTTGGAGGTGTTCAAGAAACGTGGACATGGCACTTCTGGACATGGTTTAACAGCCATAGTGTTCTGAGTTTGATGGCTGGACTTGATCTTTTCCAACCAAAACAATGCTATGATCCTATGCTTTGATGTTGACCTCAAACTCTTCTTGTACTCCACAATAAGCTAGAGTCCTAAATGAGGGGGAAAAAAATCAAGTCCCTGGTGCAACTCCAACACTGCCAAATGTTCTGTCTTTTCTACTTGGCTGGTGAGGGGAAAAAAAACCAACAAAACCCAAAACCAACCCAGAAACAAAAAAAACCAAACAAACAAACCCCAAACTCCCAAAATCATGCAAACCACCACACACACACAACAAATCACCCCCACTCCCTCCCAGAAGTCCAAACCACCACACCTTCTTAATGGAAAAAAACAAACCTTTTATACCTGTTACTGGCCAAGAATGCAAACCCAGGAAGAAGCTGGTCCACACACACACAGTTCTAAAAGGCCAAGTGTTAAATACACAACCCTAGTACCTGAAATCTGCCTATATGTCCTTGTAGTTCCATCTGCGTCCCTTCATTAACATCCATGTCCAGCTCACTCAGCAGTCCTGAGAAAAGATACAGCCAGGGAAATATATTTAAGAGTTTGGGGTTTTGTTCTACACCACCACCACCTCGCCCAGATTTATGCAATATATTCATTTAAATTACAAACACTGACCAGAGGAACCTCATCCAAACTTACAACTTCTATTTTGCTCACTGTTTGAGGAAAACACTCAGGTAGGAATGCAGCTACTGTGGGATGCTGGCTGGCTAAATGGTAGGGGGTGGGGAGGAAGAAAGGTTGGCATAAAAATTGCAGCTGTTGTGCAAAGCTCAGTGGACTGTTAGCAAAGAAGCCCTTGTGCTCAACCTACAGCTTTGCACTCCTCTCTGTGGTAGTCAGACATCTCTTCTGAACAAAGAAAGCCATTCAATCAAAACAGAGAGGTCATTCTGAAATGCTAAGCAAGTCTTCCAGCATGCAGAGGAAGTCACTGTATCCATCACAGCAATTGTTAGTCCTCTGGAAAGGTAAGTCACCCAAGAGACATGTCAGTGTGCTAATCCACAGTGCTTCTCCCTGGAAGCTTTCTTTTTAAAATAACTAAGAAAAAAGGAGAAGACATTAACCAAGCTATGGCTATGCAAACTACTTTCTGTCTTTATTTCCTCAATCACAGAATTTGCTGAATGAAAATTCTTCTTGAAGATATCACATGCACTTTAAACACTACTAGAAACACTACTTTAAACAGTGTATTTCACAAGGGCTTGTAGTGACAGAATAAGGAGGACTCGATTGAAGCTGGAGTAGAGAAGATTTAGACTGGAGATTAGGAAGAAATTCTTTATAGTGAGGTTGGTGATACACTGGAACAGGTTGCCCTGGGAAGTTGTGGATGCCTTCTCTCTGGACGTGCTCAGAGTTAGATTGGATGAGGTCTTGAGCAAGCTGAGAGGTTTAGTGAGAGGTGCCCCTGACCATACTGGGGGGGGTAGAATTAGATGACCTTTAAGGTCCCTTCCAATCCAAACCATTCTATGATTCTATGATTTGTAAGTCATCTCAAAGACAAAAAAGTACTTCGTGTCAGGTAGCATTGTAAAAAGAATATGGGAAGTCAAATGCATATTGATAAGAACACTGTGTCCAGTGCAAAACCACCAAACTTACTTCAAGGATAATTATTTAACATTCCTTTATTTTTTCCTAGAGCTCTACATGCCAAGAAAATTCTGTACTGCAGTAAATATTCCCTTATATCTGATACTATTGCTTTACAGAAAGCAAAGCAGGAGGTTCACGCAGACAGAGCTAAGAGACTTCAAAACTACATTTCCTACCAGGCAAAGCTGCCTTGCTGATGATTCCTGTCAAGGAGGCCAGCTCCTGGAGAGATCCAACGCTAACATCTTGACACCTCAGGATTGCCTGGATAGTATCTGAATGGGAAATCAGAAACTGCAAAACCTGTACCACAAGAATAAAAGAGAAAAGAAGAATGACTCCAAATTTTGCAGCAAGCAGGCAGGAAGCAATGCTTTCACTGTTGGAGAATTCTAAAGTGACCAGTGAAGATGGGATTTAGTTATTATTTTATCTTAAAAGCTTCTTTCCAGAGGAAAAGGACATCATTGCTTTGAATGAGCAGTAGCAGTGATACTCTAGCACCTTTTGGAACTTACCTGTCCTGCTGCTTGCAGGTGTTGTGCCATGCTGGATGTTAGGATCACTTGGCACAGTTGAAGAGCTGGAAGAAGAATCTGGCGATAACGTTCCACAGGAGCAGGAATGAAGACTGGAGGATCTCTCATTGCATACATCCTTAGGAGGTTTAAAAAAGAAAAAAAAAATCATTTAAAAAAATGTTTTAAAGGGGAAGGAAAAAAGGGATCAAGAGTGCAAGAAAAGTGGAGCCCAATAGTGAGGCAAAGCCTTGACCTACAGCCACCCTCAAGAGCCTGCAAACAATCATATTTCACTAGAAGGTCTATACTTGAACTGAGCTTGTATTGGAGATCCAACAAATCCCTGATACACAACTGCTGCCATTCTCCTAGAAAGCTGATGCCAGACATTTTCTCTAAGCAGAGAAAATAACTTTGTGCTATAATGCACTAAATCAGATTACTGTGTTGTAGAAATGACACCTGCTTTATATAAAAATAAATATTCTCAATTACTTTAGGAAGAGATATGTTTAATTCCAAAGTAAGTGATAATCACAGTCCTCTACAAATGCCTTTTGTGTTTCATACAATCTTACACTTCTCATTGGCACTTTTACACAGAGCACCTGTCTCAGTTTTTGTGCACCATTTCAACTTCCAGTATGTCAGCCAGAGCTGTAAACTCAAAGACTGAGGTTTGAAATCAGCTAAGGTAATTTCCCTTAAAGAGGCAATTTTCCTTCTCCAAGATCTTCTCTTGGTCATCTCACAATAACTAACGACATGACAAAACATCAAGAAACTTGTCAATCAATATGTAACTGTGAACTTTTATTTAGGTATTTACTTTTTAAACACATCATGAAATAATTCAGAAATGACATTTAACTCACTGCTCTCTCATTTATGAGGGAGGCCTCCTTGCTTTTTGTTCACCACTACAAGGCCTCCAAAATAAGTGCACAGTGAAAAGTGGTTTTCAAACATTGGTCATTATCATTTAGACTGTAGACAGTTCCTAACTAAGGTCTCAGTAAGTAGCTGGGCATGCAAACACAACTTCACACCCATTTATTTGGAGTTTTTACCCCCTCCATAAAAGGTAGTTTTAAACTGAACTGATGAGTTACAGAAACGCACACAGAATGAATATACACACAATGCTGGCCCAGATGACTTGTGGCTATAAAAAGACATTACATGGTTCCAGAAATATATTACAGTTTCAAAATCAACCAATACCTACCCTTGATGGTCTGTTTCAGGTCGCATGTCATACACTTGGCACTGTGCAAGTCTCACAATCACTCCAGACCGCAACAGCTCTAATGCCCCTTGCTGACTTTTTGCTACTCTAGTGAGGAATGCCTAGAGGTGAGTAAGTATGGGAGATGAGACTTAGTAGGACTATTTTCCCTCCTGATTTCAGCATAATTTCAAATAGTATTATTTTCACAGTATTGCCTAGATTGGAAAAGACCTTTAAGATCATTGAGTTTAGTCATTAGCCCATCACTGACAAGCCCCTGACTATACCATATTAATAAAGCACTACATCTTCACAACTCTTAAATACCTCCAAGGATGGGGACTCCACCACCTCTCTGGACAAACCTGAGTAAACCATCTCTAAGTAAAATCATTGTAAATAATAAAGAACTTTTCACAGAATGTTAGAAATTGGAAGGGACCTCCAGAGATCATTGAGTCTAACCTGCCTACCAAAGCAGCATCACCTAGGCCAGGATGCACAGGAACACATCCAGGTGGGTTTTGCAAGTGTCTAGAGGAGGACACACCAAAACCTCTCTGGGCAGCCTGCTGCAGGGTTCTATTATCTTCACCATAAAGAAGTGATTCCTCGTGCTGAGGCAGAACCTCCTGTGTTCTAGCTTGTACCTGTTGTTCCTTGCCCTACCACTGGGCACCCCACACCACACCACAAAAAGGTGTTTGAAGTCACGTTACCATTTTGGACTCATAGGTGTACAGAGCTTTCAGTAAAGGAGGCTGAGGCGTGAGCAAGCTCTGAAGAGTGAGATCATCATCTGCCAGGCTATCCACAAGCACCTTCAGGTAGCCACTATTGGATAGGTACAACAGCCACTGCTGCTGCTTGTCTACTGAAACAATACGATCGAGCAAAGCCAACGCCAGCATCTGGGATGGGGGAACAAAAGGGGTAGGGGGGAGAATCAAAACAATTAAATCAATGAAATGAATGAGATTTCTAATAAATATCTAGAAATATGAAATAGTAAGCAGTTCCTTTTTACAGCTTATTAAAAGCAGAATGCATTTCTGCACTACAATCACAATCCTTTAAGTGGAAAATATTTTAAGACTTCCTCATGTTTTAATCAGCATCAGCCAATTACCTTTTCTCTATTACCCTTCAATAAATTATTACAGAGGTTGAGCAATAACTATGCCAAAATATTGTGAGGAAGTATTGCTACAAGCACTGTTTCTATTTAAAACTAGTTTGCATTCTGACTAGATTCCTGTCCACTGCAGTTGATATAGCAGAAAATATTTCTTCCTGAAGTCAAACTTTTCCAAAGTAAGAAAAGAAACTGATTAAATCCACAATTTAAAATACAATAATGAATAAATGCAGCTCATACCTGCAACCTTTCATAGCAAGGCTTGCTACCCCTATTTTTAAACAGGCTATGCAGCTTTTTTAGAGAAAAGAATCAATATGCATGAACATCTCTGCTCTCAACAGCTTGAAGGCTGAGTGGGAGGACAGAAACGTGAAGGAGATTAAGTATCTACAAAAAATGTTCTAGCTCAACCTCATGAAATTTCCCTTTTCTGCACAGCAGTAAAATATTGTTTAAAAGAGAACAAAAAGCAATTGCAAAGGAACAGATTTATTTACCCTGCCTATCTCGTGACCATCACAAGCATCACGACAGACCACCTCCATGAGAGCTGCCCCATAACTCTCAATAATTGCCATGTTTTCCCGTTGCAGTTTACTAAACACATCTTCAGGAGCTGTCAGACGTTCCCACATCGTTTTTTTAGCTGTAAAATGCAAGTAAAACATTAAAGAAACACAAAGATGAGTTGCTTAAGGTTAGCTTAGCTACAGTATAGCGAAGGCTACTCCTCTAGGGCATTCTTTATCTCCCAACAGAAACGCCCCAAGCAGGGACAGGTGTTTCACTGAAATGCAAATCTTCCTCCAAATCACAGAGTTGTTTTGGTTGGAAAAGACCTTTGAGATCATCGAGTCCAACCACTGCAATCCATTCTTTCCTCCATGTCACACACAGAGGCAAGAGAGCACAAAAAATCATGTGCACCTCTGTGCATACATCACCCTTGCAAACATATATTCTACTTTCCATATATTGAATCTTTATTTTAAGCAGACCATTAGGCCTAAGAACTTTAACTAGCACCAAAACACTCGATTTTGAAAGGAAGAGAACAAGGTGACTTAAGTGAGAGAAGGGCTGAATCCAAAGGCCAACAATAACCCACAAAGGGGACATAACAAATTCAAAGGTGTTTTTACTACCGTAGCTCAAAATGCTAATCAAATAGTAGCAGTAAGAGTCTGGATGCACAGCCTCAAGTTTGTTTTTCAGTTCTTGCCCAAGCTCTAAGATTGTTTAACAATTAGAAACACTGTCAAAACAAGGATTTAAGCCATTAACAGCAAAATAGGATATCTAACATAAATCCTCTTGGTTAAGTAACAACTCTGGATGGCTTTTTTTTTGCCCCCCCCCCCCCTTTTTTTATGGGGATTGGGGTGATGTTTTTTGTCTGTTTTTCTCCTCGAAGTTTTAAGTTAAAAGAACAGAAAAAAATACAAATTAATCTTGGTGGGGGTTATTTGTTTGTATTCCTTAATATAGGATCACTGTGTACATACAGATGTGGAGGTGTTACAGCTGTAACAGCTCTCAAATAGGTCCAAGTAATCCCCAGTCCCTTGACAATTCTGGAGCTATGATGCATAGCTTTAATTGGATACAAATGAAATATATTCTTTAGTGCTGGAGGTCAGAAATTTGATATCCTCATCCAGAACAATACATTTTTAATGCAAATGTAGCTAGGCAGATTGGATTAGAGGAAGATTTGGATCATCATCAGCAGCAACTAATTTCAGAGGCTCTAGCAATAAGTTTCTATCTATTTCCAGCAGGCAATATGCAGAAACTGTAATGTTCAGGGTTAAGTAATTTTTCTTCTGCTCTTCTCCATAATACAGTTGGTCCATACCTGATTCTAGAGTTTCTGGTTCATCTGGTCTCTGGGCAATCTGCAAATAATAAAGCAGTGATCCATAAAGGTGTGTCCTCACTCTCTGGAAGCCTCCACCTGTTGAAAAAGAAACACTCATAATTAACATCTAACAGATGTAAATTCTGTAACACCATCTTCCACTTTAAATTTCCTATGGCAATACTGACAGAAACAAATAAACAGATTGAGGTCAGAGTTCTACTGTTTACATAAATGCTTGTTTGGGAGTAAATTCAGCAAGTTTATGCTGCTCCCAAAAAATGGCAATGTTGATGTGTCTCTTCTGCTTCTTGTTCAGATAAGAAATAAGCCCTTGTTATTTTTTTTGTTAGTAACATCACTTAGATCTATATTAATCATATAAGATCTATCAAATTGACTGTAATAAAAACCTTCACTGCAGTAGATGGAAGCAGCTTAGTTTGCCTTTCTACTCTTTGCAGTTGGGATTCCCACACATGTACTGCAAAGATCAACCCACCTGTTTTCAAAATGAAATCCAGCAGCTTTTTTAAGATGATGTGGAGAGAGGAGTCACCAATGGAAGCAGAACCCATGGATATGCTCTCAGAGCCAGGTGATGAAGTAAAAGAACCATCCAGCATCAAGACATATTGAGACTGTTCCACCATTGGGATTGCAAGTGGCTGTTTCTGCTCAGTTTTCACCGACTGGCTCAGGTGGGCAGTAAGGGTGAACACAGCTCCTGCCACCACTGGCATCAACTCCTGAGCTGCATCATCGTCTAGGATCTTAATACAAAAGAAGAAAAAAAAGAAGTGTGTTTGACTTCATGAGCTGTTTGAGCAACTAGTATAGCCTCTCACAGGCATTTCCTTTATGTATGCATAACAATTTCTTGAGCATGGCACTATTTAAAACAAGCCCAGTGGTGTCACAAACTTGTCCAGAAAGATAAGCTGAATATATTTTCAATGAGAAGACTCATAGGCAGGATGATAATTAAATCTGGATGGTGAAAAGGGAAGGAACATGCTGACATTTGAGTTGCTTTATTTGTAAAATGCCTGAGAAAGTACAACAAGCATCCATTACAAATGGGAAGATACAACTTAGAAACCTCAAAGGGCTAAGCATCAAAGAAGTGAGCATCAAAGGAGCATTTAAGACACATAGTAATAGGATGAGGAGTAATGGCTTTAAACTCTAAGAAGGCTGATTTAGATTAGATATTAGGAAGAATTTTTTTTCTGCAAGGGTAGTGAGAGACTCAACAGGTTGCCCAAAGAAGTTATACAATGTGCTCTTGTTGTCAGGAGGGCCAGTGCCACTCTTGGGTTGTGTTAGAAGGGCTGTGGCTAGTAGGTCGAGAGAGGTTCTCCTGCCCCTATACTCTGCCCTGGTGAGGCCACATCTGGAGTATGTGTCCAGTTCTGGGTCCCCCAGTTCAACAGGGGCATAGAGCTGCTCAAGAGAGACCAGCACAGAACCACAGAACCACAAAGATGGTGAAGGGAATGTCTCTTGCAAGGAGACACTGAGGGAGCTGGGGCTCTTTAGCTTGGAGGAGACTGAGAGATGATATGTGCAGGGTGAGTACCAGGAGGCTCTGCTTGGTGATGCCCAAGGACAGGACAAGAGGCAATGGGTGGAAGTTGAGGCACAGGAAGTTTCATGTAAATGTGAGGAGGAATTTCCTCACTTTGAGGGTGACAGAACACTGGAACAGGCTGCACAGGGGGGTTGTGGAGTCTCCCTCTCTGGAGATATTCAAGAGCTGTTCGGACATGTTCCAGTGTGATCTGCTGTAGGTGATCCTGCTTTGGCAGGAGGGCTGGACTGCATGAGTTTTTGAGGTCCCTTCCAGACCATGACACTCTGTGATTCTGTGTTATGGGTGCTTCCCTTCCCTGAAAGCATTTGAAGGCAGGCTGGATGGGGCTTTGAGCTACCTGATCTAGAGGAAGGTGTCCCTGCTCTTGGCAGGGAGGTTGGAACTAGATGATCTTTAAAGTCCTTTCCAACCCAAACCTTTCTATGGTTTTATGAAACACACTAATGAGAAGTTAGCATTTACTATTTTAGTTCACTTGATCATTAAAGAGGTAAATCTATTATCTTTATCACTGACACTGAAGGAGCTTTCTTTTCAAGGAATGCTGTTAACTTGAAATCATTTCTTTTCAAATGAAAACAGTAGTAACTATTTTCTCAAATTAACAAAATTCTCACTAAAAATTATGACAGAAAATTAAGAGTCTGACAAAATTCCTTCAATGAGCAAAGGCCCTCCCTTGTTCAGATATGGTTCACATAAAACAACCTCAGCATTGCACTAAAAATAGCTTTTAGTTAACTACCACAGGTGAAAATCATGGAAACAGCAGCAACAAGAGAACTCAAAAGCTTGTATTTTGCTTGAAAAAAAACATAATAAAGGATAATAATTAAAAAATACCAACTATTATTAATATTAGTGCTAATAAAAATAGTACTATTTATCCTATATAATTCTCAAACACAACTTGTCTAATCAAGTGAACTAAAGGCAGCATAATTCTCACAATGAAGGAGAAACACAAAAATGCCAAAGCAGCCTAACGATACAAAAGATCCTTCATTACATTTTGGCTTTGAGAATGGTTGAGTCAGTAGTAATTGCCTTGCCTGTCTCAAAAATTACTGCTGTAATTCAACAGCAGGCCACCTAGACTTCAATTATTCTAAGAGAAAGCAATGCACTGCCAGAATTCCTTCTAATCAAGAAATCTTTACTTTTTCTTCTCTGCAGTTTCATTCAGCTCTCATTTTTCACGGGAAGCAGAGGTTAAGATTTGCAGTGAGTCATCTCAGCATGGGAAATCAGCAACTGCAGTACTGTTTGCCTTCATCCTCTCCATGAGTAGTTTTACTTTCCTCATAAAAATGGGCTGTTCCTGTTACTTGCACCCTTTCCAGACTACCCTACTGGATTATACTGAAGTGCCCCGTCCCTGGGGCACTTCAAGGCAAGGTTGGACGTGGCACTTGGTGCCATGGTCTAGCCTTGAGCTCTGTGGTAAAGGGTTGGATTTGATGATCTGTGAGGTCTCTTCCAACCCTGATGATACTGTGATACTGTGAATGTCTGAAAGTTATCAATGTATTTTACAGTTTAACAGTAGCTATGCAGAGGATGATCTCTGTCTGCAGTGCACTGAATAACAGCAGCAATCAAAAACCTAAAAAGGACCATTAAAGGAAGACAAATCTGAGGGGGACTATAATCAAGAATACTACTTGAAGAGCAGTTTCTCCTTCACCTAGAAACATAATAGCAACAATCTCCAAGGACAGGGCTGATTCCCAATATAGCATTACCTTGTCATGCAAATCCTGCAACAGATCCCGGATAATCAGCTGTCTGTCCTCAACCTGTATGAGATCCTGAGGGCAGGCAGTGAGGATGATTTCCACCAGCTGTCTCCATGACTCTAAAGCATGCTTCTTAGCATGGAGGCATTGCAGCAGCTTGTTCCGCTCCACAACGTACTGCAGGATAGTGTTGATCTCCTGAACACCCATGACAAATTGAGTTATAATATGCTAAAAGAAGTTTATGGCAAAGACAGATTTGAAGATGACAATTTTATGTGGTCAAAGGAGAGACCTCACCTTGAGTACTATGTCCAGTTCTGGGGTCCTCAGAATGAGAACAGAGTGAGGGCCACAAAGATAATCCAAGGGCTGGAGTACCTCTGCTATGAGGATAGGCTGAGGGAGCTGAACTTGTTCAGCTTAGAGAAAATTCCAGGGGGATCTAATAGCTGCCTTCCAGTACCTGAAGGAAACCTACAGGGAGGCTGGAGAGGGACTGTTGTAAGGGTGTCTAGCAACAGGGCAAGGGGGGAATGGTTTGAAGCTATGGGAGAGTAAGTTTAGACTGGATTTCAGGAAGGATTTCTTCAGTATGAGGGTGGTGAGATCCTAGAGAGGTTGCTCAGAGAGATTGTGGATGTCCTCTCTGTGGAGGGGTTCAAGGCCAGGTTGAATGAGGCCTTGAGCAACCTAGTCTAGTTGTGAGGCTTTCCTGCCCGTGGCAGGGAGATTGGAGTAGATGATCTCCAAGATCCCTTCCAATATAAACCATTACAGGATTCTATTAGGAATAGTCTTTGGGGGAGAGAAGACAAAAATAAGAAAGAGAGAAAAATAAAAGGTAAGACTTCAGCTTATCAGAAAAAAAATCTGCTAACAATGATTTTAACAAGACAGACCAACTCACTTCTGTTCTGCTTTTCACAAAGCTGTTCTGTGAACATCTCAACCCCACAACAACAAAAAAACCCACAAAAAATTAACTAGGGAAATTGTTTTCTAACATACAATTTGAAATCTAAACCAAAACAACTATGAAAAAAAATCCACTTGTGCATTTTCTTCCTATTTTAATCTCAGTCACTTCCCCTTCCAACTTCCAAATCCATTTAGTCAATTTCAACTAAATGGCAGGAACCTGAAAAAGTAATTAGGTTCCAAATTCACTGAAACTACAGCTATGTTGCAGAGAGGAGAAATAAATTGGCATCCTCTGTGAGAAAAGAAAAATGAACCTGACTTCTGCACACTGTACTTGTCAACAGCTAATCTTGACATCAGCATCCACTGCTTTCTGTACACTGGGGTGGGAGCTGCAATAATTATTACTAATGGGAAAGTAATAGGCTCAAGAAAAGTCTGCTGTTTAGAAAGCAGTATGTTAAGAAGTATTTTATCAGGAACAGTGTGGCCAGCAGGACAAGGGAGGTTATTCTGCCCCTATACTCAGCACTGGTCAGGGCACAGCTTGAGTACTCTGTCCAGTTCTGGGCTCCTCAGTTGAAGAGATGTTGAGATACTGGAATGTGTCCAGAGATGGGTGATCAAACTGGTGAGAGGCTTGGAACACAGCCCTGTGAGGAGAGGCTGAGGGAGCTGGGGGTATGCAGCCTGGAGGAGGCTCAGGGGTGACCTCATTGCTGTCTACAACTACCTGAAGGGAGGCTGTAGTCAGGTGGGGTTGGTCTCTTCTGCCAGGCAACCAGCAACAGAACAACGGGACACAGTCTCAAGTTGTGCCAGGGGAGGTCTAGGCTGGATGTTAGGAGGAAGTTGTTGGCAGAGAGAGTGATTGGCATTGGAATGGGCTGCCCAGGGAGTGGTGGAGTCACCATCCCTGGAAGTGTTCAAGAAAAGCCTGGATGGGGCACTTGGTGCCATGTTCTAGTGGATTGGATAGGGCTGGGTCTAGGTTGGCCTGGATGATCTTGGAGGTCTCTTCCAACCTGGTCAATTCTATGATTCTAGTCTATGATCTTACCAAATTTTAATGTTGTGTTTGTTTGCAGGTCTTTTTTCACTTGTGGGTTGTTTTCTGGTTTGGGTGTTTTGGGTTTTTTTTGGGGAGGGGTTTGTTGGGTTTTGTTGTTCTTTTTTCTTCAGGAACCAATAAATCCAAGGTTAGGGCTCAAATCCAAAAGCTTTCACAGTACAGCTTAGTGCCTGGCAGTACATGAAACCCACAAAACAGGAATGACAAACAGTATTTGATTTTTTTGTATAGTTACCTCCATAAGTAAAGGTCTCTGTCCTATTGCTGCCATTCCTTGAAGGGCATTGACTTCTGCAACCAGAACTCTGTGAAGGTACTGAAATTAAAAAGTTAAAAAGAAACTTTAATGGCTTTGTCTAGATGGCTAATTAATGACAGAAGCAACTGAAGGACTGAGGCTCAAATAAGTTTTACTCTTTTTTTAGGTTTCTCCCATATCTCATTCCCTAACTACGCTACTTCTGCTGACAAGCAACAGATAATTCCCAGCTGTGAAGAAAGTCAACTGAAACTCCCGTGGAAGTGCCTCTCTCTCTCTCTCTCTCAACAAACTACAGCAAGAATCCAAATGATTGCCTCTGATGAACAAGTCTGCTCTAAAGACACCTAAAAGTCAATTTAATTGCCCCTACACTGGAGCATTTCAGATCCTCTGAGATCTCCCTCTAGCCCTGCTCACTGCATCTCTCATTTTTGCACCCATTCATTTCCTTCTGGTCCTAACTTGTTCTGGCCCTTCATGAGCTCTTCTAACACATCAAACTCTTCCTCCTCTTCAACCTCCATTTGCAATCCTCTTGCACAGAATGAAGGGTCTGTTTCCTGTGAGTCTGAAATACATTTTACAGTACAGAATAGCTGGTTCTTAATAAGGAATAGCTGCATCACCATCAAGATGACTATTATGCTACATTCCACTCCTGCTCTGTTTCTTGTCCCTCAGGTCACACGTTTTTCAGGACTATTCATCATAGAGTTGTCAAGCACTCAGCACAAAGTGTCACTACCTTAACTAAAGTATCTAAAAGCTACTGCAGTACACAACTATGTTGAGTGTATAATTGTGTACATATGTAGCACTACAGTGCTGTGTATTGAAGACTCAGAAAAGAAATAAGGTAGATGTCATATCACTTGGGTGTGGTATGAGAGGAAAAACATTAGGACAGAAATTGTTTCCTGAAAGCATCTTAAACAGATGCATCTCTCTACTGCAAGGCAAGGCAGCAAAAGAAATAAACTAGTCTGCATAAATGATGCACACATCTGAAACAGCTACTTTTTATGTGAAAGCAAGGCTCAAAGTATTTTAAGTACAATAATTCTCACTATGAAGATACAAATAAGCACAAGCAACTTGAGAACAGAGACCACAGCACACCTTGACGTTGCAGACCACTTGTCCACGTGCATTCTTGTGCTCACAGTTTGCAATGACTTGCTCGATCTGAACACGGTCAAAAAAGTCCAGTTGTAAAGGCTCTGGGATATCCTGACTGAAGTCAATGGAATCCAAGATACTCAAGATCTTCCTGCGCACTGGAAATGTAAATCAATTCAGACTGTACTCAGAACTATCAGGAGGAAAACAAACAAATGTGACAGCAGGAGCCTTACTTACAAAGACAAGGCCAAATCTTAATGCTTAATGTTTCGAAAGAGAACATTAGATCTCCAGAAAGTGCTATCAATCTGTATAAGAGGCTTAAAACCATCTTCTAGAGCCTAAAATTCCTGTGTTATACTCTATTTCCCTCCTGTTATGTATGCATGTATTCCAATATTTACAAGAGTCTAATTTTCTCTCCTAAATAAAAGCAGGCTGGTTTTTAATGAGAGTCAGGCAGGCTTTTGTTTTAAACATTGTAAGGAACTTCAAGTTACTTGGGTTTTAAACTCTTGGCCATTAAAATGCAAATATGCTCAGCCTTATCAAGTCTCACTGTTTTTACTGTTAGTAGTAAATTTTATAGACTGCCACTGTCCCATGCTGCCCTTCCACAGATACTTAAACACATACTTCTAGTGTCCTTTTCAGTCAGGTACTTTCCACTCACTCCAAGCACATATGCCAAGATTCTAAAACCAATCTGACATACACACACATCAAATAAAACTGTTCCATGTACTGCTGCTGTTTAGAAAGCCTATTATTTTCACTTTCAAAGTGTCCTTCCTAGAGACAGCAAACCCTCTCATTAAGCATTAAAAAAACTTTACTGAGAAATAATCAACAGCCACAATGCCTACCTTTTGAAGCAGTGTCAAAGTGGAGAAACCCACTGACTGATCGACTTTCATCTTCCATCCCTCCTTCACCATCAGCTGAAGGTAAGAAAGCATAATAAATACCTTTCAAAAATAAATAAGTAATTGGAGTGAAAAAATGCCACCTTCCCTACTCCTGCTAGCCACACTATAGCTGATACAAGCCAGGACACTGTTGGCCTTCTTGGCCACCTGATCAACTTTCTTCCCATCTCTCCAGTGGCACTTCCGAACCCGGTATCACAAATTAACTGTCAGAAGCTCATGAAGAAAATAAATTCCAAGTCTCTCATATTTCCACTTACTGAAGCTCATTCAGCCTCACAACGAATTGCTCTTACCCAAGTATGGCTTCACAGGCATGTCATCAAGCAACAGGTGCAGCAGTCGCTGCGTGTGGGAGCGCTGGCGGTTCAGCGAGGTCACTCGCATCTCGATAGCTGCAGTCTTCATCAGCCAGGACATTTGGTTCAGTGTGGAAATCTCATGTTCTGAGCCAAGAGAAGGAAACAATTATAGAATTGAACACAAACAGTATTATTTACTTTCAGGAAAGCTTTTTTTTTCATTTGAGAAAGCTCTGGTTTCTGGGAGGGCTGCTGTGTTTCTATATAACTTTTAAACTTGTATATGTCTGTATATAGCTGTATATATTGTAAATATCGGCTTGTATATTGTGCTAAGCTGTAAATATAGCTTTATTATTCCAATTTCCATCTCCACTGAGTCCAGTCTGGGTGATTTTCTTAAGAGGGGTGGGTAACTCCCAAACCATCACAGATGGAAAATACATTCAAGTTCCAATCATCAGCCCAAAAGCCCTAACTGCACCACAGCTACATAGCTTTTAAACATATGCAAGGACTCAACCACCTCCCTGGGCAGCCTATTCCAACACCTGACAATCTTTTCAGAGAATTTTTTTTCCTCCAATATCCAACCTAAACCTCCCCTGCTGCACCTTGAGGCCATTGCCTCTTGTTCTATCACTAGTTACTTGGGAGAAGAGATCAAAGCCCACCTCATGTCAATCTCCCTTACTTCTCAAAAACAACCCATTTTTTTCTTGTAGCATAAACAAAACTACAATGATAATTAAAACATAGATTAAGATTTAGCTCTGGAAAGCCAAGGCATGCCAAAGCTAACACTTTTATAGAAGCTCAGCAGCAGTTCCCCGCTCACTGTAGGGGGGATTGAGAAAGATGACTTCTGAGGTTCCTTTCCGATCCAATGCAATCTGTAATGATATGCACTTCTTAAACAGGCAGAGTTCAGTCTTTGCAGGATTAGAAGGTTATCAGAGGCAATAATTAATTCAATTTAATAATGTTACCTAGGCTTTTTTCTACAATTCTTCAGGAGGTAAAAGTCTCACTGAATTTTAAGCATGCACAATCATATCTCAGCATTAAAATTACCTTTGATGGAAAACGGTAAATACTGCAGTTGGGTGAACAAGAAATCCTGACTGGTCCTCAGATACCTCATAGTTGGACCTGATGTGTCAGAGCATGCACACAACTGATAGATGACCTGACAATCAAAACCAGTAGATTTATGCAAGTTGTTTTAAAAGCAAACCAACCACCAAATCAAAAGTTGCACAATATTGTCTGCATCTACAGTAAGTTTTCCATCAGCTTACTCCAAAGCTGAGCACCTCATAACAGACACTGAATTATGACACTAGAAGACTAACAGCATGTGGATGATTCCAATGGCGATTTGCTCACAATACAATATGATCTTTTCTATTTGTTCAGCTCCCTGTGAAGTGTCTTCTTCACCAAGACAGGAAATGTAGTTTATTTTTCTTTCTTTTCTACAGTACAGACTCTTTGACTTTTAATATTTGCAACCCTATCTAGATTCCACAAGATTTTAACCTGTGTGTAATCATATTAACACATCATTTAGAGCCAAACATCAGATAATTTGCCCATGTGCCTCATTCACCTTTCCTTCCCATCTCATCCCCTCAGCTATACATTTTGTCACTGCTAGAGAATAAAGAAGACAATTTCACTGACTGATTTAGGATTACTTGTTTTCTTTACTTCCTAGCAAACTACAGTTCTAAAATTGAAATTAAAAGGCATAGAATCATAGAATCAGTCAGGGTTGGAAGGGACCACAAGGATCATCTAGTTCCAAACCCTCTGACATGGGCAGGGACACCCTAGCATATATCAGGCTGGCCAGAGCCTCATCCAGCCTGGCCTTAAACACCTCCAGGGATGGGGCCTTAACCACCTCCCTGGGAAACCCATTCCAGGGTCTCATCACTCTCATAGTGAAGAACTTCCTCCTCACATCCAGTTTGAATCTATCCACCTCCAGCTTTGCTCCATCACACATCCATCTGTTTTTGGTCACAACAAATTCAAAGACTAACAAAAAAAAAATATTCAGAACGTTAGCTTTCTATCCTAGTTTCAAGTTCTGACACCAGTGCAGACTCTTTCTTTTCTGGTTTGCTACAAGGTAAACCTTTGACTACCCAGAAACAATTCAAATGTGTACAAAAACCTGACAGATGCATTTAAAAAATGAACCTATAGCCAGGTTGAATGAACCTAGAAAGTGCTCAGTTTATTGAGACCCTACTTTCAGTGGATGACAACAGAAAAATAGGCTGAATACCTGGTAGCAGAGTTCTGCAAGATGAGGAGATTCCTGAACTGCTGTAGGTCCATTCCTTGTTTCAGTACCCTTCTCCAATATGTTCAAGATAGCATGAAGGCAAGTCCGTGGGCAACCCAAGACACCTTAAAACACAAAAATTCTTTTCTTTACATTCTTAATGCCTCCACAGCAAATATAGGTTAGAACACAGGATTAGGGAAATTAAATTGCTGAGATGCTTTGTGCTGCACCACACTGCTCCACGGAGCTACAGCAAAAGTATCTGGCAAAGTTGATTCTCTGTTAATTAAAATAAAAGAATCAGCAATAATCTAATGAAATCATTTATAGTTAGTCTGTGGGCTTTTGAGATGTACAAATTTAAGGACAAATTATGCAATCAGAAAGTATTTAAGAATTTTTGGCTCTGTAAGAAAAAAAACAGAGGGCTTGAACTTAATATTCTGCATGAACCACATAAAAATTTGAATTCTTAAATTGAATTTTCAAAGACCTTTAAATTTATGTTTTTATTTTACAGTTATTGCCATTTTATGACTAATGCTCCTCAAGGCTCTTGACACTGCAACCAAGGGGAACGAGGAGGAGATTTTATTACTGAAGTCAAAATCCTGTATTTTTGCATTCTTCCTTTAGCCAATACTTTAATCAAGCCAGAAAGATGTCTTGAAGCAGTAAAGACATCAATAACAACAGTTCTTGCAGGGGAAATCATCTTTTCTGTCTAATTTATGCCATAGTAGGAAATTATTACCTCAAAGCAAACAGCTTATGGTCATTACTTCTTCACATTATTAATGGGATAATTCAAAGAGGTGTGCGAGGCTCTCTCATGGCTCTGAGATAAAGTCTGAAATCACTTACCTAACATATGGTACCCACTAAAATTGTATGGGTGCAGTTCAGTTATCTGTAGTGTTTAACTATGGAATTTCCAAGTATCCAACACAAGATCTGCAATTGTAAACTACTTTGCAGATGAAAAAAAAAAAACTACATTGGCAACTCTTTTTGTCATCTTTTTGATATATCAACTTGAAGACATTTTCTTTCTCCACATACAATTCAAATGCTTTCATTTAAAACACTGAAGGATTTAAAACTGCTGGACCACAGCAATGTAAACCTAAGAATAATGAAATATTTCATAACTAACACTTTTCTAAGCAAGTAAAAACAAATGCTTGTTCAAACACATGTGTACAAAGCGTCCTTTAAAAGAGCTGAGATTGAATTTCATACTTCAGATTGGAAGGGAATCCAGAATGTCTCAACATCCAATTACTTACTCAGTTATCCTATCAGACTGATTACTCATGGCACTGTAAAGCTGGGTCGTGAAAACTTCCAAGCATGACTATATGACCTCTGTGGTCAACCAACTCTACTGCTTTACTACCTGCATGGTGAAAACCTTTCTCCTATATCCAGCTGGTACTCCTCTTGTTGCAGTTTATGCTTGCTTCTCATCTTCCTGCCACACAACTCTTAGAAGCCTGGCTTCATCGTCTCACGAATCTCTTTGTAGGTATCTGAAGACTGCTATTAAGTCCCCCAAAAGCCTTCTATCCTTAATGCTGGAGAAATCCCATTCCTTCAGCAGCTTCTCACAGACAGAGAGCTCTATCCCCCGACCATGTATGCTGAACTTGCTCAAGTTTATCAGTGTCTGTCCATAGTGAATATAAGTTAGAAACTGAGGAGGCAAATGAGACACATACTAACACAGACTCATTGGTGGTTTCTTCACCAATTCAAGAAACACCAGAAATGTCACTCCTGTTGCTTTGAAGTTCATGTTCTCATATATTCTATGTATGAATAAGTATATCAATATATTGGCAATATAGTAATATACTTAGCAATAGAATGAAGCCCCACATATTCTAAAAGGTTATCTTCTACAATATAGAATCAGAGAATCAACCAGGTTGGAAGAGACCTCTAAGATCATCCAGTCCAACCTACCACCCAGCCCTGTCCAATCAACTAGACCATGGCACCAAGTGCCTCATCCAGGCTTTTTTTGAACACAATAAAACTGTTTTTTTTTTCTTATAATTGATTTGAGAAGGAACAGGATAGTAAATATGTAGTAGAATGAGTTCAGATAGATTGCCATGTTATCCAGGTACTTCCTGGACCATCAAATCCACTCCTTTGGCCTGTGGACACAACCATGCTGCATAAAATACAATAAAAATTAATGTTTCCCTTCTAAATGATAATTTCCCTCCAGAATTCTAATTCTAACTCTGCTTCAGTTTCCACCTTAAAGACAGGTTGAAGCCATTTAAATGCTGCATTTGAGTATCAACAAATCTTTTCACTTGGCTTTTGAGGAGATGCTTCTCCACTAATTGACTATTAAATATTCTCAGTGTTGGTAACAGAACTGATTAAATGCCAAATCAGCTTTTCCTCCACATACCTGGATCTTGCAGATTCGTGGTGCTGACAGGTTTCTTTAGCTCAAACCCCAAAAGATACAAAGCAAGGCTTGGAGGACTACACTCAAGAGAGGTGATAAGAAGATTCAGAATATGGATCCTTGTTTCATGGTGGATTCGAGCCTGCTTCTTTTCAGGCTCCAGCTCTTGATTAAAAAAAGACAAGAATAATGAAAAAATTAATTTAATGGAATTAGCCTTCAAGTTAAATGCAAGAAAGCTAAGGCATCAACTTGCATTAGTAGACAGAGGTAGAAGGTCAAATTTTCACCTTACTGTTGATAGATCACTAAATAATACAGCCAGATCAATGTTAAATACTTGTCTTCTAAAAACAGACTCAATTTGTAGCTGGATTATCACACTGTGGGCATACCTTAACAAGATATAGGTCATTTTCACTGTGTTAAATGTCCAGTATTACAGAAAACAACATAAGGAAAAGAGTTTTATTTTGACTTAAAACCACTTTTAATCTCTTTAATTTCATTCTGCATAAAAGACAACAGTACAAGCCATATTAAAGAAATCTTTTCCATACCTTCATCTGGATTAATCAATTCTTCTGCATCTTCATTGTCCAAACATTCCACAAAGCCAGCCATCAGCTTCTGGCTAACACTCTGTATTCAGCAAAGGAAGGATGGAAATTAAGAGGACTGTAAAAGTATGAAAAAACAGTACCTTTCATAATTCCCTCCAACTAAGCTGACAGAAGTTCTAAACAAAACCGGTATAACCTAGCTAATAAGCAGCAGTTGTAGCTGCTCTAAGCCCATAGGTTAGCTACTAGCCATTGAAAGGAGAAAAAGAAATCTACTGTTGTTACATAGGCTAAATTATCCTCACAGGTTGAAGACTACGAAGTCAAGAAAGTTTCAATATCTCAAAGATTTTCATCCTTTTCCTTCTTGCAGACATTTGTTTTTTCAATTAATGAAGTAGTGGTTTTTCCCAATGCCATAGTAAAAGATTTCAGAGATGGGTAGACAGAAAACAAAATACAGTTTTGATGTACTTGATCCAGAAACCTATCCCTTTAAGCAACATTATGGAGCACAAGTACTTTTCCACTAATTTCTCTTTCAAGACCAATGAAACTTGCATTTACCTGATCATGTGTGAAATCACCAACTAGCTTTATCTGGATGTTAGAATTACAAGAAATACAGCACAAGATCTTGGCACTCTCAAAAGCCAGTTCAGGATTGCTGTTTCCATGATAAAGATACCTTGAAAAATACAAGATTGTAATGAAATTGGGGAGAAATTTACCATTTGAAGATGGTACTGCATAGATAAGAAATTAAACAAGATTTAGAACTAAAACATTTACAAATCAAACCACACAAGACAGCAAAGCTACAAACAAAATTTCACTCCATGTGAAACACTTAACACTCCTCCATCAAAATCAGGGCAGCAGGCTGAGTAAGGACAATCATCTCTGCTGGAATTACTACCACACTTTTTTATCCATAATCTACCTCAAACACAGCAAGATAAGTTAAAACAACTTGTCACAGGCTCACATAAACAGAGAAAATACCTTCAGATCATGCAGAAATGAGTGTCACTGAAGATCAAAACTAGCTAAAATCAACTACTGCATGTACACAAAACAGGTGAGGGGGGAAAAATCATTAAAAGCATCTTAAAAGGCATGCTTTCAAAACCTATTTGTTGACTATTGTTATGTGAGGAAAACAATATAAATGAAAGACAAAACCACATTTATAGGAGAAGTTCATTTTTTAAGTGCATTCCATGTCAGAATACCATTACTCTTTTTATGCACTCTATTGTACTACTCATTGTTGGTTTGTTTGTGGAATTATTGTAAGACCAAACAGTAACAAAAGAGGTCAGTGGGAAAAGGAAATTCTTAAGATTCACATTTGAAATGGAATTTCAGACTACTGGCCTGATACTTTTAACAGAGCAACTAATGGACAACACTGCAAAATGTTTCAGTGGCAAATAGCCACCAAGTGAAGTTCTGCTCTCCCACTCTGCCCTAGATTTTGGTTGTCATAAACTGAAAATTATATCCAAAGTAATCAGTGCACATAAGGCAATGAAGAAACCATGAGGGAAAAAAATGAGAAAGAAAACTATAAATGCAGATCTTAGTCTTGCATGAGACAATACACAGATCACACCAGCTGTGATGACACCACCCCCCCACTAAAAACAGAAGCTCGAAGTGGAAAGAGAAGCACTGGCTAATAAAACTAATGAAAGGATCAAGACTCAAACACTTTTGTGCCTCCAAAGCCCCTCCCTCATCAATTCTTTGCACACACCTAGCAATATTCACCACATGATCTGCCTTTTTAGTGCGAGGATTGATTCCTTGAAGCAGCTGCTCCAGTGGTGTGACAATTAGGGAAAGGTGGCTCTCACGCAACAGATCCATAAAAAGATTCTCTTTCTGTAGGGTTAAGTTTAGAAGTGCAAGGCAATGCTGCACAGCTTTCTCTAAATGCTTCTTCCCTGTGGTGCACAAACAACAAAGAACCATAAGAAAAACAAAGGAGCAGTTAAACAGACTACATTCATAAACCTCACTCAAGCCTCAAGCCAAGAAAGTACTTGGCAGTTGTTTACTACTAGCAAAATTCCCCCTCCAAACAATTTTTATACATAAAAGCAGCAACATCAAGTTGAAGATATGCAATGTCAGCTTTAAATCCTACTTAGTATGCATTTGAACTCCACATGAAAAATCAATTCTAGGCACATACCAGGAAAAGGAGCGTAAGTATCAAGCTGCTTAACCCCTTCTTCTAGCAAACTAAGCGACAGTTCCAGCATTGGGGATTCATTCAGTAAATGATACATCAAATTGAATCCTGGTGGTTTATATGCTATTATTTCTTCCCCTAAAGAGAGGGAAAACAAAACAGAAAAAGAACTTAGCATGTAGTAGAAAATATTTACATTACTTAAGTTAGCCTGAGCAACAAAACCTACAGTCCCTGCTGTAAGCAACATCTAAAGAGAAGAAACACACTGCATACGAAGTGTTCAGAGGTCTCCTTTACATTTAAGCCAGACATTTGGGAAGAGCAGTCGTGGCAATAACCATTACTTTTTAATATCTAGCAGATCAATTTTCATTGTGACTAGTTAAGATTTTCCCCAAGTAGATCTGACCTTGGATTCAAATCAACGCTAGGAATTTATACCACGTATGCAGTACATGAAATGGTTCTACAATACTGAAAAGTGGGAAAAGTTTGCATCTGTTGTAGTCTGGATGAGGGAAAAAGCATTTCCAGAAATCAAAGCTGAGAAAGTCCAATGAATCAGTCTATGGACACCTGCATGTCTGTTGCAACAATGCATAAAAAAATGAAATTACTAGCCTAAAACTCCAAGGCTCTCATAAAACAAAGAGAAAAGTCAAGACAAACGTTTCTGACTTATCTAGTCTCCCAGAAAAAACATGGTGGATAAAAGCAGGAAAGCAGCAAGAATCTTTTTTTAATAGGCAAGTGAGAATGAGGGTGCAATTTCTTTTGACATCAGCTTAAACAAGCCCTTTCTGCTTCCATTCATTCTGTGTCTGTGTCGCCTCCCCCACACGCCAAGTTGTGCCATGCCACCATGGAGCCACACACTGATCAGTTCAAGAAATGGAGCTAGTCAAAGAGATCAGTTTTAACTGCAATATATAATAGAAGCCACAAATTATCATACAGCTGAAGGACTAGCTGAAGGCAGGAATGCCCCAAGTCAGCTAAGCAGCAATGAACTGTTTAAGAAGTACAGGGAACACAGGACTGAAGTGACCTCACTGAACAGATGTCTTAAAGTTGTTGTTCACCCGAGAAGTGGTTCTTGCAGATCTCTCCTGCTTCAAGCAAATCCACAGGTACCAGGCTGGCATTCAATGCTAAGAAGTCCAAACAAGCCTTAAATTTCCTGTAGTGAAGCAACTTTGGCCTTTTAAAGACCAGCTGTCCATAATTAAATGTCTTCAGGTCACAATTCCACTCCTACTGCAGCTCCCCAAAGTACATGGACATTTTGTGAACACTTCCTAAGTAGCTTTCCACCATTTGCAATATTAAAATCACAAGATTAAGAGAGAATAAAACAAGTCACAATTCTGTTAGTGAATCAGTGAAGAAGCTCACCTTGTAACTCCACATATTGGTCCACAAAGTCTTCAAGCTGAGGTTCGTAGTCCCGCAGCAATTTGTAGAACACTTCCAGAACTACCTCTGCTACTTCCCACTGTATAGAAAAATCACAACATGAAAAATGTCACACATAGAATATGATTGATACTGCACCAAAAAAACAGGATGACAAAGAATAACATCAGGTTCTGATGGATCAGGAGATGGCAAGACTAACTCTGAAATACTATCCAACTATGCTTACAATTCATCATGTCAAACACTTCAAAGGGCCAAGCTCTCTTTCTGAAGTAAAATGGAACACTAAGTCTTATTGCCTATTTTAGGCTCCATTATACAATATGCATTAGTATATTGAAACTAGAAGCAATAAAAGAGTCTTTAATAGGTATATAGCTAGTAACAGATCATTAATAGCTTCCAGGATAGTTTAATGTGCACTTTCATTCAGAAGGATCACAAAGAAAATCCAATTCCCTGATTCAGCAAGTCAGAAATACTCTCTGGAGTAACAATGAGGAAAAGGACAAATAGATCCTTGTAGACTTGTAGATTTCAGCACGCGATGTTCAGAAGTCATTAGCTCTGTGGTAGAGTTCAGAATACCATAGAGTAAACTGAAAGTCAGCAATAACATAAATTTCCTCCTATTGTTCAGAAAGATACTTTTACAGAGGCTCCTTAGAAGTTGTTCATAGATCCTGATCACCCAGGAGCTGAAAAATCACCCATTTACAGAACCAAAACACAATGAACGGCAGGTTACCTCTGCTGCATCAGACCTGCACAGCATTGCAAACACATCCTCTAAGCCCCATCAGCAGTGCCAAATCATTTTAACTATCTAAAGCCCATAGCTTACAAAGAAGCATTACTTTTTCAGCAGCTCTCCGGTAAGCTCTGGTGCGGAATCGCAGGAACACAGCATCCCTCAGGAACTGCAGATAGGGATCAAAGCCAGGTGGCCGGAGGCCTGCTCCCAGGTTGGAGGGGAAGGAACTCTCCACCAGCGTGCTGATGAGTCGACAGAAGGACCGGGTCAAAGGGTACTCCTCACATCGGGACTCAATCTCATTGAGTTCAACCTTCCCAAGGAGACAGCAAAAACAAAAGGGAAAATAAAAAGACTTTGAAGTAGGAATTAAAATATGAGAATAACTAATAGGAGAACATCACCTGTGAATTAATTTACAGGTTGCTCAAGGAGGTCATGGAATCAGAGAATGTTAGAGGCTGGAAGGGACCTCCAGAGATTACCAAGTCCAACCCCCCTGAAAAAAACAGGATCACTTAGGGTAGTCTGCACAGGAATGTATCCAGGCAGGTTTTGAAAGTCTCCAGAGAAGACTCCACAGCCCCCTCTCTGGAGATGTTCAAGGCCACACTGGATGAGGCCTTGAGCAACCTGGTCTAATTGAAGATATCCCTGCACATGGCAGAGGGCGTTGGAACTAGATGATCTCTAAAGTCATTCCCAACCCAAACCATTCAAGTGTCAGGTTCTGCACTCCATGGAATGCTACAGGTTTGAAGAGATGTGGCTGCAGATGTAGCTTCTGCAACATGTAGCATCTACAAGTGTTTCCTGAACTCAAAAGCCAGAGAGGCTGCCTAGGTGCAAAGATACCCTTACCTCAATACCAATTGCTTGTCTCTGGCCTGGACTTCTTACAGTTTGTAGTATCTGCAACAAAGAAATAGAAATTAAATAGGCAAACAATACAATTCACACAATAAAAGTGCATCTCCACAGAATTGTGAAATTGTGTAGGTTGGAAAAGATCTTTGAGATCATCAGGTCCAACCACTCATCAATTCTGTCAGGAATAAAAAGGTAATCATCATGTTTTAACTGTAAGAATATGCTTCCTAAATCCTCTTAAAGGCTGGACTATGTGTTGTACATTTGTATGCTTCTAGCTTTACCTCCTTAGAGATCTGCATCATCTTACTGTTAAAAGAAACAAAGAACAGAAACTCTTTTACATTTGTGATTTTTGTCTTGTATTGGCTGAAGAAAAGAGGTTTCCCTTGTCTCTTAAGTAGAGTTTAAGGAATAATATAAGTTAGGAAGCTAAGACGGTGAGCATTTAGTGTACTACAAGATGTCATTTTTGTCAAGGTAATTATTGGCAATTAACAAAAACCAGGAGTTGCAGTTCAAAGGCCTCAAGCTCTTCTAAATAGATCTGCCAGTAGTTTGAACCAGAATACATGCCATGAGCTCATCCCATTATGTTTTTTTTTGTATTAACAATACTGAGAGCATTCTTTCGATATTCATCCTCATTAGGATTCATATTTAAAACTTTTCTCTTTTTTTTCCTCCTGCTGTGACTTCACTTTTTTTAAAGGTAGGGCTTTCAACACCTGTCTGACACACATGAAAGTCTGCAATAATATCCTGTAAATTACAATCAACATCCTCTAAAAATGGAATGTCTACAAGTGGAGCTTTTTAGCCAGTCTCTTCTATGCATATCATTCACACTGGAAAAATACTAAGGAACAAAACTGCCAAACAGAAACCTGCAGAAAATGTAAGGAATATACAGAGGAGAAAACAGATTGAACACACAAGGCTGTGTGTTAGGAAACCTGTATTTACATAAAAGAAGCAGAAATAATGAGATCTCTGAAGAATGAAAACATTTTGTCATTTGCAAATTTGTTTTCCAGTAAAAGTTGTATTAACTAAGTGAGGAAAAAAAATCCATTTAGCAACAAGAAGAAGAAAATTCAAGAGGAAATGCAACACCATTTTGAAATACACTGACAATTGCAATAAATTGGGATGTTGTATTTCTAAGCACCAAAACCCCCTAAAATACCTGTGTATATTCCAGGGATTGCCAGAGTGATGCAGCTATTTCAGGAGATTTTCCAAAACCATTAAGGGTTTCTAATAGCTCTGCTTTCAAAACAGGAGGAATGCTGCACTGCAGAAGTCCCAGAATAACCACTACTGGTGTCCACTGAGGGTGCTCACAGAGAGCCAAGCGAGCGTTCTCACTCTGCAGAGTTCCAACAGAAAACAGAATTGCAGGTTATTTCTTTGAAGGTTATTCAAGTCTTACAAACTCCAGTTAACAGTTCGGTATCAACAACTCTGCTTCACACCTGAAGGTACACAAACCATCCAAAGAATGGCAGAACATTTCAAAGCAAACTATTTTAATTAACCAAAAATGCCTATTTAATACTAAGTACTAAAATTGTGCCTATCCATAGAGAAAAATGATGTGCAGAAGCTTAACAACCCATTTTTTAACCTTTTAATTAGTTAAGACTAATTCCATGAATGTGTCTAAGTTTAAGTACTTAGACAGTAGAAAGAAAGCTCACTGCAAGAAGGACACTGAGGTGCTGCAGTGTGTCCAGAGAAGAGCAACAAAGCAGCTGGTGAAGGCTCTAGAGAACAAGGTTTATGAGGAGCATCTGAGGCAACTGAGATTGTTTGGCTCAGAGGAGGCTGAGAGGAGACCTCTGTAACTCCCTAAAAGGAGGTTGCACTGAGGTGAGGGATGGTTCTCTTCCCTCAAGTATAAAATGATAGAACGAGAAGAAATACCCTCAAATTGTGCCAGGGGAGGTTTAGATTGGATATTAGGAAACATTTTTTTACTGAAAGAGTGGTGAGGCATTGAAACAGGTGTAGTCACCATACCTCAACTGTTCAAGAAATGTGTAGCCATGGCACTCTGAGACATGGATTAATGGCCATGGTGGTGTTAGTTTGATGGTTAGACTCAATAATCTTACAAGTCTCTTTCAACCAAAACAGTTTTATGATTCAAGCACAGTAAGGGGACTGTATCAATATTTTTATTACGATGTGAAATTGCATCTGGACACTTGCTAGGAACTTCTGTCAATTTGTTTAAGTCTAACAGCAGGGTCATCACTAGCTTAAGTTCATTTGACACTTGGAAGCAAACCACTAGAGAGGAACAAGCTCCTAGTTTCATCTAACAATATTTTTTTGCATCCTTGAAACAAGTTTACTTCTTCCCAGGTTGCAATATGATGATGTCAGGAAAAACTAGTTTAAGAGTTCCCTTTTCTCCATGCTCATCCAGTGTTAAGCTCATGTAAGAACACCTAGTATCAATATCATCAGGAATTAGTTTTTGAAAGCCTGATCATTTGCAGGGGTGTGTCTAGTGCTTGTGTCAACAAATCCAAAGGTATCTCACTACACCACAGAACTTTTAGGCTGCAGAGTCCAGTGGGTATTGAAGAGCTGAATGAACACTATCCATAGTTACTCAGACAACTGACAACACAAAAATCTGCACTGCAGCTTTATTCTCTCGGAACCTTGTTCCAGTCAATCCATGGCACTTTTTAACTCTTGTTTTAAGGACCTAAGTTTCACAGTTGATCAGTTTCCTTGCCTAAGTTCTACTTTTTAAATTCATCTGTTTTTTCCCCCCTTTCAAACTCAGAACTGAATGCAAAGAAATTTCTTCCTAGGTAATCGCTTCCTCTTAATATATCTCACTTGTAAAAGACATCTCCGTGGCACCAAAGTGTCAGGAAAGCAAGAAAATCAGTACTGCCAGCAACACAGGAAAAGGTATCATCTCTTTCTGCTTCACACAGGCTGCATGTTTGGTCCTAACAGCTATTTCTGATGCTTCTCGTGCTTTTGAAGTTCACTGATCAGATGACAACAAATTTGCCCTACATACTTTTGGCCAACTGACCTTCATAGTTAAATGATGTTATTTTGCAAGAAATAACAATCTATGAACAAAGCCAAAGAGAAGATTACTTACCCAATTTACTATAACAGTGGTCAGCTGTAAAAAGGCAATTAATCCATCCTGTTCCTTCTGAGTGATCCCTCGGAGAGGCAGATGGCGATATTGGACACTGTCTGCACTTGGTAAGTCCTTCCTTAAGTGCTCATGATAAAGCATCAAGGAGTGGAAGAAATGTTCCCAGGAGACAGGGCTGCCACCTGCTCCTTGAATGTTTTCCACTGGAAAAATGACAAACAGGTGTCAAGATTTTCTTTCTACTCCTTCAGAGTGGCAAGAAAGGTAGCTAAATTCAAAAGGAAAACTTTCTTATCTAGAAGGAAAAATGGAGTTCAAAGTAAAGTCATTTTTACTGAAAGCAGCGGTTCTAGTTTGAGGCTTGTTTTTTTCCTGTTGTTGAGGGGTTTTGGTTTTAACAGAGACAGAAAGGTGCTAGCATGAAAAGCCAGTACAAGTTCTGCGTTTTCTTACTCAGAACAGCTGCAGTACTATTTCTATCTTCAAAGTAAAGGAGCTTTTCTGATTTGATCAATACAAAACTAACAAAACACAGGCCTGATCAGCACAGAATCAACCAGGTTGGAAGAGACCTCCAAGATCATCCAGGACAACCTAGCACCCAGCCCTAGCCAGTCAACCAGACCACGGCACTAAGTGCCTCATCCAGGCTTTGCTTCAACACCTCCAGGGACGGCAACTCCACCACCTCCCTGGGCAGCCCATTCCAATGCCAATCACTCTCTGTGAAGAACTTCTTCCTAACATCCAGCCTACACTTTCCCTGGCACAACTTGAGACTGTGTCCCCTTGTTCTGTTGCTGGCTGCATCTCTTACTTTGAGAAAGCTCTACTATATTACATGTATCAAAAACTTCTAAAAGAACAAAGTGCTTCTGAAAAATGTCAGCTCAGGAAAGACAATTATTTACAATAATTTATTTTACAGTAAATATTTTACTATATGTAAATTAATTGCAATATATAATTATTTTATATATATAAAAATATAAATTTACTTACAATAAATAATTACTTTAAGGCATTACTCATTTTGTATTTTACAATAAGAAATATAGATATTCTGCATCTCTTGATGGTGGTAAGACACAGCTTTTTTAAACATCACATATTGTTTCTTTATGTGAATTATTTGCTAAGGTGCTCAGACTACCTGAAGGGTGGTTGTGGCCAGGAGGAGGTTGCTCTCTTCTCTCAGGTGGCCAGCTCCAGAACAAGAGGACACAGCCTCAGGCTGCGCCAGGGGAAATTTCGGCTCGAGGTGAGGAGAAAGTTCTTCACTGAGAGAGTCATTAGGCACTGGAATGGGCTGCCTGGGGAGGTGGTGGAGTCGTCGTCCCTGGGGCAGTTCAAGGCAAGGTTGGATGTGGCACTTGGTGCCATGGTCTAGCCTTGGGCACTGTGGTAAAGGGTTGGACTTGATGATCTGTGAGGTCTCTTCCAACCTTGGTGATACTGTGATACTGTGACATTTAATCACCTTTTTTTCTCTTTCCAATTTCACTTTGGCTCTAATAATGAAATCTTAGAAGCATGAAGCCACAATTCACCTGAGTCTATGTATTTTTCTAAAGAAAAAAAAGGAGCCAATAAAGAGCTGAAGTGTCATTTTTCTTACCATGACTACTGCCATTGACTTTTAGCAAACTGAAGCAGTAATGAGCACACTGAGGCCCGCTAGCCAGTCCTCGCAGCATTTTCAAGTATGGGATGTAAATTGTGGAAGGAAGGAGATCTCCCATTTGCCTAACAAATTTTGACAAGACAACCTGGAACAGATGAAAAAAAAACAGTCTTTAAAAATAAAACTTAGATCTGAATGTTTTAAGAAAACAATAGGAAGCCAAAGTCAAAAACCAGATTCTAACGTTATCAAGGTAGGAAGTGTAGAGGGATGGACTCACCTAGACTGGCCTATTAAGTTATCCTGAAGTTGAAAAACATGTTTCAAGGAAGAAATAAACAACAGAAAATAATTCATGCTACTGCAATGTAAACTAACTCTCCATTTCTTACTTCAGCTCACAAACAATGCACAGCAGTATTAACACATCTCACAGGAGTAGTTAAGTGATACTGAGAAAGAACTCAATATGCTCATTAGATCCCTGCACAGTAACTCATACACACTGCAAATCCTCCCAGGGCCATTTAAGGGTGTTTGCAGATTGCAAACAGGCACAGTTGCCTGTGTTCTGAGTAGGTTTGGGGATATACCTGATCTGTTTCATACTAGGTTTTGCCTAACGTTGTACAGTCCTTCAAGAAGCACTGAAGGCTGACAGCATCCCAGGTACCCAAAGAGTTTTTGAACATCTGTTTAGATTGTTTCCTCATTCCAATATTAGGTTCTGTCTCTCACAGGGCCTTAGGTAATTACAATATTCTTATGGATTTTTACCCTCCCCCAAACTACTATCAACTACAGTTATTTTTTTTTTAATAATTAAGGAATTTAACTTCTTAACTGTACCAAAAAGGCCCATAAAGTCAGACAGAAAACACAAGAGCACTATTACCATAATTCATTTATCAACTGCAAAAAAATCAGATCTAAACCAGATTTTCAGAGGTTTCTTTCATAGAATCATAGAATCATAGAATCAACCAGGTTGGAAGAGACCTCAAAGATCATCCAGTCCAACCTATCACCCAGCCCTAGCCAGTCAACTAGACCATGGCACTGAGTGCCTCATCCAGTCTTTTCTTGAAGACCCCCAGGGACGGTGCCTCCACCACCTCCCTGGGCAGCCCATTCCAATGGGAAATCACTCTCTCTGTGAAAAACTTCTTCCTAACATCCAGCCTATACCTACCCTGGCACAACTTGAGACTGTGTCCCCTTGTTCTATTGCTGGTTACCTGGGAGAAGAGGCCATCCCCCACCTGGCTACAATGTCCCTTCAGGTAGTTGTAGACAGTAATAAGATCACCCCTGAGCCTCCTCTTCTCCAGGCTAAACAGGCCCAGTTCTCTCAACCTCTCCTCATAGGATTTGTGTTCCAGGCCCCTCACCAGCTTCGTTGCCCTTCTCTGGACATGTTCCAGTACCTCAACATCTTTCTTGAATTGAGGGGCCCAGAACTGGACACAGTACTCAAGGTGTGGCCTGACCAGTGCTGAGTACAGGGGAAGAATAACCTCCCTTGTCCTACTGGCCACACTGTTCCTGATGCAGGCCAGGATGCCATTGGCTCTCTTGGCCACCTGGGCACACTGCTGGCTCATCTTCAGCTTACTATCTATCAGTACCCCCAGGTCCCTTTCCTCCTGGCTGCTCTCCAGCCACTCAGTCCCCAGCCTATAGCGCTGCTTGGGGTTATTGTGGCCAAAGTGCAGAACCCTGCACTTGGCCTTGTTAAATCTCATCTCATTGGCCTCTGCCCACCCATCCAGCCTGTCCAGGTCCCTCTGCAGGGCTCTCCTACCTTCCAACAGATCAACACCTGCTCCTAGCTTGGTGTCATCTGCAAACTTACTGATGCTGGACTCAATGCCCTCGTCCAGATCATCAATAAAGATATTGAACAGGACTGGGCCCAGCACTGATCCTTGGGGAACACCACTTGTGACTGGCTGCCAACTGGACGTGGCACCATTCACCACCACTCTCTGAGCTCTGCCATCCAGCCAGTTCTTGATCCAGTTCTTGTCCAGTTTATTGACAACTGAATTGACAAGGGTGATTTGTTCCTTTTAGAAGAGGCAACAATAACCACATTCTGCAGAGCAAGTAAGTCACTAATAAAAGATAATGTTGTCTTAGAGGTTAGCTGTAGTAAGGACACCAAAACCTTTGTTGCCTGTTTTTTTTATTGCTTTACTTTCAAGTTATGGCAATTAGTCAAGAAAATCTAAGCAACCTGGCGCTGAGGGGGTCTCTGATGGGCTACTCCAAGGTAGGATCCCATGATGGTAGACGTCTGTAAAGGCTCTGATGGACACCAGTATTCCAGGGCAAGTTCCAGATTAAAGGGGTCTTTTCTATACAACTCAGCAATCTATCAGAGAAAGGAAAATGTTAGAAAAATACCAACTACATAAAAGAGAAGATTCTTACTTGAACAATACGCATTGCTGCTAGATAAGCCAAATAGGTTTGAGAGGTAAAGCATCCCACGGCTGGTGTTCCATTCCTTCAAACTCCCTGAAAATGACAGCTTCTAAATAGCAATATCAGAACAACTGACAGCCTGAGAAATGCAAAATGCACACAGAAGTGAAACTTCCACAACTTCAATTATTACAGATTAAATCACTGCTAAGCAAATGGTGCAATTTCTCAAAGAATCATTTATGTACCTTGATATATCAACTTAAAAAACAAGATAGCCAGTAGCAGGATTGGAAGCTTTACCCATTTTCTCAACACACAAATTTCTCAGATTAAACCTTAATTCTTCATTTAAGTTTACTCAGTCTCTCAGAGCTAATTAGGAAAGAATTTCACTGTAATTTCTGTTGTTGTCCCATAACCTAAAGGGACAAGAAATCCATATATTAAAGCCTGCACACTTACACATTTTTATGCTAAATAAAGGCAAAGGTAGATGTTATTAATTTATTCATGAGCAGGTAATATAATACTGTGGTGGTAGGTCTCATGGGGCAAACATGAGCTTATCCATGCCCAAAAATGTTTGCCTGCCCCCTTCTCCTTCTGTGTTGGGGAAGCAACCTTGGGATGGGAGGGCAAAAGCCCTGGCTTTGCCTGATATGGTGAGGCCTGGCAAAGGGCTGTTCCCATTGGCTAATTGACGTCCAGTGCTCCACTAGTCACAGTCTGGATATTGATAAAAGGGAAGAGCAGGTAGCAGGAGGCTGCTGCCACCTCATTTTGCATCCCGAATTTGCCTGGAGAACTTACCAGGAACAGGCTCCAAATGCCTGCAGGCGGTCACCTTGCATAGCCCCCAGTGTGACACTGTGCTGAGACTGTGCATACCTCAAGACATCCTGCCTGCCCCTGAAAGTCTTCCTGCTAAGACTACAAGTCCTGGAGATAGATAGATCATCCAGAGGAGCTGGGGACAAGGTCAGGGATTATCTGCCTCCTTTCCAGAAGTCTGGGAGAAATCAAGTCTCAGCAGCTAATCGGACAGACTTCCACATGCTGTCTGATTTATAACTCTGTGAGTAAATACTTAAAGGCCTCTTCCAGTACAATATTTACATTTGTCACTTATTTCTTAAAGTGCTCTAGTTTTGCCTGTGCCCTGAGTGTCTAAATTTCCAACCTGTGAATGAGTTTCTGGTGAGTTTTACTGTAATAAAACAGTTTTCATAGTTATTAACAATCACCACCTGGATTTCAAAATTAATACAGATTATTAATTCTGCATAATCCTCCACAAATATCAAACAGTTTTTTTTTTTTCTGATGTGGGGTTCTCTTCAAGTGCAGTTAGGTAACCTTAGAATCATAGAATCAACCAGGTTGGAAGACACCTCCAACATCACCCAGGCCAACCTAGCACCCAGCCCTATCCAGTCATCTAGACCATGGCACTAAGTGCCTCATCCATTTTTTGCTTGAACACCTCCAGGGATGGCAACTCCACCACCTCCCTGGGCAGCCCATTCCAATGCCAATCACTCTCTCTGCCAACAACTTCCTCCTAACATCCAGCCTATTCTTCCCCTGGCACAACTTGAGACTGTGTCCCCTTGTTCTATTGCTGGTTGCCTGGGAGAAGAGAGTCCATGCATTTAGCCAGACCTCAATTCCAGTAACCTGTAGTCTTAAAAGGGCTTAAAAGACATGGTAAGATAGTATTATTAAATACCTAACATTTAAATTTTGTAAAATAACTTCAGATGAAGCATTCTTCAAACAGAAGAAACAATGCAGTATTTAGTTCTCAAGAATTAAATGACACTTCATTGATATTAGGAGCCAAGGCAGTAAATTAATTTCTTTAGGTGATGCTACAGAAAGTGCCTATGTTTTAATCCAAACAAGGAAAGATCCAGCACTGTAGATTAGCACTTAAAGGAGTTTCTGATGAAGAAGGCAAGTCACAATCATTTTTTGAGAAAGTAATTTAAAAGGTAATAGGGCTTACCAAAAGCATTAAATGCTCCAGATCTCTTCTCAGGGAAATTGGTGGCTCATTACCCATCTGAATACTCATGTGGATCATGCGAGCATCTTCATCAGCACGGTTTCTCAGCTGTTTCACCTACACGATTTATGAAGTGGAAAAGAACTTAGCTAAGAATGAAACAGAACAGAAATAACTGAATTGTCCAAAGTTTTTCAAAACTGAAAGAAAATGAATTTGCATATACAGGACGAGAATGTTCAACTGATTGTTTTTTTTAGCTCCCTCTCCTACCAAGAGCTTACATTCACAGAATACACTTGGTTGGAAGAGACTTCAAAGATCATCCAGTCCAACTCCTGACCCAGCACTTAAGGGTCAACATTAAACCACGTCTCTAAGTGCTAGGCCTGCACATCACTTGAACACCCCCAGGGCTGGTAACTCCACCACTGCTCTAGGCAGGTCGTTCCAGTGCTTGATAACCCTTTCAGTGAAGAAATATTTCCTAACATCCATCCTAATTCAAATCTATTCAAGCATAACAATTCAAATATAAACTCAATGACTTTCTTACTGGTAAGACCCTAAGCTCTCAGCAAAAACCTTGAACTTAAAATCCTGGGAGTTTTTTTCCAAATGGCTTCATCAGATCCTCTAATTTGGCCCCAGATGGTGCATCACTCTCCTCTTTTTATTTCAAAAGCTAGATGAGCTAGTTTCAAAGAAAGTTAGACCATTATCCACACAGAGAAAATTGCTATTCTATCAAAAACATTATTGTGAAGTTATCAACATGAATTTGATTGAACTGACTTTTTTTTTGTTCTACAGTTACTCTGTGGGCTAAAAAGACAGCTTGAAAGAACAACTGGCAACACCAACCAGTTATAAATAAATTTAGAGCAAGCCTAAATGCTCTTTACAACAAGGATGCTCTCTACTCTCAAGGACTTTTAAGACTCAAACATTGTTTTTCCTGTCCATATTGTTCTTGTTCTGTGAAATTACAAAGAATAAAATTTATTTTATAATACTTCTTGCACATTGAAAAAAAAATCTCAGGCAATTCTAGCTAAAGCTCAGCACAATGAAGGTCACAAAATAAAGCCTCCATCAATTAAATAAAAACGTTTTCATAGGACCTTAATTTTCTGTGCCTAGATGCAAGGTCTTGAACAAATGAAACCATTGCAACTGCTTCAGACTTTTCTCTTTAAAACCTTTTTTTGCAGCATTTCTATATTGCAGTGAAAACAGCTGCTCATTTTCCCCACAATTGATACTGCTGAAAAAGCAGAATCTCTCCCCTTAAACATGGAAAAGATAACTAGCAAAAGAATAAATTAAAAATGAGACAAAACCCATAAGTTAATTTCAGTTACACTACTGTCTATCAAAAGAAAAGAAACAAACACCAAGGAAAAAAATCAACACCCTCATGCGTTGCCGTGGATTTCAGCATTCAGACAGATTTTAATCATGCAAAACAAAACAAGAACACCATCAACACAAAAGCTTTGCAAGTCTCATCACAGTGACATTCTGCTTCAGTGTGGAAAACCAACCCCAACTACATGAATTCCATCAAGTGAGTTTTCTGAACTTAGTATCTCAAGCTGAAGGTCGTATCTCAATCTCTATGCTACTTGTCCTAATGTCAGAAGTACAGAAGTGATCATAGAATCATAGAACTTCAGGGGCTGAAAGGAACCTTTGGAGGTCACCAATCCAACACCCCAGCCAAAGCAGGATCACCTGGGGCAGGTCACATAAGAGTGCAGCCACATGGATCTTGAAAGTCTCCAGAGGAGACTCCACAACCTCTCTGGGCAGCCTGTTCTAGGGCTCCAGCACCTACAAGGTAAGGAGGTTTTCCCTCATGCTGATATGGAGTTCCCCATGTGCCAGTCTGTATCTGTTGCCCATAAGACAGACATTCCAGTCTCTTAATCACCTTTATAGAACTCTGTTGGACATTCTCTAGCACATCCCTGTCCCTCTTGAAGTGGAGAGCACAGAACAGGACACAATATTTCAGGTGAGGCGTCACTAGGGCAGAGTAGAAGGGGAGGAGTTCGCCCCCTAGACCCACTGGCCACATTCTTCTTAATGCACCCCAGGAGATCACTGGCGTTCTTGGCCACTAGGGTACACTGCTGTCCCCTGAATATCTTACTGTCCACCAGGACTCCAAGGTCCTTCTCCATGGAGCTGCTTTCCAGCAGGTCAAGCCCTAGTCTGTACTCCTGCATGGTGTTATTCGTTCCCAGGTGCAGGACTCCACACTTGTCCTTGTTGAACTTCATGAGGTTCACCTTCACCCAGTTCTCCAGTCTGCCCAGTTCCCAAAGAATAGCAACATACCCTTCTGGTGTAGCAGACACTCCTCCCAGTTCTGTATCGTCAGCAAGCTTGCTGAGGCTATGCTATCTCATCCAGGTCATTGATGAAGCTGTTGAATATGACTAGACCAAGTACTGACCCCTTGGGAACACCAGCAGCAACTGGACTCTGCACCACTGATCACAACCTTTTGAGCTCTGTTGGATTCATTACTTCTCAAGAACTACTGTTCACATGAACTTACTTTCATTGGCATGAGTGTAAGGAACTCGGTGACAAGATTATGGATCTTGCGAATGTAAAATTCTTCCTGGTAGAAGTTTTCAGACCCCACAACAGATTCAGTCAGGAACAGGAAGACATTATCAGCAACTGCTAGCTCTGCCATCACCTCATCGGCCTCAGTGAATTCTGCCAGAGCTAGGCCATAAAAAAAATCAAAGGATGGAAAAAGAGTCAATCACAGTCATCTGTTACCAAACAAAACTTATTTCAGAATACCTGACTGACATGTAAATCAACAAGCTTCTATCACCTGTGCTTTTTCTACTGTACAGGAAAACTCCAGACTGGAAAAGATACTTTCCACTAGTCCAGGTTGCTCAAGACCTTGTCCAACACTTAACAGGGAAGAGGCATCCACAACCCCCCTGAGTAACCTGTTCCACTGCCTCACCACCCTCACGGTAAAGAATTTTGTCCTGATACCCAATCTAAATCTACACTTCTTAAGCTTAAATCCATTCCCTCTCCCTATCACAAACAAGCCTTTGTAAAAAGTCCCTCCCCATTTGCAGATGTAAAAAGTCCTAAGCCTGAATCTATTCTTAAGTGTCCAGATTCTTAAGTGGAAGACACTAAAATGCAATCTTCCACACTTTGCAGTACATTACAATCTCTTCCACTTCAAAGACACTCCAGTGTCTGACAACCAGTTATTTCTAAATCTGCAATTCAATTCACAACAACCAAACTAACAGACTGAGAAAGCTTTAAAGGAGCATCAATGGTAATTTTATCATAAAGGTCAATACTAATACCTCAAAAAGGTAACAGATACTTTGACTTACACCACATGCGAGCTCTGAATACTAATGTACAGCAATTGCATGTTAAGGGTGATTTACCTGTCACATCAGACAGCTGAGATATTCCTCGTAATGCCAGTGCCCAGGCTAATCTAACAGTAGCTTGCAGGCCTGGCAGTTTCCAAGGCTGGGACTCCTGAAGCCGAGTGTGTATGGTTGCTATGTATTGCCTTTCTGCTAGCAGAGGCAGTCGGTGCAGCAAATCTTCAAGAGAAACAAAAACTCACTGTAAAAAAACATGCAAAATCCTACCAGTTTCTCACTGACCAGTAACAAAATTGGTTACATCACAGAATGGCTGAGGTTGAAAAGGACCTTGAAGATCATCTAGTTCCAACCCCACCCCACCAAGGGCAAGGACACCTTTCACTAGACCAGAGTGCTCAGGGACCTGTCCAACCTGGCCTTGAACACCTCCATGGAAGGGGAATCCACAACTGCCCTGGCTGGCCTGTTCCAATGTCTCACCATCATCACTGTAGAGATTTCCTCCTAATCTCCAGTCTAAATCTGCCCTCCTCAAGCTTCAACCCACACCTTCTCATCCTATCTTAATGATGATGGTTGGACTTGATGACCTCAGAAGTCTTTTGCAACCCAACCAATTCTCTGATTCTCTATCACTACAAGTCCTTGTAAAAAGTCCATCCCCAGCCTTCTTGTAGGCCCCTTTCAGATACTGGAATGCAGCTAATAAGATATCTCTGGAGCCTTCTCTTCTCCAGGCTGAACAGCCCCAACTCTCAAAGCCTGTTCCCAGAGGGTACATGCTCCAGCCCTCTGATCATGTTTGTGGCCTCCTCTGGACCCACTCCAACAGCAGATGTCTGTCTTGTGTTGGGGGCCCAAGAACTGGATGCAATACTACAGGTGGGCTCTCACCAGAGCAGAGAGGCAGAATCACCTCACTCCTACCGGTCACATTTCTTTTGCTGCAGCCCAAGATACAATTAGCCTGGGCTGGCAAGTGCACATGGCTGGCTCATACTGAGTTTTACTTCTCCATCTGCACAACTCAGCCTCTTTGGGAAAGCTGCCAGGATTACCTTCACGATCCTCTGCACCTTGTTCCAGAAAGCTAACATCGAAGCAGTAAAGCAGAGCCATGAGAAGGGACAAGTTCACACCATCCAACGAGCCATCAGCTTCCACTGTTACTTTCTCCAGATAACTTATGAGGATTATAGTGTCATCCTTACTCAGCGGTGACTGGCAGGTCCAAGCAAACAAACTTTCAGCCAAGGACTGTCTGCATTCCTTAATGAGGTCAGAAACCTTTAAAAGAAACAAAAAGTAGTGAATATAAACACTCTAACAACATACTCTACTTTACCTAGTCACACTGCTGGACTGAGAAGGACAAGTTAAAAACACTGCATTGCTTTAACTGCTAAACAACAAAAGGCACACGTCTGCATGTTAAATACATTCATATTTCCATGTATTACATGTGAGGTGTGAGCAGATAACCTGGAGTATGACTACATACAAACTATCTGTCAAGATCATGAATCCATACTGAACTTCTGGAGCTGTAAATGTATCAGAGAAAATTCACAGCTCCCATCTCTGCACTGGTAGTTATATCCAGTTATGGTCATAGTCTTCTCCTTGCCCTGAAAGAGATACTCTCAACTGATCATACTAATATCTAACCATTAATACACTGAGAAACATGAAAGACATTTAAAATTAGAAGCTTCTTCTCCTAGACTGTGCTAGTTTGAAGCTAGCTGGAATGTTTTGGTGAGAAGAATTAGATTCTAGGCTGTGAAAAGGAAAAAATGGTGATGTATACTTCACTCATAGGCTTGCTGAGATGCATAAGAACAGGAACATAAATATAGGTAAGAGTTGCTCTCTGGGCTCTGGGGCTGCATGAACTTCTCTCTGTAACTTGCTGCCTGACTAATCCTTCTACTTCCTAACCCCCCTGGCCAGTTCTCCAAACTCACCTTGAACGTAAGGCAAAGTCTGGGGTAAGGCAGAGGGGTGGGAAGGAGATGGAAGGATGGTTGGGAGCCCCTCCTGGGGACTGTGGTTTCTGGAAGGGGTATTGTATTTCTGTATTACTTTTTTTAACTTATATATTTGTAGCTTATATATATAGCTGTATATATTGTAAATATCTGTTTGTATATTGTGCTAAGATGTAAATATAGCTTCATTCTTCAATTTCCAGATCAGCTGAGTCTAGTTTGGGTGATTTTTTTAAGGGGAGGGAGGAGAGTAACACTCAAACCACCACATAGACAAAATATTTTTATCAACTGAGTATGCTCTAGCATCAGGGAACAACAGCAAAACAGAAACACAGGATCCCATACTGGCATAGCACAAGCTGTAGTTACTATGATCCTTCAGCTAGTAACAGCTTGCAAAGGTAGAGAACAGAAACTGTAAACTCAAAAAAAAATCAGCTCCCTCTGTGTCTCTTGGAGGTCTAACTCTATTCTAATCTGTGCAATAATTCATTCAGAATAATATTCACACGCAGTGAATATTTACCTCTTTGCGATGTTTCTCACTGCCCAGCCCTCGCTCTTTCTGGAGTTTATCAAATTCATTGTTCAAATCAATCTGAGACACAAGGGTGAGGATCTTTTGAGTCAAACCCTGCTCCATTAGCTCATCTGTGAATCGTGTTGTCATGGTCATTAATTCTTGGCTGTAATGGAAACACATATAAATTGAACAATTAATCACACTAGCTACAGAGGAAGTCAAAAATAATGTATCCTACCAAATGTTATTTGCTTTATTTGTTTGAAGCCCTGCAACTGCACTTGGATACATAAAATAACTAAAGGTGCATCACTAATCTGTAAGCAGTGCCCTCTCAAAACTTTATGCTGAATGGGTACAAAGCCCTTAGCAGCTTTGGGTCAGGAACATGGAACATGAGAGTACACACTGATCACGGGTGACAAATGGTGTCACTCCAGGGCCTGTACTGGGATCAGTGCTGTTCAGTATCTTCATCAATGATAGTCAGGGAGATGGAGCACACCCTCAGCAGGTTTGCAGATAAGAAGCTGAGTGGTGTGGGTAGATTTAGAGTGGACTTGATTTAGGAAGTTCTTTACAGTGAGTAGTGAAATACTGGAACAGGCTGCCCAGGGATGCTACTGAAGCCTTATCACTGGAGACATTCAAGATCAGACTCAGTGTGGCCGTGGGCAGCCTGATGCACATGGAGGTTTCCCTGCTGACTGCAGTGGGGCTGGACGAGGTGACCTTTGAGGTCATCCTTCCAACCAAATGCAAACTGAGAATCTGTGTGAATCAGCTAGTTAAGATTCCTGTCAAAAGGTAAAAGTACCACACATAAGATATGCATAACTCACAAGCTCAGTCTCTTTCTCACTGGTAAACACAACTGACCAATTCTGTACACCCTACTGCAGTGATGGAGCTAATTCTGAGGTAATAAATTTTTATGTTTCAGAATTTATATTTACACTGTAACACATCTTTTCATCTTTCTCTAGTCAAGCAATCACTGTGTATTGGAAGCAAATTGTTTGCATCAATTTTAAGTAAAAGTAGGAGCACAACTATCTGTTTTGTAGAACATCTGAAGCCAGAAAACAGTAAAGGTAAAAATTCAGTCTCTGAAATACTAAGTAATGATTGCTGGCTAGATTTACAATGACTGACAAAACACTGAACCAAAACACTGCCAGAAAGGTGAAGTAGCATGAAAGAACTGAAAGTAAAATTAGTATCTTCATAATCCAATAAAAATGTGTAAGAAAAAGGAGTATTACGCTTAAAAAATAAATATGGAAGCAGCTGCATCAAGTTATAAGAAGGAAACAAACTCGATACTATTTATATTCCCTTGAGTCTAATTAGTCCTAAAAGCACTCAAAGCTAAAAGCTTTGACCAGCTCATCACACTAATACAGACCTGAGTTCAAACGTCCATGTCTTGCCTTGGCGTGACTGGATGAGGGTTCGTAGTGAATTGGCAATGCATCTTTTTCCATCCCAGTACAACAGAACAGCCACTAGACCTCTGGTAAGGCCAGGAAAATGAGGCTGCTGGTGTCCTCCTGTTGAATACATTTTCACTCACAAGAGTAGCCCCAGGAAGTTGAACATACACATTTTGACAACAGCTTTATATCTCTGCATTTCTAATCTCTATACAAGTGTAGCATTCACAGTAATCATTGTTATTCACTGTCACTTGGATTTGTTTCAGGCACTTAAAGGAAATCACAGATCTTTGGGATGCTATTACCAAAACTGACATTCAACTATTAAAACATTTGAAAAAAAAATAAAGAAGTGCAAGTCCATAAATATTCTAATTTAAATGGTATCTGCAAAAGATATCTACTCATCTTAATACTCAATTCAGGCTGATTACCAGCAAATTATCTTTTCTTTATTCAAAATGTTTTGTGTCTGAATTTATATTGAAAATCCAAGTTCAAAATAGAAGAGGCTGACTCGAAGATGACTTTCCAAAGATAACAAATTTGCAAGCTACTTATTGATTTTTTAAAGCTAATAATGTAGCTAGTAATAACTAACAATTAACATTTTAATAACTCTGAAATCAATTTTCTACATGCAAAGCATCTGTCACTTCCCAAACTATCTTTCCTACAAAATCATAATCAGTTATTTTCATCCAAATAGAGTCAAATATCAATGTAAAACTAATACATTCCTTGAAGAACCAATATCTATCCACTGCTTTATGGAAAAACTCTCATTCAACTACTTTGAAACTATTGTTAAATTCAGTGATGAAGCACATCAATAAAACCTCTCCATCTATTCCCCCTTTTGCAATAGCTGCATAAGATATGACCATTAAGGTTCAGAACATTGTTATTGTATTACATTACAGTGACAGCAGATTTCTTTTTAAGAACATTCTATATTAGGAAGCTAAAGCCTCGACTGAATCATGCATTCATGCTAAGCATACACTTAAATGAGAAGGCCCTATTTAAGTTGCATTTCTCCAGCTCTTAAATATTTTCCCTTCTCACCAGCTAGAAGGAGCTCAACAGCTGCCAACTCTCCAATATCAAAGAGGTCACTGAGGATAAAGGCTTCTCTGATGAGTTGCTCTGGCAAAAGCCTAGTTCCCTGCTGACCCTGGATAGCAACCCCTTCTGTACTTGCTTTCTGAATTTTCTCATGCTGCTGAACATTCTTTGGCTGCAAGACAAACAAGCATCGGAAGTTATTCGAAACAGCAAAATCAAACACTGCATAAAGCTTTACACATTAATGCTTGCTCCCAGATACAGCTCTGACAGGTTGGGTTGTCATTATAAAAACAAAGGCAGTGGTTTTAAATGCAGAGATAATAAAAGCATTCTAAAAATGCCTCACACCTGCACAGCAACAGTCTCTTTGTGGGAATGCACTGGAAATTATCTTACACAGCTAGTGCTGACATTTATTCAAACCATAGGAAACTAAAAGTAAATTTTTGGTACAATTCTCAGCAGGGATTGGTATCAGATCAATGAAATGCGTCAGGGTTGTCAATCAGAGCTGCTGCATAACTTTGGTGCATGCTTTTCTACATCTTTTTTTTTCCTATTAACCTCAGGCACTAAAACATATTGGTGAAATTCTACAGCCAACTGACAAAGTTTCTGACCTGTAAGTTTAAAAAGCCATATACTATTTCTGAAGTAACACCACTGAAAGAACACATACTTGTAGTTACTGCATTGTGATCCAGTAAATTTTTCCACATCATCTGAAATTCCTAACAAGACATCTTCTGTGTTTTGTGTATGGATGTGCTCTGCGTGCATTAACACAACCAAAGCACAAACATGGACCAAAACCCAACAAAGCAATTTTGAGCTTTATTTCAGACATACAAGAGTAGTGGGGAAAAAATAAATACCTGACAGACAGATCATCAGATCCTTTTACTAGTCCTTTCAAAATAGCATTCAAATAATGAGCAAAAAGAATATGACATAGATAAAATCATTCTGCAAACGGCAAAACAAAATTTGAGTTGGTTTATTCTAACATTAGAGTAAGATTGCACAATTTTGTTACATGCTGTAAGAACACAGAATGAAAAGAATGGTCAGGGCCTAAATGGTAATACAGCAGTACAAGATAGACTCTCCAAGTCATTCTACAAGAAAGCATTAGTCCAGTACCGGATTTCTGAAGAGAGAAATGAAGTCAGATTTGTGTTTCTTCAAAACTTGGTCAAGGCGATGAATAGCTTCAGGTTGCCTTTTCCAAATGGCATTCACTACAGTCTGCCATATGTCCTTATATGGACCCCACAAGCTGGCAGCTAAAAAAAGAAGAAATAAAATGCTTATGGAGAAAGAAAGAAGACAAATTATTTCTGGAGCCCCCAACACAAGAAGGACATCGAACTGTTGGAGCAAGTCCAGAGGAGGGCCATGAAGATGATCAGAGGGCTGCAGCAGCTGTGCTATGAGGACAGGCTACACGAGTTGGGGCTCTTCAGCCTGGAGAAGGCTTCAAGGAGACCTTATATTCTTTGATAAGATTAAAGGATAACCAAGAATTGGACAGCAGACCTCAAATTTGAATATAACTTGGTAAGGCAGGCTTCCTGTTTGCCACTTTTGGCAGAAAAATCCAAACCAAAACTACCCAGCACTTGAAGAAGTGAAAATGAAGAGTAGCACTATTAGAATGTGTCACATGGTTGCATCAGTCTGTGTAGAATAAAAGGAACTAGAAAGCAAAAATGAAAGACTAAAGGCAGCATTACTTAAGAAACAAATTTCATAAGCATAAGGACATTTTCTTTCACATTTTAAATTATTAGATAAACACAAATCCTTTTGATTCCTAAGACAGAATTGCTGCTAACATTCTGCACAAGAAGTTATGAATTTCCTTTACTAGAAGTAGACAAACTCACATTAACAGAAGCACCAAAATGTTTCCCTTGCTAGATTTCACTTGTATTTGTGGATGTTTCAGATTCTACAAACCACAAATCACTTTGAACATACCAGACAAATTTATTGTGCCAGGGTAGGTATAGGCTGGATATTAGGAAGAAGTTCTTCACAGAGAGTGATTTCCCATTGGAATGGGCTGCCCAGGGAGGTGGTGGAGGCACCGTCCCTGAGGGTCTTCAAGAAAAGACTGGATGAGGCACTTAGTGCCATGGTCTAGTTGACTGGATAGGGCTGGGTGATAGGTTGGACTGGATGATCTTGGAGGTCTCTTCCAACCTGGTTGATTCTATGATTCTATGATTACCAACTGTGGTGTTTGCCTGCAAGCTGCCACATAATTACCGCCCGATTGCAAGTCATGTTATGAGGTTCTGAGCATGGTCCCTGACCCAAAAAGATTTAAGCTGACAATGGTTTGCACAATTTTACTAGTGGAAAAGCTTCTTTAAGGGGTTGCTGCCCTCTGTCATTCAGAGGAATGACCACACCTGCTTCATGAATTCTGAAGGACTACATTATATGTTCATGAAGTGACCCATCCTAAAGAAGAACAGAAAACATTTTTCAGAGTTCTTCCAATCTTGTTTTTAAAAATCAGAGTATTTCATTAACATGGGTTACAAAGTGGCCTTGTTAGTCATAAAAACAACTGAAAGGGCATTGCCTGAAGCATAGAAAGAACAAACGGGTAGTGAACAGCAGAGACCTCTGAAACTGGCTTTGCTTCTGGAGACATAACAAAACAGAACCATGCCTTGTAGAGTAGATTACATACAAAAAAATATCAGCATTTCACTTAAAAGTGGCTTAAGTTTGGAGGACTTTTTCCCTTCTCTTTAAAGTCCAAGGTAACACCATGGTGTAAAATCAAGTATAGAGGCAACATTTTATTCTCACACAGCTTGTTCCGACCAGCTCTAACTCTAAAGGTAAACCTGACTAGGTGCACTAAAGTCAACCATATCCAAACTTTGTCTTAATCTTAACCTGCTTATGTTAAGACAGTAAGCAAGTGGAAGCTACTCTGACATGAAGATGTCTCTCTTTTTCATACAATCAAGACAACCCCCCAAATTAATGCAAAACGCTACATGAATGCCCCAAATAATGAGGCAGTGTTAGCTAAGCTGAAGTGTAGAGAGCGAGCATGGAAATAGCAGCAGGTCTCAGAGCAAGACTACTGGTTTCAGACACCAGTACCTAAGGGGTCTCAGAAGCAGCCAAACCAAGTAAAACTTTGTTAGTTTTAGTCTATTACAAAGTAAGAAGGCACATTCAACAAACTTTCTCATTCCAAACTGAGCTCTGGCAAAAACTACGATTATTTAGGATGCATTTATAATGCAAATGGAACTGCATTTGAGAGGACAGCTTCAAAAAGAGGACAAATACCCTGTCCTTTTTAAGAGTCAGTGTTTTAATCATACTGTGTTGTCCCTGCCTAAACGAATTCACTTAAAAACAGCTACCATCACTGGACAAGTACCTTCACACTCCAGACTGTGACTGGCTGTCCCATATAATTTCACAGTTCAAAGATTTACTTCCACTTGAAACAGTCTTTTCATTCTTAAGTTCACCAAGTCCAATAAACACTAGCAGCAATCCACAGCCTTTGCCAAAAGCTGTTCAACTATTATCCTGGCCCATTTGTTTGCTCATGTCCCTACAACATAATTGCTTTCCACGAGCCAAAATTCACATGTACTGTAGGACATCAAAACAAACTAAGGATCTAGCTTTTCTAACTGAAAACTAAGGAACAAACAAAAAAGTTTATTTTCAGCAGGATGGCACAGAATCATAGAACAGAACCATACAATGGCTTGAGTTGGAAGAGACCTTAAAGACCACCTGGTTCTAATACCTCTGCTACGGGCAGGGAAACCAGGCCTCATCCTCATCCAGGCTGACCTTAAAACACTTACCAGGGATAAGGCATCCATAACTTCCCCACCAAGTAATTCCAGTGTCTCAACACCCTGACAGTAAAGAACTTCTTACTAATGGCCAATCCTCGACCTGAGCAAAGCCTTTGACACTGTCCTGCACCACATCCTGGTCTCCAAGCTGGTGAAACATGGGTTTGATGGGTGGAGCACTAGATGGTAAAGAACTGGCTTGATGGCTGAACCCCAATAGTGGCTGTCAATGGCTCCAAGTCCAAGTGGAGGCAGTGACAAGCAGAGACTCTCAGGGATCAGTCCTGGGACTGGTCTTGTTCAACATCTTTGTCGGAACCTCTCCAACAGGTCCGTGTCCTGCTCGTATTCTACAATTCAGTTTGTTATGTGGCAGCACAAGCTAGCACAAAGATGCAGTACTGCAGAGAAAGGAATAAGCAATTGGGTTGGACTTTAATGACCATGCTGACTTCATAGAATCAACCAGGTTGGAAGAGACCTTCAAGATCATCCAGGCCATCCCAGCACCCAGCCCTAGCCAGTCAACTAGACCATGGCACTAAGTGCCTCATCCAGTCTTGTGTTGAGCACCTCCAAGGATGGCAACTCCACCACCTCCCTGTGTAGCCTATTCCAGTGCCAATCACTCTTTCTGTGAAGAACTTCCTCCTAACATCCAGCCTAGACCTCCCCTGGCACAGCTTGAGACTCTGTCCCCTTGTTCTGTTGCTGGTTGCCTTGGAGAGGAGACCAACCCCACTTGGCTACAGCCTCTCTTCAGGTAGTTGTAGACAGCAATGAGCTCTGCCCTGAGCCTCCTCTTCTGCAGGCTGCACACCCACAGCTCCCTCAGCCTCTCCTCACAGGGCTGTGCTCCAGGCCCCTCACCAGCTTTGTTGCCCTTCTCTGGACAAATTCCAGTACCTCAACATCTCTCTTGAATTGAGGAGCCCAGAACTGGACACAGCACTCAAGATGTAACCTGACCAGTGTTGAGTACAAGGGAAGAATAACCTCCCTTGTCCTACTGGCCACACTGCTCCTGATACTTGATCCCACTTATGCCATTTCTATTACTATTAGTTTTAGAAAAGCTAGCCATCCCATTAGGGACAACAAGGAAGGACAGAGTCAGTTGCTTCCTTTGATAGTAGCAGTTGATGCTTATGCCTGAACTTTTTGCCAAGTTACAGGACTTAACTGTGCTATCTATGCCTGTTCCCACAAGCAATACAATATAAATCAAAATCTTCATTAATCCTAGTGCCACATCTGCTTTCATTTCTGTTTCCTTTTTCACAGATAAAACTCCTTCTTCCCCTACATTTTTAAATTATAATTTTCACATAATGAAGTCAATTTCAAATGAAAGGTCTTTGCTTTGTTAACACTTTGTCAGGGGGCAGCAATGTAGTTGATTCAGCTAGATCACAAGATCACAGGATGTTAGGGGTTGGAAGGGACCTAAAGAGATCATCCAATCCAACCCCCCTGCCACAGCAGGACCATACAACCTAGCTGAGATCACACAGGAACATATTCAGACAGGCCTTGAATATATCCACACAAGAAGACTCCACAACCTCTCTGGGGAGCCTGTTTCTGTGCTCAGTAAAGATATTCCCCCATGTGTTGAGGTGGAACCTCCTGTGCTGCAGCTTCCGTCCATTGCTCCTTGTGCTATCCCAGGGAACAAGTGAGCAGAGCCTGTCCTCCCACTCCTGACCCCCAGCTCTCAGATATTTATACACATTTATTAAATCCTCCCTCAGTCTTCTCTTCTCCAGACTAAAAAGTCCCAGGTTCTTCAGCCTCTCCTCATCAGGCAGTGCCCTAATCATTTTCATAGCCCTCCGCTGGACTCTCTTGAGCAGTTCCCTGTCCCTCTTAAACTGAGGAGCCCAAAACTGAACACAGTACAGCAGATGAGGTCTCACCAGGGCAGAGTAGATGAAAGTATCTTCTCTGTAAAATATACTCCTTGCCTGACATGGAAATGGAGCTTCTGATTTCATTAACTAGACACTGTGACATATACCATCTTAGGTGCAGGACTTCTTCCCACGCCCATATTCTAGCACCAAGTGCTTCTCACAGGGTCTCCATTCTGCCTTTATTAATCTGATGAAGCTCAAGAGCAGCAAATGCAACATTCTGCATCTGAAACTGTACAGGCTGAGGACCAAGTGGCTCAAAAAGCAACTTTACAGAGAAACACCCAAGTGCATTGGTAGACAGGAAGCTGAAGAGTCAAGCAGCTCATCCTTATAGCAAAGGACTCTGTGCACTGGGGTGTATTAAGGGAGTTGCAGCCAGCAGGTGCAGCAAAGTGATTTTTTAGGCATCTCAGAGTTCTTCACCCTGTGTCCAGTTTTGACAGAGCAAGGCACTGAAACAGGGAGCAGGAGGAGAGGATGAATGAGGAGAGGCTGAAAGAATTAACCTTATTCAGTTTAAAAAGACTAAAAAGGGATGGGAGCTTCGTCATCTTCAGCTATTGAATGGCTACTCAGTATGAAGTTCAACTATACACAGAAAAGAGAGACAGAAGTACCCCAGGGGATGAGCAGCAACTGCCACAAGCTGCAATACCAAAAATTCCAATTTGCCATCAGGAAAAAGTAAAAAAATAAAGAAAAAAAAAATGAAAACGACTGTGAGGGTGGTTGTCCACTGTGACAAAAGCCCACACAGGTGTCTAGGAAGGGCTTCACCTTTACGCACCCTCAAAACTCGTTTAGATAAGGCTATGACCCAGTCCGTTGGGTTGACCTTACTTTAGGAGGAAAGAAGAGAAGGAATGCTGGATCAGATGACATAAACTGCTCTCCAATTATCTAATCACTTTATTTTATATTAAAAATAATCGTCAGTTACAGCGGGCAAGTGCTGCCCTGGTCCTGTGGACAGGCTCTGAAAGAACCAGGGATAATCCTGATGTTCCTAATCCTCAGCAACAGGCAACGCAAGGGAAACCAGCTCGAATTTCCACTATCCCCGTGTGCAGCACGGCACAAAACTCAGGACTGATTTCCTTCTTGCCTTTTATCGCACACACCACTAACTAAAAGACGAATGCAATAGAGAGGCGATGGTCAATCACACGTAGACTGAGTGTCCACAATCCTCTCGAACCGAAGCGGTCTTTGCCGTCTCGTTTCACCAGCTCCGTGCACTCCACGCAAGGATTAGCCTGGCATGGCATCTCTGACCGCAGAGCTCCGTCACCCTGCCAGCCACTTTTCCGCGGCCTGAGGGCCCCAATACCACCGGGCGGGAGCAAAGCCACACAGAGGCTGCTCTCCTCACGGCCTGCCAGCACCTCCGCGGCCGCCACACAGCCCTGCCCGCCGCCCTCTCGGGCCACGCCGACTCCTCCCGCCCAGTCTTCCCAGGGCTGCCGTCCCCGGCTCAGCCGGCTCTGAGGAGGAGTGCGGGGCCACCACAGCCAGACCGCCTGGCAGGACAGGCGACGGCACCACGAAGAAAGCGGCAGGACCACGACCGCGCCGCTCGCCTTCCTCTTACCCGAATTTACCGCCAGCGGCGCCGCCATCTTGGGGAGAGGGAGGCGCGATGGCCGCGCCGCCGCCTGCAGAAGGGCCGCCAGCAGCTCGGGCTGCCCGCCGCGGCGCCTCCCGGCGAGACGGGCACCGTCCCGCCAGCTCCTCCAGCCGCGGAGGGCGTGCAGCAGGTCCTACGGTTTCTTCCTTTGCCGGCTTATGGGGCAGCCTCGTTGGCGAAAGTTAAGGAAAGGTCATCGCCGCGGCTCCGGCAGGGGCAGGCAGACGCCAGGGGCCCTGCGCCGTGGGCTGCCGGGAGTTGTAGTGGCGGAGGGGCGCGGAACCGCGCCTGCTCCCGGCGCTGAGGCGGCCGCGGCGGCGCGCCTGCTCCCGGCGCTGAGGCGGCCGCGGCGGCCCCCAAGGTGCGGACTGAGAGCTCCTCGTGTCCATCGGCTTCGTGGTCAAACCTTTCCGAGGTGGCCGCGGAAAGGGGGCGACCGCTGGAGTTCTGCTTTGCCACGCTGTGAATAACAGCATTGTCTCTATGGCCAGAGGATGCGCAGGGATTGAGACCTGTCTTGCCCAGGAGGACTTGGGGTTTACTGGTAGATGAAAAGCTGGACATGAGCCAGCAGTGTGCACTTCCAGCTCCCAAACTAAATCGTACTCTCAGCTGCATCAGTAGAAGCATTGCCAGCAGATCAAGGGAACTGATTCTCCTTTCCTGCTCAAGCTCTTGTGAGACTCCACCTGGGGTAAAACACAAACTTCTGATTAATCTTTAAGAGTTGAATGTTATGAAAGGTGAAGGACTCCTCAATAAGTGAGCACTTCTGACCTTCATCTTTATTTTAACGTGTCTGAGATGAAATAAAAAGAGTAAACGTAGTGGAATCTCAATGTGGCATTTAAGGGTGGGAAAAGAAAAACAGAATATTTGAGGCAGCTTTGATATATACAATATATTTATATTCCATTTCCTGAAAAACGCATTATGAATTTAAAAGCACAGTTAGTGGAAGTGGAAGATACCTGCACAGCTTGCTGCTACATGTTCTTCAATAACTTGCCCAGGGAGGTGGTGGAGTTACCATCCCTGGAGGTGTTCAAGCAAAGCCTGGATGAGGCACTTGGTGCCATGGTCTAGTTGACTGGATGGGGCTTGGGAATAGGTTGGCCTGGATGATCTTGGAGGTCTCTTCCAACCTGGTTGATTCTATGATGATGTAATTTTTGGGGTGCTGTGTCCAGCCCTGGAGTCTTCAGCGCAAGAATGATGTGAACCTGTTGTAAAGGGTCCAGAGGAGGGCTAAAAAAATGATCAGAGGGGTGGAACACCTCTGCCATTAAGAAAGATTTAGAGCATTTGGTTTAGCCTGGAGAAAAGGTTTAGAGGTGGCCTTCTGCAGCCTTTCAGCACTCAGAGAGGGTCTATTGGAAAGATGGGGATAATCTTTTTAACAGGGCCTGTTGTGACAGAACAAGGACTAAGGGTTTTAAATCAAAGGAAGGTATTTCTAGAGTAGATGGAAGACAATTTTTTCTAGTGTGGGTGGCAAAACAGTGACCTAGGTTGCCCAGAGAGGTGGTTAAAAGCCCCATCTCTGTAAGCATTCACAGCCAGGTTGGACATGGCTCTGATCATAGAATCACACAGCCAGGCTGGAAAAGATCTCCAAGATCATCCAGGCCAACCTAGCACCCAGCCCTAGCCAATCAACTAGACCATGGCACTAAGTGCCCCATCCAGGCTTTTCTTGAACACCTCCAGGGACAGCAACTCCACCTCCTCCCTGGGCAGCCCATTCCAATGCCAATCACTCTCTCTGTAAAGAACTTCCTAATACCAACCTGATCGAGTTAAAAACATCCCCACTTACTTCAGGAGGCTTGGAGTGGATGACCTTTAAAGGTCACTTCCAACCCAAAACATTTAATGATGATTTGGTTTTTCTTTCCCCTATTATGTTGAAGGAAGTCTTTCCTTTCAAGCCTTGCCCTGTAAATGGTTTTCATTGAATAAGGCAAAAAGCCTCAAGTCAGATGCTGCACCAGGTGTTAAATTTAATAGAGAGTTTTCTTTTAGTGAGAAAAAAAGGTACTTTTTTTATTAAACAGAATAGTTTCTGTGATTTCAATTTGACATCTTAAAAAAAATAAGCAGTGAGTAAATGTTTGTCCTTGTTTAAAACAACACACAATTGAGTCAGTCATCAGCAAGTTTGCAGATGACACTTAGCTGGGGGCAGATGTGGCTGGGTTGGAGGGCAGAAGGGCTCTGCAGCGGGACCTTGACCACCTGTCGATGGGCAGAGTCCAAGGGGATGGCATTCAATAGCTCCAAGTGCAGGGTGCTGCACTTTGGCCACAACAACCCCATGCAGAGATACAGGCTGGGGTCGGAGTGGCTGGAGAGCAGCCAGACAGAGAGGGATCTGGGGGTGCTGATTGATACCCACCTGAACATGAGCCAGCAGTGTGCCCAGGTGGCCAAGAGGGCCAGTGGCATCCTGGCCTGCATCAGGAATGGTGTGGTCAGCAGGAGCAGGGAGGTCATTCTGCCCCTGTACTCTGCACTGGTTAGACCACACCTTGAGTACTGTGTTCAGTTCTGGGCCCCCCAGTTTAGGAGGGACATTGAGATGCTTGAGCGTGTCCAGAGAAGGGCGACAAGGCTGGGGAGAGGCCTTGAGCACAGCCCTACGAGGAGAGGCTGAGGGAGCTGGGATTGTTTAGCCTGGAGAAGAGGAGGCTCAGGGGAGACCTCATTGCTGTCTACAACTACCTGAAGGGTGGTTGTGGCCAGGAGGAGGTTGCTCTCTTCTCTCAGGTGGCCAGCACCAGAACAAGAGGACACAGCCTCAGGCTGCGCCAGGGGAAATTTAGGCTTGAGGTGAGGAGAAAGTTCTTCACTGAGAGAGTCATTGGACACTGGAATGGGCTGCCCGGGGAGGTGGTGGAGTCGCCGTCCCTGGAGCTGTTCAAGGCAGGATTGGATGTGGCACTTGGTGCCATGGTCTGGCCTTGAGCTCTGTGGTAAAGGGTTGGACTTGATGATCTGTGAGGTCTCTTCCAACCCTGATGATATTGTGATACTGTGAAAACTGTATGGAAAACTCAGGTATGTGCAAGAAAAATGGACAGGGAATGACGAAAGGAAAGCAAAAAGGGGTTTTGTACATGTGTGTTTATGGAGCTAAGGAACAAATATGAGATACTTCTAAGATACTAAAATCTGAAGTCAATTTACCACCCTCTGTCCCAGTAGTAATCAATTCTCCTCCAGAAATTCCCTCCTGTATTGCCTTTAAGAAAAAAGAATCCTTTAAAAGCACGTATTCATTTTTAGTGCCAATAGTTTCCCCTCTTGAACTTTATTAAAACAATATTTCATGTTTGCAACCCCATGTCCAATGAACTAGACCCATGGGAAATTGGCAAAATGACTGTCTTTGCTTCTCTAGGTCTTCCTCTGTAATGGGATGGCAAAGGAGGCAATATAGAGAGAGCAGCAGTCCTGGGGTGAGAGTGAATTGGCAACGCAGCTACGAGGAAAAAAAAAAGGCACAGTAACTGTCTTTTGAGGGTTAGTCAAAAGAGAAAGGGGAAAGAGAAAAGGAGATTTTAAAAAGGGGGGGGGGGGGGGAAGTCTGTTCTGTCAAGAAGAGTTCAGTAGATTAATCCATTCTCATTAATTTGGCTTAATTTGTTTGTTTAGGGCTCGTATTTCCTTGAAAATTTCCATTTTCCTGGTCTTAGCCATGAACTAGAGCAGACCTATTGCAATGAGAATGTGGGACAGTGACTTATGTGTTTTATTCTAGGAAAAGAAGAGTGACAGCAGAAAATAAGTGAAGTCACTTCACAAGCAGCACAACTAAAGCAACCTTGGTAGCTGGGTATGGCATTCTTGTGTCTTCTCCTGTATACCTGTCACTGTGAAACTCTGCTCCTACGCTGCCCATGTGCCACCTCAGGACCCATGACTGTGAAAGGCAAGTACTGTGAATGTGGAGATGCATGTACTGATCACCTGGCTACAACAAACATACTACACAGCTTGAGGTTTTTCTTCAGCCTTTCCAAACACTGATCCTAATTTTGATCTTTTTCCATTACACAGTCCCTGATTTTAACAAAGCTTCATAGAATCATTGAGGTTGGAACAGACTTCTAAGATCCTCAAGTCCAACCACGAGCCCAGCACCACTGTGGCCATTAAACCATGTCCCAGCATGCCATGTCCACATGTTTCTTGAACACCTCCAGGGACAGTGACTTCACTACTTCCTTGGGCAGCCCATTCCAATGCCTGCTGGCCACTCTTCCAGTGGAGATTTTTTTCCTAATCATAGAATGGTTTAGGTTGAAAGAGACCTCAAAGATCATCCAGTTCCAACCTCCCACCATAGGCAGGGACACCTCCCACTAGAACTGGTCGCTCTCAAGGCCTCATCCAACCTGGCCTTGAACACCTGACAGGGAGGGAGCGTTCACAACCTCTCTGGGCAACCTGTGCCAGTGTCTGACACCCTTACTGTGAAGAATCCTTTCCTGACATCTAGTTTGAATCACCCTTCTTCCAGTTTGAACCAATTACCCCTCATCTGGTCATTACAAGACCTAGTAAATAGCCCCTCCCCAGCCTTCCTGGAGGCCCCTTTCAGATACTGGAAGGCTGCTACTATAAGGTCTCCTCAAAGCCTTCTCTTCTCCAGGCTGAAGAGCTCCAATTCTTGTAGCCTGTCCTTATAGCAGAGCTGCTGCAGCCCTCTGAGCATCTTCATGGCCCTCCTCTTGACTCGCTCCCACATTTCCTTGTCATTCTTGTGTTGGGGGCTCCAGAACTGCTCACAGTACTCCAGGTGAGGTCTGATGAGAGCAAAGGAGGAGAATCCCCCTCCCCAGCCCTGCTGGTCACACTGCTCCTGCTGCAGCCCAGCACATGGTTGCTGTCTGGGCTGCACTCATATTGCCAGCTCATGTTGAGTTTTTCATCAACCCAAACCCCTAGGTTCTTTTCTTCAGGGCTTCTCTCCAGCATTCCCCGCCCAGCCTGGATTTGTGCTTGGGATTGTGCCAACCCAGATGTAGGACCTTACACTTGGCCTTGATGAATTTCTTGAAGTTGGCCTGGGCATCCCTTCCCTCTATCAAGTGAACTGTGCCACACAGTTTGGTGTCATCTGCAAACTTGCTGAGAGTGCACTCAATTCCTCTGTCCATATCACTGATGAAGATGTTAAACAGCTCCCTGAGGGAGCCACTTGTCACTGGTCTCCAGGTGGACATTGTACTGCTGATCACCACTCTCTGCATGCGACCATCCGGCCAATTCCTTATCCAGCAAGTGGTCCAATAATATCCAATTGAAACCTACTCTGGTGCAACTTGAGGCCACTTCCTCTTGTCCTATTGCTAGTTCGTTGGGAGAAGAGAGAGAGACTGATCCCCACCTCACTACAACCTGCTTTCAGGTAGTTGCAGAGAGCAACTAATGTTTGTGAGAACCTAAGATTTTAGCCATTTAGCTCTTGATTAGATTAGGTTGTAATTGGTTCAGGAATTGCAACAGGTTCAAAAGTTACTGAAAAAAAATTGGCAGACAGAGCAAAATGTCCTAACCTTGCTCCCTTAAGAATCAACATTAAAAAACATGTATAAGTGGAAATATAGAAATAAATTAATCCATTTTTAAAAGCCTTTCCCAGGCAGTAAGAGCTGTTATATTTCTTTTGGCATTCAGATGCAGCCAGATTGAAGATTGAACACACTTTCTTTTTTTTCTTTTTCCTTTTAATCTCTGTTGGGGGAAAAGAAAAGCCTTTCTAAACACTGCAGAATTCATATTTTAAATTTCCAGGTGATTCTGTCCTCTCTTTGCCAATTGGCTAATGGTCGCCTAGCAACATGAAGGGAATAAAATAACACTCTGAAAAGAGTGGATGGCATGGGGTATATCACTGGGCAGCTGAACTTCAGAAGAAAAATACCACATTTAGCTCCAGCTGCACAGCATTTATTGTACTCCTTCTCTGTCAGCAGTGTGATACTTTAATGCAAAATAGTTGTGACAGTGCAGCTCCTAGTATGGATGAAGTAAGAGAGGTATCCAGATACACCATACCATACATTCTGCACATATTTATGTTGGCATAACTGCCTCCCTCCATGCTTTGATGAGTAGGCAAGTCCATGAATAGTAATCCTTTACTTATTCTCCCTTTATTTGCTACTCTTTAATTTAGGACCTTATTGTTTACTGGCTGGTTTGGGAGACTATTTTTGCCAAGTCACTCTACGGAAAGAATACCTCATTCCTCTTCCTTACAATAGTCCTCAGCCAGTTCTCCAGTACAGCTGGGTTCAGTGAGGGACACTGGCTTCTTTCATCCTTAATTACTAGACAGAAATCTGTGATGTATCAAAGGCAGGCTGACACTAAATACCTGGGATGGATATTATTTCCTCTTGATTCCAGGGAAGGGAGGTCCCAAATCACCTGCAGGGTAGCAAATTCTGCTTGTATGGTGAGACACCTTAATGTAAGAGATGTTATTTTCTGTAGGTGGAAATAACTACTGGTAATAACTAACATGAGCTGCACAATGGGAACCTGCTTTTTTCATTAGATTCCCTAGGTTGGTTGTGATGTGCTACAGGTGTAACATTATTCATTTTAATAATACTTAATGTAGTCACTGCACTTCATAGCCAAGTCACATATCAGGATACAAAGATAGCAATGATGATGATACTGTCTATTTTCTTTACATTTTATTCTGATCAGGAAGAGTAATTATAAGCAAAACCATATTTAGAAAACCTACTATTCAAATGCCCACGAGGCCATGCTTAATTTCCTACCTTAACTCTTGGATGTAATTGTGATCATATCCTGCCTGATAGAGTGAGCTAAAAATTAAAAGGCTTTTCTGCATTGCAGCTGAGAAAGATGCTGTGTTGAATTCCATCTACTTAAACAGACCAGCCTCTACTTTGTGAAATATGCCCAAAAAGTCAGAAGCATTTCAGGCTACTGATTAGACCATAAAACTTCCTTGAGTGCTTTTGACTGACACTAACTCTGTGCATCTCAGCTTACTGGTCTGTAAAAATGGGTATAACATTTCACAGCAGGCCTGGAATGCCAATCAACTGGTTCTTTAGCCTGGTCTCATCTGAAGAGAGAGAGTGTGGTTTTGTGTTATGTTAAGTTGGCAGAGGAAAAAAACCTTGAATTCTCTTACTATGCCAGCTAATTTTCCTGACAACTTGGTAGCTGGCTATAGTCCTGCCTTTCTTTCAGCACCAAATCTTAGCCTTTTCCCTTCAGTGATTCTCAGCAAAATAACTTAGTAATTTCTCTGGTTTCCATCCTAAAGATTTCTGCTCTCACCATGATGTTTAAGCTCATCAGAGAAACTGCAGAGGTTGTTGCTAGTTTGGGTAAGTGGTTTATCTAGTCCAGGGCAACAAAGAGCTAAAGATTGTCAGAGTTATAGCAATAACTTCCTCAGGGTCTGGGAACAGGGGGAGAGATGAGCAGCAACTGCTGCCCTCCCTGTGTAGGTGAGGACATTTAGTGACTGTAGGCATCTGACCAAAAGTGAATGTCTTCATAAACAGTATCAGTAATTTTCCTGCTTGACAATTGGGCCTTTATGATCCCTGTTCAGGCTTCAGGGGTAAAATGAACATACTGTTCTTAGCCATGTGATGTACTGCAAGTTAATTTTTTCCTAATTCTTGCTTTGGGGCCCTCAGAGCTATCTGTCTTATTAGTCTTCCTTCTCTATCCTGGAATGAAGAATAGCTTGTCTTCTTTGTGATAATTTCTCTATTCAGTCTCTAAAGGGAGTGAAGCAGTTACTAGCCCAGGAGATAATCTGATTATTGCAATGATGTAGGTGCTGGTAATTGACAACAAGAGGTGGAGAAACATAAAACAGGGAAAGGGATGGAAAGACCAAGTGTGAGAAAAGTAGAGATATTTGATATAGAAAGTAGAAGTGTTGGCACATCAGCTGCCTTACTGATGTCCATTCTGTGCAGTGATTTCCATATCAGATTTACAGATGATTGATGTTTTTGCTAATTGTTAGTCCCACAAATTCAGGCTTCATCCTGAAATTCACACTGAGCACTTTCCACCCAGTCTCTTGTCCTATCACTACATGCTCTTGTAAAAAGTCCCTTTACAGCTTTCTTGTAAGCTCATTTAGGTACTAGAAGGCTGCTTTAAAGCCTTCCTGGAGCCTTCATTTCTCCAGACTTAACAACCCCACCTCTATCAGTCTGTCTTCATAGGTGTTGTGCTCCTGCCCTTTGTGGTGCTCTCTGGGCCCACTCAAGCTAGATCTATGTCTTTCTCATGCTGGAGTTCCCAGAGTTGATGGCTGTACTGCAGGTGAGATCTGATGAGAACAGAGGGGGAGAATTACTTCCCTCACCCTGCTGGCCATGCTTCTTTTGATGCAGTCCAGAATACAGTTGGCTTTCTGGGCTGCAAATTTGCATTTTCAAGTCATGTTGAGCTTCTTGTAAAGCAGCACCCCCAAGTCCTTCTCCCCTGGGTTCTTCCCAGCTTATATTTATGCTTGGGATTGCCCCAGCCCAAGTGTGGGCCCTTACTCTTGGCCTCTCTTGGCCTTTTTGAACTTCACGAGGTTGGCATGAGCCCACCTCTCAAGCCTGTCAAAGCCCCTCTCGATGGCATCCCTTCCCTCCAGGATATTGACCACACCACAAGTGATAATACAGGATATGGGAGAGAAGGTGTCTCAACAGTCAATCCAAGCTACATTGGAAGAGATCATTACTTCATACTTACAAACTGAGTAAATGTGATATGGGAATCAGTGAGACTCAGGACAAAGGGCAGTTCACAATACCATCACTACTGCAATGTAAAATTGCTGCTGCTCCACAAATTATACTACTGTTCTGGTAATGACCTTACCAACACTATCCACTTCTTTGGAGTTCTCCAGGTACAAGATAAAAAACTCCTGTACACCAAAGATGTGTGTGCAGAACTTAGGTTGTGCACTTCTGACAGCCGGTTACTGAAATACTTTCCCTGGCCTGGTGCTCTGAGATATCTTGTTTGAGGGAAAGCACTGATTGAATAGGCAGCATAAAAATGGATTTGCTTTTTTGCTCCAGTCTGTTGTTGTCTTGTTGAAGTTTCCTGAGGATCAGAGAGAATTATCCTTAGGAACAAGAATCTGAAGGACATGGACTGAACAAACCAATTTCTGGAAGAGGCAAATGTATTAACTGGCTCTGGTGTCAAAATAGTACACTGGAAGTCACATGTCTGTTAAAGTCTCCTCCTGCCTTATTTGGTTATGACTGTGCTGCAGAAGGATAATGAGAAGCAATATTAGCTGATCCCAATTAATGGGGTAATTGTTGAGAGCACATGTTCCATAACTCTTACCAAGGTGACACCTTAGACATTGGAGCACTAAACTATATTATGTGCTTGAGTGATCAAGGCTGGAGTTTATGGCTTATGCTCATTTGGTTGCTTGAGCAGAACAGTGGAAAACTATATCTTGTGTGCAGGTTTCTTAGCTGCTTGGCACATATAACCCTCATATCTTTCTTCTAGATGGTGTCAGATGGTCAAAATTTATTTTCCTTATCATTCAGGAACATTCCTGTTCTAAATCAGAGAAAACTAAATCTCAGCCTTTGAAATGTAGTGCTGAAAAACACCTGGTCAGCCAATCTGAACCCTCTGAGAAAACGAGACCTAAGCAATGGGGAAGACAGAATTCTCAGAGTTAATTGTGTGTGTCTGTAGGTGTCCAGCATGGTGGAACAGTAATCCTTTAGGTCCTTCTGAAAGCCAAAACTACCACTATTGTAGATTAACTTCAGTGGAATTATAATGAAGCATACCTAGCAGAATAGTTCACCCTAGAGTTAATAACCTATTGAAAGCAGGCATACTAGAAATACTGATTTGAAGAACAGAAATTCAAAGGTCAAGACCTGCATTCATCATTATGGTTGGTATCTGCATAAAGGGTCAAGCCAGTTATCTTGAAGCTGACAGCAGCACATTATCATTATGATCTCAGGGTAGCTTTACATCCTGTGCTCTCTCTTTACAGATGACAATCAATATTTGCTTGGAAATAACACTCAGTGTGTGTCACTCGGCTGCATTCCTGGGCCTATTAACAATAGAATCTTGGTTTTGTCATGCATCACTCTCAGTCTTACTTAATGCACACTCTGTCTGCAGAGACAAGGGCTTGTGGTAAGGTTCAGCCCAGGAGAAGCTTGACTCATTCAGAGACACTGAGGGAAATATTTGGCTGTAGGTGTGTTTAGACTGTAACTATGCAAGGACATAAAGCTATGAGAAACCCCTAAAAATTAGGTGGCCTCATTTTTAATGAAGATTTGATTGCATCTTTTGGGTGGCTTAGTTTGACATTGTTTTAGGTGATAAACATGTCCAATGAGAGAACCCAATAGAGCGCTACAAGGATGATTAGAGGACTTGAACATCTCCTATGAAGATAAAGTGAGAAACCTGGAGCTGTTTAGTCTTGGGAAGAGAAGGCTGAGAAAGGATCTTATTCATGTCTATAAACATCTGAGGGGTGAGTGTCAAGGTGAAGGTAACAGTCTCCTTTTGGTGGTTCCCAGGTGGTGGACAAGGAACAGTGCTCGAACCCAGGAGCTTCCACCTGAACTTGAGGGGAAAATTCCTTACTGTGAAGGTGCCACAGCACTGGAATAGGCTGCCCAGAGAGGTTGTGGAGTCTCCTTCTCTGGAGACTTTCCTATGTTTGTTCCTGTGTGGCCTGCCCTACGTGATCCTGCTTTGGCAGGGCCATTGAACTAGATGATCTCTAGAAGACCTTTTCAACCCCTAACACAGAATCATAGAACACAGAATGTTTAAACCTGTGATTTCACAGAGCTTCTCAGAGATTCTTGTGTCAGTTTTGAAGTGAGATCCAAACAAGATCATAGGAAAGATTAATGCCTCCCTTTCACTGAAGGAGTTCAGTTCACTTGCTGAGGTTGTGAGAGGCTTCTCAAGTTCTGCCTCCCCACCTTAACATACATCTCCTACCTTCCATAAACGTTACAGGGGACTTTAGCATTGTGTGCTCTCACCCTCTCATTAGTGACACTTGGAACTGAAACCTGCCAGGGAACAGGGTAGAGATGACCTCACCATTCAAAAGACTAAATTAACCACCGGGCAAAGAATATTTCTCCTGTGATTTGTCTCAATGATTAAGTCTTTCAGACAGAAGCACCAGCATCAACCAAAAAAATGGAGGGAAGCATAGTCCAAGGCCTGTCTAGGATTCTTGCTCAAGTAATGTGAGACTGAAAATTCACTTTCTGCCTAGATCATAAAGAAATATAAATTGACTGCTACTTTGGAGAGTTCTTGAAAGCCTGAGACATATGTGAAAGACAACATCAACTCTCACCCTGGCCAGCTATAAACCCTTTTTTTTCTCCTTATAGATATTCCAGCCCAAGGCAATCTGTATTCTAAGGCTGGTGAGGTTTTTTGTTCAGTAAGAACAGAAACATGGTTTTATTATTATTGATCAGAGCAACTCTTTTAATACTTTCTGGTTTGTTTGCCTATTCAGATAAATTGGTGAGTCACATAGCCCTGGTGCTCTCAGTAAACTGAATTCTTGTCTGAAAGTTGTTTCTTTTCTCTTTCTATTCACAGCTTCATAAAATAATGATCCAACTTTACCTGACACTTTCATGCATAACACAAAAAACTTCCTGAGGAGTTCATCTCCCCCTAGAACTAACAGCCTTTCACACTGCTAGTTCATAACCTCCTTCACTCCTCTTTAAATACTATGCAAACACAGACAGAATTAAGAGGCTAGTGTTACTTGTTGGTATTTAAGGGGGAAAAATAAGGGGACAGCAAGTACTCACTTTTTTTCATGAACCAGTTGATTCATGACATGCAGAACTGTTTTATCCAAAGGTGAGAGGGACATAGCATGCCTAAAGTGGTTCTATTTATCCCCTTAATTCCTTAGTTATCTGAGATAAAAGATACCAATTAAAAGTGAATGCTGAGATTTCTTAAGGAATTACATTGCTCAGGATATGAACCAAGTGCATACTTTACAGTTTTGGTTGTCCAGTGACATCAGCAATGAGAAAGTAATGCCTAACAAAGCTCATTTGGGCCATCATGTTGTACAACAGAACCATTCTTTACCATGAGGGTAGTGGAACACTGAAACAGGTTGCCCAGGGAGGTAGCTGAGGCCCCATCCTTGGAGATACTCAAGATGAGGCTCAACAGGGTTTTAGGCAGCCTTATCTAATGGAGGATGTCCCTACCTACTGCCTACTTACTGTAGATAAGATGACCTTTGGAAGTTGTCTCCAAACCAAACCATTCTATCATTTTATTCAGTGATTCTATTCTATGATTCTGTTCTTTCAGCAGTTTTACCTCACAATTTGAAACCTGCATTCTTTGTTTCTGCTCTTTTACTTTTCTTGGAAGTAATACCTCAGGAATAGATGCTGTAGCTATGTTTAAACAAAATCTACAGGCATATTTTCACTTACATTACTACACTAAGGTATGCAAGGATTTTAACTAAGTCTTCAAGATTGAAAAATAACTCCCTTGTCTTTACTAAGACCTCAGCTGAGACAACTTACTGTTTGTTTATCTGTCCTGAGGTGAGGAGGTATGACTTCACCCTAGAGAGAAAAAGTCTGAGGGTGCTCCCTCTGATTTCTGTGCCTTTGAAGCAGGCCTGCAATGAGTCAAGATATATACTGTTCAGAAGAATGAGGAAAGATTACTCAGAAGGAAGAAAGTCCAGTGTCTGGATTCCTATCTGCAAAGAGGAGGAGTGAAGAAGCAAGCAACCAGCAACTCATATTCTGCTCATCCCTGATTTTAACTGGGTCTTTATATCCAAGTGAGAAGTAGCTGGCTGCCCACTTAACACTCGTGCTCTGCTGCTTCTGCACTGGAGAGGGAAGAGAGTGATGGCCCACCATGTTGGCTGAATGATTGGGTTGCCTTTGAAGGAAAACAAAGCTGTCCACATGCTTCTGACAGAACCTCCTGCTAGGCACCACTCTGTGTGTCTCACTCTGCAGTACATTCCCTGCTCTTTCCTATGAGGAGAATCTTCATTACCTGCTATTCTGCTTAGTCATAGCTTTACCCTGAAGTCTTTTCAAAATTCATTCCAAGAGATTAAATATGGAAGATTCTGGATACATTTGATTGAATCTGGTGAGTACCTCCCTTTTTCCAGTGTGTGTATGTGTTAATCATACTACTGTAGCTAGCGGTTTTCACAGTGTAGATCTACTACTCAACATGGCCATCCTGTGTGAAAAACTTGCAGAATGGAACCATCTTCCAGAGAAGGTGAGTTTTCACTGACCTCAGGAGAAGTTGCAAATGCTCACCTGTTTTGAAAATCAGGCTACTTTCAGGGGATCTCTTGCAAATGAAAACATCTACAACTTTTGAAAGGGTTCACTTTTAGACATTATATCTTTTTTGCTGGTTAGGAGCAATACTGCTAAGCATGGACTAATACCACACAAAGACCTCAGCATATCCTTTCTTCTCCCCATTTCAGTCCAACACCTGTGTAGTACATTTTAAGGCACAGCATACAGTGAGTTTGCATAAAATACATTCTATGTGCTGGTGGCACATTCTGTTAGGAAGCTTGCCATGCAAAAATTCATTTAGGTTTCCCAAGTGTGATAGCAATAAGAGAGTAAGGAGATGAAAACAAAAGTAAGCTAAAGTCAAAACCAGCACATGATTTACATGGTTTAGCAAAGTACTGCTCCCATCAGAGGCTGACTGGCTACAGTTTAAATGAACCTATTCAAGAATCAGAGGCAATTTATCATTCCTTAAAATCCCAAGTGCTAGATTATTGGGCTTAAGTCTACCCAGGGTTTTAATCCTACATCTGGCCTGTTAGCAGGAAATTCTCTTTTTCATGCAGTAATGTGCTAATTATTTTAAAATGTTGCAGTAAAAATGTTAAATGCATATGAAAGAATGAAATATATATATATTAAAACAGAAAGCTATCTACCATCCTTTAAGGGCTTAACTTAAGCCATATAATATGGTCAGGATACCAGCCTGGTCTCTGCTCCCCCTGGACATGATCCCTGCTCTTAGTGACTCTCAGCCTGGCCCCATCATGCTGAAGGGAAGATGGAGCAGAAGAGAAAAGATTGCAGCACAAAGCACAGCCTTAGCTCTGCCAGCATGTCAAGCACAGGCTGTTAAGAAGAGAAAATGTTTTCTATCAGAATATGAGGGCCCAATTTCTCTGTACAACAAGCACATCTATGTCACACAGAGTCTCAGTTATGGTGCTGCCTATATGCAAGACTGGTCTTATTATTCTGTGATCTCTCATTTGTCATCATTACAGTCAGGTTCCTGCAGCTCCTTAGGAAACATATTCATATCTCTGATTAACAAATGCTGTGACTTTCCTATTTAATCGATTGTTTTGCCTATCTAACCTACCTAATTTCAGGCTTGTCTCTCTACTGGCATTATTTATATGGCATAAAATTAGCTGTGGTAGCTCACATTCCTTTGGCAAATATAAGTAGATCTGTCTGGAAAAATGCAAGGTTGCAGCTGAAGCTTGGCTAGTGTAACATATTTACAAGCATCAGAGTTCACCCCAGCCCTTTAGCACAACGTCACACACTCTTGACAGGTGAGCTCTCATCACACCTGCTCTGCACAGGACACAAGATCCAATGCCAATAAAGTCAGGGCAAATTCTTGTAACTAACAGTTCCTGTTTGTATGGCAGCCATGGAGCCAATATTCAGGAGCAAGTATTGCATTTTCTCAAGTCGTGCACTTTTGATTTCATCTCAGCAAATCCCACACAGCCAAGGCATTTCTGTAAGAATGTGAGCAATTTGGAGCTCTGTGGAAAGTGCTGAGTGCTGTCAGATGCAGGCAGAGGAGGGCAGAAGAGAAAAAAAATGCATTCCTTTGAACACTGTAATATAGAAGCCAATTAAGGAATACAACAATAATGAGCAATCATTCTCTCTCATAATGTATGTTGTGCTTTAAAGAGCAGGTAGAGGACTCCCTGAAAACATTAACATGTAATTGAATGAAGTCCTGTCCACACAGGAATGTTACTTCAAGTATTTTTGATGAGCTGGCTTGAGTGCATTTGCTAAGATTGTTGTGAAGTGGCTGGGCTTTCTTTTTTGTATGAATGAAATACAGGCTTGCCAGCCTACACCCTTCAGCTAGGAGCTGCAGCAAGCTCATGAGAAGGTTCTGTCCACTTGTAAATCATTTTCCCTCCTTCTCCATTATGATAAGCTTTACATTGTCTAGACCCTGAGTGCCACCTTCTATTACAGGATCATCTGGATTACACATCACTCTTGCTGAGTTCTAATGGCTTGCTTTGCAATTCCAATTTGAGTGTGTGTCCCCAGATTCATACCTTTTTTTAGAGCATCACCTCTTTTCCTCCCCTCATATTGTCTCATAGGTCATGTTGTGCTCGGTCCTGCACTTAGGTCACAACAGCCTCATGCAACGCTACAGGCTTGGGGCACAGTGGCTAGAAAGCTGCTGGGCAGAAAAACACCTGGGGGTACTGGTTGACAGCTGGCTGAACTTGAGCCAGTAGTGTGCTCAGGTGGCTGAGAAGGCCAAGAGCATCCTGGCCTGGATCAGCAACAGTGTGGCCAGCAAGAATAGGGAAGTGATTGTCCCCTTGTACTCAGAGTGGTGAGAACACACCTCAAATACTGTGTTCTGTTTTGGACCCCTCTCTAGAAGAAACACATGGAAGTGCTGGAGCATGTCCAGAAAAGGGCAACAAAGCTGGTGAAGGATCTAGAGAACAAGGCTTACAAGGAGTGGCTGAGGGAACTGGGGTTGTCTGGAGAAGAGGATGCTGAGGGGAGACCTCCTTGCTCTCTACAACTACCTGAAAGGAGGTTGTAGTCAAGTGAAGGTTGGTCTTTTCTCCCTGGTATCAAGTGATAGAACAAGAGGAAATGGCCTGAAATTGTGTCAGGGGAGACTTAGGTTGGATATTAGGAAAAAATTATCTTCTGAAAGAGTGGTCAGGCATTGGAACAGGCTGCCCCAGGAGGTGGTGGAGTCACTGCCTCTGGAGGTGTTCAAGAAATGTGTGGAAATGGCATGTTGGGACCTGGTTTAATGGGTGTGGTGATGTTGTGGTGATGGTTGAACTTGCTGATCTTAGAGGTCTTTTCCAACCTTAATGATTCTGTGATGCTGTATCTAGTCCTAACTCCATGATGCTGCCCCAGATATTAGTATTTGTGAGTGTTTGCCAATTTCAGTGCAAGAGAGAGACATTCCTAAGAAATGGACCAGTGCCACCATAAAGCAAAATAGAGCAAAAGAAGAGCACAAGGGATGTGAACAGGACTTCCAGGACTTCTGACTGTCCAGAAAAGGATGATATGTGAAAGATTTCTCCATGAGAAGTCACATTTGAGCCCCAGTATTGTAACACACTCAGGTGATTTACCACAGCTGACAATGGAAGTCACTTCAAATATTGAGTTGTAGAGATAGTTGAGTGTTTTTGAACCACTAAACTGAAAAGCAAAGACTGAGATTACAAAGATGCTGTTTAAAATCCAGATAGGTGGTCAGGTTCAAAATGTTGTAGAGGGAAATATCAAATCTTTTATTGTGTTGTAGCTGAGTCACTAAACCAAGTGGGATCTGGATGCCATCACCAGTGGCGGAAATGAGCTGTATGAACCACGAACCTCATTCCAACCATTTGGCACTGCCTTCCCAGTGTGGTCATTGTGGTGCTCCACAAATGAGAACTCAATCTTCTGTCTTCACCTCGTGCTGCTTGACTATGCATTTGGACTTGCTGCCGCTCCTCCTGCCACTCAAATAATGTGGCAGCACAGCATGAGTTAAAGTGAATGCAGATCGCAGAGCAGGAGTATTTATTGCAACAATGGATGCAGAACAAAAAGCAAAAGCAAATATACTTTTGGTCACAGTTTGTTCAAAGCTCTTTAGCTCCTTTCACATTTTATGAGACAAATTACCCAAATGAAACATTTCAAAATGCTGAGAATATAAGAAACTCATAATTAAATCTTTAGCAACATAACATTCTTGGGTTCAGGCCAATTGCTCTGAAGTCTGTTCCCTTCTAGTGCACCTGATGCTGACCTGTGTATGTTGTAGGAGCTCTTAAGGCAGAGACAGAACTGCATTTTACTATGCACAGAGCAAAGCAATGCAGCCTTCTTGGCCGCTTGTCTGCATGGTGTCTCTCTCTCTCACTTCTGCAGTCGAATGTATTTCATTCATATGCATATGAATATTGAAAATATCCATACATTTATGGATAATATGTACTGAACCTGCATGTATTTCTTTACAGAAGCAGCGTATATTCTCTGCAATGCTGCATATCCTTCTGATTTATCCATTGCCTTTTTCATTTAGACTTTTATCTCATCATTTGGATGAGAAAGGTGACTTCAAGGTAACGCTGCTACAGAGATGCACACAGAACTGCAAACCTGAATTCTGTTACAGTTTACCTCTCATGAGCCCAATGTCTTCTTAGGATCCAGAGCACAGGTCTTGTGAGGAGTGGCTGAAGGACTGGCAGTTGTTCAGCTTGGAGAAATGGAGTCTCAGGGGAGACCTCATTGCTCCCTACAACTGCGTGAAAGGAGATCGCAGCAAGGTGGGGGTCACTCTCTTCTTCCAAGGAGCAAGCAATAGGACAAGAGGAAACAGGCTCAAGTTGTTCCAGGGGAGGTGTATGTTGAATAACAGGAATTATTTCTTCCCCAAAAGGTTTGTCAAGGCCTGGAATAGGCTGCTGAGGGCAGTGGTGGAGTGCCCATCCCTAGAGGGACTGGAGAGCCATTTTCATGTGGTGCTGAGACATATGGATTAATGGTGAGCTAGCAGTGCTGGATTAATAGAGTCAGTGATCTTGGAGGTCTTTTCCAGCCTTTACAATTCTATAACTCTATGATTCCTTCCTTCCCATTCCAACAACAGCACAGGATTTCCACAGAAAGGAGATGCAGAGTGGGAAGCATCTTAGTTACACAGTGCCGGGTTCTCTGAGAACATCCATTTCCTAGGGAAGCCCAGACTAGAAAAGCAGGTGGGAATGACATTCCAAAATTGAGGAGAAAAAGAAAAAGAAAAAGAAAGAAGAAGAAGAAACCTATCAGCATTTGCATCAGGTTCAGTGTAGAACCGACAAATACTTGCAATTTGTCTGGCAAACTGAGGCACCGTTGTGATAAGGATCATGAGCACTGCAAGCTGCTTGATACATAAAAAGTGTTCCAAAAAAGAAGAGGATAGGAAGGAGAAGTCCAAGGATCCTGTGAATGAATGGATTTCAACACAGGAACCAGAAGGCTAAAATAGAGCTGGAAGGACGCTGGTGACAACTTATGTTAACTTTCACATGAGTGTCTTGATTCAGAGGAGTTTGGAACAAGGAAAACAACATACAGGAAGATTTGCTGCAAACCAGCAAGAAGGAAACAGACCTCTGAAAAATATTAGAATGTTGCACCACAACCTCAAGTGTATCCTGAGGTTAACAACAGTAGTGATAGCTTCCCAAATGTCCCCACTGCACCCTTTCCAGAAATCAGGAGTGATTCCTGTTTTCATTTGCAAAGATAAGTGCACTTAGCAGATAAGGTGCACTGTGCTGGAGTTATGCTGAGTAAGAAAAGCTTAGCATGAAAAAACTGGCTGAAGCATCCCATTAAAGTTCTTATTTTCCCCTAATAACACAAAAATATTAACAAAGATGCACACGTCCCATATCTTATAATACATTAATTTTTCACTGCTGTATTCTCTCATTTAAGAAAGAGCAGGACAAATCCCTCGTCCTGTCTCCCTGAGCAGCATAGACAACACCTCTTTCTCTCATGGATTTCAAACAGAACATGGTGAACATCTGCCACTTGCAGCAAATATTGATCAGAACATTTTTAAGGCTCCTCCACCTGCCCTTCAATTTCCCAACAAAGCCCTTTATTATTATTCTACAGTTACTCAGAGCAGTCATACAGTTCCTTTCTCCAACACATTTGCCCCATAAAAGGCATCATTAGCCAGAGAAGCAGAAAGATGTCTGGATCTCCCAGAGCGACAGAAAGAATAGACATATGATTAACATCCATTGCAGTCTGGGGAGTGATTCTTATTTTTGTTGCAGTAAATAAGGCTGAATTCCAAAATAACCTGTCACCAATCATTGTATATCATTCTGCATTAGTATCTGTGAACCTTCCATAATAATCAATGAAGCTAGAAAAAAAAAATATTTGTTTCCTGTTTCTGAAACCCAGCTTGCAGTCTGAAATGTAGACATGTGTCCAGGCATTGTTTCCAGCACCAGTGGATCATGAACTTGCCAGATCTTGAAGTATTTCCTCAGTACCAGCACACTGAAACGCACATATAGAATCATAGAATCAACCAGGTTGGAAGAGACCTCCAAGATCATCCAGTCCAAGCTATCCCCCAGCCCTAGCCAGTCAACTAGACCATGGCACTAAGTGCCTCATCCAGTCTTGTCTTGAACACCTCCAGGGACTCCACCACCTCCCTGGGCAGCCCATCCAGTATAATATGTATTGCCAGTACACAGAGGCAGATACAGTGAGCAGTGAGCCAACTGGATCACTGGCAAGCACCGAAGCACTGATGGATCCCTCTTGCTGATGCAGAAGTGCTGCTGTCTTGGGTTTCTGTGGTTGAATGTTCAGACTGCAGTCTGTGCAAATGCTTTGCAAACTTTACTATCTTGAAGTCACAGCCTAATTGCTCTTCATCTCAACCAGGCATGGGAATTACTCAATCTCTACCTCCTCCTTTTCTGTCAGCATCAGTACTTCACCATCACATCTCTTTCACTCCACTGTCAGTGTCTGCTGCATCTCCTCCATACATCTTGGCAGCCATTTGAAATGGTGGTGAAGTCTAGACTTACTAGAGGAGTCCTGAAAATAGCTTGTTTTCACCCCATACTGCAGAATCCCAGTAGATTCCTCTGTTTGTTCCACAGGACAGCAACCATGGAGCATTGCCTGGGGAAGCACCTCAGCATGTGGTGAGAATCATTGCCCAGCAGCATGTATGCAACAAATCATGGGGAGATGGGGCTGAAACACAGTTTTCACTCTGGCTAACAGAGAGTTTTTACTCTGGTTATTTATCTGTTCTGTGTTATCTCTCAAAGTTTTTACTCTGGCTATTTCCAAGAAGAAGCATTCAGAGAGCTTTTGCCTTGTAGATATGGAAACGATTTCTTAGAGACAGCCTTGCTCAGTTATCATCAGACCTATTCAAAACAAATGGAAACCATACATTTCCATAAGCAAATCAAGTGTTAAAATCTGGCCATGTAAGACCAATCTAATGGAAACAGCTGCAATTACTTATAAGCAAGAAAGTAATTAAATTGGGGACATTTAAAATTAAAATTAATTTAGGGACATTTAAAATCTTACAACAGCCATGTGATGGCCCAGTGAATTACTCATACCAGATTAAAGCAGAGGTGGAAGCAGGGCTATGGATAACCTTCAGTAATATCAGCCAAAGCAATCTTCAGACATGTAGAAATTGTTTCTATGCCCACAGCAGGGGGGTTGGAACTAGATGATCCTTGTGGTCCCTTCCAACCCTGACTGATTCTGTGATTCTGTTATTACTGGATGCTGCTGAAATTTGTATTTGGGCTATGAACAGACTCTTCCTAAGGGAAAGACTCCTCAGTACTGGATTAGAAGACATCACAGAATTTACTTAATCAACAGCTTCAACTCCAACCAAGGATCACACCTTTTGGATGTATTTAGTCGTTCTTTCTGAGTAGTTGCTTTTATTCAGCAGGAAACATTGCCAGGCATTAGGTCTGTCACTAATGACATGACTTATAAAAGTTACTTACATAATGAGTACTTATGGAACCTGATAACTTGTATGTAGGTTGATCTGAAAACATCAAAGCTATAAACTTTGGGAGAAATACATTGTTTTATGTATTTATTCACCTGAATTTGATTAGTATGTACCTATATATATATATGTATATACAACAGCTGAATATACATACAGAGAAATGTGGGCTTTATCACATATATATATGCATGTTTATATTCTATTGTGTGTTTTGTTTTCAAAAGAACATTGCATTTGTGTTCTCTTGTCGAGAGTAACTGCTGAAAACACCATTAATTTTTATGCAGACTTGGGTCCTGCTTACATCCAGAGGTGGTAAAGTTAATTAATAGTTTTCCTGTTGTGTATACAGTTATATCAATATAAAACTTAATAGCAATATAAAACTTAACGTCAATATAAAACTTAATATGCACAAGGTAATGTAGCTTCAGGAGGAAGAATAAGCTATGTCAAGACGAGGAACTTTACTGTTAGTGGAATGTTGAGGTGCTGGAGCGTGTCCAGAGAAGGGCAACAAAGCTGGTGAAGGGCCTGGAGCACAAACCCTATGAGGAGAGGCTGAGGGAGCTGGGGTTGTTTAGCCTGGAACAGGCTCAGGAGTGACCTCATTGCTGTCTACAACTACCTGAAGGGAGGCTGTAGGCAGGTGGGGTTGGTCTCTTCTGCCAGGCAACCAGCAACAGAACAAGGGGACACAGTCTCAAGTTGTGCTGGGGTAGGTATAGGATGGATGTTAGGAGGAAGTTGTTGGCAGAGAGAGTGATTTCCCATTGGAATGGGCTGCCCAGGGAGGTGGTGGAGGCACTGTCCCTTGAGGTCTTCCAGAAAAGCCTGGATGAGGCACTCAGTGCCATGGTCTGGTTGACTGGATAGGGCTGGGTGCTAGGTTGGCCTGGATGATCTTGGAGGTCTCTTCCAACCTGGTTAATTCTATGATTCTATGATGATTCTATGATATAATGCTTCAGTCAAAAACATAAAAGTGAAGAAGAAAAACTCCGCCTGTGGGGGGGCTGGGAAAGAAAAAAGAAAAAAAGAGAAAAAATAATAAAGGGGAAAAAAAAGAACAACAACAACCAAAAAAAAAAAAAAAAAAGAATAAGGGAGGGAGGTGGTGCGGAGGTGTCCTGCCAGAAGACGGGGCTGGCAGCATGGCGCGATGGCAGGAGGACAGCGCAGGGGCACGGTGCCGCTCTCCTGGCGTGCGAGGGAAATAACGAACTGGGAGAAACCGTCGCCGATGTTGAATTTACTGGAGCTGAACCCAGCGGCGAGCCAGCGACGGCTGCCCGGGCTGACAGGCTATCTCCGCCCGAGGCGTTACAGCAACAACCGGCAAAGTCTGAAGCGGCGATAGAAAGGGCCGCTTAGGCTTGGCGCGGGGAAAGAAACGAAAACAAACCAAAACCAAACCAAACCAAACCAAACCAAAAACAAAAAAAAAAAAAAAAAAAGAGAGAGAAAAATCAACGCGCAGGGAAAAATGAATATGCAAACCGCTGCTGTAAACGTGCGCAGGTTTAACGGCCAGCAACAGGTGCCTGAACTTGCAGCGGGTTTACGGCTTAGGGCGCAACGCGGCGCGGGGCTGGCCCTGCCTCGAGAGGGGAGTGGGAGATAGCGTTATGCAGGCAGCAACGGTGGCGGGACGATGCTTCGGACGCCACTCTCCCTGCCCGGTTCGGGACCGCAGAGCGGCTGTCTGCTCCCGCGCTGCCCGCGCCGCCGCCGCTGCCTACAAGTCCCGTCATGCCCAGCGCCGTCGCTGCCGTTGCGCTCCGTCTTGCCCTGCCGCCGCTCGTCCCCGCCCACTGACGGTGGCGCAAGCGCAGGAGAGGCGGCGTCCGGGGCAAGTCTCCCTAATGTAAGATGGTGGCCGGGCTGGCAGCGGAGCGCCCCGAGCTCGGAGATTACCCGTCTCTAGCGTAAAGGTCGTCGGAGCAGCCGCTCAAGCGTCTGGACGGCCGCCGCCGCAGGTCCCGCCCCAGGAGCGTCGCTGCGGTTTTCTCTCCTCCGCTTCTCTCCTTTCTCGCCGCTTCTTCTCTTTCCCTCCCCACCCTTCTCCTTCTCCCTTCGCCTCCTTCCCCGCACGCTCACCCACCCACCCGCCCGCCCCCGCCGGCCCGGCAGCCACCGCCGCGCCGGGCAGCGTGAGGGAGAGCCGCGCACACGCACCACGGGCTGGGCAGGGAGGAGGAAGGCGGGTGAGTGCGAGCTGAAGGCCGGGCCGGGAAAGGAAGGAGGGAGGGAAGGAGAAGCGAGGAGAAGGCGGGGGGAGCCGGGCCGCTCTGCCTACTAGAGCGCCGAGGCTTCGCCGGGACGGCGCAGGCCTCATCCCACCTCCCGGTGCTAGCCCCGGCGGCGGGGTAGACGCGCCGGGCCTCCGCCGTGCTCTGAGTGCGCTCGGCCATGTGGGGAGGGCGAGGGGGCGAGCGGGCGACTCCTCCCTGGGGGCCGCCGGGAAAGGAGGCTCTCCCTGCCCGGAGCAGGCTTTATTGATTTCCTCCTTGCCGCCCCGGCACTACGGGGAAGCCCTTGGGCCGGGCCGCCGGCCGGGGCACGGGGGAACAGCGCTCCGAGAGCCGCTCGCCTCTGCCGGAGGAGGCCGGCGCGACCGAGCGCGGGGATCGCAACGTGATTCACTTAGAATTTGCGTGGAAATTTCCTCTCTCCTCTTCTTCCTCCTCTCTGGAGCCAGGCTCCATTTGTTCTTGTGATATGCACTACTTTTTTTTTTCCCTGAGAGAGAGAGGCAAACAGATGGTAAATGGCAGCCGTTCGTTTTTGGTGTTATTTCGGACCGTCCGTGTAACCTCCCGAGAGTTGTTTGTCGGTAGGATAACCCGTGCATAACTTTCTGTCTCCTACTTGCGAAATACTCGAAGCTATTTCCATTTTGTGCGTTAGCAGAAGTGAATGACAAGGCTGTGTATGGGTTCTCATCCTACTTCCAGCGACGGTCTTGCTGCTCTACTTGGCAGTCTGAAAGTGAGCTGTCGATGCCTGCGTCTGTACAGTAAAAGGGGAAGGGAAAATATGCAAGATAATTATCTCAAAAATGCGTTGTTACCGTCCCTGAAAAGATCTAATTGTCCATGGTTTCTGTATTTGTTTCAGTATGGTAATATCAAGCACGTAGTTCAGAGGAGAAGCATTTCTCTCTAGAGCATATGTTAATGTGAGCAAAACCCATCAGCTAGTTAAAGCAGTGGAAACTCGGGGCCTGCAGATGTTAGCTTGCTTCTGTCCAAAAGTTTTAGAAGTTAGTGTTTGCTGAGCCTGTAGAGATTTCCACCTTGCTGTGTTTTAACTGTCTGTATTTTGTTTTAGTTTGAAAATGTCTGGACTTGAGCATCTCTGTACTTCTGACTTCATATTCTTGTAAACTTGATGGCTGGCGCTAACACAAGAGAAACTTGTACCAAAAGATGAATATGTGGAAGAATGAAACTCCTTCCAGCTCCTTTCTCTGCCTGCTTTACAGAAAGGGAAAAAATAAAATTGAGAGTTGTGGAGAGCAGAGAATAAAATTGCTGTTTGGCTTGAGAGGGTGAACTAGTTTCAGGTGGCCTACTAATACTGAAATATACTCCTAGTAAAGTAACACATGGCCTAGGATTCAGGTGTGTTGTACCTTTAGAGCTTTGAGATTCTATGGCAGACTTTTTCATTTCATAAAGAAGATGAACTCGTGCAAGTGTTCAGAAATGCTTGGCAGTTGAACTTGGCTGGATTGCAAGCAAAGTTCATTCTAGGAGAAAGGATTGTTTTGGAAAGGAGTGATCCAGTGATAAAATGATCTCTGCTTTGAACTTTTGTGTTTCTTCAGGTGCCTCTTTGTTAGCTTTTAAAATGATGAGCTCTGGTGGAACCTAGCAATTGTTTTTACAGAGAAAAGGTGGTGACTATCAGAAATAATGCTCTATTAGTTTCTTGGTACCTTGTCTTCAGAAAGTTGAAGAACAGATAGCTATACAGTGCCCACTAAACAAAAGCTTTGTGTTGGAGAAGTCGGTGAGAGAATGTATACAAGTATGTGGCTTTTTCATGTAGTCAAAATACTCGTGATAAGCAGATACATGTTGTCCTTCATGCTGTTGTTCAGGAAAGTTAGGATATTGAGCGCAATGTTTTGAAATTACCCTGACCAAGATCTTTAAATATGGGCCCTGAAGGTGTAACTCTGACAACTGTTTCTCAAAATTTTGCCTACTTCTTTGGAATAAGTGAGATAATTTCCAGTAGTGTTTTGTAAGCACAGGTGGCTGACCATAGATTGCTTCTTAGGCCCTGGACAACTAAATTCACTGTTCTGGTAAGATGAAGCTGATCTCTAGGTCATACCACATGTTTGAAGAAAGTTACTTGTTCAGCAAGTCCCCTAGGATCAAGGGTTCTCGCATTTTCACATGGTGAATGCTGTCATAGATTGTACAAACCACCTTTTGTCCCACTTGCAGTTGTGTGGTATTGCTGAGAACTTAAGTGCATAATTTGCCTTGCTTGAATGTCTTGAGTGTTTCAGCTCTTTAAAGATGTTGCTGCTTGCTTTTGCTTTCTGGTGTGTATCTTTCTACCTGCTTTGTCCTGTTTTGTGTAGAAACAGCATGAGAAACTGCAGCTCAGGGAACGAGCAGAGCCTCATCTCTCTGGGCCCCTCTTTTCTGCTTCTTGGAGAATAGTCCTGGAATTTATTTCCTGCACAAGATTGGTTAACATTTTAACAGCTGTAAACATCAGACTTGGAAAATGAAGTATAACAGAAAATGGTTTGGCATAGCTGGAGATGCTTCTCAGACCTTCTGGTTCTTCCAGAAAGCAAACTGGGAGGGCAGTGCAAGTCCTTAGCAAGAAAAAAAATGAGTAAAACCTCTGAAAGTAAAAGTGTGTGTGCATCTTTGCATTAAACCTTTTGGGTCAATTAGGTTCACATTTTCATCAGTTTGGGTTTTGTTCTTCTGTGATATGCTTGATTTGGTCAGGTGGCATTTTTCTTGTGTGAGCTTGCAAAGGGGATCCTCAGTGTCCTATCAAAGATTCTGCTGATTTAGTGAACATTTAGAATGCATATTCTTGACTTCTGACTACCTGTTACTATACTGGCTGCACCAGCTTAAAGGAAAGAATTAGTGTTTAAACTAGTAATTTACACATAGTAGTAAGATCAAGTAGGTTTTGTCCTGTGATGTTTTGTTGGTTTCTTCTCCTTGCCTGTTCTGGGAATATGACAATTCCAAGGTATTTCTTGTAGGAGTCTGTAATTTAAGTGGAGCTTACAGGTGTTTTGTAAACACACATGCACAAAGCAATGCATTCATAAAGCCTGTGTGTAAGACAGTTGGACAATTTGAGAATGCCTGCATCCAAAACCATCAGGAAAGTACAGGCCAAGAGGGTGGCACTTGTCCCTTTCTGCCTTCCCTGAAAGTTATGGTTTTATCCTGGAGCAGAACGTGTTAATTCTATTTTCATGATGATTAATCATTTCTGTACTTCTGTTACATAATTCATCAATTGCTGGCTTACCAAGTGGGGAAAGGTGGATTTGGGTCAGCATAAGGGGGATTTTTGTCTTTTAGTCACCGAGTTAAAAATAAAGGTGGATGGTAGTGATCAAGCAAACATGCTACTGAACTTGGTGGAAAGGGAGCTTAGCTTCTAGCTGAGGCTTGTTCCCTGAGCAGTGCTGTCTGCTTTTGATCAAGTTATGTGTTCTTGTGAGGAAAAACTTGAACTCTCTCTGATTTTTTGTTTGTTTGTTTGTTTTAACACACTGTGATCCTAGTGTCAGTTTCATCTCTCCTGCTGCTGTCTTGAGAAGAGTAGTTGCCTAATTTGCCATTGGAATGGGCTGCCCAGGGAGGTGGTGGAGTCACTGTCCCTGGAGATGTTGGAGAAAAGCCTGGATGAGTCACTTAGTGCCATGGTCTAGTTGACTGACTAGGGCTGGGTGCTAGGTTGGCCTGGATGATCTTGGAGGTCTCTTCCAGCCTGGTTGATTCTATGATTCTAATATGAAGTGGATTCCAATTGACTGCCATGTCTTACAAAGGAACCATATTTCTATGTGCCTTCCTTATGGGATAGTCTCCTCTTGTAGTGCAGATTCTTGGGCTGTCCACACTAAGACTTTATGTGTTTTACTCATCACAGCTTAGCAATCCTTGATTGCTGGAAGGTCCCATTGCAATAACTTCTGTTTGATTGCAAGTATTAGTTATTAGCACTGGCAATTTGAAGTGGCATTTTTTGATTGGGTTTTGGTTGGTCTTTTTTTCAAGAAATTAAATGGATGGAGAAAGAAACTGTCAAAATGACAGTGCACTTCCCTTTCTTGACTTAGAACAACTTGTAATAAATCTTCAAATTCTGAGCAGAATCACAGGAACTTGGAGGAATGACCAAAAGGCTTGACAGAAGTGAGAGCATCCTATGGGTTTCAAGTACTGCTTCATCCCCAGTTGTACTTCAGCACCTTTTTAGGCCTTGTTTGTGGTAGATTGCAAACTAATCTTACATTTTGGGCTACTGAACTCTATCTAATCTTTCCCTTGCTTAACAGCAGGGGCTTCTACTTTTCCTGGTGTGGGTGTTCTTAAATGTTTTTCTCTAGGATTTGATACAGAAGAGCAGTAACTAAAAGGGTAGCAATCTCTCTCCTAGTAGGACAAAATGCACTGCATGGAAGGACTCACTACCAGTTTCCCAGCTTAATGTGGTGGAAAAATGGGAAGCTGGGCAATTTGTTTCAGGAACACTGAATTCAACAGATGAGACTTTTTTTGAAGGCAAGGCAGCCTTTTGTGTTTTGGTTTTTATAGTTTCTATCACCACTGTAGGTTTAATGTGAATATTGTTTGAATGGTGCATATTTGGTTTTAACTGGAAGATCCACAAGCTCAGACACAGAGTGTGAAATACTGCACTTGGAGTAATTTTATTACTTCTAAACCAGTTTCTTGTACATGTTACAATGACTTTGCCACCTAACAGAATTTGAGTGCAGGAATGGAAAGAAGTACTTTAATTGTATTTGTATGTGCTTTAGAACTGCCTACCTAAGGGAGTTAACGATAGGGTTTTGATGAAGGTAGTGTCCCGGATAGGTAAGCATGTGGTAGCAGCTGCTGCTCACAAAAATGAGGTGGGGAAAGAAGTACCTAGCAGTAATCAGTGGATGTATGGAGAAAGTGTTCAGCTACCTTTTTTCCCTCATCTTTTCTCTAAATATAATGAATGAAGATAGGTGTGTGGAGCTATAGCTGTGCCTGTCAGCTAAAGACCTAAAGCTTGTCTGTGATCTGTACCTTAGGCTGTTGGATGTTGCAAAAATAGAAGCTATTCCCTTTCTTTGAATAGCTACTGCTTCACTACATGTGACTTCTTCCTCTCTTATTGAATGAAATCTAGAATGAGCCTTCAGTATCTCATTCATAAAAAGTGCCCTCTGAGAGCTTCTAAACTAGCATAAAACGAAAGGCCAAAACTTGCTAGGTCAAAACTAGTGTTTATAGGTCAGCTTGCTTGATAGTTTGTTTGAATGCTTTTCCCTCAATCTGTGTGAACTGTAGGATCCTCTAAATTGCTGGAGTTCTGTTAAAAGCACGGGTCTGAATGTGAGGCCCAGTAATCCAATTTGTCTAGTGGCTTAATCTTTCTGCCATTTATCACAGAGCTGCTGCTTCTCTGAAGTAGCCTACTTACATGTGTTTGTGTTGGTTGTTTAGCAGGTTGATTCCCTTTTCATAAGAAGGTAAGCTTTCCTTTTACAAAACTCCATCTTAGGTTGAAGGTCAATGAAGTTATAACTGAGGAACCACGTTTGAGAAATTACAGCTTCTTTCCTGTCTTTGAAAGATGCTTTGCTAATCCTTTCATTTAGTAAAGCATACATTTAACATATTAATGTTGTGGTTTCACAGTTAGTGGCAGACTGGTTCTAGGACGTCAGGTGGCAAGTCTGAGACTAGAGGATAATCACTGGTTTTCTTTTACATAACTGTTGGTGTGTGTTGAAAATATGGTAGGACAGATGGGGAATTTAAGAAAATATCAACTCCTGTACTCATCAAGCTGTCTTCTGCACATGGGTAGTGTCATCATCTGGCTGGATTACACTTTGGGTTTTGTAGTTGTAGGTATGCTTCAAAGTAGGTTCATTCTCATGTTGTCACCTGTGGCTTCCTGCTCTAACTGAGATCTTCCAGAAAAAGTAATTCCTTAATTCTTTTGCTCGTTGTCTCTCTCTGATTTGACCTTGAAGTTCATGATTCCTGGGGATGGGATTGGGTCATCCCTTGAGTGAGAACTATCACTCTGGTTACTACTATATAAATACATAGCACAGTGAAACTTGGTAAGAACCAGCTGTGGTCTGTGACCATATGACTCTGAAAGTGTTAAGAAAGCACCATACCTCAGTTCTGTAGACAGCAATATCTTTTTCTCTGGGAAATAACTAACTGATTTCCAGTTTGATGATGAAAAAACACCATCCAGTGATCTTTGTAAGAAAATCTGCAGTGGCATGACTTCAGTGTTTTGATCTTAGCTAAACAGAGTATAATTAAAGTGTAGAATCAGAAAACAGACACAAGTAAAATACTTACTGTGGCCTCACTGATAGTTAATAACACTTACCATGAGTCTTTGTATGTATATATATTAAATCGTTGAGTGGAGGTGAAGCAAAATTTGTTTTCAAAGACACTTAATTGATAGGACGAGGTGAGAGAGGTGTTCTTTTGGCAATTGCAATGCTGTAGTCATCCATGCTTAATAAATGAGCTACTTATTGGTTGAGAGGAGGAATCTCTCAACCTGCTGTTCCTGCTGTAGTCAGTGTGCCAAAGAATGGAGAAGGTAACTTCCAGAGAGGTGCAATGCAGCATTTTTTGGCAGTGCCACTTTCTGAGTGACTTACGGGTGGCTCAAGAAAGGTCCTACCTAACATACAGAGGACAGGAGATGGACCAAGTGTCACTCATTGGATATGAAGCCAAGTATGAAATAAATATAAAGCCATATATGTGTCCAGTTCTGGGCACCCCAGCTCAAGAAGGACAAGAAACCGCTGCAGGGAGCCCAGCACAGGGCCACTGAAATGATTACAGGATTTGAACATGTCTCATGAGGAAAAGCTGAAAGCTGGGTCTGTTTAGTCTGGAGAAGAGGAGGCTGTTGCGGGGGATCTTATTGATGCTTACAACTATCTAAGGGCTGCATGTCAAGGAGAGTCTTGCCCTATCTTCTCAGTGCTCCCCGGTGTTAGGACAAGGCTAATGGGCATAAACTTGAACATAAGAAGTGCCATCTAAACATGAGAAACAACTTTTTTCTTTGAGGGCAGCAAAGCATTGGAGTAGGCTGCCCAGAGAGGTGGTGGAGTTTCTGTCTCTGGAGACTTTCAAGGTCTGTCTGGATGTGTTCCTATGTGATCTGCTTTAGATGGTCATGATCTGGAAAGGAGGTTGGATTTACTGATCTTCAGAGGTCCCTTCCGATGCCTACCATTCTGTGATATTAGAAAACATCCGCACTAATAGAGCCAAAGTCAGCATAAATATTTGTGTGACCTCCTTAATATTGTCTTTGTTTTGTTCTGCTTTTTAGAGAGGCTTAGGTCTAACAGCCAATTCTTCATTCCCTTAAGGCAATTACTGGAGTTTCATACAGGTCTTGGTTAGCTTGCCTCTCACATGAGTTTAGGCTTCTCCAAAGGAAATGCATTCAGTTGCTCTTGATCAGTAACTGGCTCTTGGAATTAAAAAGTTAGGAGGAAGTTCCTCACACAGAGAGTGATTTGCCATTGGAATGGGTTGCTCAGAGAGGTGATGGAGTTACCATCTCTGGAAGTGTTCAAGCAAAGACTGGATGAAGCACTTAGTGCCATGGCGTAGTTGATTGGCTGGTGCTGGGTGTTAGGTTGGCCTGGATGATCTTGGAGGTCTCTTCCAAGCTCATTGATTCTATAATATTTAAAGGATATGCTGGACAAGTGCATTTGTAGTCAACTTGAACTTCTGTGCTTTTTATAGCATAAATTTGCCCTAGAGTGACAGATTATTTGTTTGAGATTTAGTTCAGTGCTTTGTACATATCAAAATGACTCCTTAGCTTCACCTGCTTTCATTAATGCTGCTCCTTATAGCTGAGGTTGCAGTAGAAGGAATTTATCTGAAACCAGTACTACATATCCTACTTAAGTTTGTGGAAGCTGATGCTGATTTTTAGAGTATTTTACTAGATGCCTGTGGTTTAGAGTACTAAATTAATTTTCTCCTTCTGCACAACCTTTTTAGAAAGTGACCTGAAAAACTATGTCCCCAGGATACCTCATAATGCTTTTCCTTTCCCCCTTTTTTTCCTTTAAGACAATTGCTTTGCATGTGACTGTCTCTAGAATTTTACAACAGCATATAGATTATGTTCAGGCAGATACATGTTCTCTTCCCCACTGAGAAAAAGATGCTTTCCTGAATGCAGGTCCTGATCTTTCCCAAGTTTCTTCTTTAGCAACAAATACAGATTTCTCTGAAAACTAGAAGCAGAAAATTGTAGCTTGTGTACCAGCTATGTGGGAATTGGGATTTATGATGGGAGTGAATATTGCACAGAACTACTGCCTTTCTGGATTTATAGCAGGGGTGAAAACTGAGTGATTGAAAGATTCCTTGCTCCTAGGTTAAATGCTTGAACTCTGGTTGGCTTTTTGAAATAAAACCTCATATTTTTTCAAACATAAAAAGGATGTCTGCAGTGATGCTGCAACTTACTGTGACCAGTTTTAGACTCGAGTATGTGGAAGTGGTCTCACCTTGCTGTTGTTAACTGGTGAATCCTTAAAGCTTTCTAGTTTTCATCCCACTGGGGAATGCAACCTGTATGTGAAGGCAGTGATGCAAGATTCTTATCTCTTTAACTGCTGTGTCTAGGTATAATAAATAACAACTTGTGAATAATTTTAAGGTCATCCTTAATTTCTTCCCCAGAGGAATAGAGTTTAGTTCCTTGTAGTGTAACTTTTACCCTTGGGACAGTCTTGGGGTTGAACTTTTCCACTTTCCTTTTCATTTGCATAGCTTTTAGAATTCCTTATCCTTATTTCTGACTGACAAAATGAACCAGAATCCATTTTTTGAGAGCTGTTGCCTAGAATACTTAGGCTTTTAGATCTGAGCTCTGCTTTTTGTTGTGATGGCAGTCTGACTGGCTAAAGAATACTGAAAAGAATGGTAATCTTCCACCTTCTGAAAGGTGTATTTTATAGAAAACTAGACTATGTGCTGCAATAGTAGAAAGGTTAGGCATGAAGTGGCTGCTTCTGAAGTAAATTTACCCTGAAATTCCTAACCTTTTCCATTCTTGTTCCAGCAAGGTCTTCAAGGTGTGTAGGATTCAGAAGTACAAGTCAGGAAAAAAGTGAGCATGGGAGACAGATTTAGGGGTTTTGTCATTTTCCAGTTCTACATTTGTGGAGTGGTAGTGTTTCTGTGGGCTGTTGGCTCCCCCTCCCCAGGTGAAATACTAAGTCAAGTAAAATAAGCATTCTGTATAGAAGCCACCAACAATCCAAAAGTGTGACTGAGTGTACCAATGACCATGGTAGGTAGGCATTTGTCCTGTTGACTCAGATGTCAGTGAATCCTTTTGAAGTAGCATCATTCTCCTCTGTGTTCCAAGCAGACAGTATCCTAAGCACAGTATTCTTATTTTCTGTACTTCAACTGAGCTTTGAGTCAAGATTTTTCTTCAGCCAAGAGAACCAATAGATCATTTGATTTGTTTGATGTTACATTTAATTAGATAACAGGTGGATAAACCACAAAGTATCTCTAAATTGCAGAAAGAGATACTTTATTGTCTTGAACTGTTACAGAATTCCAGATTTTTAGAGTAGCTTTACCCTTTGACATTTTCAGCATAAAACAAGGTCTAATTTCCTCCTGCTTAATGATGGTGCCACAAATTTAGAGACAGGATATGTACTATATTGGCAATCAGCTTCACCTTCCAGGTATACATCAAGCAAGCTGAAATGCTTCATATGTATTTTTTCCATCGGGCTTTGCAGTTACTGGTCAGAAAGGCAAATACTTTAGTTGCTTTTGTGTTCTTGATCTAGTGGAAGGTGTCCCTGCCTATGGCAGGGGACTCAGAACTAGATGATCCTTGAGGTCCATTCCAACCCTGACAATTCTGTGAAAAATGCTAAATTAGAGTACCTCAGTGTAGGTGTTGTGGCCCTGTAAAGTAGAAGTGGACTTGTATACATTAACTTCTGTTGTAACTTTGCATTTCCATTGCAAAGCCCTCAGTATAGGAAGGGTGTGAACCTGATTGAGTGGGTCTAGAGCAGGGCCACAGAAATTACCAGGGCATTGGAGCACCTCTGCTATGAGGACAGACTGAAGGAGCTGGGGGATTGTTCAGGCTGCAGAAAAGGAGGCTCTGAGGAGATGTGCTTGCAGCCTTCCAGTACTTGAAGAGGGCCTACAAGAAGGATGGAGAGAGACTATTTATAAAGGCCTGCAGTGACAGGACCAGGGGCATTGGCTTCAAACTAGAGAAGAGCAGATTTAGTTTGGATGTTAAGAACAATTTCTTTACCATGAGAGTGGTGGACCACTGGAACAGGTTGTCCAGGGAGGTGGTTGGGGCCCCATCCTTGGAGATACTCAAGGTGAGGCTTGACAGGGCTCTGGGCAACCTGATTTAGTTGAGGATGTCCCTGCCATCTGCAGGGGGTGTTGGTCTAGATGACCTTTGGAGGTCCCTTCCAACCCAGACCATTCTATGATTCTATCATGTTGATTTGCACACTAAAACTGTGACTGTACAACAACAGTTTTTGTATCAGGAAATTATTTTCATAAAGCTTTGCACTTAAATATTGCAAATGTAAGCTTGGCTCTCTGGTTCAAGCACACTCTGTAATTTGATGATAGTTGATAAATCTATTCCATTGGGTAAAGTTTGCTACTTAAATGTAGGATCAGGGCTTTAATTTCTAGTATTTTGTATTTCTGCCTTAAGCAGTGCCTTAATGCAGTTAATTTCTAATGCATCACTATGTTGCCTTGGGTTGAAAAGGGAAAGTATCGCCAAGTTCATAGAATTGTAGAGTGGTCTGGGTAGGAAGAGACTTTAAAGATCTAGTTCCAAGGCCCTTGCCATGGGCAGGGACAGTTTCCACTTAGACTGGGCTGGTCAAAGTGCCTGGTCACATACACTTCCAGGGAGGGAGTATCAACTTCCTTGGACAATCTGTTCCAGTCTCTCTTCACTCCCTCAGTGAAGAATGTCTTCCTAACATCTAAATCTACCCTCTTTGAGTTTAAAAATGTTAGTACTTGTGTTATCACTACACTCTGACAAAGAGTCTCTCCCAACCTTTTCTGTAGGCTCTAAGTACTGGAAGGCTGCTTTAAGGTCTTCCTGGAGCCTTTTCTAGGCTAAACAATCCCAGCTCTCCTAGCCTGTCTTTATAGAAGAGGTTTTGCAGTGCTCTGATCTTAGTGGTCCTCCTCTGGGCTTTCTTGAGCAGGTCCATGTCTTTCTTACACTGGAGGCTATAGTTGAATAACTAACTAATGCTCTGTCTCCAAATGTTCATTTGTCTATGGCTTAAACTGACTTGGCTGCTTGTCTGTGGTGAGAAGCAAGCGTTGTCACTTCTGCAGAAGTCAGATTTGCTTCTTTCAGTCTCTTGTGGTTGTTAAAGATATGGAGTGGCTCAGGGGAATTACCTGAAAGGAAGTTGTAGCCAGGCAGGTTTGGTCTCTTTTCCCAGGCACCCAGTGACAGAACAAGGGGACACAATCCCAAACTGCACCAGCACAGGTTCAGGCTGGATATTAGGAAGAAGTTCTTCACAGAAAGTGATTGGAATTGGAATGGGCTGCCCGGGGAGGTGGAGTCACCATCCCTGGAGGTGTTTTTAAGAGGTGGCTGGATGAGGCACTTAGTGCCATGGTTTAGTTAATTAGAAGGTGTTAGGTGATAGGCTGAACTTGATGATCTTAGAGGTCTTTTCCAACCTGGTTAATTCTGAGTGTGAATGGCTGAGAGTGAATCTGGGAGAAATGTGATGCTGTTTCCCAGGTGTTATGATGGGGTCAAAGAGACTAACCAAATCTTCCTCTTGCCATGTGATTCTTGGTGGCTTCTCAGAGATTCTGAAGAATTTTGAACTATGTGCAAGGATTTATTTGTAGGAATTAAAAAACAAAACAAGAGGCTGAACAAGAGGTACAGAGCTTTCTCTGATACATTTACTTCCCTTCAGCCAGGAGTGAAAGAAAGGCTGTGAGTGTCCAAGAGAGTTGCAGAGGTCTGTAGAAGGTATTCCTTTCTCCTGTTAAGGAATCATCACTGCTGCTTCTAGTATCTGTAGCCTCTTTAGAGAAAAAAAGGGCTTGTACACATCTCAATTTCTGCTAGGAGGTCTGAGCATGTGTCTAGGTCTCTGGATACATCTCTTCTCCTCCCCTCCTGTCTGTGGGAGTCATTGACTGACTATCCATAATGTGGATTTTCCAGTAGTTAACGATTCCTAATGCTCCTTGCTATACCCAGGAGCAGGTGTCTGTGTCTGAAGAGCTGATACTGTCTGGAAATGTCTTGCCAGTAGCCTGATAAGCAACTTTGTACAACTGAATGGAGGATTAGAAAAACTGATATAGGGATTTTTTTGCTCTTAAGTGTCACTGTACCTTAGCAGGAATTTCCTTAAGACACTGGACTGCTCTTGGATCCTTTATTAAAGTCTTGTCTCTGATTTTTTTTAATGGTTTAAGCAGCCCTGGTTATGTGCTCTTATTCTCCTTCCTAATGTATTTCTGATTGAGTTGTTTTTTTCCCCTGCTCTTCAATTGTGGAGATCTTCTTATGTATCCAAGTGTGTGTGTGTGTGCATATATATGCCTGTAAAACTTCTGCTCAGCAGAACTGTCATTCAACTGTGGGGTTTTTTTGGAAGTTCTTCCATAACTCTAATTCTAGTTTAAAAACAGCTACAGGCTGAACAAGAGAGACTCTCTCCTCAGAGTTTTGAGGTATGTCCTAGGGAGACATTAGATTGCCTAGTGCCTAGAAGGATATTGTATGACTCATTGCAGCTTGTACCACAACAGGTTTCAAGTATGAGGTCTTAGCTCCTGCAGTTGTCTGCGGAACTGCAGGGATGAAGGATCAAACATCACTTTGATTCAAAAAATTACTTCTATTAATAGAAGACTTTAAGCAGAAGTAAAAGTTGCCTAAAATTCTGTTGGTAGTTATGGAAATGAGTCTTCAGCCTGCGGAAGAGAAGGGTTTGTGAAGCAGGGGGAGCTCACAGTAACCTGGTACCCACATGCAGGCTTCTGAGAGTGCCAAGCTGGGTTTTTTATAGCAGTGTGTGGAAGGCAGGCAAGGGACACCAGGCATGCGTTAAAATGCCTTTAAGAACATGTTTGACCATGGAAGAATCATTGGAGCAGGTGGAAGAGGTTGTGCAGCATCCATCCATGGGTATTTTGTTGCCCAGATGAATAAAGCCCTAAGTGACCTGCACTGGTCTGTCTTATGAGGGAAGACTGAGAGAATTGGATTTTTCTAGTCTGGAAAAGAGAAGACTTGAGGGGGGAATCTCATAACTGCTTGACTACTTAAAGGGTGGATATCAGGAGGATGGGACCAGTCTTTTTTTCATTGATGCCCAGTGACAGGACAAGAAATGACAGGCACAAACTGCTCCATCTAAAAGTGAGGAGAAGCTTCTTTAAGGGGTGCTGGAGCACTGGAACACAGGCTGCTCAGACAGGTGGTGGAGTCTCCATCTCTCTAAACATTAAAAAGTCTTCTGGATGTGTTCCTGGTGTGACCTTTTGGTGAACTTGCCTTGGCAAGGTTGGACTTCATCTCAAGAGGTTCCTTCCAACCCCTGCAATTCTGTGGTCTTGCTGACCTTTCTTTTGGCAGGATGCTAACTCGAGAACCCTAGAGATCTTGACCAAATGCAGTTATGCTATGGATCTGTAGCAAAACCCCGTGCAAATTCTCAACTTCATGAACATAAAGTTGTTCATGTTAGAGTTTGACAGTAAATATCAATAATAGACTCATGGGAAAAGTTTAAATGTGAGTAGCATGGCTTTGGTGAAAATCAAAGCAGGCTTTTAAACTTTAAGGTTCTCCTTGATGAAAATGCTGAAGCTTATGGGCATAATAGAGGTGATTGCTGAATCTCTTGCACTCTGTTTGGTTTCTTAAATGATATGCTGGTTGCTTAGGAATTCAGTTAGGAAATCCTCAGAAGTGAGGGAACTTTTCCATACACTGTCCATGGTACTGCAGGTGCAGACCTTGCCCTTCCTCAGCAGCAGTCACACTCAGATTGTGCTGTAGCAAAAGAGGTTTAGTGGTGAAGTTTGGGTAGGCAGCATGTGTGGTGAGGGCTTTTTCTCTCTGTATGGTTTTTCCTTTCATTTGTGCTTTGGGCTATGCACTTCTGTTCAGAGGCTCAGGGATAGTGGCAGTGCTGCATATGGTTAAAGGAAAAGCAGGTGAGGCAGACTTTGCTTCTGTTGGCTACAAAGCACAATTTTACAGTAGATAATCCAGAATAATTTCTGCAGTTTCTAACTGCAAGTATGTTAATGTGTTTTATGGCAGAGTTTTGTCTTCATTTTCTGCTTAAACCAAGACTGTTGGGTAGTTTCTTAGTGGTCAGCAGGATTATGTGCTGAAGGAAAGATAAAATGAGATGTCAAACATTGTTATGGTGGTTCTTGGCTTCTGCAATGTCACCTGCTGAATGAAGGCAATGAAGAAAATCTGGTCCTAGCAACCAAAACTTACTTTCTCCACCTTTGCCCTGTACTTATGGATAAGATGTCCTTCAGTTGTACTAGATTTTGCAGGTGTTCTTTCTCAGGCTTGGAGTTTTGAGTAATTAGAGGAGTGCTTTTTAAAGTGACCCTTTGTTATGTTGCTATTGCTGTTAGATGAAAGCTGAAGGACATGCTCTTTTTCACTACCTTAGTGCTTGTATTTCCTTCTAAAACCAAAACACCAGACAATAATTCTCTTTCTTTTGAGTCTTACATACCAAAGACTCATAATGGTTTAATGGCACTTGCAAATTAAAACTAACTAAGGAGTGATCAACTAATGTAGGTGTTTGTAAACTGTCCAGTACCATTGTAGAGTGTTGTAAAGGAAGAGTTTTTTGAGTGTGTTCAGTAATGCTCTGAAGCTCTCTGTCAGTCATAGAAGCTTAGCAGGGATAATATAAATGTTCATAAGAGTGTACCTTAATCCCGGCCTGGAGGAATGTGAAGGTAGTTCATTCTTCAGACCATTTTCTGGCTGTTCCCTACAACTGGTTTTTCAGTCTGACATGGACAAACCAGGGTACTGTGGAGTCCAGGCCTCCAGTACCCACTTGATGGTTCTAAGTAGTTTACATTTTGTGGTTGCCTCTAACCCTGAACTAGATCTAAGCACCAGCTAAGAAACCAGAGCTCTGAAACATTCATTCACTGCTGGAAAAGTTGTGCTCTGCAGACAACACAATTTTGATGTTCTCTTCTAAGAAGAGAGATGATGATGGACAGGCTCTTCACCTAAATGGATGATTTTTTCCCCCCTATTTTATCTTCCTCTTGGAAATGTGGAACATAACAGTACTGTTTCTGTAGTGGATTGTCGCAATTTGCCTGCTATATAATTTCTCAGTGAATTGCATGTGGTACTTTGTTGCTAGATACATTGAAAATAAAATTCAAATATTGCATTTCTCCATCTAAAAATGCAAGCTTAATGTTTATCTTGAGTAACATATTTGAAGGGTAGAGTGGCAAAGCTACTTATGCCACATAAGCAATTCTGTATGATAGTTCTTTGATAGATAATTGGTATAGAAGAACTACACTGAAAGACAAAATGCTTTTTACAGGTTGAAAACAGTTGAGAAGCAGATCCTGTATGTTCTATGGAGCACAGTAAAATCCTGAGGGTTTTTTGTGTCAGTTATTGGGTTCTGATAACAAGTTCTAGCAGTACATGACTGCTAAAATATTTGGCATTATTTACATACACATCTGTAATCAGCTTTGTCATTTATAACCCCAAATTTCTGTCTGAGAAAATGTGAAAAGCAAAATTTGTGAATACATTTAAAAAGGAAGCAGATGTTGGGATCTTCAGCAACCATAATGCTGCTTGTTATGTACAGCATGCAATGACTGTATAACAGATAGTTCAGGGATTTCTCTTTTTCCTGTGCCTTTTAAACTGATGCAAGATGCTTATTTTACTGCTCAGATACAGTCTGCTGAAGGCTCAGGTTTTTTTCTCCTCCTGCCTTGTCTGAAAAAGCTTTTAGTGCAGTGAGTAACTGAGGATATGTTTTATTCTAAGAGTAGCTTAAAGATTTCTTCTTCCATATCCCAAGTATAACTCTTGGGGTTTTTGCTATGCCATAGCTGATCTTAATTTATTGTTAAAATGACCATGTTTCTTCTCTTGCTGTTCACCAAGAACAACAAGATTAAATGACTACTAACTGGAATTCTTATGTACACCCTAAGAACAAATTTAATAGCTATTTGACAAACTTCTTTTTTATTCTGATGGAAAATATAGGACATCAGAACTTGGAATTGAGTAGTTGAATGTATTGGAGAGCCTGTTTAATAATAGATATCAATCAACAGTTATGGGATTTTGGAAGTCTGAGATTTTGTCATCCTGTTCCCTGTACAAGGTAGAGGATGCAGAGGTGATATCTTGCTTGATTCAGAGATAGTATCTTGGGTTAGACCAGTTCATGATACCTGTTGTGCTAATAAAAGATACAATCTCAGCCCACAAACCTTGTGGCTGCTTTGGAGGAGGAGGAATGCAGGAGTGAATATGAGGCACAAGGATGTGACTCCTTCATCTTTGACAGCCTCAGGACTCTGCAGAGGTGTACAGTGCTTGAAAGAAGACAAGTTCTTTTCCTTCCATGCTTGTTCACACCTCTTGTAGCCATCCTTGATCTCTATCCTGCTGTTGAAGAAGAGTTGCTGTGGGCCCCTGCTTTGTCTTTGGTACCATCTCTGCATTCAGGTGTGACATAGTGACTTGAGAGACTTCATGCCAAAAACCTTAATTCTGCATAGTGATAGCTTCTGCTGTTTTATATGCTGTCTGTGATCTTAATCTGGAGAGAATACCATATGCTCCAGCATTGTGAAGTCTTACACATAGCAGTGTAGCCAGGAATTAAACCCTGTGGCTATAAATGTCCCTTTAAAAGCATTTAGAACAGCTTTCTGACTTTCAATGAAACTATTTTCATTTGAAATCTGAAGAACTCCACTGGAGTTTTCGTTGAAAGATGATTTCTGGGAAGTAGTACTTTACCTTGGGACTCCTTGCAGGGAAGAAATAATGTGAATTCTGTGTGTGGTCACTTTGGAGCTCTTGCCTTGCAGAGAAGGAAGCTGCTGTAATGTCTAACCCTAAGGAATGAGGCAGTGGGAAGAACGTCCCTGTTGCTGACGTCTCCAGGCTTTCTCCCTCCTGGGAGAGGATGTTGCTTTTCTTTTGCTCTCTGGTATTTTGGATCTCTTCAATACCTACCCCACCCAATGAGCATTTCCTTCCAAAGGGTCTGGAAATTGAGTTGCTAATATTCAGCAGTCACAGAAGTAATTAATCCCTTTCCAAGGGTTTGTTCTTTGTATGAGAGCTGGGAATGCTGTAGTGTATATTTGGTATTATGTATAGAGAAGATGTGCAAATGGACAAAAAAAACCCACAGGTGCTGTTTAGTCTCCTTGACTATTAGCTAACTGTTGCCATGTTAGTGCTGTATGGACAAACTGGACTACTCATGACTTTCTGTGTGTAGAAAGTTACCAACTACAGCTCTCAACAGCATCTGGTTTACCTATGTGTATGCACAATGCTGGTCACAAGCGTTTTTTATTACAGCAGCTAAGGAGAAAACACTAACCTGCTTTTCAAAGGCAAACGTCCCTTACAATCATCAAATTGTTTCTGTTGGGAAAGACCTTTGAGCTTATTGAGTTCAATCAGCATCTAACTCTTTACGGTCTGGTCCTTAGCAAGCAGGCAAAACCTGTTATTTTAGTCAGAAGAGCAAAGATGCTTATGTGGTGCTGTGGTCTGTACAGGTTGTTTTGTACCTTCCTCTCTGTATGGATCTGGCCCTTACACAAATGGGTATTTTAAAAGACTGGAATTTGTAGCCTGTTGCCTGTTAGGTGGGTACAGCATTTGTCAGGAAGCAGATAACTCAGGTGCCATGTCCCTGAAGAATGATACCTCTCTCCAAGTCTACAGGAAAGATTTTTCTGTCATATTGCTGTCAAGTAGATAAATATTGAGAAATGCCCCATAAAAACCCAGGGAGTAAGCCTTTAGTGTGTTGAATTAACATTATTTTGAAAGTGGACATTTCTGTTAGAGACAGCAAAGCAGCTCCACTCAGATGCTAATAAGGGTTTTCTGGTTGCTCCTTCAAACACTTAATTGCTATTCAGCATAATGCAGATGAAGACTAAACCACACTGTAAAGTTTCTATTACAGGTTTGTGGCCACATGCTAGCCCCCACAAAAGTGGCAGTGCAATATGACCCAGTGTTTTGTTTTCTTATTTCTGCACACTCATTTCAAATGAAGTTTCTGGGCTTTTAAGGCTGATATTTGGAAAGCTTTTTTTCATCAAGTTAAGTTTTGTGCTTAGCTGTTCTCATAAAGCAAACATGTCAGATACCAGCTAGTGCTGTCTTCCTGTAGTTAGTGTACCCAGTAAGCACAAATGCAGAAAAGCCACATTTGTATTTTGTTCTGGTTCACTATTACTCAGCATTCTGATGCCAAGACCCTAGAAATTCTGAACACTGCAACAACAGACTGGGTGTTTGGGTTTTGAGTTTGTTTCTTTTTCTTGTTGAATGCCTCTACTGAGCTTATTTAGGTTTATTTCATAGAATCAGCCAGGTTGGAAGAGACCTCCAAGATTATCCAGGCCAACCTAGCACCCAGCCCTAACCAGTAAACTAGACCATGGCACTAAGTGCCCCATCCAGTCTTTTCTTGGACACCTCCAGGGACAGTGACTCCACCACCTCCCTGGGCAGCCCATTCCAATGCCAATCACTCTCTCTGTGAAGAACTTCCTCCTAATATCCAGCCTATACTTCCCTCAGCACAACTTGAGACTGTCCCCCCTTGTTCTATTGCTGGTTGTCTGGGAGAAGAGACACCCCCCCCCCCCCACCCCCACGAGGCTGCAGCCTCCCTCCAGGTAGTTGTAGACAGCAATGAGGTCTGTCCTGAGCCTCCTCTTCTCCAGGCTAAACAACCCAGCTCCCTCAGCCTCTCCTCACAGGCCTTTCACCAGCTTCACTGCCCTTCTCTGGACATGTTCCAGTACCTCAACATCTCTCTTGAATTTGCACATTAATGTTTCAGTGCTTTGGTTAGTGAGGTATATGAGTGTTGAGTAGCCATGTATGTTAGCCAGTTTCCCTTCTAAAGCTGGATTTGCAAAAGGTTCTTCTCTAAATTAGAAGTGTCAGTTGGGTTTTGGAGAATCAGGTTTTAGGATATGTCTAAGTCTAGTTATGTCCTAGACTCAAATATTATAGAGCTTGTTTTTGTGAAGGCAAAGATCTCAACATCTAGAGAAGGCTGTAAAAGCAAACTCATTCAGCTTAATTTGTGGAAAGGTAAGAAATATTTTGCAAGTGCATTCAGCTTCCTAAGTCTATGTGCATGTCTAATACAATTAAGAAATGAGTTACAGATTTAGCTGGAATGAGAAATACTTGCTAGTCTGTTTTGAAAGCTGACTCTGGATGTAAAGGCCATGGCACTTGACACTGCTGTGAGATTTCAATTGTTTCAGCAGCAGCCAAGTCATTCAATAATCAAAGAGTATTTTCTCCTTAAAAGCAAATGGTTTTCCTCCTTTGCTCTTGAAATCTTGTGTAGCCCTCCCAGGGAAAACCCATGGTGTTTTCCTGTAGGGGTGGAGTGTTACTACAGTAATCTCAGCTTGGTTGTTAGCACCAGCCCTCTGAATTCCCCTTCTGCAAGACAGGTTCTGTAGACGTAATGTATGATATCCCCTTTATGTCTTGTGCTATAGTGGAGCACAACAGACCTTGTTTAGAAGTGATTGATACTTCTGTAGAACAAATCCTGTAAGCAGCCTACAACTGAGGGCCGTGTGCTTGACTTGCAAGGCTTAACATTGCTGTTTGACAGTATGGATGCATTGTGGAAAGGCAAGGAGAAGACCATGTGGCTAATAGGGCTACTTACAGTCTCTTCAATGTTAAAACAAAATTCTTACATACAGGCTTCCCTTGTGGGAGAATCACAGAATTAACCAGATTGGAAAAGACCTCTAAGATCATCAGTCCAACCTGTTTCCTAACCCTTCTAATTAACTGAACCATGGCACCAAGTGCCTCATCCAGTCTCCTTTTAAACACCTCCAGGGGTGGTGACTCCACCACTTTGCTAGGCAGCCCATTCCAATGCCAATCACTCTCTCTGTGAAGAACTTCTTCCTAATGTCCAGCCTAAACCTGTGCTGGTGCAGTTCGAGACTGTGTCCCCTTGCTCTGTCACTGGGTGCTTGGGAGAAGAGACCAACCCCCACTTGGCAACAACCTCCTTTCAGGTAGTTGTAGAGAACAATGAGGTCTGCCCTGAGCCTCCTCTTCTCCCTCCCATCAGCCACTCTTTGTAGGGCTGTGCTTCAACTCCTTCACCAGCCTTAGTGCCCTTCTCTGGATGTGTTCAAGCACCTCAACACCTTTCTTCAGTGATTCTTCTCTACAGGATCATCTTGTAAATGAAAAGTTTGAAATGTATGAGATGAGTTCTTGGAGTTGTGGCTCTGGGCTGTGGCTGGTGGGTTTTCTTCCCAAGGAACTGGTGCAGGCTTTTCTCAAATTCCTGTGATGCAACCTGACATGTAAAAGTGATGGAATGCTTGTGTGCTGGCTGTGTGACTGTCTTTCTAGATTGCCTCTAGTTCCTTCTTGTAATTTTTGTATATTTGATCATCTCCAGAAAAAGTCTAGAATTTCTTCCAACTTGTTCATTGTGATAGACTTCTCTGTGATACATTGATGTGCTGAGGAGATGTGGTCCTCTCTGAACTTGCTTGAGCTGTATGAGATGTTTTTTTTTTTATGCCTAGTGATGCAGGTTGGAGGATGTACTCACTCCTTCTGCCATCCTTCTTATTGCAGTAGATGCATTTAGTCTTTCCCACTGCTTTTTGGTCCATCATGGAATGTCCTCCATGCCTCGATCCTAAAGATTTTGAGTAGTCTTATGTCAGTCTGTGGCAGTCTGCTTTGCCTGTTGCTTACCTATGAGAGCAGAATACAGTGAGGGCAAGGTGTCTCTTGCAGTTAACTAGAGGGATCACAGGATGTTAGGGGTTGGAAGGGACCCAAGGAAACCATTGAGTCCAACTCCCCTGCCAGAGGAGGACAGTAGTATCTAACACAGGTCACAGAGGAACACATCCAGACAGGCCTTCAAAGTCTTCAGAGAAGGAGACTCCACAACCTCTCTGAGCAGCCTGTTCCAGTGCTCTGGGACCCTTACAGTAAAGAAGTTCCCCCTTGTGTTGAGGCAGAACCTCTTTTGCTGCAATTTACACCCATTGCTCCTTGTCCTGTCACAGGGAGCGAGTGAGAAGAGCCTGTCTCCCCTCCCCCCTTGATCACTGAGATACAGGCTCTTGTAACTTGGTTGTGCTTTACTTGATTGTGAGTATAGCACTGATGTCAAGTCTGGCCCTAAATTGTTACCAGAAGTGGGTTTGAACTCCTAATCTGAAAACACACAATTAACTATTTTTCTGCCTAGAAACCTTGTCCAGGGCAAAGTGGAGATGGCTGGATTCACACTGCTGATTATGGTTTCCATCTGAGAGGATATAAAGAGAAAGTTTGAGCATATTTTTCTCCACCTAGTGGGAGGAGGTTTGCTGTATTAAAGTTTGTTACTGGCTGTTAAAGGGTCCCCCTCTGGAGGCTCCTCAAACTGGATTTATTCACAGATTGTATTGAGTTGCAAAAGACCATTAAAAGTCATCTTGTCCAACCCCCCTACAGTCAGCAAGGACACCTCCAACTGGATCTGGCTGCTCAGAGTCACACTGAGTCTGATCTTGCATGTTTCCAGGGACAGGGCCTCAACACATCCCTGGGCAAAGCTGCTCCAGTATTTCAACACTCATTGTAAGGAACTTCCTTCTAATGTCTAATAAATCTAGCCTGCTTTAAAGCCATGCATAATTGCATCATTTGGTATTTAGCAACAATATATATAATAAGATTTTATCACTCCTCAATCCCATCAAATCCTTGAGATTTCTCTGCTGGTCTTAATTGGTAGATCCATTGATCTAGTAAACTTTGTCCCCTTCCTCCTTTTTCAGGTCACGAATATATATAATGACTTATGTCTGTGATATCAGAGAACCATGTGGAGCTCCTATGGTTGACTCATCTTGTTCCTTCTTTTATTTCCAAGTTTACAAAATAAATTCTTAGTGTGTGAGAGGGGCAGATGCTTCTGGTGGCAGCTCAGTGTCTTTAGAGAGCTCAGCAGAAGCCTAATGAAAGCCTTTTTTAAATTTAAGGAGAAAACAAAATTGTTGCAGCATCCAGGTCTGCACCGGCAGGAGTGGCACAGTGATTGTGCTCCTGTACTTGGGGTTGGTCTCTTCTCTCTAGCAGAATGAGAGGAAGTGGTCTTAAATTTGTGCTGGGGAGATTTTGATTGGATGTTTGGAGGAAAAAAGATTCCTTCAAGAGTGGTCAGACTTTGGAACAGGCTTCTCAGGGAGGTGGTGGAGTCACCATTCCTGGAGATGTTCAAGAAATGTGTGGATGTGACACTCCGATGGCCATGGTGGTCTTAGGTTGACAGTTGGACTTTTCCAGCCAAAGCAGTTCTAGGACTCTGGTGTCTGTGGTCTGTGACTTTGCTCAAACAATTTACAAGAGGTGACTTGTCTCTCCATGGACAGTTGAATGTTTTGAGTGCCTGCTAACTCACTCTGACTAGCATGGCCATCAAGCTTTATTATAGACTGAGTCTTAAAAGCTGCAGGCTTTGTGATACTCATTCACACCTGGAGAATCTGATGTGTCTGTTCAGGAATGGATGCTTCTTTGGGTGGTTAATACCTGGCTGGAAACTGATACAATGTGCAGTGCTGCAAGTGCTACTGTACCTCAGACACTGTAAACCAAATGGGAGGAGAGGCACAGAAGTTCCATCTACTCCTTTTCTCTGAAGTATCTCAGCACTTTTATTAGCAGAAATTTCCTTTTAGTAAAGGTCAAGTATGCAAAGTCCCTTCTAAAACACTTTTACTGTTAATTCCTGTTCTTAAAAGCCTGCTGCTGCAGCTACCTGTTTAAATGCTTCTGTATTAACTCATTAGCAAAGTTTGAAGTACAGACTCAGCACAAAAGCTGTGCTACTCCCTCCCTCCCTGCTTCATCAACCTCTGTGACTGACCAGACTCTGTGAAAGAAAACTTGCAAATAACTTCTGAACTGAACTTGTAGAGACAAACCCAGTCAAACTCATCAGCAAAATCACTTTTAATTATGGACTAGAATTGATAGCTCTTTTGCATTAAAATGTTTGTGAAGAGATTTATCCTCTTACCCCAATGAAATTCAATCCAAACTTGTCTGATCAAGCATTAATTATGTTTGATTTCTATAAATTTGCATTCCTCATTTGTAGCCAGCAGAGTTTGCGTTGAAAGAAGTGATCAGGTGGGAAAATGACTCTGCAGGTATTGGTGGGAAAGCTCCTCTTTGCAGCTTTTCAGGCTTTGTGTATTAACACACAGGGACTTTTACAATTCTAATAGAGGGCAGGAAATCCCAGTTCTAGACTACTCTTTAAGATACTAAAGATTGTTTTGGTAGTGTTTAATGACTGGGAAAATGATAGAATCAACCAGGCTGGAAGAGACCTCCAAGACCATCCAGGTCAACCTAGCATCCAGCCCTAGCCAGTCAACTAGACCATGGCACTAAATGCCCCATCCAGGCTTTTCTTGAACACCTCCAGAGACGGTGACTCCACCACCTCCCTGGGCAGCCCATTCCAATGGCACTTCACCTGCCAAGCTTTCTGTGACTGGTTGCTGGTTGTCACTATCCCAAAGTGCACGTTTTCCTTGAAAATTCAAAATGCAACTGCATAAACTTCAGCTTCATGCTTCTGACTTGATGCTTCTGGTGGTGAGCTTTGAACCAGGGAATCAGTTTGGTGACGGTTCTTTTGTTTTGCTTTGTTTTGTTGTTTGGTTTGTTTTGGGGAGGTTGTTTTGGAGTTTTGTTTTTTTCTTAATTATTTTTCTCCCCACTTGCCCCCACCAAGCTCAATTTCAAGAACTGTCTGAACAACCTTGAACAGCTTATTTTCACATCAGACTTGAGTTTGGAAATTCACATTGTCATTTATTGAGGTTGGAAAGAGCAGAGATAATGCAGATAAGTGAACCCTAGACCACAGCATATTAAAGTTTTATTTCTTGAAGAGAAATTACTGCAGAGTTATTGATGTAAATAAATAAAAGGTTTAGTGGAAAAAAAGCTGATGGAGTAAACCAAAACTAGTCAGAAGCTATTACTGCTCCAGCAGTTTTCCCTGCACTCTCTTGTATGCAGAGGAATAGCAGCAGCTGTCCCATTGCTTCTACACGATATCTCTGGGTCTGGAAATATAAAGTGGTTTAATAGTTTTAAAGTCTAACTTTTAATGTCTCTGTTCCATTCCTGACATTTTTCAAGAATGGCTTGTGTGGTAGTTAGCATTTGGGTTTTCATCATATCATCACAACTTACTCTGTGGTTATCTTCAGTCAGAAGCCACTTGCTGGTGTTCCTGCTCGTAGACCCAATCTGAGTGTGGAAACTTTTACTTTGGAAAGCTAGCAGCTTCACCCTTCTCAAGGGAACAATTTCAGCTCTGGGGGAGACTCATCTCTTGGAGTTCTCTTTACCATCTCCCCTACCAGAAGTGACTGAGAAACCTGGGGCTGTTAAGTCTGGAGAAAACCGAGAGGAGAACCTATCAATGCATACAGATACTTGAGGAGTGGGTGTCAAGTGGATGAGGCCAATCTCTCTTTGCCGGTCAGGAGCAATGGATACAAAGTGAAACATAGAATGTTTCACCTCAACCTGAGGAGAAACTTCTTTGCAGTGAGGGTAGCAGAGCAGAGTGCCCAGAGAGGTTTTGGAGTCTCTTCCAAACCTGCCTGGATGCATTCCTGTGTGAACTACCGTAGGTGATTCTGCCATGGCAGCGAGCTTGGACTCAATTTCTGAGGTCCCTTCCAACCTCTAATATTCTGTGATTTTCTGACTCTAGATTTTCTTGTACACATTGGACTGCTTTTATTTCTTGGGTTTGAGTCTGTAGAAGTTTGAAGAAGTGAGACACGCTTCCTGCAGATACTGAATCTGTACTAATTAGACTGTTCTGATTATCACAATTCTTATTTAAATGAGTCCTATGAAGGCTTCTTCACTTCACAGCATCCAGTAGGACACTTTGAATTAATTGTCAGTAATAAAACTACAGACTGAAGAATCAGAAGATGATTTGAGATCTTTGTAAAGCATCCACAAAATTCCAGAGTGAAATGCAGATCAAGAATTCCTGTGTTTTGTGGTTTGGTTGGGTTTTTTGTTGGTTTGCTTTCAGAAATTAAGGTTAGAGTTAAAAGACATGCTGCTTCTAGAACTAAAAGGAAACTTTGATATAGGTGTTTCACAGGTTCTGACCAGAGAAGTGAAGAAGTTAAAAATAAGCAGGCATGTTATGTTCAGTCTAGTGCTGTATGTGGCTGTTGATTTGTTAATCCTTGTGTCATGCAGCATGCTTCATGCCAGTTCTCCAATCTCTGGCATCAGCTGCCAGTGAATTTCAAGATAGAGCTGTGGGCACTGAGAAGTGCATGAACTTTAACAAAGAGTTCTTACTCTTCTGAGCTCAATGCTTTGCATTATTACTTGATTAGAAGAAGCACTCAAGCTGGAATCACTGCTCATCCAGAATCTAGAAAGCAGCTGTATAAGGCTTTTCTCTGTGCAGATTTCTTAGGCTTGCTTTGATGCTTCTCTTTCTCCAACCTAACTGAAAAGTCTTTCTTCTTTCATGGATTATGGAATAACATGAGAGACCTAATACTGCTGTTGCTAAGAAAACAATAATTGGGCCACTGTGTTCATATTTGCTGTTTAAAATTACTTGAGAAGCACATAATAGAACTGCTACTCTATAACACTTAAAGGCCAAGTTATACCTTTGTTCTGTGTTGAAAATATTGAGCTGCAGGAGTTGAAGCCTAGAATAAAACAACCTTAATTGAGAAGGTAGGGAGAAAGCAAATCAACATGAAGTAGTTTATCATCCATTTTCTGAGAGTTGTTTTACACTCCTATATGACAAGATTGGGGAAATATTTAAACTCTGTTTTCTCTCAGATCTTTTAGTGTCTGTCTTTTATGCTTTCCTCATTTCAAAGATGCTATTGAAAGGAAGTGAGGTTGGTACTAATACTTGCTGGGTGTCTCAGTGCCTAAATCTGAAGTGTATTCAGCTGTGTTATTAACCTTCAGAGTGAACAATTCTTAGTTTTATTCATGTCTTGGTAACACAGAAAAAGGATTACCTGGTACATTCACTACTCTGTGTTCAAGAGGAGCAACAGAACAAGGGGACATCTCAAGTTGTGCTGGGGGAGGTGTAGACTCTTCAAAGAGCAGAGAGAATGATTTGCCATTGGAATGGGCTGCCCAGGGAGGTGGTAGAGTCACCATCCCTGGAGTTGTTCAAGAAAAGCCTGGATGAGGCACTTAGTGCCATGGTCTGGTTGACTGGCTAGGGCTGGGTGCTAGGTTGGCCTGGATGATCTTGGAGGTCTCTTCCAGCCTGGTTGATTCTATTTCAAGAAGTTTGTGAGATTCAGAACAATATTCAGGGGAGCTCTCAGCAAGGCAGGTGGAGTGCTTGATCCCTCTGGCTTATACATAAACAGAGAATTTACTGTTTGCCATGTATGTTGTGAGGCTTCTAGGTGATGGTAATATGTGGCTGATAGACTGTTGTGGTTTGCTATCGCTTAATACTGCTGTGAGAACTCAGCAATTCATAAAAGGCAGTTAAGGAATTTGGAAGATTCCTGAGGTCCTTAGCAGGTAGAGACAAGAAGCTACAACCTGTGGTCATCCACTCTTCCATTTTTATACCTAGTTTCCTCCAGGTCATTTTGGGAATTCTTGTGGCCTAAAGGAGTATGTGTGTGTCTTCATAACATGTGCCAAAAAAACCCTGATAATCCCTTGTGATGGTTTGGGTGTTTCTGCCCCCCCCCCCCCCCCCCCCCCGAGGAAAATCACCCAGACTAGACTCAGCTGCTCTGAAAATTGAATGAAGCTTTGTACTTAGCTTAGCACAATGTACAAGCAGATATTTTAGAATATATACAGCTATAGACAGAAATATACAAGCAAAAAAGTAATATAGAAACACAACTCCTCTTCCAGAGTCCCCAGGAGGGGCTCTCAGACACCTTTCCAGCTTCTTTCCACCCCTCCACCTTACCCCAGACTTTGTCTTATGCTCAAGGTGAGTTTGGAGGGTTGGCCAGGGGGTTTAAGAAGCAGACAGATTAGTCAGGCAGCAAGTTGGGTTAGAGAGAGAAGTTCATGCAGCCTCAGAGCCCAGAGAGCAACTCTATTATGTACGTTTGTGTTCTTGTTATACATCTCAGCAAGCTATGAGTGAAGTAGACATCACCACTGTTTCCTTTTCACAGCCTATCATCTAATTCTTCTCACCAAAATATCCCATCTAGGCTCAAACTAACACATCCCTTTGCTACAGAAGAAGTTACTTGTCTAATAGTTGATAATAAAAATGTCTTGAGATTTCTTTGCAGGAGATTCAGCTGTATATTTTTTTCTTTCATTTGGCTACTATAAATGGTCAGGAATTAATAGAGAACTGCAAGGTTTTTGCACTGGATAGTACAGCTGTTGTAATTACTGAGTACAACTGGACAGGCAGGCAAGGATTTCTAAGGATGCTGCAGCAGTCTTGTTCATGCTGCACCATGGAGATGCAAATGAGAAGGGCTTAATGCAAAAGCTGAGCTGTCCTTTAATGCAAGTTTTAGAAGAAAATAATTGCATTTGCTTCTGTCTGAGCACATGGCATCAATAGTGCTCTGTGCTAGAATGCTTCTCAGTAATCATAGACTCAGTCAGGTTGGAAGAGACCTTCAAGATCATCCAGGCCAACCTAGCACCCAGTCCTATCCAGTCCACAAGACCATGGCACTAAGTGCCTCATCCAGGATTTTCTTAAACACTCCCAGGGACAGCAACTCCACCACCTCCCTGGGCAGCCCATTCCAATGCCAATCACTCTCTCTGCCAACAACTTCCTCCTAACATCCAGCCTAGACCTCCCCTAGCACAACTTGAGACTGTGTCCCCTTGTTCTGGTTACCTGGGAGAACAGACCAACCCCCACCTGGCTAATGGTGTGACTGTTGTTTTTCAGGCATCCTTTCAGATCAGACCAGTTCTTATATCAGGTGTATGTGAATTAATGCAGCTGGAGCCAGCAGGTCAAAAATAAGCCCTTCTGGTAAATTATCCAGCAGGTGATAGCCACCAGCAGGATGTAGCAAACTGGGTTGTACTGAAATAGTCTTGCAGCCTCAAGTAGTGTTTTGGTTTTGTTTGCTTTTTCTCTCCTGTGTGTGAGGATTTCTGGGTCTTCTCTCTTTAAAGGCATGGAGCTCTTCAAAGCTGAGCTTTTCTTTTTGATTGGATCTGGGAATACTGGCCATGGTTATTAAGTAATGTAATAGAAGCCAGCACAAGAAGTTTTCATTACAGAATGGAATGTTCTCACCTCTCTTGAGTGAAGAAAGAAATAGACTGGTAAAAACTCCAGTAGCTGGAATCCTGGAACAACTGCTGGGTCTCTCCTCTTTTTTAGATGAAGACATCCTAGGAAAATAAGAATAAGCTGAATGGCACTAGGGAGATCAATGGAAAGTGGGAGATGGTGAGAGGACTGCTTAGGAGACAGGCAGAGAGCTGCGCTGTGTCACGAAGGAGAGGGAGGAGAACAACCTGAACTGGTTTGATGACTTGGGCAGCACATTCTGGGTTTTTAAGTTTCAAAATGATCTGTAGGTCATGTCTCTTAAAATAATGTTTGTTGCATCAAAATAGCCTCACAAGTGTTTACAGTGCACATCATCTTAGTGATCTTTGACAGTCAAATACAATATTTAGTAGTCAATGTAATCAATACATATTGATAGATATTAGTATCCATCAGTGTCTAGCATTATTTATACTAGCTAATGAACTAGTTCACCAGTAATGAATTAGTTCACTAGCTAATCAACCAAAATCTATTTACCTGCTGTACCATCTTTTCCAAAGACACAATCAGGCCATTGCACTTTAATTTGCTAGTTCAGTGATCACTTTCACTGGAGGAACCAATTTTCCTTAATGCAAAAAGTCTTTTTTTAATCACCTTGAAAGGAAAATGAGGATATGCTGCTATACTAGTTCTGAAACCTTGAAGGATTTGGAGATATAACCTACTGTTAACATTGCTACTTTGAGATAAGTTAATTGGTTTCAAGTTTAGTGAACATAGTGTCTTATATAGAGAGTACATAGAACAATTTCTGTGACTTTTGCACTCTATGCTAGTTTAAAAATTCCATCTAGATATTATTTAAAAGAAGTTATTAAATGCTTCACTGATACCAGCTTAAGAAACAAAGCCTCAAAAGCCAGAGGAATGTGTTACATACTGAAGCAGCTACAGCTTAATTAATGTGTCATGCAGGCTTTCTGCTGAGTCAGCTTTTAAAAAGTTTAGTTGTAGGTCAAAATACAGTACCTATCAATAGAAAAATGCTTTGTGTTTAAATGTTAAATCAGTTCCTATTGAAGGGAGGGTTATCTTGCAATTTATCTTGAAAATATGTTTTAATTGTTAGCAAAACTAAGACAGAAGAAGGTTAAGAAAGTGCAAGTGAGATACTTGCACAAATTTGTGGTTCAGAGGTTTGCAGTGTGGGTGAAATTTAAAGTTGTTCCAGCCAGTGTCCCCAAATGAAACATCCGTATCTAGGCTTTTTAATCTGCAGTAGTAGGCATTGGAAAAAGTGAGTGTTGAAAACTTCTGGGAAGCAGGTAAAGTGCAGGTCAGTGAGGTTGAGCTGCCATCACTCACCTGGACCCTGCACCTTGCTGTAGAGTGTTTACAGTGTTCACCTTTTATCATTAAAAAAACCCTCCTCTACTGGGGTTGTCTGCACTGATTCTGATTGCTTTATTATGTTCGTGACTACCTTTGCAGTGCAATGCAATCATATCACAAATTACTGCAGTTCCATGCATTAACAAAGCTTTTAATCTCAGTCACCTGTCTGTATACAAAACAATTTGTTTTCCCTTAGTGCTGCTCCAACACTCTGGCAGCGCTTCTGTGTTAGAATGTGAGTCTTCTACAATGAAATCAATGTGCCAGTCTTCAAACACAGAGCAAGTTGGTGTGCTAGGACGTGCTTTAGAGATTTACAAGGAGGGCAAGTGTGCGTTTGAGTATGCATCACTTTACAAAGGACTAAAGAGAACACAGCCTTATGGAGGAATTGAGCTGTGGAGTGCTGATGTGTAGATACCTCGACTGCAGAACAAGTATTTTGTGCTAGGGTGCTGCATGAACAGAATAAAGACTCTTGGTTCCCCAAATAGCCTGTTTAATAGCTGCCTGTGGTTGCTGCATGATTGGCAAGCTGATGATCTGTCTGGATCCTCTTTCTGACAGTGACTGGTAGCAGATGCTCTGAAGAGAAAGTACAAGGACTGGAGCAGCTCCCTTTTCCCCAGTAATGAGATTTTTAGGGAATTAGGGATATTTTAAATGGAACACACTTAATGGTTAACAGGAGCTGATGGATTTTGGGTTTGGCAGATTTGGTTTTGCATGATGATTATGGCTTTTGCAAAATTCTTTGACAACAATTAGTGATAGATAATTTGCTGTGAAACCTCTATGGGTATGGCTTTTTGTTTCATGCATTGCTTAAGCATCTCCTGTTTGTGTCCTGAGGAATTGGAAAGAATCCTACTGGAATATGTTTACTAGTATTAGGTAGTTACTGTTTGTGATAGACTCGCTTAAAATATTCAATTAATAATTTTATAGCCCACTTCTAATTCAGTATCCAAATGCTTTTGGCTTGTGATGTCTGTATATAGTAGAGCTGTAGGTACAAGACTGAAATGGGAGCATGCAGAAAGAGAAAATAAGGAATATAAGCATTCAAGATGTAATGTAAATATATGTGGGAATTTGATTTAGACAATTACAGAGCAATATTTTCCTTCCAGTTTTCTTCAATGGGTTGACCTAGATACTAATATGGTGTCATTGTCTTGGATAATTCTGTCCAGAGCTTTATGTGCTTGTGGATGAATTCATCAGAATCTTATTTTCTTTCTAAATGAAATTTAACACCTTGATTCTGTTGACAATTTGTAAGAAAGTAATTTGAGTAAATAGCATTCCTGTGTCAGTGATAGTATGTAGGTCTTTATGCATGAAAGCTGTGTGCTATAAGCAGTTAAGTTTAAATGGAAGGAAAGCATCTTTTTGTGATATTTAACTTCAGGCCATGTAACTGTCTTGAAACAGTTTGGGTTCACAGTGTGTGTTTATGAAGAATTATTGAGTTCTCTTTTCCCTTTAATTTAGCAGGTGGCATCCAACTCTATTTTTGTTATCAGGGTGCCTTGAGGGCAGTAAGTTGAAATTTACCTAGTAAATTCTTCAGCTGGTTTTTGCACTGTTGCTGAATATGCTTGCTTGAGCAGTTGCTGCTCCTAAGTGCTCATTTCTACATCTTCACCATGTTGGTGCAAGCTTCTGCGTGGCTGTGTGATGAACTGGATGGAGGATTGATGTAGGTAAAATATGATCCAGCAAAAGCAGTTTTGTTTTGGCCTTGTTGGTTCCAGTGACAGTACAATTACTCATGCTGGCAGAACTCAAAAGTCTGAAATCATGACAGTGAGCTCCCTAAGCACCTGTGGGGAGTCTTAAAGCAGAGTTGCCTCTGAGTTCTTCATTTTTTAACCTATTTGAGCCAAATAACTTGGTGGTACATCCTGCAAAGTGTAACTCTGTTTAGAAACACTGAGATGCCTACCCAATTCCTGGTCATAGTTTCTAAACATTCAGGACTTTTTCTGCCTCTTTCTTAGCATCTGTACTACGATAAAAGACCACAGACAGAATAATAAACCATTATTCCAGAGAGATGATGTGGGAGAAAAATGGACTGTGCTGCTAATGGGCACAATTTTGCAGTTAGTAGTACAGTTTACTTTAAATGTTGAGCACGGTCAGGAAAAAGTAGTAGGAAGTGAACTGCCCCTCTGTCTCAAATGAAAATTAACTTGGATGAATTCAAGAGCCTGCTTGCTTACCACTGAGGTGTCTTTGTTCTCACTCATTAAGAGCACCATAAAACCTAGAAAAGAATAGCCCATTTTCAGCACTGCTGCCATCTCCTGTATCACTGTTGCTCACCAGTGAAATGTCAGTGTGTTTTAATGAGTGAAGGGCCAGTGGGAGGAAAGGATCATACACTTCTGTAGTCCTCCAAAAAAAAAGTTAGGCGAGTAGGGAGGGGTAGCATGTCAAAGAGAGGGGCTGGGGAAGTTCCCCAGGTTACTGAATTGTGTGGATAGCTCAAGACACAAGACTAGATGTTTGAATGGCTAGGCCATCCATAATTTGGGATGGTTGTATGTGAACTTTTGCCCATGTGGGTTCTCTGTGGGGCCCTGATACCCTTGATCTCTCTAAATTCTGCCTGCTTAAAAAGAAAGTAAAGGTAGACTTCTCTCTGCAGCCTGTCTGTGGAAGGTTTTGATATAAACCTTCCAGTGGTTAGTGCAGTGCAGGGAAATAGCCATTCTTGTGCTGAGAGGCAGAAGGAAATCGAGATTGTTTTCCTTTCAGAGCCATTAGCAGGAGCAGGCAGTTCAAGTGTGGACCTCAAACCACTGTGCCCACCTGCTGGCCTGGAGGAGAGTGATGTGATGACAGCTGCTGCTGCTGCTCCCCTGATTCGAGGAAGGGATAACCCCTTACAGCTGCTGCTTATAGTCTGCTTGCCTTTCTGTCTCCAGCTTGCGAGATGGAATAACCACAGAGGTGAAGTGTGGAAAGGGAACGGATCCTTTGGCAGAGTGGGAATAGAGGCCCTGTTTGGCTGCCTCCCCCATGGCATTATGCAGGCAGCATCTGCAGCCCATTTTGGAACCTTCTCAGGGCTGATGAGTCTCAAAAAGTACAAGGCTGTGGAAAAAGTCTGAGTTTCTGTTTGTATAAGTTTAATGATCCCTTCCTTAAAGGTTCAGCACACAGATTCTGACCTGTTTCACTTCAAGTGTCAGGTGTGTTTGAGCTTTAAGTGAAACATTAGCTAACACATGTCTGGATTTTTTCCTTCAAGAGGCCCTAAGTCTCCAAATGTTTTATGGGATGTGAGTTCTTTATTCAGGTTTTTCATTGCTAGATTTTGAGAGCTTTTGATGGAGACACTTTTCATGTCTTAAAGCAAGTAGCAAGGCTGGCTTCACAGAAGCACTGAATGTATTTTGGGGGCTTTGAAGAGACCTTCATCTAGTCTTAACTTTCAACCCAGCACTGTAAGGTCATCACTAAACCATGTCCTTAAGCACTGGCTCCACAAGCTGTTTAAAAACCTCCAGGGCTGTTGCCTCTGCTGCTCTGGGGAAACTTTCAGTGTTTGATTACCTTTTCAGTGATGAAATATTTCCTGATATTCAGCCTAAATCTCCCCTGGCACAGCCCATCAGGTAGGGCAGAGAATGTGTCTGTATCCCCTGCAGCCAGTTGCTCTCCTAGGGGAGAAATTCAACTTCTAAGTGCAAAGTTTGCTAAAATGAACTAGCAAAACAGAGATGTTGGTGATGTCTGCTATGGGGAGATGAGAGGCAGTGTGTACCAAGTCTCAATCTGGTGCACTTGAGCAGAAAGAATGGATAATAAGCTAGCTGTCTTTCCTCTGATTCCCCCCTTCCCTTTTTATGACCACCTTTAAATTGGGAAGATAAACTGCTGGAAGCTAAATTTGCTTACCTCAAGTGAAAAGGGAAAAACAATGTCTGCATTCTAAGTGGACTGAAATGACTGACTATATTAGAAGCAAAATTCTGTTTAGGTGAGTACCCTCACATACTAGGATAGCTTTTCTTCCTGACTGCAAAAATCTGGAGGATTTCATAGAGGAACAATTGTACAGTGAAGCTGATTAGACACAGCTGTCAGATCCACCAAGTAAGCACTTCCAGTAAAACAAAAAATATCCTTTTTTTAGGTTGTTTTGCATCTGTGATTGGAGAAGAAAAGAACTTAGTTGATATAGCAGAGAGGATAAGACACACAGCTATGTATTTCTATATTTTTGGTTATCTGTTACAAATCCACTAAATCCAAAAGATGCTGCTCTGAACATTGTCCATCTCTGCTCCATCACTGTGTGCATGGATGTGTTGGCAGAGTCTCTTGTAAACAGGATGTGGAGCTGTCAGAGCCCTGTTTGACTGCAGTTGTTGGCAGTTTAGGAGGTGTGTGGACACATTCTAGCTGCTTGTATCACATGTCTACATGTGTGCAATCTTCCTCTTTTTCTGCTGAGATGCTACTAATATAATCACTCTGAACCCAATCGCTCAGACCAAGTACTCTGGCTGAAACACAGCATCTACACTGCCTTGTGTTTTGTACCACTGCTGTGTTACATTTCCTGTGCCATTCATTTTGAATCGGTTGAAACAAACACAGAATCGTTTTGGTTGGAAAAGGCCTCTAAGATTGAGTTCAACTGTCGACCCAACTCTACCATGGGCATTAAACCATGTCCCAGAGTGCCAGGTCCACACATTTCTTGGACAGCTTCAGGAATGATGACTCCACCACCTCCCTGGGCAGCCTGTTCCAACACCGGACCGCTCTTTCCATAAAGAAAGCTTCTCTCAATAATCAATCTAAACCTCTCCTGGCACAATTTCAGGCCATTTCAGCTCATACTATCACCTGACACTAGGGAGAAGAGAGCAAGCCCCACCTCATTCCAACCTCTTTTCAGGTAGCTGTAGAGAGTGATGAGGTCTCCCCTCAGCATCCTCCTCTCCAGACTAAACAGCCCCAGTTCCCTCAGACACTCCTCAAAAAGACCCTTCATCAGCTTTGTTTCCCTTCTCTGGACATGCTTCAGCAACTTAATGTCTTTCTTGAAGTAGGGGGCCCAAATCTGAACCCAGTATTTGAGGTGTGGCCTCACTAGTGTCAAATACAGGGGCACAATCACCTATTCCTGCTGGCTGCTCTATTGCTGACAGTGCTGGGGCTGAGTGGTTACTCTGTGCTTCTTGGTGCTGATGCATTAATGATTCCTCACCATGCATGCTGGTTGCAAAAAAACAAGTATTGTTCTGATGCAGACTTGAGACAAAACCTGGTATATAAACCCTCCTGAAATGGGACATACATAAGTGGAGAATTTCTGAGTGAGGTACAGTGTGTTCTTGTGGTCAAGAAGGCAAATAGTATCCTGGGGTGCATTAAGAGGAGTGCAGCCAGCAGGTCAAAGGAAGACCACATTTGGGGTGTTGTGTCCAGTTCTGGTTTCCTCAGTTCATGAGGGACAGGGATATACTAGAAAGTGTGCAAAGAAGGGCTATGAGAACCATTAAGGAACTGGAACATCTGTGTGATGAGGAAAGGCTGAGAACTAGAACTATTTAGTCCAGAGAGGGGAAGATTGATACACAATCTTACTAGTGTTAATGAATATCTGAAGGGTTGGGTGTCAAGAAGAAGGTGCCAGTCTCTTTTCAGTGGTGTCCTCTTATAGGAGGGACCCTCTTACTGTGAGGGTGCCAGAGCACTGGAACAGGTTGCCTAGAGAGGTTGTAGAGTCTCCTCCTTTGGAGGACCCATCTTTCAAGACCCATCTGTATGCATTCTGTGAGGCCTGCCTGTGTGATCCTGCTTTGGCAGAGAGGTTGGACTCAATCTTCAGAGCTCCCTTCCAGCCCCTACCGTTCTATAATTCTGTGGGTTTATGCTTGGATGCTCTTTTCCCAAGTAAATAAATATTGCTTCTTGGTTTCAAGGGACATGGCACACAGCTGCTTTTTACTCCTCGTTGTAAAGTAATGGGCCATTTGCTGACTGAAGCAAGCTCTTGGCATTATTACTAGCAGCTGCTGAACTCTTAGTGTTAACTTAAACAGCTCATAAATGTTAATCGTGTTGCTGTTCTGTTAGAGTTTGCCTGCATATCCCAAAGGCACAAACTAATAGGCCAAACTTTTTCTCATGAACTAATGACATTTCTTAGTGGAGATTCCAAACAGTAGCTTAAAAAATGGATAGCTTTGCTGTGGTGGCTGAGGTTCCTTCAAAACTGGGCTTTTAACTGTAGCTTTGCTAGTGATGGCTTTATTCAGATGTGTTTCAGTAGGCTCAGAGCTGCTGAGCATGCAGTGGGATGAGTACGGTTGAAGGGAGTATGCTGCCTGCTTTACTGACCTGGTATTTGGAGATTGGTGACAAAGTCAAATGCAAATCTAAACTGAACAAAATCTATGCAGTTTGTCCAGTGCTTTGGTTGAAAGCCACTTTCATATCATGATCTTCCTTGTGAAAATGTACAGGACACGTAAGGGTTGCTGTAGAACTGTCTGTGATCTCCATAAGAAGAAGTTAAATAATGTGCTGTGGCCTTTAAACTGTCCCTCCCACTCTACAGCCAGTAGGAATGTGTTCTTGGAAGACAAAGCTCCCAAACAAACTAATCCTTTTCCTTCCTTCAGGTCATATTCCGCCAGTGTCCTTCGTAGAAAATGCTGGTGGCGTCCCAGAGTCTGATTTTGAGCCTGTCAAAATGATTGTAAATACAACACTCATGAAAGCACAGAGAATGAAGTAAAAACTGGTGTATTAATAATTATAAAGGTCACAAAGAGGATAGGATTGTTACTAGTGTATGTCATATAGAGAAATTATGCTCACCACATCTGAAATCATAGAATGTTAGGGGTTGGAGGCCACCTCTGGAGATTGTCTAGTTTAACCTTCCTGCCAAAGCAGGATCAGCTAGGGCAGGTCATACTGGAACACATCCACATGGGTTTTGACGGTCTCCAGAGATGGAAGCTGCACAACCTCTCTGGGCAGCCTGTTCCAGTGCTTTGTCGCTCTCACCGTAAAGAAGTGTCTCAATGTTGAGGTGAAACCTCCTGGGTTTCAGCTTGTTCGTTCTCCAGTCACTGGGCACCACTGAAAAGAGCCTGACACCTTCATCTTGACACCCACCCCTCAGGCTTTTATAGTCAGTAATAAGATCCCCTCCCAGCTTTCACTTCTCAAGACTAAGCAGCCTCAGGTCTTCAGTCTTTCTTCACAGGAGAAATGTTTAAGTCCCCCAGTCATCCTCAGAGTGCTCTGCTGAACTCTCTCCAGCAGATCCCTGCCTGTCTCTTAAACAGGGAAGCCCAAAACTGGATACAGTATTCTAGATGTGGTGTCACTAGGGCAGAGTAGATGGGGAGGAAAACCTCTCTGGACCTGCTGACTACACTCTTCTTAACACACCCCAGGGTGCCCTTGACTCTCATGGCCACAAGGGCACACTTCTGTCCCATAGGTACCTCGTCCTTACTTTCATGTGAACACTAATGGAACTTCTTTCTAGGGCAGTGGTGTATATTTGCTAGACGTGCCTGGAGGCTATGCTCCCTGCCAAGATAGTTGAAATTGCAGTTCCTCTGAGCTTCTGATGTCAGCTTAATCTGTGCTTGTAGGCTGCTTAGAGTTGGACCATTCCTGTTCAAAGCCGTGGACCCTGTGGTGTATTTGGATGGTGCATTATGTGTGTGTGTCTATGCTGGTCCTCTTCAGGATTCTTTCCTGGTAGCTTGAAGAGGAATTGCTGTCCTGGAGAGATGTACAGGGTAGGGCATTGCAGACTGGTGTTAAAAGGATCCTGTGCTGTAAGGTGGGAGGTCCCAGCTTGAATGGGAACTTCTTTGGCTTTAGAAGATAGACTTCATTCAACGAAATGTGGTTCAGAGTGTGGAAGATCATAAACAGGAGTTGTGTGTTTTGTGGTTGATGTTATCAAACCAAAACCCATAAGGCTAACACTGCAATGTGAAGAAATATATAAGCAAGGGTTTGATATAAAAGCATTCAGTTGTCACACTTCCAAGGACAGGCGTAAATGTCACTCTGCTTCAAGTAGGTGGATGCACAAATTAGTTTTCTGGGCTTGCTCCTAAAAGCCTGGAGAAAAGAAGGCCTGGATAGTACACAATTTAGGAGGTTTTGGTTAGAAATCAGAACTGAAGACTCTCTGGGAAAGTAGTGAAGACTCCAGATTGTGTGTGGTTAAATTACAGTTATGTGACTGATGTTTTGAGAAAAAACATAGGTCTATTATAAAATCCAAATTTCTTGTTAAACTTTTCACCCTGCTTGCATGGAAAGAAGATGTGTAGTTCAGATAGTCTGACCATCCAGCCCTCAGTTCTGGCCACACTTCCTTCTGTGCTTTTCCATTGATTTCAAGTTGGTTTGTGTCTATGTTTGCCTTCCTTCAAAAGATCCATCTAAACGTTGTGCTTTAGCCCATGAATTCTGTGCCACTTAAGTGCATGTTTCATGCAACAGATACAGACGGCTTGCTGAGATGAGCTGCAACTTCAGATATCCAGAATGGCACTTAAATGAAGGCTTTTTCCTAATTGAAAAATCTTGAACTGATTGATTGAACTTCTCAGTGATGACTGTGTGGTTTGTTTTAAGTCTGAAAGTAACTTTCTTGTGCTGCACTTTGACATGATAGACGGGTTCCAGAAATGAGTTAAGAAATGTGTGAGCTGGATGTTGGTTCTCTTCAAAATTCTCATCCAGGAGTTTTTTATTGTGGTTGTGCTCTAAGTTAAAACTTGCATGTGGCCAAACCCGTCTGTGTGTTATGTAGTTAGGCTTTGGTGTGAACTGGATGCTGATAAAAAGCCTAGGGTTTAGTGGAAGGTGTCCTTACCAGTGGCAGAGGGGTTGGAACTAGATGATCTTCGTGGTTTTTTCCAGTGCAAACCATTCTATGAATCCATGATACAGAAAGCACTGTACCTGAAAATTCTTGGCTGTAGTCCTAGGATTGATCTCTGAGTTCAGTCTCTGGACCAAAAAATGAGACTGGCAAAGAAGCTAAGCCTCCTTAAGAAAAAGCTTTTCTTGGTTTTTGTTTCATAATTTGGTAACCCTCCTGAAAAGTCTGAATGAACTAATTGTTACTCCAGAGCTCTCATTGTTCCAAGTCTGAGTGTAGTAATAAAACTGAGCTTAAAAATGAAGCCCTACACTTGAGGATTTTAACTTTGAGTTTGTGGAAGACTTTAAGAAAGCATTAAAGTAACTGGCAGAAGGGATGTATGGTGTACACATAAACATATCATAGAATGTCAGGGTTTGGAAGGGACCTTGAAAGATCATCTAGTCAACCCCCCTGCCAGAGCAGGATCACACGGGAATGTGTCCAGGCAGGTTTTGAGTATCTCCAGAGAGGGAGACTGCACAACCCCTCTGGGCAGCCTGTTCCAGTGCTCTGTCACCCTCACAGGTCAAAAATGCCTCTTCATGTTTAAATGAAAGTTCCTATGCTTCAGCTTTCACCCATTGCCCCTTGTCCTGTCATTTGGCATCACCAAGCAGAGCCTGGCTCCAGCCTCCTGGCACTCACCCTTTACGTATTTCTAAACATTGAGGCCAATCTTTGCAGCCTTTCACTTTGAAACCCACTTAGGCTAGTGAACTGATGAAGTTCTTGCCTATCAAGGTGGAGGGATACATCACGAGTCCAGTCCTTCACAGTGCTTTTGTGACTCAAAATCAGAAAAAGCTCTCAGATTTATTAGGGAATAGCTTGTGTATTAGATAATTTGGGGAGGAGGAAAGCAGTAAAGACTTGAAATACTCAAAGATCTAAAAGAAAGGTTGTTTTGAAGTACTAATTATGCTCTTCTTTTTTCTCTTGCAGACCTTCAAGTGCTGACCTACTTGGTCTATTAAGTTATTATAAACTTTTGCTGCTCTGCGAACATATAAAGATGTCTCGCAGCCCTGATGCTAAGGAAGACCCTGTGGAATGCCCCCTCTGCATGGAACCTCTGGAAATTGATGACATCAACTTCTTCCCTTGCACCTGTGGCTACCAAATCTGCCGTTTCTGTTGGCATCGTATCCGCACTGATGAAAATGGACTTTGTCCTGCTTGCAGAAAGGTAAATATCCTGGAACAGCAGCTTGTCTTGCACATCTCACAAGGCTTTTGCTTTGTGTTGGTGCCAAAGGCATCCTTTTCCTTCAGGGACACATTTGTCTAGTCGTGACCTAGATCAAGGGTGAGGTGTTGGATTTTTCAGATGCTATCTGCGTATGTGTCAAAGCTGTTGTACGGTGGCTAGTCATGGTTTGGTGAATTCAGAACTGGATTAATAGGGCAAGCTGTGGATCCGAACCAAGGCATGCTTGTGCTGGGAGAGCTGCCAAGCAAAAGAATAAAAATCCTTTGAGTTGGGGTGTTCATGCATTGACAAAGTCTTTTCAGGAAGGACAGTGAGGATTCCAGCATCAGGGGTTTGCTGGGGCCAAGGTTCAGCTGAATTAGCAGAGCTGAGGCAAGCTTATAAGGCACCTGCTTGTTTCTTTTGTGGCACTGGAGCTTTCAATCCATATTATTATGACAGTAACCATGTAAAACCTTTGGAAAATACATCCAAAAGTGTAAGCTTTAAAGCATTTCAAGATCTAGGCTAAGTGTGTTTGTCCAGTACTCTTGTTGCCAAATGCTTAAAGGTAGCACTTAGAGTCACACTTTCTCCCTGTCTCTTAGTTGATGTCTGGCTGGTACTTTGGTTGGCCCCAGCTACAAACTGCAGCCTCACTAAGTTGCCTGCTTTTTCCTTTGAATTATTTTCCTCCTCCTTTTAGTGTTGTTTAACCTGGTTTAGTAACTTACCTTTGGTGTTTAATAAGATTATTTCTTAGTACCTTCTCTTCAATGACTTCCCTTGATTGTCACTTTCTTGCCTGGCCTTCCTCTTTGTGATCGCAGCTACTTAGGTCCCCTCTTTCTCCTGCTACTTACTCAAGATCCTGTCCTCAGTTTATGCTTCCCTTGGCTTCCTGCCTCACGTTGCAGCCCCCTTTTGAGACTCCAGGTAATCTTACTTGGTCTCACTATCCCTATTCACTGCCATAGCCTTGTGTAAGCACTTCCAGTCATATTTTCTTGCTGCTCTTTTGCGCTTTGGCTACATTAGAGCTATCACTACCAGCCTGTGTTTGGAGGCCTCTGCAAGCCTGAAGGCTATCCCACAGTAATTTATTAGTTAACAAATTGTGCAAATGTGCTGCAATATTTGAGCTGTAAGTCCTACAAGAAGGACTCACCTGTCATCAGCCAAATCAGTCTCCACATCTGGTACCTGCTGTAGATGACACACAGCAATTTTCATAGTACAAGCAAATTTTCTCCTCCTGGTGCAACACGAAGTTTTGGGCATTTCCTTGTACAAGTCTCTTTGTTTACCTGGATTTATCACACTACTTCTTGCCAACAACTGTTTGATTCATCTCTGCCTCTTCATTACTGGAAGTGTGTGAAACATCTGAAAAGTCACCAAAGCAGCACTTTGTTCTTCACTGCCTCTGGGTATCTGCTTTATTTGAAATATGGATACTGCCACAGCTGAACTTTTTCATGTGGAATAATCTACTGTATGGTTGGATATGAAGATATTTTGCTGGATTGGATACAGTTTGCTCAGGAAAGGTTTTGGGAGGAAAGCTGGAATGGATGCTACAATTGGAATGAAGCACACTTGATTATTCCAGGAGAGGAGCATTCACATTTTCACAATAGACAAGGATTATGTTCTGGATACTTTCTGCATCCACGGACCGCAAGGTTTTCTTGAGTAGGGTTGCAGCTGTATCGTTGGAGATTTGCATGCAGGAGTCTGAGGAGTAATCTGTCATGGAATAGATGAGGCACAGAGACCCTATCAGGATCTTGGAAATCTAGCATTTCAAGCTGCACAGTTGATGACAGCATCAAATAAGTCTGAAGAAGCCACCTTGTGAAGCGTGCTGGTCCTTCTGAGCCAGGTATGAGTTTGTGTGCAGTGTGTCTTTTAGTTCCTTTGCTGTGTGTTGTAAAGTTTTAGGGGAGAGGGTGTAAGCACTTTCCAAATTCGTATCCACTAAGGTGTGTACTGGTTATGGCCACTTACAATGCTGAAGTGCAGAATGTAGCAAAGCAACAGAGTTTTTGCAAGGAAATTTAGAGCTGGTGCCATGTTTTCAACAAGTGTCTTGTTTCTAAAGTGTATAGCAAATGCAGTATACTTAATGCTAAATGGACTGTGAATAACCACACTTAAAGCAAGGCTGAGTGTGTTAGGTGTAATTACCTAGTAGAAAGCTGCTTTTTGTGCCAATGGTATCAAATGCATTGAGATATCTCCAATGGGTTCTCCACTAATCTGTGGACAGTAAAGAAGTCCCCTATCTAGGGATTTTGGTTGAAAGGTTTGAGGGAGGTGGTGGGAAAAATGTGGTACAACAGTTTGGCTACAGTGGCATCTCTGCTGTTAGTTTGATAGATTTTACATGTGCATTACATAAATAGAATTATTTTCCCAAGCTTCTCTAACTGAAAGGATGTTAGCTTACAGGTGTTTTTTTCCTACCAAGGAAAAAGTGCTTCTGGGTGTTTGAACTGATAAGTAGCTTAATATTTGTTTGTGCAGGATATGTTCATGTGGTTGCAGTCAATTAAGCTAGTGTCATTTCCTCCTGTTAGCAACAGTAGTAGATGAGCATTTACTTTGTTTTGATTTATGAAAGTGTGCTGCTAGTATGAATTTAACTTGAGTACTGGTTGGAAACTAGTACATAGTAGTCTAAATACATAAAAATCTTTCTAAACTTCCTTCAGATCTTCTGAAGTAGGCTCAGAAATTGTTTCTGTTTAATTCATTAGCTACAAAAAGTAGTACCTTAAAAAGAACTGACCTGCTTTGAGCTCCTGATGCCCTTCAGAATTGTGGGCTTAGTCAATTGTAAGATGCTAAGCAAGCCTTCCTGGTTTTCGTCCAGTCAATTGATTGCTTAACTGAGCCAAATAGCTGCTAACTAGTCGAATTAGAATGAAAATATGCTGTCCTTAAAGACAGCCGACAGCTGGTTTACAGTCCAGACTCACTAGTTCTGGTTGTTAAGCCGGCGATTTTTGTCCTTGCAGCAATGTTTTTCCTTTGCTTTAAAATTCAGTAGCCTGGCCACTGCTTGCCATATGAATAATATGCACCATTTCGGTGGCTTGTGTTGCTTTAATAGAGCACAGCACTGCCAGACTTAAGGGTCAGTTGTTGCAGTTGTTACATCAACAATAAAAAACTATCCCTAAGCTCCTTTGCATCTTAACAGCTCTTCCTGTGATAATGGCTTTGCCTCTTTGAGTTCCTTGACATTTAAGTTTTAGTCCTTCTAGCCCCTTGTGCTAGAAATGGAGAGAAATAGTAATGTTACCTTTATGACCAAGAAGCTAACATGTTTAAAGCATATTTTTGTTCATGGTTCTCCTAATTATGCTTCTGCGTAAAAGAAACATCTGATCTGACGCACAGTTTCCAAATGTCAGTTGTTTCTTCTGGTGCTTTTAATCTCACAGTCGAGTAGCTTGGTGCAACAATTGATATTTGTAAATATGCAGGAGATTGTTTGTCTGTATTCTTGATAAGTAGTGTGATGTATACTATGCCTAAACCTTATTGACCTGATCTGTGTTTCTCATTTCAGAACCTATTTGGTAGCAAGGCAACCACTGGGAAATGTTGGTGCATCCATTGTGAGGAAGGATGGTGACCCATCTGGGAATGACAAAAGCAAAGTGCTTGATAAATCCCAGCTCTGCTTTCAACAGTTGGGAAACTGTAGGGGAGAAAGTCTGAAAGAAAACAAAAATGACAAGAGGAGCTTAGTCAGGAAGACCAAGAATTCATCAAGGGCCATCTCTGGTTAAAGAAACAAGACCACAGAAGAGACATTTGAACTTTTGGTCAAGTTCTTGTAGGACTACAAGCAACTTGCAGTTAGCATAAACAGAATCTGGTCTCTTTCCATGTTGGCTTGTCTTCTTCAGGTGGCTTCCGTGGGTTTTGCTGAAGAAGAGTTGTATAACTCAAGTGGAGGGTGTCAGCTAAATTTAGTGAATCAGATGTGTTTGAAAATATGTAAACACTGCTAACACTTGGTGTAGCTATTTTGCTCAGGTCTGAAATCCTCTACCAGCTGAGGAATTGATGATAGTAGGTTGAATAAATACCTTGTGCTTCTTTCATAATAATAGCAGTAATAATTCAGAAAGTGCTAATTTCAGTAGCATTGCCACTTCAGCTGTTGCAAAACCTGAGAGCTGCTGGTATTTGTGGTCCTCTCCCTACTCCTATTATGCAGGGTTGGACAGAGACTAAACATGTGAAGTAGTACTTGGAGATACAGCCGCGGTCAATCCACTTTGCTTGTCTTTCAGCCCTGTTACACCACCCTTCCATGCATGCATTCTGTCAGTAGTTGAACTATCATTTGAGTTCGTGAACTTTGATCCTGTGGGAAGCAGTCACCCTGAAGATTAAATAAATTTTCTATTTGTAGACTTGTTTTATGGTCTTATATAAAAGGAATAGGATTCTTAATGCTGTTATTGTAGAACTAGGTTCTGAAGTTTTGGTGCAGTGTTTATTTGCCTTTCTCTCACCTTATCTGTCTTGTTTCTCTTATCTGTCATGTCACATATTATATATGGATAGGAAAATCATCTATTCCTTCTTAGGATTGGGTTTCTGGTTTGTTCTTGGGATTCAAGGGGATTCTGCAAGTTAGGATATCTAACTATCCACGTTCTTCAGAAGCATTAAACATGTCTTAAGAGTGATAAAGAGGCATAGTAGAATTCCCTCTGGAATGCAGCACAGCAGAATCTAGTGAGAACTTCTGATCATGTTGTTGCTGAACCTGATGCTCTTATTCAGGGTGTCAAATCAAGTGTGATTGAAATCCTTAGTCAGCCTTGTGCTTCTTACTGAGATGAAGACATTTCTCTCCCCCTGATTATGAATCTGCAGTTGAGTGTCATGCCTCCCAGCAGTTCTTACTCTGTGCTGTACAAATACAAACTGCTAGTTTTGCTGTGGACAAGTAAGAGTTCTGCTCAGGGTTGTGCTCATGCTATTCTGTCTCCTGACTTGTGTTCAGGACATCCTGTAGCAATTAGCTGAACAGACAAGAATACAGACAAGATGCTGTCTGACTTGCCTCTCATATGGGAATAGGCAGTGAATGTGGCTATACTTGGCAGTAAAGAAGCTGATGAACTTTGGCTCCATTTGCTCTGATTTTCTTGGTCCTGGAGTCTTCCTGGTCTTGTTAAGAGCCATGAGTTCGTTTCTTGTGCAGTACCAAAGCACAGCACACTTCCAAGCCTTGCCTTGTTGTATGTGATGTGGAGAAGGAATTTATCTGTGAAAGGATAGATTGTTGGTGCACATCATTTGACGTAGGCCAAGACAGTTCATCTTTGGAACTCTGTTTTATACTGGTGCACCTGTTCTCTTCCTGTACTTACCTCAACTCAGCTGTGACAACTGAACTCAACTCTCTTTGAGAACTTTTTCTCTTCCCCGAAACCAAATGATGTCTACCCTTTATGCTACATGATCAATTAACATAGACTTGCAAAAGCTTTTTAAATGAGCAAAATGCCTTGCAGCATTATTCTGCATCTCCTGAAGTCCTCATGTGCATGTGTTAAAACTGAAGGTAATCAGTGGCAATAGCTAATTTCAAATGACCTTTCTGACAGCTCATTGTTGTTCATCAAGTACATTGTGAGATCTTTATAAGGTATTTAGTGTTACTTGTGAATAATATAACTTTTGAAGTCCTTGTTGTGTCTTCCTGTCCAGGACTTGCTTGTCTACCTTTGGCTACTGCTGAAGTATCTTAAAAGTTAGAATTCCTCTGTGATACTAAGTACATGTTCCAGAGGACTTGATGGTTAACCATGAGATGCCATCTGCTGAAGTCAACTGCAACATATTTTCAGAAGCTGTCTCAAGTATAACATAATGATGCTAAACTTAATGACACTAAGCTAAATGCTGTTAAACTGAACATAATTATGCTAAGCTCTTTAAACTGTAAAACAGATCTTGTTTTGTTGGGGGATATACTCAGAAGATTATCTTGGTGGCTCTTCCAGTAGTATCATGAAAGTATAAGGAATACATGCTTTTAAGCTAAACCTTATTTTCCCATGCTGATGTGGATTTTTCTCAGGTCACTTAGTCATGAAAACTGTTTTTGAGCTCTGCCAGTCAGGAAAAAGTTAAATTGGGTTTTGTTGGAGCTGTACACTGGAAGCTTTTGTTACAGTACTACAAGCAAACAACTTAATTCAGCATATTGTTGAGCTTAATTTCTTTTAAATGCACATCTCCTACATGCTTCTCATTTTCTTTGATTTCATCTCAGTGTTTAAAACCACTTCTCTTTGAGAGAGATATTTTTATGCACTTGCTTCTGTGCTTAGCATTGCTTTGTATATGAAGTGTGAAATCTAATTTACTAGTCTGAGAAAACTGGGACAGGTAAGAAATATGGGACTGCTTTGAGGAGTTATCTAGGGCAGAGGACAGCACAGTGTAGTCTGCAAGACTGATCTAAAATAGTGCCTTTATATCAATGCTCTGTGTGAATAGAGCAATCTTTCTAGCTAACTTTTGGGACACTTCTGCTACATACTTCTGAGACGAAAATCTCTGCAGTGTTATGTCTGATGAGAAGTTTTCTGTACATGATAATATTTAAGCTAAAACTTCACCTTTGTCCAGAGAAGACAAAACCAAAGTTTCTATCTGAAACACAAGAACACTACTGAATCAGTGTGAAACTCTGGAAATCTCTCTATTCTCTAGGAGAAGTTAACCGTGTAAATATTGAGTTGTGTAATGGTGTTACTGTCTTCAGCTTGATGGACCACTGAAATTACACTTGTATTTTGATTTCTTATCCTGCAGTCTTCCCTTAATTACACCTAAATATCCAAATCTTCATTGGAAAACTAGATATGAAGTCAATATGCAGGACGTGCTTTCAAAACCCTGCTGACTATGTTACATAAGTGAAATCTTAACAGGATGTGTTGAATGTCATGTTGCAGCTGCTCGTAGTGTTACCTAACTGACTAGGCAGTTGTTAGAATTACCCAGAAATCAGTGTTATGTCTATAATAAAGATATTTTAATGAAAATATGCAAAATACTCACCTTTCCCTAAGGACCAAGTATGCCTCTTCTGTAACATGGCTGGCCATAACAATCAGAACAGTGTAAGAGAAGAAAGAAATGTGTGCTAAAGCATCGGGAGTAATGATTTTAATAGGTGATGTTTCCTAGATGACTTGTTGTTAATGATATTTGTTACATTTAGCCATATCCAGAAGATCCAGCAGTGTACAAGCCACTCTCCCAGGAAGAGCTGCAAAGGATAAAAAATGAAAAGAAACAGAAACAAAATGAGAGGAAACAGAAGATATCAGAGAACCGCAAACATTTGGCCAGTGTACGGGTTGTGCAGAAGAACCTTGTCTTCGTGGTAGGGTTATCTCAGCGCCTAGCAGATCCAGAGGTGAGCAGTTCACACTTGCAGATCTTGCTCTTACCTTGTTGCCAAGGAACCATTGAAATACCCTGTGTCTATCAAGGAACCATTGGAATATCCTGGTGCCTACCTTTTGTCTCCCCAATGGGTACAAAATGAAGCAGCATTGAAAAGCTTCACTGCTGCTGAGGAACCTTCTTAAAGGAACCTACTCAGCTTCCTCCAAAATAACCTCAATAAGTGTGTTTATCTTTGCTCTTAGGAGTACAGGTGCTCTCTCCATTGAAGAAATTGTTCTTTGTGTTCATTTATTCATTAGATGTTGTGCTGAGGGATTTGGTTTGGTCAAGGACTTGTCAGTGTGAAACTAATGATTTGACTCGATGATGATCTTGAAGGTCTTTTCCAATCGAAGAAGTTTTGTGATTCTCTGATTTAAAAAATGGCTTCTTAAGCTAAAAATAACCTTAAGGCTTTTTTTAAGTACTGATTTTCCTAGTCTGGGTCTGATAGCACTGCAGAGCTGTGTCACACACTGCCAGTTATAAAATGGGAGCTTGGCTGAGCAAAAATCTGTAGGGACAGAAGAAACAAGTCAGCATTTTGAAGCATAACTAACAAACTAGTAAGCAGAAGACTCAAGAAAGAGTTGGGTTGCTACTCTGCATCATGAAAAAGACACTATTTAAAACATTTTATTGGCATCTATCAACAGTCAGCTGCAAGGGACTAATAGAAGTAGTGCTAATGAGTAAAGCTACAAGTACCTTGAATTGAAATATGGAGGGAATGAACTACTGATGAAGATGGATGTCTTCATAATTACTGTGCCAAGTTAAATACACCTGATTGAGCTAAGCTGTTTGGAGAAAACTTGTCAAAAGTGTTGAGGGACTCAGGCAAAGACTGGGAAAGAACAACTGTAAAAAGCTGCTTTCAGTGGAGGTTAAAAAAAGAGTAGATATGAAGAGAAGAGGGGAATCAGTTGAACTGATTAGGCACATAGTATCTCAGTTTCTACAGAAGTATAGGACCAAATGTTTGCAAGCAACTCTCAGCACTGACTTGGTGCTATTTATTACCAAAAAGATATTTAATTTCTTTGACCAGATAGAGGATTTGTGAGTAAGAGAAATATTATATATGCAGTTAATTATTTTTTCAACCTCTGATAATTCCACGCAATACTTCAAGCAATTAGAAGTTGATTTGTTGCGGGTGGGATGTCTGTACTAGGTTTGGTGGCAGCAGTGTTCTCATTGACATAGCAGAAGGTAGCATGTACATACTGAATGTTGCTTACAGTGCCAAGATGACTCCATTTTCAGGAATTTTAGCTTGGAAGAGATGGTCTTAAACCCCCAGAATATTCCATATATTTGATTTCAGTTTTTCACCTGAGGAAAAAAACTCCTGGACAAATAGAGATGATTTGGAAGGGAAGATTGGCTGCTGTTTGCTGTTTCTGGAAATAGATCTGTGGCTCCTAATGGAGTACAGGTGGATCAGCGTCTGCTGACATGCTCTTCTGAAATGGTGAAGGCCAAGGTGGCCAAGAGAGCCAATGGCATCCTGGCCTGGCTCAGGAGCAGTGTGGCCAGTAGGACAAGGGAGGTTATTCTGCCCCTGTACTCAGCACTGCTCAGGCCACACCTTGAGTGCTGTGTCCAGTTCTGGGCCCCTCAATTCAAGAGAGATGTTGAGGTGCTGGAAGGTGTCCAGAGAAGGGCAACAAAGCAGGTGAGGGGCCTGGAACACAAACCCTATGAGGAGAGGCTGAGGGAGCTGGGGGTGTGCAGCCTGCAGAAGAGGAGGCTCAGGGGTGACCTCATTGCTGTCTACAACTACCTGAAGGCACATTGTAGCCAGGTGGGGTTGGTCTCTTCTGCCAGGCAAGCAGCAACAGAACAAAGGGACACAGTCTCAAGTTGTGCCGGGGGAAGTATAGGGAGGATGTTAGGAGGAAGTTGTTGGCAGAGAGAGTGATTGGCATTGGAATGGGCTGCCCAGGGAGGTGGTGGAGGCACCGTCCCGGGAGGTGTTCAAGAAAAGCCTGGATGAGGCACTTGGTGCCATGGTCTGGTTGACTGGCTAGGGCTGGGTGCTAGGTTGGCCTGGATGATCTTGGAGGTCTCTTCCAACCTGGTTGATTCTGTGATTCTAAGGTGCAAGGCTCTTGAAGAAACTCCTCTGCTTTATTCAAGATTTTCAGTCTCCCCTGGAATGATGTCTAGAGTGTGTGTAGGATCTTTTAGGAGAGGTGTAAGTTACGTGAAGAGCAGTCAGAAGAGACCAGTGAATGACTGGTGCTTTGTACAGTGTGCTCTGTAGTTCTATGGGGTGTTCCAAGTGTGATTAATGCTGTTAAATCCTAAAGCATTGATGTTCTCTTGGGATGAAGGAAGAGGTGTTTGAAGAAGTTCTTGGACAGTACAATTTGTACTATCCAGTGATAGTATGAAGACAGAAGCTGGAGAAACAAATCTTCCTTTTTAAATGTCTAAGGTTATTATCTAGAACTGCAAATAGCCTTAGCTTATTCAGCTTCAGTCTAAGTAGTCAGTACTCATGCACCTCCTCTGTTATGGGGAAAGAAAAAGAAAGGCTTTTGGTAGCAAATGTGTCAAATATTGCCCCTTCTGTTGGCACACAGGTAACTTATTTAAGAGAGCTGCTTAATCTGCTAGAGATGCTCCTACTTTATAGAGAATCCCTAAGTAGTGTGGTGTTACTAACTGATGCAGGGAAGGGCAAGACAGGAGTATTTTTCTTCAGAGGTATGGTACTCGTTCACTTCAGCATGATGTTGATTTTGAAATGTGTTTTTCTTGCCCCTGGGAAGTGTCACACAGTTTTCCTGTACTGAATCGGGTCTTCTAAAAACCTGAAAGCCAGCTCTAGATAATTGGCTTTTCTCTCTTTCCCTTTGGAGTGGGGCAAGTGAGTTAAGATTCAGTGACTTGCTCCTAGCGGTTACTATATCTGAATGCAAGTTCAAGGTGGTTATTTTAAAACTGGGATGAAATGCTCTTGTATGTATCTTGCCAGGATGAGGCTAGGGTAATGTAACTGCTGAAAGAAACACAAAAATTACAGCTTGAAATGTGGAGTGTTTCTCCCTGGAGTTCTTCAGTGCAGTGGCAATGTGCACTGTGTTACAAGTAACCATGTTTCATGCTGGAAAACAAATCTACATCTACATGTTCTCCTCTACAAAGAGGAGGATTGGGTTTTATTAGTTAAAGGCTGTAGTTACACAGTTAGATGAAAGAAGACTCAGCTCTTTGCAGTCTAACACTTGAACTTTGTTTTCATGCAGGTTTTGAAACGACCAGAATATTTTGGGAAGTTTGGTAAAATACATAAAGTTGTCATTAATAACAGCACATCATATGCAGGCTCACAGGTAAGTCAGAGGCCCTTAAGATGTTTGGTTTTATTCCTTTAGGGAAGACACAAGTGTGCAGAATGAATCTAGGGCTCCTTGTTTTTATTAAGGAGTAGATTAAAGAAGTAAAGTAGGGGGGGGAATACAGCCTTGAAAAAATCAAATGGCTGTTATCTTACTCAGATACTGTCCAGGTAGGCTCCAAAAGCTGGATGCAGGATGCAAAGTAGAAAGCTACAAGGGCTATGAGGTGTTCCAACACCTGTCTCATGAGGAAAGACTGAGAGATCTGGGGCTGTCTAGACTGAAAAAGAGAAGACTGATGGAGGGGACCTTGCTAATGTTTACAAATATTTGATGAGTGGGTGTCAAGAAGGTGCCAGTCTCATTGCAGTGGTGCCCTGTGATAGGACAAGGGGCAGTGGATACTAACTGGAACCCACAAAGCTCCTCTTTAGTGTGAGGAAAATAAATTCTTCCTCATGAGGATATCAGAGCACTGGAACAGGCTGCCCAGAGAGGTTGTGGAATCTCCTCCTTTGGAAGCTTTCAAGACCCATCTATATGCATTCCTGTGACCTGTGCTAGGTGCCCCTGGTTTGCCAGAGAGGGGTGGACTAAACAATCTCTAGAGGTCCCTTCCAACCTCTATCATTCTATGATTCTAAAAACTGTTAGACAGGCCTAGGATCTCCAGTGAAGCATCCATGTGTCTTTTAGTCACTAATCTCCATTTCAGGCATAAAATACCTTTAAGTATTTTCAGACCTTCCAGGTAACATTTTAATGTATTTATTTTCTCTGTGCTTTATGCATTACATCTAAATTCTCATGAATTCTGCTGGTTTTGTCAGGTGTTCTTGTTTAATGTACCTATTGATGAAGTGAGCTGCTAAAAGAGCAACTTCACATTCAGATCTGTCTAGGAAGAGTTAAAAGAATAAATAAAACATGCTATATTTTCTTTCTAGGGTCCAAGTGCCAGTGCATATGTAACCTACATTCGGTCAGAAGATGCTCTCAGAGCCATACAGTGTGTCAATAACGTGGTGGTAGACGGCAGAACACTTAAGGTGGTAATATTTTTACATATTTATCTATCTGTGGTAGGGCCATGAGGATCTGTGCATAATATAACATTTCATTTGTATGGATTTACTTCTGTTGATGAAGAAAAATGTCCACTTTATTGGACACTGGGTTTTGACCTGTTTTCTTAGCTTTAATCATAACTCTGGGGACCCTAATGCAAGAACGACATGAATCTGCCTGAAAAGGTCCAAAGGAGGGTCATAAAGATCATCAGTGAGCTGGAGAACCTCTGCTGAAACAGGTTTCAGGCAGGCTGAAAGAATTGGGGCTGTTTAGCATACAGAAGAGAAGGCTTCAGGGAGACAGACCTTAGAGCTCCCTTTCAATGTCGGAAGAGGACCTAAAGGAAGGCTCAGGAGGGACTGGTTAGAAGGGCTTGTAGCAACAGGACAAGGGTAAAAGGTTTTGAAATGGAGCAGGATAGATTTAGGTTTGACATAAGGAGGAAACTCTTCACAACAGAAGTGGTGAGTTACTGAAACAGGTTGTCCAGAGATGTATTTGAGGCCCCATCCCTGGAGGTAACTCAGGACTAGACTTAATGTGGCCCTGAGCAGCCTAATCTAGTTGGTCACTGCTTACTGCAGTGGGTTGGACAAGATGACCTTTGAGGTTCCCTTCAAATCCAGTGCAATCTGTGAATGGAAATTCAGTGAGCTACCAGCAGGTAATGTTTCAGGGGTTTCATAGGTAACTTCTTAAAACACTATTTCAAGACAGAGATACACTACTTCTCCCATCCCACAGTGCCTTTTTCACTTCATATCTTAATAGCACTGTGCAAGTCCTGTTACTTGCTTTCACAAAGCATTTGTGTAGTCTAAACACCACATCTCCCAAGAGCTCCTTTGGAAATCAAAGTTTTACCTTTTGGTACCTTTGTAAACATGCGTTGAAGCTGCCTTGGCCTAATTCATCCCTGGAAGTTTTTAAGGCCAGGCTGGATGGATCTCTAGTGTGAGGTCTCCCTGTCCATGTCAGAGGTTGGAGCTAGATGATCCTTGAGGTCCCTTCCAGTCCTGATAATTCTGTGATTCTATGATTGATGATTATAGAAAAATCACCTGGTTAATACTAGTTTCCTGACCCTGCTACAAAGCATTAACTGTTTTCATGTAATACAAACTCATAACTACTTTTCAGGTTCATGATTATGAATGCAGATATTCCCTGTGGGCAGTACTTGGGTCTCCCTGTGGGCAGTACTTGGGTCTCCCTGTGGGCAGTACTTGGGTCTCCCTGTGGGCAGTACTTGGGTCTCCCTGTGGGCAGTACTTGGGTCTCCCTGTGGGCAGTACTTGGGTCTCCCTGTGGGCAGTACTTGGGTCTCCCTGTGGGCAGTACTTGGGTCTCCCTGTGGGCAGTACTTGGGTCTCCCTGTGGGCAGTACTTGGGTCTCCCTGTGGGCAGTACTTGGGTCTCCCTGTGGGCAGTACTTGGGTCTCCCTGTGGGCAGTACTTGGGTCTCCCTGTGGGCAGTACTTGGGTCTCCCTGTGGGCAGTACTTGGGTCTCCCTGTGGGCAGTACTTGGGTCTCCCTGTGGGCAGTACTTGGGTCTCCCTGTGGGCAGTACTTGGGTCTCCCTGTGGGCAGTACTTGGGTCTCCCTGTGGGCAGTACTTGGGTCTCCCTGTGGGCAGTACTTGGGTCTCCCTGTGGGCAGTACTTGGGTCTCCCTGTGGGCAGTACTTGGGTCTCCCTGTGGGCAGTACTTGGGTCTCCCAATAAATACATCTAATTATGTGATTCTCCTGCATATAGATTCCTTACAGATGGCCTTTCTGGTCCATCTGCATGAATAAAAAATGCATTGTGATGGAAATCCAAATCTTAAGAAGGAACTTTTCCTTTTCTCTTACACAGTAAAGGGTTTTCTTAACCTCCAGTACTTAAGTAATGATTTTTTTTTCTCTCTTTAGGCATCATTAGGTACAACAAAATATTGCAGTTATTTTCTAAAAAATATGCAGTGTCCAAAACCAGACTGCATGTATCTACACGAGCTGGGGGATGAAGCAGCCAGTTTTACAAAAGAAGAAATGCAGGTAAGTTATATGAATGGGTAACAGATGAAGTGTGACCTGCATGCACTTGATTGTTGTGATGGTTTGGGAGTTACCTGCCCCGCACACACTTAAGAAAATCACTCAGGCTAGACTCAAGACAACTGGAAATTAAGGAGCAAGGCTATATTTGCAGCTTAGAACAATATGCAGGCACATATATACAAATATATATAGTTATGTACAAATTAAAAGTAACACACAAACACAGTGCCCTTCCCAGAAACAGAGTCCCCAGGAGGGCTCCTGACCCAGTCCCCCCCTTTCCTCTCCCTCTTTCCGTCCCTTCAGAAATAACCAGATCAACCCATGTATATCTCATGTGATAAATCTGGAGATCTGAGGTGAGGTGTCAAAAAGAGACAGTAAGGAGGTTAGAGGAAAAAGGGGTTAGGTGGATTAGAGAGTTAAAGGCAGAGTCAGCCAGAGACCAGACTGCCAGAAAGAATCATAGAATCAACCAGGCTGGAAGAGACCTCCAAGATCATCCAGTCCAACCTAGCACCCAGCCCTATCCAGTCAACTAGACCATGGCACTAAGTGCCTCATCCAGACTTTTCTTGAACACCTCCAGGGACAATGCCTCCACTACCTTCCTGGCAGCCCATTCCAATGCCAATCATTCTCTGCCAACAACTTCCTCCTAACATCCAGCCTAGACCTCCCCCAGCACGACTTGAGACTGTGTCTCCTTGTTCTATTGCTGGTTGCCTGGCAGCAGAGCCCAACCCCACCTGGCTACAGCCTCCCTTCAGGTAGTTGTAGACAGCAGTGAGGTCTGCCCTGAGCCTCCTCTTCTCCAGGCTGCACACCCCCAGCTCCCTCAGCCTCTCCTTGTAGGGTTTGTGTTCCAGGCCTTTCACCAGCTTTGTTGCCCTTCTCTGGACACGTTCCAGCACCTCAACATCTATGAGAGTTGAGCAGTGTGTGTGTGAGAAGTGCTTGTCTTATCTGTATTTTGACTAGTTGTATTTCTCAGCAGAAGAATGGTGATATAGGGCATGTTGTTTTTCTTTTTTTCACAGCTAAGGATTTAATTTCTCTCAGTAAAAATTAGCCTCAAACCAGCACAGTTGTATATGATTTAGTCTGTATATAAGGTAACTTTTTGGTGAATGTTATGGCAGAAGTAAATATTGGAATGGAAAAGCAGTTTGACCAGTTGGACATGGAAAGTGAGCAGTTAATTATATCTTTTTCCATGCTGCTTTTGAAGTCTAGAAAGTTCAGTGTTCATGAGTTGAATAGATGGAGACAAACTCTTAATCAGCATTGAGTTGCTGAATCATGAGAAGGGCAGCCAAGCTGGTCCAGGGTCTGGAGAGCAAGGCTGATGAGGAATAGCTGTGGCAACTGTGACTGAGTCTGGAGAAAAGGTGACTGAGGGGAGACTTTGTTCTTTACAGCTCTCTGAAAGGCAGTTGGAGTGAGGTGGGGGTTGATCTTTTTCTCTCTATCAGGTAATGGAACAAGAGGATTGTGCAAAATTGTGCAAGCAGAGATTTAGGTTGGATATTAGGAAAAACTTCTCTACTTCAGGAGCATTCAGGCACAGGACCAGGCTGCCTAGGGAGGTGGTGGAGTCACCATACCTAGAGGTCTTCAAGAAATGTGTGGATATGGCACACTGGGACATAGTGTAGTGGCTCTTTTCCAAGTGAAACGATTCTATGATTCTAAGATGTTAGTTTCCATCAGATTTTATTTATCCATGAGCTTCTCTTTTTTTTAGTTGGGACAAACTTCATAATCTTAGGTGGGCTAAAGGTTCACTTTAGCAGTCTGTGGTTCACAGGATCTTTTCTGCAGTTCTTTGTAGAAGGCAAAAGCACTCTCAGTCCTGTGGCCCAACTGGTAGTTAAAATTGATAGGCTACATACCTAGGCCAGGAATTGAATTGCACATATGAGTTCCTTCTGAAGTCTTGAGTGGATTAGACTTCATCTTGATGACTTAACTGAATCTTCTTCTTCCTTTTTACATTACTTAAACTTCCTCCTTTTATCATACTGCATTCTTGGAAGTCATTGGACATTGCACAACTATTGGGAAGTGCTTTGTGCTTTCAGTGCACCAGCATTCTAGAGTTAGGGTTAGTGACAATGAATTTACAGGTCCAGTTAATGAGATTGAATGTTCATTGTAAAAGACCAGTAGGGGTGTCAGTGGATGAATTTCCATTTCAGATTCAGTAATTGAGAACTAAACATTGTGCCAAACTGAAAAGCACTGACAGAACTCCAGGGAGTCTCTGAAAGTGAAGTTGAGAATTTAGGATAAAGGAGGCTGGAGGTGCTAAACTAAGTTTGGCTTCTGGATTTCTTGTCATAAATAAAGCACAATGACTGCAGATTCCCATGTAGGAATTTAGTTTTGTTTCCTCTTTGTGATGGATAAGTGAGCTAAGGACTGGCTTAATGTTCCTGGCCTGGATATTGAGTCTTTTGCCTCTGAAGTCTTAAGCAAGATAAGCTCTCCAGGGAAGTTTCTTCTTACTCCTCAGATGCTTTGCTTGTGGTGCAGGTCTGTGCATCTGAGTGAGTTGCTTTACAATGTCTTCATAGTGTATGACAAAAGCAGCATTTCCCAGTTGTGGTGTATCTCAGCACTTGTGTTTAGGTGAAACATGTTCTGGAAACACACTTTTTTCTACTCCACCTTGGGTGTAGACACCAAGTTTGGTAAGATGATGCATACATCAGATGTTTGGTAAGATGATGCATACATCAGATGTTTCAGTGCCCTTTTTTGAGGCTTGTCTAGCCTGAGTGTATAAAGACACATTCAAAATGAATCATTAATGGAGGGCTGGAGAATTAAGTAGCAAAACCCTCTAGATATTTATAGTGTTTGACTGACTTGGAGTATTCAGATGTGATATGGAGTTGCCCTTCTGAAAGAGCCCATAAGGGAATTCAGTTGCTCAGCAGTACTGTGTTTTGAATTTTGCCAAATATTCCAACTTAAGGGTTTTTTTAAAGCAAGTTAGAATTATCTTTTAGCTTGTAATATTTTTCCAGGAGGATGTGATAGAATCGTAGTCCAGCCTGTTTGTGCATTAAATCTGTCCCTGTTTTAACAGACCATTTATGTAAGGAATGAAGTCATGTACAAATGTTAATTTTTAGGAGTACAAGTATCATAGAATCAGTCAGGCTGGAGGGACAAGGATCATTTAGTTCCAACCCCCCTGCCATGGGCAGGGACACTCTAGCCTAGATCAGGCTGTCCAGAGCCCCATCCAGTCTGGCCTTAAATGCCTTCAGGCATTTAAGAGGCTCCCAGGTGACCTTATTGTGGCCTTTCAGTATCTGAAGGGGTCCTACAAAAAAGCTGGGGAGGGACTTTTTAGGCTATCAGGGAGTGACAGGACTGGGGAGAATGGAGCAAAGCTGGAGATGGGGAGATTCAGACTGGATGTGAGGAGGAAGTTCTTCACCATGAGAGTGGTGAGAGCCTGGAAGGGGTTGCCCGGCGAGGTGGTTGAGGCCCCATCCCTGGAGGTGTTTAAGGCCAGGCTGGCTGAGGCTGTGGCCAGCCTGCTCTAGGGTAGGGTGTCCCTGCCCATGGCAGAGGGGTTGGAACTAGAAGATCCTTGTGATCCCTTCCAGCCCTGCCTGATTCTATGATTCTAAGTTGTTGAAGCTCAGTTACTAACCTCTGGCATGTACATATCTACCTTTATAGATGAAAACTATTTCTTTTAACCTACAAAAATGCATATTTAATCCAACATTCATTGATGATGAGTTTCTTTCTTTAGGCGGGTAAGCACCAGGAATATGAACAGAAACTACTGCAAGAGTTATACAAACTAAACCCCAACTTTCTCCAGTTATCTACGGGTACAGTTGACAAGAACAAGAACAAAGTAACAGCACTGCAGAGGTATGATGCCTAAGTACTGATATTACACCTTTTGGCTGTGCTTGCTTTCTGGTTATTCCTAAAGAAATCTTTATTCCAACTGCATCCTTAAGATGCCTGCTCTTTTCAGTGGATATTTCATGATTAACTCTGATACTGGTTTTCTCCATACAAATACACATTCACCACTTTGTTCTGCTACAAAGTGAGTGTGAGTCTTACTTAGTTAAAATGGTTTTCTGCTGTGTGCATTTGGATCACAAGTTCAGAGCGAGGCATTCTCCTGCTGAAAGGAGACTTTGTATTTTATATGTGCATGAACACAATGATTATTAAAGACCACAAGTCTGCTTTCTTGGTGTGGTGTCATGAGTGCAGTCTGTCACAACTGAGACACCATCTAGTCTTGATATGTGTTTTTAATTGTGGTTTGGAATTAATCATGGTTAGATTTTTACACTGTGATTTGTGGAATGGCTTTTACGTCAGGTGTGAGGACCTAGGAAATGGAAACTGAAATCTGTTTCTTTTGTGTAAGAATTCACAGAGTATGAAAAACTTCTTGCTTTCATCTATTAAACTTTTTTTCCCAGTATGTTGTCATTGCACATCTTACTGTTGGTTAAAGTAATACTCTGAGTTAAGAAAAGATTTCTGTCCTTATGCAAAGAGAAATTACATCTTATGGTCATGAGTCCTTAAATGAATTATCCACTCAAATGTTGTATTTGAGATAAAGAAATAAAAACTGTTAGCAATTACTTCCACACTTTTTGGTAGGATTTTCATACTGAAAAGGGCAGGATGGGATACAAAAGTTGGATTGCATTTCTTATGTACCTCTATGCCTTGTAAACAGGTTGTGTGTTGTGTGCCTGTTTATCCACTACTGAATTGTTCAGATGATTGCCACTGACAGCATCACTGCACAGCAGTTAAACCACGGAAGTGGTTACTGTGTCTACAGTATTGCCAGTGGAGCATGGGGAAGCAAAACATCATTCTGAGCACTGGTATCCCAGCTGATCTACTGGGGTTATTTTCTTAGTCTTCTGGAGGAAGTGCCATATGCTTTTTAACTGCCAAGTGGTCAAGACCTCTAGTTGGATGTTTTCTTAAGGACTGTGCAGCTTGTTTCTTGGGCACTGGTTCAGTATTGACTTGGAAGGTAAAGTGTAGTGATTAAAGCAGACATACAGGTTCCTGAATTTGGGTATTGATTATCTTATGTTCTAAATTTGAGCTAATCTTAAGTTAAAACTTAATTAGATGCCAGCAAAACAGATTATATCAATGCAGAGAGCTTTATCTGAAACTGAGCAAACTTTTAGCCTTCAAAAAGCATTTATGAATTTGAGCTTGACAAGTCTGTGGTGGGACATGTGGAAAGAATATTATGTTACTCTTAAAGGCAACAAGTAGTCTGGAGTTAATTTCTCTTGTCAATTTGTACAGGTTTGGGAGTTATCCACGGCTAGGAATTCACCCAAACTAACTCAGTCAGCTGGAAGTTAAAGAATGAAGCTGTATTTGTAGCTTGGCACAATTTACAAGCATATATATAATACATGCAGGTATTTACAGCTGTAGACAGTTACATACAAGTTAAAAGTAATACAGAGATACAAAAGCCCTTCTGACCAGCAGAGCCACACAGGAGGGCATTCAAAATGCCTCCCACCTTCTTTCCACTTCTGGTCCTTGTTTGTATAGGACCAGGTGTTTCAGGCTGTGCAGCATAATGAAATTCACCCAGACTATCTCAGTCAGCTGGAAGTTAAAGAATGAAGCTGTATTTGTAGCTTGGCACAATTTACAAGCATATATGTAATATATGCAGGTATTTACAGCTATAGACAGTTATAGAATCATAGAATCAATCAGGCTGGAAGAGACCTTGAAAGATCATCCAGGCCAACCTAGCACCCATCCCTAGCCAGTCAACTAGACCATGGCACTAAGTGCCTCATCCAGGCTTTTCTTGGACACCCCCAGGGATGGTGACTCCACCACCGCCCTGGGCAGCCCGTTCCAATGTCAATCACTCTCTCTGGCAACAACTTCCTCCTAACATCCAGCCTATTCTTCCCCTGGCACAACTTGAGACTGTGTCCCCTTGTTCTGTTGCTTGTCGTCTGGGAGAGGAGACCAACCCCACCTGGCTACAGTGTCCTTCCAGGTAGTTGTACACAGCAATGAGGTCACTCCTGAGCCACCTCCAGGCTAAACAACCCCAGCTCCCTCAGCCTCTCCTCTTGGGGTTTATGTTCCAGACCCTTCACCAGCCTTGTTGCCCTTCTCTAGACACCTTCCAGCACCTCAAGTTATGTATACAAGTTAAAAGTTCTATATGCAAGTTATATACACAAGTTAAAAGTAATAGAGAGGTACAAAAGCCCTCCTGACCAGCAGAGCCACACAGGAGGGCATTCAAACCACCTCCCACCTTCTTTCCACCCCCCCAACCCCCCTTTATCTCTGGATGTGTAGTGGTGTTCTTCACAGCTTGCTACCCAGTCGAGTTCTTGGGTTTGTCTGATTCATTGATAGAATGTTAATATTTCTGGCAGCTTGTCAGAGCCTCCAGCAATTTTGTGGTGGTTCTTGTGTTTCTGGGGTGTGAGATCTCAGTTGCTTTCTGTAAGTGGAGTTCTAAGTAGATGTTTAGTTATAAATACCCAGTAGTAGAAAATGGTTTCTTAAAACGTGCATAAATGCTTTCTCACAGTTGTGCTCTAATTTGTGCTGCTGAAAAAGCAGCTTTTTCCTTGCTGCTGGAGGCAATCATGTCTTGATTTGTCACTTGATAGTCATTGGTGACTGCACTCTGGTACAGTTAGAGGTATATTCCACATTTAAAGCAAGTGAAGCCTCACTCTCTTTCTTAGAGAGATTAAATGAATGCTGTCTTTTGCTAGAAGTAGAAGAACTGGCTGGTCTTCAGAGAGCCAGTCCTTCAGAATCATGCAGCTTTGAACTTAAAAGCCTCTACATGCATGAAAAGAAACCCTCAAAACATAAACCAGTTTATTTCTCTTTAGTTTTCTTTCTCCTTGGATGCAAAACTGACTTTAAACTGTAACATTTTAAAGTTAGTTTTAGTATGGAGATGGTTTTGCACTGCAGCAGACATAAGTTTTGATATTTAAAGTAGATCTGTTAATGGATTGAAAATTTCATTTATATAAAGATTATAGCTTATATTCATAAGGTTGAGAATAGTAAATTACTGACCTTGAGCTACTGCAGGTTACTTTACTCTTTGATGTTCAATATCTGATCAGCTTCTATTTCTGACTTATTTCCCATGTGTACAAAGCCAAGATGAGATCTGTACATCTGGGATGCATATTGGTGCATAAGATTAATAGAATGGGAAGAGGAGGTAGAATAGGAAGTCTTGCAATGTTAACTGAGATTGGAGGGAGTAGCTATGGCAGTTTCATCTGAACAGGAGTAGGAAGCACTTATGTTGTTATAAGCAGCTATAAGAAATTCCAGATTTTGCTTGGGCACTTAAATTGATCTAAAGATGTAGAGTCAATGTTGGATCATAAAGTAAAAACTTATTAATGAATGGGACCATTGAGGGAATATATTTATTTTTAAGCTATTATGTTATTAAAGCTTATTCCTTATGCTGGCAGCACTTGGACACTAAAACCAACATTCCTAATTGAAGCAAATTAAAAGCTAAGAGAAACATCGAGGCAGATGTTTTATAGTAAGATTGTAAGTTTAGGAAGTGCCAATGTATTTGATTATCTTCAGTTTACAGATGATATTCCAGCTGCTTCACTTGGTGTAAAATGTAACTGTTTTCAGCAAAAGCTTGGGCTTTCAGTTCTCTCTTGAAGTTCTCGCAGCTGTAATGTGCACTGTGAAATGAAATTTAGTGCTGATTTATTTTCTTTTTGAAAGGAAAGTAATTTTGACTTCAGAAGTGAAGAGAGCAGTAGGTTGAGCAGTGTGCTGGTCTGACTGATCTCATGGTCTGTCAGTAAAGCTGTGGACTCTTGGGGAGGTCTAAAACTTCATCTGTTGAGGCAAGGCTTGACAGGAGCCTGGAATAGGATTTACAGAACTTAGGAGATAAAGCAAATAATTCTAAATGAGATGTATGTATGTCTGGATACTTGAAACTGTTGGGCTTTTTGTTTGGTTGGGTTTGGGTTTTGATTTTGTTGTGTTTTCTTTTTCTCTCCTCAAAATGGACAAGCTTGGACTTCAGTGTTGCCAGAGCAGCTATCTATTTGGTGAAGAAAACAGAATTCCCTTCAGTTTTCTCTTTCCCCTCCCTATCCCACTTTTTTTTTTGTAAGTCATCACCATATAAAATCTGAGAAATAATATCCAGACAAATCTGTTCTTACAGATTGTCTGGCACAAGGATTCATTTCCCCTGTCCTTGCAGTTCTTAAAAACACATTCTTCATAACTTGAACTCTTTGTTGTTGTTGTTGTTGTTGTTGTTTCTTCTTGGGTTTTTTGTGTTTTTTACTCTTGGCTTTTTTCAGACCCCACAGTAATAACAAAGATGCCTGGCCATCATTACAGAGTTCAAGTAAATCAGCCAATGGTTTAACAATGGAACACAGGAAAATGCCTCCTGTGTTAGAAAATGGTACAGACCCAGAACACATCACTCCAGATGGTGCAGGCTTAGATTCCGGGTAATTGTGCTGCCTTTTATACTTCAGATAGCTTCCTTTCTCACTGGTGTGGGGGGAGTGATCCTCCAGTCTCTCTCTCTAGTTGGAGAGCTGGATTCAACTCTTAATCAGGTCATAAAAAGCTGGGCTTAGCCTAGCCCCTATCAAAAAGACCTATTGGCAGATTGTGCAGGAGACCCCTAACAGGGCAGGGCAGCCGAGGGGTCTGACAGCCTTTGGTGCTGCATGATCCCAGCCAGAGCTGAGCCCTTCACTTTAATACAGAAGCTTCCACAAAAAGACAAATGCTAGTTGTCATACATCAGGAGCCTTGTCACTTGGAAAAGCTTCAACAGAAGGAAGCTAAATGTTAGGGCTGATTATCTGTCACCTCTTTACAGTGGTGTGTTCCAGGAACGCAAATGCAACAAGTAAGGGTTCCCTAATTACCACTCTGTAATGGGAGCAACAGGGAAGCAGATTCAGCTGGGAATACTTTGCACAGAGTAATTCATTCATCTGCTTGCCATAACTTCCTTATTGCCAAACATTTTTTCTCTTGTTGCCCTCACTGATTTGATTAGAACTGGTGTCCTCTACTGTCATAAATATCACTTGCAGTTGAAACAGCAGTTTGTAGTTGTGCTGATTAGGTTTTTATGATAATATTGGTTGGGCTCATTCAGAAGTTGGATGGGAAAGTGACAAGTTAAACCCCAATATTTCAAGAAGCAATATTGCTGATTAAGTAGCTGATCATCATTTAAAATCAGTATTGGACCAATGCATTCGTGTTGGGGGGGCTGCTGAAAATGATAGCTTCTCACTAGGCTTATTAGCAGTCTCATTTAAGATGTAATCCAAGACCCTGTGGTTGCATCTCAGTAATCAGATGCACCCTCCTTATCTTTTCAGGAGATTGTACTAGATGTAAGTAAAAATATTGTAGCCAATAGCTAATGAATAATGTTTATTCCTGAGGGCTGAAAGCCTGTCTCACAGTTAAAGGCTCCTTAGGCAAGCTGAAATAGAATAAATACTTTCAGCACTTAAATCATCACTTCAAGTTGTCTTTAGATGTAGCTTTTAAAATTGCAGCATTGTGACTTGGTTGGCAGCTTTGGGGGGAAAAATTTGTCTGGAGTATCATCTCTACCATCAAAACGATTGTGCAGTGAAGAGTCTACAGCAAACTTTTATGCTATAGGTGTTCAGAAACACCCCAAGGCAGTTAGTTTTAAATGGAAAAACTTTGCTCTTGCCGTCTGGCCACTGAGTCAAAAGTGCCTATAAATCTTTGCTGGAGTAATGTTTGTTTGGAAGTCTGTTCCTCTGATTTTTTTCTTTTATAGTCATAAATTCTAGAGCTTCAGTTCTCTTTTTTTTAGTTACCTGCTCAGTGTTCTTTTGAACAAAACCACTTTATTGACAAATCACTCTTACACAGTTTCTTTAGAATGGAGAAGAATTAATTCTGCTGGGTTGGACTCTGTGTCCTGGAATGGGGAGAAATAAAAACATGAAGAAAAGCAATCTTAGAATTTTGAACCTTCATATGTGGCTCTGCAATATTTAAGCTTTGCAGCAGCAAGGGGTATTTGAAACCAAACTGAAGTCTGCACCCAGTTGTAATAATTACTCTCTATATATCTGTCTTGTTCTGGCACATCATGTCTGTAATTTGACTTGCATCTCATTCTCATCTCTTAATGAAACTAAAATCCATGTTCTTGCTTCTGGTCCTTGTTTGTATAGGACCAGGTGTTTTGGGCTGTGCAGCATGATGCTTGTGTATCTTCACAGAAATGAAAGGTCCTTGAAGTTGTAAAGCAGAGATTTTAATCTGAACTTGGACTGTTAATTTCATTAGTGTGGTATTTAGTGGAATTAAGGCAACTCAGAGATGCCTGTCAGAATCTTGAATCCTGAGATGCACCATGTCAGCCAAGTGGTGTTAATTCCCAGTGAATAGCTTTCTGAGGTTGTTTTCAGCTGCATCTTCTCTTTTATTCACTTTGCTTAGCAGTTTGTGTCTTCTCCTGCTTTTTCCTCCCCTTCTATCACCTCCTTACTTTGGAACTGATTTCTACTAGTTAAAGCTGGTGGGACCAGGACTAATTGACCAGGACTAAATCAATTTAATCTTTTATCCCTCAGGATTTTTTTTGTGTAAAGACTTGCATGAGAACTGACCACTTGCAAAACCAAATCTGTTCCCAAGCTTTTTTCCTGTAGTAGCATAGATGGAAGTGACTACTACAGAATACTGCCACAGTAGAAGAGTCCTGTTTTTTTGGACTATGAAGATGCTTAAAACTTCCCTTTTGTTCCTTAACAGGGCAGCCAACAAATGGAGTTGGAGAGTGGTGGGAAGAAGTATTAACAGTGTATGACAAATGATCAGAATGCTTATGTTTACAAAAAGCAGCCTCATAAATAAATGAACTTTCCCCCTTCTTAACTCCTCCTAATTGAGTCTGCTTTGTTTTTTTTGTTTCAAGGCTTTTCTCCTGCTGGAAAAGTGAATAATGGGGTTTTGTTTTTCATTCAATACTTGAGTGTCTCATTGTCTCTTCTCCCACTTTTGCAGCCCTATCGACAAACCTTCAGATTCCCTCAGTATAGGAAATGGTGACAGCTCCCAACAGGTAAGACCTAAGCATTAATGCTATGAATCAATTACTTCCTGAAGTGTGCCATAAATTGAAAGTTGGTTTTGAACGAGTTGATTTCTCTAATGTTTGGCCTTGTACTGAGTTACATATTAGCTAACCTAATTACAGCCAAAAACCTTGATGAGGAATTTTTTTTAGCTGTATTAGTGAAGGATATTTAATATTTAAACTCTTATGTCCTAATTGTTGCTCTTCCTCTCTTGCCTGTAGATAACAAACAGTGACACACCTTCACCACCGCCTGGTTTAACAAAACCCAATCCAGTCATACCCATCAGTTCATCTAATCACAGTGCACGGTCTCCTTTTGAAGGGGCTGTAACAGAATCACAGTCACTCTTCTCTGACAACTTTCGGCACCCTAACCCCATCCCTAGCGGGCTTCCTCCATTCCCCAGCTCTCCACAGACTTCAAATGACTGGCCCACAGCACCAGAACCACAGAGCCTCTTCACATCAGGTATGTACACAGGTGACATGACTGGATGTTGCTTACCTTTGCAACTTGTATCTGGAGCTGTGTAGAACCAAAAACTCAAGGACTTCTTCCAGAATGATTTTCTCCCTTTCAGGAATTACTCAAAACTGAATGAAGCGTGTCCAGTAGGTCTGGGGAGGTTCTCCTTTCTCTTTCTAATCTGCCATGGTGACAGCACACCTGGAATACTGTGTTCAGTTTTGGGTTCCCCAGTTTGAGAGACAGGGATCTACTGGAGAAAGTCCAGCAAAGAGCCCTGACGGTGATTGGGGGACTTGAACATCTGTCCTCTGGAGAAAGACTGAGAGGTCTCTTGAGAAAGCTGAGAAGGGATCTTGTAAATGTCAATAAAAATCTGAGTGGTGGGTGTCAGGATGAAGGTGCCAGGCACTTTTTGGTGGTGCCCAGTAACAGGACAAAGTACAAGCTAGAACACAGGAGGTTCCACCTCAACACGAGGAGAAACTTCATTATGGTGAGGGTGATGAGCGCTGGAACTGGTTGCCCAGAGAGGTTGTGGAGGGGTTCTGTGGAGGCTTTCAAAACCTGTCTGGATGTGCTCCTATGTGGCCTGCCCTGGGTGATCCTGCTTTGTCCTGAGGGTTGGCTTAATGATCTCTACAGGTCCCTTCCAGCCTGTAACATTCTGTGAATAATGAGTTGCACTAATCATGAAGGTTGGAAAAGAGCTCTAAGAATCACCATGTCCCACTCTCTGCCCAACATCTCCATGACTACTAAACCGTGTCCTGAAGTGCCACATCAACTTGGTTTTTGAGCACCTCCAGGGATGGTAACTCCTCCACTTCCCTGGCAGCCCTTTCAAATGTCTGCCTACTCTTTAAGAAGATAAATGATGTAAGGGTTTCTTCTAAAAGAAACTTAGCACAATTTTCTATCTGCATGGCTAAATTATCAGTGTTTATTTCAGTTTTTCCTAGCCATGCCTAAATAATAGGATGTGACACATACTGAATATTTTGTTACAGGTTTTACTGTTTCTTGATGAGAATGGGAAAAAATACCCAGTATCAGCAATGTATAAAATGTAGGTGATGCTTTGGGACAGAATCAGTTTACTTGATTAGTTCTGGTTTGATATTTGACTTCTAGTTGTCACAGCTTTGTTTGTAAACGATATTTATTACCATGGAAATTACCTGCTGCTTAACTGCTGTATGCACCAATTTTGTGAGGGTTAGGTGGCAGTGAGAGACAGTTTCCAGGTAGTAGAATCCCAGGAACATTCCACTTAGAAAAGCCCCTCAGGATCACCAAGTCCAACCATTATCCCTAAACCATATCCTGAAGCACCACATCCAAATGACTTTTAAACACACCCAGGGTTGGTGACTCAGCCACCTCCCTGGGCAGCACATTCCAATGCCTGACCACTCTTCCTAGGAAAAATATTTCCTAATGTCCAGTCTAAACCTACCCTGCTGCAGCCTGAGGTTATTCCTTCTTCTTCTATCACTATTTACGTGTGAGGAGAGACCAGCAGCAGCCTCTCTACAGCATCCTTTCAGGTAGCTGTAGACAGCAATGAGGTCTCCCCTCAGCCTCCTCTGTTTCAAATTAACCATCTCCAGCTCCTTCAGTCACGCTTCATAAGATTTATTCTCCTTCCTCAGGCCCTTCCCCAGCTTCCTTGCCCTCCTCAGCACTGACTCCAGCACCTCTACATCCCTCTTGTAATGAAGTGCCCAAAACTGAACACAGTACTTGAGGTGTCACCTCACCAGAGCCAAGTACAAGGGAACAATCACCTTCCTATCCTTGCTGGACACAGTATTTCTAATCCAAGCCAGGATGCCATTGGCTTTCTTTGCCACCTGGGCACACTGCTTGTTCATCATGACTTGTTTGTCTCTTACAACCCCCAGGTCCCTTTCTGCCAGAGTTCTTGTTTGTTTCTTAGTATGGAACGGATGTTACTAGTTAAGAATTGAAATACAAGCTTTTGTCTGTCTAACAACTCTTTTTATTGTTGTGGATTTCAGAGTGAAAACAGAAGTATAGATTTCCAGGAGAGGATAACTGATTTTAACTACTTAAAGCAGCAGCCAGGTTTCCTACCAGCAGAGGGAGTTCATGTTGTGACCCATACTGCCTTGTACTTACCAGCTTGCATCACCATTGTTTTGAGGAAAAACATTATGAAATTAAACCTAACATTTACCAAACCTGTATAAGTAATGGGAACAGTCTAATGAAAAGCAGGAATAAAATACAGGGAAATTCTGATAGCCCTTTTTTGAAACAAATAAATGCCCCCAAACCCACTTTGCTCCCCCCCAAAAATCCACCAAAAAAAAGCCAAAACACAACCTCAAAATGTTTATGATATTTTGTAGTGAAGTTCCTTATTTCCTTTTGTCTCATCAAGTTGTCTACTGAAGAATTTAACTTCTTTTGTCCATAATGGTAAACAATGAGAGTTGCTTAGGTTTTTTAACCACTACTCAAAGGTTCCCATTTTGAGGTGGAACATCTCCTCCCCACCTTTATTACACAGCAGAACTGAAGCACAACATTAGTACTGAAAGCAAAATACTGAACCGAATATTGAAACTCTGCTTGGTCACTCTTCTGTCAAGTAATCTGGGTGTGAAGATGGTTCACAGATTGCATGTGGTTGGAAAGGACCCTCAAGGGGCATCTTGTCCAACCCCCCTGCTGTCAGCAGGGACACCTCCAACTGGATCAGGTTGCCCAGGGCCACATCAAGTCTGACCTTGGATGTCTTCAGAAACAGGACCTCAACCATATCCCTTAGCAACCTGTTTCAGTATTTCACCACTCTTATTGTAAAGAACTTCCTCTTTATATCCACCATAAATCTGCCCTGCTCCAGTTTCAAAGCATTGCCCCTTGTCCTTTTGCTAGCAGCCCTTTTAACCAGTCCCTCCCCAGCCTTCCTACATGGCCCCTTCAGATATTGAAATGCAGCTAAAAGATCCTCCCAGATCCTCCTCTTCTGCAGGCTGAACAGCCCCAAATTTAGAAGCCTGGTTTTGTAGCACAGGCACTCCAGCCCTTTAAATTCTAAGCAAGTGTTATTGATCTCTTTTTGCTTGATGTTATTACTGAAATTACTTTGAGAAGGCTTTTATGTAGTTCAGGAACAGAGGATTTCTGCTGTAAAAATACTGTTTGCTAGTTCTACCACTTCACCTTAAGTAGTAATCTATGACAGTTTGATCTGGAAATGGCATTCCAAGGTGGTGAATGAGATGCCTTTTTGGAAGGTGTGAAAGAAGTATTGTCTGAAAGCTAGCTGGCAATGTAGATTCAGATACACTGAGGCTGCAGCTTGTCTGGAGAAATAGTTACTAATTCTTGTTCTAAATCCTGTTCCTCACCCACAGAGACTATACCAGTGTCCTCCTCCACAGACTGGCAAGCGGCTTTTGGGTTTGGCTCCTCCAAACAGCAAGAGGACGACTTAGGGTTTGACCCCTTTGACATCACCCGCAAAGCCTTAGCAGACCTGATCGAGAAGGAACTGTCAGTCCAAGACCAACCTTCCCTCTCGCCCACATCTCTTCAGAACCCTTCCCCACACACTACAACTGCCAAAGGGCCAGGCTCTGGATTCCTGCATCCTGCTGCACCCACAAATGCCAACTCTCTCAGTAGCACCTTTCCAGTCATGCCACAGAGGTTCCCACAGTTTCAACAGCATCGAGCAGTTTACAACTCCTTCAGTTTTCCAGGCCAAGCAGCTCGCTATCCTTGGATGGCCTTTCCACGCAATAGCATCATGCACTTGAACCACACAGCAAATCCCACCTCAAATAGTAATTTCTTGGACTTGAATCTCCCACCACAACACAGCACAGGTCTGGGAGGGATCCCTATATCAGGTAGGTGAATTGGGGCATCTGTGATGTGACTGATTCGTGTTTTCTGCTTCTCTGAGCCAGGATAGCAAAAGGAAGTAGCCAGATATAAGTGGTAGAATGATATCTGTTGATTGTTGTACTAGCTTTGTGAACAGGGGGAGGAATATTGCTTTAAATAGGCCCTTTCAATTAAAAAGGTGTTTATCTGGATGTTTAGCCTTGTAATACTGAGCTTTATAAGGAAGGTGGAGTATTCTGTGCCCGCTTAATTTTGTGCCAAAGCAGATTGGTATTTTGATTCTTTCCTTAAAGAGTAGGCCCTGGAAGCTCATTGCAGCTTCCATGTCTACGTGCAGGTGCTGACCAGAGTTCTTCAAACTGTGCAAAAAAGAATAAATAGATTGTAATTATGGTAATTTGTGCCAGATGTCTTGGCTGGGTTGTTCCCTCTTGCGCATAACCAAATGGCTGCACAATAAAACATTTAGTGCTGTTCATTTCTGTACTTCAGATAGCCTTAATATTATGCTAATCTTTCACTGAATGGATGCTTGCAATGTGTGTAAGAGGATCCATCCTGATTGTGAGGGTTGTGATGTTGGAGGGAAAATGAATGTGCAGTCAGGCTGGTTCGGGCTGCCCTGAATGGATTGATAAGCTCTTGACAGCAAACATTGCAACTGAGGAGCTAATTGTAACAATAATAATATCTTGATAAAAAAATAATTCCTGGGCTTTGAAGGCCTTCTGTGCTTCTGATTTAGGTTGGCCCAAACAAGGGGGGAAAAAAATATATGAAGTGTATATTGAACTGCAAGTGAAAAGTCTCTGTAAGCTTTTTATAGGCTTGACATGGAGAAAATGTTGTCTTCAGATGTTGCCAGTGTTGTTTTCTTTTCACTGGGCTCTGAGAAGTACTGGCTGCACCATAAAATGACCTAGAAAATGTCACTGTGGTTTTGATGCTCTAGTACATGAGCTGCTTTGGGTTGTTACTTCCCTGCATGTTGTCTTCTTTTGAAGCTGTGCTATTGCTGTAGAGTCTTTATGCTGATTTTTTTCTCTGAACTCTTGCTCTGAACTACAAATGCAATGAATTCCTTGTACTGGCAGTGGCAAAGTTTTTTCTAGACTTAAAATGACAAATATTGGTCAGACTGAAGTGGAATCAAAAATGCAGCACCCATAGCACTGCAGATGTTTGCTGACTTTTCCCTAAACTACAGGAAACCTCCAAGAACATTTCAAGGGGTCAAGTTCTGACTTTACCACTCGGTTCTAAAATGTGCTGTTCAAGGGGCCTGTTACAAAACTGTCTTCAGGACTCTGGAGACCAGAACAATCCTTTAGTGTTGGAAATGATGTCTTTGTAGTACAGTTTGATTCTAGCATTCTTTAAATTGCATTATTGCCTTTGGCAGTTGGAAAATGAAGCTTACTGTAGAGGACTCATTGTACAACTCCTCAAGAGCCAGCTGTGTGGTGTTGGTTGATGCAGTCTATGCCGTGTCCTTCCCCCATACGTTTTAAGGCAGCAGAGTTGATGTTTTAAGTGTATCCCTTTTTGGTATGCAATATCTAGAACAACTGAGTATTTTTGGCAGACACAGTGCTAAAAACAGAAAGTAAACATCTGCTGTGGCCTCTTTGGAAGGTTCCTTTGAGTTAGTCTCTTGTTACAGAAAGCACTGTTAGTTGCCTGGATGACAATTAGATAGCAGCAGTTGCTGCGCTGCAAGCATTTCTCAGCTGATGTCTGTGTCAGCTTGGATATGTCTTGAAAGAATCACTTGCACAAGCACAAATGTCTCCTTTTTCTTCTGATGTTGTTCAGAAATCAGTTGAGGTCTCAGTTCTGATTTTGCTTGCTGGGTTATGGATTTGTTTTGTATTGTATGATATGTTATGTGGTGATCTAATTGGTTTGGAAGTAGAAATAATTTACAAGTCTCTTACCTCTTTCTTTGCTGACTCAAATAGTTTCCAGTTTATTGTGTCTCTTCAAATCTGTATCTAGTGTACACATCTCTGAATGAATTATTTTTTATATTTACCTTCAAAGAATATTTCCTCTTCTTTATACTTGCTTCTAATTTCTGTTAGTAGTAGGTATATGATTTTTTCTTCATTTGATTTACACATAAGACCCGTTGGGTAGGTTGGGAGAAGAAAATGGTATGCAAGTACAGAGAAATAATTTCATTAAGCTTTACTTTAATGCTTTATAACAGCTCTAGTGTCATAACAGCCATTTATCAGTGTGGAGAGGTTAGTTGGAGTACAGATGGAGCTCCATTTTACTAATCTGTATTAGGATGTATTAGAAAATGTCATAGAATCATAGAATGGTTTAGGTTGGAAGGAACCTCAAAGATCATCCAATTCCAGCCCCCCACCACAGGCAGGGACATCTCTCACTAGAACAGGTTGCTTAAGGCCTTATCTAACATAGCTTTGAACATCTCCAGGGAGGGAGCAGCCACAGCCTCCCTGGGCAACCTGTGCCAGTGCTTCACCACCCTTACTGGAAAGAACTTCTTCCTAATGTGTAGTTCAATCTCCTCTCTGCCAATTTAAACCCATTACTTCTCATCCTGTCAGTACAAGACCTTGTCAGTAGTCCCTCAGCCTTGCTGTAGGCCCCCTTCAGATACTGGAAGGCCACTCCAAGGTCTCCTCGAAGCCTTCTCTTCTCCAGGCTGAAGAGCCCCATCTGTTGTAGCCTGTCCTCATAGCAGAGTTGCTCCAGCCCTCTGATCATCTTCATGGCCTCCTCTGGATTCAGTCCAACAGACCTTGTGTTGGAGGCTCCAGAACTGCACACAGTACTCCAGGTAGGGTCTCAGGAGAGCAGAGTAAAGGGGGAGAATCCCTCCTTTGCCCTTCTGGCCACACTTCTTTTGCAGCAGCCCAGCACATGGTTGCTGTCTGAGCTGTGTGTGCATGGTGTCAGCTCATGTTGAGCTTTTCATCAACCAGGACCCCCAGGTCCTTTTCCTGAGTCAACTCAGCTGTTTCAGATGTAACAGCAAAAGAAACCTGGTGCAGGTGAAACTTCACATTCTGTTTTCTAGCAGAGACCTTCAACTGTTTTTCAGGTTGCATGTTTCTGAAGATATTTGGTCATAGGTTTTTAGAGGGCTGTAAATTCTTAAAACAGATTAAAGAGACAATCCAACCAAACAAACCCCTAAACTACACCAAGAACAAACAAACAGCACTCACCCCAACCACCAAAAAAAGCCACACTAAAATCTTATTCATCCTATGTATTTGACTGCTCTATGTAATCAGCTTAGGTTCTATTTCATTGGTGTGAACAAAAGCAGATCTAAAAACTTGTACAACTTTATATATAAAGTTAGGATGCTATTGTCTAGACTCTACAGTTTCAGTTGATTTCACCAAGAGTATTTGTGGTTTGGAAGCTTGTGTGAAGAAAATTACGTCTTTGAAACTGCTCCTGCCTCTGCTTTACATAGGCTTCAGTATTCCCATAGATTTGAAATGCTCATGTGTGACATGGTAAATAATGCTCTGAAGTGTCCTGTAGTTGAGAATTGGAGCTCCAGGTGGGGCTGTTTTGTGATGTGCACCAGATTTAAATGGAGACGCAGGCACTACCTCTTTTTCTTTAAGCTCCAAAATAAACCCCATAGAATCAACCAGGTTGGAAGAGACCTCCAAGATCATCCAGCCCAACCTAGCACCCAGCCCTAGCCAATCAACCAGACCTTGGCACTAAGTACCTCATCCAGGCTTTGCTTGAACACCTCCAGGCACAGTGACTCCACCACCTCCCTGGGCAGCCCATTCCAATGCCAATCACTCTCTCTGCCAACAACTTCCTCCTAACATCCAGCCTAGACCTCCCCTGGCACAACTTGAGACTGTGTCCCTTTGTTCTGTTGCTGGTTGCCTGGGAGAAGAGACCAACCCCACCTGGCTACAGCCTCCCTTCACGTAGTTGTAGACAGCAATGAGCTCTGCCCTGAGCCTCCTCTTCTGCAGGCTGCACACCCCCAGCTCCCTCAGCCTCTCTTCATAGGGTTTGTGTTCCAGGCCTCTCACCAGCCTTGTTGCCCTTCTCTCATTTTAAGCTCATCTCTATGGAATTTGCCAGCCTGTTTATCAGAGAAAGCAGCATTTATTACACTCATCCTGCTGTTTCCAGTGAGGTGACACAGTGACATATGATTGACTTAATTTTATCATGCATGTACTTGAAATGTGTCATTCACCAAGTATGATTTTGTCCCCAACTCACATCTAAATGAACTTTTTGATTGACTGATTCCCAAACTAGCATTTTATTTCTCCCTCCCCTATGATTTTGCAAACCATAGCAGATGTCACATGTTCTCATTGTCAGTGACAGTTTAGGCTTGTTGCTGTTCTCTGGCATGGGATGAATTAGATGATTTGCTGTGTGATTGTATCTGTGCTTTAAGAGAAGTTCAGTTATTTCTTGTAGATGGACAGCATGGTTGTTGTTAAATGCAGTCTTACCTTAGATTATGTGCAAGCTACCCTAAGAATACAGGACAGTGGCTGTCCTTTTGTTCTGCAAACACCACCAAAGTAATGATCCCCTGCCAGCAACTTGGGCAAGTGTCTGACTTGATGTTACTTCAGGATGTTGGGAGGCTGTCATCATTGCCACCCTCCTGCTTGAGAGTGTGTTCTAAAAGTGTGGGATCATAAATAGGTTTCAGATCAGCAATATGTTTTGAGACAGGTGCTTATCAAATGAGATCATAGAATGGTTTAAGGTGGAAGGGACCTCAAAGATCATCCAGTTCCAACCCCCTGCCATAGGCAGGGACACCTCCCACTAGAACAGGTTGCTCAAGGCCTCATCTAACCTGGCTTTGGACACCTCCAGGGAGGGAGCATCTGCAGCCTTCCTGGACAATCTGTGCCAGTGTTTCACCACCCTCACTGTAAAGAACTTCTTACTTAAATGTATCCATATTAATAATAGAAAAAGAGGAATATATGGGTTTATTTCTTTAGTTTGAGTGGTTGGTAGTCATTCAGCCTGGGTATTAGAAAGAAAATCTTTACAGTGAGGGTGACAAGACACTGGTTGCTCAGGGAGGTTGTGGGTGCTGCCTCCCTGGAAGCGTTTAAGGGCAGGATGGATGAGACCTTGAGCAACCTGGTAGAGTAGAAGAGGTTTAATTGGATTAAAAGGGACCTTCAGTGGGCATCTTGTCCAACCTCTCTGCAGTGAGCAGAGACACCTCTGACTATATCAGTCTGCCCTGGGCCGCATCAGATCTGGCCTTGAATGTATCCAGGGATGGGGCCTCAACTATATATGTAGACAACCAGTTCCAGTATTGCACCACCCTCCTTGTAAAGAACTTCCTCCTTATGTCCAACCTAAATTTACCTTGCTCCACTTTAAAGCCATTGCCCCTCATCTTAGCCCTATAAACCCTTCTTAAGGAGTCCTTCCTCAGCCTTCCCAGATCAGATATGGCAGTGGGGTTGAGTCTAGATGACCTTCAAGATCTCTTTCAGCCTAAACCATTCTATGATTTTACTACATAAAACTGTATGAATTTGTTCTTAATGAACTTTCTCCTCATACTTTTAAGTACATGCTCAGTCCACTTTTCCTGGGTGTTCAGTGCAAGGTGAAGTACTTGACATTTTGAAACAGCTGTTACTTCATGTATTGAGTTCATAATTATCTTGAACATCATTCCAAATGAGAAAACTAATTGTAAGAACATAGAGAGTTGATAATAATGAGATAGTTTGACACTTGAACTCATTTCCAAGACTAATGGTGCATGACACCTTGTGTATGCTCTTCCTACAAATACTTGAAACCCCTTAAGTTGGAAGAGGCTCCCAAGGCTCATCAAGTCCCATTCCTGCCTCCACACAGGACAGCCTAAAAATTAACCATGCATCTCAGAGCATTGTCCAAATGCTTCTTAAACTGAGACAGGCAGCTTATGTCATTCATACAATAGAAATACTATGTAGGAGAAACAATCAAGTAGACACAGATTAAAAACCACAAAGAATTACACTGCTTAGAGGGAGAAAAGAGATTTACCTGTTGTTTACACTGTAAAATCAATCAAGTTGTTTTCAGGCATGGAGCCCACTGATGTGTTGAGATTGCAGTACTTCTATGAACTGTTCCTGCAACTTCAAAAACAGGAGGCTTGGTTGTCCCAAGTCTTTGTATTTGCATCTAATTGAGAAACCAAAATTGTCTTCCTTCAAAACCTTCTAGTTTTGTTGTTGTGGCTTTTCTCTCTTAAGCATACACAACTTCATTGATGGAACAATGTGTATTTGAAGATGAAATTGAGACAAATAGGGCAGTTCTACTGAGTTTGGATGCCTTCTAGCAGTCTTTGTATTGCATTCCTATTAAAACACTGATTAGTGTGCACATTTTTGAGTTTTGCCTGCATTTAGGATTTTGTGAAGCAGTATCTGGTAATAAAGAGAGAAAAGCAAGGAAGGTTGCATTAAGTCCAAATTCTCCAGAATCATATAATCAGTGAATGGTCTGGCTTGGAAGGGACCTCCAAAGGTCACCTAGTCCAAACTGCCCCCTCTGCAGCCAGAAGGGACATCGTCAACTAGACTGCTGTGTACAACTACCTGAGGGGTGGTTGTGGCCAGGGGGAGGTTGCTCTCCTCTCAGGTGGCCAGCACCAGAACGAGAGGACACAGCCTCAAGCTACACCAAGGGAAATATAGGCTCGAGGTGAGGAGAAAGTTCTTCCCTGAGAGAGTCATTGGACACTGGAATGGGCTGCCCGGGGAGGTGGTGGAGTTGCCGTCCCTGGAGCTGTTCAAGGCAAGATTGGACGTGGCACTTGGTGCCATGGTCTAGCCTTGAGCTCTGTGGCAAAGGGTTGGACTTGATGGTCTGTGAGGTCTCTTCCAACCTTGGTGATACTGTGATACTTTGAAATTGCCCAGAGCCTTGTCGAGGCTCACCTTGAGTATCTCCAGGGACAGGGCTTCAAAAACCTCTCTGGGCAACCTTCTCCAGAGTTCCACCAGCCTTGTGGTAAAGAACCTGTTGCTAACATCCAATCTAAATCTGTTCTCTAGTTTGAAATCATTACCCCTCATCCTATCACTACAGGCCTCTCTCACTTAAAGTCCTAACCTCTTCCACATCTGTACAGCTTAGCCTTTTCTGCCTCCATTCCCCAGCTGTTGTACTGCTCTTGAACATCAAATGCTTTCTTTACTAATGTTACCTCTTGGACAACATTTTGGTAAGGCAAAGGAAAATCCCTGGCTGTCATCACATTGTTTGAAACACTTTGGTCTAGCCTTGAGCTCTGTGGTAAAGGGTTGGACTTGATGATCTGTGAGGTCTCTTCCAACCCTGATGATACTGTTATACTTCAGATCCCAGAGGGGGTTGAGATACCAGAATAAGCATTGAAATCCTCTGTCTCCAATGCTAAAGGGGTCCTTGGCTGATCTGGTATCTTCTCAGAAGGTAGCCTCATTTCAGTTTGTGGCGTTCATTTCTTGCTTGACCTTTTGCCTTTTTAACTTTCTCTTTTCTCTCTGGGTTGATGGGTTTTTTTTTTCTCTATGGATTGATTATTTTCATAGCTGATTTTTGTCTGCTGAACAAAAGAAAAACATTACTTGTTTTATACTGTTGTGGAACCAAAAAACCTGAATTTACAGCACAGCAACTGACACCTCTGTGGTCTCAGAATAATTTGGTATGGGTTTGGGGCGAGTGGTTCTGCTGCTGCTGTGCATTTTTAAAAGAGGCTCAGAGCCATGTGGTATGACTGATGAATTCAGTGTGTTGTAAAACTTAAAATTCTCCCAGTGCTGCATACAAAATGCATTTAATCCCAAACCCTAGCAACAAGCAGTGTGATTGAAACAGCACTGCCTCCCATCTCTTTATTTGGATGCAGTGGATGAAAGAGCGTTTTGCTACGCTTTTCCTCTTGACTTGACAATGTATGGGAGGTTTAACACTGGTTTTAACTATTGATGGTCTTACTCTGAACAGTAACAGATGCATTAGTCCATTAGTTTTCTGTCCTAACCCTTTAAAGATTGCTTGCTCACTTGATGGTCTGCCTTGATGTTTGACTTTCTGACAGCAGCTGGGCAGAAGGCGTGGTAGCTGAGCATCATTCCTGTGATGCTGGTTAGGTCTGTGGTTGCCTATAGCTGAAGTCTTTCTCTGATTAGATGCAGATACTGAAAGTAAGAAATCTGGTGGAAAATTTCAGCTGATAGAACTTTTACTTGTAGGTGCTACATGTGGCACCTTGAAAGGCTTGGATCTTTTCCCAGTGCTGAACAGTTCCTTACAGAAGTAGATGTGTCACCCTGAGATCAAGGTCACTCCTCACTTGAAAATCAAGGCCTGGCCACTGCTTTGAAATTGTGAAATGGAAAGTACTGCTTGTAAATAAATGACTCTCAGCTATTCCCAGTATTCCTTTTACTGGGACACAAGGGAAAGGGGACTAAACCTGTCCCAAGGCTCCCACACCTTGTGTGTCCTGTTTTCCTTAAAGGCTGCTCTCACTGCAGCCCTTGCCACTCAGTATTGGTTTTCTCATCAGTCTTTATGCCTGCTGCATCCCATTTCTTCCCTGGGCAGTTCTCAGGCCTCCACTGCTCTGACCTTCAAGAGTCCCTTCCAGCCTATTGCATTCTGTGTGACTCTGTGATTCTTTGGGAGAGGTGCTGTGCTTCTCTGTGTATCCTCCCATCTCTGAAATTCATTCTTCTATTACCTATCCTTACTAATTTTCTGTTTCACTGGTGAAGAGTTGAAGTGTTCAGCATGGCATGGAAAAATTTCAGTTTGAAAGTAAATTTCTGGCTTGCTTGCTTCCATTGCCCTGGAGGAGGTTGTTTGGTTTGAGGGAGGTTTTATGCACCTGGAGTGGTGCTGTTAGATTTCAGACAAAGTAAATGGAGCTGGGATTTCAGATACATTTCCAAAATATTAAATCAGTGTCAAGATTGAAGTCACTCTGTTTGAATTCTGCTATGGATACTCCTTGTCCTGCCTCTGATGTCTTGCCCCTGAATTCCTATAGAGTGTTTACTACTAAGGCTTGCTTCTCTTACCATAATCTTGTCACGATCACTGAGAGAACTTCATCCACAGCACCTGTCTTGAAAAGTCTGCTACTTCTCCATCTGTTCCAAAATCTCATCTTCCACACCCACCCTTTCCTCCCAGCACCTTTCTGGAGCTAATAGTGCAACTGGTGTTAAAACCCCATGCATTTGTTTCCTTGGGACTGAGACTGTTCTGATTGAAGCTTGATTACAAATATCTGTGCCCTTACCTCTGGGAGCTTTGTTTTAAGCTCTTACAAATTTATTTTTGCCTTTGATTGTAAAATTAAGGATGGCAGTGAAAAACAACTTGCTTTTTTTCAGAAGTAAGAAAAAAGAATAACATCCTAACTTCTCTTGGCTGAGTATATCAAAGGATAGTTCACATGAACACTGCTAAGCTTGTAATAAATGCAGTGCTGGCTCAAATAGGTGGCCTGAGTTGCTGACTCAGTTTGCATTTTGGACTACCAGTGCAGATGGCAGCTTCAGGGATAACTTTTCCCCAGAAATGGGAAAACAAGCATGAGGGAGATACTTAAAATCAAATTTCCTGACTGTTGGTGTCTGTGGTATTCATAGAATCAACCACTTTGGAAGAGACCTCCAAGATCATCCAGGCCAACCTAGCACCCAGCCCTAGCCAGTCAACCAGACCATGGCACTAAGTGCCTCATCCAGGCTTTGCTTGAACACCTCCAGGGACAGTGACTCCACCACCTCCCTGGGCAGCCCATTCCAATGCCAATCACTCTCTCTGCCAACAACTTCCTCCTAACATCCAGCCTAGACCTCCCCCGGCACAACTTGAGGCTGTGTCCCCTTGTTCTGTTGCTGGTTGCCTGGCAAAAGAGACCAACCCCCACTTGGTTGCAAACTCCCTACACATAGTTGTAGACAGCAATGTGGTCTGCCTTGAGCCTACTCCTCTCCAGGCTGCACACCCCCAGCTCCCTCAGCCTCTCCTCACAGGGCTGTGCTCCAGGCCCCTCACCAGCTTTGTTGCCCTTCTCTGGACACGTTCCAGCACCTCAACATCTCTCTTGAATTGAGGAGCCCAGAACTGGACACAGTACTCAAGGTGTGGCCTGACCAGTGCTGAGTACAGGGGCAGAAGAACCTCCCTTGTCCTGCTGGCCACACTGTTCCTGATCCAGGCCAGGATGCCATTGGCTTTCTTGGCCACCTGGGCACACTGCTGGCTCATCTTCAGCTGCTATCTACCAGTACCCCCAGGTCCCTTTCTTCCTGGCTGCTCTCCAGCCACTCTGTCACCAGCCTGTAGTGCTGCTTGTGGATGTTATGACCAAAGTGCAGAACCCTGCACTTGGTCTTGTTCACTCTCATCCCATTGGCCTCTGCCCACCCATCCAGCCTGTCTAGGTCCCTCTGCAGGGCTCTCCTGCCCTCCAACAGATCAACACCTGCTCCCAGCTTGGTGTCATCTGCAAACTTACTGATGCTGGACTCAATCCCCTTGTCCAGATCATCAATAAAGATATTGAACAAGGCTTCAAATTCATCAAACAAGTTTCAGTTGCACTAAAACATTGACCCTTTGCCTGTGTGTCAAGGATGGAAGGCTGCATTTATTGATTATAGAACAAGAACATTGTTCCCTCTTTTTTGGTTTACCAAACATTAGACTGTTTCCTTTCATGGGTAGCCCATAAGATCTTGGGATGGCTGTGTGTAAGGAGCAGCTTTGTTGGCTGGTGTAGCATATGTTTCCCTTCTCCAGCAGTTAAGTGATAGTTCTTGAGGTGCTATGTTCTCTTGGATGCTTATGTAAAATACAATCTGTCATTCAAAATACACAATAAACCACCAGCAAGAGTGAAAAGATGCAATTCTTCTAGTGATGAAAAGAAAACCTATCACCTCCCCTCTAAATACTGGAAATCAGGACAGTTGGCAGTGCCACCTGTTAGTAGCAGTGTCTACCAAGAGGCTGTACCTTTGCCACAGACCCAAACTTCAGCTCCTCCTGAGTCACATCTGTCTGACAAAATATCAGTTATGGGTGGTGATTTTTAGTGAAAAAAGCAGACAGTTTATAGCCTTTCTCTGTAAATACATTTTGAAATCACAGAATCATAGAATCAAGCAGGAAAAGGCAATCAGTTTGTGAGACCTGTTCTGGAGTTTGTGTCTATTGCCCTGTGTCTTATCACAGGGCATCACCAAAAAGAAACTAGCACCTTGCTCTTGATACCCTCCCATCAAATACTTGTAAGGACAAATAAGACCTCCTTTCAGTCAAATAAGACCTCCTTTCAGTCTTTCCTTTCCCTCTTATGTATTAGATTTGGTCTCTGAAGCTATATTAGATATAAGTCAATCACAAGAACTCTCCAGAATAAAGTAAAATTGCTTTTTTTCAAGTGCAATAAAATCCTGACACACTACAGACAAGCAGGTATCCTTCTTCCTATTGAGTATCTAAGCTGAGCTATCCCATCACTGATATTGTAGAAGGAATTTTCCCTGAGAATAAATCAAATTTTCTGGCTCTGTACATAGACAAAGAAAGCTCAAAAATTGGACTGTTAAATCTTTGTCAAAACCCCAAAGTGCTTAGGATTTACTTTCCCCTTTGAAGTGTATACTTCAGAAATCAATATTTTCCTCTTCTGCTTGATAGTTTGACTTCCTGGCTTGTGAAGTTGTACTTGATTGATTTTTAACTTGAAATAGTGCAGTTTTGTCATGTACACAGCTATCTTTGAAATTTGGCACGTGTGGAATTAAGATAACCGTAGAAGTCAACGTGGAATCAAATTAAAAGCAGCTTTATTGGCACTGTTGTAAAGCTCAGGGCAGACTGATGTCTCTTGCCTTCCAAAGTCAGTTTTGTAGGGAGATGTTGTACCTTCACACTGCTGTTTTCCCCAGCCTTTTGAGGTCAAGACTTTAATTTGAAATCCACCCTGTAGAATGACACTTGGAAAGCTGTTTCTGTGCTTTGCAGGTTGCTTTCTGTGTATAGAGAACATCAGCAAGCCTTTTAATGTCCCCTTCAGATAGCTTTATCTTCTAGTACTCCTCTCATCTGATCTCTCCAAGTGGCTGCTTGTGTTCCTGATGTGCTGCAGTGTGATTGTGGACAGATTCAATCTTCTTTCAGGCCTCTCTGAATGGGAAATGCTTCATTGCTTTGTCTAAGTGTTGTGAGGCTTCAGTGCTTTGTCTAAACGTTGTGGGATTCCTAGAAGTCATAAACAGACTCAGTGAAGTCTGGAGTGACATCCTTCAGACCTTAGCAGTTTAACTGGGATTTTACTTGTGGTTATAAAATTCCATGAGCAAACAAACTTCTTATTTATATTGAAGTGACACAGATGTTATCACGACTGTTCTGTTAGTGGCTAGGTAAGTAGCAATCAGACAAGAGGGAATGGACTTAGGTCCATTACTCATATTGAAGTGACACAGTTTTTGACATGACTATTTTGTTCATGGTTGGGTAACTACCTGTAAGAATAGAGGAAATGGTCTATTTGCCAGGGGAGATTCAGATTGGATACTAGCTAAAAAATCTTTACTGAGAGAGCAGTGAGGCTTTAGAACAGGCTGCCCAGGGCAGTGGTAGAGAGTTGCCACTTCTGGAGGTGTTCAAGCATGGTGTAGATGTGGTGTTTCAGGATACAGTTTAGTGTGCTCATGGTAGTTGGGTTACAGTTGGACTCAATGATCTTAAAGGTCTTTTCCAGCCTTAATGATTCTATGTAGTCAGAGAATTTACCACGTTGGAAAAGACCTTTGAGATTGAGTCCAACCTATCACCCAACACCTTCTAATTAACTAAACTATGGCACTAAGTGCCTCATCCAGTCTCCTTTTAAACATCTCCAGGGATGGTGACTCCACCATCTCCTTGGGCAGACCATTCCAATGGCAAATCACTCTTTCTGTGAAGAACTTCTTCCTAACATCCAGGCTAAAAAGCTTTGTATGAAAGGCTTTTGACTTCATCTAATCTGATGACCGTAATTTCAGTTTAGGATGTGGCTAATCATCCTTTCTCCTTTTCTTTCTACCTCAGAGTTAAATATTGGATGACTTTCTTCTCAAAACAGAGATGCCAACAGTCGGAAAATAATTTTGAGGTGAAAAGAGAAGTGCCAGGCACAGTAACAAGCTGTTTCACAAGAGCACAGGCTGTCTGTGGTGCCTGTGAAAATGGTATAGAATCATAGAATCAGCCAGGTTGACAGAGACATCCAAGCTCATCCAATCCAACCTAGCACCCCGCCCTAGCCGATCAACTAGATCATGACACGAAGTTCCCCATCCTGTCTTTTTCTGAACACCTCCAGGGATGGTGACTCCACCACCTCCCTGGGCAGCCCATTCCAATGCCAATCACTCTCTCTGCCAACAACTTCCTCCCAACATCCAGCCTAGACCTCCCCTAGCACATCTTGAGACTGTGTCCCCTTGTTCTGTTGCTGGTTGCCTGGCAGAAGAATCCAACCCCCACCTGGCTACAGCCTCCCTTCAGGTAGTTGTAGACAGCAATGAGGTCTGCCCTAAGCCTCCTCTTCTGCAGGCTGCACACCCCCAGCTCTCTCAGCCTCTCCTCACAGGGCTGTGCTCCAGGCCCCTCACCAGCTTTGTCACCTTTCTCTGGACACATTCCAGTACCTCAACATCTCTCTTGAATTGAGGAGCCCAGAACTGGACACAGTACTTAGGCTGTGACTAACAGGGATGCCTCTTTAAAGGGTGTGTTTTTCTGGTAGCTCTGTTTCCTTGTAATCAAATTGAAAGAGTCACAGTCTCACAGTATTATCAGGGTTGGAAGAGACCTCACAGATCATCAAGTCCAACCCTTTACCACAGAGCTCAAGGCTAGACCATGGCACCAAGTGCCACGTCCAATCCTGCCTTGAACAGCTCCAGGGACGGCGACTCCACCACCTCCCCGGGCAGCCCATTCCAGTGTCCAATGACTCTCTCAGTGAAGAACTTTCTCCTCACCTCCAGCCTAAATTTCCTCTGGCGCAGCTTGAGGCTGCGTCCTCTTGTTCTGGTACTGGCCACCTGAGAGAAGAGAGCAACCTCCCCCTGGCCACAACCACCCCTCAGTCTTGGTGAAGAATTTCTGGTAGTTGTCCCTATTCCTTTTCCCTCACATTCTCTTCTTTTCATTCTTTTTGTTGCCCTGGACTTAACGTTATCATTCTGGTTGTCTTGCCAAGGCTTCACAACTAACTGCTACTGTGGAGTGCCCTTCTACCAAGCAGGTCACAACAATAGCAATGCCATCACTAAATACATCTTGATAGCATCTCCACTACTTTCATTGCTATTCTGTGCAGTCAGGTATGTGACCTTGTTAATATCTTTTCATTTTCTCTCACATAATGCTTTTCTTCTGAATTTCTTTGGCTTTTTTGAAGGCTTTCTGTAGCACTGTTGAGTGCCTTGGTCACACAGGTGGCATACTGATGAGTTCATTCAAAGTAACTAATGGTAACCTAGATTTGCAGGACTCCTTGCTTTTCAGCAGGACTGGGATATTTTAAGACTTTTGGCATAAGGATATTCATTTTACTTTTTGGAATGAAGTTTGTATGAAATCAGACTCTTGCAATAGCTTGGAAGATAATTTTGGCCAAAAAAAAATATATCACAGAATGATTTAGGTTGGAAGGGACCTCAAAGATGATCTAATTCCAACCCCCCACCATAAGCAGAGACACCTTCCACAAGAACAGGTCACTCAAGGCCTCATCCAACCTGGCCTTGAACACCTCCGGTCAAGGAGCATCCACAACCTTCTTGGGCAACTTGTTTATGATTTTTATACTTACTTAATGTAATGGTCTTGTGATCTTTGCTGTTAGTCATATGTATTTAAGCATGTCATGGTTTAAGCTGGAAGAGGATAGATTTAGACTGGATGGTAGAAAGAAGTTCTTGCCAGTCAGGGTGGAGAGACACTGGAACAGGATGCCCAGGGAGGTTGTGGATGCCCTCTCCCTTGAGGTGTTCAAGGCCAGGCTGGACAAGGTTTTTAGCAACCTGGTCTAGTGGAAGACCTCTATGCCTGTGGTAGGGAGGTTGGAATTAGATGATCTTTAAGGTCTCTTCTGACCCAAAGCATTCTGTGATTTGATGTAGTGTGTGAATTTCGATGTTGATTGGATTATAGTTGATATGTCCTGCTCTGTCAGGGAGCTTGGACTCGATGGTCTCCCTGGGTCCCTTCCAACCCCTAACATCCTGTGATAGTCTTGTATCAGAATTGGGACAGGGATTTGAAATGGTCTCATCTCTGTAGGAGTCACTTTAGTGAGCTCATCTCTCACCAAATAAACTCTGAGGCATGCCACCCCATTACTCTCAGGATAAAAGACCCAAGTGTGTCAGCAGCATAAATGTGGTGCAGCCAGATCTGAACCACCTTTAGATCTCTGCTGTGATGTCACTTGTCAGCATTACTGAGGTCACAGAACAGCCCCAGTCAGTGCAGCTGCCTCTTGTGCAGATCTCTTGTAAAGTATTGATCATGTACCACAGAAGAGTGATTTTTGGCTTGGCCATCATCCTCTTTGCCATCTCTTCCCCCAGATATGCACTGATTTGAAGGAATGATGTTAAGGCATTGGAGGTAGAGGATATTGAAGTAATACCAGTGTGGTGGGTTGAAAATTAACTCACCAGACCAGCTCAGAAGGTTTGAAAGCAAAATGAAGCTGTCTTTTACAAACAGGCTAACATCTCAAAGCATAAAATGCAATGTATATATACAAAATACATTTACATATCTTTATACTTCTTTACAACTCAGAAATAACACCAAGACCCCCTCAAATTTTTCCCCTATCCCTCTAGACAAAGGAACAGCTCTCCCCCAGGAGAAATAAGCCCCCACTGCTGCTATTTTAACCATAAACAAGAGTTGCATCCAAAGTCAAAGCAATACAAAAGCATCAGAGCAGAGAAGAAAAAAAGGAAAGAATAATTTGTGCAGCTTAAATATAAACCCAGAAAGTGAACAGAATGGTGTGGGCTTTTCTGTTTTTCACCCAATCTCCTGTTTTATTTACATTTAATTGTTTATTTTTTTCCCTATGCAATGTCCTGGTGATTTTCCTCACTCTTTTTTATCATTTAGAACCAGACTAGAGAGTTTTAAACCACTACCACCACAACCATCAAACTCTGGTGGTAGGTCATGATGGGCCAATGGTTTTGTCTAGACATTGCTGAATTCCCAACTGTTTTACAGAGGACTGCAGCAGCTCTGCTATGAGGACAGACTGAAAGAGTTCAGTCTGGAGAAGAGGAGGCTCCCAGGTGACCTTCTTGTGGCCTTTCAGTATCTGAAGGGGGCCTACAAAAAAATCTGGGGGAGGACTTTTCAGGCTATCAGGTAGTGACAGGACTGGAGGGAATGAAGCAAAGCTGGAGATGGGTAGGTTCAGGCTGGAGGTGAGGAGGAAGTTGTTCATCATGAGAGTGGTGAGAGCCTGGAATGGGTTTCCCAGGGAGGTGGTTGAGGCTCCATCCGTGGAGGTGTTTAAGGCCAGGCTGGATGAGGCTGTGGACAGCCTGCTCTAGGGTACGGTGTCCCTGGCCATGGCAGGGAGGTTGGAACTAGATGATCCTTGTGGTCCCTTCCAACCCCTGACTGATTCTGTGTTTCTGTGTGATGTATTACATTGTGTTTCTTTTAAATTGAATGGAACTTAACAAAAATATGTAGATTTTCTTAGCCCAAGGTGACCTAATATACTACATTGATTTTTTTTCCTCTCCCATTCCTTATAACATCTTGACTTTGTCACCTTTAGACTCCCTCTGTGATGTGTTGTGGGTGTGTAGCTTACTACACATCTTTATTTTGCTGCACATGAGTTCTGAGGGCACTTTGGGGGTTAACATTCATGATTAAGCTCACCAGGAGCTTGCAGATTCCCAGCTCACAGGTATTGTGATGAGTATGTTCACTCATGTGGTCCTAGTAAGCATCTTGTGTGTCCTCCTTGCTTTGTAGTAGAAGCAGTTAATTAAACAGGGTTGCATTTACTTGCACAAGCTGTTGAAAGCTGCTGGGGGATGGGTTACAAGTGGTGTCCCTGAAGGTTCTGTACTGGGACCAGTGCGGTTCAGTATCTTCATCAATAATATAGACAGCAAGACTGAGTGCAGGTGATACCAAGCTGAGTGGTGTGGTTGGTAAGACTGAAGGACAAGATGCCATCTGGAGGGACCTGGACAGGCTGGAGAGGTGGGCTGCAGCTACAGCAGCATGGCCAGCAGATTGAGAGGTGCATTTGCCACCCTGCTCTGCTTTGAGACCTCACATCACAAAGATGACCAGAGGCCTGCAGCACCTCTCCTATGAATACAGGCTGAAATAATCAGCTTTTTACCCTGCAGGACCTTACAGCAACATTTCAATATGTGAAAGGGACCTCCAGGAAAGCTGGAGAAGGATTGGTTAGAAGGGCTTGTAGTGATAGGATAAGGGGCAATGATTTGAAACTGGAGCAGGATAGATTTAGGTTGGATATAAGGAGGAAGTTCTTTACAAGGAGAATGCTGAAATACTGGAACAAGTTGCCCAGGGATGTGATTGAGGCCCTATTCCTGGATGAGACTTGATGTGGCCCTAGGCAGCCTGATCCACCTGGAGGTGCTTCTGCTCACCGCAGACTTACCCAGGCACAGGATGATTTTTGTAGTACACTCTTTTCACCTGTGCTGTTTATCCCTGTCCAGGCTCCACGTGCAGCATCAGTCTGTTTGTCCACTGATGTGGAGCTGTCAGCTGCCCCCTGCTGTGTTACAGCATGCAGATGGATGCTGTAACTCCTACACATGCAGATGGATGGGTCTGCTACAACAGCTGCGTTAGGCACTGTGATGTTTTGGGTGTTACCCATGCCTCCCCCCTTTGGAAATCACCCAGACTGGACTCAGCTGGCTCTGGAAATTGAATGAAGCTTTATATTTACAGCTTAGCAGATATTCACAATATATATACAGAAATGTACAGTTAAAAGGTAATATAGAAATACAACTCCCCTCCCAGAAACCTGAGTCATAGAATCAACCAGGCCAACCTAGCACCCAGCCCTAGCCAGTCAACTAGACCATGGCACTAAATACCTCATCCAGTCTTTCCTTGAACACCTCCAGGGATGGTGACTCCACCCAGGAGGGGCTCCCAACCACCCTTCCAGTTTCCCCCACCCCTCTCTGCCTTACCCCAGACGTTGCCCTGTGCACAAGAAAGACGGAGGGTTGGCCAGGGGAGTTAGGAAGCAGGTGGATTAATCAGAGAGATGGCAGGTTAGGTTAGAGAGAGAAAAGTGCAGCCCACAGCCCAGACAGAGAGCGTCTCCCAGCCGCACTTATCTGTGTTTGGATTCTTGTTCTTGTACATCTCAGCAAGCCTATGAGTGCAGTAGACGTCTCCATTGTTTCCTCCTCACAACCTGTAATCTAGTTCTTCTCACCAAAACATTCTGGCTAGCTTCAAACTAGCACAGGCACTAGGAATGAACACATTTCTCCAGCAGGCACTAGAAGCAAAGTGGGAAAAGCAGATTTGGTTAAGAATTTGTTTTGAAGTTCCATTGATGGCATGGACCTGTTGTGGTTTGTGATTGAGCTCCTTTGCTGTCATTCTGCTTCTGTAATACACAACCAGCATCTTAGATCAAGTTTATTCTAAAAACCACACAAAAACATGGCCTCTGGGCTGGGGAAGAAAAGTTCTGCATGAAAGCACAGGAACTTGTGCTTTTTGTTTTCTCCTCCAGTCACAACAAGGTAATTGCTGGAGATGTGGTTTCTTGTTCAGCTTCACAAACATTGCCAGAGCAGGTTTTGAGTGTGAGCAAGACTCCAGCAGAGAGCTGCTAATGAATGAGATCCTCTCATTTTTCCAGGAAGCTTTAAATCTTCCCTGTTGCTGATGAAGTAGCTGAGTTATGTAAGCATCAAACTCTTAACACAGCAAGACATCAAGGCCCTTGCCTAAAGCTGCATTTTAGGGTTTTGTCCAAAAGAGCAAACTGCTAACATACTGCCAGGGTTTGGCTAGAAGCTAAGTTAGCAGGACTTGCTGTGTTGACTGATAAATACTAGGCTGCTCCTGTCTGATTTGTTTTCCTTTGAGATAGCTGAAGGCAGAGATGGCTCTCAAATTGCCCAGTCTGTTCTGGACAGCATGGGTGAAGGGTCTGTGCTTAGGGACCATTTGCTAGCAGCCACCATACCCTTTTGTCTGTCTGTTTTGGTTTTATTCTATTACTTTCAACACGTGCCCTAAACCAGGCAAACAGTAGAAACTTGGCAGGTTTGGTGCCTGGCTGGTTTACTTCTAACCAAAGTTTTGAGGATGGTGTATCACACATTCTGAAAGAATTTCCACTGCTGCTCTACAACTGCAAGAGGAAGTTGCACTGCCTCCAGCTTCACAAGAGCCTAATTACCATGTCCTTCGGAAGAGCATCTGTAGGGCTGTGAATGAAGGAGCTGTAGCCAAACCAACCCTTTTGGAGAGATTCCTCCACCTTCCTGGTCCTCACATTCGGTTTCTGTTGCAAAGCCCTACCCAGCCTTTCTTCATTTTAATATCCTTCAAAGCAAACAACCCTTTTGAGCCTGCTGCCCGTTAATGAAGCAGCCAGGTTGGATTGCCTGGCTTGCAGCAGAGGTGATTCTCCTAAAGGCTATCACAGGTTTTCCCTAATTAGCGATAAAAGGAAAACCACTGTGCTCTTGATTGAGTTTCTGACCTGAAAATGATGGGAAAATAGGAACTGGGGGAGGAGTTAAATCTTCCTCCCACTCCCTTGACACTTTATTGAAAGCCTGCCATCCCCTCTGATGAACTCATCAATCACAGAAACATTGACCCTAGATTTTGGGGCAGAGAGAAGTATGAAATGCTTAGCTTAACAAGACAAACAAAGCAAAGAACCCAAAATCCCATACCCCAGCAAAGAAGGACATCTGTTTCTAACTTCAGCTTTTTATTTTTTTTTTTATCTTTTCATTTTTTTTCCTTTTCTTTCTTTTTTTTTTTTTTTCTTTTTTTTTTTTTTCTGTTGGTAAATCTCCCAGACAACAGCAGTTCTGTAGAGAGTTTAAATATGAAGGAATGGCAGGACGGGCTAAGGGCACTTCTACCGAACATTAACATCAACTTTGGTGGACTGCCCAATGCTTCTTCCCCCTCCAACGCCAACCACAGTGTACCAACGTCCAACACTGCCACCACCGACAGCCTGAGTTGGGACAGCCCTGGCAGCTGGATGGACCCTGCAATCATCACAGGTAATCGTTTCTCACTCCTTCAGCTCGGCTGGCAAACCATCAGAGGGGTGTTTGGCACAAACTCAGGAACACCTGGAGGAAAGAAAATGGTCAGGATGCGGTGGTCTCTTCCAGCTTCCATCCACAAACACCTCGAGAGTCCAGGAAACTTGTGTGGAACCTCCTAGGTTGTAACCAAGTGTCACTTAGGCCTTTGCAGTGCATGCCCAGGACCTCTGCAGGCAGTCAGGTGGATCAGTGCCTATCTACAGGGTCAATGTTAGGTGTCCCTTCTGCTGGATGGCAGGTCCGGTACGTGCGCCGCTGCTCCTGAGGTACTGAAGGCATTCACTGGACTGTGTTATTCAAAAAGGGACATACTCCACTTGTTTATAAAGCTCTCTTTTATAAGGCTGTCTGGTTGTGTTTCACTGGCAGAGAGGCTGAAGCATGACTCAAGTAGGCAGAGTAGGAGGTGAAGCATGCAGCGTGCTGGTAGCTCGGTGTGATGAGGTCAGGTCAGCAGGGATGTGCTCCTTCTGCAGGATGTTTGAGAGGAAAATGTGTGATCTCTGAAGTGCTCTGAGGGGGAGCTTTCTCCTCTCTGGATTTAATGTTAAATGTTTTGTGGGCAAGCTAATTTCATGTAATAATATAAAATGCATTCTCTGTACAAACTAATCCTGTTTTCTCACCGGTGCTTTTTGTTAGGTTAAATTGACCTCCTTCCTGCTCAGCTTATTGCTTCAGCTCTGATTTGCCTGTATCCCTGTTTTTTCTTCTCTTCATAGGTATCCCAGCCTCCACAGGAAACAGTTTAGACACCCTTCAAGATGACAATCCTCCACATTGGCTAAAATCTCTCCAGGCCCTCACAGAGGTGGACGGCCCCAGTGCAGCACCATCACAGACCCACCACAGTAACCCCTTCGGCACACAGATCCCTCTGCACAGAGCCAGTTGGAATCCCTACTCTCCTCCTTCGAACCCCACCAGCTTCCATTCTCCACCTCCAGGCTTTCAGACAGCCTTCAGACCTCCCAGCAAAACCCCCACAGATCTACTACAGAGCTCAGCGCTGGATCGTCATTAGGAAAGGAGGAAAAAGGAAAACAAAAAAGGAAAAGGAAAAGAAAACCCAAAACGTTAGAAATGCAGGAAGTGTCCCACCCTGACTCCTCCCCGTACCCACCTACTGTTCCTTGTCATATCTTTCTGAAGAATCCAGTTCCTGATCAAACCTCTTCCCCCCACCCCAGATGCAATGCCATCACAGGGTCACAACCACATCTTTTTGTTGAGTTTCTGCTGAGCCTGAGGTGTTTGGATTACACTGTTGGATATAGTTTCTAACCAGTCTAAGAGGGGGGAGAAAAAACAAAAGGAGAGGAAAAAAAAATGAGAGAGAGAGAGAGGAAATCAAAATGCAGTTTCAATGCTTAAGGAGAATATTTCTGTCTTGTGTGTTTTGCACATGAGTATTTGAGCCTAGTGGAAAAGTGTCAGTCTGCAGCAGGGGGAGAAAAAGGCAATGCCAGAACAAAATGCAGAACCAGGAGGCAAGGATTTCATTTCAGTGAGGTTTCTGAACATGTGGGGCAGGCAGTGACCTAAGCATTTATTTTGCATTCAGTGTGGCACTACACAGGAAATTGCTGTGTTAGGTTGTTTTGGGGAGGGTTTTTTGTTGTTGTTGTTATTTTGTTTTGAGAAGGGGATTTTTTTTTTACTCTCAGGCAGTTTGCCATGAAGTGTGTTGAAAGACAAACCACTTAGAGCTCTGAGTAACTGACACATTGCTAAAGAATGGTTTAAAGAAGGAAGAGTAAGAGATAGATTTTGTTTTCCTTTCATTTTGGCTTTAGGAAACTTTACTGTTTTAAAAGTATTCACAGATTTAATACCTAGCATATACATAATATAAGCAGCTGAAACACGAGTGATACTTCAGTTCTTTCTGTCTCCTCTGTCAGGCTCTCTCTCTCTCTTTTAGGTTTTTTTTCCTTCTTTATTTTTTTCTCCCCCTCCCCTCTTTTGGAAACAAAACCAATTCACCTGATTTTGGGAGCACTCTGGGATAGCACTGCATTGGGGCCACATGATCACCATCAGGAGCAACCTCTGACCTCCTCTGCCTGCAGCTTTTACTTAACCCTGTAGTTTCTGGACGTTTGTGCAGTATTGAAAAGACAGGATTTAAAAAAAAAAAAAGAAATAAATAAAAGGAAAAAAAAAAAGGCAAAACCAGATAAATAAACATGGATATAACCTGACTCTAAAACTAAAACCAAGGAAATGTACCTCTTTCTTCAGAATTAAAACTAAAAATCTTAAATAAAACAGGAAACTTGATGATGACTTCATGTTTGCCTTTTTGTTGTTTGGCTTCTTGTAGAGCTTGGGAGTTTTCCTTGCTGCTGCTGGTAAAATGGTGGTGGTGAATGGTGATGTTTTGGGGTTTTCCCCCCAGTTCATCTAAACTGCAGCTGATTTGTCAGGGTAATGCTGCTGTGTGTGGTGGTTGCTGTATTGAAAGGTGGGAGAAGCAGTTTAACTGTCAGGACTTCAAATAGAAATTGTGGTCAGCAGGAGCAGGGAGGTCATTCTGCCCCTATACTCTGCACTGGTTAGACCACACCTTGAGTACTGTGTTCAGTTCTGGGCCCCCAAGTTTAGGAGGGACATTGAGATGCTTGAGCACAGCCCTACAAGGAGAGGCTGAGGGAGCTGGGATTGGTTAGCTTGGAGAAGAGGAGGCTCAGGGGAGACCTTATTGCTGTCTGCAACTACCTCAAGGGTGGTTGTGGCCAGGAGGAGGTTGCTCTCTTCTCTCAGGTGGCCAGCACCAGAACGAGAGGACACAGCCTCAAGCTATGCCAGGGAAAATTTAGACTTGAGGTGAGGAGAAAGTTCTTCACTGAGAGAGTCATTGGACACTGGAATGGGCTGCCCGGGGAGGTGGTGGAGTCGCCGTCCCTGGAGCTGTTCAAGGCAGGATTGGACGTGGCACTTGGTGCCATGGTCTAGCCTTGAGCTCTGTGGTAAAGGGTTGGACTTGATGATCTGTGAGGTCTCTTCCAACCTTGGTGATACTGTGATACTTCATGTTTTGAAAGGGATTCTCTTCACCCATGGCAATAGCTAGAGACTTGGCTGTCTCTACCCTTGAAAAACTGAAGCATGGAAAACTGGCTTATACTCTCTGATTTAAATGCCATGGCACTTGGGACAGATGGCATGCTGAAGGCATGGCAGAGGAGTCTCGTTACAACTCCTTGTTTCTGTCAGCATCCTCTCTGAAAGCTGTAAAATGTCAGCCCTGCAGAGCAGGGGATGAAAGGCTCTTAACCTACAGAAGGCATCCAGCAAGCTCTTAGACCTCCAGACAAGAGATATTTAAACCCAGAAACCTTGTGACAGGGGGGCTGGCTTGGTTGTAGGTGATGAGGATGGCAGAAAGAGCTGCCTATGCAGAAGAATTTCATATCTGGTATGACCTGTGTAGTTCAGGTTGACTGCCCTCCTAAAATCTTTGCTGCTGGCAGGAACAAGGAAGGGCATTCACACCCTTGGGCTGTGGGTGTGTAACAGGAGAGGCAAGCGTTGAGTGTGCAGAAAGTGACTCTAAATACTTTGCTTTGTAACATGTCACCTCTTGGTGATTGCTGCTTCTGCTCTTCTCTTACCTGTGCTGCCATTTGGTGTTGTGTTCACAGGCTGCATGCACTGTTTCTGGGCAGGCATTGTTGCTGCAGGTCACTGGTGTGCCCTGGTTACTTAGGTGAATGTGTGTGCCCTTTGGCAGCACTCCTCTGCAAAGCAAGCTGGTTTTGTCACCTGGTCAGCCCTTCTTATAGAATCATAGAATCAACCAGGTTGGAAGAGACCTCCAAGATCATCCAGTCCAACCTAGCACCCAGCCCTATCCAATCAACCAGACCATGGCACTAAGTGCCTCATCCAGGCTTTTCTTGAAGACCCCCAGGGACGGTGCCTCCACCACCTCCCTGGGCAGCCCATTCCAATGCCAATCACTCTCTCTGTGAAGAACTTCTTCCTAATATCCAGCCTATACCTACCCTGGCACAACTTGAGACTGTGTCCCCTTGCTCTATTGCTGGTTGCCTGGGAGAAGAGGCCACCCCCACCTGGCTACAATGCCCTTTCAGGTAGTTGTAGACAGTAATAAGGTCACCCCTGAGCCTCCTCTTCTCCAGGCTAAACAGGCCCAGCTCCCTCAACCTCTCCTCATAGGATTTGTGCTCCAGGCCCCTCACCAGCTTCGTTGCCCTTCTCTGGACATGTTCCAGCACCTCAATATCCTTCTTGAATTGAGGGGCCCAGAACTGGACACAGTACTTGTGCGATCCCTCACTGTAACTGCTGGTGTAGAGCAGTGCTGCCTGCTGGGACTGCAGGTCCTCTCCCGCTGTAGTGGCTGCTGCTGTCCCTGGCACTGGGATGCAGCCCAGCACAAACAGTCTGCTGGAAGTGCTGGTGAGGATGCAAGAGGCTTTTTTCCTTTTCTCTCCTTCCCCAGCTGTTAGACATGTTTTGACCTTTATTTCTCTCTTGGGAGGATGCCTTTCCTGACCCTGAAAATGAGCAAGCCACTTGCAGCAGCTGTAGTTGATTCCAATGTACCACAGCTGCTGCCTTTGGTTCTTGTTCCATCTCTTTGTCACAGATTAGGATGTGCTGAGCAAAACCTGTGCCCATGGTCTGCTACCAATAGAAAATAGGTTTCAGCTGCTCACTTAGTCCCTCTGCCATACAGCAGCCTGTGTGCTTGGCCTTCTGACAAGCCTTCTAGCCTTCAGGAAAAGGTTTGCAGCTAGGATGATGTTTTTATGGTGCTGGCTCCCCAAAAAAGACTTCTTGGTGAGTAACACTGGTGTTAGATCTTCAGAGTATGTTGGTGTTCTGGGGATCTGGGAGTGCAGCTTCTGTCTTTCTTAGCCTAGTTTATCTACTGGCTGATGCTGATCCTGCGTCCTGTCCAGTCAGGGAGCAACTTGATGTTTCACTCTGTTCAGCTGTGTGGAGCTTCAGCTGGTTTCTCCTGAGGTTTTTGTTGTTAATGAAGCCTCCCTCTGGTAAGCAATTCTGTACAGGAACCTTTATTGAAAGGAGAGCATCCATCTGTGTGTGACCATCCCAGTCTGGTGGTGGTTTATGGATTCTTGCAGCTCTTCCTTGCCTTAAGCATAGAACAGTGCTTGACTGCTCTGAGCCAGCACTAGCAGTGCATTTGATAGGTGGTGTCTGGTGGAGAGAATTTGAAGGAAGGGTGGGCCAGTCTCCTACACAAGGTATTTGGGGAAGTGAGTGCTGCCTTAGCTGAGTCTGTTGGTATGAGATGTGTTGTCAAAGAATTCTCAGCTCAAGGTGGGGGCAGTGTTGTCAGGCTGGTCCTGATGGCTCCTGGCTGCTCTTGTTTGTTTGCTTTGGAGTATTTTTTCTTTAATGCCTAATAAAAGCCTGAGATGTCTTCGGATTACAGCAAGTAATAAATGTTTACAAACACCTGAGGGCAAGTCAGGAGTTGGGGGACAGGCTCTGCTCGCTTGGTCCCTGAGATAGGACAAGGAGCAAGGAGTATAAGTTGTAGCGCAGGAGGTTCTGCCTCAACACAAGGGGGAGCTTCTTTACTGTAAGGGTCCCAGAGCACTGGCACAGGCTGCCCAGAGAGGTTGTGGAGTCTCCTTCTCTAGAGACTTTCAAGGCCTGTCTGGATGTGTTCCTCTGTGATCTGTGCTAGATTGTATGGTCCTGCTCTGGCTCCCTTCTGTGACTGTGTGAAGTGGTGTAGCCTCGGTGTGCTTTGATTTACATGTGAGGACACTGTGTATGAGCAAGGCCTTAATCTTCCCTTCTGGGGTTTGCCTTCACTCTGTGCTTGCCACTTTTATCACAGGCTCACAGAATGCTGTGTTGGAAGGGACCCCAAGGATCACCTGGTCCAACCTTTCTGGGTGATAATGTAGGTTAAATGAGCTGGGCCAGCACCATGTCAAGCTGAGTCTTAAGACTGCCCAATGTAGGAGAATCCACCACTTCTCTTGGGAGATGATTCCAGCATCCAACTGTTCTAATTCTTCTGGAGCCCAGTGGGGGTCTCCCCACGGGTAATTTGTACCCACTACCCTTTGGCTTTTCCAAAGGTGACTCCAGGGGAGTCTCCAGCTGCTGTTGTGTGGAAAAGTGGAGGCTTCTGAGAGCAGCCAGGGAGAAAGGGACCTGGGGGTACTGGTAGAGAGTAGCTGAAGATGAGCCAGCAGTGTGCCCAGGGAGCCAGGAGAGCCAATGGCATCCTGGCCTGGATCAGGAGCGGTGTGGCCAGCAGGACAAGGGAGGTTATTCTGCCCCTGTACTCTGCACTGCTCAGGCCACCCCTGGAGTGCTGTGTCCAGTTCTGGGCCCCTCAATTCAAGAGCTGTTGAGGTGCTGGAAGGTGTCCAGAGAAGAGCAACAAAGCTGGTGAGGGGCCTGGAGCACAGCCTGTGAGGAGAGGCTGAGGGAGCTGGGGGTGTGCAACCTGCAGCAGAGGAGGCTCAGGGCAGAGCTCATTGCTGCCTACAACTACCTGAAGGGAGGCTGTAGCCAGGTGGGTTTGATCTCTTCTGCCAGGCAACCAGCAACAGAACAAGGGGACACAGTCTCAAGTTGTGCCAGGGGAGGTCTAGGCTGGATGTTAGGAGGAAGTTTTTGCCTGAGAGAGTGATTGGCATTGGAATGGGCTGCCCAGGGAGGCAGAGGAGTCATTGTCCCTGAGGATGTTCAAGCAAAGCCTGGCTGAGGCACTTAGTGCCATGATCTAGTTGCTGGACAGGGCTGGGTGCTAGGTTGGCCTGGATGATCTTGGATGTTTCTTCCAACCTGGTTGACTTTATGATTCTAATTGGATAGGCAAAGTCTCATTCTCATCCTTTTCAGTTTTTTTCAGTGGTGTTTGTTGTTGTTTTGCTTGGTTGTTGGTTTTGGGGGTTGTTTTGGTTTTCCCATTTCCTCATTTAACAAGCCTGGGTGGGCAGTCTCATGAGCATCTGGGAGGGGGGCAAAGAACAATTTCCCTTGAAGCAGGATTATTCCCCTCCCTGTTGGGCTTGGCTGGAAGAAAAAGGAGAAGAAAAAGGTCAGGTTAGGATGTGAGCTGAAGGGAAGTACAGAACAGCTCCTGTTTTTCTTGTCCTTTCTACAACTGCAGTTGCCTAAGGAAGATCAAAGGTTTTTTCCTTCTCATAGGGCAGTTGTTTGTAAATGGCCACTGCAAGAGATCTGCAGAACCCCTTCCTCCTGCTGCCTTCCCCCAAAACACACTTCTCCATAGCTTGGCAATGGTGAAGAGATGACACAGGAGGTGGCATGGGGAGAGAAGATTCCTTTATTATTGCTGTTACTAGAAATAGGAAGAACAGTGTCCCAAGCCCTCTGTGTAGGGAGAAGCAGAAATGGTTTCCAGACATCCACTAGCAGTGGGTTCTAGACCAGCACAAAAAAGTGCTACCTTGCATCTTTTTAAGGCTTCTTTCCCTGCAGCCTGCCAGCAGCTCACCAATAAGCCTCCTGAGATACCAGCAGCATCTCTATCTGCAGGTGGTGCCTTGTTACTCAACCAGCCCCACATGCCCAGGCTGTGCCAAGCGTGCTGTGGTGGCACAGCTCTGTCTTGCAGTGTACAGCAGGGCTGAGGTGTTCTGAAGCTGCTTGGCCAGGAAGAAACTCTTTACAGTGAAGGTGGTGAGACACTGGAACAGGTTGGCCTGGGCAGTTGTAGATGACTTCTCCCTGGAGGTGTTCAAGGCTAGGATGGATGAGGCCTTGAGCAACCTGGTTCAGTGGAAGATGTCCCTGCCTATTATGGTGGGGAGGTTGGAACCAGGTGGGAACTTAGAAGTCCCTTCCAACTCCACCCCATTCTCTGATTCAGATGTGCTTGGTCCTTTGTATTAAACAAATAGACATTTTCCTCCTAGCTCTGGCTGTCTTTGCACACTGTTCCTGTATCTTGCAAGGCCAAGGCCTTTATATCTCAGCTTACATTCAAGTGTGATGAATTGTAAATGCTTCCAAATATCCAGTGACATAGATTCCTTGTTCCTGGTCAAGGGCTGCCTTTGCCCTCAGTCTTTAAAAGGAGTGCTGAGCAGAAAAGTCAGACTCCTGGGTTTCAAACTTAGCAGTCTGCACAGTCTGCTGAGCCTAAGGGTTAAGCTGGAGCTGCTCAGGCTTGGGTTTATGCAATTCACCAAAATGAGCAATTAAGAAGCTTGTCACCCAGAAACTCCTATTTGAAATGTACACTTCTGGACATGGAAGGGGACACTGAAGGATTATCCCAAACACAGCCTTTCAAGGGGAGGTGTCAGATTTTCTCCATTTGGAGACCCAGGTGCAGGAATTGGCTCCTGTGAAATTCTTCCCTGAGCTCTGCAGCGTTTCAAGGAATCACAGTATCACAGAATCCATGATGCTAAAAGAATAAAAGGGGGGGAGGAGAGGGAAGAAAGTCAAGTGGCAGGCTGAATTTTCAAACTGGCCTCCCAAACTTGTTGAAGACTTTGTGTTCCTCGTAGCTTCTGTAGTAGAGGGGCAGTGGGTCTCTGGGAAGGTCAGCACGGCAGGACACAGCAGGCAGCAGGACGTTGCGGGGCAGCTGGCTGGGCAGGGCAGTGATGGGCAGTGTGCCAGGCTGTAACACCAGCTGGGGCAAGGCCTCGGGGTGCCAGCTCTGCGGGGGCAGCTTTGGCAGGTTTTCAGGGCTTCTGGTAAAAGCAAGAGAGAGAGAGGTAGTAGTAAGAGAGGGCTGCAGCGCTGATGGCATCCCACAGCCCACCCAGGAGATGCCGATGCTCTCTGCAACTCACTGAAGGGAGGCTGTAGGGAGATGGGGTCAGCCTCACAAGTGTCAGGTGACAGAACGAGAGGAAATGGCCTGAAATTGGATATTAGAGGAAAAAAACGCTTTCCTGGAAGAGTGGTAAGGAACAGGGTGCCCAGGGAGGTGGTGGAGTCACTGTCCCTGGAGGTGGATGTGGCTTTTTGGCACACGGTTTGGTGGCCACGGTGGCCTTAGGCTGATGGTTGGACTCAATGATCTTAGAGGTCTTTTCCAGTAGAAACGATTGTATGAGTCTGTGATTCTGTGAAAGGGGAGCCCTGCTCCTCTGGCTCACCTCTCTCTTGAAAGAGAGCTGGCACAAGGGTTTCAGTGCTCTCTGGTGCTAGGTGGGGAGCAGGTAAGAGAGTGAGGCAGGGGATTGAATGCCCAGCCAAAGTGGGCTTTTACATCCATCTGCCCCTGCCCTCAGGTGATCCAGTTGTGGTTCTTGCCTCTGTCTGAGGACCTGGGTGGCAGGGGTGCAGTGCCAGTGCTGGAGCTGAGCTGTACCTTTGGAAAACCAGGCTACTGCAGCCTGCAAATGCCCCCGGGAAGACGGAGCTGGAGAGGGCTGAGAGATGGTAATCACGCCGGTGGTAGTGCTTCAGCCTCCCAAAAGCGTTCCTGCCCCTCCCAGGGGTGGGGGGGTCCTGTGTCCATCCTCCTCTGCCTTTCCTCCCGTGCTGCTGCCTGCAGATTGAGGGGAGAGAGATGCCCATGCATGTGCTTGCTTTGCACCTGGTGGGCTGGCGCTTTTCATTTACCTCCCTGGAAAGACTCAGTGTGTGTATCCTAAACCAAGGTTGTCACCCGAGTGGTTTTGACACCCTCCCTCTATCCCCAGGGCAAAGCACTGAAGCTGTTTCAGCCCTGTAGAAGAGGGGTGCTGGTGAGGCTGGACCAGTGAGGCACCAGCCAGTGGTATGGAAGAACAGGACGTCAGGGAGAAGTGTGGGTGATGCCTGCTGAAAGTCTGAGTTGTTCTCCCTTAAGGTTGTTGTTGTTTTGGTTATTCTTTTTGGCTGGTTGGGGTGTTTTTGTGGTTGTTTTGGTTAGTTGATTCCAGGTTGTCAGGGTATTCTGCATGTCTGGGGGTTTGCTGCTGCTGTTTGGGGGTTGGTTGGTTGTTTTTGGAGGGGAGGGGGAGGATATTTTGTTTTGGAGTTTAGTTGGTTTTTTTTTTACTCCTTGTGCTTGTGGACTTCTCATAGTAAGGAATTAGGCTCTTGGTTAAATCTAAATCTTAGGTAGGCTCCTGCATGGCCCCTGTGGCTGTGCTCCCTTGTTCAGGATACCATTGCTGCCAAAAGCAGACAGGTCCCGATGGCTCATAGGCCGGGAAGACAGGGAAGTGTTGCTGCAGCTATGCTAGTGGTGACAGCTCTGTTCACCCAGCGCTGTTCCCCACCACGGCTTCTCAGTCCTTCCCAGAGGAGGATGCTCCTCCTTTCCTCATGCTATGCTGTGCACACACTGTTACCCTGAGCTTAGCCTCAGAAAGGGATATTCTCCTGTCCATTACCCCATGCTGCTCCATTATGGAGGCATTTTAGTAAATCAGCAAGCTAGCAGCTCTGTGTGCTCCACAGGCTGTCTTGCAGGAGCCCTCTCTGCAATCCCCAGCAGCAGCATCCTCTTGGCCAGGACCCCTTGCAAAGTCCCAGTATCCCCAATGGGGCCAAACATCTTCCCTGTGGAGCAGGATTTAACCACACACCAGGCTGCAGGTGCTTTCAGGTGTGTGAACGGAGAGGGTGGTGCAGAGCAGAGCTGGGTCACAAGGTACCTTGTCCCGGGTGGGCACAACCCACGCTGCTGCGTGTCTCAGCAGATGGCAGCAGCTGCTCTCCTTCGGCTGCAGCGGCTCCTTACCGCCTCCTTGCACCCACCTCGCACCCACCCCCCCACTCCCCATCGCCATACTCACCCCCCGCACCGCCTCCTCGCCCTGTCCCGCCAGCAGCAGACGGCGAAGGCAACGGAGAGCACCAGGATCACAGCTCCGCTCAGCAGCGAAGCGGCCACGGCAGCTCGGGAGCCGGCGGCCGAGGGCTGCGAGGCGGCTGCGGGCAGAGCGGGGCTGGTGAGCGGCTCCCAGGCTGGGGCAGAGCGGGGGACCCCCCCCCCCCCGTCCCCCCAACGCCGGGTTGCCCCTGGCCCCGCTCGCTCCCTCATGCCCATAACCTCGAGTTCTGCTTCAGGGTCCTGAGTTGATTAGCGAACAGCTTTAGAAGTAAGGGCGAGCGTGAGCGGTGCTGCACCGCTTCCACCGGCAAGCAGGGGGAAGAAAACCGTGGTCCAAGGTCCCGTTTTCTCCAGGCAGCTGCTTGCGTGGGACACGACACACCCGGCGGGTAAAGGACGAAGGCAAACCAAAACCACCAAACAACAACCCCACGCAAACAAAAATGAACAAACACAGCAAGCCCACAACCAAACCCGCGTTTCGCCCGTGCTGGTGGCCGCTCACCAGACCGAGCTCAGCTTTTGCTGTCCCCTTCTAGAGGAGCTAGAGCACCCCACTTGCCCTCTCCAGCTGAGCCACAGTGAGGGAGCTCCAGGCAAAGGCTGGTGGTTGAGCCTCTCATCCCGAGCTAGCACTCGGGTGGTGATTGCCTGCACCCCGCCGCTACCCTGGAAGTGCATGCAGCGGCTGGGGTACGCCGGTGGGTTCCTTACCCTGGCAGAGGGGCGGGGGATGGCTCCAGGATGAAGTGCTCTCCCGGCGGAGGCAGGAGAGCCTCTCGCTGCCCACCAGCTGGTATCCCTCCTGGCACCAATACACAAGGACTGAGCCCAAGGAAACGCCCGAGCCTCTGTCCACATAGTAGTAGCCGTAGCGTGGTGGGGAGAGAGCCGCGCACGGTGCTGGGGAGAAGGGGAGACATCAAGTCATAGGAACATAAGATGTCAGGGGTTGGAAGGGAACCAAAGAGATCATCGAGTCCAACCCCCCTGCCAGAGCAGGACAGTACTCTATAACACAGATCACACAGGAACACATCCAGACAGGCCTTGAAAGGCTCCAGAGAAGGAGACTCCACAACCTCTCTGGGCAGCCTGTTCCAGTGCTCTGTGACCCTTACAGTAAAGAAGTTCCCCCTTGTGTTGAGGCAGAACCTCTTTTGCTGCCACTTACACCCATTGCTCCTTGTCCTATCCCAGGGAGCAGTGAGCAGAGCCTGTCCCCCCGCTCCTGGCAGCCTTCAGATACTTACAAACATTTATCAAATCTCCTCTCAGTCTTCTCTTCTCCAGACAAAGCAGCCCCAGGTCCCTCAGCCTCTCCTCATAAGCCATGCCCTCCAGCCCCCTCATCATCCTCGTAGCCCTCCTCTGGACCCTCTCCAGCTATGTGTCCTCCCTTTGCCTAACTACTTTGCTTCTGGCAAGGCATCTCTCCCAGGTCACAGAAGCTGCTGTGGCCCTTGAGGGCTATGCAAAGTCCTCTGGCCCCTGTGGAGCACCACCATGCTGCTGTCCACACATCCCCCACACCCTCCACTCGTGTGCCTGCGCGGGCAGGGGGCCGAGCAGCAGCGCGGAAGGAGAGGTAAGCGATCGCTCGCTCAGGTACCTGAGGTGTTGCTGTGCATGTAGGTCCCGTTGGCAGCGTCTCTGGGCAGCTGCTTTCTGGCGTGTCCTGCCCTAAGCAAGGCGGTCTTGGGCCCAGCGCTGTCACTCCAGGCAAAGCTCAGGCAGCTCCAGGGCAGCAGGCAAAGGGCAATGCATTTCCCAAGCCCCTGTCCCGTCATGGTTAGGGGGATCGCAGCATTGTCGGGTGTCTGTCTGTCCGGAGTGCCTGCGTTTTCCCTCTGCTTCCGAGCAGGAGTCAGCTGGGCTCTTAGGGTGTTAAGCCTTGAGCAGCAAAGCCAGCAGCTGCTCTCCTCCCGGGGCTTGCCTCTGCTCTGCGTCGGCACAAACCCTGCTCCTAGCACTGCCAGCCCTGCTCTGGCTGCTCGGCTGAGCAGCTCTGAAGCCCCACAGAGAAACCAAGCATGGGGAAAGGATTGAGAAGCAGCAAGAAGTTAGGATTCATCTTTTACAGCTTCCTCCTGGAGGGAGTGGCTGTCATCATCTCTTCAGGTGCCAAAGCTCATTCTCCTTCTCTACCTGCCAAAATCCAAATTCAAGCTCACTGTTGAGCTGCTGACCCTTTCCTTCTCATCTCTTTCCTCCTGCCAGAGCTTAGTGCTGGTGTCTGTAACCAGAACCAGAGTGGGACATGAGCCACAGGAATCAAAAGGTTTTGACAGCAGCAACTCCACCAGTTTTGCTGCTGCAGGAACCACACAGAAATCTGTTTTGCCTTTGCCTTGAGGTTCCCTCTGCATTGCTTCCCTTTGCCTGTTGCTTCAGGTCCCGATGTTTTAAGGCATTTTCACAGTATCACAGTATCACCAGGGTTGGAAGAGACCTCACAGATCATCAAGTCCAACCCTTTAGCACAGAGCTCAAGGCTAGACCATGGCACCAAGTGCCACGTCCAGTCCTGCCTTGAACAGCTCCAGGGACGGCGACTCCACCACCTCCCCGGGCAGCCCATTCCAGTGTCCAATGACTCTCTCAGTGAAGAACTTTCTCCTCACCTCCAGCCTGGTGAGAGGCCTCGAGCACAAGCCCTATGAGGAGAGGCTGAGGGAGCTGGGATTGGTTAGCCTGGAGAAGAGGAGGCTCAGGGGTGACCTTATTGCTGTCTACAACTACCTGAGGGGTGGTTGTGGCCAGGAGGAGGTTGCTCTCTTCTCTCAGGTGGCCAGCTCCAGAACGAGAGGACACAGCCTCAGGCTGTGCCAGGGGAGATTTAGGCTGGAGGTGAGGAGAAAGTTCTTCCCTGAGAGAGTCATTGGACACTGGAATGGGCTGCCCGGGGAGGTGGTGGAGTCGTCGTCCCTGGGGCAGTTCAAGGCAAGGTTGGATGTGGCACTTGGTGCCATGGTCTAGCCTTGGGCACTGTGGTAAAGGGTTGGACTTGATGATCTGTGAGGTCTCTTCCAACCTTGGTGATACTGTGATACTGTGATGTTTTGGAGCAGGCAATACCTTTATGACAAAGCTCTCCCCAGTGGTCAGCACACTACCTCTGTGCCCAGCACACTGCCTCTGTGCCCAGCACACTGCCTCCGTGCCCAGCACACTACCTGTGTGCCCAGCAGGGCTTTGTAGCAGTTTTTGGAGCATTGCCTGCTGTGGCTACCTTTTGCCCTCCCTGAACCCCCTGGAGCTTCCTTTGCTCTACCTCTCCTCCATCCTTGTCTGTCCTGGGGTAAGCTGGGACTTACTGCAGACGTCAAGCCTGAAGTCCAGGATTTGTCTGAGCATGGCTGCTCAAGTGGGTCTAGGGGGGCCAAAATGTTGCCTTGGATGTGTGGGCAGCTCCTGTTTGTAAACCCAAAGAGCAATCTTAGTGTGATTTAGTGCATGAAATGCAAATGAAAATGTCAGGTGAAATCAAACCCCTGTTCCTTCTCCTCTCTGACATGCAGCCAAGGGGGTCTGCAGCAAGGAGAGGAGCTGCAAGGCTGAATTTTGTTGTGCCAGGGGAGGTCTAGGCTGGATGTGAGGAGGAAGTTGTTGGCAGAGAGAGTGATTGGCATTGGAATGGGCTGCCCAGGGAGGTGGTGGAGTCACCGTCCCTGGAGGTGTTGAAGAGGAGCCTGGATGAGGCACTTAGTGCCATGGTCTGGTTGATTGGCTAGGGCTGGGTGCTAGGTTGGACTGGATGATATTGGAGGTCTCTTCCTACTTGTTTGATTCTCCAATTCTCCCTTCAGCATCTGTTCCTCCAGACTAAGCCGTCCCTGTTCCCTCAGCCACTCCTCATCAGCTTTGTTCTCCACACCCTTCACCAGCTTTGCTGCCTTTCTCTGGACATGCTTTAGCATCTCAATGCCTTTCATGTAGTGGGGAGCCTAAAACTGAGCTCAGTATTCGAGGTGCAGCCTCACCAGTGCTGAGTGCAGGGCCATGATCACTCTTAGGCAGCCAGGAGCTGGGGTGCAGCTACCCTGTGGGCACTGGGGATGCACCTATCCAGTCAGATGGGACCAGCCCTCAACTGGCCTCTCTGCTGAACCTGAGCTCGGGTTCCATGTGCCTTTTCCTGCCAGGGCTTAGGAGCTGGTGCTAACACAGTGGGCAGAGCCAAAGCCAGTGCCCACTGCCCCCCTCCTTGCTGCTGGATGTGCTGCAGTGCTGGGGACCAAGCACATGCTGCGAGTGTGGCGTTCAAGACAGAGCCAGAGGCTCTAAGTCTCGTCACATGTGCTGGGGAATGAACAGGCTCAGCAAAACCCCAGGGACACAATAACCATGCTTGAGCTTGTGCTCAAAATGCTGAGTAGATGACATGGATTATGCCTGTGCTAATGCTCTTAAGAGCTATTCCTGGGGCCAGGAGAGATAAAGGGGCTTATTACAGCAAATTCAATATCCTACTGGGATGGGATTTCAACACCATTCCCCACTCCCTGCTTTCTGCTGCTGGCTGGCTGTGCAGAGCTGAGGGGCCAGGCACTGGGCTGTGCATGAAGGGGGTGATCCTGGGCACAGGAGAGGAGCGTGTCTGTGCTCTGGCTCAGTGAGCCCTTTCCTTGTGGGGAAGGCAAATAGGAACGGGGACCTAGCTGGGGAGCTAGAGTGGCCAAGGTGCCACAGCTCTCCCAGCTCCAGAGTCTTGGCCTGGGGCTTCCAGCTTCCCAGCAGATCACCTCTTGTGATTTCCTCTGAGAGCTGCTCCTCTACAGCAGCAGCTTGCAAGGCAAGGCTCAACTGATGGCTTTCAAAGCAGACTCAAAGGTCTCCTGCACCTGCACCTCCTGATGGTTGTCTGATGCATAGAATCATAGAATCAGTCAGGGTTGGAAGGGACCACTAGGATCATCCAGTTCCAACCCCACTAGATCAGGCTGTCTAGAGCCTCATCCAGCCTGGCCTTAAATACCTCCAGGGATGGGGCTGTTGCCACCTCCCTGGGCAACCCATTCCAGGGTCTCACCACCCTCGTGCTGAAGAACTTCTTCCTATCATCCAGTCTGAATCTACCATCTTCTAGCTTTGTTCCATTCCCCCCAGTCCTATCACTCCCTGACATCCTAAAAAGTCCCTCCCCAGCTTTCTTGTAGCCCCCTTAAGATACTGAAAGGCCACAATAAGGTCACCTCAGAGCTTTCTCCTCTCCAGACTGAAAAGCCACAACTCCCTCAGTCTCTCTGCAGAGCAGAGCAGCTCCAGCCCTCTGATCATCCTCGTGGCCCTTCTCTGGACACCTTCCAGCACACCCATATCCCTCTTGTAGTGGGGGGTCCAGAACTGGGCACAATGCTCTGGGTGGGGTCTCACCAGTGTGGAGTAGAGGGGGAGGATCACTTCCCTAATCCACGCAGGTGTGAAGCTTTGCTGTGCCGTGGGTGCATTTCCCCCTACTTCCTTCTGTGCCCCTTTGAACCTTTTAAATACTCCTCCTGCAAAAGTGCTCCTCTCACACACACCCCTGCAGGAGTGTCCCCCTGGCCAGACCCTCCTCCAGCCCCTGCTCTACAGTCTCAGAGTCAGCACACTGTCTCTCCTGTCTTCTATCCCACAGCCTCATCAGGCTGGGATACCCCTGGCTCTTGTGATGGTGCCAACTTGTCCCATCCCCGTGTTGGTGTTGGTGTGCCTGGCCTCAGAAAGCACAGGCTGGCAAGCAGAGGTGTGTTGGCATCAACATGACACTCAGAAGGTACCATCTTTAATCTCCTGTAGGTGTTTTTTCCACCCTGGCAGGGCCCACACCCTCATACATTTGGCAGGTTTTGGCCCAGCCCCTGTCAGCTCTGCAGTTTGCTCTTCTGCCCCTTTGGACACTGGAATGGGCTGCCCGGGGAGGTGGTGGAGTCGCCGTCCCTGGAGCTGTTCAAGGCAGGATTGGACGTGGCACTTGGTGCCATGGTCTAGCCTTGAGCTCTGTGGTAAAGGGTTGGACTTGATGATCTGTGAGGTCTCTTCCAACCCTGATGATACTGTGATACTGTGATACTGTGATCAACAGCCCTGGAGAAGAACAAGTGCTTTTCTTCCACCTTGTAATGTGAGGATGTCCCTGGAGAAGCACAGATAGATGAGCTACAAGGGTAACCAGGAAAGGCTCTGCCTGGTGGCCTTTTGATCACAGTGCACCCCATGGTTTGGCATTCACTAGGGCTGGGCACGGTGGGCAGGAGGAAGCCCTCGTCCCCTGGGATTGATGTGCTGGTGTCTACAACTACCTGAGGGGAGGTTGTGGCCAGGAGGAGGTTGCTCTCTTCTCTCAGGTGGCCAGCACCAGAACGAGAGGACACAGCTTCAAGCTACGCCAGGGGAAATTTAGGATGGAGGTGAGGAGAAAGTTCTTCCCTGAGAGAGTCATTGGACACTGGAATGGGCTGCCCGGGGAGGTGGTGGAGTCGCCGTCCCTGGGGCTGTTCAAGGCAGGATTGGATGTGGCACTTGGTGCCATGGTCTGGCCTTGAGCTCTGTGGTAAAGGGTTGGACTTGATGATCTATGAGGTCTCTTCCAACCCTGATGATACTGTGATACTGTGGCATCCCAGGGCAGGGCTGAGGTGTGGCTGGAGGAACTTTGACAGGAGGAAAGAAAAAGGAACTGGGTCAGGGGAAAGTCCCTGAGGTTGCTGGAGAGCTGCAGCAGAGGTCTTGCCAAACCCAGCCAGATGGGCGTTGCTGATTGACTGCAGCCTGGCACAACTTTGCTTAGGTGGGGAACTGGCAAGAGGGATGTAGCTGTGTGCCTCGGGGCCTTGGTTGTCTTTATATGGCTTCGTGTGTCTCCTCCTGTGGAGGAGAGAAGCTGACTGAGAGAGGTGGGAGGGAGAAGGTGAAGCACACAGGCAGCTGGGTAGGACTCTGGTCTTGCTGTGCTGTAAAGATCCTGGTGGGACAATACAAAGCAATGATTCCAGACTATGTCAGGGAATTTGTCATGCTTTCAGCTAGGACAGAGCCATCTCTTCCTCCAGAGATTGTACTTTGCAGCTCAGTCTCTTCTAGGTGGCTGCACCTTTTGAAGTTAACAGCACATTTTTGCAGTGTCTGATGTTCACAGTTACTGCTACAGGATGCTATGCAGAAGGGCTCTTGCTTATACTTGCTCCTATAGAAACCAAGGTCACTGCCACCTCTCTAGTGCCACATTGGGGTGCTGTAAGTGAAAAGGTTGTCAGTAAAAAGTGAGGGGCAGACAGAACAAGTGACCGAGACCTGACCACCAAGGCTTCCATTCCATATACACCATGCTCAGCACAGAGCTGAGGCACCACAAGGGTTGAGTCCTCTTCTCCTATAGCCAGCACCCAAGGAGAGGTCTTGGTCAGTTCTTTTGCCTTCAATCTCAAACCTTGCATTCCTGAACCAAGTCCCTGAATCCAACATCCAAATCTGGTTCCTGTCTGCTGCTGAGTCCAGTCTGGACTCTGGGGGAATCTGATATTGGTTTAGTGTATGTATATATGGTGTATTGGTTTAGTCTCTCTCTATATATATGTACACACAAACTACGAGGGGCAATGGAGTGAAGCTGGAGATGGGTAGGGTCAGGCTGGATGTGAGGAGGAAGTTGTTCAGCATCAGTGGTGAGAGCCTGGAATGGGTTGTCCAGGGAGGTGGTTGAGGCCTCATACCTGGAGGTGTTTAAGGCCAGGCTGGATGAGGCTGTGGCCAGCCTGATGTAGGGTAGGGTGTCCCTGCCTATGGCAGGGGGGTTGGAAGTGGATGATCCTTGTGATCATCAGGGGGTGACCTCATGGCTGTCTACAACTACCTGAAGGGAGGGTGTAGCCAGGTGGGGGTTGGGCTCTTCTGCCAGACAACAAGCAACAGAACAAGGGGACACAGTCTCAAGTTGTGCCAGGGGAAGTATAGACTGGATGTGAGGAGGAAGTTGTTGCCAAAGAGAGTGATTGGCATTGGAATGGGCTGCCCAGGGAGGTGGTGGAGTCACCATCCCTGGAGGTGTTCAAGCAAAGCCTGGATGAGGAACTTAGTGCCATGGTCTGGTTGACTGGATAGGGCTGGGTGCTAGGTTGGGCTGGATGATCTTGCAGGTCTCTTCCAACCTGGTTGATTCTATGGATCTATGATCCCTTCCAATCCTGACTGATTCTGTGATTCTCTCTCTCTATTTTTTTAAATTAAGATTATTATATTTACTTTTTGTTGTTTTCAGTTTGTTTTCCCACCCCCTAAGTCTCTCTCCCTTCCTCCCTTTCTCTCCCCTTTCTGAGAAGGAAGAAGGTTCACCAGAGAGCATCTATCATTTGCTTAATGCCCAGCCCAGCCTTAATCCTAGACAACTTTAGTGGTGCTTATTTCCTTGTTGTGTTTTAATCAAACATTCTTGCAGGTAAACTTTCTTGCATACCCCAAGTACCTTGCAGTGTGCTGCCTTGGTTGCACCTAAGTGATGAGATCCTGTTTTCACCTGAAAATCAGTGTTTGTCCACTTTGGTGGGTCAAGGCTAAAAGCTTTTCAATTCTAAAAGCAATTAAAGAGAGATGTTGAGATATTGGAACATGTCCAGAGAAGGGCAGTGAAGCTGGTGAGGGGCCTGGAGCACAGCCCTGTGAGGAGAGGCTGAGGGAGCTGGGGGTGTGCAGCCTGCAGAAGAGGAGGCTCAGGGCAGAGCTCATTGCTGTCTACAACTACCTGAAGGGAGGCTGTAGCCAGGTGGGGTTGGGCTCTTCTCCCAGGCAACCAGCAGCAGAACAAGGGGACACAGTCTCAAGTTGTGCCAGGGGAGGTCTAGGCTGGATGTTAGGAGGAAGTTGTTGGCAGAGAGTGATTGGCATAGGAATGGGCTGCCCAGGGAGGTGGTGGAGGCACCGTCCCTGGAGGTGTTGAAGAGGAGGCTGGATGAGGCACTTAGTGCCATGGTCTGGTTGATTGGCTAGGGCTGGGTGCTAGGTTGGCCTGGATGATCTTGGAGGTCTCTTCCAACCTGCTTGATCCTATGGTTCTTTGATTCTCTGGGCTCAGTCAGGTCCACTAGTGAGCACTGCAGAACTTTCCTGCAGAAGCTGAATTTCCACTACTGAGCACAGGTACTAATTTCAAGCCAGTGACCGTGGGTGATCCTTTTTCCTTGCAGAAGGTTCTACAGACAGAAGGACAAAGTGGCATTTTTTGACTAAATTACTCATTGCAATTCACTTGCTTAGGTCTCTTGCTACTCCATCCTTTGTACAGACCAACCAGGGCTAGACCTGTGGAAGAACAAACTGTTCTCTAGAAGGATGATTGCAGGTTTTTTTGGTGCAAGGTCTCCATGTCACACTTCTTCTATGCCATGCTGCTTTTATCTCTTAGGCCTGAGTTCCCTCTAAACCCACCTTCTTCCAGCTCCAGTAGCTGTGGATCAGTGCCACAGGTTTGTGAGGATGCTGTAGATGAACCTGCCCCCTCCCAGCAAAAAGGGCTTGGTGTGACTCACTGGCTCTGCACCTCCCTGGCTTATGGGTGCACAGCCCTGCATCCAGGGGCTCCTCTCACTCAGCTTGAGACATCTCCATCTGTGCCAGTCACTCTTGGTCATTTCATAGTTTGGGAAAGAATGAGAACTTCCTTTATGTATCCCATTTGGACTCCTCTTTTAAGATGCACTTGCAGTTTTAGAGGTGCCTGCTGAAGGCAGAGCAAGGTCATGTGGCAGTGCCTGTGGTCCCCCTTTACTCTGCTCCTGTCAGACCCCACCTGGAGTACTGTGTGCAGTTCTGGAGCCCCCAGCACAAGAAGGACATGGAACTGCTGGAGCAAGTCCGGAGGAGGCCATGAAGATGCTCAGAGGGCTGCAGCACCTCTGCTATGAGGACAGGCTGTGTCAGTTGGGGATTTTCAGGCTGGAGAAGAGAAGGCTTTGAGGAGACCTTATAGTAGCCTTCCAGTATCTAAAGGGGGCTACAGGAAGGCTGGGGAGGGACTATTGACAAGGTCTTGTAATGACAGGATAGGGGGTAATGGGTTTAGACTGGCAGAGGGGAGATTGAAACTGGCTGTTAGGAAGTTGTTTGCAGTGAGGGTGGTGAGACACTGGCACAGGTTGCCCAAGGAGGCTGTGATTGCTCCCTCCCTGGAGGTGTTCAAAGCTAGGTTAGATAAGGCCTTGAGCAACCTGTTCTAGTGGATGGAGTCCTTGCCTATGGTGGGGGGGTTGGAACTGGATGATCCTTGAGGTCCCTTCCAACCGAAACCATTCTGTGACTGCAGGTGTGTAAAGCCACTGGGAGTGGATGGATCTGACAGCACGTTCAGATTCATCACTGCCTCGATTCTGGGGGGGGGAATTGCAGGCATCTGCCACTTCTGTATCAGATAGGACAGCCTTGGATGTTGCTGTGCTGGTGTTACCCCATCTGCAATTAATCTTAGACTTGTAGAATGGTTTGGGTTGGAATGGACCTTAAAGATCATCTAGTTCCAACCTCTGTGACATGAATAGGGACACCTTCTGCTAGACCAGGTTGCTGAAGGCTCTGAATTAGGTGGGAGACATCTAAGGAATGCAGCAAGCTCCTTGGATGTGTCCTACTGAGGGACACATTAGATTTGTATCTCAATCTGCCTGGGTAAGTTGATCCATTATGAAACATGCCCTGGGAAAGACTTTGAGTTTCAGGGAGGACTGCAGCATGAGAGAAAATGACCCTGGCAGGAGAATCACAACACAGACAGTCCAAGTTCTCCTTGTGGGTGTAAGGAGCCTTAGGTTTGAGCCTGGAGATTTGCACTCAGTCTTCCATGTCTCCAAACCTTTCTTTGAGTAGGTGTTTTTCACAGAAGCACAGGATTAACCAGGTTGGAAAAGACCTCTAAGATCATCAAGTCCAACCTATCACCTAACCCTTCTAATTAACTAAACCATGGCTCTAAGTGCCTCGTCTAGCCCCCAACAGCCTCTTTTAACAGTCACTTGGCTGCTTCTGTCCCTAGGAGCATAACCCAAGACAGCCTTTACTGATAGAAGCAGCTGGCCAGGTAGCTTGACTGATAGCAGGAGATATGCCAGAAGAACAGGTCTAAAGGGAGTCCAGATTGCATTTTGTTGTTTGTTTTTCTTTCCTAACACACCATGAGTAACTTGAACAGGTGGATGTTCAGCCTCTTATTCCTAACAGCCATTCACACAGACATTAGGCTGTCACCTGAAACCACTATCTCATGACATGACCCCTCGGGCACGAATGTTTGCCAGCTGAGTAATTCCTTGTTCAGCAAGAACCTCACCTGTGGAGTCATTTGTTGCTTATCTCATGATGCCTACCCAAATATCCACATCTGCATCAGATGTACACAGACATTTGCATGCACACAGAGACTTCCTACTCGCTTTGCCTGTTTCCAAGGGCAGGATATGCCAGGCCAGACTCCATCTGTTTCTCATTTGACTTGCACGTTGTGCTGTTTCCTACCTTTCACAGTATCACAGTATCACAGTATCATCAGGGTTGGAAGAGACCTCACAGATCATTAAGTCCAACCCTTTCCTCTAGATTCCAGATCCCAGCATTAACCTTTTGGTGGCCAGAGGCTGGCACTGTTAAATTCTTCATTCCCAACAGGCCTCCTCTGCTGTCTTGGCTTTTGGCTATTGTGATGGTTTGGGTGTTACCTGCCCAACCCACTCGTATGAAATCACCCAGACTAGACTCAGCCAAGCTGCAGTTTAAGGAATGAAGCTTTATATTTACAGCTTAGCACAAGATCCAAGTAGACATTTGCAATCTATACAGGTATAGACAGGAACATACAAGGTAAAGAGTAATACAGAAACACAACAGCCCTCCCAGAAACCAGAGTCCCCAGGAGGGGCTCCCAACCACCCTTCCACCTCCTTTCCACCCCCTATCCTTATCCCAGACTTTGCCTTATGTTCAAGGTGAGTTGGAGGATCGGCCAGGGGGGTTAGGAAGCAAAGGATTAGTTACACAGACAGCAGGTTGGGGAGAAAAATGCAGGCACCAGCTGCAACAGAGAGCACACTGAGTTTTATGTTCTTGATCTTATACATGTCAGCAAGCCTATGAGTGCAGCAGACATCACCACTGTTTCCTTTTCACAGCCTGTCATCTAATTCTTCTCACCAGAACACCCCAGCTAGGCTCAAACTAGCACAACAATGTAGGACTTATTTTCTGTGTTTTTCATGGGAACCTGCAGTCGTTTGGAACTCTTAAAATGCATTTTCTGTTGCATTGCAGAGTTTCCCAGAATGGCAACATTGATTTTTGCCCAAGTTTTTGTTTGCTTGTTTGTTGTCGTCGTTGTTGTTGTTTTGAGAAAGAGGATTGTTGCTGTTACTGATGGGATTGCAAATATTGATTCTCTGATTCTATGAAATGAAATATTAACCAGGTGGGAAGAGACCTCCAAGATCATCCAGGCCAACTTAGCACCCAGCCCTGGCCAATCAACTACACCATGGCACTAAGTGCCTCAGCCAGGCTTTATCTTGAACACCTCCAGGGATGATGACTCCACCACTCCCCTGGGCAGCCCATTCCAATGCCAATCACTCTCTCTGACAACAACTTCCTCCTAACATCCAGCCTAGACCTCCCCTGGCACAACTTCAAACTGTGTCCCCTTGTTCTGTTGCTGGTTGCCTGGCAGAAGAGACCAACCCCACCTGGCTACAGCCTCCCTTCAGGTAGTTGTAGACAGCAATGAGGTCCCCCTGAGCCTCCTCTTCTGCAGGCTGCACACCCCCAGCTCCCTCAGCCTCTCTTCACAGGGTTTGTGCTCCAGGCCCCTCACCAGCTTTGTCACCTTTTTCTGGACACTTTCCAGTATCTCAGCATCTCTTTTTAATAGAATCAACCAGGTTGGAAGAGACCTCCAAGCTCACCCAGCCCAACCTAGTGCCCAGCCCCATCCAATCAACTAGACCATGGCATTAAGTGCCTCATCCAGGCTTTCATCCAGGCACTAAGTCCTCATTCAGATGAGTAAATCTCTACAACAAGGAAGTTTTGTGCTGCTCCCTCTGTGCTGGAAATAGGAATTGGTAAGTTTGAGGGTGAGAATGTCCAAGGTAGGGATGCCAAAGAGAAGAATTTCCATTTGCATCTTGCAGGAAAAAGAAAAGTGATGTTGTGCCAAGATCACAGCATGATAGGGGCTGGAAGGGACCCAGAGAGATCATCGAGTCCAACCCCCATGCCAGAGCAGGACCATGCAATCTATCTTAGGTCACAGAGGACTACATCCAGCCAGGCCTTCAAAGTCTCCAGAGAAGATCAGTGGGGCTGGTAATGTGTCCCCTGCAGTTCAAAGCACAGCCGAGCACATGAGGCTTCACCGAGGCGACCTGCCCAAACTGTGACCATCTGATGAGTTCGGTGCCTCAAGATGTTGCTGTCCAGCAGCTCATAGGTTCCCTGATGGTGTTCAGGGTGGAGTTGTCTCATCTGGTAATGCAGCCATAGTCTGAAGAGAAGGTGTGAGAACAACAGAGCTCTGCATGAGAAACAGAGATCAGAGTTTCAGCTTCCCATGTGAAAGGCAGGAGATGTCCCCAGAGGGCAGTGACTGAGTGTAGCAAACTCCCCCTTCAGAGGAGCTCTCTGCAGCTGGTCTGGGAGGCTCACTGCCTGGGGAAACCATTAAATTAAATAGCTCTTTAATCCGGCAAGGGCGAGGTGGCTGCAACTGTTTGATGCTGCTTATTAAGTAGCTGTGCTCCAGGCCACCCAATGATCACCTGGGATCCTTAGCTGAATGGAGATAATCAGATCACCTGAGGTAGTGCTTTTTCCAACCTTCTGCCTTTTGTACCTCTCTGCTATCACGTTCTGATGACTTGATCGTTGGTTGCTGCTGTAAATAGGTCCCCAGTAAAATCCTTGTTCTTTTCATCTTGTAGTAAGATTACCATGCAAGGTGACAATGGCTGTACCTAAGCCAAAAGACTCAGGGCTTTAGGTGCAGAATAAGTGAAAGCAGCTGAGGATCAGCACAGAGATCTTCAAACCGGCCCAACCCACATGCAAAATGCAAGCTGTTGTTGAATCAATAACGAAGCAATGAGTTTCAGGGCTGTGCCAGAAGAGCAGGGATGTGTCCTGCCTCTCCCTCCCAGCCTTACCTGCGGAAGAAGGTCTTTCTGCCATCAGTTACTGACTCTCTCGCTCCGGGAAGGGCTGCTTTCCAGGGTGGTTTGAGCGCCGGTCCTCTAATCAGCTGGAGAAAAGGACTCACTTACATAAGCCAAGGGAGAGGAAACGCTCAGTGATACAGCTTGCATGAGCAGCTAGGACTGAGTGCTGCTTGAGTCCCAAAGCCCAGCTTCTGCACCTTCTCAGCCTCTCTTTTTAGGCAGAGCTGGCAACTTATGAGGCTTTCCTCTACTCGCTGATCTCTCCTTTTCGAGGCAGTCGGTGAAGTCAAGTGGAAGGCATGACCCTCTCCTCAGATAAAGAGCTCAACGGGCTAGACAACCCCAGCTTCGTGGTGAGTCTGCCCTTCTCTGGAGGGTGATTCCTGCCTAAACTGCTGTGAGCCCTGCAAAAGGAGGAGGAAGGGAAAGCCAGAGGGCTGGGACGGGCTGCAAGGATGCTGGTGTGTGGTGAATCTCTGTCTCTGCTCCTTTATCAACAGGAATTTGAGGAATTATGTCCTCAGTGCAGCCTGCTACTGCTGAGGGCTCAGCATACTTTCTGCTCTCTGGTGCCCTAACTTCTTTTCTCTCCATTACTTCTGAAAAGGTAGTGTGGATGACGGACAGGTGTGGATGACGGACAGGTGTGGATGACTGACAGGTGTATCTGTACCAAAAAGCAAGCCAGCTCATGGCTCCTTGTGGCAGTGTCCCCGAGCAGAGCATTTAATGACTGCATTAGTCAACTGACAATAAACATTTAGCCTAGTGGAGAATGTGTTTCTTTGTCGTCTGGATCCGCTTCTGTCTGCTGGGGTGAGTTGTCAGAGAGGTGGGCAAGAAGGTGATTTGATAGCCAGCAGGGAAGGGCACCCTGCAGAGTTACAGCAGGGTTGTAAAAGCTGTAAATGATGTCAGCTGCGGGGGGGTGCAGTGCACTGGAGATGCTGTAGGTTGTAACGGCCGTAAGGGCAAGGGGCTGGGACAGGGGGCTTAGCCCCCTGCTAATCCCACAGCAGGAGCCACCTGCATGAGGAGCTAGAAGAGCTGCTTCTGTTGTGACAGCAGCTGCGCAGGAGTGGGGTCTTGCGCTCGTTTTCCTGCCGTGCTTCAAACCACCTGCCCGGGGGACCTCAGAGGAGGCATTTCACCTCTCGGTGTGCAAGCCTTGGGTGACTCTTGGTGAGCTTGCTGTGAGCAGTGGAGTTGGGAGTGCTGTGGCAGCTGTGGGCAGAGCCGCAGGGAGGTACTCCAAGTAAATCAGAGGCTTTCTTTGCTGTTGTTAACTGGGTCTCTGCTTCTGCTTGTTCTGCCGTGACACAGACCAGGCTTGTGACTTCCTCTGGTTTGAATCACTCCGAAGAAGGTAGGTGACAGATGTCTTTTCAAAGTTCGGTTCCCTTCTGCCTTCTTGATGCGCTTTTTAAAGATGCTAATGAGTGTGCTGGTGCTGTGCCTGGAGCCTGAGGCGCACGGAGGGTGAGTGACCTGCTCCTCTGGGTTCGCGGCAGCAGCCGAGTTCCTTAGAGGCACTTTATCCCTGCTCCAGGCTGCTCCTGCCTCGTCGTCCTGCCAGCAACTGGGCATCACAGACTGGCCGAGGTTCAACTTCTCCAACCTCTCAGCTCAAGCCGGGCCAGCTAGAGTCAGTCAGGGCTGTGTCTAGGCAGCTTTCTGAATGTCTCTGAGGATGGAGACTCCACAGCCTCTCTGGGCTATCTGTGCAGTACTTGGTCACCCTTACAGTCAAAGAATGTTTCCTGGCATTAAGACAGGATTCCCTATGTTTCTGTTTGAGCCTGCTGCCGCTGGTCCTGCCCCGCTGCCTCTGGTCCAGTCTCACCTTGTTATCTCCATCCTTCTCCTGCTTAGCCCTGCTTGCTTGCTCCCTCCAGCTTCTGGGAAGGGTCATGTGGTGATCACACAGGGCTGTTCCTGGCACAGGCTGGATCATGCCTCCTGCTTAATGGGGAAAGTTGCAGTGCAAGGAAAGGAGCTTACTGCTGTCTGCCTGGCTCAGGATTCATCCACCCGTGGTGTTACCCAGGAGTAGCTGTCCCCACATAACTCTGTGCATGGGCAGCCTTAAGTACCTTGCTGCACATTTGTTAATCCACAGCTCAGGCTCTCTTGTTCTCAAGTGAAAATGTCTCCACAGGGAGCTATTCAACAGCAACTTTTGCGGCTGAAATCCATGCCTGAGCTCAGTTTGAATTAACTCTGCCTTCACCTATCTGTTTTGAAGTATCTCTAATGCCACCTGCCTGCCTAGGCTGGGCAAATGCACTGTGTGTAAAAGTTATTTCACATGGCACGGTCTCAGATGGGGCTTTGGAGGCACAGGTGTGAGAGTGGAAGCCTGGAGGATGCAGGCAAAGGAAGAACTCCTTCAGGGTAAATGTGCTGCACCTGCAAAGTGTTCAGCTGAGCATAATGTTAGTCTTGCATCCTTTACATCAGTAGGTAGGCCACGAGTGCTGCTGCAGCCACTCTGTTTTGCTGGGCATTTCTGTGCCTTCAGGTACCAGCACGACTTGGAGGGTATAAAGAAACCCACCAAGGCTGGTGCTGGCAAATTGGTTGAGCTTCTCCTGACAGCAGGTTTCTGTTCTTGCTTGCCTGAGCTGAGCATCCCAGTTCAGAAAAGCTCTCTGCTGCCAGCATGGGGAGGATTTGCTGGCTGGAGAAAAGGTGATGAAAGAAATGGTTTAGGACCTTAATTAGCATTTGGCTGGAAACGTCGTGGTTTCTCAGGCAGCCTCCCTCTGCCACATGTGCCTGTGTGTGCACATGGGGTGTCTGTGTGCCCAGGGCAGGTGTGTGTGGCACACGTGTGTGCACAGGGGTAAGGTTGGGTTGGAAGGGGGAGTGGATAACCTGGGGCATTTACTTGCTTTAAAAGCTGTGGCAGCAGAAACAAAGCAAAATGCACCTTTGTATAAATAAACTCTGCAAAGAGGCAGAGCTCCCTGTGGAGCCCAGGAGCTTTTGGCTGCCTGGGAGACACCCAAGCCTTCCTAGAAAGCCATTTCAGATTCCACCATCATCTTGAGGCTCCAGATCTCTGGGCTGTTTCCTGCTTTCCAGCACTGCCTTTGCCCCAGGGCATCCCTCTGGGTGCTGTTTCCCCAGAGCAGGCAGCCAAGCTGGGGCAGCACCCTGCTAGACCTGCTTTGATTAACTCCTTTGAAACCAGGTCTGGGATGTCCCAGCCACTGGTGTCCCTGTGTTTCAGTTCAATTCCTTCACAGGAGTGAGGCTTTCTGTTTGAAAAAGTGCAGGTGTGTTTATCGAGGCAGAGCATCTGTAAGGGTGAGTGTAAGGAACCAGGGAAGAGAAGGTTCAAGAGAAGAAAATGCAATCTAAAGCACATTTCTGCTCTGTAATAATGGTGGTCAAGTTGGTTCAGGATATTTTTGCCAAAAGCACCCTTTGGGTGGAACAGAGACCAGATGACAGTGCAGCCTTCATGGATTAACCCACTGCATACCCTTTCTTGCTTCTGGTTGTAGTTTCCCCACCCTTAGCTAGATATTAATGATACTAATGTGCTTTGTCCACATGTCCTTTTGAGGCTGAGACATTGTCTAGTGCTTGCTCTGCTCTAGCCATGCACATGAAAAATGTCCATAGGTGTTTCAACCTCTGTTTTAATTTCCTGCCCTTGCTCTCCTTTTTAATCCTGGTCCTGTCGAAAGCCACATGTGAAGTGCTCCCAGAAGACATGGAGCATGGCTGCAAGAGAGGTGGCTGCTGGGCACCTGTGGGGCCAGGCTGTGGCTGATGAAGGATGTCTCCTGTTTGCCAGGGGGAAGATGGGAGCCACCACTGCTCATCGCAGGGCTGTGCTGCCCGAAGCCCAGATGGAGGCAGAGACAAGAGCCACAGCAGCAGCAGCAGCAAACTTGCCTACACTGTCACAGATGTGCCCCCCTGGTACCTCTGCATCCTGCTGGGCATTCAGGTGCGATGGGGAAACGCTGGAGGCTGGGGGGGTGGAAGTTTAAAGGGTGTTCAGCTGCTTAACAGGTGTGAGACATCATTTTGGGAGTGCTTTACCTTCACTGGGCATGACTGGAAGCGTGGGGCTGGCTTCTCAGTCACTTCAAGTCCTTTCCACAGGTTGCTGGAGACAGAACAAGGGGGAATGGCCTCAAGCTGAGGCTGGGTAGGTTTGGATTGGACACTAGGAAAAGGTTTTTTACAGAGTGGTTGGTCAGGCACTGGAATGAGCTGCCCAGGGAGGTGGTAGAGTCACCAACACTGGATGTGTTTAAGGGTTGTTTGGATGTGATGTTTAGGGGTATGGTTTAAGGTGAATCTTGTTGAGTAGGGTTCTATGTTGGACCTGGTGATCCTGAGGGGCTTTTCCAACCTGTGTGTTTCTGTGATTCCCACCTGAGCACCAGCTGTTATTCTTGCACCCACAGCTACACTGTGCCCTTTGAAGTCTGAATGGAAAGGCAGAGTCCCAGAGCTGGGGCCAGACAGTTGATAAGCACAGGCTGGATAACTTGGTTGGTTAGCTAATGCCTAAGGGCTTCTGAACTTCTGCCTTCCTACAGCATTAAAAGCATGGCAGGGGGGTTGGAACTAGGTGATCCTTGTGGTCCCTTCCAACCCTGACTGTTTCTATGATTAAATTCTGAGCAAAAGTGACCATGCTGCTCTGACTGGTGCCCTCTGCCCAGATGGGTTAAGTTTACCCAGTACCACTGGTGCCACACCAGATACAGAGCCCAAGGGAGGAGACTCCTCAGAATGATGAAGGTATAACTGACTGTGCTGGGAGCTTGATGGGCATTTTGAACTGGGTCACCTTAGATGTGGAGTGCATTAAGATAAGGTTTTCTGAGCACATGTCCATCATCATGATAATAAAGCAGGAGATTTCTGAGTGCCACCAGTTCCACCACTGCTCCCAGCTGACAACTGGGAAGTGATACTGGCAGAACCAGTCCTGCCTTGCTCACTGCTCACCACGATTGAGCCTAATATTGGAAATCATAATTAAAAAAATGAAGCTTGAAAATATTAATTTCCCAACGAGTAACTCAATGAAGGTCATTGTAGAGACTCTTCAGGAGGATGTGATGCCCAGTTTCACAGGATCACAGGATGTCAGGGGTTGGAAGGGACCTCCATAGATCATTGAGTCCAACCCCCCTGCTAGACCAGGCCCATACAATCTAGCTTAGGTCACACAGGAACACATCCAGATGGGTCTGGAAAGTCTCCAGAGAAGGAGACTCCACAACCTCTCTGGGCAGCCTGTGCCAGTGCTCTGTGACCCTTACAGTAAAGAAGCTCTTCCTTATGTTGAGGTGGGATTTCCTGTGCTGTAGCTTACATCCATTGCTCCTTGTCCTATCATAGGGCATAACTGAGAAGAGTTTGTCCCCTCCTTTTGACCCCCAGCCCTCAGACATTTACAAACGTTATAGAATAGAATCAGCCAGGTTGGAAGAGACCTCCAAGATCATCCAGTCCAACCTAGCACTCAGCCCTGGCCAACCAACTAGACCATGGCACTAAGTGACCCATCCAGTCTTCTCTTCAACATCTCCAGGGATGATGACTCCACCACCTCCCTGGGCAGCCCATTCCAATGCCAATCACTCTCTCTGGCAAAAACTTCCTCCTAACATCCAGCCTAGACCTCCCCTGGCACAACTTGAGACTGTGTCCTCTTGTTCTGTTGCTGCTTGCCTGGGAGAACAGACTGACCCTCACCTGTCTACAGCCTCCCTTCAGGTAGTTGCAGGCAGCAATGAGGTCTGCCCTGAGCCTCCTCTTCTGCAGGCTGCACACCCCCAGCTCCCTCAGCCTCTCCTCACAGGGCTGTGATCCAGCCACTTTATCCAGGTTTTATGGTCATCCATACATGCCCTGCTGGAAGAGTAGTCCCAGAAGTGTTGTCTGCAAGTGCTAGGGCTAAAGTTGTGTCTGACAGTGATCTGGGAAGCCCAGGACATTAGAAAAGGTGTTTGGGCAGAGAAAGCAGCATTTTGTGGGGGTGCATTGCAGTTCTTGTAGGTGCTTTGGAACAGACCCTAACAGAGCATTAAAGCTGCCAAAAGAAGGGAATGGGCAGTGCAAGCATCATGCAAACACAAAGCTGTGAGTTACTTCTAGATTTCCCTCAGCCACACAAGAGCAGCTTTCTGTGTCCTTCTTCACCAAGTCTTTCTCTGTGGCTCCTAGCATTTCCTGACAGCCATGGGAGGTCTGGTAGCCATCCCGCTGATCCTCTCCAAAGAGCTTTGCCTCCAGCATGACCTCCTCACCCAGAGCCACCTGATCAGCACCATCTTCTTTGTCTCAGGAATTTGCACCCTGCTGCAAGTCCTCTTTGGAGTCAGGTAGGCCAAACATGAGAAATGCAACACGAGACCAAAGAGTTTGTAGGTGCAATTGCTGTGTGCTTGTTCACCAGTCTGCTGTAGAGTTCAGCTATCAGTGAGGGTCATTTGCTGCCCTTGGACAATCAGGACACATAGCAGAGCACCCTGAAATTGCTGCTCATGATGGCTTTCAGGGCTGCTCTGGCTTTTGCATCTCTTCATACCTGATGCACCTTTATTTGGGTTTACAAGGAATCTGCCCCACAAAACAATAAAGCATGGGAAGATGCAGTAAGCAATATCTGCTCATTCCTTATCCCAGGGATCCTCCTGCTGAGGCAGGACCCTTCTGATCTGGGCCAAGGATCAAGATGCAGTAAGCAATATCTGCTCATTCCTTATCCCAGGGATCCACCTGCTGAGGCAGGACCCTTCTGATCTGGGCCAAGGATCAAGGTACCATCAAGCCTATAGGAAACTCTGGGGCAGGGGATAACTGGGAGAAACTGGAGTCCATCCTTTAGGGGTGAGCTCTGCAGTGGTAGCACTTCCCAAGCTCAAGTATTCATGGCTCAGTCTGAATGTCAGCAGTTTGCTGCTGAGCTGTTGGGGGCGAGGAGATGATCACAAAGCACCCAGAAAATGAAGTGCTTAATAAGAGACATGGCTGCAAGCACTCTCCCTTGCAACAAAGACCCTGACCTGTACAGTTGGTGCCTCTCTAAAATTTCTCTTGTGGGTCTGTATCAGAAATTTATAATCATTATGAATTGTGACTGTTATGAATTGTGACACAGTCTCAAGTTGTGCCAGGGGAGGTCTAGGCTGGATGTTAGGAGAAAGCTCTTGCCAGAGAGAGTGATTGGCATTGGAATGGGCTGCCCAGGGAGGTGGTGGAGGCACCATCCCTGGAGGTGTTCAAACAAAGACTGGATGAAACACTTAGTGCCATGGTCTAGTTGATTGGCTAGGGCTGGGTGCTAGGTTGGCCTGGATGATCTTGGAGGTCTCTTCCAGCCTGGTTGCTTCTATGATTCTATGCAAAAGAGAGTCTATTTCTTCTCAGTTTGGCTGAAGTCAGGTCAGGGTGCATGACTGCACATGTGGCTGCTGCTGTGGTTCAGCATAAGAGAATTGTTTCAGTTGGAAAAGACCTCTAAGATCACTGAGTCAAACCATCAACCTAAGACCACCATGGCCATTAAACCATGTCCTGAAGTTCTGGGCTAGAGTCTTCCTAGGCACCCCTAAATGCTTCTATGAATACCTGAGAGCTGTGATGTTTCCTGCTCACTGTTAGCTGAGCATGAAAAAGTGGCAGGGAGCCTCTTCTGTGGCTGAGTAGTTAAACAAGGATCAACAGATCCAATTAAGTTAGGTAAGGAGCTGTTCCTGTAGGATAAGCTTCAGTGGCTTTTGCTGTGCTGGAGAAGCAGTTGCCTTGTGGCTGGTCATAAATATAATGCATGAGAACATTCCTGCTGGAAAGGTGAAACTCATCCTGTGGTGTGAGCAGAGGCAAACCCACCCTGAGAAAACAGTTGGAAGCAGATATTTTTTTCTCTCCCTCCTCCTTTTACTGTTTTCTGAAACCCTGTAGTAGTTGATAGCCACAGGTCACCAACAAGACAGCCAGGAGAGTGGTAAATACAAGGTGGGGGGGATGCTTTTTTTCCTGGGGTGCACTCAGCACAGCTCCCAGTGTTTGTATTTAAGAAAGACTTAATACAGAGGAGAAGTAGCATGGAGAGGATCTGTGTGACAAGAAGGGAGACTCTCTTACAGAGGTTGGCCTCCCTAGCTTGGAAAAGTGGTGGTTCAGAGAGGTGTGGCTGCAGCCTGAAACCAGTCTGAGAGAAAAATGGGGAGGATCAGGCAGGGAGAAGCCCTTTGAGATAAAAGGCAATGTTGGTGCATCAGTGAATGGGTGGGAACTGGCCGTGCAGGTGGAGAGGTTCCCACCAAGAGCAAATGTGGTTTGGGAGCAGCCTTCCAGAAGCAACAGCCAAGGGAAAAGCCTGAATCTGCAATCTGCAGTTTGGCTGTGCTACACAGCAGCAAAAAGCAGTGAGAGGTCCTGGATGGGCACTGGATAGACTATCCAAGAGGCTTCTAAGAGAGGACACAGCTCACTTGCCCCCCACCCCTTAGCAGATGCTCAGACGTGTGTGGAGCGTGAAGTCTCCTTCTCCAAACTCACAGCTTTCCCTGGAAAGAGCTCATCATGCTCTCTATACATCACCTAGCAGCCCAGTTTGCTCTGAGCCCACCCATGCCAGCACTGGCTGTGAAATAACTCGAGGGGTAACACAGCAGGAGCTCTAAATTCATTGTTAATTCAGCACTGGTGGCACTGAGCCTCCTCTGTTCCTCTTTGTGTGTTTGCTGTTTCACTCCTTGCCCAGAGAAATCCTGTGAAAGCTGCAATGTTTGGCTGAATACTGTAAATAAAAGGCTCCATGGGTGACTGGCATTCAACTACAACTTTGCTGCCAAAGCACCACCAGTGCTGCAGCTGTGCATGGCCTGAGTAATTGCCCTGGTGCAAGCACCTGGTGCAGGTGGTCCTGTTACAGCTCTGCTGGCTCTCATTTTCTGGTGCTTGCCAGAGAATGGTGGAAATGCCTCTGGTTCTAGGAAAACCTGTGCCCTGTGAAGCACTCTCCTGCCCTGCTGCTTTGCTCACCAGGCACCATGAGAGCCCCTGGCTCAGCTATGGGCTCCTCAGTTTAAGAGGGGCAGGGATCTGCTGGAGAGGGTCCAGCAGAGGGCGATGAGAATGATGAGGGGACAGGAGCACTGTCTGATGAGGAGAGGCTGAGGGACCTGGGGCTGCTTAGTCTGGAGAAGAAAGACTGAGAGGGGATTTACTAAATGTCTATAACTGTCTGAGGGCTGGGGATCAGGAGTGGGGGACAGGCTTTGCTCACTGCTGCCTGGGATAGGACAAGGAGCAGTGGATAGAAGCTACAGCACAGGAGGTTCCAGCTCAACACAAAGGGGAACTTCTTTATTGTAAGGGTCCCAGAGCACTGGCACAGGTTGTCCAGAAAGGTTGTGGAGTCTCCTTCTCTGGAGCCTTTCAAGCTCTATCTGGATGTGTTCCTATGCAACCTGAGCTAGATTGTACAGCCCTGCTCTGGCAAGGGGGTTGGGCTCAATGATCTATGGAGGTCCCTTCCAACCCCTGACATCCTGTGAGCCTGGTGAAAGGTGAAGTTGCTTTCTGAACAGGGGGACCCAAGGCTCCTTGAAGGTTTCCCTCAGCTTGTTTAGAGCTGCTGTGCCAGCCTGCATCCTCGGGCAGCTTTGGGCCTTTCAAGCACATTAGAGGAAGAACTGACAGAACTGGAATCTGAGCTCTCCCCACCTGGGGCATAGCTTCTGAGCACAATGGGCAGTGATTCCCACTCGTGCTCAGTGAGGAAGACCTGCCAGAACATTTGAAAAGATACTGCCAGAGGCCATGGGTGGACTCATTCTAAAACTCCTTTCACCCCTATGGAGCTGCCTTTCTGCCATTCACACTCATCTTTTGCCTCTGCTCTCCTTCCAGGTTGCCTATCATCCAAGGAGGGACTTTTGCCTTCCTGACCCCTACCCTTGCCATGCTGTCTCTCCCCAAGTGGAAATGCCCTGCTTGGACACAGAATGCCTCCCTGGTGAATGCTTCCTCACCAGAGTTCATCGAGGTCTGGCAGTCACGGATGAGAGAGGTACCTTCCATCACGCAGCTGTGTCTCTGCTTGCTTTTACACAAGCACCTGCCCCTGGCTTGAAGAACTTCCCCTAACCCCCACTACTGAAATCTACCAGACCAGCTCAGGTGGCTTAGAAGTGAGATGAAGCTCTATTTACAGCAGAGCAAGCTTATATACACAATCTATTTACAACTCAGAAATAATACCGAAAGCCAGGACAAAGAAAGTGCCCAGAGGGGGCTCAAAGCCCCCCTCTCTCTCTCCCAGACAGACAAGCAGCCAGCAAAGCTTACTCATTGTCTGTTAGTGGAAGAGATTAGAGTGGAGCAAAGGAGATGTAAAAGCAGCAAGGGCCCCAAGGCAGAAGAGGAACAAATTGTTTACACTTTGGCTTTTTATGCCTTGTAGCAAACCAGTGACTGATATAGACTTCATCTTCCTTTTCTTTTTACAACCAGTGATCTAATTTCTCTCATTAGAATAGTCCAGTTAGCCTCAAACCAGCACACATGGCGAGGCCATGACTGCTGGACAACCCTCCAGCCCCTATGGACCTTGGTCCTCACCTTGCTGCAGCTCCCTATGCGTATCACCACCTAAGGCTGATGAGATACTGGAACAGGTTGCCCAGGGACATTATGGATGCTCCCATCCTGAAGGTGTTCAAGACTAGGCTGGACAAGACCTTGAGCAACCTGGTCTAATGAAAGGTCTTTCTGCCCATGGTGGTTGGGTTGGGAACTAGATGATCTTTAAGGTCCCTGCCAACCCAAACCATTTGATTCTGGGATCTGGGCTCCAACAGAAACGCAGGTGTTTGGCTGCTGCTGAACAAGGGACATGCAGGTCTTGGGTGATTAATAGAATCATCAAATCAGTCAGGGTTGGAAGGGACCACAAGGATCATCTAGTTCCAAATCCCCTGCCATGGGCAGGGATACCTCACACTAGATCAGGCTGTCTAGAGCCTCATCCAGCCTGGCCTTAAACACCTCCAGGGATGAGGCTTCCACCACCTCCCTGGGCAACCCATTGCAGAGTCTCACCACTCTCATGCTGAAACACTTCCTTCTATCATCCAATCTGAACCTACCCATTTCCAGCTTTGTTCCATTCCCCCTAGTCCTATCACTCCCTGACATCCTAACAAGTCCCTCCCCAGCTCTCTTGTAGCCCCCTTAAGATACTGAAAGGCCACAATAAGGTCACCTGGGAGCCTTCTCCTCTCCATTTACAGTGCCTGCGAAATCTCCACTGGTCCAACCATGAAGCATGGTTAGCCTTGAGGAAGGAAGGGAGGGAAGGTGTCTCCAAGGGAGGAACCCTGTCTAAGCACAGGGAACCTTGTAAAATGAAGTGCAAAGACAGAAGTTACTGCAAGCATTAAGGAAAATGCATTCCCAGTTAGTGAGGAGAGGAGGAAAGGTCATGGATCTCACTGCCTTGTTGGAGTGTTCAGCTAAACTTGTCTCTGTCAGCCCCTGTGTTGGGGTGCTTTGCAAAGTGCTCAGGAGGTGTGGTGAGCTCGGGCTGGATTTGCTGTGCAGCACAGGCTGCTCTCCCTACTGATGCACAGACGTCTGTCAGCAGGGCACTGCTGCCTTCTCCCCTGGGGCTGGGTGCTTCACCCCAGCCCCTGCATTTCTATTCCCTTTGGAGACAAAGGAGGGATGGCTCTGAGCACTACAGAGGACCCAGTTTGTATTTATCACCAAATCTGTGAAGGCAGAGATCAGCCCCACCCCTGAGTCCAATCCCTGGAGCATGACAATCACTGCTAAGCAGTGACTGTCAAAGATAGACATTTCAGAGTGACAAATGTGTCCCCACATGCAAACTGATACTCAGAGCTAAACAGAGGCTGTAATGACTCACCTGCCCTACCAGTGTGCTGGAGTGCCTCAAGCTCTCCCAGACAGGAGATGAGTGGACACTATGGCTCTGATCCCATTTTTGGGGCTGGAACTCTGTGGGTTTAGTTTCCAGGGAAGATGATGTGTGCTTGGGTGGCCCAAGAGGACAAGGAGGAGGGGGTGTCTAGAGCACAGTTAGTCCTAGTGAGGACTAAATCCACCAGCCAAGGAGGGATGTGTTGATGTGTTGGTACTTTGGTGGTCCTCCTCGACACAATACTCAGCCAAACATTGCTGTAGTCAGCAGGGAGCCTCTGTGCTGGTCTGCCACTGAGGTCTGGGCTTGGCTCTCACACCAGTTTTGCACTGACTTGTGAAGCAGCAGCTCAGCAGCCGCAGCTTCTTTCAACCTCCCTCTTCTTCCCTTTTTCCAGGTACAAGGAGCTATCATTGTTGCTTCCTGCTTTCAAATCTTCGTTGGATTTTCTGGCCTGATTGGGTTTCTGATGAGGTTCATTGGCCCCCTGACCATTGCCCCCACCATCACTTTGGTTGCCCTCCCTCTCTTTGACTCAGCTGGGGATGAAGCTGGGCATCACTGGGGCATCGCTTTCATGTAAGTCTCACTTCCCTGTGGGGAAGCTAAGTGTACACAAACTGCTCATCTCTGACATGAAACCTTGCAGTCTGTAGCAGAGCTCCCCTGTCTGGAGTACTGTGTGCAACTATAGAGCCCTCAACACAGAAAGGACATGGACCTGTTGAAGCAGGGCCAGAGGAGGGCCACAAAGGTGATCAGAGGGCTGGAGCACCTCTCCTGCAAAGACAGGCTGAGAGTTGGGGTTGTTCATCCTGGAGAAGAGAAGGCTCTGAGGAGACCTTATGGCTGCATTCCAATATCTGCAGGGGGTCTGCTGGAAGGCTGGGGAAGGACTGTTTAGAGGGGCTTGTAGTGATAGGGATGGTTTGAAACTGGAGCAGGGTAGATTTAGCTGGACATAAGAAGGAAGTTCTTTACAATGGGAGTGGTGGCATACTGGAACAGGTTGCCCAGGGGTGTAGCTGACACCCAGCCCTGGAGACATTCAAGGTCAAACATGATAGGGCCCTGAGCAACCTGTTCTAGATGGAAATGTCCCTGCTCACTGCAAGGGGTTTGGACAGGATGACCTTTGAAAGTCTCTTCTAATCTGATGCAGTCTGTGGTTCTATGGCTATGTGTTGACCATGACCACTAACATGAAGCAGACCTGTGCAAGACAGCATCATGGCATAATTTCCTCAGCAACAAAGCAAAAACCTAACCCCCCCCAGATTTCATGGAAATCTGAAGGTCAGAAGAGAAAGAGGTCCTCCCAGTGTGTGGTTCCAGGGAGCAGCCTCCATCACAGTTCTCTGCGCACACTGAAGATGATTAAGGGCTATGAAGATGATGAAGGCACTGGACCACTGCTCTGTAAGGAAAGGCTGAGTGACCTGAGGCTTTTTGGTCTGGTGAAGAGAAGACTTAGAGGGGATGTAATCAATGTTTGTAAATATCTGAGGGCTGGAGCTCAAGAGGGAGAGGACAAACTCTTCTCAGTTGTGCCCTGTGATAGGACAAGGAGCAATGGATGTAAACTACAGCACAGGAGGTTCCACCTCAACATGAGGAGGAACTTCTTTACTGTAAGGGTCACTGAAACAGGCTGCCCAGAGAGGCTGGGGAGTCTCCTTCTCTGGAGGTTTTCCAGACCCATCTGTGTGGCTTGAGCTATATTCTGTGGTGCTGCTCTGGCAGAAGGGTTGGACTCGATGATCTGTAGAGGTCCCTTCCAACCAACCCCTGACATGCTGTGCTCCTGTGATGTGATCCATTGCTGGATTTCAAAAGGCATTCCTGAAACCACAAAGCCAGGCACTCAGTTAGGTATGCCTTGAGTTAAAATCGATGTTGCTGGATGCATTGTTTTCCCTGGGCAAAGAGGAACTGTTGGAGAACTCTTTTCTCCCCAGAGGGCCTTGGAAGACTCTGGAAATGTCTGTGGCATGTGGCTTTGCAGCACTGAAAGCTCTTTCAGAGCTATATGTGGGTGTGCCCTTGTGCCTGAGCGGGCTGTCCAGGGAGGTGGTGGAGTCACCATCCCTGGAGGTGTTCAAGCAAAGCCTGGGTGAGGCACTTAGTGCCATGGTCTGGTTGATTGGCTAGGGCTGGGTGCTAGGTTGGCCTGGATGATCTTGGAGGTCTATTCCCATCTGGCTGATTCTATGATTCTGTGATCCCTCACCCCAAAGAACTAAATCTCTACATTTTCTACTAAATCTCCAATATCTGTCCCAGGTCAAAGGCAGACACTGCTGCTGCTCAAGGCAAAAGGTCCTCCTCAATCCAGGCTATACACTCTGTCTATTTCCTGAACATCACTCTCTGAAATAGGTTTAGGATCTATTTTTCCAGAAATATTTGGCTTGAGGCAGATGTTTTCCATGGAAACTTCCACCCTGAATGGGTAAAATTAGGCAGAATTATAGGCAGCTGAAAATAGCCTTTGTTAATGGAATGTGCCAGGCAGCTCGAATGATAAGCAGTGACACCCACTGGAGGTAGGGAAGGGCTCTGCAGTGATTCATAAGGCTGCTGAGCACCTTTGCTAAAGCAGATGCACCAAATGTGCACTGGTGCAGGTCTGTCGGAGCTCTGCAGCTCCAGACAACACAAACGGGAGCCAGTTCCTCCTCAGACCTTCTACCTCCAGTGCCTCAGTGCTTCAAGTCATGACTGATGGATGACCTTTGGCTGTGCCTTGTGGTGTGCCTCTGCAGAGAGAGGGGAGGTTAACATTTGCTCTGCACTGCTGCTGCTCTGCCTGCCTGTAGCTCATCCCCTTCTCGCACGCTGTTCCCCACGTACTGGCAGTGCACTTCAGCTTGCTGCAGCTCAGTTAGGGGCTTGGAATTGTCAGGGCCAGAAGGGACCCCAAGGATCATCCAATTCCAACCCCCCATGGGGGCAGGGACACCTCACACTAGCTCAGGTTGCTCAGAGCCACATCCAGCCTGGTCTTAAAGATCTCCAGGGATGAGGCTTCTACCACCTCCCTGGGCAACCTGTGTCAGTGTTGAAGAACTTCTTCCTAACATCCCATCTGATTCTACCCACTTCTAGTTTTGCTCCATTCCCCCTCAGTCCTATCACTCCCTGACATCCTAAGAAGTCCCTCCTCAGCTTTCTTGTAGCCCACTTCAGAAACTGGAAGGCCACAATAAGGTCTCCTCAGAGCCTTCCCTTCTCCAATCTGAACAGCCCCAGCTCACTCAGCCTGTCCCCACAGCAGAGCAGCTGCAGCCCTCTGATCATCCTTGTGGCCCTTCTCTGGACACCTTCCAGCACACCCATACCTTTCTTGTGATAGGGGCTCCAGAACTGGACACAGTACTCAAGATAGGGTCTCACCAGGGAGGAGCAGAGGGGCAGAATCACCTCCTGTGACCTGCTGGCCACACTTCTCTTTGTGCAGCCCAGGCTTTGGCTGGCTCTCTGGGCTGCAAGTGTGCACTGCTGGCTCATGTTGAGCTTCTCATCCACCAGCACCCTCAAGTCCCTGTCCCCAGGGCTGCCCTCAAGCCAGTCACAGCATTTTTTTTTTCTTTTAGAGCATGGACTCACAGAGCCAAACCAAATCCTCTTCCTTTCATCCACGTAGTACAGGAGCTTTTTGCCACTTGCAGAGAAGCACAGGTAAACCTGGAGCCAGGAAAGCAATACACCCTGCATTTCCAGCATACCTGAGTTACACAGAGGCTCAGGGACAGCCTCCTCAAGAGCCTGTCTGGACCTTGCACATCTCTCAGGTTTTTCTTTTACTCAGTGATGCACCATGTGGGAGCTCAGCTTTAAAACAAGAAGGTGGTGGTGGTGGAAATTACAAATGCAGCAGAGCTGTAGGTGGAGTGTGATGGAAAGTGGGCAGACACCCACACTGAGAGCCTGACTGATAGGGGACTGCTGAGTCTTGTGTCCTCAGGTAGCAGGTCTTCAGTTAATGTCACAGGCTCACAGGATGCCAGGGGTTGGAAGGGACCTAAGGAGATCATCCAGTCCAACCCCCCTGCCAGAGCAGGACCACACAATCTATCTTAGGTCACACATCCAAACAGGCCTTCAAAGTCTCCAGAGAAGGAGACTCCACAACCTCTCTGTGCAGCCTGTTCCAGTGCTCTGGGACCCTTACAGTAAAGAAGTTCCTCCTTGTGTTGAGGTGGAACCTCCTGTGCTGCAACTTACACTCACTGCTCCTTGTTCTATCCCAGGGAGCAGTGAGCAGAGCCTGTCCCCCCACTCCTGGCAGCCTTCAGATACTTATAAACATTTATCAAATCCCCTCTAAGCTTTCTTTTCTCCAGACTAAAAAGCCCCAGCTTCCTCAGCCTCTCCCCATAAGCCATGCACTCCTGTCCCCTCATCATCCTCGTAGCCCTCCGCTGAACCCTCTCCAGCAGATCCCTGTCCCTCTTCAACTGGGGAGCCCAAAACTGAACACAGTATTCAAGATGAGGACTCATCAGGGCAGAGTAGAGGGGGAGGAGAACCTCCCTTGATCTGCTGGACACACTCCTCCTAATACACCCCAGGATCCCATTGGCCTTCTTGGCCACAAGGGCACACTGCTGTGCCATGGGTAACTTGTTAGCCACCAGGACCCCCAGGTCCTCTCCACAGGGCTGCTCTCCAGCAGATCACCTCCCAGCCTGTACTGGTGCAGTTTATTATTCCTCCCCAGGTGCAGGACTCTGCACTTGTCCTTGTTGAGCTTCATCTGGCCCAGCTCTCCAGTCTGTCCAGGTCTCTCTGGATGTTTGCACAGCCTTCAGCTGTATCAGCCAAACACGGGCAGCTCAGCACACACTTTGTCTCATGATCTGTTTTTTCCCTCCTCTTAGGACTATTTCCTTCATAGTTCTGTTCTCTCAGTACTTGAAAGATGTCCCTGTGCTGCTGCCATCTTACCAGAGAGGCAAGAAGTGTCACTTCTCTGCTGTCTACCTCTTCCAGATCTTTCCGGTACGTTGGGGTTCCTGGAGACCCAGTGCCCGTGGCAGAGGGATTGGCCTCTCCCACCCCTGGGACACTCAAGTCCCCTAGAGTCAGTGCTTCCCAGCCCAGCTGTGCAGTGAGGGGGCAGAGGGGAAGAAGGTCCCCATGGCCCTGCATGTATGGAGGGAAGGAGGCAGAGCCACCAGACCCCCTGCCAGCCCTCTGCCTCCCTCCCGTGTGCGGAGGGATGATGGAGGCAGGGGGACACTTTGTGTCCCACAGCTGTGACAGAGACAAGGTCACTGAGGCTGAGGCACCTGGGGCTGCTCAGTCTGGAGAAGAGAAGACTGAGAGGGGATTTACTAAATGTGTATATATCTCTGAGGGGTTGGGGGGCAGCAGTGGGGGACAGGCTCTGCTCACTGCTCCCTGGGATAGGACAAGGAGCAATGGATGGAAGCTGCAGCACAGGAGGTTCCACCTCAACACAAGGGGGAACTTCTTTACTGTAAGGGTCACAGAGCACTGGAACAGGCTTCCCAGAGAGGTTGTGGAGTCTCCTTCACTGGAGACTTTCAAGACCTGTCTGGATGTGTTCCTCTGTGACCTGAGCTAGATTGTATGGTCCTGCTCTGGCAGGGGGGTTGGACTGGATGATCAGTTTGGGTCCCTTCCAACCCCTGACATCCTGTGAGCCTGTGGTTGTCTTTGTGACCCAGGACAAGGGGCAATAGGTCCAAGTTGAGGCATAGGAGGTTCCATGTGAGTCTGAAGAAGAATTCTCTCCCTGTGAGGGTGACAGAGCACTGGAACAGGCTGCCCAGGGAGGCTGTGGAGTCTCTCTTGCTGGAGATGCTCAAGAACTGTTTGGATGCATTCCAGTGTGACCTGCTCTAGGTGATCCTGCTCTGTCAGGGGGACTGGACCAGATGATCTTTTGAGGTCCCTTCCAACCTCTGACATTCTATGATCCTGTGATTCTGTGTCCTAACTGGTCCCCCCTGTTCTGCCACATGTGCTGGGCAGGTGCTGCTGGGGCTCTCCCTGAGCTGGCTTCTCTGCTACCTGCTGACGGTGACCAACGTCCTCCCTGTGGACCCCACTGCCTATGGCCACCTGGCCAGGACGGACACCCGTGGGGATGTTTTGTCCCAGGCTCCCTGGTTTCGGCTGCCATACCCAGGTACCACTGCTCCCTCTTCCTCTGCCCCATCCTGCTGCTCCCTGCTCTGGCTCATACCTCCACTTGTGGCTGTCAGGGGGAGGTGAAATGCCACAAAGCAGACAAAATCCCATACCCTCCCTTGCTGTTCAGAATCACAGGAACATTCCAGTTAGAAAAGCTCCTCAGGATCACCAAGTCCAACAGTTAACCTTACTCTACAAGGTTCACCCTAAACCATATCCCCAAGCACCACATCTAAAAGACTTTTAAGCACATCCAGGGTTGGTCACTCCACCACCTCCCTGGGCAGCCCATTCCAATGCCTGACCACTCTTCCTGGGAAAAAATGTTTCCTAATGTCCAGTCTAAACCTACCCAGTGGCAGCTTGAGGACATTCTCTCTTGTTCTATCACTATTTGAGAGAGTGATTTTGCCATTGGAATGGGCTGCCCAGGGAGGTGGTGGAGTCACCATCCCTGGAGGTCTTCAATAAAAGAGTGGATGAGGCACTCAGTGCCATGGTCTGGTTGACTGGCTAGGGCTGGGTGCTAGGTTGGACTGGATGATCTTGGAGGTCTCTTCCAACCAGATTGATTCTATTTACCTGTGAGAAGAGACCAGCAGCAGCCTCTCCACAACATCCTTTCTGGTAGCTGTGGACAGCAATGAGGTCTTCCCTCAGCCTCCTCTAACCATCCCCAGCTCCTTCAGTCGCTCCTCATAAGATTCATTCTCCAGTCCCTTCCTCATCATCATTGTCCTCCTCAGCACTGGCTCCAGCACCTCCACATCCCTTTTGTGATGAGGTGCCCAAAACTGAACCCAATACTCGAGGTGTGGCCTCACCAGAGCCGAGTCCAAGGGGACAATCACCTCCCTGCTCCTGCTGGACACAGCCAGGATACCATTGGCTTTCTTTGCCACCTGGGCACACTGCTGGCTCATATTGAGTTGTTTGTCTGTTACAGCCCCCAGATCCCTTTCTGCCAGACAGCTTTCCAGCCACACTGTCCCAAGCCTGGAGCATTGCTTGGGGTCATTGTGACCCAAGTGCAGGAACCTGGCGTTCAGCTTTGTTAAAGCTCATTTGGCCTTGCTCTTCTCCCTGCAATTGCAATGGTTTGGGTGTTACCCACCCCCACACACACACTTTTAGAAGTACCCAACTAGACTCAGCCGGTTCTGGGAATATAAATGAAGCTATTTATTTACAGCTAGCACAATATACAAGCAGATATTTACAATATATACAGTTATAGACAGAAATAGACAAGGTAAAAGGTAATACAGAAACACAACTCCCCTCCCAGAAACCTGAGTCCCCAGGAGTGGCTCTCAACCACCCCTGCATCCTCCCCCTGCCCCTCTCAACCTTACCCCAGTCCTAAGGAAGAATAGAGGCTCAGCCAAGAGGTTAAGAAGCAAAGGTGAGTGGAAGGTGAGGTTAGGGAGATGCAGCTCAGCCAGAGTCCAGCCAGAGAGTGCCGACAGAAATGGCCAGAGTGTTATCTAATGTTTTTCTTTCTTGTTCCCATACATCTCAGCGAGACTCTGAGGGGAGTAGACATCCCCATTGTTTTCCTTTCACAGCCTGTGATCTGCTTTTTCTCACCAAAACATTCTACCCTGCTTCAATCTAGCACAGCAACACACCGCAGGGCAAACTCGCCCCACCAACCTGAACCGAAGTCTTTACTTGCAGGCCAATGGGGAGTACCAACCGTCAGCCCAGCTGGGATCTTTGGCATCCTAGCTGGGGTGATTTCCTCCATGCTGGAGTCCGTGGGAGATTACTACGCCTGCGCCCGCCTGGCCGGGGCCCCGCCGCCGCCAAAGCACGCTGTCAGCCGCGGCATCGGCGTGGAAGGCATCGGCTGCCTCCTCGCCGGGGCCTGGGGCACAGGGAACGGCACCACCTCCTACAGCGAGAACGTGGGGGCCCTGGGCATCACCAAGGTGAGCTGTGCTGAGGGGAGGGGAGGAGAGACCTCTAAAGACCCTTTACTCTAACTCCCTTGCAGTCAGCAGTGACATTCTCCACTAGGTCGGTATCACAGTATCACAGTGTCACCAGGGTTGGAAGAGACCTCACAGATCATCAAGTCCAACCCTTTAGCACAGAGCTCAAGGCTAGACCATGGCACCAAGTGCCACATCCAATCCTGCCTTGAACAGCTCCAGGGACGGCGACTCCACCACCTCCCCGGGCAGCCCATTCCAGTGTCCAATGACTCTCTCAGGGAAGAACTTTCTCCTCACCTCCAGCCTAAATTTCCCCTGGCACAGCCTGAGGCTGTGTCCTCTCGTTCTGGTGCTGGCCACCTGAGAGAAGAGAGCAACCTCCCCCTGGCCACAACCACCCCTCAGGTAGTTGTAGACAGCAATAAGGTCACCCCTGAGCCTCCTCTTCTCCAGGCTAACCAATCCCAGCTCCCTCAGCCTCTCCTCGTAGGGCTGTGCTCAAGGCCTCTCCCCAGCCTCATTGCCCTTCTCTGGACACGCTCAAGCATCTCGGTGTGATGGTTTGGGTGTTCCCTGCCCCCCCACACTTTAGAAGTCACCCAGACTAGACTCAGCCAGCTCTGGGAATATGAATGAAGCTATTTATTTACAGCTAGCACAATATACAAGCAGATATTTACAATATATACAGTTATAGACAGAAATATACAAGGTAAAAGGTAATACAGGAACACAACAGCCCTCCCAGAAACCTGAGTCCCCAGGAGGGGCTCTCAACCACCCCTGCACCTTCCCCTTGCCCCTCTCAACCTTACCCCAGTCCCAAGGAAGAATAGAGGTTCAGCCAAGAGGTTATGAAGCAAAGGTGAGTTAGTCCAAATGGAAGGTGAGGTTAGGGAGATGTAGCTCAGTCAGAAGCCCAAGGCAGAGGGAGTGAAAAATGGCCAGTGTTATCTAATGTTTTCATTTCTTCTCCCCAAACTCCTTTGCGAGACTCTGAGTGAAGCAGACATCACCATTGCTTTCCTTTCACAGCCTATGATCCAGTTCTTCTCACCAAAACATTCTAGCCTGCTTCAAACTAGCACAGTCAGGTTGCTCAGAGCCTCATTGAGCCTGACCCTGAATATCTTCAGGGATGTGGCCTCAGCACCCTCTTTGTTCCTGTGTTCCACCACCCTGGTGGTAAAGAACTTGTTCCTAACACTCAATCAAAATTGGCTCCTCTCTAGTTTCCAGCCATTGCCCCTTGTCCTGTCACCACAGACCTTTGTAAACAGTCCCTCTGCAGCCTCCTTGTAGGTCCCCTTCAGGTAGTGGAAGATTGCTATTAGGTCTCCCCAGAGCCTTCTCTTCTGCAGGCTGTATGACCCCAGCTCCCTCAGCCTGTCCTCATAGCAGAGGTGTACCAGCCCCCTGCTCATTTTTGTGGCTCTCCTCTGGATCTGCTCCATCATCTCCACTCTCTTCCTATGCTGAGGGTTCCAGATGTGGATGTAGTACTTTAGCTGAAATCTCCTCAGAGCAGACCAAAGTGGCAGAATCACTTCTGAGCCCATTCTCTCCTGACATGCTGCACACATTGTGTGCAGGGGATGTAGCAGAGTGCAGAAGTGCTCAGACTCATACACATCAGGTTATAGGTTGTGTTCTCCCTGTGCCAAGTCCTTCAGGTGAACACACCATGCTTGCTGATTCAGGAGAGGTCTTTCCCTTAGATCCCACTTCTGCTCATCTTGTTCACAGAGTGCTAGGTTGGAAGAGACTCCCAGGATCATCTGGTCCAACTTTTCCTCTCTTAAGTGTTCTTAAGCATTCACACTTGAGTGAACAAAAAAATACAGTCTGATCTCAGCCAACCTTAAACCAGTCAACCTTAAACCAGACTCTTGGATAGGTGGAGGTGCTGAGAAGACAAAGCAGACTTCATTTCAGTTTTGGCTTTGGGTTTGTTTTCATTTGCAAACCACATTTTCCCATAACAAATGGAAATGCAAAGGACTTGTTTCCTTGTCCAGCACCACCTGAAACATCCTTGGAAACTTCAGACATCTACACAGGCTGTCAAATAAGGCAAAGGAGAAGCTGCCAGAAGCTGCCAAGATGCAGTAAGATTTTAAAGGTCAGGTTGAATGGGGCTGTGAGCAACCTGATCCAATGTGAGATGTCCCTGCCCATTTCAGGGGAGGGTTGGAACTGGATGATCCTTAAGGTCCATTCCAGCCCTGACAATTCTGTGATCCTATAAACATCTTAGATGGGACCAGGCACCTATGTTTAAGCTGTTTGATCAAGCCCAGTGTGCTAGGACAGAATCACACAATGGAGTGCAGAGATGCCATCCAGATGGACCTTGGCAGGCTGGAGAGGTGGGCACAAGCCAACCCCATGAACTTTGACAAGAACAAGTGCAGGGTCCTGCACCTGCACTGGGGCAATCCCAAGCATCAATATAAGTTGGGCAGTGACTGGCTTGAGAGCAGCTCTGGGGAGAGAGACTTGGGGGTGCTGGTGGATGAGAATCACAGAATCAACCAGGTTGGAAGAGACCTCCAAGATCATCCAGGCCAACCTAGCACCCAGCCCTAGCCAGTCAACCAGACCATGGCACTAAGTGCCTCAGCCAGTCTGTTTTTGAACATCTCCAGGGACAGTGACTCCACCACTTCCCTGGGCAGCCCATTCCAATGCCAATCACTCTCTCTGGCAACAACTTCCTCCTAACACCCAGCCTAGACCTCCCTTGGCACAACTTGAGACTGTGTCCCCTTGTTCTGTTGCTGGTTGCCTGGCAGAAGAGCCCAACCCCACCTGTCTACAGCCTCTCTTCAGGTAGTTGCAGGCAGCAATGAGGTCTGCCCTGAGCCTCCTCTTCTGCAGGCTGCACACCCCCAGCACCCTCAGCCTCTCCTCACAGGGCTGTGTTCCAGGCTCCTCCCCAGTTTTGTTGTCCTTCTCTGGACATGTTCCAGTATCTCAACATCTCTCTTGAATTGAGGAGCCCAGAACTGGACACAGCACTCAAGGTGTGGCCTGAGCAGTGCTGAGTACAGGGGCAGATTAACCTCCCTTGTCCTGCTGCCCACACTGTTCCTGATCCAGGCCAGGATGCCATTGGTTCTGACCAGTGGAGAGGCAAAGAGCTTAGAGCCACCATACACAGCACAGGGCACTATGCAGTTACTTTGACCTTAAAAAAGAGAACTGATGTTTTTCTCTTCCTGGCATAATTGAAACAAACACAAAACTAGAGGCTTTAGCAGGATATGCTCCTGTTTGTCCTATCAAAGGATTAATTAATTTGCCTTTAAGGCCACTCCATGCACTGGGTAATTTGACATTTTGACAAATGAAGAATCTGAGGCTTTATTCTAATCCTGGAACAAATAGATCTGTTGGCTTTTATTAAATTACAGTTGTGATGGTAATGGTGTCCCAAGGTTTTAAGCCAAGGGATATAAAAAGGCCACCTGAAGGCAAGGCATGATTTTATTTTGAAACCCCACCAAAGCCTGTTTGGTTTTCATTTCTCTTCCACAGTCAAGCAAGACATAAAATGTTTTAAAGGGACATGCTTTAGAAATAGTCTTATTAAGAAACAGATGTTGAGATACTGGAACATGTCCAGAGAAGGGCAATAAAGCTGGTGAGGGGCCTGGAGCACAGCCCTGTGAGGAGAGGCTGAGGGAGCTGGGGGTGTGCAGCCTGCAGAAGAGGAGGCTCAGGGCAGAGCTCATTGCTGTCTGCAACTACCTGAAGGGAGGCTGTAGCCAGGTGGGGTTGGTCTCTTCTGCCTGGCAACCAGCAACAGAACAAGGGGACACAGTCTCAAGTTGTGCCAGGGGAGGTCTAGGCTGGATGTTAGGGGGAAGTTGTTGCCAGAGAGAGTGATTGGCATTGGAATGGGCTGCCCAGGGAGGTGGTGGAGTCTGCATTCCTGGAGATGTTCAAGCAAAGCCTGGATGAGGCTCTTAGTGCCATGGTCTGGTTGATTGGGCAGGGCTGGGAGCTAGGTTAGCCTGGCTGATCTTGGAGGTCTCTTCCAACCTGGTTGATTCTGTGATTCTAAAAGGAGAGCCTACCAGTTACTGAGAATGCTTTTGTTGAAAGCCTTCACAAAAAGCCTTTCCTGTGGCATTCTCCAGACAGTTAAAGGCAGGGATTAAAATATTTAACTGAATTATAAAATGTTTGCAAAGGATTACAGAGTTGCCCTTGACTAAGACACAAACCTTTGTAAATCTTAGCGTGATTCTTTAAGCTGGCCAAGTTTTGGTGTGGCGAGGCAGAACTTTAATTGAAAGTCTAATAAATTAAGTATTTTTCTTTTCTTCTTGGTTTCCATAGTCTGTAAATGTCTCTCTCACCCCTTTGTTGGGCAGATGGCTTTTTGTTTTCTTTCCTATTCAGCTGCTCTTAACAGATCCGAATGAAAGCCTTGGCTCGGTGCTTTGTCCTGTCCTTGTGGTAGGGTTCAACCAAGAAAAAGCCTCCCTGGCTCTTCCTAGGGAAAATGAGAAGATAATGGTTTTACTGAAACCAGATGGGTGATCACAGGATGTTAGGGGTTGGAAGGGACCTCCATTGATCATTGAGCCCAACCCCCTTGCCAGAGCAGGGCCATACAATCTAGCTCAGGTTGCATAGGAACACGTCCAGATAGAGCTTGAAAGTCTCCAGAGAAGGAGGCTCCACAACCTTTCTGGGCAACCTGTTCCAGTGCTCTGGGACCCTTACAATAAAGAAGTTCCCCTTTGTGTTGAGCTGGAACCTCCTCTGCTGTAGCTTCCATCCACTGCTCCTTGTCCTATCCCAGGGAGCAGTGAGCAGAGCCTGTCCCCCTCCTCCTGACTCTTACCCCTCAGATATTTATAGACCTTTATTAAATCCCCTCTCAGTCTTCTCCAGACCAAAAAACCCCCAGGTCCCTCAGCCTCTCCTCACAGGGCAGTGCTCCAGCCTCTTCATCATCTTCATAGTCCTCCATTGGACTCTCTCCAGTAGATCCCTGTCCCTCCTGAACTGGGGAGCCCTGAACTGAATGCAGTATTCCAGGTGAGGTCTCAGCAGTGCAGAATAGAAGTGAAGGAGAACCTCCCTTGATTTACTGGACACACTCTTCTTAATGCACCCCAGATGATGAAGGATAGAGGCAGACCAAGAGGCTCCCTTGCCTCTTATTAGCCACTTGTTGGCCATGGAAAGGGTATGTCAGATGCCAGATCCTGGAGCTGCAGCAGTCAGCCAGCTCTGCTCTCCCACATCTTGGTCTGCAGGAAATGGTGTGTGATACCTAGGTCATAGATTGCTTTGGGTTGGAAAGGACCCTCAAAGGTTATCCTGTCCAACCCCCCCTGCAGCACGCAGGGACACCTCCAACCAGATCAGGATGTCCAGAGCCATACATGAGCCTGATGCTGAATGTCTTCAGGGATGGAGCCTCAACTGCATCCTTGGGCAACCTGTTCCTTTGCTGGCGTGACAGATTAAAACAGAGCACAGCTAACCCACTGGGCACTTCTAGCTCTTCTACTGGTCTGTATTTACCCAATTCATAAACAGCAGAACACCACTGCAGCAAGCATGCACTTACAACTCCCCCACCACAGCCCCCAACCATAACCAAAATCCCCCCAGCCTCCTGCACCAGTTCTGTACAGCTCTTTATGAGGCAGGACTCAGTTGTATAAAAGCACTGAAGTTGAAAGCCATTTTCAGATGGCTCTCCAAACCCTGGTGGAAGGACTGGTGCTGGAGCAGCTCTGCTATGAGGACAGACTGAAAGAGTTGGGGCTGTTCAGTCTGCAGAAGAGGAGGCTCTGAAGTGACCTTACTGTGGCCTTCCAGTATCTGAAGGGGAGCTGCAAAAAAGCTGAGGAGGGACTGTTTAGGCTCTCAGGGAGTGACAGGACTGGGGGGAATGAAGCAAAGCTGGAGGTGGAGAGATTCAGATTGGATGTGAGGAGGAAGTTGTTGAGCAGGAGAGTGGTGAGAGGCTGGAATGGGTTGCCCAGGGAGGTGGTTGAGACCCCATGGCTGGAGGTGCTTAAGGCCAGACTGGCTGAGGCTGTGGGCAGCCTGCTCTAGGGTAGGGTGTCCCTGGGCATGGCAGGGGGGTTGGGACTAGATGATCCTTGTGGTCCTTTCCAACCCTATGCTTCTGTGAGTGCCCAGTGGATTGACTGGGTGGTGACAGTGCCAGCCTGGGTGTCTGCCAGGGCATTTCTAGGCTGGAGTGAAAGCAAAGCTGTCTGTGGGGATTACTGTGCTCTTAATTTATTAATAAGCTTTTTGTTCAACAGCAAGCTGTTAAAGTCCTGACAACAGCAGGTAAGAGGATAGCCCCCAGCAGACAAGTGTGGGTCCATGCTTGCTCTCCTTTCATGATCAGTATTTACTGCTGTGCACATGTTGATGTTTCCCAGCTCACCAGCAGCTGAACCTGCCACTGAACGTGCTGCCATTGAGCGTTTTGGCCAGAGGTGCAACCCCTGCCTGCCAGGCTGGAGCCTGCATGCATGGTGCATGACTGGAAAGCAGCTCCGTGGAGAAAGACCTTGGAGTCCTGGTGGATAGCAAGTTCTGCATGGGCCAGCAATGTGCCCTTGTGGCCAACAGTGCTAAAGGCATCCTGGCGTGCATCAGGAAAAGTGTGGCCAGCAGGGCTAGGGAGGTTCTTCTCCCTCTCTACTCTGCCTCGGTGAGACCACATCTGGAATACTGTGTCCAGTTTTGGGCTCCCCAGTTCAAGCAAGACAGGGAGCTGCTGGAGAGAGTCCACTGGAGAGCCATGAGGATGGCTGGGGGACTTGAGCATATCCCCCACGAAGAGAGACTGAGAACCCTGGAGCTGTTCAGTCTGGTGAAGAGAAGGCTGAGAGGAGATCTGATCAGTGTGTACAGATATCTGAGGGGTGGGTGTCAAGTGGCTGGGGCCAAGCTCTTTTCATTGGCCAGCTGCAATAAGACAGGATCAGGCACACATGATGTTAGGGGTTGGAAGGGACTCAAGTAGATCATCAGGTCCAGCCCCCCTGCCAGAGCAGGACAAGACAAGAAGCAGTGAGTACAAACTGGAGCATAGAAGGTTTCACCTCAACATGAGGATAAACCTCTTTACAGTGAGGGTGACAGAGCCCTGGAGCAGGCTGCCCAGACAGGTCGTGGAGTCTCCTTCTCCAGAGACTCTCTAACCTGCCTGGATGTGTTGCTGTGTGGACCACCCTGGGTGATCCTGCCTTGGCAGGGAGGTTGGACTTAATGATCTCTGGAGGAGGCCCTTTCCAACCTCTACAGTTCTGTGACTCTGTGCCTGCCTCCTCTTCCTCTTGCCCCAGGTAGGGAGCCGCATGGTGATCGTTGCCGGTGCCTGTGCCATGCTCCTGAGCGGCATCTTCGGGAAGGTGGGGGCCATGCTTGCCAGCATCCCCAGCCCTGTGATTGGAGGCATGTTCCTGGTGATGTTTGGAGTCATCACAGCAGTGGGCATTTCCAATCTGCAGGTAACAGCTGTCTGAGCACCGTTTCACCCTTGGTTGCTGAGCTGACAGAAGATCTAGGACGTTTTCTGTCTGTGCTAATCAGCTCTCTGAAGGGCTCCGATGTTGTATCACAAGTCTAAATTGTACACATTGAGTGAACTGATCTGGGTAGGACTTGGTGACATGGACAGGGGCATTGAGTGCACCCTCAGCAAGTTTGCTGATGACACCAAGCTGTGTGTTGTGGCTGACACAATGGAGAGCAGAGATGCCATCCAGATGGACCTTGGCAGGCTGGAGAGGTGGGGACAAGTCAACCCCATGAACTTCGACAAGAACAAGTGCAAGGTCCTGCACCTGTGCTAGGGCAATCCCAAGCATCAATATAAGTTGGGCAGTAACTGGCTCGAGAGCAGCCTTGGGGAGAGAGACTTGGGGGTGCTGGTGGATGAGAATCACAGAATCAGCCAGGTTGGAAGAGACCTCCAAGATCATCTAAGCCAATCTAGCACCCAGCTCTATCCAGTCAGCTAGACCATGGCACTAAGTGCCTCATACAGGCTTTCCTTAAACATGTCCAGGGATGGTGACTCCACCACCTCCCTGGGCAGCCCATTCCAATGCCAATCACTCTCTCTGTAAAGAACTTCCTCCCAACATCCAGCCTAGACCTCCCCTGCCACAACTTGAGACTGTGTCTCCTTGTTCTGTTGCTGGTTGCCTCAGAGAAGAGACCAAACCCACCTGGCTACAGCATTGCTGTCTACAACTTCAGGTAGTTGTAGACAGCAATGAGCTCTGCCCTGAGCCTCCTCTTCTGCAGGCTGCACACCTCCAGCTCCCTCAGCCTCTCCTCGCAGGGCTGTGCTCCAGGCCCCTCCCCAGCTTTGTCACCCATCTCTGGACATGTTCCAGTATCTCAACATCTCTCTTGAATTGAGAAGCCCAGAACTAGACACAGAAGTTCAACATGAGCCAGCAGTGTGCACTTGCAGCCAAAAAAGCCAACCAGAGCCTGGGTTGCAGCAACAGAAATATGGCCAGCAGGTCGAGGGAACTGATCCTCCCCCTCTACTCCACCCTGGTGAGACCCCAGCTTGAGTTCTGTGTCCAGTTCTGGAGCCTCTGTTACAAGAAAGGTATGGGTGTGCTGGAACGTGTCCAGAGAAGGGCCACAAAGATGATTAGAGGGCTGCAGCTGCTCTGCTATGGGGACAGGCTGAGGGAGCTGGGGCTGTTCAGATTGGAGAAGGGAAGGCTCTGAGGAGGAGACCTTAATGTGACCTTCTAGTATCTGAGAGAGGCCTAAGCTGGGGAGGGACTATTCACAAAGGCATGCAGCAACAAGACACAGGGCAATGGTTTAGACTAGAGAAGGGTAGGTTTAGATTGGACATTAGGAAGAATTTCTTTATTCTAAGGGTGGTGGAACACTGGCACAGGTTGCCAGGGGAGACACTCCAGGTCAGGACTAATGGGGTTCTGAGCAAGCTGATTTAGTCAGGTATGTCCCTGCTTTCTGCAGGGGTGCTGGGCTAGATGACCTCTGGAGTTCCCTTCCAGCCCAGTACTTTCTGTGATGATTCTGTGCAAATGCAAACACTTGTGTTGGCAGTTCCTTGGGTGAAGGCGAGAGGATGCACCCAGAGGGCTCCCAGGCCAGGGCCAGGTTTGCTGGTACTGAGGGCAGCAGGATCACTACCAGCCCAGCAGCACCAGTGCTGCTGCCTGGGTCCCCTCCTGCATGCAAGGATGTCTCCTGAGCAGAATAACAACCCACAGGTTTTGGTAGTTCCAAACATGACCTGTACCATTTCTCTGTGCAGTACACAGATATGAACTCCTCCAGAAACATCTTCATCTTTGGCTTTTCTGTGTTTGCTGGCCTCACCATTCCCAACTGGGCAAGCAAAAACAGTACACTGCTGCAAACAGGTAAGAAGTGGCATGGAAACGTTTCCTGTAGCACAGAACTGAAGCAAAGGTTGATGCAGAGAAACCTTTTGAAGTGCAGTTTTTGCTGGTAAAGCCCTGAAAGCTCTGCTTTGACTGTTGCCTCTTTCCTTCTGCAAGTCCTTTGCTCTGATGCACAGCTCTGGTGCAGAAATCTCTGTGCTTGCACAGCAGCTGCATCTTGCCCAGGTCTCGTTGGGCTAAGGATTGCAGAGCACTTCCCTGGGACACATTCCTAGGATGGGGCAAGAGAATACTCCAGGGCTCAATCAAGACTTTTTTTTTCTCCTGTGCTCTTAAATCTGTGCTTCCAAAATGCAAGAGCAGACTCCTCTCCTAAATCCCACTGCATTAAAACCTCCAGCCCTCCAACAATGGCCCTTTCACTGTGTCTCATGTGGTGATGTGTTCATCTTAAAGGCTGTGATGCCCTCTCCTAAGGTATCTATGGCATGCTGGGTGAGCTGCTGAAAGAGCTGGGCCCACAGATGGTCTCTCAGATTCTCAGTGCCACTGGGCTTTACCCATGTCTGTTAGCCCTCACAGAAAAGAACATTGCAGCTGATAAGCTGCTGCTGAAATCCCATGCTCAGTATTCCTGTATTTCTTTGGGAACCAAAGCTTGTGCTTTTGTAGGGAATTGCTTGATGTGGTATCACGGAGGTGCAGAAGGTGTTTACAGTATCACAGTATCATCAGTTTCTGTTTGAAGCAGAAAAGCCTTTTTCTGGTGGCTTGCACTGTTAATAGGCTCTTAATGTATTTATGAGTCATCCCCTGCCCACCAGCAGCTGGGTCAGTGAATAATTACACAGAATAAAACTGCAGGTCTGAAGCTGGCAGTGAGATCAATCTGTCTTGAGCTGCCAGATCTTAAGCTCTGCCATGGGATTTGCACATCTTGGCTAAACCAGCCTGCAGCTTGCAGCCTTTTGGCACTGAGAGTCTTGCTGGTCAAACACCCATCCTCCTAGCACCACTAACCAAAGCTTTGTTTTCCTCCTAGGAATCATCCAGCTGGACCAGGTGATCCAGGTGCTGCTCACCACTGGCATGTTTGTGGGTGGACTCCTGGGGTTTTTCCTTGATAACACAATTCCAGGTAGGATTTGGTGAAATGAGCTAAGCTAATAGTTTATGCCTACCTGTTGAGGTGCTGGAGAGTGTCCAGAGAAGGGCAGCAAAGCTGGTGAGGGGCCTGGAACACAAACCCTATGAGGAGAGGCTGAGGGAGCTGGGGGTGTGCAGCCTGCAGAAGAGGAGGCTCAGAGGTGACCTCATTGCTGTCTACAACTACCTGAAGGGAGGCTGTAGCCAGGTGGGGGTTTGGCTCTTCTCCCAGGCAACCAGCAACAGAAGAAGGGGGCACAGTCTCAAGCTGTGCAGGGGGAAGTATAGGCTGGGTGCTAGGAGGAAGTTGTTGGCAGAGAGAGTGATTGGCATTGGAATGGGCTGCCCAGGGAGGTTGCCATCCCTGTAGGTGTTCAAGAAAAGCTTGGAGGAGGCACTTAATGCCATGGTCTAGATGACTGGCTAGGGCTGGGTGCTAGGTTGGACTGGATGATCTTGGAGGCCTCTTCCGACCTGGTTGATTCTATGACTCTATGATTCTACTCAAGGGTTTGTCTCCTACTATTTCTTGTCTTCACAACTGCTGCTGTGTGGACAGGAGTAGTGCCAGCAACCATGAAACACCATGTGGCTGATTTTCTCCCTGAGAGGGCTGGGGAACAGGAAACATCACTGACATGGTCTCTGGTTGGAAAACTGCAGCTCAGCAATAAGTAACTCTTTTTCCAGGAGAAGTCTATTCTGACAATAAGGTTTGTTTGGGAAAAGTGTCTTTTAGGGGAAATGGCAGCCTAAAGCCATGCTGCTGTTTTAAAGGACAGAGAAAAGCAACTACAGGATATGGAAGGAGCCAGCTGCATGACCTACTTAAGTGAACCTGCCTTGGCAGGGGGTTGGACTTGGTGATCTCCAGAGGTCACTTCTAACCCCTACCATTCTGTGATTCTTTGAGAGCTGCTAAAACTGAGGCTGTACTGGTGCCACAGCAGTGGGAAGTAGCAGGGAAGGCTGATCATAGAAGTATAGAATCAATCAGGTTGGAAGAGACCTCCAAGATCATCCAGTCCAACCCAGCCCTATCCAGTCAACTAGACCCTGGCACTAAATGCCTCATGAAATCTTTTCTTGAACACCTCCAGGGATGGTGACTCCACCACCTCCCTGGGCAGCCCATTCCAATGCCAATCACTCTCTCTGCCAACAACTTCCTCCTAACATCCAGCCTAGCCCTCCCCTAGCACAACTTCAGACTCTGTCCCCTTCTTCTGTTGCTGGTTGCCTGAGAGAAGAGACCAACCCCAGCTGGCTACAGCCTCCCTTCAGGTAGTTGCAGGCAGCAATGAGGTCTGCCCTGAGCCTCCTCTTCTGCAGGCTGCACACCCCCAGCTCCTTCAGCCTCCTCACAGGGCTGTGCTCCAGGCTCCTCACCAGCTTTGTCACCCTTCTCTGGACATGTTCCTGTATCTCAACATCTCTCTTGAACTGATGACCAAGGATAGCCTACAGCAGCTGCAGCTGATGCTCACAGGCAGCAAAGAGCCTCTGATTTTCAGTGAGCCTGGGGAGGAAGGAGGGGAAACCCTCTTCTGCTACATGAAACAGAGCAGGAAGGATGCTCTGCTAATCAAATTCATTTAGCATCTCAAGCTTCTTGGAAAGCCAGTCTCATTTTAGCTCATTCATTGTCTTCTGGCCCTTATTCTTTAGCTCTTCTGGGTAGAATTTATAGGTGTGCTGAATCCCTCTCTCAAGAGGGACTCAGCTGCTGCAACATTGACAGGCACTTAGCAATTCTCTGGTGAGGGTAAATGCCTGTGACTGAATAGCACTGGCTGGGTAAACATTAATTCTCCACTCTGCAGTATCTGGGGAATTGACATCCAGCCTGGCTTTCCTAGCACTCTATAAAACCACAGAATTGCTTCAGTTGGAGACTTCTAAGATTGAGTCCAACCATGGACCTAACACCACCATGACCATTAAACCATGTCCCAGAGTGCCATGTCCACATTTCTTGAACAGCTCCAGGGATGCTCCCTCGGCAACCAACTCCAGTGCCTGACCACTGGAAGAAGTTTTCCCAATATCCAAATGTAAATCTCCCTTGGCACAACTTCAGACCATTCACTCTTGTTCTATCCTTTGATAGTAGGGAGAAGAGACTGCCCCCCCCACTTCACTACAGTATCATCAGGGTTGGAAGAGACCTCACAAATCATCAAGTCCAACCCTTTACCACAGAGCTCAAGGCTAGATCATGGCACCAAGTGCCACGTCCAACCTTGCCTTGAACAGCCCCAGGGAGGTCTCCCCCCAGCCTCCTCTTCTCCAGACTAACCAGTCCTGGGTTTGAACAGCTCTCAGATGCTCCATGGCTCATGAAAACCTGCCTTGGCATGCTTGATTGCAGTGGAAAGAAGTGGAGGAGCCTGCTTCTCTGAAAGCTATTGCAAGAAGCTGAGTATTCAGAGAATCACAGACTCCTAGAATGGTTTAGGTTGGAAGTGACCTCAAGGATCATCCAGTTCCAACCCTGCCACAGGCAGGGACACCTCCTACTAGATCAGGTTGCTCAAGGCCTCATCCAACCTGCCCTTGAACACCTCCAGGGAGAGAGCATCCACAGCCTCCCTGGGCAACCTGTGCCAGTGTTTCACCACCCTCACTGCAAAGAACTTCTTCCTATTGTCTAGAAGCTCTTTAGTGACTTTGGACACTGGAATGGGCTGCCTGGGGAGGTGGTGGAGTTGCTGTCCCTGGAGCTGTTCAAGGCAGGATTGGACGTGGCACTTGGTGCCATGGTCTAGCCTTGAGCTCTGTGGTAAAGGGTTGGACTTGATGATCTATGAGGTCTCTTCCAATCCTAATAATACTGTGATACTGTGAAGAAGGGTTTAAGTGCCAGGGGTCTGCTGGGCTTGAAGTCGTGGGTGGGAGGCACACAAAGCAGCCCTGTGTTCTGGACACACACTCTCGTTGTTGCTGTTGCAGGGACACAAGAGGAGCGAGGGCTCCTGGCGTGGAAGAGCAGCCACAAGGGAGAGGCAGGCAACTTCCAGCTCCTTTCCAAGGTCTATGATCTTCCATTTGGAATAGGCACCAAACACTGTGCTGTCTCTTGGTTTCAGTACCTCCCTGCTTGCCCAAAAAGACTACCTGGCAGCAAGGGAACGGATGAACTGAAGGCTGCTAGAGAAGCCAGCAGTGTTAAAGCAAGCTCAGAAAGAGACTCTGAGCTAGGCGCTGACACGCAGATCTAAGTGCTTGGCCTGCAGGGGAACTCATCTCCGAGGGAGAGGACTGAAAAGTGTGTCTGCAGCCCCCATCACTTGAACAGGAGGTGTCAGCTGTTAGAGGCTGAGCAGAATGGTAATGCCTTTCTCTTCCCAGCTCTGCCCCCTGCACCATTGGTGGACTTGAGGGAGTCATTTTCCCTCTGCTCCTGCCTGCCTGCTCTACGAAGGACATAATTCCTCTTTAGAGAAGACCAAAGCCCAAGAAATGCCTGGCAGAGATATTCATTTTCCCTCCTTTCACTGAGCCAAGAAGCAGCTATTTAGCTAAAGCAAAGCTTTTCCTGTCTTGTCCTGCCTGCTCGAGGAGCCACAGGAGAAGGCACACCTGATGTGAGTCCTGTGCCATCTCAGGCACTGCTTGGGCTGAAGCTAATCCCCACCACCCTAAAGATCTGTCGTGGCAGTGCTCACCTCTCAGCTTGTGGTTTATACCTCATCTTAGCCAAGGAGAAGGAGCAGGCACACTTAGGTTCATCTAATTCCAGACTCCTACAATTTAAACTCAGTTAAATGAATGCTACTGTGAGAGAGACATAAAAGTCATGGATTTACTTCTGAGCATGCCTCTCCTAGGGACCTTTCTTAGGCTCTTGACCTAACAGACAACAATGGCTTCACTGAAATCATCCCACCTTGGTTGCTGGAAGCAGTTTCAGGTAAGACAGCTTCCCCAGGGCACCAAACTCCACAAAGATTGAAGGAATCATCATCAAAGATGAAGGATAAAACTCTTCTGCTTGCCATGTGATGCATCCCTGCTATTGCTATGCCCTGTGAGACACACACACACACATCCTCCTCACTATACCTGTTTGGCCTGGTGTGGTGATTGTGTGCAACCACTTCTCTGGGAAATGGTTTGCAGATTCTTGCTCCTTTTCATTATCAGCAGAAACAGCCTTAACCTATATGGCCATATCCACTATGATTGCAGGTGCAGTAACCTTGTTGCTATAGCACAGCTTTGTGCTTCCTGTGTTGAGATTGATACTGAGATGTTTGTGTGTGTGGAAATAAATAAACCATCCAGTGTAATGGTGTTTGTCAGGGTGATTGCCATGGTGAGTGCCAGGCAGCACCCCCAGAATCACAGAGTAATTCAGTTGGAGGGAAGCTCTGTAGGTAATCTGGGCCAGCCCCTGCTCAGAGCTTGTCTTGTCACAACAGGTTGCAGAGGACTTTTAGATTGATTTGGATTGGAAAGGATCTTAAAGATCATCCAGCTCCAACTCCCCTGCCATGGGCAGGGACACCTGCTACTAAACCAGATTGCTCAAAGCCTCATCCCTTGAAAGCCTCCAGGGAGGGAGCATCCACGACCACGCTGAGCAACCACTTCCAATGTCTCACCCCCCTCACGGTAAAGAATTCTTCCTAATCTCATCTAAATCTGCCCTTCTCAACCTTCAATCCATTCCCCCTCACCCTAGAACTGCAAACCCTTGTAAAAAGTCCCTCCCCAGCTTTCCTGTAGGTCTCAATTGCAGGGACAGAAGGTGAACAGGAGAAGTTTCCTCGCCCTGTGCTTCACTGCTAGGCTCCACCTGTGGTGTTTCAGTACAGCTGTGTCTGTCAGCCTTTCCTGCACCCAGCCAGCCTAAAAGCCTGGCTGCTTTAGTTCAGCTTTAAAAATTACAGCCTTTCTCTTTGTGATGGCTCTGGGCAAGACTTCAGCAGAACCACCAGCAGAAGACAAATCATCCAAGTCTGCAGAGAGCCTTTAATGATAGCTTCAAGCTGTGAAGGATTTTATTCATCTTTACAGCATTTTACATTCCAAGACCCCATCTGAGTAGCACTGCTCATCACGGGATGAGATGTGGCAGAAGAGCACAGGGCAAACCCCTTGGCTTTAGACACTTTGCAGAAGTAAATAATCCAAAGTGTATTCCTGTGCCTGCACTTCTCTGGGTGATCTGGCAGTGGGTGGCCACTGCTGCTGTCCTCATCAAGAGAGGGTCGAGCCTCATCTCACCCTCGGTGAGAAAATTCCACTTATCAGGGCCAAGAGGAAAAGCTGCACCAGAGAAGTTACCAGTGCCAAGGTGCAGGGCACTCTGTGATCTCTGCAGGCTGCAATTTGAGACCTGCATCCTGCAGGGCAGCCACTGGTGTGATCTCTCTGCAGCTCTTCCCCTTGCCTCGGTTTACTCTTGAAGTGAGGTTAAACATTAGAAAGCAACAGAGAAAAGCAGTTGTGAAGAGCTCAGAAGACGTCTAAAGCCTGAAACTTTTAAATGACTCAAGCTATAAATTAACTGCTCAACTGATGTATCCAGAAACACTGCTGAGGGAACGGGAAGCCAACAGGAACGAACCACTGTAACACAGCACGTCCACACTCTGCTCCGAGAGGTGCTTCACTGCAAGAGGTGCAGCCTCCTCGCATGCCTGCTGGCCCCAGCGACGCTGGGCGGAACAGCAGCAAGCAGAGGCACCGCTTAGAAATCTTCATCGTCGAAGGTCTCGGTGCACCTCAGCATCACAGTCACATAATCGAACTGGAGATCTTCCTCCTGAAACAGCCACCAAAGCGAAGCAGGGTTAAAAAACACAGGAGCTGACTGCCTTCCAAATACCCAGTGGGTTGGGTCAAGTGCTGAGGCCATCAGCCACCCTGCCAGGAGTGCTCCTCCTGCCTCCCTGAATCACCACCAGCACCTGCCAAGTGTTTAGGGGCCCGATGCAGAAGGGCTCAACCATTCAATCTCTTTCTCGAGCCCCGGGGCTCCACCCTGTGTCTATTTACATAATTTAGACGGTTGTTAATGACTGAGGTAGGGAGTGAGCCACAGAATAGGCTCTGAAGATGTGAGACCTTCCTTGAGCCCTTATCTCCTACTGACTTCAGCCTTCCCTGCTCTCTTAGCAACAAAAGGGCTTCTTTCAGTAGCTTGCGGAGGATAAGTGGCTTTGGAGGAATCAATGCCTAGGAGATGAAAGTGTTCAGCTAGCCCATTCCTTCTGCACCAATACAAGGCTCTTTAGGGCAAGGCTGCTTTTAAAAAGAGGTGCTGTTTGAAAGAAAATGTGTAGCTTAAGGGACATTCAATCCCATCTGCTTACCAAGTGACTCATCTAAAATCCATACTTCTAAAAGAAAGTGTCCCTTTGAAGATGCAAAGGTGCTCAGCCCTGACTAGGGGGAAAAAAAGCTCCACCACCCTACTGACTTTCACTTGGATATGGTAAAACCTTTGGACCTCAATCTAAATTAATTATTTACTGCCCCTGCTGCTAAACATCTCCTACAATGTGACCTTAAGATAACAGCTCTTCAAAAATTCCAAGATTGCTTAACTAATCTCATGCTCAGAAATACAACTACCTGAAGGGAGGCTGTAGCCAGGTGGGGGTTGGTCTCTTCTCCCAGGCAAGCAGCAACAGAACAAGGAGACACAGTCTCAAGTTGTGCCAGGGGAGGTCTAGGCTGGATGTGAGGAGGAAGTTGTTGCCAGAGAGTGATTGGCATTGGAATGGGCTGCCCAGGGAAGTGCTGGAGTCACTGTCCCTGGACGTGTTCAAGCAAAGCCTGGATGAGGCACTTAGTGCCATGGTCTAGTTGATTGGCTAGGGTTGGGTGCTAGGTTGGACTGGATGAGCTTGGAGGTCTCTTACAACCTGTCTGATTCTATGAAGCATGCTGTGTTCTTATTTTTGGATCACTTTCCTTTTAAGAGCTCTCACTTTCCTTGCCCAAATGATGTCCTCTCCTCTCCCGTCTCTCAAGCTTTTTAAGCTGGTGGGCCCTTGAGAGACAAGGCTGAAGGGGAGCTGCACTCACAGGCTATCAGGGGTTGGAAGGAACCCAAACTGATCATCGAGTTCAACCCCTCCTTCCAGAGCAGGGCCATACAATCCAGCTCAGGTCACAGAGAACACATTCAGACAGGCCTTGGAAAGTCTCCAGAGAAGGAGACTCCACAACCTCTCTGGGCAGCCTGCTCCAGGGCTCTGCCACCCTCACTGTAAAGAAGTTTCTTCTCACGTTGAGTTGAAACCTTCTATGTTCCAGTTTGTAGCTGTTGCTCCTTGGCGTATTGCAGCTGGCCAGTGAAAAGAGCTTGGCCCCAGCCACTTGACAACCACCACCACATTGATCAGATCTCCTCTCAGTCTTCTCTTCACCAGACTAAACAGCCCCAGGGCTCTCAGTCTCTCTCCATAGGAGAGATGCTCAAGTCCCCCAGTCATCCTCGTGGCTCTCCAGTGGACTCTCTCCAGCAGTTCCCTGTCTCTCTTGAACTGGGGAGCCCAGAACTGGACACAGTATTCCAAGTGTGGTCTCACTGAGGCAGAGTGGAGGGGGAGAAGACCCTCCCTAGACCTGCATCAATGTGTGCACTATTCCCACTCTGCAACCACTTCCATAAGTGCTTCAGTTTGCTTTGAGATGGAGCTGAGTTTCTGCTCCCAAACGAAACAATTCTTGTCAGTCATTTTCTTTTCCCTCTTGGCAGGAGTCTCTGGTGTGCTGTGCTGCTGTTATCTAAACCAAAACAGACTGTGACCTTCACATTATCAGCACTCTCTAGTCTGGGTGATTTCTGCTCAAATTCCCTTTTCATTGTCTTATCACAGACAACTCAAAGTTCCTGCACAAGAGAGGAGCATGCAGCCTTTTATTTCCTTTTGGATTCACAGAGCTCAGCCAACTGCCAATTTGCAGCACTTCAGTTTCTTCTGCTGCCTGTCCTCCCATTCTCCTAGTCTAATTTCAAACGTCTCTCCTCAAAGCTTGAAAGAGACACTACCTCGTCTCATCTTACTTCATCTGGGAGCTGCGAGATGGACTTGGGCTCACATGTAACAAGGCAGCAACAAGCAAAAGGGCAAAATGGGTCCAGGCATAACATACACAACCCACCCCCTTAAAACTGGAAGACACTGTGTCTTCCCTAAGCCTCTCCCTCTCTTCTAGGTGTGCTCAGCTCATGCTCACTTACATAAACAGAGGAGGAGCTCTCGTACAGAGAACACAGCCACCCACACACCAGTGTCTCTGGCAAGTGCCAGGAATCATAGAATCAACCTGGTTGGAAGAGACCTCCAAGATCATCCAGGCCAACCTAGCACCCAGCCCTGCCCAATCAACCAGACCATGGCACTTAGTGCCTCAGCCAGGCTTTTCTTGAACATCTCCAGGAACGACGACTCCACCACCTCCCTGGGCAGCCCATTCCAATGCCAATCACTCTCTCTGCCAACAACTTCCTCCTAACACCCAGCCTAGACCTCCCCTGGCACAACTTGAGACTGTGTCCCCTTGTTCTGTTGCTGGTTGCCTGGCAGAAGAGACCAACCCCTACCTGGCTACAATCTCACTTCAGGCAGTGGTAGACAGCAACGAGCTCTGCCCTGAGCCCCTCTTCTCCAGGTTGCACACCCCCAGCTCCCTCAGCCTCTCCTCACAGGGCTGTGCTCCAGGCCCCTCACCAGCTTTGTTGCCCTTCTCTGGACACCTTCCAGCACCTCAACATCTCTCTTGAATTGAGGAGCCCAGAACTGGACACAGTACTCAAGGTGTGGCCTGACCAGTGCAGAGTACAGGGGCAGAATAACCTCCTTTGTCCTACTGGCCACACTGCTCCTGATCCAGGCCAGGATGCCACTGGCTCTCTTGGCCACCTGGGCACACTGCTGGCTACTATGAGCCACCTCTCTTGGCAAGAGGGCAAGGAGGGAAGGAAGAACACTTCAAACTGACTTCTGTTTCAGAGAACCTGCCACAGTAGGCTGAGGTGAACAGGCAGCTCTGCAGCTGTTTACCAGCTCTTTCAAGAACACAAACACCCTATCAGCAGAGGGCTCAGGGTAGGGAACTTAGCACCCAGAGAAGCAGAAGGGGCCCTTTGTGAGCTCAGAGTGAAACTGCCTTGGGGTTAGCGGACAACTGCCAAGTGAGTTTCACCTGCTCACAAATCTCTCAAGCTCTTCCACGAGGAAAACCACCAAATTTCCTCAAGTCATTTGCCATTTTGAGTTACTTTAAGCAGAAATAACCCCAGACAATTTGCCTCTCACAAAGACAATCCTACTGACCTTTTGGAGTGACACAGCTGAGTCGATGAACTCCAAGTTCTTAACTGCAACAATGTGATTAGAAGTAAACTGACAACAACACAAAAACATTGCTCCTTCTCTAAGGAGCAAAAGCTCACCTGGCAAAGCTGTGTACTGGGAAAGAAGAGGCTCTTCAGGAAGTCAGTGATCTGCAGATAGAGTCTGTGGTGATCCACTGGATTTTCAGAAGGGCATTCTGCATATGCTGAACTGAAAACGGAACCAGAGACTTGATTTAATTTCCAGTCCCCTCATTTCTCCTCTTACCTACCTTCTGTCTGCCACATTTGACTTATGAAAAAACTGTATTCAAATACTTTTCAAGCTGATTTAGTAAAAACTACAGCCAAGCAAGGCAGGGGAAAGCAGAGGTGGACATACTGATGAGATATTGTCCACCAAATGCAAGGAAAATATGTAAGAAGAGAGAAGAGCAATACAAGAAACCATCATCACATCACTAAATCAGAGAGCAGCAATGGTTATTTGGTAGTGTGCTGGGTAGGGTGGTTCAGAGGAACACCTCTGACTTTTTATGAAGTTTTTGAGTGAGTGCAGTAACATGAGAATCATAGAATCAGTCAGGGTTGGAAGGGACCACAAGCATCATTTAGTCCCACCCTCACTGCCACGGGCAGGGACATCCTACCCTAGACCAGGCTGCCCACAGCCTCATCCAGCCTGGCCTTAAACACCTCCAGGGATGGGGCCTCAACCACCTCCCTGGGCAACCCATTCCAGGCTCTCACCACTCTCATGGTGAAGAACTTCCTCCTCACCTCCAGTCTGAATCTCCCCACCTCCAGCTTCACTCCATAAGGTTGTGAAATGACATATTAGGTATCACTGGCAGATTTGTACTCAGGTAACAGGTTAAGTCTGGCCAACAGCTACAACAAACATTCTGGATCTCAACTCTGTGCTCTCCAAATCTCAGATCTTAACAAGAGCTCAGCTCTGTGCTCTCCTGTGTGTCACAAATCTCAGATCTTACAAGAGCTCAGCTCTGTCTTCTCCCTGTGTCACAAATCTCAGATCTTACAAGATCTCAGCTCTGTCTTCTCCCTGTGTCACAAATCTCAGATCTTACAAGAGCTCAGCTCTGCCTTCTCCCTGTGTGTCACAAATCTCAGATCTTACAAGAGCTCAGCTCTGTCTTCTCCCTGTGTCACAAATCTCAGATCTTACAAGAGCTCAGCTCTGTGCTCTCCCTGTGTGTCACAAATCTCAGATCTTACAAGAGCTCAGCTCTGTCTTCTCCCTGTGTGTCACAAATCTCAGATCTTACAAGAGCTCAGCTCTGTCTTCTCCCTGTGTCACAAATCTCAGATCTTACAAGAGCTCAGCTCTGTCTTCTCCCTGCATGTCACAAATCTCAGATCTTACAAGAACTCAGCTCTGTCTTCTCTCTGTGTGTCACAAATCTCAGATCTTACAAGAGCTCAGCTCTGTGCTCTCCCTGCATGTCACAAATCTCAGATCTTACAAGAGCTCAGCTCTGTCTTCTCCCTGTCACAAATCTCAGATCTTACAAGAGCTCAGCCCTGTCTTCTCCCTGTCACAAATCTCAGATCTTACAAGAGCTCAGCTCTATCTTCTCCCTGTCACAAATCTCAGATCTTACAAGAGCTCAGCTCTGTCTTCTCCCTATGTGTCACAAATCTCAGATCTTACAAGAGCTTAGCCCTGTCTTCTTCCTGTCACAAATCTCAGATCTTACAAGAGCTCAGCTCTGCCTTCTGCCTGTGTGTCACAAAGATCTATCATCACACCACTACCCAGAACCTCAAGGCACAGAGTGATGAGGAAGGTAGAGAACAGGATAAACATTGACTGCTGAAATACTAATGTAATTTGGGACCTAAACCAGATTGTGAACATGATGACAACACACTGCAATATTAAGGGCTACTTAATCTTACTTTAAAAGCCATCAGCAGTTGTGGCCTAATAAATGTTATTTAATAGGTAAGTATTTATTAAGCTTTATTGTGTATTGAGGCATATTCTGTTCAATAGCCAAAACAACTTTAACTTCCATCCATTCTCTTCTGGAAGTGGAAGGAGGAATGGTGGTGAAAGACAGATAGAGAGCTCTAAATATGGAAAAATAAGTAGAAAATTGGATTTTTAAAAGCAGATTGAAAACATTATTAGCAGAGAGAAACAATCCCAACTAAAGTAAGCAGCAAGAATGTATAAAAGATGAGTCATAATCTGATTTTCCTCTTGAGGAAAGCAACCCTACTGGGAAAGGAAAAAAAAATCAAAGGCAGTGGCAGCTTTGGATCTGCCATGGTCTCATTTAGGTAATTCATCTGACCTGCAGTGGAAAGATATGTTGTTATTTAATAGATTCTGTTTCTTTGAGGCTAACTGTTCAGGTTAACCACACTGTAGCTGGAGGTCCTCCTTGTGATTAAGGTACTTGAAAAAAGGTAAAGGAGACAATGTTAGAAAATGATCATTTTTGTCTCATTAAATGAGAATGCAGATTATGATTGGCTTGTCCTGGTCCTCGTGGAGCTGGTAGGTGAAAGAGAGGAAAGGAAAACATGACAAACAGTAATCTGGAAAGCTATGCAGAGTGGTGAAGGGGATCAGAAGGCTCCTAGTTATCCTGAGTGCTCTTAAGAAGTGATTCTCACTGATTCTGCCACAAATGCCTATTAATCGTCTCACTTTTGCACCTTAAGAGACACTGCTACTGCAAGCACAATCTCTGGAGGCTGCTACTCTAACCAAGCACTAAAAATTAGGCACAAAAACAGAAGAAAGAAGCTAGGCTATTGCCTTAGTCCACAGAAAACTTGCAGTGGAGTGTTGACAGAGGGCTGCTGACTTACTCTGTGCAGTAAAAGCAGGGAACTTGTAATTTACCTCTGGCTAGACATTCCCTGAGTCTGGCTTCTGTCAAGGAAAGCAGCAACAACATCAAAAGCATCTTCAAACTTTACCTGTCAGTAAAAACACTTCAGATGTCAACATATCCAGCCACCCAGAAGTTTTACCTACAGTATGGTTTCTAACAATGAAGCCTTTAAAAGCAGGGTGTAATTTCTTTCCATGCAACAGGTGTGTTTACAGCTAGAGCAAACCAAGAGGGTTCTGTGGAGACAGGAATCAGCAGAGGATTAGTTTATTTCATTGAGGTTGGTCCATTGTTTTAGGCTTGTGCTTCAACCTCTAGGAATTAAGATTTAAGATTAGACCTCAAAAAGAATTAATACAAAGCATTAATTGTATAAGAGCTTTAGAGACTTGATTGCTGTGGAGTCTCCTTCTCTGGAGACTTCCAAGGCCTGTCTACATGTGTTTCTCTGTGACTTGAGCTAGACTGTATGGTCCTGCTCTGGCAGGGAGGTTGGACTGGATGATCTCTTTGGGTCCCTTCCAACCCCTGTGACTGTGGGAAGCTGTTAGACCAGGCTGCAGAGGGCCCAGAGATTGAGATTCATAGAATGGGCTGGGTTGGAAGGGACCTTCAAGATCATCTAGTTCCAGCCCTCCAGCCACAGGCAGGGACACTTTCCACTAGCCCAGGCTGCTCAAGGCCTCATCCAATTCAGCCTTGAAGACCTCCAGGGAGAGAGCATCCACAACCTCCCTGGGCAACCTGTTTCGGTGTCTCACCACCCTCACTGTAAAGAACTTCTTCCTAGTATCCAGTCTGAATCTGCCCTCCTCAAGCTTCAATCCATTCCCTCTCATCCTATCAGTACAAGCCCTTGTAAAAGTCCCTCCCCAGCTTTCTTGTAGACCCCTTCATGTGCTGAAGGTGGCTATAAAGTCTCCCTGAAGCCTTCTCTTTTCCAAGCTGTCCCCATAAGGAGGTGCTACAAGTTTCTGATCATCTTCACAGCCTCCTCTGGACTCACTCAGCAGTTCCATGCCCCTTTCAAGCTGCTAATGATTGTTGCCTATGGCTGGAGATCTCAGCCAGTCCCTCCAATCTGAAACCAGTGGCTTACAAGGGAGTTTGGATGCTCCCTAAGACAGACTGATCAGCTCATTAGCTCAGCCAGCCATAGTGCAGTCACACCTTTTCTGTGCCAGAAGTGCTGCACATGCAACGTTCCCATGACACTTCCTAAGGAGGTCAGCAGCATGAGCTGTGTTCTGTGCCTCCAGAAGACTTGACAAAGCAACCTACTTATATGCCAAAGGTGGACACCTCTGCCTCCCTTGCAGCTAATCAAATGATGCACAGGTCTTTGAGCAGTTAGCAGCTTAAGTAATCAGTGCTCTAAGAGCAGTTTAGGAGTTGGCTGTTATTTCATCTCTTTTTAACAGTGACTTCTTGGCTCTGCAGAGGTGCATGGCACAGCAACTGCTCTACAAATGCTTTCTCTTTGCTACCCAGTCCTCTGATGAAAACACCCCACCCAACTCAAAACACAGCAGGTCTTGGCAAGCAGGGCACTCCTGCATATAGATCATCTGTGCTCCTTGGAGAGTCTGCAGACCTCAGGAGCTGTATCGTTCTTGCTCCATCCCCCTGGAGCAAGTCAGAGCAAATGTGACTGTTAATTAGGACAGAAAATCTACAGGTCAGTGGAGACCAGCAGGAGCTGCACTCTTGGAGCTGCCTGTGTATCTCACCAGAGAGAATTTGGTGCAGACCTCCACTCCAAGGCTGTTTATTGTTTCCACTTATGTATTCAAGTGGGCTTGGGAAAGCTTAATTACAGCTACTGTTTCCAATTAGAAGCTGCAGAGCCAATTAGCATCTGAAGGCTTGGAGATGTGTGTCACTGGGCACTTACTTCCTCTGGTGTGGAGACTGAGGAGCCACTGGCTTCCTCGCTGTTACCTCGGCTGTCCCTCACACTACCTGCAGGGCAGGCAGGCTCTGGGCAAGCAGGCTTAGGATCCATGAGGAAATCTCTCTGGCTACAATACTGCAAGATGCTGTCTCTCCTTTCTTCAGAAAGCTCTTGCCAGAAGTGGGAAACAGCTGTGGAGACCTCAGGAAGAGGCAGCTCCTCGGCACAAACAATTCCATGCTCTATCAGCAGGTCCACTGTGTGCTTATAAAAATACAAGTATCTGGAATGAAAGGAAAGGGAGGATCTCTTCAGAGCAGGCTGCGAGGCAGCCAGCCACTGTAAACCAGCAGGAGACTGGGGAGTAGCTCTGGCTCATAACTACTTCACTCACTCCCCCCACTCTAAAACTTCACACACTTACTGAAGCTTGCCCAACTCTGAAGGCTTTAGCAACTCTCTTCTGCCAAGATTCCATCTGCAAAAGGCAGGCTGCAGCCCCAGCCTCAGCAGGGCTGCCTCACAATAGAAGCTCCAAGCGCTGCAGGCTGTACTTGCTGCAGAGGCAAAACTCATTCTGGCATTTAATAAATGTTGAGCTACTTGCCTTTGTACCCTGAGGCTTTTACACTCTAACTCACTTTTTATACTTCTACTGGCATTGCACTAGACCTAAAAGCTTTGGCTGAGGTCATATCCTGACATAGTAGGTACTATACATAAATAGAAAGAGACTTACTCCAGGACTTAAATAAGCACGGGAGCGCAACACATGTGAGGAAACACATCCATAAAATCACTTCTAAGCAGACTGTAGTGAAACTTCTAATGCAACCCCTGGAGGTGTTCAAGGCCAGGGTGGATAAGGCCTTGAGCAGCTGAGTCTAGTTGAGAAATGTCTCTGCCCATGGTGGGAAGGTTGGAGTAGATGATCTCAGGACCTGATGGAGTGGGTCCAGAGGAGGGCCACGAAAATGAACAGGGGCTTGGAGCACCTCTGCTACAAAGACAGGCTGAGTGAGCTGAGATTGTTCAGCCTGGGGAAGAGGAAGCTCTGGGGGTACCTAACAGCAGTCTGCCAGTACCTGAAGAGGACTTACATGAAGGATGGGGAGGAAAGAGATTGTTTACAAAGGCCTGCAGTGACAGGACAAGAGCAATGGCTTCAAAGTAGAGAAGAGCAGGTTTAGACTGGATGTTAGGAACAGGTTCTTTTCTACAAGGGTGGTGGAACATGGAAGAGGTTGCCCAGGGAGGTGGTTGGGGCCCCATCCCTGGAGATGTTTAAACTAGATGTTAGGAAGAAGTTCTTTTCAGTGAGGGTGGTGAGACACTGGCACAGGTTGCCCAGGGAGGTTGTGGATGCTCCCTCCCTGGAGGTGTTCAAGGCCAGGTTAGATGAGGCCTTGAGCAACCTGTTCTAGTGGGAGATGTCCCTGCCTATGGCAGGGGGCTGGAATTGGATGATCCTTAAGGTCCCTTCCAACCTAAACCACTCTACAATTCTGTATTTAAGGTGAGGCTCAGCCCAGATCTGGGTAACCTGATCTAGTTGAGGATGTCCCTGCTGACTGCAGCGGGGGTTGGACTGGATGATGTTCAGAGGTCCCTTTCAGCCTGGACCATTCTATGATCTCAAAGGTCCCTTCCAACCTAAGCCATTCTATGACTCTATGAACTGAAGTGTCACAATTTCAACCTGGTGAAGAAGAAGAAGACTTCTTCTCAGAAGAAGACCACTTCTGCTAGCACTGTGTGGCACAGTGAAGCAGGGACAATAATGCCTACTGTGGAAAGCAGCACTGAGGTCCTTTTACATGAATGTAAATCCTTAGAACTTCTCAAATGAGCATAACAAGATTAAAGGAGTTCAAAACAAGAGGTCTATACACAGCAATCATTGTTACTATATTTGGGCTCAAAAAAAAACCCCAATTCCTTGGAAAATGTCCCAAATGAGCACATTTCCTGATTAACTGAAGAGTATTGCATAAGGAAGCAACTCAAATGAATGCAGTCCTTTTCTTCTTGTAAAATCTCAGTGTTTGTTCCAGCAAACCAGTACTGAAAATGTTAAGATTAACTCTGCTTGCAAGCATAAACTCCACTTTCCATACTCTGCAATATTTGCCACTCTTGCTGGAGACAAAATAGTGGAAGGGGAATAAGCATTCTGCTGAGACCCCACCTGGAGTACTGCATCCAGATCTGGAGCCCCTATTGCAAGAGGGATGTGGACGTGCTGGAGTGTATCCAGAGAATAGCCATGAGGATGCTCAGAGGACTGCAGCAGCTCTGCTGTGAGGACAGACTGAAAGAGTTGGAGCTGTTCAGGATGGAGAAGAGGAGGCTCCCAGGTGACCTTCTTGTGGCCTTCCAGTATCTGAAGAGGGCCTACAAAAAAGCTGGGGAGGGACTTTTTAGGCTATTAGGGAGTGACAGTACTGGGGAGACTGGAGCAAAGCTGGAGATGGGGAGATTCAGACTGGATGTGAGGAGGAAGTTCTTCACCATGAGAGTGGTGAGAGCCTGGAATGGGTTGCCCAGGGAGGTGGTTGAGGCCCCATCCCTGGAGGTGCTTAAGGCCAGGCTGGATGAGGCTGTGGGCAGCCTGCTCTAGGGTAGGGTGTCCCTGGGCATGGCAGGGGGGTTGGAACTAGATGATGCTTGTGGTCCCTTCCAACCCTGACTGATTCTATGAATGTTATTGTGCTCACTAATGGTTCTGATGTCCAGTTCCAAAGGATCTGGAGTTCCTCAAACAGCAGAATATGAATTGCCATTGGGCTGCTCCATTAGAGAAATTAAGCTTGAACCATGACTCAACTATTTCATTCCCAGACAGAGCCACATTGCACACTGAACAGAGTACTGTCCAGTCCCACCAGCTGCTGGGCATGGGAAAAACACCCAGTCTGCTGAAGCCCAAAACGTTTCTAGTCCTGCCCAAATAATGTGATTAGACCAAAAGGCTGCTCTCTTCTCTCCTGAAGAGTCTCTATTGTTTTATGCCTGATGCAAGTGATATTTTTTAGAGAAGAATTAGCTATGAACCCACTGCAACCTTCTGTAAGGCTGTAGGATAAGTGCCAGAAGGCACACATGGCAGACCTTGGCCTGCTTTGTCAGGCAAGAAGGTGAAAGTCAGGAGTTCACGGCTCTGTTGTGCAGTCCTTGATGAAGCAGAGCTTACTTCCCCCAGAAAGTCTTGATTCAGCAGATCTCAAGGTCTTGTAAACAAAAGCATACCGCAGCCACCTCTGATCTGCACAGAAGCAAAAGCAGGAAGAGTAGCAGGATGCTGGTGCCATCTGCTGGCACAGCTGCAAGCTCATGCCAGCAAGAAACCAGAGGGAATGTATAAATAAGCACCAGTTCAAAGCTGAAGAGAAGGAGCTATGAAAGCGCCGAGTCCTCCACTGGGTCACAACAACCCCAGGCAATGCTACAGACTTGAGGCACAGTGGCTGGAAAGCTGCTGGGCAGAAAAGCAGCTGGGGATGCTGGCTGACAGCTGGCTGAACTTGAGCCAGCAGTGTGCTCAGGTGGCCAAGAAGACCAGCAGCATCCTGGGTCAGCAACGGTGTGGCCAGCAGTAGGGAAGTGATCCTACTCCTGTACTCATCACTGTGAGGCCACAGCTCGAATACTATGTCCTCCTTTGGGCCCCTCACTAGAAGAAGGACATTGAAGAGCTGGAGCACGTCTAGAAAAGGGCAACAAAGCTGGTGAAGAGTCTAGAAAACAGGGGGAGCAGCTGAGAGAACTGAGATTGTTTAGTCTGGAAGAAGAGGAGGCCAAGGGGAGACCTCATTGCTCTCTACGACTGCCTGAAAGGAAGTTGGAGCCAGGTGGGTGTTGGTCTCTTCCTCCAAACAACTTGCAATAGGGTAGGATGAAACGGCTTGAAAATGTGTCAGGGGAGGTTTAGGTTGTATATTAAGAAAAAAAAATTAATGTAAAGAGTGGTCAGGCATTGGAACAGGCTGCCCAGGGAGGTGGTGGAGTCACTGTCCCTGAAGGTGCTTGAGAAACACAGACATGGCACTTTGGGACAGGGTTTAACAGGTATGTTGGGACATGGCTCAATAGGTGATGTGTTCATGGCTGGGCTTGAGAATCTTAGAGGTCTTTTCCAGCCTTCATTGCTCCATGATTCTAAGTTTTTGCTGATGGTGGTGATGTTGTGGAAGAGAATGCCAGCTGCAGCTGTGGGTTCTCCTGGAACTGCATATTCATAGCTCTGGAATAGTTTAGGGTGACATTGTCTCTACTCAATGGTACAGGAGAGATTAGGCATTCATCTGCTTCTCACATCTTTATAATGAAATGATGGATTTCAACTCTTGCAAAAGCATCCATGACCTCTAAGGACCTCCTATTGCTGTCTGACAATGCAGGGAAGAATGTGATGAATAATGCAGTCTTGGGGTGGCAGTAACTTTGAGGAAAAAAAGAGTAACTTTGCCATTACAACCTCAGACTGCAACACATGGACCACTGACATCAGAAAAGTGCTCTTTGATTTTTAGCTCTTGCATCTGGCACTTAGGAGCTGTTCCCCAAGGGTGTTCCACACTCTCACCCACTACCTGTGTTAAAGGCTTAGGTTCCCCTCTTCCCCACACTGTTCCTGACACAGGCCAGGATACTTTCTTCCGCAAGAGAGATGCAGCTCTGGTAGGGCTGCAGGAAGGGCAGTGACTGCCTGCACGGTGCTAATGCAAACAAGCTAAACCACTGACTGCAACATGGGGCAGACCTACCTCTCAAACTCTACCAGGTCTGGGCATGCTGTGTCTGCAGACTGGATAAACTCTGGCTTCCCATCCTCCTCCACTGCTTGTTTTTCCCATCCTGGAATCACACCCCAGGCTGCAGAGTCGCTCTCGCTCACAGTTTCACAGGCTGATGCAGCGCTGGAAAGGACACACAGGAAAACAAAGCCACCTGAACAACGTTTTAACTGCATTAATAAGGCCCCTGTCATGCTCTCCTCAGAGCCTAGGGCTATTCTTCACAAGTCACCTTTCTTTTCCTCCTTCTGCTTTGCAGGCAAATCAGAAATCCTTGGTGGAAATCAGCTACATAGAAAGTAAGGGAAATCTAAGCACTGATGGCTGGAAATGAGACCAGCAGCATGTTTGGAGTGTTCCTGCACTGTACAAGACTGGAAGGGGCCCAGTGAAATCCCTTCATCTTTTCCTCACGATGCAAGGCCTCTGCTTGGAAGTTCAGTAACAATGACAAAGTTCAGAGATGCTGGGATGGAAGCAAGTGCAAAATATTGCCATCTTCCCTTGATTAGTACAAGCCCTTACCTGTGATTGCTGAAGTGCCTCTTGACATATTCCTCCCTGACTTCCTCCAGGCTGGATGGGTTCCCATCCTCCAGACTGAAGGACTCTGTTAACAGTCAGCAGAAAGGTTACTGTCATATCAGTGGCACTTTTGGCTTCCCTCTCACACTCAGCTCCAGTCAAAAATTACAATTTCAACAATGGGTTCTTCACAAATCACAGCTTCTTAGGTAATGAAAAGGAAGAAATGAGAAGAAGAAACTGATGAGTTGTGCCAGGGGAGGTCTAGGCTGGATGTTAAGAGGAAGTTCTTGCCAGAGAGAGGGATTTGCCATTGGAATGGGCTGCCCAGGGAGGTGGTGGAGTCACCATCCCTGGAGGTGTTCAAGAAAAGTCTGGATGAGGCACTTAGTGCCATGGTCTGGTTGACTGGATAGGGCTGGGTGCTAGGTTGGCTTGGATCATCTTGGAGGTCTCTTCCAACCTGGTTGATTCTATGATTGGAATGGGCTGCCCAGGGAGGTGGCAGAGTCACCATCACTGGAGGTGTTTAAAAGGAGACTGGAGGAGGCACTCAGTGCCATGGGCTAGTTAATTAGAAGATGCTGGGTTGGATTCAATGATCTTGAAAGTCTTTCCCAACCTGGTTAGTTCTATGATTCTATGACCCTCCTATTACAAGCATTATGGGGAGTTCATGATCCTTGATGAACATGGAATCAATGCATTCTTCCTGATGCTGGTCTGAGAGAGCTGACAGTGAAAACAACCAGCAAATCAAAGTCCAGGCAAGCAGAAATCAACACAGTATTTTGTGGTTGCCATGAAGTGAGCAGAATTGATGTAAAAATCCTTACCAACCCCACAATCAACTCGTGACTCCCAAGCACAGTGAGAATTGTGCACACACGCAAGTAAATGTAAGGGGAAGTGCTCCTCCAAACTCTCCTCAACCAGCCTCACTGCCTTTGATCCCTTCAATTTTGCTCTATCAAAATATTCCCTCTGCCTTTGACTGTCTTTTACAGGTAATCCAAGGATGTGGGTTCAGAGGAGGTTGCTCATTTTAAGCACAGGGAATTTTAATTGATAAAAAAATCCCAAATCACCGGAGGAGCAAGCTGCATGAACAGCAAAGTTATTTCAAGCTGACAGTAATTTGGACACTCAAAGGGACATAAAAATATGACCAAGTCTCTAACCCATCGACCCCCAGTCCTATTTGGAGTCAGTGGCCAATATCAAGTCAACAGAAAGCATTCTGGCAAGGGTGTGAAACTCCACAGTGGGAGCTGCATCTACTGCTGACAGCACATCCTTAGACCAGTGTGCTGCATGATGTACACGAAGACAACCTGCCAAGCTGAAAGAGAACAAAACTGCAGCACCCCTGTTACCCATCTTCATCAGAGTAAATTCTTAATTAGAGGCTTCCACCTCCTATACTAGGAAATCCTCAACAGCTCCTCTGCCCCTCTTCTTTACCTCAGAGCCAGATGAAGTTTAAGCTCTGGTCGTGCTTTCAATGGCTGTGACTTGCACTATGCCACACTGCTGTGCCCAGGAGGAGCACACATGGTCCTGCAGCCTCTCCGTGGGAGCCCAAGCATGCAGTGTGGAGACCCATGCCTGCGGGGGCTGAAGAGCAGCAGGGTGACAAAGGCACTGTGTCCCCCAACTGCCTGCTGCCATGGGGCAGGAGTTACTGGTTTCCTTCCCTCACCCATGCTGGGGAGGGGTTATTTCTCAGATGTGGTGCTTAGGGGCTTGACAAGACTTTCTGCCATCCCTAGCTTACTGCTACAACTAAAGTCACAGTTGGCTCTAACGCTTCAGTGGGTTCAGCCACACACCTATGTGCTTGACAAATAACCAAAACCCAAGCCCAGGCACTCTAAGTCAAGTGCTTGCATAGTTACCTTTCATCTCCAGCACTGAAGCCAAGGTTTGCTCCAGCTTCTGGATAGCTTTCTTAGCCTTACGCAAGACCTGATACTAAAGAGAAGAAGAAATCAGAACTGATTGCTCTCTGCCCTGGCTGGATTCATGTTTTAACATGCCTTGGTTATCTTCACTTTTCCATCAGCTATCAGATGTCTCTGTGAAAACAACTGTGTTGTTTCACCAGCCACCCTTATCCATATTAAAAAAGGGGAAGAACTAATACCAGAGGGAATTTAAACACAGACTCTAAGTATTTGAGTCTATATTGTGCAATGCACACACATAACACCCAGTCACATAGACATTTCCTACCTAATTCTGATCTTATTTCATCAGCAAATGATCTTGTTTGGATTGTTCTCTTCTTGGAGCATGTTCAGAAACATCATGTGGGCAAGTTCTCCTTGGATGTCTACCAACTTTAGGCATAAGACTTTACTAATCACTTCCCATGAGGATTTTGTTAGGAGAAGCCTTTGCCATGTTCTGCTCTCAGCTACACTGATGGAAACTGAAATAAGCCCAGGCTGCACATCATTTACAGCAAGCACAATTGAGGACAAAGGGCAAATACATCTAATAATAGACACAGCTCAAAAATGTTTCAAGGTTTATGCTATTGGTGGGACTATCCACAATCACCCTAAGTAGGAGCTTTCAGGTTGGGCATTTGGGCCAAAGATTAAGACCTAGGATTATAAGTAAACTTCTGTATTTAGGCTCCTGAAGATACTGAAGTTCCATGGCCTCCAAAAAAATCACCTAAGGGACACAGGATCCTAATGCAAAAGCAACTGTAAGAATATGTATGTGAAGGAAGTCCCAACAGAGCAGAAAAATTAAGCATCTGTTTGGTCTTGGCTCGTGAGATCATGGTGATTTCAGCTTAACTTGCATCTTGCTCAGAACATGGCAAAATGAACTTTTACTTCAACCTGCATGAGAATTAAGCGGCTCAAGCAGGCACAAGCTCCAGATAGCAGCACTTTGCACGTTCAGAGCCTCAAAGCCCTTTAAAAGGACAATTCCTGCCCTAGTTAGTCCTTACCCTCTCCATTTCACAAACAGGAAAAAAAAAAAAACAGAAAGTAACCAATTAAATGGAGTGGTGGCAGAGGAGTCTGGATGTTTACTCCTCTGCTTTAAGCATGGTAATGTCCACTTTAAATTTGGGTCAATTTAATCTTAATTAAAAGAGTTTTGTTTTGTTTTGCTTAAATAGTTTCTCAATAGAAGCCAATAAACACTACTGGTGATTGGGGTTTTTCCCCCCAGTATAATTTTTCCAGTGTCTTGAAGACAGAGTGCACCTCATGAAGCTGAATGAATTCCTCCTCTAGGGCTTCTTCTGTCCCTAAAGTCACTCTTCTGACTTCTTAGCAAAATGCTGTGAAATCAAGATAATTTCATCACGGGGTCCCTTGGTTTGGTTCCAAAATGCTACAAAAAGAGCTGCAAAGCTACAAAGAAACTGCAAAACCCCTGTATAGAAAGAGGGGAAAAAAAACCCAACAAACCACCACCACCAAAGAGCAGAGCAAACAAGGCACATGATAAACCCATGACTACAAAGTGAGCAATTTGCTTCCACTGAGCTGGCAGCTTTAAAGTAAAAAACACCCAGGAGAGGTGCAGACACAAACTGCATACCTCACTGGCACCCAGAAAGCTACAGTGGTCACCCTAATAAACCTGGCTAAACATAACCACAGATAACAGTGATGCATAGAGAAATATGCTTCACACCTTTGAGGCTGAGCTGTCTGACTGGGATAGAACAGCCTCCCGCAAGCTGATGAAGAGTCTTGTGAGCACAGCCCGCTGGTGCGACTGCGACAAGTGCTGCTTTGCCACGCAGAGCTCTGCTTCTTTCAGGTGTGGTAGGGGACTGGGTTGCACTCTGGCACGTTTCTTCCTACAGTTTCCAGCTGTCTCCATGAAAAGCTGTAAGCACACAATCGTAGAGCTGTAGGACCTCTAGGAGCGTGGAGTCCAACCACAGACCCAACACCACCATGGCCATTAAACCGCGTCCCAGAGCGCCACGTCCACAGGTTTCTCGTGTGCCTCCAGGGACAGTGACTCCACCAGCTCCCTGTTCCAATGCCTGACCCCTCTTGCAAGAAACAAATTCTCTCCAATAACCATCTTAAACCTGCCCTGGCACAACTGCAGACAATCTCCTCTTGTCCTATCACCTGGTACTAAAGAGACTGACCTCCACCTCGCTACAACCATAAAATGCAATGTTTATTCCTACTTGAATAATCATCTATGTGAAGAACAAGAGATCTTAGAGCCTGAAGAGCAGGCAAACAAAAAAAGCAAGCTTAGGGTGACTGCCAAGAACATTCCAGATTGTTTTTTCTGTAGGAAATCATGGAGTTTGATTTTTTTGTGTAAGGGATGCCACCTGTAAATACTAAAACCTAATCTATCACAAAGGATAAGCTGTACAACATGGAATGCAGCTGGGACAAGCCTCCCACCTCCTGTACCTTTCCCTGCAATGATCTGATTGACATTGCACTTCCATGGGATACCCAGGGCTTGGCTTGACAAAACATGGAAGCTCCTCACCTCCCACCCATGTTACTAAAAGATTCCTTCACAACACATGAGCTTCCTTCCAAATTAACTGTGATATGGCAGCGGGCAACAATTATCAGACACACGCATGAGTGAAAGAGTCAGATTCACACCCAGCCGGGCCTGCTGCAGCCACCCTGCCAGAGCTCAAGGTGCCCACCCGGGGAAGCCCTTCCCAGCAACTGGACCAATGTCCCCTGCCCTTTACCGACCGCAAAAACGCGCTAGAGACAAGAACGCCTGGCCCCGCTGTTTCTTCTGCAGCCAGGAAGCGAAACAGCGGCCCAGGGAAGCCGTTAGAGGCGGAACGAAGACGGCCCCAACTCCTGACCAGCCAATCCCACGCTACTCTACACTACAATACACTGCCCTGCCGGTCGGGCTGGGTTCGGTCCGGTCCCATCCGGCCCGAGGGGCCACTTCCAGCCCCGCCCCTGCCGGCCACCTCCCATGGCCAGGGCCGCTGCGCCCCTGCCCGCCTCCGCCCAGCAATAGGAGTCGCACGTGGAGCGGGGCCAATCAGAGGGCAGGCAGCGCCTGGCAGCAGCCAATAGCAGAGCAGAAAAAGCGCGGGTTGCGGGCGCCCGCGGGGAAGGAAGAGAGGCGGGAGCAGAAGGCGCGGGGGACGTGCGCAAGTGCGGCGGAGGGGACTACCAGTCCCGGCGTGCCTTGGACTAGGCAGACGGGGCGAGGCGCCCTGGGAGCTGTAGTTCGCATGGCGCGGGGCCGGGCCGCTTCGCTTGCAGCTGCATTCCTCCCGCCCCGCTCCTCGGCGGGCGGAGCCAGCGGCGACGTGGGGGCTTCCATGGCGGCGGCAGCGGAGCGGACGGATGAGCTGGTGCGGGAGTATCTTCTCTTCCGCGGCTTCACTGCCGCCCTGAAGCAGCTGGATGCTGAGATCAAGGCGGACCGAGAGAAAGGCTTCCGGGTGAGCGGCGACCGCATCCCCATGCCTGGTGGGGCCTTGGATGCGGGTGCCCCCTGAGTCCTCAGGGCAGGTCCTCGGGCAGGCCGCAGGAACCCCTCCGCGCATTGCTCCCGGAGCGGGCCGAGCGGCAGCGGGACAGCTCCAGGTGCCCCTCGCTTCCCCGCGGAAGCAGCTTCCCTCTGAGGCGGCCGCCCCTGTCCCCCCGAGCTGAACTGGGCGCCGGGACCCGGCTGGCCGAGCAGGTGGGACCCGGCAGCATCCCGGGGGTGAGGGCTTGGCTCTGCCGCCGTTGGTGTACGCGCAGCCTCCCAGCGGGAGTGACAGGTTTAGCCGATTAAAAGCTCTCCTTCTGCTTGGCTCCGAAGCGGCGATAGCGCTGGGCGACAGGCGCCGTCCCCTATCCTGGCTGCCCGGTCGGGGGCCGCGGTTCCCAGCCAGCCGCGTTGCCGGTCTTTGCCGTCCATTAAAACCGCTGTCTGTTGCCCCTGCATCCGACATGTAAACCGACGGCGGATCCCAGCTCTGTGCCGAGAGGAGCGGGGACGGCAGCGGCAGGACAGCTCTTTGCCTGGATCTTTTCTCAGTCAGGAGAATTTTATCTCGCGGCTTTACACCTCCGCTCCTTTGTTTGTGTGTCTTAAGCAGCCGCTAGCTGCGTGGAAATTCGCAGCTTGCTAGCCTTCGAAACACAGTTTCAGGCCTTCCTGTGAGCTTCGTGTTCTTGGAGCAGCAATTCTGAATGTAGTGGTTTAGAATGGACAGATCTTTCTTCAAGCAGCATTATCCTTCATAAAGCATGTTGCTTTGATTTTTAGAACAGCAGCACTTGATGTGTAGAAGTTGTCAAGCAGCTGATTTAATGACGTTGTCCAAGAGGGAGCTGCGAGGGGGTCACAAACTCCAGTTTCCTTTAGGAAGCCACAGAGATAGAGGCTGGGTGATGTCCTAAGATGTTAAGTGATGATGGAGGAGCAAGTCGCATTTAAACAGCGTTGTTAGGGTGCACGTTGTGGGTTTTTTGCCTTTTTTTCCCCCCTGTTGCCTGTCTTTGCCATCAGAAATCACTGAAAGGTTTTTTTTCCCCCGTGCTTTCTTTCTGCATTATTCAGATTGCAGAAGTAATTGTCTGCAAACAATCCTCAACCACAAACCTTGTTAGTAGATCGAGTTATTAAAGAGGAAGGCACCTGAAAGATAGCAGTGTGACAGATCTTTCTTCCTCTTTCTGCTGACTAAACCCATTTTTTTCCCCTTTTAGTTTAAAAGCATTACAAATTTCCAGATGTATCACTTAATCACATTACTCCTGCTTCTTATTATCAACTGACTTCTTTTAAAAGTGAAAGGTTTTGCTTACTGGCAAACAAAGCAACTCCCCTACTGCTTTCAGCAAAAGGTGATCTTGTAGTCAGAAATCTATGTGGCTATGACAAGGGAGGTTATTCTTCCCTGTACTTAGCACTGGTCAGGCCACACCTTGAGTACTGTGTCCAGTTCTGGGCCCCTCAATTCAAGAGAGATGTTGACGTGCTGGAACATGTCCAGAGAAGGGCAACAAGGCTGGTGAGGAGCCTGGAACACAAACCCTATGAGGAGAGGCTGAGGGAGCTGGGGGTGTGCAGCCTGGAGAAGAGGAGGCTCAGGGCAGAGCTCATTGCTGCCTACAACTACCTGAAGGGAAGCTGAAGCCAGGTGGGGTTGGTCTCTTCTCCCAGGCCGCCAGCAACAGAACAAGGGGAGAGAGTCTCAAGTTGTGCCAGGGGAGGTCTATGCTGGATGATAGGAGGAAGTTGTTGGCAGAGAGAGTGATTGGCATTGGAATGGGCTGCCCAGGGAGGTGGTGGAGTTGCCATCTCTGGAGGTGTTCAAGAAAAGCCTGGATGAGGCACTTAGTGCCATGGTCTGGTTGACTGGATAGGGCTGGGTGCTAGTTTGACCTGGATGATCTTGGAGGTCTCTTCCAACCTGGTTGATTCTATGATTCATGTTTTGCTTCATCTGGTTTTTGTTTTGGTGTGTGTTTGTTTTCTTCTTTTTCATTAATTGGAAGGCACTGCATAGTGGAAGAATGCTAGTATAAAATGCAGAGTGTTCCCAGCCTTTGGAAAACAGCTAATGCATGAGTGCTGCTTTGTGGTATTCCTTGCGCTTCTCAGCGTTGAGTTTGCTTGGTTTGCACTTCTCAGCTTAAAGTTTGTCAGCGTTAAGTGACAGAAAGTCTCCCGTTTTGCCCTCTAGGTGGATAAGATAGTGGACCAGCTGCAACAGTTTGTTCAGAGCTATGACCTGGTAGCCCTGAGGGATTATTGGAGCTATCTGGACCGACGTCTTTTCAGCCGCTTGGAGGATGTGTACCGGCCGACGGTGAACAAGCTCAGAACCAGCTTGTTCCGATACTACCTTGTCCATACCGTTCAGGTAGTGCTTCATTTGTTCAGGCTTCTGTTTTGAAAAGCTCCTAGTCTCTGAAACCAGGGCAATGTGAGCCACTGGCAGGCTTAGTGGGTAAGGGAAAAGCAATTCCTGTGTTGTGTGTCATTAGTGTAGTAAGGAGTTTGATTCAGACTCACATGACGAGCAGGACAAGGGAGCTCAGGGGAGAGAGAAATGTGGTTAGCTGGGAGCAAGACATGCACATGCAAACATGAAAGCAGGTCCCTCTCTGGTAGGAAGCTTGAGGAGGGCAGATTTACACTAGATTTTAAGAAAATTGTAATTTAGATTTAATGAAGACGTTTCATAAAGGTTTAATAAAGAAATCTCATAAAGAAATTTATTATGGTAGGGTTAGGGAGACACTGAAGCAGGCTGCCCAGGGAAGTTGTGGATGTCTCCTCCCTGGAAGTGTTCAAGGCCAGGTTAGATGAGACCTTGAGCAACCTGTTCTAGTGGAAGGTGTCCCTGCCCCTGGTGAGAGGGCTGGAACTAGATGGTCTTTAAGGTCCCTTCCAACCCAAGCCATTCTATGATTCAGTCCAGCTCAGTTAGCTTTGGTATTAGGAAAGATTACAAGGTTTCTAAACACCTCCTTGTGGAGCATTGCCATGACAACAGAGAAAGATAAGAAAGCACTCAAACCTGCCTTCATAAATTGAAGAAAGAGGCAGAAAAAAGCCCCAGGCACTTGCATGTGGGAGTGGTCAACTGCTTTCATGCAAAGTGACAAATGACTGAGAAGGCAGCAACAGTGCAGGGAAATGCCTTACTGCAGTGCTGGGGATCAACAGGCAGGATTGTCTATGTTCCTTCCACTCTAAACTACTGGCAACACAGCCTCTGTCCAGGCACTACACTTATAGAAGCATCAGGGGATTTGGAGGGTCCAGAAGGAAAAATAAACATGACTTGGAGTTGAGTTTTAGTTTATAAGAGAGGGGAGAAGTGGGCTTCAAATCTGTGCAGGGTAATGTGGGGAGGAAATGAATGAATGGTGTTTTGCTTGATTTGAATAGAACAGAAATAATGAGCTTAAAATGGAGCAGAGATTATCTTACTGAAATCCTAGGAAAATCACTAGAATACATTGCACAAGGTGGGCTTTAGCAAACAGAATATACAAACACCTGTCAGGACTTCATGTGTCATGCTTTACCATTGAGAATCAGTGCTTCATCCTTGATTCTGTTCCCTGACTGAAAATCTTCAATTACAGCTATTGGGGGAAGAGTTAAAATCTAATGCACATTTCTGTGGGTTGAGGGTTTTTTTTTTGGTGTGTTTTGGTTTGCTCTGTGCTCACCCTGAAGTGTGAGTGACTTCTCTTAATAATGTATTAGATGGAAACTGTTTCAGGCTGTATCTGCTGTAGACTTGAGTAATTTGAAGTACACTTGGGTCCTGTATACAAATACTAGTTGGAAATGTGAGTGAATGATTAGTTCACTATGCCTCAGCCTTTAAACAAGACTGGCAAGTAGAAGGAAGGTCAAGTAAGTATGTTTGTGAGCTTCTTCTAGGATGTTTGAGATCCCTTTTTCCCTTGAGGAAGCTGTTACCTCTAACCTCTTGCTCTGCTGAGTGGAAAGTAGTAGTTTGTGCCTCCACAATACAGAGCAAGCAGTCCTAGGCCTCATGTGGTGGCATCAGTGGAGGCATTACTGAGCCCTGCTCTTCTCACTGTCTTTCAGACTGGCCGCAATGACAAGGCACAGGAGTTTTTCCTCAAGCAGGCCTCCGAGCTCCAGAACCAGGCGGAGTGGAAGGATTGGTTTGTCCTGCCCTTCCTCCCTACCCCAGAATCCAACCCCACCTTTGCCACCTATTTCTCGCGCCAGTGGGCAGACACATTTATTGTGTCTCTGCACAACTTCCTGAGCGTCCTGTTTCAGTGCATGCATATCCTTTTTTGTGCAGCTGATGGCTGAATCTCCCTTGCCCTGGTGGTGTGCTTATTGTTAACAGTGGTGCCAGGAGTGTAGTATTGTAGAACTTGCTGCTTCCAGGTGATTGTTTAGAGCCAAGCCTGCATAGGAAGCTGCTGTGTGCCAGAGGATGATGGGATAGTTACTGTTCAGTTACCTGGTGATGGGTTCTGTTCCCTGGACACAAACATTTGTGGCTGTTGCTAATGCTGAGCTCGTCCTTATGACAAACACCACCTTGAATACTGCGTCCAGTTCTGATGTCCCCATCATAGAACCATAGAACCAACCAGGGTGGAAGAGACCTCCAAGATCATCCAGTCCAACCTATCCCCCAGCCCTATCCAGTCAACTGGACCATGGCACTAAGTGCCTCATCCAGGCTTTTCTTGAACACCTCCAGGGGCGGTGACTCCACCACCTCCCTGGGCAGCCCATTCCAATGCCAATCACTCTCTCTGCCAACAACTTCCTCCTAACATCCAGCCTAGACCTCCCCTGGCACAACTTGAGACTGTGTCCCCTTGTTCTGCTGCTGGTTGCCTGGGAGAAGAGACCAACCCCACCTGGCTACAGCCTCCCTTCAGGTAGTTGTAGACAGCAGTGAGCTCTGCCCTGAGCCTCCTCTTCTGCAGGCTAAACAACCCCAGATCCATCACCCTCTCCTCATAGGGTTTGTGCTCCAGGCCCCTCACCATCTTTGTTGCCCTTCTCTGGACACCTTCCAGCACCTCAACATCTCTCTTGAATTGAGGGGCCCAGAACTGGACACAGTACTCAAGGTGTGGCCTGACCAGTCTTAAGTACAGGGAAGAATAACCTCCCTTGTCCTACTGGCCACACTGTTCCTGAGCCAGGCCAGGATGCCATTGGCTCTCTTGGCCACCTGGACACACTGCTGGCTCATATTTGGCTACTCTCTATCAGTACCCCCAGGTCCCTTTCTTCCTGCCTGCACTCCAGCCACTCTGTCCCTAGCCTGTAGCACTGCTTGGGGTTGTTGTGACCAAAGTGCAGAACCCTGCACTTGGCCTTGTGAAATGTCATCCTGTTGGCCTCTGCCCACCTATCCAGCCTGTCTAGGTTCCTCTGCAGGGCTCCCCTACCCTCCAACATATCAACACCTGCTCCTAGCTTGGTGTCATAAGGGCATAGAACTGTTGGAGCGAGTTCAAGGGAGAGCCACAAAGATAGTCCAAGGCCTGAAGCACCTCTGCTATGAGGACAGGCTGAGGGAGGTGGGATTGTTTTAGCCTGTTGAAGAGAAGACTCCAGAGTGACCTTATAGCTGCCTTCCAGTACCTGAAGGGATCCTACAGGAAGGCTGGAAAGGGATTTCTCATAAGGGTGTGTAGCACTAGGACAGTTTTAAGCTGAGGGACAGTAGGTTTAGACTGGATCTTGGGAAGAAGTTTTTCAGTACGAGGACGGTGAGACACTGGAATAGGTTCCCCAGAGAGGTCATGGATGCCCCTTCCCTGGAGGTGTTCAGGGCCAAGCTGTGTCTAGTTGAGTCGTGTCCCTGCCCGTGGTAGGGAGGTTGGAATGGATTATCTCTAAGGTCCCTTCCAGTCTGAGCCACTCTGTGGTAGTGACCAGACATCTTTTGCACATCTGGTTCTGAAATGCTTTTTCTCTTTGCTTGTTATAGTATAAAACAGACATTCAACCTTGGGTTATAGCCTCTAACAGACCCTTCTTTAGGTGTGCAGGTTCACAGCATTGCTCACTGTAACAGGGCCATTCAGCACTGGCAGTACTAACATCTTTTGTCCCACCCTTTACAGTTCTGACCTTGTTTGCTGATGGGCAGGTTTACACTGCAGCTGGAATACAGCTCATCCCGAACTGTTCCTTCAGTGTACACTAAGGCAGTAACACAGCATCTTTGTCCCCCTGACATATTAAAAGGAAGAATCTAAAGATCCTTGCATAGCATGCATGAAATAGTTTGTGCAACAGTGAAATGCAAAGTTGGCTTAGGTAACCAAGTTGTTACTTGTCTTCAGGTCTCACACATTCTCCTTGCTGGTAGCATGGACAAGCCTTGCTGTATCGCAGGCAGATGTCCACTATGGAGTGCTGGCTGTTAGGATTAATCCAAGTGCACACAAGTTCTTGCTTTGGTTTTCTTTAACATTTCTCACCAGTTCCAGTCATCTTGAACTTTGAAGCTGAGTGCCTGAGGAGCAGCCTCATACAAGAAGAAAACGAATCGTTGCGGCATAAGGTCAGACCCGAATTCACTTGTTGCTTGCTGACTGTATGAGGCTGTAAACTTTTGGTTTATAAAACTGGTTTCATCCATTCAAGGAAGTTGTAACTGTTCTGCTCAGTGCAGTCATTCCAAGGCCAAATTCTTCTGCGAGTCCTTTGTTGTTGTGGTTTGTCTTTCAAATGCCTCCAGTAAACTTAGGGTTGTGATCGCGTTGTGAAATGTCTGTTTAGGGTATTGCAGTTCCCACTGCTGGAGGTGACTGCCCTGCTCAGGTGGCTGGATACTGTGCAGACTCTTTTCCTGCTACACTGTAAAGTCAAGGCAAGGTCAAACTAGTATGGCTGATTTTGCATAGAAACTTGTCAGCAGTTGTCAGTTGCTTCCAGATTTTGGCTGCCAGAGCAACAGAAATGGGCAATAATTTCTGGCAAAGAGGTAAGCAACTCTTACTAATGAAGTAGCCACTTCACCATGGTGGAAGTGCACTTAAAGCTGTTTAGATCTTCTGATAGAAATGTGAATGTCTGTAGGCCTTACAGGAAATTATAAGAAAGGTTAAACCAGTTCTGACAAAACCTCACTCAGCTCCAAATCTTGTTTTTGACAATATCAGCAGCAGATGCTTAAGGGGGGGAGCGGGGTAAGATTCTGTAACATTGTCAGTCCTTTCCCAGTAGAAGTTCCTATTGGAGTGATTTAGGAATTCAACAGTTCAAGAACTTTCTAAACTACAGATCACATGTGGATGATAATGTACAAATGGGAAGCCTTATTTGTGCAAGCAGCTCTTGAATTTAACTTCCTCAGACATACCAAATAAAAGCCCTCTATATACTCCAGTAAAATGAGTTTGGCATTATAAAACATGTTGTGTGCCTTGCTTCCCATTTCAGCTGCTGTAGTAATGCTTCCCATTTCATCTGCTCTAGCAGCTGATCAGTGCTGGTTGTTTGTCCTAAAAATGTTGAAGTCAAATAGAGTAATTTCAAAAAGAAAGTGCCTTTTGCAGAAGAAAAGTGAGATTGTTGGCTGTGTACTCTGTGGAGTCAGTGGATCAGGCAAACTTTGACAGGAAGGTTCTGTAAAGGTGGTTGGTCAGAGGGGCAGCAGGTTAAAGTATGTTTTCACATAGAACTCTTTCTAGGACACAAAGGCAGAGGTAAAATCTAGAATTCCCTTTTGGGAGAACTGCTTAGGTCAGAAAAGGAAGCAGCTCCATATAGAACACATCTTTAATAAAAAAGTGGTATAAATAAATGTTGGATTTGGTGCTAGTTGAAATGAAGTAGTGATTGTGATGTCACTGTTGGACCAATGCAAGTACAGGCATAGCAGCTGGATTTCTAAAGCTCCTTTTTTCCCCTTGTAAAAGAAAGCCTTGAGGAACTCCTCCTGTGAAGAAGAGTCACAGGCACAAACCACATCCGTCACAGAAAGCTGTACCCTGAGGTTCCTCTTTGCTAAGGGAGAGAGAGAAAAATGTCTTATTTTTCATGATGTGGAGATAAATGTCACTGTCATGCCTGGGAGGGAGCTGATCAGGGCGTGTAGCTGGGTTTCAGGGTGACCCGATGGCATTGCCCTTTGCACCCTGCCAGCACACCAAACCCTTGGCTGTGGGAAGAAGATTACCTTCTAGGCTCAGTGCCCATACAGCACTACTGCCAATCTTGTGCATTGCCCTGGCCTTCAGCTGCTTGCATGGAGAGGCTGATGAGCTCTACTCTGACAGCCTTTGTTTCCCACTATCATTCATGTCCCTGCAGCAGCAGCCCAAGGAGGGGAGTGGAGGGTTGTAAGTAGGCTACAGTTACCCTGTGTGTCTAAAGTACTGATTCTTTCGACTGCTTGGGACTAATATGCTCAGCCACTCCAAGCAGCTTTTCTTCCCTCCCCTCCCTTCTTGGGCTGTTGAAATAAAGAAGTAAACAACTTCAGTGAGTGGGCAGGAGGTGGATCTCGGTGACCTTCTGTTTACTTGGCTCTCTTCCCTTGTTGTAGCTGTTTGCTTTGCAGGCTGAATCCTCCCGCCTGAAGAAAGAGGAACTGGAGATGGAACAAGAAGTTGTGCATCACAAGCTGCCTGCATATGTGGCCAACATGGATCGACTAGGGGACTCTGAGCTGTGAGTGCCTGCAGAGGAGGAGCTGGGGACAGGCTCTACTGCTTCTTTTTTTGGGTCAGGGAGGTTCCTGAAGGGTTATTTCTTGATTCCCTGCCTTGGGAATCAATGCAACAAGACATCCAGGCAGGAATTTTGTTGACCTAAGTGAGTTTAATATACAAATTAATGATGGGCATCTCTCCTGCCATTCAGGAGTGAGGTTCTTGCCAATCAGTGAGAGCCCAAGCACACACAGAAGTGATTCTTCTTTGCTCTCAGCATTACACCATGGTGTTCTGGGCAGGCAGAGCACTGGTAGGAGTGCAATACTCTGCAATATTGATCAAATGAAGTGGATTGTCTCAGCTTCAGTTTATTTTAGTACCTGTGTTACAATAGGTTAGTGCCCTGTGTTGTTTTGTGGACACTGTTGTGTGACCCAAAGAGGCTATTGTTAAAGCAGAGATGCTTTCTTGCTTTTACAATATCAAAGGAAAATGGATTTATCTTCTGTGAGGCTCAGGTAGACACAAAATTCCTTACAAACTTGCTGCAGTTAAGGTGTGTTTTTTATGGCTACATCTCTTGTGTTCCTGTCTGTGGAAACCAGGCAGCATACAGAGTGATACAGCTTGTTTAATTGTCATTTTGGCTGTTATTTCCCCCCAGGACACAGTCATGCAGAGCAAGTCTGTGTGTTTGAACTTGTGGTCTTTTAATTTTAGATTGTTTGGCTTTAAGGAGATGTATCTTAGCCACAAGGTAACACTGCTGGGGGTTTGGCTTTTCTCCTGTGCTTCTTTCACTTCTGTTGAGACAGGAGTGGGATTGATGAAATTATCCTGCTGACAGTGGCATATAGCAGTTGTCACACAGACCACAAGCTAAGTCTTGATTTTAGTCTAAAAACTGTGTAATTGAATAGTTCACCAGACACTTAAGTCTCTCCTGACAACTGCTTAGCATAGGATGGGCTACAGAGTTTGAGAGTTTGTTTTGCTTTAGCTACTCCGTGTGGGGAAGCCCTGATGCTCATCTGCACACAGTGGTGAGAGTGATGTGAGGGCTGGAATAACATCTTCCCATATTCATTCTTATCCACTTGTATTAGAAAAGCTTGGCTTGAAAGTGGCATTTCTTGTACATGCAGCTTGTCTCTTTGAGAGCCAGGTCTGCTTTTTCTGTGTCTCTGCTCAACCCAAGGCCCAGCTTTGACAGAAGAGAGGATAGGCATAGTAAATGACTGTATTCCCCTTCCCCTTGCTGCTGCTTTTCTCTCAGAGGAAGCTGTAGCAGAGTGATCCAGGCAGTTCTGTTTTGGAAAGCAGCAGCTGCTCTTGGCACTGTGGGCTGAGAAAGGAGGGAAGTGTAGTCATAGAAGAGGACCTGCACTTATTTTCCTTTGGGTCCAATTTGTGATACAGGGAGGGCCTGTGCTTTGAAACTGCTGAATGTCAAAGAATGTTCACTGAAACACTGAATACTAAATGCCTCTCAAAGTAGGCTTGTTTTATGCCTTGAATTGGGAGTCCCAGCTGAACAGGTGCTTTGAGAGTCTGGATTCCCCTGCCCATCCCTTAGGGTCTTTCTAAACTGAGTGGAAGGAGTTCGAGGTGGCCCCACTAGAGGATTCTGCAACAGTTGAGCCCACTGAGGCAGTGGCATCTCTGACAAGTGAGCTTTGGTTACAGTAATTCTATATATATACAGTAATTATAATGATGTGCCCCAGGCACTAAAAGGGTGTTTAAAACCAGTTTTTGATGTGTTGTGGTCCATCAGCTTGGAAAGGAACATCTGCCCTCCAGAGGTTCAGACAGCTGGCTCTTGCTTAGGTAGTCTTTGGTCAGTTTGTCTGGCTACACATTCATATTGTTTGATGTTTTTTGCTTGCTTTGTGTTTTTAATCAGTGATATGACCTGCAGCCAGAGGAGTGCTGCACATTCTCTTCAGTCCCGGGGAGGTTTTCTATCTTCTTTTCTCTTGCAAAGTAAAAAAGGCCCTGCCAGACCAGCACATCCAAGTGGGGCTTCTCCAACTCAGACTAGCAGTGTGCTGCTAGGGAAGAAAGAACCAACAAACCACCAGGTAATTCTTAACTGTGTTCCTTGAAGGGTGCTGAGTATCCTGGGAGTTAACTTGCAGAAGCACAGCACTGCTCCAAGCTTTTCCTTCCACCTGAAAAAACAAAATGCCCTTTCCCTCCTTGCCAGTGTATGCTGGACCTGAATGCAGCACAAGGACAGCTTCTGTTGTCTGGTGCTTGCAGGTGCTTGTTTTCTTTTCTTCCTCTTGTTCTGCAGCCTGAATGTAACTTAGCCAAACCATTCCTCTGCCTTCCAGAGTGCCAAAGGAAAAGAAGGAGCAGTGAGCTGTAAGGATGGGAAGAGCCATTTCAGTGGGTTAGGAGCAGGCGAGTCCAGCTTCCTGCAGCAGCGGCAGAAGCGCTTGCAAGAGCATGGGAAGGAAAGGAAGGAGCTGCTCTCAAAAGGGACCTCCCAGGTACCAGGCAACACTGCAAGGCTGGCAAGCTGAGGGCTGCTGTTTCTGTAGTTTGTTGTGCTGAGTTGTAAAACAAGTGCAAGCGTCCTATGAAGATTCTGAATTGCTGCTCAGATCTAACTGTATCAAAGGTTAATCTCTTGTAGTTAATTAGCTCCTTCCATACTTGGCATATTGCTATGTCCCTGGAAGGGAATCAGTATTGGCATTTCAGATGGAAGAATAGTTGCCTTTTGTCATGATCTCTTCACCAGCTTGGTCCTGGGGAGGGTGTTTCATTCACAGAATTTTTCTGGTGGGGAAAGACCTCCTAAGTTTGAGTCCAGCTATCGACCAAATACCACTGTGGCCATTAAACCATCTCTCAGTGCCCTGTCCACATGATTCCTGAAAGCCTCCAGGGATGCTGACTCCACTGTCTCCCCAGGCAACCTGTTCCAATGCCTGATCACTCCATGTAAAGAATTTTTCCATGTAGAGAAATATCCAACCTAAACCTTCTTTGGCACAATTTCAGTCCATTTCCTCCTGTACTAGAGAGAAGAGACCAACCCCCACCTCACTGCAACCTCCTTTCAGGTAGTCACAGTATCACAGTATCATCAGGGTTGGAAGAGACCTCACAGATCATCAAGTCCAACCCTTAAGTCGTAGAGAGCAGTGAGGTCTCCCCTCAGCCTGCTTAATGATTGTGTTCAAATACTTTGTTACAATCCCCATTCCTTAGTGGCAGTGAGCACCCACCCTGCCCAAGCCAGTTCTCTCTTGTGGGTTCTTGTGCTGGTGTATACAGGCTCTGTGTGGGACAGGTAAAAATCAGTAGAAAGCACTCCTGGAGAGGGGTGGAAACATCCTTTTAGCAGTGTTTGCTTTTTGAAGGGTTTTGGGGTTTTTTTGCACTGTATGTTTCATCTTTGCCAGGGGCTGTGTCCTGCTTGCTAATCTAAGGAAATAATAAAACTGCTGTTTGTTAAGCAGACTGCTTCTGTTCACCTCTGTGTTGTCTGACTTTCAGCAGCCATGTGGTCAAAGGAGATTGAGCACAGGAGAAATGATGACAGCATCTCAGCCCTGTTTATTTTGCCTGTATGAGACACTGCCCTGGGGGAGAGAGAGTGCTGAGGCACTTGGCTGTGGGCCAGTATGTGTGGCTTTTCTGTTTGTGGAAGCACTGCCTGGGAGAGGAGTTGTTACTCCACTGAGCATTCAAGGCTATGAGAGAACTTTGTTTCTTCATGGCTTATCTAAAACATTTTCATTAACTCTTGGTCAGGAAATTGCAAAGCCCAGTTTCTTAGTGAGTATCCTTTGCCTCTCCTTGTTCTGTGATGTTTCAGGCTAAGGCAGTGTTTTCCTGGCCTTGAGGAAACTGATCACAGAATTTTAGGGGTTAGAAGGGGCCTTGAAAAGTCATCCAGTCCAACCTCCCTGCCAGACCAGAGCAGGATCACCTAGAGTAGATCACACAAGAACTCATGCAGGTGGGTATTGAACATCTCCAGAGAAGGAAATTCCACACCTCTCTGGGTAGTCTGTTCTACAGCTCTGCCCCCCTCACAGGGAAAAAGTTTTTCCTTATGTTCATGTGGAACCTCCTCTGCTCCAGCCTGCACTCATTGTCCCTTGTCCTATCATTAGACATCACTGAGTAGAGTCTGGCTCTGTCCTCCTGACACTGCCCTGCACATCTTTATCAACATGAATGAGGTCACCCTTCAGTCTCCTCCAAGCTCAAGAGACCCACCTCCCTCAGCCTTTTCTTACAGGGAGATATGCCACTCCCTTCAGCAGCTCTGTGGCTCTGTGCTGGGCTCTCAAGCAGTTTCCTGAGGTCCTTGAATTGAGGGGCCCAGAACTGGACACTATTCCAGATGTAGCCTCACCAGGGCAGAGAAGAGTGGAAGGAGAACTTCTCTGGATGTAGTAGCCACACCCCTTGCAATACACCCCAGGATGCCATTGGCCTTCATGGCCACAAAGGCACATTGAGGCTCATGGGCATCCTGTGGTCCACCAGGACTCCAAGGCTTATTTTTTCCCCAGAGCTGCTGATGCTCTTCAGCTTTCTATTCTCAACATGTGAGCAGAAAAGAAACCACAAGTGACACTTTCTTTCACATGAGTGTTATTTATTTGCTCTTGTCTCCCCACACTAATACACAGAGAGGCATTCCTGAATGTATTTCCTAATCTTTTCCATTTTTGTGATTTCAGCCTGTTTGAGTGTGCAGTGTTTGACCCATTGCTCCAGCTGGGAATCTGCTAGAAATAAGTCAAGGACATGTTAGGGAACAGGGATTCAAAACCATCAATGATAGTACCATTTTGGGGCATCTCCTCTTCAGAGGATGGCTGAGCAGAGGAATGCTTGCAGATGTTTTACTGACTTATGTGCTGTATCTGTTTCTTGTTCAGCTTCTGGTGGCAAAGGAAGACTGAGCTGTTTGCAAACACTGCTGTGTGCTGCAGTGCAGATCTTGTCTTATTCAGATACCTTCAGCTCTTAAAACTCCTGTTTGTTCTGTCTGCCCTGTCAAAACAGGTCTTAAGCTTTTGGGCTGGTGTCAGCCCTACTGTTGTCATCAGTCACTTGGCTGCAGTGGTTGCCCCACTGCACACAGGCTGAAGCCTTGGCAGACAAAGCTAATCTCTGCTGAGGCTCATCATCCAACAAGAATTTTGTGCAGGTTTACAGAAGTTCATATGATACAGAATTAATTTGTATTGCTGAATGCAAGAACTCCTTGGAAAACGTTGATTTGCTTGTGAGTTTATGCTCTAATGGCATCAACATGAGCCTCTGATAGCAGCTGAGGCAAACAGATGTGGTTCCTTTAATTCTCCCAGGACAGTGTACGGTGGGGCACCTGGCAGGGGCTGTAAGGGGCTCTGCAACTAGGGAGGCAATTGTGCAACACTATCCTTGTGCTTGGAAAGGTTCCTGGCAGAGGGAGTGTTGAGCTGACTGCTTCTGTTTCCATGCAGCTTCTTGGGTTTGAGTCCCAGCAGGCTGGGGTGGCTGAAGAGTTTGATCTGGAGCGCTGCTTTTTCACACAGGATTTCTTCCTTCAGGGCCAAAGTGCTGAGAAGAAAACTGATGCTAGCACAGCAGAGACAGAGCTGTGCTCAGAGCTGCATGCTGAGCAAACAGAGACTACAACCAAACTGGCTGCCAACAGCGCCGATGCCGCAGGGGTCCGTCAGGAGCAGCCTTTCATTGTGCTGAGCCAAGAGGAGTATGGGGAGCACCATTCATCCATCATGTACTGCAGGTAAGGAGTTGTCAGGAGAGGGCTTTCTTGGAAAAGCCTCTGCAGAGGACCTGCTGTGCTTGGCCTCTTTCTCTGAGCCTCTGTGCTGTCCAGCATGCTGGACATGTGCTGTGCATGTACTGACTGTAGGGCAGGTGAGTTGATGTGACTGGAATTAGCCTACAGCTTGTGCAGTGGGAATGGGCAGAGGTTCATGTGAGGGGGAGATGCCAGCCAGAGAGAAACTCCCTGGGACTGCAGGATGCTATTGCTAAAGGGCATTTTGCTTGGCATGTGGAGCTCAATGAGCTTCATTGTGCCAGTTCTTGTGGACTGAACAGGAAGGGCTGCCAGGAAGCTCTAATTCCTGCAGAGGGAGTTGGCATGTGGCCAGGAGAGGAAGGGTGCCTGGGATGATATCTCCTTGCATCCAAGAACTTCATGGAGAAAAATACCCAACTGGTTTCCTTCTGCACATAGGGTCGATGGCTCTGGACGGAGGGTGGCCAGCTTGGATGTGGATGGGGTGATCAAAGTCTGGTCGTTTAACCCCATCATGCAAACTAAAGCTTCCTCCATTTCCAAATCTCCGTTGCTGTCTCTGGAATGGGCCACCAAGCGCGATCGGCTGGTGAGTAGTCTGCCTCAGAGGCACAGCAGCTCATCTGGGGCTGTGCTGCTGCATGTGGCACATTACCTTCTCGGCAGCTCCACTGGAGGTAAGCTCAGGGCAACAGTTTCTACCTTAGTGGCACACGGATGCCTGAAGCCTGTAGGGTGCAAAACAAACTGGAGTGGCAAAGTGTGCTCTAGGGAACCTGGAGCAAGGAATTCACCAGTGGTTCCCCTGAGACAGAAGCTCCCAAGCTGTAGTGTGGGTGTGGCTGGAGGACAGAAGTAGCTCCTTTAAGAGAAGTGCCTCTCTTCAGGCAGAGCAGGCAGCCACTTGTGAAGGCAGGCAGAGGCACAAGACCCCATGGTAAGGAACCCTGCAGCAGGGACCTGTGGAGCTTTACTTGTACCCTGAGGCAGAGAAAGGAGAGCAGGGCTGTGGAGCAGGGACGTGCTGTTGGCATTCTGCTTCGGCAGGTGTGAAGAGGGCTCCATGACCAGTTCTGGACGGGTCCTTCATGAGTTGGGGGCAGCTGTGTGCATAAGGGGCTCGAGGCTTGCTCAAATACCCTGACAGTGTAGATGTTTGCTTTAGCACTTTTCCTCTTGTTCTGTCACTGGAGAGCAGCCTTCAATGACACACATTCTTAGAACCACAGATTGGTTTGGGTTGGGAGGGAGCTTAAAGATTATCCAGCTCCAACCCTCCTGCTATGAGCAGGGACAGTGTACACTGGAGGAGGATGCTCAAGGCCTCATCCAACCTGGCCTTAAACACCTCCAGGGAGGAGGCATCTACAACGTCCTTGGACAACCTGTTCCAGTGTCTCACCACGCTCACTGTAAAGAATTTCTTCCTAAGATCCAGTCTAAAACTCCCCTTTGCCAGCTTCAATCCATTCCCTCTTCTCCTATCACTACAAGCCCTTGTAAAAAGGCCCTCCCCCTGTAGTCCTCTTCAGGTACTGAAGGCTGCTAGAAGGTCTCCCTGAAGCCTTCTCTTCTCCAGGCTGGACAGCCCCAACTCTCTGATGCTGTCCCCATAGCTGAGGTGCTCCAGCCCTCTGATTATCTTCATGACCCTCCGTAGAACTGTTGCTTGTTTCATGCTTTCCCTTGACAGGGCTATGTGAGAAGGCAAATCTGCAACCAAGGGAATGCTCTTCACATTCTGGCACTGACAGTGTGCTGCTGCTGACCCCCAAATGCCACCTATGAAGAGCTGGTGCTACAGCTTGTCTCTTCCTTTTGCTCTTTTAAAGGCACTTGTCGGCTCAGTGGTTCTGATGTTTCTTCTGCCTGGTGGAGCTCTTTTCCTGCTTGCTGATAGATTCTTCTTTCTGAGCTATGTGGGGGTTCAGCAGTAAATCAGGGTCTGAAGTGAGAAGGATCTGGCTTGCTTTTGTGCCTTTAAGAAAGTGTCCCTGCATGGTTTTACATTTGATAAAGCATGGGTGAGCCCTTTGGAATGATTTTATCCTCCCCTGGATAAAAGGAGGTGGTGTCTACTTGGTTTGTCTTAAACTGAGAACGTTAAATCTCTGTTACTCTTTCCTTGCTCCTTTAGACAGTGAAACTCTAAATATGTTTTGCATCCTGTAATGCTGAGCCATACTCTAGAAAGTTGCTTTTACTCCACCTTGGTGCCGATCAGATCTTGTTCTCACTGGACAGCAGTGCTTTTACTCTGACATCTGCAGCTCTGGGACAGTCCTACTCAGTGTCAGACGCACAGGAGGACAGGGTGTACCCCAGTGGAGTGATGTTTAATCCAAATGCACAAGCAGGGAAAACATTTACTCTGGCATGAGTGGCTGTTGGAGAGCATCATTGTACTCCTCACTCACATTGCTCCCATCTTCTCCTTGCTGCTTTCAAGCTCCTGCTTGGCAGTGGGGTCGGGACGGTTCGGCTGTATGACACAGAAGCAAAGAAGAATCTCTGTGAAATCAGCATTGATGAAAACATGCCCAGGTAACTCTGGAATGTGGATCTTTATATACAAACACTGGGTTTGACTGTGAACAGGTAGCTCCAATCTCAGTGCTCCCGCAGGACTCTCTTGACTTCATCCAAGAGGCCAGTCCCTGTCTGAGCAGTGTACAACTGCTGAGTTCAGTGAGGGACACTAAAATCTAAGCACAGGCGTCCTGCTCTCCTTAACAGTGCACCCTGTCTTGCAGGGTCTCAGTGGGAGAGCCCACAGCTGAGTGTTGTGCTTGAGGCACCTTCTGGAGAGAGGCAATGCAGACTGTTTGCTGTGTTTCAGGATCCTCTCGCTTGCCTGCAGCCCAAGTGGTGCCTCCTTTGTCTGTTCTGCAGCAGCCCAGAGCCCCATCTCCCACGTGGACTTCTCAGCAGTAAGCTCTGGTGGCAAAAGCATGAACAAGGTTCCTGGGAAACTGCTACTGTGGGACACTAAAACAATGAAGCAGCAGGTACTTGCTAGCTTCATTTCCTTCTTTTTGAGCATGAGTGTCTTCTGTTTCAATGTGTAGGAGCCCTCTTCCTAAGATAGGCTGAATTTCTTCTCCACACCCTTTGTGTTCCTCCTTTCCCTTGTACCACATGGCAGGTAAAAAAGCAGAGTGAAGTAGCAGCTGGATTTAGGGGGGGATTTGTTTTTTGGCAGGGTTTTTCATAGGCCATAGCCTTGTTTCTGTCCTGCCTGTGCACTTTGACTGGGAATGTCCTCAGTGGACTGAAGCATCTTCTGCGTTGCTTCAGTTGAGATAGGTCAGATTGTGTCAGGGAATCCTCATCCCATCCCTCACCCCTGTCCTTAGGGAATGCTGTCCCTGACACAGAGGAGAAAGCAATACTCTCAAGCTAATTCCCTGTCAGGTGTTTTTGCAGCCTCGAAGCCATAGCTGAGAAAGCTGTGGCTTGGCTGAGGTGAGTTGTTGATTGAGTGTCACAGAGCTGCTGCTGCCAGAGGAATTCTTGCTGCTGGCTGATGCCTTTCCTCCCTTCCCTGGAGATCAGCTCTGTTTCTGAGCCTTAATGCAGCCTTTCCTTTCCAGCTGCAGTTCTCCCTGGAGCCTGGGCCCATTGCTATTAACTGCACAGCTTTCAACCACAACGGCAACCTGCTGGTCACAGGGGCTGCAGATGGCATTGTTCGTCTCTTCGGTAGGGAGCAGAAGCACCTGGGGGCATGGCTGAGCATGAGCCTGCAGTGTGCTGGAGTGGGGGGGCAGAAGTCCAGGAGCAGCCTGGCTTGGATCAGAAATGGTGTGGCCAGCAGGACATGGGGAGTGATTGTCCCCCTGTACTCAGCACTAGTGAGGTGGAATTTTAGACCACTCTGCAATACAGGCACTGAGTTACTGGAGTGTGTCCAGACAAAGGCCAGGAAGCTGGCAGTGGCTCTAGAGAACAAGTCCTGTGAGGAATGGCTGAGAGAGCTGGGCTGGTTTAGTTGGGAGAAAAGGAGGCCGAGGGGAGACCTGAGCATTCTCAGCAGGTACCTAAAAGCAAGTTGTAGTGAGGTGAGGTGGGTGTTGGTCTCTTTTCCCACGTAGCAAGTGATAGGACAAGGGGAAATGGCTTCAAAATGCATCAGGAGAACTTTGGGTGGGTTGTTAGGAAAAATTCCTTCACTAATGGCATTCCCAAGCACTGGAACAGGCTGCCCAGGGAAGTGGTTGGCTCACCAACCTTGGTGGTATTTACAAGAGGTGTAGCTGTGCTACACAGGGACAGCTTTCAGTGGTGGGCTTGGCAGTGTTAATGGTTGGACTTGATGACCTTACAGGTCTCTTCCAAGCTAAATGATTTTGTCCTCTCCAGGCTGTCCTTGTGATGGAGGCGTTTTTAGACCTCCCTATTTTGTGAAGGAGGGATCTGCTTCTGGGCTGGATACCAGGGTGGAGGCTGCAATCAATCAGATGGTCTTTGGGAAGACAGCTGCCAGCAGCTGCTTGGATGGAGTGGATAGCAAGGGGAGGAGGAGAAGAAAGGTGGCTGTGGGCCCTGGTTGCAGAGCCTGTCAGCAGCCCTGTAAAGCTGAAGGAAGAAGTGACTTACTGAGAGGCAGTGATTTTGTGGGTGGTGTATAAGTCCCACGTACTGGAGAGTAAGCGCAGGGTGCTGATGTTGGGTCGGTGCCTCCAAGCTGATTTAGAGGGCTGGGGTGGAGACCTTATGAAGATCAAGGCCTTCAGCTCTGTGTGAGTGTAAGGTGTGCTCAGTGCTGGCTTCCTCCTCAGATATGCAGCAGCATGAGTGTGCCATGAGCTGGAATGCTCACGATGGGGAAGTCTACTCCGTGGAGTTCAGCTACGATGAGAACACAGTCTACAGCATAGGTGGGGATGGCAAGGTAAGCTCTGGCTGACCTCCTGTGGGTGAAAATCTGACTTGATGTTGGGTATTGCCCTGGTTTGAGCCAGACTGATCTCAAGGAGAGAGAGCTAAGAAAACCAGAGCTCTGTGGGTTAAGGAGAGTTTAATGCAAAGTAACACAATGTACAACGCCTTCTGAACAAGCAAAACAAGCCAAGGCAGCAGAACTCAATCAGAGAAGCAAACAGCAAGTGGAAAAGGGTAGTGTCCAAGCCAAGTGAAAGAGACAAACACCCCAAAACAGAAAGTGGAAGAAACCCCCCCCAGAGCCAAACTCCAAGCCTCATCATCCTTTGCTCCAGCCAGCACTTGTGTTCTAAAGCTGGCGTGACCAGCATGGTAGCAGATTCTCACCAGCAGATTGAACAGGCTGTCCCAGCTGCTCCCTGCCAGCCTAAAGCAGGACAGGTGTTTATTGTAGCATTGCTCCATCAGTCTCGGCCAAAACAAGGCCATGGTATCTTTACAAGACTTCCTCAGCTCTTTTGCAGGCCAGCTTTGGGGGTCTACAATTAAGACAAATGCTGATGTGACCTGGGTGCTGCAGTGACCTGGGTCCTGAAGCTACTGAATCAGCTTGCAGTAAGCCAGGTGGCTCCCCCGCCGGTGGGGATAGCAGTAACAATACCCTCAGAATCTTGAGGGATCTACAGACTGCTCACTGCAGTCTTAGGGTTGGTGGTGCTGCCCAGCACCCATCTGGAGGAGGGAATTCAGTGCACCCTCGCTGCGTTTGCAGATGACACTAAATTGGGTGGGAGTGCTGATCTGCTGCAGGGTAGAAGATTCTGCAAAGGGATCTGGACAGGCTGGGTCAATGGACCAAGGTCAGTTGTATGAGGTGTAACAAAGCCAAGTGTGGGGTCCTGCACTTGGGTCACACCAACCTCAGGCAGCACTGCAGCCTTGGGGCACCTGGGGGTGCTGGTGGCATGCTGGCTGGACATGAGCCAGCAGTGATGTGGAAACACACATAGGCAGCAGTGCTTGTGGAAGCTTGGCACTCTTGGTGCTTTGCAGCCTGTGTTTGGTCAATATAGGCATTTAGAGGTGTCCAAATGCCATCTTCTGTGAGGAACAGGCACTTGACTTTCCTCCCAGTCTATTTGACTTGGGACTTTTGTCATCTTCTTGTCATGCCAGTTCATTCAATGGAACATCCACAAAAGTGGCTTGAAGGTGTCTGAGTACCATCTTCCCAGCGCAGCCACAGGTCCCTTTGTGCTATCCGGGTACAGTGGCTACAAGCAAGTCCAGTTCCCTAGAGGCAAGCTTTTTGCTTTTGACTCTGAGGGCAACTACATGGTGACCTGTTCTTCTACTGGGGGAGTCATCTTTAAGGTAAGCCTGAAGTGCTCTCAGTGCCTCCATACAAGCTCCCGTAACAAGGTTGCAGCAGCAGGCACTGGCAGTTGGGAAGCAGCAGCTGCTCTCTGCAAGCTGCTGCTCAGTTTCATGTGCTGTGCGTCGTAGCATTGCCTGCTGTTGAGCAAGGCTCTGGACCCTCTGTTAGCATTTGGCCCTCTAGCTGCAGTATGCACACTGCTGCTTCTCAGAGCTGCTCTGCAGCACTTGTCCTTAGGGTCCAGGTGTGCAGCACAAAGCTCAGCTTTCATCTTTTTAATCTATTGATGCAGGTCAGCTCAGTGCACTCCTAATGGAGTCCCTAGCAGGCTTTGGCTTGGCTGCACTGCAGCCAGGTGCTTTTGGCTGTGGGTGCAATGCCTCTGCTACAGAAACTTGCCCCCTTGAAATCTTATCTTTCTGTCTTGTAGTTAAACAGTGAGGAAAAGGTTCTGGAGAGCTGCCTTTCCTTGGGAGGACACCGAGCTCCTGTTGTCACAGTGGACTGGAGTACAGCCATGGACTGTGGCACCTGCCTCACTGCCTCCATGGATGGCAAGATTAAATTAACAACCTTACTGGCTCAAAAGGCTTAACGTGGACAGTGCTGAAGGTGACAAAGCAAGAGCCTTGATAAAATCACTGCTAACTTTACACCAACGAACTGCATGGGACAGAAGGCAGCCCACAGTGCTCCTTCTCACTGCAGCTTTGGCTCTTGCCAAACGTTCAATACCTTGCCAAAGCACTGTGCAAGGGGATGCCAGTACGGCAGCAGAGCAGCGGCAGCCCTGCAGAGTAAGTTTCCACTGAGCCACTGTGGTAGCTGCACTCCCTCCACTAGGAGTCGTGGGTAGCAGCGGGAGAGAAGCTGCTGGGGTCACCGCAGGGCTTCTGAAGGGGCTGAGGTGGAGCAGAGGCAGGTGGCAGCACAGCGCATGGAGCTACGATGGGGCAGAGTGGAAAGAGCTGTGCCAAAGCAGACTTGTGTGTTAGCAGAGCATTTGTTGTTGCCTTTCCTTCTCTGCCTCTCTCTCGGCCCTTCACCCGCCTCTCTGTCTACCCCCCCGAGTCCCCCGCGTCTCCGCCTGTCTGCCCCTGCCCCCCGCCCCCGTCCCTCTGTCTCCCTGGCCCTCGGCCTCTGTCTCCCACCCCCTGCCTCTCGGTCTGACTCCTCCTCCACCCCCTCGCCTCTCTGGCTGCCTCCCCCCACGCTGCCTCTCTGACTCCTCCCCTGCCCCCCCCCCCCCCCCCCCCGCCTCTCTGCCCCCGCACCTGCCCCCTGCTTCCCACGCTCTACTGCTTGCCCTGCGCTACCTTTCCTCTCTGACCCCGCGCCTCTCTGCCTTCCCCCCACGCTTGCCTTTCTGCTGCCGCCTCTCTGCCCCGCGCACTCTGCTCTGTTTGTCACTCTGACCCCCAACCACCTCCTTACTGACTGACTCCTGCCCCTCCCCGCCCCTCTCTGCCTCTCCCCTGTCCTCCTGTCTGTCTCTCTGCTCCTTCCAGCTTCTCTCATCCCCCCTTCTCTCTCTCTCATCCCACCTCTTTTCTCCGCTGGGTAAATGATGTTTGGGGTCTTTTCTACAACAAGAAAACATTTCCTTGCACTTGATTCCTGTGCTCTGTTCAGCTCTGTCATCAGCCCCTACTCTTACCCTGCTTTGGGCACCTGCTGCAGCTCAACTCATGGCAGCAGCCTGCAACTTTGCTTCTCCGTGGCCGAAGAAGCAAAGTGGTCAAGATCTCAACATTCTGCTTCATTAGGAATGCTGGGAGGGAGGGAGGGATATGGAGTCCCCAGCAGGCTTTGGCTTGTCTGCCCAGCTGTTTTGAGCTCTCTTGACTGCTTGCTCAAAAGGTGGAAGGCAGACCAGCAGAGCAAGGGACGTTCCTCTCTCCTTCTCCCTCTGCTTGGGGTTCCTCAAAAGGTGAGGCTGGAGCAGAGGCATGAGGCAGCACAGGGCCTGCCGACAGGATGGGCCAGACTGGCCAGGCCTGTGCCAAACCAGAGTATACTTTCAGAGAGCATCTGCTGTGCTTTTGTTTTCTTTCCTTCTTTTTCTGTCCCTTGTTATTTTTCCTTTCTTTTTTTTTCGTTGTTTAGCTCTGATTTGCTTTTCTTTTCTTTGGCCTTTTTTCCCTCTTCTCCTTTGGCCTTTTTTCCCTCTTCTCCTTTGGCCTTTTTTCCCTCTTCTCCTTTGGCCTTTTTTCCCTCTTCTCCTTTGGCCTTTTTTCCCTCTTCTCCTTTGGCCTTTTTTCCCTCTTCTCCTTTGGCCTTTTTTCCCTCTTCTCCTTTGGCCTTTTTTCCCTCGTCTCCTTTGGCCTTTTTTCCCTCTTCTCCTTTGGCCTTTTTTCCCTCTTCTCCTTTGGCCTTTTTTCCCTCTTCTCCTTTGGCCTTTTTTCCCTCTTCTCCTTTGTCTTTCTCTCTTGTATTTTTTAAATAATTTTTTCTCTTTTGCCTTATTTTTCTCTTTTTCCATTCTTTCTCATTTTTCTCCTCTTAGTTTCTTTTCTCCTTGTGGGGAAAAGCTGTTTGGGATCTTTTCCATTAAGAATAAAGTATTTACTTGCACTTTATTCCTGTGCTCTGTTCATTTCTTGCTTCAAAAAAGTGGAGGCTGACTGGGGCAGTTGGCCTCAGGGTCCAGGTGTGCAGCACGAAGCTCAGCTTTCACCTTTTTAATCTATTGATGCAGGTCAGCTCAGCGCAAGATGTGTGCCTGGTGACTGCAGCTTCTCTTCACCCTGCCCTGTGAGCTTGCTGGTGCTGTGTTAGCCTCAGCCTGATCTGCTCTTCCTCTTGTGGGCTGCAACCCAGCACAAGGCTGAATGCTTCCAACTATCCAAATTGCTGTGCCACAGTAACAAAAGGTCCCTGGTGCCATAGCCCTCCCTTGCCTCCTCTGGGCTCAATACCCAGCAGTAGAAGCCATTGCAAGGCAGACTGGATGGACTGGTTTCTTCACCTCTGGGACATTCAGGAGCTGCTCCACTAACAGGAGCTGCAGTTGAGCCTTATTTGCTTGGCATCAGCCCTTGCTCTTAATCTGCCTCCTTCAGCTGCTGCAGCTCAACTGATGCCAGCAGCCTGCAACTTTGCTTCTCTGTGGCTGAAGAAGCAAAGTGAAGACCTCAAGGTTCTGTTCCATTAGGATTGCTGATAGAGATATGGAGTCCCCATCAGGCTTTGGCTTGGCTGCCCAGCTGCTTTGGACTCTCTTGCTTGCTCAAAAGGTGGAGGCTGACCAGCAGAGCAAGTGCCATGGGCAAAGGGACTCAGAGTGCAGCAGTTTAGGTAGCATAGTAGGGAAAATTCCTTCACTGAAGGGCTTCTTCCACGAATACATCTGGTGCTGCTGGAAAGACACCTACAAAGCAGGCAAGAAGAGCAACACTGCTGTGAGTGCTTCTTTCACTCTGCTTTTCCCCACCTGCCCCAATCCAGAGGAGCTGACACAGGTCACTGTGTCAGGAATTACCATTGCTGTGCTGCTCTAGAAGGGACTGCAGGCCTGCTCCCACTCTCCTTTCCATTGCAGGCAACTCGGAGGCACACATATCGAGGGCACTTTCTGAATCCTCCTGTGTGATTTAATGACATGAGTGAGAACTGGCACAGGCTCCTTCTCCAGCTCTTCCCTCACACAAAGCCTTTCAATACTGGAAGATGGAGAGAGACTTTTTACCAAGGGGCCTCAGATTGCAACAGTTTAGGTGGCATAGTAGGAAAAATTCCTTCACTGATGGGCTTCTCAGGCATGGGAACATCTGCCCAGGCAACACTGCACTATCACTCTGCATTTCAGCCCCTGGCATACAGAAGGGTGACTTCTGCATTACCTGTATAAATGGAACTACAAGATCCTCAGAGGAGGAGTTCTGATCTCTCTTTTCTCTTTCTTCTGCTGTTGGCCAGGTTGGTTCCATTCTGTATGCAGAAAGGAAGGACACCCATTTGGTAAAGTACTCACACACTTTCACACACTCTCTGCTGGAAGAGCAGCAGCTATTCATGTGCCAGTCTATCTGGATTACAGGCCAGCTGGGAAAGGAGAATGCATCCAACCCCCAGCACAACCAGCTCTACTGCTCTACTAGTGGAGTGCAGACTGAAATACTGGAGGATGTTCATGCTACACTGCCTGTCCGTGGAGGAACCTCTCCCTGCTGGTTACACTCTCACCTGGTAAAGCCCCTTTTCATCCCATTGCCCAGCAAGATTAAAAAGCCCCCTGGCAGACTGTCCTCTAACCACAAGACTTCTACCTCAGCAGGTCCTATACTAATGCTGCAGCTGCTCTCACATCAGGCTAGGGTAAGGGATCTCCAAACCTACGCCTGACTCTGAAGGACGCCAGGAACTTTCATGGCTCATCTGAGGACCTGGGAGTTCAGAGATCTTCTAAGGGGGCTATCGAGAGGCCGATAAAGACAGCCAGAGCCTGGCACCAGCTAGGAAAATCCCCCAACACTGAGGCGGGCGGCATTTCCTCGGCTGTGCCCGTGTTAACCTTTACCGGCTCTGCCGGGCGGGGCTGGAGGGGCACTGCCGGCCCGACTGCTTCTTCGCGCCCAGCCTCTTGACGCGGGCTCTCTGCCACTCGCCTCTCAGGCCGGGCCACCTCTCCCCGGCCCTTCTTCTCGTTCTTTTCTCCTTGTCCTCCTTGCACAGCAGCGCGCCGCGGGGTGTGGAAGAGCTGGCGTTGCGCTGCCGCTTCCATACCCTGCGGAGGAGGCCCAGGAGGCGGCCCATGGTGCGGCAGGGACGGGGGCACTGGAAGTGCCGGACTTAGCAGCCGCAAGACTAAGCCCGGGTGGGAAAAAAGAAAGGGAACGCAAAGTTTGCCGTCTGCTGGGCGTCTCGCTGCTACTCGGCTAAACCGACTGCCACCGTCGCCTAGCAACGCCAGCGGACGCCTGCAGGGCTCGGGGCGGCACCCGCCGGCGTGACGGATCGGACGGTGGCCGCCGAGGGGCGCGGCGAGGCTCGCCCGGGCCGGGCCGGCTCTGCCCCCGCAGCCGGTGCCAGCCTTCTGAAAAGCCTCGCTCGGTGCCGTCTCCTCTTCCTGGTGCTGCAGGATCTCGGTTTGTTCCCCTGTCTCACCGGCGTCTGTGGATATCAGAGGCTCCGTGCTTCGCCCTGCCCCAGCTCCGCGCTGGTGCGGTGTGAGCGGCGGCAGCTGTGCAGCACGGCAGGCCCCAGAGCGCCAGCGCCGGCCAGGGCAGCGCTGGGCTCGCCGCTGCCGGTGCAGCTGGGCGGGCAATGGCGGCCGACGCCCGCCGGCGGCTCCTTCCCGCCTGGATGGGGGCGACGCGGGAGGAGCGGGCGACGGCGGCGCCCGCCAAGGCCGAGCAGTGTCGGCTCCGGGAGGCAGCAGGGCGCAGGTAGTGTCGCTGGGTCGGGGGCAGTGGCGATGGTGGCGAGCGGGCGAGGCTGGGCCCTGCCCGCGCTGAGTGTCCATCCTTGCGGTGCCCAGGGCGGCGACGGCGCTTGTCTACTGCATGAACGAAGCTGAGCTGCTGGATGTAGCCTTGTCTGTCCTGGCTGAGGTGAGCTGGGGCCTGCCGAGGTTGGGGACGCAGCCCTGGGCGTAGCGGAGGGGGGCCGGGCGGGAAGGAGGTCTCCGTGGCGCGGGCAGAGAGCGTCGCCGCTCCCAGCTGCGTGGCGGCCTCCCGGCTCCGCCGGTCCCCTGCTCCGCTTCCCGGAGGCGGCCGGCGCCACTGCCTGTCTATTCCGTTGGCCCCTCCGGGCGCTACGGACAGATTCGCCCTCCAGGGTGCCCCCGGGCAGGGACGAGGAGGGTGCCACGCGGGTGGCGGGCTGGCCCCCTCCTTCCCGCCTCGAGGTGCTCTGCAGTGAAGCCGGGCACAAATGCGGTTGTCTTCTCGTCGCTCAGAATGCACAGTGCGAGGAAGCTGAGCGCCAGGCCCGCTGTGGGAGTGAAGAGGAGCAGCAGTGCCAGCCGACGCCAGGCGAGGCTCCTGGAAGCACTGCGGAAGGCAGCGACCCCAGTCCAGTTGCCCCATGCCCTCCTGACGCTGGTGCTGACACGGAGAGGACGGTGGAGGACTCTGACGACTCTGCTCTGAAATATGTCAGGGAGATCTTTTTCAGCTAACGCAGCCTTCTCTGCAGCTGCCCAGCAGCAAAACGACAGAGTAGGGAGAGTGACCTCCCCCTCAGCATTGTGTACGGTGGCAGGGCTGGAGTGGGCTGTGTGTCTGCCGTGTTGGTGGCCCGAGGAGCTGATAGGAGGCCCATGAAGGCCTCCCCGATAGCACGGCATCTAAATAGGAGCAAGGACACCAGCCGAGCCCGGACACCGCTGCCTTGCTCGCACCTTGCACACTGCTGCCCTCTTTCTGCTTGCCAGACCCAGCTGTTTCTGTGCGCCCCCTCACCTGCAGGCGAGGGCTTAGGCAGCAAGAAACCTCTGAAGCCGTGAGTGATCTGATGGCAAGAGTTCTCCTGCTTTAGTCCTCCCGGCCAGATGAGAGGCACCGTTCTGGTTCTAGAAGCATCCTTGGAGGTGGATCTGTTGCAGAAGTGTGTGTTGGGCTGAGACATGTGGGACATAGAGCCTTGAAGCTGTTTTCAGAGTCCCACCTCTCTGGGATTTCCCATTTAGGCATGCTCTGGAAACCTCCAGGTGGTGCATAGGTTGGGAGCCTATAATACTGCACCCACACCCAAGAGCACAGGGCAGGTGGAAGGAAGTGCAGGGTTTTGGTCTCTATTGCTTGGCATCCCTCCTGGGATGCCAAAGCTGCCAACAGGGAGAGGTACAGTCAAGCTTATTCTGGAGGCCTTCTTCCACATTTTTGACTGCCTTTTTGGCAGGTAGATGCCCTGCTTTCTTCCAGGCATTTAGGCAGAGAAGATTGTGTCTGGAAGCTGGGCAGGATGCAATATGCTCTGCTGTTCTTCCTAGCAATGTTTTACAGGTGTCCTCTGGCTTCAGTTGCTCGGAGCCTGTCTGAGGATGGAGCAGCAGGGGAGGATGGTGTGGGGTAAGCAGGGGGATGATCTTCACAGTATCACATTACAGTATCATCAGGGTTGGAAGAGACCTCACAGATCATCAAGTCCAACCCTTTACCACAGAGCTCAAGGCTAGACCATGGCACCAAGTGCCATGTCCAACCTTGCCTTGAACTGCCCCAGGGACGGCGACTCCACCACCTCCCCGGTGGGAAAGGAGAGGAGAAAGAGCAGGGCTTCTGCATATGTGTGCTGCAGGTAGGAGAGACTGGATGGAGTGCTTGGGCTGGTGAAGCCTCGTGTCTGTGGGTGGGAAAGGAGAGCACTTCTGAGTAGCCAGTTTCCACTAAATTCATCTGCAGTCCTTTCTTCCTGGAATTGTTTCCTGAAGCACTGTAACTTCTTGTACGTGTGTGTGTGTGTGTGTGTTAAGGAGCTGCTCACATGGCTTTACTGTGGAATGAACTGCTCTGCAGCTCTTGGTTTCTGGTGGTGCAGTTAAAGCACACAGCAAGATTATCAACAGGCCTCCTAACAGCAATCACAGGTCAAGCATGAGATGAGATGGGACACTGAAAAGTGTTTTGCTTATTTTTGCCTGCTCCTTTGACAGGAAGCTTCTACCCTTCCTTCCCAGAAGCTGGCCATGACCGTGGGCCTCATTCCTGAGGGAATCTCCACAGCAGAACTCTGTTGTCTCTAGCTACTCAGGAACCTTCTCAACTACAGCCAGTACTGCCCCATTAGAATCATAGGATCACCTAGGTTGGAAGAGACATCGCAGTTCATCCAGTCCAAGCTATCACCCAGCCCTTTCTAATCAAGCAGACCATGGCACTAAGTGCCTATTCCAGTCTTTTCATTGTACCAGGCTTGAGGGATTCCTGTGGGAGTTCTTCATCTAGTGAGAAGAGAGTTCATTTCTTACTCCACCTTGCTTAGAAATCACTGTTCAGGAACAAATCACAAAATGACCATGTTTTTTTCATCTGTAATGTGCTGACAAGTGAAAATAAATCAATGCCAGTGAAGTAAAACCACTTCTATGCTGTTGTTCCTCTAGCTGTAGCAGGGTAGGTTTAGACTGGGTATTAGAAAGAATTTTAGCACAGAAAAAGTAGTCAGACATTGGAACAGGCTGCCTAAGGAGGTGATGGAGTCACCATCCCTGGAGGTGTTTAAAGGTTGTTTAGATATGGTGCTTGGGGACATGGTTTAGGGGTGAACTTTGTAGAGTAGGGTTAGTGGTTGTATCTGATGATCTCAAGATTCTTTACCAACATGAATTGTTGGCGTTCCAGGATCTGAAGGGGGCCTACAAAAAAGCTGGGGAGGGACTTTTTAGGCTATCAGGTAGTGACAGGACTAGGGGGAATGGAGCAAAGCTGGATGTGGGGAGATTCAGACTGGACATGAGGAGGAAGTTCTTTATCATGAGAGTGGTGAGAGGCTGGACAGGGTTGCCCAGGGAGGTGGTTGAGGCCCCATCCCTGGAGTTGTTTAAGGCCAGGCTGGATGAGGCTGTGGCCAGCCTGATCTAGGGTAGGGTGTCCCTGCCCATGGCAGGGGGACTGGAAATAGATGATCCTTGTGGTCCCTTCCAACCCCAACTGACTCTATGAATGATTCTTTGCTTTAGGATTCCACAAGACAGAGACCTAACTCGAAAGGGTATCAGATATGATACTTTCAGAACTCATTCCCCAGGACTGATGTCCAGCAGGCTACAGCCTTTATGTGGTGCCCCTTCTTCACCATACTTGCATTCACTTTGAGCCCTGGCAAGAAAGCAGACCCACTTTTCTTTCTGGCAGGCCTTGTGATGACAACTTGTGCCTATGTGTCTAATTTCTGTTGCTTCTAATATGGTAGGATTTCCCCTTGTTTCTTACACAGTGCACAACAGAGGGGCTGTATGAGGTATTTCCTTCCAGTGACACTTAAAAAGTCTTTTTAAGTATTTGGCCAATCCTTTCTTCTAACAGTTTCAAATAAACAAGGTTTTATATTTCATGGTAATTCTAGCTCAACCCCTCTCCAATGCTCAAAACTTGGATAGCCCTGATTTTGCAGCAGTGAGTTTTGAGGAATGGATTAAAATGGAGCATGCTGGAGAGACAGAGAGGAAGCAGAGAGAGGAAGTCAACTGAGTTGCTTACTGAGAAACACTAGGAGGAAATTTAAAGGAGACAACACTCAGTACTTGTCCTGTGCAGAATATTTTTAATCTCTTCTCCCAAATGTTTGTATTTGAAGCAAATATAAACCATGAATGTAATGAATAGAACAGTACCCAGGTATGTAAGAACACATGAACTGGTTTAGGCCAAGGGGGCATCATCTATTGCAGCACCATGCCTCTAAAGTGACTCTTACCAGGGGAGAGCAGCAGTATCAGAAAAAAACATCCAACACACTTTGCAAACACTCCCCAGATCCTCACTGTCTGCAGCTGAGATTTCCCAAGCTGTGTGTGCCTATCTATAAAGTCCATGGAATCATGTATGCATACTGCATCCAAGACATCCTTCAGCAATGAGTTCCAGAGACTATTTGTACACAGATTTTATGGGAAATGTTTTTGAGCATAACAGGCACTTGGTGAAAGGGGAGAATGATTCGTGTGGTTTATGACTCTACCATTTCTCTGCTGCGAGCAACGAAGTGGTTTCAGCTGCTCAGTGAATAACCTCTCTCTCCTTGGGAATCTTAGCAAAAGTGATAAGTAGAGTGAAGAAAAAGAAGAAGAAGAAGAAGAAGAAGAAGAAGAAGAAGAAGAAGAAGAAGAAGAAGAAGAAGAAGAAGAAGAAGAAGAAGAAGAAGAAGAAGAAGAAGAAGAAGAAGAAGAAGAAGAAGAAGAAGAAGAAGAAGAAGAAGAAGAAGAAGAAGAAGAAGAAGAAGAAGAAGAAGAAGAAGAAGAAGAAGAAGAAGAAGAAGAAGAAGAGAAGAAGAAGAAGAAAAGAAGAAGAAGAAGAAGAAGAAGAAGAAGAAAAGAAGAAGAAGAAAAGAAGAAGAAGAAAAGAAGAAGAAGAAGAAGAAGAAGAAGAAGAAGAAGAAATAAAGGGGAAAGAAAAGGGGGATGGACACAACAGCTTTTCACAGAGCTCTTTCTAGAAGTGGAATCTGCTTCACAAAACCAGTATATCTTGTTTAAGACAGATGATACTTTATATTCAGGAGAGACTCACTGCTAAACTGGCTAAGAATCTGAGATACTCATATAGGGAGAGAAATGTCATGTGTACACTAGCCAATGTGTGCAAACTATGTGAAAAGAAAAGGAAAACTAAAATAAAAGTAAAGAAGAAAAAGGGAAGGGGAGGGAGGGGAGGAGAGGGAAATGGAAATATTAAGAATAATTTCAGTTTCTTTGGGTATCTATTCCCTCACTGGTAGAGTCCTAATCCATAACCAAACCCTTGGGAATTCTTTAAGCAAATCAGCTACATGACCTTTTGTTGTGCCTTCAGTGGCCAAAGAACTGGGGTTCCAAAATACACCCTGGTATTTTGCAGCATGTTGCCTGTTTTTGGCTTTAGGTAGAGATGACAGAGTGTCTTGTGCCTTGCAGGATTTACTCTCTGCAGAACTTACACCTTGGCTTGCTGTTCTGGTTTTCTTGGGCCTTGTCCGTTTTGAGGGCATCCTCTGCTTCATGTTCCTTTCTTCCTTTTTTGAATTGCTCTTTGCACTACAATCATGACCTGAGCCAAAAAGGAGAAAACAAACCCACATCAAATACTACTTACTTAGCAAGTACTTAGTAAGTAACTTATTTACTTAGTAAGTTACTACTTACTAAAAAGGCAGATAGCTTTGGTTTCCCTCATAGGAAACTGGTTTTATGACAGGAGCATTTCCTTTACAGAAGCAGAGTTACAGCATGATTCAGAATCTAGTACCAGAATGTGGAAACTTCAGCCATAGGCACAGGACCTGATTTTATTGCTCTTGTGATATGATGTTCTGTTGACCTCCCAGGAAAGGCTAATTCTCAGAACCAGACTGGGTACCCCTTTCTGGCATGCTGACACATATGAAAAGCCAATGGCTAGAAACTCTCCCACCAGTAATTGCAGGATAGCACAGTCAGAGGCACTCATTAGCCTTTACCACTAAGCTGAGATTTCACACAGTATCACAGTATCACCAAGGTTGGAAGAGACCTCATAGATCATCAAGTCCAACCCTTTACCACAGAGCTCAAGGCTAGACCATGGCACCAAGTGCCACGTCCAATCCTGCCTTGAACAGCTCCAGGGACAGCAACTCCACCACCTCCCCAGGCAGCCCATTCCAGTGTCCAATGACTCTCTCAATGAAGAACTTTCTCCTCACCTCGCTTCTGGGCCTCCAGTATCTCAGCTGGGAGGCTCCATGATATCATTTCTTTTACTTGCCACAGCTTATCAGCTGCTGCTGAACATGGAGTTTTCCAGTACTGCTACTGTGCTGCTACCACCCCTTGTATGCCTTTCAATGCCTTGAGATAACTAGACTAAAAACCCCATCAAACAGAAGTAAATCTTATCTGGTGTGTTTTAAATAGAGTGCTAAGTGAGAAACCTTCCAGAGCTTGAAATGCCTTCTCTGCAGACTTGGAGACAATTTTGCCACTGCGTTTCTTCATCTTCTGGGAGCCCAGATTAAAGCTGGCCAGATGGCAGTTCTCTCTAGTGGGCAGGATGGTACTGGGACACATGCTTTTTCCTGCCTCCCATGGCAGAGATGGCTCCCTTTGACTGCCTTTAGCATCATGGGTGAGACCCTCAGAGCTAAAACACACAGAGGTCAGGCCAGAAAATGTTTCATATCCACACAAATTCACAACAAGGTAACAGCAAAGGTTAGAGATGACTGCACAGAACAGAAAATCATCACAGGATTGACAATTATGGAAGGTACACTGCCATAGAAGTTTGTCCCAAGCAAGTTTCTCCTCTGCTGCCATGGAAGCTTGTCTGAGACTGCTTCTCTATTTCTCTCTTTGTATTCAAGCAATCACAACAGTCTGTTCCTGGAACATTGCAGCTCAGACTCTGCTTTGGTGCTTACACCAATATTACATAGCTACTATATCACTTTCCCTTCTGAGTTAGCCAGAAGGATCCATTGTGGAAGGGTTACCTTATCCTCACACAAGTGCAGACACACAGCAAAGACATCTGACAGACAGCAAAGACTTTCCTTTCCTCTTTCATCAGGGGAAAGCCTAACATTTTCATGCTTGTGTAGCCAAGTCTGAGCTGTAAGGTGCAAAGCTGGAGTCTCTCACTTCTACCTCATGAAAAATGCTAAGAACCTGTTGTGAGGAGTTAAATTGTTCCATGAAACAGTGTTAAGCTGCCATAGGCAGGGAGACCTCCCATCAGAACAGGTTGTTCAAGGCCTCATCCAGCCCAGTCTTGAACACCTCCAGGGGGAGAGCAGCCACAGCCTCCCTGGGCAACCTGTGCCAGTGTTTCACCACCCTCACTGTAAAGAACTTCTTCCTAACATCCAGTTTGAATCTCCCCTCTGCCAATTTAAACCCATTACTCCTCATCCTGTCATTATGAGACCTCCTTTCATTTCAGGCTCAGTCATTTTAGGGAATACCTGCATCCTTCTGAAAATTTCTCCTAGAAACAGACAGCTGCATGGAGTTGAACTTCAAAGCATTTCTTAGGTAAGCATAAAGAAATTATATGAAGATGTAGTTTTCTATTCTCACTTAATCTTAAGGATTTCAGCCAACCTGACATCTGACTCTGTCTTGGAGGTGACCGTGTCTCTCTGCATGACCAAAGGGCAGTTCATACTCTGTACTTAGGCAAAGCAACTGAGTTTGGTGCAAAGACTCTAGGACTCAGCTCCCCCAGATCTGTTTACCAGTCAAATGGGCAATTTTTTTGCTCAGCAATCATATACAGCCTAGAATTGTTGCCATCAGTTGGTTCTTAAACCTCAATATTCAATTATTGTAGTCTAGAAGTAAAAAAGATGACACCCAGGCCCAGCAGCAATCACTTTTATATTGCAAATGATGTTTTCACATCACTTCCAGCATACAGTCTGAGCCGGTAGTTCCTTCTGCTCTGTTCTGCTATTTTCATAGGATCATAGAATCAACAAATCATAGAATCAACCAGGTTGGAAGAGACCTCCAAGATCATCCAGGCCAACCTAGCACCCAGCCCTGTCCCATCAACTAGACCATGGCACGAAGTGCCTCATCCAGGCTTTATTTGAACACCTCCTCTTTTAACACAGAGGATATTTTGTAAGTCACTGCATTGCCCCCCTCAGCAGATAAATTAAATGATGTGCTTTACCCAGCATTATTTGTTCAAATGCATATCTTCATTGTGCTATTTGATCCGGGCATAATGTAATCACCTTTGATCACAGGTATTGCTATCATCTGTTATGCTTGTAATTAATTAATCACCATTTAATTCATTTCCCATTGCAACACATCAGATGTGTTGCTACCAGGTGATGCCATTTGCTATTAGCTGGCTATTGGAGTCTCCTCCCACCCCAGGTGTGGCCACTTTGCCCTCCCTGCCCACTCCCCTTTATATTCTGCCCCAGCAAAGCTAGAAGCTCCAAGTTAGGCCCATTGTGGGCCAAGGGATCCTCTGCCTGGCGTCCCTGGTGAGTCTCCATGGTGTGCACTGGGTGAATTGGTGGAGGATTTCAAAGGCCGGGGGGCCTGGTGGCCCCCCGGCTTGCTAGGGTTAGGCTCAATAACTATTGCAACCCACAACATCATCCACGGGTGCTGGGTGTGTGTCCTTGCTGGAGCTGATTTCTTTTGTAGGCTATTTTAGCTGTTTGAGGCTCTTGCCTCGGGCTCTGAGCTCATTCACTGTTCCTCAGATGAGACACTCACAAGGGCATAACTAACCTTTTTATTACACTGTTCATTACTATAGTTCACTAAACCCCAGAACTTGTAGCCAACAGGAAGCGTGTCCACAAGCTAACCTTACCAAGAGGACTTGCTAGGTATGTGTCCACTCCACTCTCCTTTGTGAGTGGCCCTAGCTGCTTGGCAGACTTGTCTCCTACCTGCAGGGCATTGGCACCAAAAGTATGGCATCTCACCAGCCAGCTTAGGATTGGCTCTCCTGATTCCCATGAGTATTCTTTTCTAACTTCCCTGACCTCTCTGAGGGGATCACTGGAATCCTGGATGTCATCCTTCTCCTCTTCCTCTTGTTGTTCTGGTTGTCCCTGGCCTAGAAACAGAACTTTCATAAGAGCACTCTTAAACTCCTCGGGACCATCCTCTTTCTTGGCAGCCAACCTCACAACACTCCTCTCATCAGAGTACTGTTGACCACAGACACTACAATGCAGTGTCTCCAGGTAAGTCATCTGACCATCTGCCTGGCCTCCAGAATAAGCTTGACTGTACCTCTCCCTGTTGGCAGCTTTGGCATCCCAGGACGGATGCCAAGCAGCAGAGACCAAGACCCTGCAGGGAGGAAAACACAAAGCTCCTTGAGAAAGACTGAGCAGCACTTGTGCCATATGTCAGGTAATCAGCTCTGGCCAGTAAGATGCCCCACTCCAAAAGCAACCTTCTAAAACGCTGTATTTATTGCCCTGAGCAATGCAGAGAAGGCCAGAGAGATGGAGGTGTGTGTGAAGGGCAGAGCCAGGATGTGTGGCCATCTGTCCCACTCCTCAAGAGGCAGGAGATGGGAAGCAGATCAGACACCTGTCTAGGAGGACAGTGGCTTGAGGGAGGAGTGCTGTGGCATGATGGAGAAGACCCAATGTGGCAGTCATCCTGCCTGCCCCAGCAAAACAGGAGCACAACATGAAACGAGGATGTTTGTGGGAAAAAAGCTGCTCGTGGCAGCAAAACAACCTCCCCTGCAGTGCTGAGGTCAGCTAAGCAGCTGGGCAATCACCAGACCTAAGCCATACACCCTTTTCCTTCCTGAATGACAGAAAAGTGAGTCATGCAAGGCAATGACTGCCCCTCTTGAGGGAACAAACATGCCTCCTGCCAGTGCATATTTCTTTGCTGGAGCAGAGCTCTTGCCTCAGTGACCTCTGCTCCTGCCTCAGTTTCTCAGCCAGCAGCCGCAGTGTTGGATGATTGCCATATTCAGCCCCAAGCTGGAGAGGCTGCAAGTCTTCCATCCCCACCACAGCTGCTGTGCAAGCCAACTGAACCATCCCAGTGCAGATCCTTGCCCTCATCAAAGCTACAGAAATTCCATTCACACAGGGCACATAGGAAAGCACCTCCCCACTGCCACCTGCCTGATGGCTCCATCCACTGAGCTGTCTCTTAGGGCTTCCTTCCATACTTCCTTCCACCTGCCCTGTGCTCTTGGGTGTGGGTGCAGTATTCTAGGCTCCCAACCTATGCACCACCTGGTGCATAGGTTGGGAGCCTAGAGCATGCCTAAATGGGAAATCCCAGAGAGGTGGGACTCTGAAAACAGCTTCAAGGCCCTATGTCCCAAACGTCTCAGCCCCAACACACACCTCTGCAACAGATCCACCTCCAAGGCTGCTTCTAGAATCGGAAACGATGCCTCTCCTCCGGACGGGAGGACTAAAGCAGGACCTTTGACCCTCAGATCACTCATAGCTTCAGAGGTTTCTTGCTGCCTAAACACTCGCCTGCAGGTGAGGGGGCGCACAGAAGCAGCTGGGTCTGGCAAGCAGAAAGAGGGCAGCAGTGTGCAAGGTGCGAGCAAGGCAAAGCGGTGAGTGAGTGGTGACAAGGTGGAGTCAGCGTGGGGAGCGTCAGTCACCTCCGCAGCAGTGTCCATACCAAACAAAGGCTTGTCAGCCCCCCCGGACACCCAGGCCGGTGTAGTAGCGGATTTTTCTGGGTGAGCTTAAGCCACGCAGTTGTTCAGGTCAGCTGGCACAGGCAGGGGAAGAAAGCGCAAAGCTGCCTCGGGCAGCGGTACCTGCGTTCGGCTTGTGTCCTTGCTCCCATTTAGATGCCGTGCTATCGGGGAGGAGCATCAAATCAGGCTGCCGTGGCCCTCAAAAGCGAAAGAGAAAGCAGGCGGAGGGGAGGTGGTGCCAGAGCCGAAGCTGCAGGGCAGCTGGCAGCAGGCACAGGGCGACCGGGCTCAGCCGGGCGGCGCCTCGGCCCTCTGCAGCGTCTGTCACCTCGCAGCTAGCCAGATGGGCAGCTCGTAAGTATCCTCCACTGGATCGCCCCCTTTGTAACGCTGCTGGCGCTGGCGGGGAGCTGCCAGGAGAAGCGGTGCTGCAGGGTGCAAGTGGCAGGGAGGCAGCAGGTCCCATGCCGGCTGTGACACGCTTTCGCCGTGTGGCAACTGCTGCCCAGCCTGCTGTGCGTGCCGCTGGCTGCTCTGGGTTTGCCAGCAGTCCTTGGCTGGTCTCTGTTTGGCAGCAGCCCTTAGCCTGTCGTGACGCAGGCTTTCTTCCCCGCCGCGGCTTTCCTCGCAGCCCATCCTGCCAGCAGGGGAAAGAAAGAGCGATCCGGGGCAGGAGCGAGTAGCTTGAAAGCAAAGCGCCAAGTCCAAGCTGCCTTCCTTTCCCAGCGGTCCTGCACGACATTCGTCCCGCAGCAGCCCGGGAGGGGGCTGGGGTAGAGCCAAGTCTTCTGGAGGGCTCTTGATGGCAAGAGAAAGGCCAATTCTGTCAGCGCTTTGTATTCAGCCTGCTGACTGCAGCGAGGTGCGGGAGCTCCGCAGCTGTTGGTCCCTGCGCAGAGGCCAGCTCCTGTGCTGGAGGGGCATGCCAGCTCCTGTGCTGGAGGGGCATGCCAGCTCCTGTGCTGGAGGGGCATGCCAGCTCCTGTGCTGGAGGGGCATGCCAGCTCCTGTGCTGGAGGGGCATGCCTTGGCCTCCCACTCTCTGCCTTTGCCCAGGCACTCCGGCGGCAGCAGGTCGCTGCGGGGGAGGCACGGCCCCAGGCAGGGAAGGTGCTCACCTGCCTCCAAGCCTGCAGAAGGAAGGGCCATGCAGTCCCAGCGGCACAGAAGGTCCCTGAGAGCCCAATCTCGCCCACAGGGCTGCTAAGGAGGCTCTCTCTGCCCAAGAGACAAGACACAGAGCTCCGTCACGGTGAAGTCTGGCCGTGCTTGCCCAGACACACAGACTGGACACTGGGTGATAGCTCTTTCTTGATTCTCTGCTTCTGCACCAGGCTGCCTGCAAACTGGCCTTGGGGCTGCTGCAGAGCTCTCGAATCCATGTGTGCAGCTGCGCTGGAAGACCTGTGCAGCAAGGACAATGTTTAAAGACTTCTCTGCTATAGGGAGGTGGAGGGACGTGAGGTGACTGAACAAAAAGCTCATGTTTCTACAAGCCTTCCTCCCATAGCAAACCATCTAAAGAAACAGGCAGGGGTTGGTGGGCAGGCAGGGCCAGGAGCTGGCAGGGCTGTGCTCATCCCAACTCTGAGTGCTGATGTCAATCCCTGGGGACATAGTCAACTTCCAAAGAATGCCACCCAAGCACTGTTCTTCCTGTGGAGGCTGTGGGGCAGGCTGGCAGGGAAAAGAGAGGGCAGGCATAAGCCCTTCCAGGACAAGGAAAGGAAGAGCACTGTGGCTGGAGAGAAGGAGAATGTGTAGGGACAGCCAAAGTAGGAGGCAATACCGAGGAAGAGACAGAGTAGTGGAAGTGCTCGAGCGCAAGGTCTCGTTGTGCAGCACCCTCTGGGCCTGAGCACAGATGGTTTCCTGGCCTGTGTGTGTTCATTGTAGGTTCAGAAGAATGGGCCTCTTCCACGGGAAGTTCCAGTCTCTGCAGATGCTGCTGTGAAGAAGACCTCCAAGGGAAGCTACAAGAAAAATGGAGTGTTGACCAGGTGAAGGGGGCAGGTCAGTGTCTGGATGCTGTGGGCACTCTTTCAACACTGCGTGTGTGTGCTCCTCCCAGCTCCTTTTCCTCCTCTTGGAGGAGACCTGTGGGACAGAGAAGCTTTATCCCCAGGCATCTTAAAGATAGGTGCCCCACTCCCAAGTGTCCAGGGACAGGGAAGTGTCTCTAGTGGCCAGCACTGCAGCCAGAGACTGGGTGCAGATTGGGTGGAGTTTCTTATGGCACTCTGAAGGCTGAGGGTTGTACTAAACCCGCAAGTGCCTGTGGGGTGACAGCCTGTGACATGGGGGTAACAGAGCACTGGGCAGTGAGCAGTGGGGAGAAGACAGCAAGACTGATGTTGTGACCTTGAGGGTGGTAAATGAGTCACAGGAGACAGTGCTTGGCAAAGGCAGGGGTTATTTGCAGAGCCTCAAGCCAGAGGCTGAGCTTGAAGCTAAGGTCCCTGAGCTCCTTGCCCTGTGCTTATGCCTCTGTTTAGACCCAGGTGGCCAGTGATGTGATGCCACATGGCTCTGGGGCCAGCAATACTCTTTCCTGCTGCTCCTTTCCTGGTTTTCAGAGTGAAGCAGAAGCCTGCAAGAGGGCACTGAGAACAGTCCACATTCTGGAGAAGAGCAAGGAGTTGGGTTTGCCAGGCAGTCTAGGAGGAGCAAGAAGAATGGCATGACAGGTCTGTCTCCATAACCACCATCTCCCCAGGCTCCAGGAGAGGACAAGTGGCTGGAGGTGGTTCCAGGGTGCCTCTTCATGCTGGACAAGTGCCTGTCCATATGGGGCACTGGTCCTCAGGCAACTGGGTCTCAATGGGGAGCAGGGCTGCTGGTGATCAGCACTGCTATGCTCAGAAATGTGCAGGCATGCAAGGATCTCAGGGGCACGTGGGTGCTGGAACTTGGTGGCATCAGTAGCATCAGGTGTCCTGAAAGTATGGGAGGGGGCTGAGGAGCAGGGGGACTCTGCATTTCAAACCCTGTCATGCTCCCATTTTACTCAGTAATCCAAAGATCACAAGGGATGGCCTTGCCTGACCAGAACTGAAAGCATTTTGTCAGAACAGCTCTTAACCCCCTCCTTAGAAGACAGCAGTTTTGCTTCCCACCCATCACTGCAGTTTGCTGACAAATGCCTCTCTTGTCCAGCATGAGACCATGGTGCAAAGGGCATGTGTGAGGCTGAGGGAGCCAATCCTGTCCTCCCAGTGCTGGCCCTCACACAGGAGGACATCGTTACGCCACCTTTACTCTGGCCAGAAATGCACCCCCCTTGACCCATAAGAGACACACAACAGAGTCAGAGGCAAAAGGGAGGCACTCCTGCTCTCCTTGCAAGAGGAGTCCCAAGAGCTCAGCGAGAGGCTTGCTGAACCTTGGAAAGGCAACAACCCAGAGGCACCTCCTGTGTTTTGCAGCAGGCATCCCCAGGCAGCCTTTGCAGCAGTATCCAAAGGGCACGTGGGCAGCAGAATGGCTCTGCTGCAACACAGGTGTGCTGGGCACCTGCTCTGTGTGCTGATCCTCCTCCAGGCTGCTGGGACCTTGGCCTTGATGCTCTACACGCTGCTGTGGGAAGCTGGAAACCTGGTGAACCGCCCCGAGAAACGCATTGGCTTTTACAACTTCTGCCTCTGGAACGAGACAGCTGGGGAGCTGCAGTGCTTGAAGTACAAACATCTGGAGGTGATGGGCATCAGCCTTGCAGGAATGATGCTAGCCAGGACTGCTGTGTATGCCTGCCTGGTCTGCAGCATCTTCTACTTCATTTTTGTTGCATACATGAAGTGTACTGAGGAGAGAGAGGGCTGGAAGCTGACCCGCATCATCCTCATCATCAAGATGGTATTTCTGTCTGGAGGCCTGGGGGTGTTTTTATTACAAACTTCACAGTGGATTCAGCTCTCTGATTTAACTGGGGGCTTCCTGGCCCTTCTCGGGACTCAGGCTCTGCTACTGCTCCAGATTGTCACAGTCACTGCATACCTTGGCTGGGCTAAACACACACACCTGTGTCAAAGGCCTTGTACTGAGGGGGCTCTGCCCATTGTTATTTAACAGCAAAGAGGCTGCAAGAGCTATGGATAACCTGATTTAAAACAGCAACCCTACTACAGCTTTAGTGACATAGGCTAAACTCCCCCACTGCCCCCTCCTGCCCACCCCCCCACTGCCCCCTTCTGTCTCCTCTCTCTTCTCAGGAGATACACAGAACTAATGTTTGGATCACCCTTGCTAATGTAACAGGACAGAGCTCTCTTTGCTTAGCAACTGCATCCTCAGAGAACCTCTTTTCAACATGCTTGTTGCAGTGTATTCAGAAAATGACCAAATGCTCTGCAAAGATTCTTTTTGTACAAGAGAAAGGGGGAAATGCTGGCAATGGCAGGACTTTTAGTGCTGTACAGCTGCTTGATCTTCACAACACTGGAACATGAGCCAGGGGTTCAGAATGTATAAAGGGGAAAAGTACTGAGTTAAGTAAACAGAGGCTCGAAATGACCTTAGAGGATGTTGCAGCAGATGTAACTATGTAAAACATGAGCCTGTAGTTTTGTTAGTCTTTGCTTATCTAGTTGCTTCATGAGGTCTGTCTTAATGACCAGTTAGGATTTGGCATGATCTTTTAGCTTGTGTGTTAAAGTATAGAACCAAGTGCTGAAAGTACAATTCATGATGGCATGTGTCTGTTGTGTGTTGTGGGTACCAGAGCCGGGGAGACAACTCCAGATGAGGTCTCACCAGAGCAGAGTAGAGTGGCAGAATCACCTCTTGGCCTGCTGACTGTGCCACTTTTGATGTGACCCACAATATGGTTTGCCTCCTGGGCTGCATGTGCCCATTGCTGGCTCATGCCCAGCTTCTGTTACAAGGAGAGACTGAGGGAGCTGGGGCTCTGCTGTTTGGAGAAGAGGAGACTGAGAGGTGACCTAATCAATGTTTATAAATATGTGCAGGGTGAGTGTCAGGAGGCTGGAGCCAGGCTCTGCTGGATGATGCCAAGTAACAGGACAAGGGGTAATGAGTGAAAGCTGAGGAATAGGAAGTCTCATTTAAACATGAAGAGGATTTTTTTCCCTGTGAGGGTGACAGAACACTGGAACAGGCAGCCCGAGTGGTTGCGGAGTTTCCCTCAAAACCCACCTAGATGCATTCCTCTGTGATCTGGTATAGGTGATCCAGCTCTGGCAGGGGAGTTGGACTAGGTGATCTTTTGAGGTGCCTTCCAGCCCCTGACATTCAGTGAATCTGTGATTCTTGTCCACCAGTACTCCCAAGTCCTTTTCTGCAGGGCTGTTCTCTGTGCTATCATCCTCCAGCATGTACTGGATGGTCCCAGCCCAGGTGCAGGACCTTGCACTTCACAATATTGAGCCTCAGGAAGTGGCCCAATGTTTGGGATAGCTGGAGCTGTGGGCTTGCTGATGTTTCTGCTGGCTTTGGCTGTGCAGGGAGAACAGCTGTTTTCCTTCTGTTACATGTAAACCTCGGACCTTTAAGTCAGGGAACACAAGCAGCATAAAATACCATTGTGAGATAAATGCTACGTCGACAAACCCTGTGCATTTACATCAACAACCACCTCCCTTCCCAGCCTGTTTACTGGTGACCATGTGTTTATCAGCTAGATTGTTTTGTGCTTTTCCACAGTTTTGTGCTTCTGACAGTAGCAGCCTGATTTAGCATAGCATAGAATCAGTCAGGGATGGAAAGGACCACAAGGATCATCTAGTTCCAACCCCCCTGCGATGGGCAGGGACACATGTTACATCAATTTAGCATCTCGCCCCAAAATTTAGCATCTCATCTCAATTTACATCTTGCCTCCATTTTATATCTTATCCCAAAATTTAGCATCCCACCCCAAAATTTAGCATCTTGTCTCCATTTTATATCTTACCCCAAAATTTAGCATCCTACTTCATTTTATATCCCACCCCAACATTTAGCATCTTATCTCCATTTTATATCTTACCCCAATTTAGCATCCCACCTCAAAATTTTGCATCTTGTCTCCATTTTATATCTTACCCCAAAATTTAGCATCTTAGCTCCGTTTTATATCTCACCCCAATTTAGCATCCCATTCCAAAATTTAGCATCCCACCCCAAAATTTAGCATCTTAGCTCCATTTGAGATCCCACCCCAAAATTTAGCATCCTACTTCAATTTATCCCAAAATTTAGCATCTTAGCTCCATTTGAGGTCTTACACCAAAATTTAGCATCCCACCCCAAAATTTAGCATCTTAGCTCCGTTTGAGATCTTACCCCAAAATTTAGCATCCTACTTCCATTTATCCCAAAATTTAGCATCCCACCCCAAAATTTAGCATCTTATCTCTGTTTGAGATCTTACCCCAAAATTTAGCATCTTACCCCAAAATTTAGCACCCTACTTCAATTTATCCCAAAATTTAGCATCCCACCCCAAAATTTAGCATCTTATCTCCATTTTATATCTCACCCCAAAATTTAGCATCCTACTTCAATTTACCCCAAAATTTAGCATCCCACCCCAAAATTTAGCATCTTAGCTCCATTTGAGATCCCACCCCAAAATTTAGCATCTTAGCTCCGTTTGAGATCCCACCCCAAAATTTAGCATCTTACCCCAAAATTTAGCATCCCACTTCAATCTACATCTAAATTTAAATTTAGATTACATTTAAAATGTTTTCTTTAAGCTCTCCTTTACAAACTATTTCTCTGCCTCAGTCTTGAGTTGTTCTGGAATAAATCAAGGATGGCAGGAGTGCAGCATGAGTGCACTAAAGCTTTTCTTGCTATTAGATAAATTGTTCTTCATTAATTATTAGCTTCTTTTTAAAGCACCTCTGCTATCTTCCCTTGAAAGAATTTTATTTGCTGTTACAAAATGGAGCAATATTTTGTGATCCTAGCTTTACAAAAAAGCTTTTTCACATGATTTTCTTTCATGTTGGTTTTTTTTCCTACAGAGACGCTGTTCTCCCACAGTGCTTTCGGTTTGCTGCTTCTTTCCCTAAAAACAATTTCTCTCCAGTAGAACAGCTGAGAGAAGAGGGGGAAATGGAATTAACTCTGAAAGGTACTGCTGTAGTCAACGTGGAATGACCACAAGGTGGTAGCAGCCTGTAAGGAAGGGCTGCGAGGCAGCTCTGAGCTTTGCAGCTTGATCCCGAGAGCCAAATAGTGCCTGTGTGCCTCAGTACTGTACTGGGAAGCATCTGCAGTGTTTGAACAGTTAGTTTAGATCTATTTTATTCTTTCACTCTGAGATCATTTTGGGTAAGGTAGCGCAACGGGAAGGGGGGGGTGTGGGGATGTGTACAGCACGAGAAGAGGAGGCTCAGGGGTGACCTCATTGCTGTCTGCAACTACCTGAAGGGAGGTTGTAGCCAGGTGAGGGTTGGTCTCTTCTCCCAGGCAACCAGCAACAGAACAAGGGGACACAGTCTCAAGTTGTGCCAGGGGAAGTCTAGGCTGGATGTTAGGAGGAAGCTGTTGCCAGAGAGAGTGATTGGCATTGGAATGGGCTGCCCAGGGAGGTGGTGGAGTCACCATCCCTGGGGGTGTTCAAGAAAAGCCTGGATGAGGCACTTGGTGCCATGTTCTAGTTGACTGGATAGGGCTGGGTGATAGGTTGGCCTGGATGATCTTGGAGGTCTCTTCCAACCTGGTTGATTCTATGATTCTATATAGCCAGGAGGGGACTTTTTGCAAGGGCTTGTAGTGATAGGGATTGAGACTGGATATTAGAAAGAAATTTAATCCAGTTAGAGTAGCAAGATAGGAATCTGGTCTAGTGGAAGGGTTCTCTGCCCATGGCATAGAGGTTGGAACCAGATTTTCAAAGTCCCTTCCAACTTGAACCACTCTATGAATTGATGAAAGTATCAATCTCTTTTGGTGGCCCTGTATCACAGTATCATCAGGGTTGGAAGAGACCTCACAGATCATCAAGTCCAACCCTTTACCACAGAGCTCAAGGCTAGACCATGGCACCAAGTGCCACGTCCAATCCTGCCTTGAACAGCTCCAGGGACGGCGACTCCACCACCTCCCCGGGCAGCCCATTCCAGTGTCCAATGACTCTCTCAGGGAAGAACTTTCTCCTCACCTCAAGCCTAAATCTCCCCTGGCGCAGCCTGAGGCTGTGTCCTCTCGTTCTGGTGCTGGCCACCTGAGAGAAAAGAGCAACCTCCTCCTGGCCACAACCACCCCTCAGGTAGTTGTAGACAGCAATAAGGTCTCCCCTGAGCCTCCTCTTCTCCAGGCTAACCAATCCCAGCTCCCTCAGCCTCTCCTCGTAGGGCTGTGCTCAAGGCCTCTCCCCAGCCTCGTTGCCCTTCTCTGGACACGCTCAAGCATCTCAATGTCCCTCCTAAACTGGGGGGCCCAGAACTGAACACAGGACTCAAGGTGTGGTCTAACCAGTGCAGAGTACAGGGGCAGAATGACTTCCCTGCTCCTGCTGGCCACACCATTCCTGATGCAGGCCAGGATGCCACTGGCTCTCTTGGCCACCTGGGCACACTGCTGGCTCATGTTCAGGTGGGTATCGATCAGCACCCCCAGATCCCTTTCTGTCTGGCTGCTCTCCAGCCACTCCGACCCCAGCCTGTATCTCTGCATGGGGTTGTTGTAGCCAAAGTGCAGCACCCTGCACTTAGAGCTATTGAACCCCATCCCCTCGGACTCTGCCCATCTGTCCAGGCGGTCAAGGTCCCGCTGCAGAGCCCTTCTGCTGTGGGCAGACAGCATGTGACTTTGACCAAGGATGTCAAGGGAAATCCATTTTACAATTGGCAGTGTAAGCTACTATCTGGGCTCCTTTGCTGCTGTAGGGCTTTGCAGTCTGTCTGCTTTTTGGGCTCTCCTAAAGGCAGCCAAAATGACAGGACCCCAGGCTGCAGAGTGATGACCTGCTGTGTGCTGCTTCTGCCAGCTCAGAGCAGTTGAGAATAATGTAATGAGTTAACTTTACACTGCCTGGTTTTGTGAGAGATCAGACATCATCCATTCTCCCCAGGCTGACTTAAAGTTCCTTGATAAAAAAGACAGTGAAAATCTATCATGTGCCCTGTATGAGTTGACAGAAATGCAGTCATGCACCCACACGTGATCCAGATCACATTTGTGCTGCTGAGTGATCTGGCAGTGTGCAAACCACTATTAATGCCCATGAGACCACAGCTTGGGTCAAAGTAAATAAGATAAAACAAAATGCTTTTACTTCTGGTGCTTCAGCTACAAGAGAAAAGGAGAGAAAGAGGAGCCTCTGCCACATTACTGAGACAGACAAATGCAGGAGTCATTTTGGACTAGGTTGCAATCACCAAAAAAGGTGTGGGAGGTTGTTCTTTAAGCTGTTTCACTGTGAATTCTGTGAGCATCTCATCCTTTCTTGTTGCACAGAAATTATGTGTGTGAAGCCTGGCAGCACTATCCTGCTTCTACCTTGTGTTTGCTCTGCATCACACATGGGTGAGGGTTAACATAAAGACAATATCCAATTTGCAACAGTTGAAATCAGCTTGGAGAAGAGGAGACTAAGAGATGACCTCATAGATGTTTATAAATATGTGAGGGGTGTCAGGAGGATGGAGCCAGGCTCTTCTCAGAGCTGCCCAATGATAGGACAAGGGGCCTTGGGTGCAGGCTGGAGCATAGGAGGTTCCATGTGAACATAAGGAAAAACATTTTCCATGTGAGGGTGATAAAACACTGGAATGGGTGGTCCAGAGAGGCTGTGGAGTCTCTTTTTCTGGAGACATTCAAAACCTGCCCTGACACATTCCTGTGTGACCCATTATAGGTGATCCTGCCCTGGCAGGGGGGGTGGAATGGATGATCTTTCAAGGTCCCTTCCAACCACTAATGTTCTATGATTCTGTAATATGAAGACAACATTCAACCTGCAGCATCAGAAGCTTAATTTAACTCTTCAGTGAAAATAAGCTCTGCATTTCTTGTTGCATGTCTCTGTGTAAATGCAAGTAGCGACGATTTCATTTGGGCGCGATGCTTAGATGTGAATGCTCAGACACTTCACAGCATGCAGTTTAAATCTTCTAAAGGAAAAAAAAAAAAAAGAAAAAAGGAAAATTAAAAAAAAAAGAGAAAAAAGAAAGAGGAAGAAAGGTACCAGTGTGGTACTGTGGTACTCAGCATTCATAGAATCATAAAATCCACCAGGTTGGAAGAGACCTCCAAGATCATCCAGGCCAACCTAGCACCCAGCCCTATCCAGTCAACCAGACCATGGCACTAAGTGCCTCAGCCAGGCTTTTCTTGAACACCTCCAGGGATGGTGACTCCACCACCTGCCTGGGCAGCCCATTCCAATGCCAATCACTCTCTCTGAAAACAATTTCCTCCTCACATCCAGCCTAGACCTCCCCTGGCACAACTTGAGACTGTGTCCCCTTGTTCTGTTGCTGGTTGTCTGGGAGAAGAGACCAACCCTCACCTGGATACAACCTCCCTTCAGGTAGTTGTAGACAGCAATGAGGTCACCCCTGAGCCCCCTCTTCTCCAGGCTGCACACCCTGGAGTGTACCTCAACATCTCTCTTGAACTGAGGAGCCCAGAACTGGACACAGTACTCAAGGTGTGTACAGGGGCAGAATAACCTTGCTTGTCCTACTGGCCACACTGTTCCTGGATGCCATTGGCTCTCTTGGCCACCTGGGCACACTGCTGGCTCATCTTCAGCCTACTGTCTACCAGTACCCCCATGTCCCTCTCCATCTGGCTGCTCTCCAGCCACTCTGTCCCCAGCCTGTAGTGCTGCTTGGGGTTGTCGTGGCCAAAGTGCAGAACTCATCCCATTGGCCTCTGCCCACCCATCCAGCCTGTCCAGGTCCCTCTGCAGGGCTCTCCTACTCTCCAACAGATCAACACCTGCTCCTAGCTTGGTGTCATCTGCAAACTTACTGATGCTGGACTCAATCCCCTTGTCCAAATCATCAATAAAGATGTTGAACATTTGTTGTCATTCATTTACTGAGAGCCATAAACAGCAGTCTGAACTGCTCTTTCCTCCATGGAGTCCTTCTTTACTCTTGTGCAAGTTTTTCTCCCCAGTGCTAATGATCTAAACACCTTTACTTCACTCAAGAAGACTGTAGCACTCAGGAGGGACACAAAGGAGGAGTGAAAAGAACCTATAATTTAACGTTGCATCAAATGAAGTAGTGATTTGTGTTAGGTCCCTTTCACCCAGTGCTGCAATCGTGTGCACATGCCTTAATATTTCTTTGCCTTTCTCTAGGACTCTTCTTAGCAGTATGGTGAAATGTGTTTATGTTAAACATGTTAACAGAGCAGCTGCAAAATAAATCGTGTCCTGAATTGACCTGATTCCTTTCATTGTTGTTTTCCTTTGGCTGTAATGTAGTTTATAGAGTGACAAAATGCAGCACTGAAGGTAATTGTCTATTTTGTTTCTCTCTGAGACAATCACATATATATTTTTCTGTTTCTAACTTAGTTTTTGTGTCTCCCTTTGATTCCACAGTTCTTAAAGGTGCATTCCTTCTTTTAGAGGAAGCAAGCTGTTAAAAAAGAAATATATTCCAGCTACTTTCAGCTAAATAAATTAATCTACTCTCTGGATGCTTAACCAATCAGCTCACTTGCATGATCTGCTAAGTGTTTATGAATTTTCATAGGTATTTGAAGCATTTTTAGTCAAGCAAGCTCCTTTAAATAGCAAACTCCTTTAAATCCAGTTATTTTCACTTTGTTCTTTTCTGGTTTTTTGTTTCCAGATACTTTCTTCTCTCAGGCCATGTCATGAGCATCACATCTCTGGCTGCCAGTACTGATTCTTGTGTCCTTGTTTGGGTTTCTTTGTTGTTTTTTTTTTGTTTTGTTTTGTTTTGAGGTTTTTTTCCCCCTTTTCCTGGCACTAACTTTAATATGCCTCCTGGGCTTTCTTTGAAGATTTCATCTGCAACTGCAAATAAACTCTAGTGTATTCTGCTGCTTCTATTTGGATTAAAAAGCCAAGTGACCTTGTTTTAAAGACTGAGCAAAATGCTCTTCAAGACACATGGAAATGGATACTCGGCACACACCTGCACTCAAGCTTGGAATACAGAAGAAGTAAACCAACTGAAACCTGGTTTTATACCTTCATTAACAAATCACTCTGAGGCTGTTATAGTATTTAAGTTCCTTCCTGTGTTTACTGAGATAAAAAGGAGTTCTGTAAACTTTTTCATTTGAGGGGTTACGTTTCATTCCCAAACACTCTGGTTCTTGTATATATTAAAAAAAGTCCTGCCACATACTTGGGGAATGTTTCTAATATTTTTCTTTGTTACCTCATTCTGTTCTAAAGCCTTTGCTGAAGCTCTTGAGGCATGTTGAAACAACCTGAGAACGCCCAAAAGGAAACCTGAAGTGTCATGGTGCAAACTTGCCCTCGCGGTGCCAGAAAGTTTGCAAGCAACAATGTGTGCCCTGCTCTGAGGCAACTCTCTTTTAACAAAAGTGCTTCCCAAAATCATGTTGCTGTGTTCCAGCACCATCCCTTGAGAGAAATGAGTGAGTGATTCTGGAAATAGCTGAGAAAAAAACCAGAAAAGTCAGAGAAAATGGGTGATGACCATGGATGGATCTTGCTGCTCCTGCATGTACTCTCCAGGGATAGGGAGTATCTTTTCATTATATGGTTATACAGTGCTTAGCACAGCACAGTTTTGAGCCCTGCTAAGAAGTTTTGGGTGTTTTAGGAATGCCAGTCAAAACTCTTGTTACTTAACCAACAGTTATTGTACTGCTTTGAGAATCTGGTTTGTTCCCACAGATTTTATTTTTATCCAACTTCTCCAGCTCCATATTGGTGTGATTGTTGCTGTCACTATTGTGTCAGGATTGAGCCTGTCTGTGTTCTGAACTATTCTATTTTGGGGTTCTGGGTATGGCACACACCTCTGATCACATGCAAATGTCTGCATCTAAACTAGATACCTTATTCTGCCCATCTAAATGGGCAGAGTCCAAGGGGATGGCATTCAATAGCTCCAAGTGCAGGGTGCTGCACTTTGGCCACAACAACCCCATGCAGAGATACAGGCTGGGGTCGGAGTGGCTGGAGAGCAGCCAGACAGAGAGGTGACCACACCTTGAGTACCACACCTTGAGTACTGTGTTCAGTTCTGGGCCCTCCAGTTTAGGAGGGACATTGAGATGCTTGAGCGTGTCCAGAGAAGGGTGACGAGGCTGGGGAGAGGCCTTGAGCACAGCCCTACGAGGAGAGGCTGAGGGAGCTGGGATTGGTTAGCCTGGAGAAGAGGAGGCTCAGGGCAGACCTTATTGCTGTCTGCAACTACCTGAGGGGTGGTTGTGGCCAGGAGGAGGTTGCTCTCTTCTCTCAGGTGGCCAGCGCCAGAACAAGAGGACACAGCCTCAAGCTGTGCCAGGGGAGATTTAGGCTGGAGGTGAGGAGAAAGTTCTTCACTGAGAGAGTCATTGGACACTGGAATGGGCTGCCTGGGGAGGTGGTGGAGTCGCCGTCCCTGGAGCTGTTCAAGGCAGGATTGGACGTGGCACTTGGTGCCATGGTCTAGCCTTGAGCTCTGTGGTAAAGGGTTGGACTTGATGATCTGTGAGGTCTCTTCCAACCCTGATGATACTGTGATACTGTGTGATACTGTGATACTGTGACCTGTGAAAGGTGCATCCAGCCAGAAGTCTTCTTTAGTTCACAGAGTATGCTCCTAAAATGCAAAATACAGAGTGATGCTAAGGAACAATGACAGCAGCGCTGGGAAGAACAGTGACCAACTTTCAAAATTGGCAAGGAATAGGCAAGACAGTGAGAAATGCTGGTGGGAAAAATGCTCCAGGGAGGGATAAGTCAAGAGACCTGTTTAACGAAAGGTCAGATAGGCAGACACGATGTGCTTACCGATGGCAAGCTCTGATCCTACAGCACTGCATCAACAAACAAGAGCATTTAGAGAAGAGCTGTCCTGATTGAGTGCCCTGTTAAGGAGCATGAATTCGAATTTACATTCCACGGCGTTAATTATAGCCCAAGGCCAACCCCCTCTCAAGCTAGCCTAGTGGTTTGCAGTCTGTTTTCCTGTCTAATTCAGGCTGGGAATGACACCAAGCAGTCCTGTAGTGGCATGGCAGATAGGTTCTTTTGCTGTGGCTTCTTGTGCCACCTACCCTTCTAATGCACTGCCCTTAACTTGTGCAGGTTTATGCTGCTGCACAAGAGCACAGAAAATATTTTGCTCTTTGCTTATTTATTTCTTTATGGTGTTGTCTAGAGATGAAATGGTCCGTGTAAAATACTCAGCATCCTTCTGCTGATTTGCTGGCTTAGCACAAAGGCAGTATGCCTGTACTTCACAGCTCAGGTGTCCTGGGGCTAGCTCCAGTTAAGGCTGGAATATCTGAGCAGAGCTGTGCTGAGGCAGCAGTCTAGATCTGGAGAACGGGACAGCAGCTGAACCAGTGACTTCATTTCTCTGCAGGGAAAATTATCTGGCCAGGCTGTTGTGCTGAGATGTTAGGTTGTTTCCCAATGCAGAGCTATTTTGGTGGGCATTAACTCTGTGACCTTTGCTGTACAGCTCTGCTGTACAATGCAGGTTTGCACTGTTGCCTGTTTCTGCACCGAGCAAATCCATGACATAGCAGACAATATGACAAATATTAACCCAGAAGAGACTGAGTTCTTCTGTCTGTTGCAAGACAGCTGTCCCCAAATCAGGACAACCTGGTGCAGGTCTGATGGTGCTTAATGAGTCAAGAAGATCCAGGGCTGGCTGGCTACATCACCAAAGCAGATCTATAATGCAGAAAACAAACAGTTCAATAATGTTTCTACTTTTAAGATGAAAGCAAAGCCACCTGACTCAGTGGAATCACAACAGCTCAGATAAAGTAGCACTAGAAAGGTGGTGAAACCACTGCAGTAGCTTTAAGTTATCTGGCATCAATGCTGCTGAGCAAAGAGATGCAGCAGCAAGAATTCTGCATGGGATGCAAAATGCTGCTGAGAAACCACATAAAATCATCATAATTTCATACCTCAGCTAGTGGAAACTCATATAATTCAGAAAGTGGTATGTATGAAGCAGGTTCTTGCTCTCTAGGTGGGTTCATAGACTTTTCTAGACTGCCTCCAACCTCAGATGATGTCTTTTATCTTTTTCCAACATGTTTTTGGTTGTTTTTTTTTAATCCTAAAAGAGTGTGAGTTCTTGCCCATCAAATTAAAGCATAGTCTACCCTGCTCTGGTGAGACCCCACCTGGAGTACTGTATCCAGTTCTGGAGCCTCCATTACAAGAAGGATGTGGAGATGCTGGAGCGTGTCCAGAGAAGGGCCACTGGGATGCTCAGAGGGCTGCAGCAGCTCTGCTGTGAGCACAGACTGAAAGAGTTGGGGCTGTTCAGTCTGCAGAAGAGGAGGCTCCCAGGTGACCTTTCGGTATCTGAAGGAAGCCTGCAAAAAAGCTGGGAAAGGACTTTTTAGGCTCTCAGGGAGTGACAGGACTGGAGGGAATGGAGCAAAGCTGGAGATGGGTAGGATCAGGCTGGACGTGAGGAGGAAGTTGTTCATCATGAGAGTGGTGAGAGCCTGGAATGGGTTGCTCAGGGAGGTGCTGGAGGCCCCATCCCTGGAGGTGTTTAAGGCCAGGCTGGATGAGGCTCTGGCCAGCATGATCTAGGGTAGGGTGTCCCTGCCCATGGCAGGGGAGTTGGAACTGGATGATCCTTGTGGTCCCTTCCAACCCTGACTGATTCTATGATCCTATTCTCTGATTCTATGACAAGCATCTTGCTTTTCTTTTTTTGTTTTGTTTTGTTTTGTTTTGTTTTGTTTTGTTTTGTTTTGTTTTGTTTTGTTTTTCCTGGACCCTTTAGAAATAGTTCATGGAGTCCCTGAGGACTGTAGACCACAGGCTGAAAATCACTTAATAATTCTCATTCCTGATGCCTTGCAGATTCCTGGGACACAGCATGAGAGGATGATGAATCCACAAATGCCTTCTTACCTTATTTGAGAGAGAAGGCATGTGTTTTAGGTCACAGGGTAGTGGGGTAAGCATGGCAAAAAGAACCTGATTCAATTAACAAAAGCAGCTAAGTGACATCTCAGTGTGTGACAATGAACTGCTTTCTAAACTTCTTTTTGCACACAAAACTTTTCTATGGGAAGGGAGGTGAGAGCTGTGTGCATTTATATGACAAAAGACACTGGTTGGGCTTACTCTCTTGTGGCTTAATTTCATTTGTTTATTTATTTCCCTATCCAAATGGCCTTACTGCTCATGTTGAATGGGCATTGGGCACAGGCTGTGGCTGTTTCGGCTTCAATTTGCATTTCTTAACTTTTGGCAAAGCCTCACGGTCTCAAAGATGTTTATTTTTTTAATAGATTTCAGAAAACAGAATAAATAAACCCAAGCTATTTTTTGTACCTCCCATGCTTGTGCCATTCAAAGGCTTAACGATGACTTTCGCTGCTCCAAACGGAAGCTCACAGCTGTTTTCCAACAGTTGTGGAGAGCTTGGATAATACTCAACAGTGCTCAAAGTACAGTATATTTCCCCAAAAAACCTCCTGTCTTTGCTTCCAGTAAAAGAAAGTTCTTATTTATGGGACAATTGCCAAAAGATGAAACTCATTAATTTGCCTGTTTGTTTGCTTGGGTTTTTTTTCCCCCCCAAGCAAATCTGTGTCAACCTTTGGCATTTTCTAAAGTTGAAATCACTGTTTCCATGTATCATAGAATCATAGAATGGGTTAGGTTGGAAGGGACCTCAAGGATCATCCAGTTCCAACCCCCTGCCATAGGCAGGGACACCTCCCACTGCAGTATCACAGTATCACAGTATCACCAAGGTTGGAAGAGACCTCACAGATCATCAAGTCCAACCCTTTACCATAGAGCTCAAGGCTAGACCATGGCACCAAGTGCCACGTCCAATCCTGCCTTGAACAGCCCCAGGGATGGCAACTCCAAACAACAGGTTGCTCAAGGCCTCATCTAACCTGGCTTTGAACAGCTCCAGGGAGGGAGCATCAACAGCCTCCCTGAGCAAGCTGTGCCAGTGTCTCACCACCCTCACTGTAAAGAACTCTTTCCTGATATCTAGTTTAAAACTCCCCTCTGCCAGTTTAAACCCATCACTTCTCATCCTGTCATTACAAGACCTTGTCAATAGTCCCTCCCCAGCCTTCCAGTAGGCCCCCTTCAGATATTGGAAAGCCACTATAAGGTCTCCTTGAAGCTTTCTCTTCTCCAGGCTGAAGAGCCCCAACTCTTATAGCCTGTCCTCATAGCAGAGGTACTCCAGTCCTCTGATCATCTTTGCAGCCCTTCTCTGGACTTGCTCTAACAATTTGATGTCCTTCTTGTGTTTGGGGCTCAAGAAATGTAGGGGGAATTTATCCTGAGAGAATCCTGCATCATTGTGGATGAGTGTCCTGGACCCCTCTGTCCTGCTCCTGGCCCCAGGTACTGTGATATTATTCCCCTCCCACTGTGGTGAGGTGGGTCAGGGAGGCAGCAGGGCTCCCTATGCTCTGCCTTCACATGTCAGATGGAACTAATCCCATGGCTTCTCTTCCTGAAAACTCTCTAAATGCTTCTGTGGATGAAGAACTTCCCTGTGTTCCAGTGTCAGCAATGAGAAGCTCTGCTGGAAGATGTAGTCTGCTGCCCTGTGCCAGCTGTGGCTTTGCAAGCCAGTGGTGCTGTTGGGCAGTCCTGGCGGTACAGTTTGGAAGGCAAAAGCTACTCCAGCTCTCTTTCAGCTGAACCTATAGTGCAACAAGAAAGTGGATAAAGGCTGGAAGATGACAAGAGGCAACAGAATAGGATGGGGATGCTGTGTCAGGAGAGTCTGCACAGCCTCACTCAAAGTGATCAAGGCACAAGGCAGAAGAAGCATGGGCTGGTAGGGCAGAGATTTTAGGGCTCTATTTTTTACAGCCAATTTAAGAATGTCACAAGGAGAGTTTTCTAGCATTTCTGAACCTAAACATTCCAGTAGACATTTAAAATGAGAAAACAAACCAAGCCTGCCTTTATAGTCTGTATTTATAGCTCCTGCTCTTACAAGACACCACAGACATTATTGTCTAACCATAAAAAGCTGTGTCCTCTGTAAGGACATCTCTGTGTTAAGGACATTCTTGAGTTTAACATGACCAGGAGCTGAGCACCCAGCACTAGGAGCATGCAGAAGCAGTAGAAGCATGTGGGGAGCCCCAGAAGAGCAGGACATGTTTAACAGCCACCATCATCATCCTCCAAATGGAGCTTCAAGGAGGCAGTTAGGTACAGGAGGTGGGAGAGGGAATTGGAGAGGGCACCCAGGCATACCGCTGTAGCCTCACAGCCTCCAGCACTGGAACAAAAGCAATGCCAGCTCAGTCCCAGTACTGGTGCTAACAGCAAATCCCAGGGATGGGCTTGCTTTTGCAGCTGGACTATACTCTGAGGAAACAGAGTGTCCTGGCTACCTCCTTGCTAATTAAAATTCAGTTGTTATAAATAAATTATTAGCATCTCTCTTTTGAATCCCATGGAAATCTGCAGTTCTCCATCTGGTTCTGCTGTCAGGTGTGGACCTTGCCTGCTGGACACACCTCATGCAAATGCAAACCACCTGCTCATGCTCATAGGCTCCCACCTGTGCACTAAGAGGTAAGCATGAAGGGGCATTGTAGCCAGGTGGGGGGTGGCCTCTTCTCCCAGGTAACCAGCAATAGAACAAGGGGACACAGTCTCAAGTTGTGCCAGGGTAGGTGTAGGCTGGATATTAGGAAGAAGTTCTTCACAGAGAGAGTGATTGGCATTGGAATGGGCTGCCCAGGGAGGTGGTGGAGGCACCGTCCCTGGGGGTCTTCAAGAAAAGCCTGGATGAGGCACTTAGTGCCGTGGTCTGGTTGATTGGCTAGGGCTGGGTGCTAGGTTGGACTGGATGATCTTGGAGGTCTCTTCCAACCTGGTTGATTCTATGATTCTATGATTCTATCAGTGAACAGATTGTCAAAACCAGCTGGGATCATCCTGATGACATCCTATAGAGTTCTGACTGGAGAACTTCTCCAGTGGTCCTGTGCAAGAGCTTTGAACTGCCTGAGCCACGGATGCTAGCTGCAGCATATCTATCCTCCATCCTGTCACACGGACTTGGTTTGAAGACATATAGGGCACAGATCACGTGGAAGGTTGTTTCTGAGGTTCAGCATTTCTTCTGTCAGATGTGAGCAATGTGGTTCTTATCTGAATGTATCAAACACCAGTTTCCAGCTGCCGGATCTGATTCTGCTTTTGGAAGAAAGAGTCATCTCCTGTGAGAAGTGCAGTCTCTTAAGACATTGCTGGATCTGATCAAATGGCCTTTTAACCATCTCTTTAGTAAACAAAGCAGAGGTTATGGATCCCTGATGGAAATTAATGAAGCCATTTTGGGTTACTCAGTATTGCTCAGCAGCTGAGCTGCAGCAGTGGGTTGTGCTTGCCCTCTGAGCTCTACACAAGCAGAAAGGATACATGCAAGCATAAGCCACCACGAACTGTGTTTTACTTGACAACTGGAGCAGAGAGAAAGGTCACCACCTCTAACACAGTCAGTGAGCAGGAGCTTGTAAAGCTGTGGCAACCCTCTTGCTTAGGATGTGTGTCTGAGCCCTGAGCTGATTTGCCTCCTGTGCACATTCAATGCCTCATCACAGAGTCACAGAATCACAGAACTTTAGAGGTTGGAAGGGACCTCCAAAGGTCATTGAGTCCAAACTCCCTGCCAAGGCAGGATCCCCTAGGGTAGTTCACACAGGAATTCATCCATGTGGGTTTGGAAAGACTCCAGAGAAGGAGACTCTCTGGGCAGCCTGCTCCAGGGCTCTGTCACCCTCAATGTAAAGAAGTTTCTTCTCACGTTGAGGTGAAACCTTCTATGTTCCAGTTTGTAGCTGTCGCTCCTTGTCTTATTGCTGCTGACCACTGAAAAGAGATTGGTCCCAGCCACTTGACACTCACCCCTCAGATATTTGTACACATTGCTAAGATCTCCTTGTCACAAATCCCAAGGCACTGAAAGTGCCCTGAAAACAGATTGCTCTTCTGATTCCTAAGCAGTGTCAAAGTGAAGCCACAAAAAAAAGCAGTGAACAGTTTCTGCACTGTTGTGTAGCCCCCATCCACAATTCCAGTTTGAAAGCAAAACAGAAGATTTGTATTATTGGGATCAGTTGGGACCTTTATTTGGGACTCAGAAAGTCCAGGTGGTCCCTACAGGGTGGCTTTTCTCAGTCCTTCAAAAGAGGTGATATAAAACAGGCTTTGTAATTCGGTGCTAGGTTGGACTGGATGATCTTGGAGGTCTCTTCCAACCTGGTTGATTCTATGATTCAATTTAGTTCACTATAAATTTATCTCTACCTTTTTTTTTTTTTTTTAACTTGGAAATCTTGGTTTTAATTGAGTAATGGAAACCAAGAGATAAGATTATTCTGGGAGTAGGCACCTGAAGGCTCCAAACTTCTCATGTTGGATCACCAGCCAGGGCAGTGAGGGTAAGGAAGTATTCCTTCCAGCAGAGTTTATCAGGAGCATCTTAGGGTCAGGGTAGCTAATTATTCTGGTGAAATACTGATTAAGTTTTGGAGAATGCAGCTTTTATATGTAGAGAAAAGCTCCATGTTCAAAGGACATAAAAGCATGGCATTTCTTTCAGACAGGTGGTTCACCAATTTGGAGCAGGTTGGGTTTTGGTTTTGTGCTCGTTTGAGCCTAGCTGGGATATTTTGGTGAGAAGAATTAGATTCTAGGCTGTGAAAAGGAAACAGTGGTGATGTCTACTGCATTCATAGGCTTGCTGAGATGTATAAGAACAAGAACACAAACATAGATAACAGAGTTTGCTCTCTGGCTTTGGGCTGCACTTATCTCTCTCTCTCCAACCTGCCATCTGCGTGACTAATCCTTCTGGACCAATCCTCCAAACTCACCTTGAATGTAAGGCAGAGTCTGGGGTAAGGTAGAGGGGTGGCAAGAGGGTGGAAGGGTGGTTGGGAGCCCCTCCTGGGGACTCTGGTTTCTGGGAGGGCTGTTGCATTTCTGTATTACCTTTTTATCTTGTATATTTCTGTATCTATTATAAATACCTGCTTGTCTCTTGTGCTAAGCCGTAAATAGAAAGCTCCATTCTAATTTCCAGCTTGGCTGAGTCTAGTCTGGGTGATTTCATAAGAATAGGAGGGCAGGTAACACCCAAACCATCACAGGTTATTTTTTTTTGAGCCTGACCTGATCCAAAGGCTGTGGAAGTCAGTGGAAAAAGCTCCAAAGAGACTCCTGGCTTGAAGTCAAGGAATTAACTTGTACGCCTTAGCGCCACAGGATATTATTGCACTAAAGAGCTTATTAAGATTAAAAATGGGATTAGGCATTACCATGAATGAATGCAAATAGGTTACATGGCTGTGATAAAGCTGCAAATCTCTAATCTGCCTTGTAGGGAAATGGTGCCAGACTGGAGGCAAGGGGCAAAAGAATTACATTTCATGGCATTACACACAATGAAGTGCATCCTGCATCTCCTTAAGCGGAGAAATCTGGCATTAAAGGTAGGACATGGAATTAAAATCTCACTGTTATTACTGTGTTTGGTTTTGGGCTCCCCAGTTTAAGAGGGACAGGGATATGCTGGAGAGGGCTATGAGGATGATGAGGGGACTGGAGCACTGTCTGAGGAGAGGCTGAGGGACCTGGGGCTTTTTAGTCTGGAGAAGAGAAGACTGAGAGGGGATTTAATAAATGCTTATAAATATCTGAGGGCTGGGGGTCAGGAGTAGGGGGACAGGCTCTGCTCACTTGCTTCCTGGGATAGGACAAGAAGCAATGGATGGAAGCTGCAGCACAGGAGGTTCCACCTCAACACAAGGGGGAACTTCTTTACTGTAAGGGTCACAGAGCACTGGAACAGACTTCCCAGAGAGGTTGTGGAGTCTCTTTCTCTGGAGATTTTCAAGACCTATCTGGATAGCTTCCTCTGTGACCTGAGCTAGATTGTGTGGTCCTGCTCTGCTCTGACAGGGGGTTTGAACCTGATGATCTCTTTGGGTTCCTTCTAACCCCTGACATCCTGTGATCTTGTGATCCTGTGTTTTTCTTTCCAAGAAGCAGTTCTTGCTGCTCAGTGAAATGAAAATGTCTCCTATACTCCTATGCTCTTTCATCTGAGCCTTAGATTTTTGATGGGGTTTTATATTTATTTTTCCAAATGAATTTTTGGTTGCAGTTGCTCCCTGATGGTGAAATGCTCCTGCAGCAGCAGCAGGAAGAGGTCATGTGGACTGTCTGATGCTTGCTGAAGGTGAAGGGCAGTTACATCCATCTTTTGCAGAGGACCTGCTGGATACTAATGGGGATGTGAGTCTGAGCCAGTGGTCCCTGCTCTTCTTCCTTTTGTATGGTGTCCACAGAGAGTTAATAACTCTTAATAGGTATCAGGGGGTAGGAGTGAAAGCTTAGTTCAGATGTTGTTATTTTTCTCCCCCTCAAATTAATGTGTTTCTATTGCTTCACTTGCTTGTTTGTGTCTTGTTATCAGAAGCTTGCAGATGGCTGCTAAGCAGAGCTTTCTGTGTGTTTAACTTTGATATTGTAATGACTGAGTGTAAATTTCATATAAAACCCCAACTTGCTTTCTGATGATGACCCACTACAGCTGCCCTGACTCCTGCAGGAACTACGCCTGATCCATACCAGATGTTCTCTGCAGGGGATTCTTGGATGCTTTTACAGTCAGTCACAAATGTCCCAAGTAACAGAGCCTTCCCACTTCCCATGGGACAAGAGGCCAGCTTTCCCAAGGAAGCCATTTCTGAGGACTTCTTGATAACAACTGCTTAGAATTGTGATGTCTTGCTATGTTCAGAGAGACTGTTCTTGTTTCATCCTAGCTAAATTCTGTCCTCCTTTGTTATCTACACCCTACAGCTAGCTGTCTCCAGATGAGAATCACAACTCCACTTGGCTATTTCAGGAAGCTGCACATGCTGGAGCAAATCCCTTGCTGCCTGTTGAGTCTTTACTCATCTCTTCTTCATTTTTCTATCTGTATGTTTCTTTCCTCACCCTCTCCCTTCTACATTAGCTTGAAATTCTCAATAGTTTATCAGCCTCTGTCTTCAAAACGCCTGGAACTGAATGCAGCTTTCTGCATGGGGATGCAACAGCCTTAAGCTCCTCTCAGGTTTATCATAATGTTGCTCCTTGTGGTAATATTTACGTATAGGCAGCATTAGTCCAAAACTACTTCAGTTGCTGATTGCATTTCGTTCCAAATTCATTGCTGACCTGCTTTCCCCTTGCTCTTGTCTGGAACTGATGCCTGGTAGATCTTCTCCTAGCTTAAGAGTCGTATTTAACAAGTCTGATATATGTCCATCTGCATGCTCCTCATCCCAGCTGTCCACATGTGACCTGGCTATGTGCTGACATTGCCAAGACTGCTCCATCTCCACTGTCCCCCTGTTAGTGAAGTTCAGGCTGGAGCAGCACCCTGGCTTGGAGATCAGAATTGAATCATAGAATCATAGAATCAAGCAGGTTGGAAGAGACCTCCAAAATCATCCAGTCCAACCTAGCATCCAGCCCTAGCCAATCAACCAGACCATGGCACTAAGTGCTTTTCCAGGCTTTTCTTGAACACCCCCAGGGATGGGGACTCCACCACCTCCCTGGGCAGCCCATTCCAATGCCAATCACTCTCTCTGCCAACAACTTCCTCCTAACATCCAGCCTAGACCTCCTCTGGCACAACTTGAGGCTGTGACTCGTTGTTCTATTGCTGGTTGCCTGGGAGAAGAGCCCAATCCCACCTGACTACAACTTCCCTTCAGGTAGTTGTAGGCAGCAATGAGGTCTGCCCTGAGCCTCCTCTTCTCCAGGACAAACAACTCCAGCTCCCTCAGCATCTCCACATTTTGAGAGCAGCAGTCAGCACATTCATAGACTCAGGAATATGAGGATAGCAAATTTCACCTGCTGATTGGTACTGATTAGTTCCCAGTGAGACACATACACAGCATCTAGCATGGGAAGATCTTGATCCCAGTGAGGGCTTCTGGTAACACTGCAGTTGCTAAAGCCAGATCCAGCACTACTTGTTGCTTCCCATGTGGGTGGCCTGCTGTTATTTTTCATCCTTTATTTTCAGAGCTGCAGCCAGCTCCCCCGGTGCAAACAGATGCAAGCTTGCTATGCCTATGCCAGCAGCTGCCTGGATGAGAAGGTGGCTGTCTGGTGCACGGTTCTGAGCTGACTTGTACCCAGCCAGACTGTGTGTTGAGCAAATGAGCTCACTCTCTCCTTGTGCCTAGAGAAACCAATCTGGGTTTTTGATGAAACAATGTGAGTTTGTGCCTCAGGTCACTCGTGGGGCAGAAACCTCTATATAGCTGAGGAACTGTCCCTCTCTCCTGTCTGTCTATAAGCTGCTGTGCTCCTCCTCACCCTCTGTAAGCCTGCACAGATCATGCTTCCAAGGGATGTGTCCTGGTAGCCTGCATTGGCTGTTAGCAGTCCTGAGATTTCCACCTTTGGATTCTGACTAGAGGTGAAGGGAATCCAAACCCAGATTTTTGAGCCCTCCTAACAACACAAGATACAAACTCTCCCCCTAATGTTATCTCTGCTTAGTTACTCTGTCACCCCTGATTACATGGCCAACACAGTGGTAGTCTGGAGCACCTTTTGCTCCCACATTTTGCTGTTTCTTCCCAAGGTCTCTTCCTGGATGGTTGTGCTGCTTCATCCACTGTTTCTCACACAGAGCAAGGCCCTTGTAAGGGATCAAGTTAAACTTGCTCAGTGGATACTCCTCGTGGATAGTTTGTGCCTTGTGTGGATGGTTTTCTTCAGTACCATAACAGGCTTGGAGCTCCTGCAATTGCTTCTTGGCCATTTGCCATACCCTGCCTGGCACCATCTGCAGGGCAGAGCCCAGTGTACTGCTTTGGCAAGCAGCTTACAGGGTTCACTACATTTTTACTCCATGCTTTCCATGTTCTTGAAGGAATCTTTCCTTCCTATGATCTTTTCCTGTCCTGACCATGCTAGAAGTCTTCTTCACTCCCGAGATGCCCCCCTGATTAGAGTCATACACTTCAGAAAGTAATGTAGTTCATCTGCTTAGGTTGCCTCCCCAGTCAGCCCAGCCACTGGAACAGTCTGCTGTATGCTGCATATGTGCTGGTGGTTGCTATGCTCAGCCACTTCATTTTACAGCCTCAGGAATGTGAGAGGCCCTCAGAAAAATGCCAGAGATAAGAAAGTGCTTGAAAATGCCTGAAGGCACTGAGCCTTCATAGTGAAGGTATCAGTTCTCACCCAGCAGGAGCAGTGAGGGCTAAGAATCTCAGCACAGTTATGCTAAACTTCAAATAGAGTAACCATAAAAAACGAGAGCACTTGTTAAAGATAAGCTAAAAGCTGCAACTGGTAGAATCAAGTCCTTATGTGCTCCCAGCACATGCTTCAGCCATCTCACTCCCTGCAAATGGATTACAGGCAATGTGGGGAAGCCTGGAAGCCATTAAGTGTTCCCTGCCTAGGGAATCAATGCAACATCTGGACCTGCAGGTGCCCAGCTTAAAGCTGAGCCCAGCTTTAATGGTCCTGGCAATACAAAAGGGGTTGGGACTAAGACTTCAAAATCAAGCAGTCCAGTATGAGGAAATCCCAGGGTCAAGCACATTTCTAAGTTTGTGAATCCATCTTTAATTTTAATTGCATGATGTTTCTCTTCTTTTCATAGAGTCATTAAGGTTGGAAAAGACTTTGGAGGTCGTTGAGTTCAACTGTCAGCCTAACATCACCATATCCACTAAACCACATCCTAAAGTGCCACCCCTACATGGGTTTTGAACACTTCCAGGAATGGGGACTCCACCACCTCTCTGGGTAACCTGTTCCAATGTGTGCTAGTTTGAGCCTAGCTGGGATATTTTGGTGAGAAGAATTAGATGATAGACTGTGAGAAGGAAAAAAATGGTGATGTCTGCTGCACTCATAGGCTTGCTGAGATGGATAAGAACAAGAACATAAATATAGATAAGGCAGTTGTTTGCTCTCTGTCTTTGGGGCTGCACTTCTCTCTAGCCTAACCTGCTGTCTGTGTAACTAATCCATCTGCTTCCTAACTCCTCTGGCTGACCCTCCAAACTCTCAAAGTGTAAGGCAAAGTCTGGGGCAAGGTAGAGGTGCAGGGAGAAGGTAGAAGGGTGGTTGGGAGCCCCTCCTGGGGACTCAGGTTTTTGGGAGGGCTGTTGTGTTTCTGTATTACCTTTTTAACTTGTATATTTCTGTCTATAACTGCATATACTGTAACTATCTGCTTGTATATTCTGCTAAGCTGTAAATAATAAGCTTCATTCAATTTCCAGAACAGGCTGAGTCTAGTCTGGGTGATTTCCAAAGTAGGGGGGGGGGGGGGGGGGGTGGGGGTGGGGTGGCAGGGAACACCCAAACCATCACACAATGCCTGGCCACTCTTTCAATGTTTCCTAATATCCAATCTAAACCTCCTGTGGCACAACTTGAGGCCATTTGCTAGATACTTGGGACAAGAGCCCAACACCCACCTCACTACAGCCAGGTGGGGTTGGTCTCTTCTCCCAGGCAACCAGCAACAGAACAAGGGGACACAGCCTCAAGTTGTGCCGGGGGAGGTCTAGGCTGGATGTTAGGAGGAAGTTGTTGGCAGAGAGAGTGATTGGCATTGGAATGAGCTGCCCAGGGAGGTGGTGGAGTCACCACCCCTGGAGGTGTTCAAGCAAAGCCTGGCTGAGGCACTTAGTGCCATGGTCCGGTTGACTGGCTAGGGCTGGGTGATAGGTTGGACTGGATGACCTTGGAGGTCTCTTCCAACCTGGTTGATTCTATGATTCTATGCCCAGGACAATACATCAGTCAACACTCAGGGAAAAAAACAACCCTGCTTCTCAGATGATACCACAGTTAGCCTTTATTGCCTGTTGCTTGGAGATAAACAGCTGGATTTCTCTCACGAGGAGTGGTGAGCATCTTTCAGAGCTTCCCTCACGAGAGGGCTTTAGAATTAAAAGCTAAACCCTACCCTTTTCTCTTGATATATTTTGTAAGCAAGTCAGACTAAGGTCCTAGGATTTTAAAAACAGTTTTTATTCGTTTTTATTACTTTTGTTTTTGTAGTAAAAGAAGAATAACATATTGCAATGTAGATGGACTGAAGTCCTCCGACAAGCTACTTTATTTGCTTCCTTGCACCACAGCCAGCTCTCAGTGTCTGAATAAGGGAAGTTTCAGCTCATTAGAGAAAACCTTAGAACCTCAGAGGATGCTCTCAGATTCCTAATTCCTCTCCAAATTCCTTACAAGAAAAGGAACAAATGTAACCCCTGTTAATTAATAGAAATTGTTTTAGAAAGAACTAACTGTGTTGTCTCAAGACATCTTCTGATACAGCTCACCAGCCAGGCAGGAGAGCTGGGGTATGTGTGCATTCCTGTTGAATTCCTCTAGGAAGGAGAATGGAGTAGTTCTCTGATGGGAGGTGGGGTTATGGCAATCAGAGCAGGACCCTCCCATCTGCTGAAATGCTGCAGTCCCTGGACTCAGGAGAACTTTGCTTTTGTCCTAGTATGTTCTATCTGAGGATCTCACTACCTTTGGACTGCTTTCCCAAGGTCTGGGATGAAAAGGGAGAAAAGGGACTAATTCAGAGGTTCTCCTTTTGCTCTTCTCCTGCTGACAAAAAAGGGGAAGCTCACTGATGACAGAGGTAGCCAGCTTGCATGATCCAGAACTGGATCCAATGGGCCTTTTCCCAGCTAGAAGAAGACAGAGTAAGAAGGTGCAATAAGGATCACATATTACAGGATGGTGCAATGTGAGGGAAAGTATAAGAGCATTGACACAGGAGCAGTCACATCTAGCCACAGGAAGAGAGAGCTAGCACATGAGCTTGGGGGGAAAAAAATGAGAAGAAATCAATCCCCTACAGTAAAAACTAAAAAAGAAATCACAATTTACATAAAGGGTACTTAAGGGGGAAAAAAAGAAAAGCCTTAAAGTGTGAGAAAGGCAGGAAAAAACTGAGGGTAAGTGGAAAGAACAGACTGCCTCTGCGCAAGGAGGGAGCTGTGGGCTGCGATTAGCTAAACGGTAGAGGACTCCTGCGCTGCGACTGCATGGCAGTCCTGAGCAGCTCACTGCTGGTTCCAGTGGCAGGAGTGCTGAATGCTAAAAGCTCTACCCTGGCCTTCCAACAGAGATTTCCTTCAGCTCCTGGTGCTGAAGAGGCATTTTCAAATGAATGCTGCTAGCTTTTATTTCTGGAGTGAGAGTAGCAGGTATCTATAGCAGAGCCCTGGCTTTATAGCAATGCTTTATGCATGGGGATCGATCGTTTAGGCTGGATTTGCTCTCCTCTCCACGACCACTGCTTGCTCTCAGCATGTTCAGCATAGGAAAGATAAACTGGGAGGAGGCATTTCTTACACAATGAGGCCCATCAAGCTGAAGGCAATGACTGAAAATGCCACCTCCTCTTGCAAATGTTCTGTAGCCACAATAAAGGTTGCTCACTGATTCTAAACACATAAACAACAACAGCAACAACAAAAAGAAGCCCTTCCTTAATGCCAGGGTAGAAGGGAATCTCAGTGTCTTCTCTGAGCATTTAAGTGGCTGTGAGTGCCTCACCAGCACTCAGGCTGCCAGAGACCAGGAGACAGAAATCAATAGAGTTAAGTGGATTCCCTGTGCTTGCCTACATATACACATTCTAACCTCCCCCTGCCTCCCCACCTGCTTTGCTCTTATTTCTCTCTGGGGAAACACCATTTGCCTGCTTGCTCAGACAAGCTCCAGAGCTTGAAGTTGCCAGAGGGTGAAGAGAAAAGCCTTCCTGATGATGGGTGTGTGAAGGGAGACTTGTCTCATGCTAGATACTGGGAAGAGGGAGCAAGTAATGCAATATCATCTTCTGCCTGATGAGGTGGGACTACTGGCACTGCCCGGTGACAGATGGTAATGATTCTCTGTCTTCTTGCCTGGAAGCCATCATGCCCTGGGCATAAAATACCTCATGTAAGTATGTATGGGCTTGGGGGCAGTGCAAGTGTCACACAGAGGAGTCCCACCAAAGGAAAGCAAGCACCTTGTCATTTGAGTGCTGCTTTCTTGGGACAGCAACCACAGAGGAAGGAACAGCAGGAGTAATTCACTTAGCTACTGCTCTCAGACACACATCCTCATTTACTATTATTAGAGCAGTCAGAGTCTCATGGCTCATGGCCTGGGGGCAGTAGAACAGAGTCAACATTTGCAAGTCCCTTTCCTCATTTGCTGCTGAGGTAAATCTTAGCAGCAGATTCCTTATGGTGAAGTCCTGGGAAAAGACCCCCTAAAGAAAAATTGCCTAATGTGTGAACTGGTGACTCTAGTGCTCTTCTCTACACATGCACCCTCAGCAAATAACTGGTGGCCTGGATAACATGGGGACATACCCATCAAAACCCCCTAAAGAAAGCTGTCAGGGAGGCAAGGAAGAAAGCTGAATGGGTTTGATGTAATTAGGTCTGGGTGTACATGCACACAACATCTCAGCTAACCACGGAAGAGTTAACCAGGGGCAAAATGCAAATACAGCCTCCCTTTATCTCCACACACAGTGAGAATCTACAGCAGTGGGAGAAGCCAGAATGTGGTGCAGGGAGGTATTAAGACATTTTTCAGTAGTTTCATCACATGGAGCATGAGGTCTGTTCAGGGTCCCATAAAACTTCTTTGCCAAATTAATTTGCAAAGGACTTTCTCATAACTGGCTCTTACAAAACCATTCGGCCCATGAGCATGTGGATGGGATGCAAGGGCCAAAAAATAAGTGTCAAAGGTGATGAAGACTGTGCTGGGATCTGTGGAGCCACCAGGTGACACCAAAAGAGATGCTGGTGCTTTAGATGATCCCAAACTGGGCCAGCTCATGCAGTTCCAGATGGCTGAAAGCTTCCCATGGGCAAATCACTGTGATATCTGCAAAAGAGAGAGCATGAGAAAGAGATTCTGGTCACTGCACTTCTTGGGTTTCCTTTGTTTGACTGGAAAGGCTGATTTACTCAGGAAACATTAAGAGATGAGATTCCAGCTGAAGATTAAATGAGCTCTTCAAATGCAATACTACCTACTAGACTGAACCAGGTCAGTGTATTTTAGCTTGTGTCGGCTTTCTCAATGAGCAAACTCAAACCAGTCCTCCTGTAGTCTCTTCAGGGGCTGTGTGGTGTAAAAATCCATTCCAATCATGTGGTTTATCCTGTTCTTATAAACTACCTCTACCTAAAATGTGATATCCTTGATGATATGTGCAGTCTCAAATCAGGTGCTGAATAATTTGGCTTGCAACATTCAGGATCTGTAGCTCTTTGATAGGTGCTGGTTTTATTGATGCCTAAGGAGCTCAGACTAGCTACAGCTCATCCAGTGCATGTTTCTTAGTCCTTGATGGGTGCATGGAATTCTTAAGATTAGGAATTCTGGTGATAACACAAAATATTTAACCAGCTGGGATTTAGTTCCTGTGATTTTTGGTATTAATAGTGTAGCATTTGGCATTTCTTTGAGAACCTCATTCTGCTGAAATTCTTAGCCAGGCTATTAGCAGAAAACAAACAAGCACTTTTGCAGCCAGATGGAAGTATTCAGAGACTGAAGTATGCCTTAACAGCCTTTCTATCTTGTAGTGAATGCAAGCATAAGCACAAAAGTGGCAGCTTGTGGAGGCAGTGGGAGCCTTCTCTAGTGAATTTGAGAGCTGCAGAGAAGCCAGGGAGACAGAGGGGCCACCCGGAGAATACTCTCCCATGCTGAAGCACTGCACTTGTGTTGAAGCAGGGCATGGCAATGACATCCCACAGCGCTTACCTGTGCCCAGTCCCTCCATGCCTGGGATGTCATCTCCAAACCTAGGGGAGAAAAGAGTAGGTCAGTGGTGAGTTTGGGCCAGCAGCACCCAGGAAGGGGGAGTTGCCCTGCACCCTGGGAGCTAGGAAAGGAGAAGCATGGGTGAAAAGAAGAGGAAGAGCAGCAGCCCGAGGCAGGTAAGCTGCCAGCACCAGGGCACAGGGGGAAGCCTCCCAGCTCCTCGCCCAAGGGAAGATGGTACCGCAGGATGCTCAGCAGTGAGTAGCCATCTGGCTAGTTTGATTTCTTGTCATTTCAAAATGCCTTTACCCTTTTACTCCTTTTTTAGGGGGCTTGCTCTTGAACTGCCTTGTCTGTCTCTGCTTGAACTTGGGAGGCCCCTTGCGTGGTGTGGTGGGCCCAGTTGCAGCAGTTTCTCCAGCATTGAGGTTGGCAGGAGGGTTCTCGCTCATCGCTGGGCTGCTGTGTGTGGCAGGCACACGCCTCGCTCAGATCCCTCTGCCTGCAAGATAACACAAGGACTGACAAATCACTCTGCTTATCATTTCTAGGTACCACTAGTCAGATGGCAGAACTACAGCAAATATAACTACGACAGGATTAAAGGTAAAGATGTTAACCATAAAGGAAGATTGTAATGCATCCAAAGCAAGCTGGATAGCTCTGCCTTTCATCTGCAATGCTAGAACTAAGATGCAGAGCAAAGGACACTTGATCTAAGAACAAAAAACAACAACACTTAGCCAAATAGTCTAATGACCTGCAGAGTCGTGGGGATGTACAGCTTTTATCTCAGGCACAGCTGGACTCTTGGAGATGGATTGCTGCAGCAGCTTGCCCCACAGTGTGGGTAAGATGGGAAGGTTAATACCACAAAGGCACACTTATGGCGTAGAAAAGTATCCTATCCTTGGGAATCATCATGATGTACTTCACCTGGCCTTAATGTTTTGCTGAGGCATTACCTTTTGGACACTGGTGGAGGTAGGATGCTGAGCTAGATGGGCCCTTACTCTGGGTGGAGCTGCAGTTATGGCCTCACGTTTGCTAGGATCAGATTAAGGGAAATAGCACAGAGTCTCTGACAGGTTGTAATGAAGGCTAAGGCAAAGCATTAGGGACTGACTTTCAGACAGAAGCTAACTTCTCAGGGTTTAGCAGAGTAAAGCCTGTAACTTCTCCCAAGATATGCCCATCTGAGCACTTATGAGCATTATTTTACTTTCCTCTTCTGCACATGAGCCAAGCTCCACTTCACAGGGGCTAAACAGCTATCCAGGAGCAATACTTCCACAGGAGACATCTCTTCTGCTTCAGAGGGCAGAACTGCCTGCACTCAGAGCCCTTTGCTTTCTTCCCACATAGAACAGCAATAACTCTTACCAGTGCTTAAGGGAGAGCTTCCAGCTCTTCATCTGATTTTTGTGCTAATTAGTATGCTAGAATGGTCTGAGCAAGTGCATTTATGGGCAAAAGCAGATGCCATTTTTTACTGTTCTCCTTTAAGTCACATTCTGCCCCATGATCATTACATAACTCCTGTCTCCAGGTGTTCATCCAGCTTGGTGTGCAGCCAGGCTGATGGACTTAACTTCAGGATTTGCTGCTAAAGGCTAATCCTATTATGTCACCATAGTGCTCTGGCCTAACCCCTAGCATCACCTGCAGTGACACTCTGGACTTTTAATCTCAGAGCTATAAATGCTATCAAAGATGTTGGTCTGTTGTTTTGAGGGTTTTTTTCAGTCTGAAGATCATGTCTTTTGACTGTCCTGAAATAGAGTGATGGAAAGCTAAGCTGAGATGTACTACCCAAGCAATCCTCCTGTGTCATTTCCACATCAGCACAAGGTGAAGAGCCCTGGCAGGCTGTGAGTACTTCACCCGTGGCATCTTTCCATCTTGTGCTGGCAGTAGGATGGAGCACAGTGGTAGCACCTAAAGGCACACTAGTTCTTCTGTCACTTGTGGTCGGGCTCTGCCTCAGCTGTAATATCCCAAGCAGGAGGCTGGACAGGTTCCAGCCGCCCCAAATGGAGCAGCAGATGGTTGTGTCTGCAGCTGAAGTATGCACAGATGCTATTCCCCTGCCTGTAACACGATGCTTCCTAAGCACACACTGTGCCCACAAAGACAGGGATCAGCTCAAACTGTAGAAGTTACATATTTGGCTGCCATCTCTGCAGCACCTGAACGACTGCCCAGTGTTTACTGCTTTATCCTCGCAGCATGGTGGCAGGGCAGGCAAACGCTGCCTCCTTCCTCCTTTGCAGAATGGGAACGGAGCTGCAGTCATTAGTATGACCTGGGCTGCACTGTTGGGAGAAGTGACAAAAACTCCCAAAGGCCCACAGGATTTTTAGGGCCAAATTGAGAGGCAATTTGGCTTGAAAAGACCCCCAAACCCAACCTCCACCACCAACACCAAAAGAACTCCCCAGACAAAGACAGCATTTGGTGCTAGTCACGACCAGTGAGGAATTTAGATGGTACTTCCATCCAACAAAACACTTTCCACTGGGAAACTGTTCCATGGTATGTCTGCTAATGACCCAAAGTATAGTATTATGCCTCTGCCTCAGGTGCAGTTCTCATCAGCAGTGTCTGTCTTCATGCTAGATACTCCTCCTGTACTATGGGAGACACACATTCACTTCTGAGCACCACATTCATAGAATCAATCAGGTTGGAAGAGACCTCGAAGATCATCCAGTCCAACCTATGCCCCAGCCCTACCCAGTCAACTAGATCATGGCACTAAGTGCCTCATCCAGTCTTTTCTTGAAGACCTCCAGGGTTGGTGCCTCCACCACCTCCCTGGGCAGCCCATTCATCTGACCAGCCAAGACACTTGGCACCTCTATCAAGGGCTACTTCCAAAAGTACAACAGAAGATAAGAAATCAGCTGACAGATTTCCAACCACTCGAACTGGCACACAAAACTTAAAAGCTCCATCTCCAGGTGACTTCATGCCCTGCTTCACCAGCCCCTGCTGCGTGCCAGCATGTTACCTTAACCACAAAAACGTCCTTGAAGGTCAACTCATCTCAGTTCTTTGACTCTATATTGGCCATTCACTCAATAGAGAAACAGTTAATAAGAAGACTCAGCCTTTGAAGTTTCCTTTCCCCCCAGACCAAAGTAGTTGTGTCCACCTAGCAGTTGGTAATCCAGAATTTGCTAAGAAAAAGGATCTAACCAAATCACACCAAATCCTCTCCCTCACCAACATGAACTCAAGACAACAACACTCAAAGAAACCAAAAAGGACAATTCTAGCACTTCCCTTACCAACATCTCTCTGTCTGTTCTCTCCACGCATCACCGAAAGAAATGGCACCCTTAATGCCATGTGACAGCCTCTGTTTTGCAGCAGGAGCCAAGTTGCACCTCCACACCTGAGGTGGTGGGATTCATTTGCCACCACGTGCAGCCAAAGGTGCCTCCATTCATGCTGGAGAGAGTCCTGCCCCGCAGGACAGGAGCTGCACAGTTGCCGCACCTCAGGAACCAGCTGCCCTTGCACACAGCCAGACAGGACTGTGCAGGCATCCCAGGATCACAGACACAAACAGAACACCCACAGCAGCTTCCCAGAGGAATCTCCCAGCCTTTTGCCTCCCCATACCTGGGTATTTGGATAGTCTTTGGTGCCACACCAAGGAGATGGTTTGACAAAAGTCAGATGAAACCAAGCCTCCTTCTCTAGACCTCTGCAGATGCTGTGCTGCCTCCTCCTAGATCTTCCTGGGCTGCCACTGCTGCCAGCACCGAGCTGCAGCTCCTGAGCAAGAGCTGATGGCTGAGGATGTAAAGGCTGTCAGTGAATAAGATGTTCTTCATGCACTTCCTCTGCCTGCTCCTCTGACAAGGTGTTACCTAATTGCCCCTGACAGTGTTTCTGCCCAGTCCAGAGTCTAATCCTCTGAGTAAGGGCTCTGCTTGCATGTGAATGCTAATTATACCTAATACCTGGTAATGGGCTTAGCTGGGTTGCGTCAGATACCCCACCTCTGGTTTGTTGGCCAGCTTAATCATCCTGCTTTTAGTTGTCTTTGCATTTAAAGGGGCTTGGATACTCCTGATAGCTGATGAATCTTTAATCTGCCCTCTCCTTAATCTCTGATTCTCTGTGGAAAATTTCTGTGACAGATAGGGCAGATACCTCACTTCTTCTTCAGACAGATTCAGTATAGGAACTCATTTGCCCCTGTCTGAAATCTTCAGAAATACAGATTCCTCCATGTGCTCTTGTCTTCATGGGGCCTCAGGAGGATGCCAGGCACAGAACATCCAGGGGCATCTGCAGAAATACAGATTCCTCCATGTGCTCTTGTCTTCATGGGGCCTCAGGAGGATGCCTGGCACAGAACATCCAGGGGCAGCTTCAGAAATACAGATTCCTCCATGTGCTCTTGTCTTCATGGGGCCTCAGGAGGATGCCAGGCACAGAACATCCAGGGGCAGCTTCAGAAATACAGATTCCTCCATGTGCTCTTGTCTTCATGGGGCCTCAGGAGGATGCCAGGCACAGAACATCCAGGGGCAGCTTCAGAAATACAGATTCCTCCATGTGCTCTTGTCTTCATGGGGCCTCAGGAGGATGCCAGGCACAGAACATCCAGGGGCATCTGCAGAAATACAGATTCCTCCATGTGCTCTTGGTCTTCATGGGGCCTCAGGAGGATGCCTGGCACAGAACATCCAGGGGCAGCTTCAGAAATACAGATTCCTCCATGTGCTCTTGTCTTCATGGGGCCTCAGGAGGATGCCTGGCACAGAACATCCAGGGGCAGCTTCAGAAATACAGATTCCTCCATGTGCTCTTGGTCTTCATGGGGCCTCAGGAGGATGCCTGGCACAGAACATTCAGGGGCAGCTTCAGAAATACAGATTCCTCCATGTGCTCTTGTCTTCATGGGGCCTCAGGAGGATGCCAGGCACAGAACATCCAGGAGCCCTGGCCCTCTATGCAGAGATATACTGAGAGTAGACAACAACCAGGAGGAAAGAGCCTTGTTTTCACATTCCTTTTAGTGGAGTCCTTGCACACCTCAGCTTTTGAGCTCACAAGAGCCACTGGCATCATCCTTGCAGCCAGGCCTTCATCAGGGAATACTGTATCCAGCGTAAGATGCCTGCAAGCAGTCTCACAGCTCCACTCTCAATTGTGGTGGAAGAAGTCCATGCAGGTTCAGTTCTTTCTGACCCTGTGCTCACACAGGATTTCAGACCCTTTGTTCTAGCAGAAGTTTTAAGAGCAAGAACAGATGAAAGAGGATGGACTATAAAAGACAGAAACTCAATTCAAGTAGATCTATGTTCCCACAAGTGTTCTGTGGATGGAGATCACTGGAAAGACTAACCCAGCTGAAAGAAGCCATTTAGTGACACTGGAGGTACAGAAATACACCATGTAACATCCCCACTGATGTCCCCTGCATGTATGACTGGACACTAGGACAGAAAACACCAGCTGCCCGTTCTGACTGCTTCTCAGGAGTTACCCTGGTGCTGCTCACATGCAGGCTTAACCAGCTGAGGACACAAGCCAAAGGGGTGCCAGGAAGCCCCAGATGAGGGGCATGATGAGTTGAGTGACCCTGTGGAGGGAAGAGCTTCTCACACAGCCAAGGAGCTTTGAGACAAACCACTGCTGCAGCACTTGTTCTAATGTTAGAGGAACCAGAAAACAACAGCCCAAGAACCACAACTCCCTTATCTGCTGGGTCTGCCCATGCTCTCCTAGCACAAACATCCAATTTCCCCCTCCCTGGGGTTTTATCAGGACATTTTTTCTCCTCTGGGTTTTGCATTTAGTTCCCCTTTGATCCTCCTGTCACCCTCGTTATGGCTTTGATGTCCTGGGAAATACTCACAGTGCCAAGGGCTCCTCTTGCAAATAATTCAATTCCTGTCCTCCAGCCTGTGTAGGAAGAGTCTCGAGGTGCCTCTTCTCCTCCATATATACCCTGCCACCAGGTGACATCAGGGCACCAATCGTGGGCAGCCTCTGCATGGTGAAGGGGGGGGACATATGGGGAGTGCTGTGATCTGGTCAGTCCGGAGGCACAGCTCCAGTGAGGTCTGGAGGGGGGGCATCAGAGCCCAAACACACTCCCAAGGGGTGATGTGCCCCTTTCTGCAAGAAGAGACTTCTCTGGAGCTGTTGGGGAAGATCTCTGGAGAAACAAAGAAGAATAAAGAAATCACCTGCCCTCTGATGCTGCTGAAAAGGCAGTGACGGGTCCTAACCAGCCCAGGTCTGCTGGTGAATGCACAGAGAGGCTTCCAGAAAACTCCTCAGTGATGCTGTGGGGGTCAGGATGCACTTTACAGAGGGGTGCCCATGGTCAGTCTATTGCCAAGGGGAGAGTGTCTGCCCAAGGGAGTCATAGGGAATGTTGCTGAGATGCAGCACAGGGCCTCAGTGAATATCTAACTGCATTTAGCAGATAGGGTGGCAGGAGAAGAAGGGAGAACCTTTGTGTAGCACATGGGTGGCCAACCAGTGGGGTGGTCTGTCAGCTCTGCCACTCATGGTGCTGGGCTGAAGGTAACAGGTGAGTCACACTGGAGTACTGTTAGCTTTGCTGCTGAAAGAAATTGTCTGAGAAAGGGAAGAGCTGATGCCTCAGTGCAGCCTCTAGCTCCACAAAGCTGCCTGCATGATAGTACCCTTTTAGCAGGTGCTTTGTATTTAAGATCCAGTTGAGAATTCCTGGTGTTAGAGATGTGGAAAAAGCACTAGGAGTCTCAGGGCACAAAAGAGAAGGTGCAGGGCCCTGCTCCATGATGCTGAAAGTTCATCCTCATCCTTAGCTGTGCCAGCACCTCACTTAGGAACTGTAGATGTCTGGCTTGAGGCATAACAATCCCCTGGGGTCCTTTAGCTCTGGTGAAGCACTGCTCACTTATCTTTGTTGGGCATCTACCACACAACATGAGATAAGGGCTGGCAAGATCAGAAATGGTCCCAGAGAATGAAGCTGAGCTAGGAACATCAGAGCACAAGGGTGGATGGAAATCAAGGTGTCTATTGAGGGATGGGTGTGCCAGTTTGAAGCTAGGTGGAATCTTTTGGTGAGAAGAAGTAGATTATAGGTTGTGAAGAGGAAACAATGGTGATGTCTGCTGCACTCATAGGCTTGCAGAGATGTATAAAAACAAGAACACAAACATAGATAACAGAGTTGCTCTCTGGCTCTGGCTGCCTGCACTTTTCTCCCTAACCTGCTGTCTGTGTAACTAATCCTTCTGCTTCCTAACCCCCCTGGCTGATTCTCCAAACCCAGCTTGAATGTAAGGCAAAGTCTGGGATAAGGTAGAGGGGTGAAAAGGAGGAGGAAGGGTGGTTGGGAGCCCCTCCTGGGGACTCTGGTTTCTGAGAGGGCTGTTGTGTTTCTGTATTACTTTTTAACTCATCTATTTGTGTATATAACTGTATGTATTTGTGTGTATCTGCCTGTATCTTGTGCTAAGCTGTAAATACAAAGCTCCATTCTAATTTCCAGCTCAGCTGGATCTAGTCTGGGTGATTTCATAAGAGGAGAGGGTGGGCAGGTAACACCCAAGCCATCACAATGGCCTTCATCTTGGGGCCATTCAGTCTGGAGAAGAGGAGGCTCTGGGAAGACCTTATAGCAGCATTCTAGTACCTGAAAAGAGCCCTAGAAGAAACTCTGGGGAGAGACTTTTTACAAGGGTTGATAGGGATAGGATGAAGGACAATGGATTTAAGCTGGAAGAGGCTAGATTTAGACTGAATTTTAGAAAGAATCCTTTCCAGTGAGACATTGGAACAGGTTGCCCAGGAAGGTTGTGGATGACCCTTCCCTGGAGGTGTTCAAGGCTAGTTTGGGTGATGCCTGGTCTAGTGGAAGTTGTCCTTGCCCAGGACAGAGGAGCTGGAACTAGATGATATTAAAGGTGCCTTCCAACCCAACCTATTCTATGGTTCTATGATTCTTTGAGTGAGGCTGGAGGAGAGGTTTTGTAGCAGCCATGCCAGCTGGCGATGCGACCGCGTGTGACCAGTCGGACATGGCAGACTGGCAGCAGGCACCAACCCAGCATGGCTCTGGTGCTGAAGTGTCACAGCTGAGGTCTCTGATCTTTCAGATGGCTCAAGTCAGATGAGATAAATCCTTCATCAAGACCCTTAGCTTACTTTTAATAAACCCAATAAGGTCCTAGCCCTGGGGTGGGCACAGAGAAGCTGTGAAGTAAATCCTAGACGCATCAGAGAGGGCTTCAATCTAGCAGAGAAGGAGCAAAGCCACTTAGCATTCCTTGTGTTTGAGGATGATCACAGAGCTTTCAGAGGCTTGTGTGATAACTTCTGGGTGCAGGAAAGAGGACAGGGGCAGCATCGTGCTGGCATCCTCCCTTCCCTGCTGCTCGAGCTTGTATACAAACTCAATGACGATTGATTGAGCTCAGCAGCAACTGACAGCAGAAGTGATTACTGTGGGCAGGGACCTGCTTGTGTGGATATAAAGAAGTGCAGCCTGCTGGCAGCAGACTCTGCTCCCATCCCTGCTGCTCATTCCCATGCCTCCATCTGCTGCAGACAGGTTTCCGGGGGCTGCCCCCTCCCTTTCTCTGTAGGTAGGGTTGCTGAGGAAATCAACTGTACAGCAACAACCCTTTACTCCTCTTCTTTGAACCACAGCCATTTAAATGTTTTCAGGCTGCTCCTTTTCAAAACATCCTCTTTGCTTTCCTGTTTCCCCAATGAAATCTCTCTCATTTCTCTTCAACAAAAGTGGACAAGTGGGAAAAAAAATATTTCTGTGGTGTCACATGAAGCTATGTTTTGGCTACTGAATAACCATGGCAGAAAGTCCCTAAAGGTCCCTATCATGCTTTTTCTTATCTCTCATGATTATTAGGCCATTCCTCCTTCTCTCTCTTCCTTTCCCTCACAAAGCAGGTGGCATTTGCTTTGCAGAGATGTAGATGGCCAGCTCCTATGCAGAGCAACAGAGGTCAGCTTCATGTCAGTGCTTAGCTGCCACCCCAAATGGATGACAAATTCTGCCCTGAGACCAAGTAGCCTGTTCCTCCCTGCCCTTGCACAACTTACAGTATCACAGTATCACCAAGGTTGGAAGAGACCTCACAGATCATCAAGTCCAACCCTTTACCACAGAGCTCAAGGCTAGACCATGGCACCAAGTGCCACGTCCAGTCCTGCCTTGAACAGCTCCAGGGACGGCGACTCCACCACCTCCCCGGGCAGCCCATTCCAGTGTCCAATGACTCTCTCAGTGAAGAACTTTCTCCTCACCTCCAGCCTAAATTTCCCTTGATGTAGCTTGAGGCTGTGTCCTCTTGTTCTGGTGCTGGCCACCTGAGAGAAGAGAGCAACCTCCTCCTGGCCACAGCCACCCTTCAGGTAGTTGAAGACAGCAACAAGGTCACCCCTGAGCCTCATTCATTAGGTCCTGGCTATTTCTTCATGTGTTTTTGCTGATGCTTTGTGGTCTTGCTGTGTTGGGCACCAAGGCTGTCTCCCTGACTGAGAACTCCTGAGCTGTTTGACAAGTCCCCTCCACCCTGACAGGCAGCACACATAGCTCCAGGTTTTAGTCCAGATGCTTTGGAGTCCTAGCAAGGTGCTGCAGTTAGCAGTGCCTCCTGCAGTCTCCTGCCCAAAGCCTTCCCAGCTCCTCTAACATAACTTGGTGTCCTCTCGTTCTGGTGCTGGCCACCTGAGAGAAGAGAGCAACCTCCTCCTGGCCACAACCACCCTTCAGGTAGTTGTAGACAGCAATAAGGTCACCCCTGAGCCTCCTCTTCTCCAGGCTAACCAATCCCAGCTCCCTCAGCCTCTCCTCGTAGGGCTGTGCTCAAGGCCTCTCCCCAGCCTCGTCGCCCTTCTCTGGACACGCTCAAGCATCTCAATGTCCCTCCTAAACTGGGGGGCCCAGAACTGAACACAGTACTCAAGGTGTGGTCTAACCAGTGCAGAGTACAGGGGCAGAATGACCTCCCTGCTCCTGCTGACCACACCATTCCTGATGCAGGCCAGGATGCCACTGGCTCTCTTGGCCACCTGGGCACACTGCTGGTTCATGTTCAGGCAGGTATCAGTCAGCACCCCCAGATCCCTTTCTGTCTGGCTGCTCTCCAGCCACTCCTCCCCTGGTCCCAGGAAAGCCAGCACCAGTCTTCTGGGCCATGTCAGTTGCCACCTGATCCATACCTAAACTGCTCCAGAAGCCATGGGCTCCAAGCAGTATCAGGAATGTGATCCCACAGGAAAACCAATGAACTTTGTTACCTCTGCCTGGATTACTCCCTATTCCAGGGAATCACTTAGAAACCTCTCCAAAGTTTCTGACCCTATTTATGAGCTGGTGTAGCCATGGTAACTCTAGTTGCACCAGAAATAGCTCACTTGAATGACAAAGAAAGCACAAGTTTACAAGAGAGTGACTTTTCCAGGGAATGGCTGAGCTCATGGGACTGTGGGAGGAAATCCCAGCTGAGGCACAGGCTTGGGGATGGAGCGGATGAGGGCTGTGTCCGTCATGGGCCACGACAGCTCTTTTGAAACAGCTCTGTAAGCTTGTGCCAGGTGCTTGGGAGACTTTGTACCTTATTGATAGGGCTTTCTTACTTGCCACACACACATACCTGACTGGAAATGAGCAGGGAATTTTCCAGAGATCTGCAGTTAACTTCAGCTTCCCTCCTGCAGAACCTACCGAGTGCCTCTGAATTCCTGGCAAGAGAAGGACAGTGGTAGGACCTGGATGTGAAATGAGTTTGTCTCTTGGTCTTGTAGAAGATCAGTGAGGTTGGCATGTCAACAGCAGTTCTGGGGAGAGACTCAGTGGGCCAAGGTTTCACACACTCTAACCCTCTTCTCACAATGCCCACAGTGTTCCTAAGCTGTCTGTGGTTTGTGCTAGTGAATAAAAGAGAAGGTGCAGCAAAGGACTGGGCTTTGCCTGGCACAGAGATTGAGCTGTTCCAATAAGTGCAAATAGGTTCATCAAAGATGCAGAGGAGAAGGCATCCTGGTGGTGTTTCACCTCTCTTCCTTTAGGATATATACTGGTGCCAGGATTAAGTATCTTTAATAGCCTGCAATAAACCAACTGTGCTGGCTGACCTGGGGAATCAGTGCCTGCTGCTGGAGACAACAGTTGAGTGTCTCTGTGCTAGTTTGAAGCTAGCTAGAATGGTTTGGTGAGAAGGACTAAATTACAGGCTGTGAAAGGAAAACAATGGTGATGTCTGCTTCCCTCATAGGCCTGCTGAGAGATAGACAAATAAGAATCAAAGCACAGACAAAAGCTCTTCTGCTGGGGAACTGGCTGAGCTGCATCTTTCTCTGGCCTCTTTGACTAATCCACTTTGCTTCCTAACCCCCTGGCTGAACCTCCATTCTTCCTTGGAACCCCAAGGTCCCCAGCCTTGGGACCCCAGTTGGCACTGGGGTAAGGTTGAGAGGGGCAGGGGGAAGGTGAAGGGGCAGTTGGGAGCTCCTCCTGGGGACTCAGGTTTCTGGGAGGGCTGTTGTGTTTCTGTATTACCTTTTACCTTGTCTATCTCTGTCCATAACTGTATATACTGTAACTATCTGCTTGTATATTCTGCTAAGCTGTAAATATAAGCTTCATTCAATTTCCAGAGCTGTCTGAGTCTAGTCTGGGTGATTTCCAAAGTGGGGGGGGGGCAGGGAACACCCAAACCATCACAGTCTCCAAGCTCAGCTTGCAAAAAATATCTTGCTCTATATTCTCCTTTCCACTTGTGCTCTGGAGGCTGATCTAGCAATGGGGCAGAGATTAAGGAAGCTGAGGTCTCTTTAGTGCCAGGACACTAAAGAGACACTTCCATGCTCAGCGTGGAGAAAAGGGTCCTTTGAAGAAACATAAATCAAGCCATAAGGTTGAGCTGAACTGTGAGCAACAGCCCTGTGTGTGTGTGTGTCAGAAACTAGGAGGCACCTGGAGACACGACTAAATCCAGAAGCCAAAGGGTCACCATCAAGGTTTCTTCAGGAGAAATGAAGTCTCTGCTTTTCTCATTCAGCTAAGGGTGCTCGATTTGTGCATGTCAGAACATCACTGCAAGCCTCAGGCTTTCAGGCACCAATGTGTTAGGACATGCTGGAGCTTTTTATAGCAGGTGATATAAAACCCCATGTGGCCTGCCAGACACTTCATTATTTACCAGAGAGTCACATTTTCTTCTGAGTGGAGATTCTGGCCTTTCTTGGAGCAGGCAGCCAGGTCACACCACCCAGTGCTCACAAGACTGGTATGATTTTATGACCTTGCACAAGCTTTTCCTTGATTGGCATAAATAAAAGGAAAACTGGAACCAATCAGAGAATCATAGAATGGCTTGGGTTGAAAATGACCTTTAAGACCATCTAGTTCCAACCCCGCTGGCATGGGCAGGGACACCTTCCATTAGCCCAGGTTACTCAAGGCATCATCCAACCTGGCCTTGAACACTTCCAGGGAGGAGGCATCCACAACCTCCCTGGGCAACCTGTGCCAGTGTCTTGCCACCTTCACTGTGAAGAATTTCTTCCTAATACTCAGTTTAAATCTGCCCTCCTCCAGCTTACATCTCTTCCCCCTCATCTGATTGCTACAAGTCCTTGTCTGAAGTCCCTCCTCACTTTCTTGCAGGCCCTCTTCAGACCACTGTAAGGTTTCCCCAGAGCCTTTTCTTCTCCAGGCTGAACAACCCCAACTTTGGAAGCCTGTCCCCATAGGGGAGGCACTTCAGCATTTTTGTGGCCCTCCCTTGGACCTGCTCCAACAGTTTGATGTCCTTCTTGTGCTGGGCTCTCCAGAGCATCTTACCTTTCTTTTATCACCCACAGATTGCTAAACACAGAGCTGAAATTTGATCATTCCTACTTGTAAATATGGCAGCTGATGGACAGAAAGATCCCACACCTGCAGATGGCTCTCAGCCATCCAGCCAGATGCTGCAGGGACTGATGTGCTTGGCCATGCAGCACAAAAAGCTCAGTACTTTATAACTGCTTTGTGATTCATCAAGAACAACTCCCTGCTCATTGCAGAGTTGAGCAGTAACATTAGTGGGCATCCTCTCTGTGCACTGACTTTGTTCAATGTCTGCATCTGGGCTGTTAGTAGTGCTGCAATGGGATGGAGTTAGTTCAGTTAAAAAAATCCCCTCTCTTCTCTGTTTTCCTTTTGTCCACAATGAAAATATTTCACAGACTCACAGAACCTTAGAGGTCATAGAATCATAGAATCATAGAATCAACCAGGTTGGAAGAGACCTCCAAGATCATCCAGTCCAACCTAGCACCCAGCCCTAGCCAATCAACTAGACCATGGCACTAAGTGCCTCATCCAGGCTTTTCTTGAAGACCCCCAGGGATGGTGACTCCACCACCTCCCTGGGCAGCCCATTCCAATGGGAAATCACTCTCTCTGTGAAGAACTTCTTCCTAATATCCAGCCTAGACCTCCCCTGGCACAACTTGAGACTGTGTCCCCTTGTTCTATTGCTGGTTACCTGGGAGAAGAGGCCACCCCCCACCTGGGGCAGTTCACACAGGAACATATCCAGGTGGGTTTGGAAAGTCTCCAGAGTAGGAGACTCCACAGCCTCTCTGGGAAGCCTGTTCCAGTGCTCTGCCACCCTCACCGTAAAGAAGTTTCTCCTCATGTTGTTCACCAGTAAGGGTCACAGAGCACTGGAAAATACTTCCCAGGGAGGTTGTGGAGTCTCCTTCTCTGGAGACTTTCAAGGCCTGTCTGGATGTGTTCCTGTGTGATCTGTGTTAGATAGTATTGTCCTGCTCTGGCAGGGGGGTTGGACTGGGTGATCAGTTTGGGTCCCTTCCAACCCCTAACATCCTGTGATCCTATGAAATCTTCTATGTTCCAGTTTGTCACTGTTGCTCCTTGTCTTATTACTGCACACCACCAAAAAAGAGATTGGCCCCATCCACTTGACACCCAGCCCTCAGATATTGATAGACATTGATGAGATCTCTCAGGCTTCTCTTCTCCAGACTGGACAGCCTCAGGGCTCTCCGTCTCTCTTCATAGGGGAGGTGCTCATGTCCCCCAGTCATCTTTGTGACTCTCCACTGGCCTCTTTCCAGCAGGTCTCTGTCTTTCCTGAACTGGGGAGCCCAAATTTGGGCACAACTCGGTTTGGTTTTTCTTTTATAAGATAATTTTCACCTGAATTCTATTTACAGAATACCCTCAACATTAGTATGGAGAACCATAACCCATCCCTTTCCCCTCTTCTTTTCCCCCCCTGATCAAATACAGGTAGTTAATCTTCTTATCTACATGGCTGCCAGAAGGCAGAGCATGTGGCTCCTCTTAAAAACACACCTGAATCACACTTCACACTGTACTGTGTCCCAAGGGTTTTCCTTAGGCTTTGCTTTTCCCATAATTGATGCTTTTTGTATGCATTAGGTGCCACGTAGCTGTGAACAGTGATTAAATGATCTGCTAGCACCCCCTAAAAGCGATCACACATCACACTAAACAGCCAACTAAACACTGCCTCCTTGAAAAAAACAGACACACAAAAAGAGAGAAGAGGTTGCAAGAGGCTATTTTTATTTAAATGGAGAACAGATGATTCCAGAGCTCTGTTTGGTTTAAAATAGTGTAGCAAATGATTCAATATCATCAGGCTAAGAAGAAGAAACTGTACACAAGTCAGCTCCAGATGTCTTCTTTCCTGACAGATCCTTTTTTTTCCCCCCCCTGAAAGATCAATTCTTTCTCCTTGGCAACCAGCAGCCCAATAAAGAAAGGCTCTTCTATAACATTTTGGTAACATCTCTCTTTCTTCTGCTTTCTTCATCTCTTACTATGGCTTTCACACCATGCTGCAGACATACTCTTCTTCCCTCCTCCTACCAGATTAAGCCACCACTGTGCAACCTCATTGACTCCAGCTCTTTGCCACCATTATTATGATTTTCCCCTCCGTGTAACAGCTGAGGCTTTCAAACAGACATGATTGCTTCTGGGGAGCACCTCGCTCTCTCCTTGGGAACATTCAACTAATGGGCAGGGGAGGCAGCTCTTTTCTGCTCCATTATCTTGTCTCTTGGGTGGCCGCTCGCCTCCCAGGCACACGGATGCTAAACGCTTTAGCTGCCATGCGAGAGCAGATCCCTGATGAAAATAACTGTGGAAGGGGAAAAGCCTGGTGAGGAAAGCACAAAGGCATTTATTATTCTCTTTTTTTCCCCCTAATTTTCTCCCTTTATTGCCCAGGTGTATTGCTAAGCACTAAGCTTTCTGTTCCCCTCCTTCAGAATCTTGCAAATGCACAGGGTTTAATGTTGCAGTGTTGGTTTGGGGTTTTTTTATGCCCTTTCACTGGCAGCTCCCAGCCTTTCTTTTAATTTAGATCCTCTACACTCTTGCTTTGCTCTGAGAGCATACACCTTCATAAAGAGAGCATACACCTTCATTGAGAGAGTCATTGGACCCTGGAATGGGCTGCCCGGGGAGGTGGTGGAGTCGCCGTCCCTGGGGCAGTTCAAGGCAGGATTGGACGTGGCACTTGGTGCCATGGTCTAGCCTTGAGCTCTGTGGTAAAGGGTTGGACTTGATGATCTGTGAGGTCTCTTCCAACCCTGATGATACTGTGACACTGTGAAAATGAATTAGAGTCTCTTACTAGGAGGCCTCTAAGGATATTTCTGTGCCAAGAACCTGGAACAGCAGCCCACTTCTCCAGTCCAATCAGGCATCAGAAACACATCATAGACTAAGTGGACTGTTTAGTAGCTATCATTGCATACCGTGCATGCATATGTTGCACTAAGGATGTTCTGGCAGTTTCATGTATACAAAGACTTGTTTGTAGGATCCAAGGCTGATGGCACACTTAGAGTGCAATGGTGAAAGTTATTTCGAGGGGAAAAGAAAGAAAATGAAGGAGCAGAGAGAGTTAAAAAGAGGAAACTTTCCCCTGTGGCCAGCTGGGAAGGGCAGCAATGGGGTTCCACAGGAGCATCATCCTCTTAGGGTTCTCCCAGCACAGCAGGTGATGACAGAGAAAATTACGAGGATGATGATTTCTTGCTGCGCTTTCCCTTAGCATTATATACCTTTCATCAGGACCCACTTGAACTCCCTATTGGTTATTCCTGCTTGTGATTAGCCCTGGGAGGGAAATGCTCATCACGTGCAATTGGTTTACATCCATTGCTCATTATGCTTCTGCTATTGGATACTATTTATTGAGACTTTAAATAGCTCTTAGCTGTTTCCTTGAGCACCACAGTTGCTTTTCACTTCCAAATCTACAAAACAAGAGATAAAGAAGGAGAGGGAGGAGGGGGCAATTCCCACGTTAGTGCTTTTCACAGGGATCCCTCACAATAAGGCTGTGGGGGGGGGGTTTGCAGAGGCAGGGCTGTGAGAGCAATAACACGGGAATGGCACCAGTGCAATAAAGGGAAAATGTTGCCACAGAGACGCTGGTAATTGCTGCCTCACGGCTTCAGAGGGAGGTTGTGTAGCTGCAAGCAGCACGTCTGTGGCACTGCTGAGGATAACATCAAGGCACACAGGCATCTAAGAGCTAGCGGGAGCCTGGACACAACCTGATGGGAAGCCATGGATTTCGGTATAAAATCAAGGTCTCTGCTGTGAGGAGTGTGTAGCACAGGCAAGGCAGGGAGCAGTCTGCAAGGGAGAATTTCTAAGGCCAACAGAAGAGGAGATGATGGCACAGCTCTCCTCTTAATTTAGTTCCAGCTTCAGCTCTGGCTCTGTCGGAGGAAAGTCACAATGCAAGGAAGAGTGCTTGGATAAATACCTCCTAACACCCTGCCTGGTGATCAGCTTAAGGCTGAGATTTGATTACACTTGCTGAGATTTGACTTTACATAACCACCTGCTTTCTGAGAGGTCCTAAAATAAGTCAGTCCTCTTTCAAATCCAGTTCTGGTGTGTGACTTCTCTGGGACACCATCCCCTACATGATGCCAGCTCTTGTTACAACACCCACTGAGGGATGGAGAGCAAAAGATGCCTTTCTCCACGACGGGCTCTGGAACCCCTGCTTGCCAGCAGCAAAGACCTTCTTCCTGTCACTCAGCCATGTCCTCCCACTCTCCTCTTTCTGCCTGCTTGGCTCTCTTTCTCTTTGCTGTGCTGCTCTGTCCATCCTCAGCCTTCCTCAGGCTAGCCTCTGGAGGAAACAGGTTCTGCTTTGACTGTACTCTCACATCCGCAACCAAATCCTTTTCCTTTCTCTCTGCCTTGCTGTTTTCCCCTGGGGCAGTTGAGTCATCCAGAAGCGACATGTGAAGTCTTTGTGCACCTCCAGGATGTAGATGGGGGGTTATGGAATTAGCACGTTAACTGGCCTGAAAGCTTCTTAGAGAAGCATTAAATCTCCAATCTTCTCTCCATCTTTCAAGGAAATCTCTTCTGAAGGAGCTGGAGAGATGGAGCACTCAGTCACGTTTTCTGGGGTCAGATCTTTTTTCCAGCTGAAAGCCCTCAAGTCCTGTGTCTGGGTGGTTTGAAGGGTTTGGCATGGGAGTAGGAGGTGGGAAAATCAGCTAAACCCTTACCAGGGGCTCTGTGGTTGCACTTCAAAGTACCTTCTTCCTCCTTGCAGAATACTGGCTCCCTTGCCTGACACTGTGTTTAGCCCCCATTCCTTCCTTCCCTTCCCACCTCATCAGCTGTACATTTCAGTGCTTCAGGAGATGTGATTGGCACTGAGTATGAAGAAGACAGGCACCATGTGTGCTAGGCACACCAGGACTGACCCAAGGATGCTGCCTTTTAAAGGAAATCATGGGACACCTTGTGCCTGTGTTGTACTCATGTGCAATGAATTCACGCTTCATTGGCTGCATCTTTAACCTGCTTAACTGGGAGGCAGAGGAGGCAGTGCTGGGTTTACCAAGGAGTTGAGTGGCACCTTGTGATGTAGAGAATGCCCCCCTCATATGGCAGGCAAAGGCCTCTTGTCTGAGCTCCCTGACCTGTCACCTTTCCCCATGCTCATCACCTCGTGACTGCCTCGGGCTGGGATTACCTCCTCCCATCTCTAGAGGAGGAAGCATCTCTGCAAGTAGTGAGGGATACTATCTGGGGACATCCACGTGGGGGACATGCACGGTTGAAACTGCCACTTACCTTGCAGCAGCTATTGATGTGGATTTGCTGCACCTAGAGGTTGTCTTCTCAGCATATCACCTGAAGTATTCCTGCAGAGTGCAAAAGGCTGAAGGAGGAGGCAAAGCTCAAGACAGTGACAGGATTCAACGCCATTACTCATAGAAAAACCTAAGCTGGTAACACTGTGTGCTGAGTTCCATGCAAATGCAGCTGAGTTGCTCCAAATCAAATCACAGGATCATAGAATCGGTCAGGGTTGGAAGGCACCACAGGATCATCTAGTTCCAACCTCCCTGCCATGGCCAGGGACACCCTACCCTATATCAGCCTGGCCAGAGCCTCATCCAGCCTGGCCTTAAACACCTCCAGGGATGTGGCCTCAACCACCTCCCTGGGTAACCCATTCCAGCCTCTCACCACTCTCATGATGAACAATTTCCTCCTCACCTCCAGCCTGAACCTACCCATCTCCAGCTTTGCTCCATTCCCCCCAGTCCTGTCACTCCCTGTTATCCTGAAAAGTCCCTCCCCAGCTGTCTTTGTAGGCTCCCTTCAGGTACTGAAAGGCCACAAGAAGGTCACCTGGGAGCCTCCTCTTCTGCAGACCGAACAGCCCCAACTATTTCAATCTGTCCTCACAGCAGAGCTGCTGCAGCCCTCTGAGCATCCCAGTGGCCCTTCTCTGGACACACTCCAGCATCTCCACATCCCTCTTGTAATGAGGGCTCCAGAACTGGATGCAGTACTCCAGGTGGAGTCTCATCAGAGTAGAGTAAAGGGGGAGAATCACCTCCCTTGCCCTGCTGGCCACACTTCTCCTGATGCAGCTCAGGATCTGGTTGGCTTTCTGGGCTGCAAGTGCACACTGCTGGCTCATATTGAGCTTCTGGTCAACCAGCACCCCCAAGTCCCTCTCCTCAGGGCTACTCTCCAGCCAGTCACTGCCCAGCCTACATTCATGCTTGGGATTGCCCTGACCCAGCTGCAGGACTTCACAAAAGCACTACTGAAAAACAGTACTCTATTTAGCCTCTTAACAACTACAAAAATGGATTCCTTACCTGGACTAAAATTTCATTTTATATTTACCTTCAGAGCTTCCAACCTGGGAAATGTCAATTCCAAATTATGCAGTGTGATGGTTTGGGTGTTCCCTGCCCCCCCACACTTTGGAAATCGCCCAGACTAGACTCAGCCAGCTCTGGAAATTAGAATGAAGCTTATTATTTACAGCTTAGCAGAATATACAAGCAGATATTTACAGTATATACAGTTATAGACAGAAATAGACAAGGTAAAAGGTAATATGGAAACACAACTCCCCTCCCAGAAACCTGAGTCCCCCAGGAGGGGCTCTCAACTGCACCTTCACCTTCTCCCTACCCCTGTCAACCTTACCCCAGTCCCAAGGAAGAATGGAGGTTTGGCCAGGGGGGTTAGGAAGCAAAGAGAAACGGAGGGTGAGGTTAGAGAGAGAAAGATGCTGCTCGGAGCTCCCCAGCAGGAAAAGTAGTTGTGCCTTATGTGTGTTTTGATTCTTCTTGTATCACTCAGCAAGCCTATGAGTGAAGCAGACATCACCATTGTTTTCCTTTCACAGCCTGTACTCTAGTCCTTCTCACCAAAACATCCTAGCTAGCTTCAAACTAGCACATACAGCTTTGGAAATGAAGAGTAGGTGAAAATAGCTGATTCTAACAGGTGAGAATTAATCACTTCTAAAGACCTGTGGTTTCTTTCCTCAAATGCTGCCACCTCTCCTGCAGAAGATGGAGAAGGCATTTAGCAGCGTGCAGCAGCAATGTACCAGCAGCCTAAACCAAACAAAATCAAACCCAGAAAGGCTGGCAGCAATCCAAACTCAAGTGAATAAATAGATATAAATGCCTTGCTTTATTTTTTTTCCCTCTTACAATTTTAAAGCCATCTCAAGAAATGTTTGGTCCAGCAAAGTGCTACAGAAGGTGTAATGCTGCTGAGAGTAAAGGCTGTGTCACTAGAAGATATGCATTATAGATTTGCATCAGCTTTTGACTATTTACTTCAGAGAAGTTTAGACACAACTGATTGTACAACTGTGATCAACCTCATGAGGCTCAACGGGGCCATGTGCAAGGTCCTTCACATGGATAGGGGCAACTTGTGGTATCAATACAGGCTGGGGGATGATATGGAGGTGGTGGAGTTGCCATCCTTGGAGGTGTTCAAGACTGGATGAAGCATTTAGTGCCATGGTCTAGTTGACTGGATAGGTTGGACTGGATGATCTTGGAGGTCTCTTCCAACCTGGTTGATTCTATGATTCTATGGTGGAGAGCAGCCCTACAGAGAAGGACTTAATGGGTACTGGTGAATGCAGACAAAGGAAGATGAAAGACCTCATTGCATGAGACTATTGGGTTTGCACCTTAATGTGTTACCAGGTGCAATTTCACTTGGGCAATTTCAAGTTGAGGAATTCTAACTATAGGCTTTTTTCTGCTGTCATGTGTGGAAGCAGAGAAGTATGCTCTTAGTATTTGTCTTCAAAGAACGCTTTTACACATTATGATCCAGGGAGGAGCCGAGTAGAGTCCTACTTTTCCTGCAGGAAAAGTACCCTTTAATCTTCCAAGGCTTGCAGGGAGGTCTGAGGGTTTGCAGTGTGGAGAATGAACAACTGGACATGAGCCCACAACATGCACTGGCAGCCCAGAAGTCCAACTTGTTCCTGGGGTGTATCAAAAGGAGCGTGGCCAGAAGGTTGAGAGAGGAGGTGATTCTGCTCCACTTGGATGAGAATCCACTTGCAGTGCTGTGTTCTGCTTTAGCTCCGTCAGCACAAGATGGACATGAATCTGTTGGAACCATCCCAGAGGAGGGTCACAAAAAGTGGCCAGAGGGATGGAGCACATCTCCTAAGAAGATGGGAAAATTTGGGTTACTCAGCCTGGAGAAGAGAAGGCTCCAGGAAGACCTTATTGCAGCCTTCCAGTAGTTAAAGGGGGGCTATAAGAAAGATGGTGACAATCTTTTTAGCAGGCCTTGCTGCAATAGGATGGGAGTTAATGGATTTAAACTAAAAGAGGGTAGGTTTAGACTAAATAGAAGGAAGACATTTTTGACAATGAGAGTGGTGAAGCCCTCTCTGGGCCAGGTTGCCCAGGGAAGTGGTAGATGCCCCATGCCTGGAATCATTCAAGGTCAGGTTGAGTGGAGTCCTGGCAATCTGATCTAGTTGAAGATGCCCCTGCTCACTGCAGGGGAGTTGGACTAGATGAGTCTTAAATGTCCCTTCCAACCCGAACCGTTCTGTGATTCTGATTCTGTCAGAGAGCTCAAAGTAATTAAGACCTAATCACAGTATTTTACATAGACAATATTATTTCCCAACTAAGAACACATTAGAAATATTACCATTTCCTTTGCAGTAAAGCAGGTACACTCTAGCTGTTGTTCTTGCCTCCTCCTGTCACAGACGTAAGAACTGGCTGGGGATGGACACCATCTGCCAAGAGATGATCTTCATTGCACAGAATCAGTTTGTCAGAGATAAAATACTCAGCGGCAGGGATTTGGTTTTAGTGATGTTCTGCCTCAGCACAGTTCAAACCTCGCCTTTCTTCCAGGAGATCACTGTCGTGGCTCCCCAGTGGGATGCTGGATATGCTGAACACAGAATGATGCCTGGCTTCTGAGCTCCCATCTGCTCGACATGGTGCCTACCCAGCGTCTGCAGCTCCTTCTCACCCCTTCATCTAGGCAGATGAAGCACAGAGCAATGACATGATTGGCCCACAATGGCATACTGACTAATTTCTAATCTAGGACTAAAATCTGTTTCTCCTGCATGCCAAGTGGATGTGCCAATGCAAGCTGAGTGTACATACCTATGCTGGCACACAGCTACACATCCCTATACCTCTATGCACATCTGTTGACATATTGCTTGCACATTTAGACACACAGAGACACAGGCAGTTTGGTATTCATCTGTAATTGAAAACTGGAAAAAAAATAAAGCTAAAACCAAACCATCCCCCAGCAAAAATGTTCGTAATAATGCTGGAGTTATGCTTTCTCTGTACATAGCCACTAAACCAAAGGAAATCTCAAGCCAAGCTAAGCAAACCATAACCTCAACCCACACACTTTCCCACTCAAAAGCATGTTCTGCTGTCCCAGTACAAATGAGGAAGTCTACTGAAATTGGAGAGTTAGCACAGGCAGCACAAGGATCAAGACAAGAAGTGACAAGATGCATGGGCTACTGACCTCAGAGTTCCCTGTAGTTAACATAGCAAACTCTTCACACCTCTCCCGGGGCAGAACTCTTCACATGAACAACCTGAGCCACCACACCATGGCACTGTCATGGAAGGAATTTGCTCTGTCCTTTTCCCATCCCTGTTCTACCCAGCTCCTTCCCTTCTGCTGGCTTAAGGGTGTAAGAACATCTGGCCATTGTGAACAAGAATTGGGAAGCCCATCTGGGTTTAAAACTCACTGGCAAATGCTTAGGTGTTTGCTTAGATGCCAGGTATGTTTTAAACTCACCTCAATGCTGCATTCAGCTCAGCTCTTTTGTGCTGGCCCCTGGGGAGGGTTAGCATAGGAGTGAAAAAAGAGTAACAGAGAATGAAATAATTTATCTTGATGGTGAAGCTATTTCATGGAGGCTTAAAATGTTTCTGAGGCTACAGGTCTTGCTAAATTGAAATCAACTGCCAGCCAGACATTGCTCTGTTTGTCCCTTGAAGGACATGGAATTGCTGGAGCTGGTCCAGAGGAGAGATGATCAGAAGGCTGGAGCATCTCCCCAATGGGCACAGGCTGAGAGAGTCAGGGCTGTTCAGCCTGGAGAAAAGAAGGCTTCAGACAGACCTTATCACATCCTTCCAGTACCCAAAAGTGGCCTACAACAAAGCAAGGAGGGACTTTTCACAAGGACTTGTAGTGACAAGACAAGGGGGAATGGATTTAAGCTAGAAGAGGGTAGATTTAGACTGGATATTAGAAGGAGATTCTTTACAGTGAGGGTGGTGAGACTCTGGAACAGGTTGCCCAAGGATGCCCTCTCCCTGGAGGTTTGATACCAGACTGGATGATGCCTTGAGCAATCCAGTCTTGTGGAAGGTGTCCCTGCCCATGGCAGGGTGGTTGGATCTAGATGATCTTTGCAGTCCCTTCTAACCCAAATGCATCTGTGAAATACATGAGGTCAGGATCAAACATGAGAGCAAGACTAGGCTGGGAAATCCAGTCCCTTCTTCTGAGATCCGTGCAGCCCTGAAGGAGAGCCCTCATACCCAGTCCTTTGCAGCCTATAAAATGTGTGTTTGGTAAACATTTTCTAATGGATATGTGGATCTGGGTCTGTGAATTTAAGCCCACAAACTTCCCTTGCTTGTTTTGCTTCTGCAGATGCATTAAGGGCAGTTTACCAGTCGCTGCAGATCCAGATTTGTTGCTTGCAAACCAATAATCTAATTTGTTGTGCACTGAGGATTGTGCATTGGAAGGATTTATGTGACTGAAGAACTAAGCAGGCACTCCGTGAGTGGAAAAGAAAAGAAGGTATCTGATGATATTTGAGAGAGGAAGTGGTGTAAAAATCCTTTGGATCATTTAAGCATCTCTGGGAAATAGGAGCTTGGTCTCCCTGAGGTAGCCTGCGTGAAAATGGCTGCGATTTGGGCACAATTAACTGGTTGAGTGCAGCAGGTAGCCTGCCCTAAGCATGAAAAACGAAGTTCATCAGCAGTGGCCCCTATTTGCACAGCCCCTGCCCCCCAGCGTATGCAGGAATGGACTCAGTCTGACTCTCCGCTTATTTTAATGAGCGTAAATCAGGGACAGCTTTTGAAATCAACCTTAACTACACACGGAAAAGAAACACAATACAAAACAAGGCTGAAAAATCAAAGGACCATCCCTCTCCCTCCGCCCCCAGCCTTTCGCTGGCGCAGCAGCCCGCACCCGGGCATGGGGGACACTTCCGCGTCCCCGGCCGGGCTCAGCTCCGCAGACAAAGCCCCTGCGCACCTCTGCGCAAAAAGAGCGCAGCGGAGGGCGGGCGGGGGGGCGCGCAGACAAAGCGGGACTGGCAGCTGCAGCATGCGGGTCCGCGCAGGGCTTCCTCTGCGAGTGGGCTGCTGCTGATGATGATTTTTTTGCCGGTTTTTTTCTCTCTCGTGGCTTTCCCCCCCCCTCCTTCGCGTGTGAGTATTTTTTTTTCTCTCTTCACCAACTTCCTTCCTGCTCCAACTGCCGAAGCTCGCAGCTGAGCGCTGAGAGCGGAGGAGGACCCCGGCCGCAGGCGCTGCTCAGCCGGTGAGTAGAGCCCGGGGGAGAGGATGGGCGAGGGGCAAGAGGGCAGGGGCACAGGAGCCGGCTCGCCCCCGACTCGCCGTCCCCTGTCGCCGCGCAACTTTGCGCCTTTGTTCCCTGCGACTGGCCCCGTTACCTTGCCTTGCCCGGGGAGACGGGCAGGGCCCTGCCAGTATCCGAGGGGGAAGCTCCCGGGATGGCGGGAGAGGCTCTGGAGGTGATGGGGGGGGGGGGGCATGGGGGTATATCCCTGCGGGGTGGTACCCGGCGGCCCCCGGGCAGTGAGCTCCCGTTTTTGCGTTCGCACCCGGTGGGGATGGGATGGGATGGGATGGGATGGGATGGGATGGGATGGGGGGATCAGAACCGCGGGCACTGGCGAGGCAGAGTATACTACTCCCCCATGGTGGAAAATCGCTTCCTCCCTGCCAAACCCGCTTCCTGGAGATAAGCCCTCGGTCGGGAGGATGCTGTGGGGGAGTGATGTACAGAGGGAGGGCAAATAAAATGCTGCCCTTCTGACATGCCTTTTTGTGCCCCGTGGCAGCATAGGGGAGGAGAGGTGGTGCCCACCGTCCACCTCGTCTGCGGCCCTTCCTGGCCCCTCCTGTTGCAGGTGCAGCCCATGGCCCCCAGCACTGGCAAAGCCCAGCTGAGAGATGAACGCACCCTGCATGATTTCACCTTTGCTTCCTGCAATTATCTGTCTGGCAGGGGGTCCCTAGCACTGCCTTTGCCCCTCTCTTTGCTGCTTCGTAGATGCCACGAGGTGCAGGTGATGCACAGCTGTGGGTTGGTGCTGCAGGAAAGCAATAAACATGTGATGAGACGGGGCACAAATCACCCACACTTCTTGTGCAGAGCATTAGTAGGGTTAATTTTTGTTTTCATTTTAAGGATGCTTATGGCCTGAAGGTTGTAGGAGATTTCCATCTGAGCCTAGCCCTTGGCTTAAGCAGAGACACCTAGGAACCCTGACAGTTGGGCTCACTCTGGGGAAGCACTTGTGCCTGAGCCTAGTAATGTCTCAGCTTGCAGAGGGGACAAGTCTTGGAGCTGGAGCGAGCAGAGGTTAGGGCAGCAGAGATATGAGCTTTCCTGTTTGTCACCTCCTGCCTGGAAATTTGGCAGGTAGGTATGGTCAGATCCACAGCCTGGGGAGAAAGCCCAGAACTGGGTCTGATTGGTGCCATCCTGAGATGTGTGTGAGTTGGGGATTGTTCAGTTGAGACAGCCTGGCTGGTCCTGTTCTCCTCAGGCTCTTGCTTTTGGCGTAGCAAGCTGTCTGTCCACCTACTGGGAGCTTTTCAGAGCCATAAAGCATACCTTCTTCACAGGCTAGCAGGAAGTCTGCGGCATTTGTGATGTATAGGGAGGGTCTAAGCGCTGTGAAACAACCTGCTGGACCAACCCTGGCTCTCTGTGTGTGGCCAGAGATCTTTTTCTCCATCGCGTGGACCTCTCTCTCTCCTGTAATAAACCATAACCGCCGTTGTGGAGGATGGGGGCAGGCAGGCAGCTCTCCGTGATTGTAGTGGTGGCAGATGCAAGCCAGTATCACGAGAGAGCTTGGCAGAGTGGAAATGACTCACATCTGCAGCAGGAGCCCAAGTGGAACACAAGACCTGGTGGTGCCTGCCACTGCTTATTGTGTTCTCTTCCTCTACCAAGTGTGGGATGGAACTGAGGGGATTGCAAAGCTTTGTAAGGTGACTGCTGGGGCTGCAGGGCAGTGGGATGTGAGCAATTACTGCTTTCATGAGGGAGTATCTGGTTTCCTCCCTTGTGAGGACAAGCACAAGGGCCTTTCCCATGGTACCTGGGTCCTTAGCACTCCTAAGGCTAAGCATGAACTCAGTCAAGATTATTTAGCTGTTGGGACATGCTTTCTTTCCTGCCCATTTCAGTTGGAATTAACCTTTTCTTTCCCAGCAGCCTGCTCTGCTGTACTTTCTGACTCACCACAAAATGCCATTGCCAAGTACCCTTGCATCAGGGCTGTTGCACCTTAGCATGCCCAGCTGAGTCTTCTTGTTCCTGTTTAGTTCTTTTCTGTCCCTTTGTAACATGTCTGTATATCCCTCCTTATTTTTTCTTCCACTGAAATTGCACTGTGAGATCTGCATATTACTCATTGTTGCCTGACCCCACTTGCTGATTCACACTGAACTGTTGCACATATATATATATAAAAAAAAAAAAAAAAAATTTTTAATTTCCTTTTTGTTTTAATGAATAAAAAAAAAAATCCCAAACTATCCTGCTTGTTCCAAATTTAACTTTTGGGAGCAGGGACAAATGTTAAGACCACAGCTGCAGAAAGGGATGAAGGGCTTGCTGGGAAAATTGCAACTAAGCAGGCAGAAGGGGAATTTTTTATAGGGACAGTGCCTGAGAAGGAGATAGTGCAAGAATGGGCTGAAGTGAACTGAATGATCTGTGTAGCTTGACAAAATTTCCTGGCTGACAGTTGGCAGGGAATGGCTTGGCCAGTTAGGATAATCATTGCTGCACTAGGGCATTAGGACAACCATTGCTAGGGCACTGCTTTATTTTCCAGCCTTTCTTTGAAGAGTGCAAAAGTGGCTGGGACCATGCAGCTGGCTCTGTGATGCACCTAAGAGTGCCCTGGCACAGCAGTGTTCACCTCTCCTGCCTTTGTTGCCTGTTCTCCATTCCCTGTCCTCCACCTGGCTGCCAATAAGTTGATCTCTTCCTGCATCCCATTTGGGATGCTATGCAAGCAGCTTCACTACCCTCCTTGTTCAGTGTTGTGTCCCAGCCGTGGTGGCTGGGTGGCTGCAGGCTCCAGCTCTCTGGCCTTTCCAAGAAGCCATGCTGGTGCAGGACAGGTACACAGGGCTGGTCTGCAGCCAGGCTGGCTGCAGCCACCCTCATACTTCCTTCCTCCATGGGATGGAAACCCAAGTGTGTGAAGTGAGCTGCCATGGGAATGCCAGCAGATAGCCTGTAGCAGGTGTGTTTCCTTGAGGGCTTCAGCTAACTCAGAATCATAGAATCTTAGAATCACCTGGTTGGAAAAGACCGTAAGATCATCAAGTCCAACCATAACCTAACATCTCTGTGTACAGAACTTGCTACTGTAAGTAGGTTGCTGTAATAGGATCATAGAATGGTTTGGGGTTGAAGAGACCTTAAAGATCATCTAGTTCCAACCCTGAAATGCTGCCTGTCCATGGCTTTTAACCCATTATGAGGGGGTGAACAAAACCTCTGGCCTGTGCTTTATGCATGTAGCAGTGCCTCTTTGTGCAGCATAGCTGGTGAGTGCTGAAACCTTCTATGGTGGCTTGTAATTGCAGCCTTGCCAGCCAGCAAGCGTGCTGCAGAGGGGTTGTAAATCATTCTGGCTTCAGCCTGCGCTCCCGCACCTCCTCCCCGGGAGGGAAGGATGGTGATGGTCTGCGTGTGCGCATGGTGCCTGCAGGGAGAGGAGCGGGGGCAGAGGGGGGTTGTGTTCCAGTCAGAACATCAGCACAGCCCTGTCGGGGTTGCAGCCGAGCGCCAGCGCCATTTGTCTCCAGCGGTCCCACTCGGTTTGGTGCTGGGCGGGTGCCTGCCTCCCTGCCTGCCAGGGGACTGAGGCACATCGTGCCCTCAGCACTCTACCTCTCTTCGGAGCAATCCCACAGACTGTCACCTCCTCTGTCACCCAGACCAAGTGACCATGACTGAGAAGACCCAAGAACCTCATGTGGAGGAAGACGACGATGAGCTGGATGGGAAACTCAACTACAAGCCTCCCCCTCAGAAAACACTGCAGGAGCTGCAAGAGTTGGATAAGGATGATGAAAGCCTTGCTAAGTACAAGAAGTCCCTGCTGGGAGATGGACCTGTGGTAGTAGGTAGGCTGAGGCATGCTGATAGGGAGGGAGTGGGAAGATGGCATCACAACAGTGTGGTGGGGATGGGGCAAGGTGGCCTCCTAGAAGAGGGAGCTTGTTTGACTGGGGACGTGGCAGTGTTTTTGTTGGAGGACTGGGGATGAGCAGGTGGAGAGATGCAAGTAGAGGAAGTAGGGGAGATGCTTTGAGCATTAGGTGTAAGGTTACTAGCGAGTGCTGTCACTGAAAAGGGACTTGTGGTGGGAGGTGTGTGGGCCTTGGAGAACTCCTGGGGGGGATTAGAAACTCGAGAGGACCAGCTTGTGCTGAAAGGCAGTCTTGCAGCTTAGAATAATATTAAGCTGTGAGACTACTACGGTGGAAAGTCCTCTTTTAGGTATTGGGAAGGTGGCTGGAGTGATTCACGTTGAAGGGTTGGGACAGATGTGTGATCCTTGTTACTAAGGAAAGCCTGGCATTAGTGGGTGTTTCATGAAGTGCAGGTTTTGTGGGGGAAAGCACCCCCATTTCTTGAGTGTTGTTCCTCTCACCCTGCATTTCATTCTGCAAGCTGACAGCTTCCCCTGGCTTTCCTACTTGCAGACCCAACAGCTCCCAATGTGGTGGTTACCCGACTCACCCTGGTGTGTGACTGTGCTCCAGGACCGATCACTATGGACCTTACAGGTAGGTGCAGACTGTCCTTGGGCAAAAAAGCAAACAAGGAAAGGCCCTGGCATGCTTCAAACTGAAAGGGAGTTTGTCCTTGGGATGCTGTAGTGGGTTTTAGAGGAACTCTGAGACCATCTTTGCCTTGTTTCTTATTTTAAAGTATACATGTATGAGAAAGAAAATGTTACAAAGGAAAATGTTGAGGGTCTTTTCTCTTCATCTAGACTGTTCTAGGAGCTCCTGCCTTAGGTCTTACTTCCTTTCAATGAGACCTCATGAGCACAAGAGGTTTGTGTTTGGGTAATGGGCTGTTCTGAAACTACAGTTCCGGTTCCCGGGGACGTGAGAAGAGAAACAGGCTTCACCTTATATGGGCTTTTCTGCGGGGAGAGGAAGCTGGGCCCAGAGAAGCAGAGAGGCTTCCTGTTCAACCAAAGCCATGCAGAGCCCTGCAGAGCCCCAGGGCAGCCTCACAAACCAGGCAGGAGCCGTGAAACGTGCTCTGCTCACCCAGGCCAGAGCTGGGTATGGGTGAAGCATACACACGCTCCTGCAGGTGCTCCCAATGAGCCTCTGTGTTTGCTCTCACAGTGCAATTGCTTAGACAGACCTCAGGCCACTCGTTTTTCGGGTGTGCTGTCCTCCAAAGGGATGCTTATCTCTGAACCCAGCCCACCACATGTGGTCTCATCTCACTGTGACACCTCTTGGTAACTGCTTCATCATCTCCTTACAGGTGACCTTGAAGCACTCAAGAAAGAGACCTTTGTATTAAAGGAAGGAGTGGAATACAGAGTTAAGATCCACTTCAGAGTGAGTTGTTTTCCTTTTTGTTGCTTCTCATCAGGTGCTGAGGTCAGCCAGCAGTAGTCTGTCAGATAACTACAGCCAGGCAGCGTGCCTGCCTGAAATCTGGGACCTTGTAAAGCTCCCCTAGCTTCAGGTGTCATTCTGCCCCACAGAGAACAGGGCACTTCCAGAGAATTGCTTCTGCTTGCTCACCTCTTGGAAGAAGCTGCTTTCTGTTCACTCACAGTGGTGAACCACAGGTGCTGTGGAAGCCAGGTGGGTAGTTTTGGCTAGAGTTTAGCTTGGCTTTTTAACCACCAGAAAGTCTTCACACAAAGTAGAGCTGGACAGGGAGGTGAAGAGAAGAGATAATGGCTCTTGTTCAGACAGCATTGCTGGGCTTCATGTATGCACAAAAAAAGGTTTAGTGCTGTAGCATTTGGCTGAAGATACTCAGGCTGATCTGGGTCAGGACATACACAAATGGGCTCACTTCTCCCCCTCTCCCATTGACCAGCTGAAAACTAACCTTGGTAATGTGGCATCCAGCATGAGAGTGACCATGTCCACAGATTTGCTGCAGGCAAAGCTGGCTTTGGCAGAGGAGGCAAAAAGAATGAAATGCCTGAAATGGAGGAGGCAAAGTGTTAATGTTTTGGGTTCTGTGGAAAAGATTTCCCTTCTTCTCTGAGGCTTGCTCACTGTCTCAAAGATGACTTTGTCCCCAGAGGCATCTCCAGCTCTCTGTTGAGCTATAAAATATTTCCATCAGTATCTGAACCCTGTTGATAGGAGATGCCTGGAGCCAGACAAGTTATGCTAACTCCTTCTCTCAGTCTCAAGGCTGCTGAGAGCTGGCACCATGTGAATTTCCTCCTGGTATGTAAAAAGATCTGCCTTGTTTCCAGATTGAGCAGTGCTGTTAGGAAGCAGTGTATGCTGGAGCAGGACAAAAAGAGAGACATCCAAGATATTCAAAGGAGGTTTGAGGAAAGGTTATTGTGATGGTTTGGGGGTTACCCCGCCCCCCCACACTTTATATTTGCCCCAGCTAACTCAGACGGACCCTGGGAATATAGATGAAGCAATTTATTTACAGCTAGCAGAATTTTACAAGCAGCTATTTACAATATATACAGTTATATACAATTATATACAGAAATATACAAAGGATAAACAATACAAAAGCACAACTCCCCTCCCAGAAACCTGAGTCCCCAGGAGGGGCTCTCAAACCACCCCAACACCTCCCCCCGGCCCTCTCAACCTTACCCCAGTTCTCAGGAAGAAAAGAGGTGCGGCCAAGAGGTTAGGGAGCAGGGTTAGTAGGAGCAGGGTTAATGAGATGTGACCAGGTCTAAGGCAAAAGCAAGAGAGAGAACAAAATGGAGAAAAAGTCTTTCTTCTTCCCAGAGTTCTCAGCGTGACTGTGAGAGAAGTAGACACAATTGTTTCTCATTTCACTGCCCGTTATCTAGTTCTGTTACCAAAACATTCCAGCTTGCTTCAAACTAGCACAGTTATGGATAAAACTGTTCCACTCTATCTATTGAGGGGAAACTTGGCAGCTGACCACAGAGCTTCGGAGGGCAGCCTGGAGTGCTTGGCTAATCCTGCCCATCAGTTTGTGCTGGAGAGGTGACTCTAGTCACCCCTGTCCAGTTTTCAGGATCAACTGGGAACTCCCTGCTCACTTTTTGTCTTGGCCAGGCCACCTTGCAAAGCCGACTGATGTGCTCCAGTTAGCTTCAAAGTTAGGGAAAGGGTGGGGAAGTGCAACAGATGCACAGGTCTCCGTGTGCCTATGGAGAAGTCATGTTAGGACTTGGCCACAGTATGTCCTGAGGTGCTGAGCAGGGATGTGGTGAGGCAGGGTGGCTGTGTCTCTGAGGAGAGAAAGAACAAGCAGATATAGAAGCAAACCCTTTCCCTTGACACTCCTTCTTGCAGGTGAACAAGGACATTGTGTCGGGACTGAAATACGTGCAGCACACCTACCGGACAGGGGTGAAGGGTGAGTAAGAGCTCTTCGTGCCCTGCACGCCAGTGCCTGCCACTGTGTTCCTGCAGCTTTGGGCTGGGATAGAGCCTCCTCTGGTCCCAAGAACCTCCCTGTGTTGCCATGCAGGAGGCAAGACTTCTCAGCAGAGTGCATTAACTTGTGCTCTGCATTACCCAGGCCAACTGTTTCCTGTTCCTGTGTGAACTCAGTGTGAGCCAGCTCTGGTATGTGTATGCGACACCACTGTCTGCAGCAGCAAAGTCCCCAGGGACACTGCTTAGACAGTGCTTGCCACAGATTTCTGTAGAGAGCTCTTCACCTCCTCCCTGCCCTCTGTAGAGTGGCTCAGCCTGTGTGGAGCTTCTCACCTTCTGAAAGGTCTTCTAGGTGCACTTGGTAAAATTCAGAGCAGCTCTACAAATTGTTCTGCTGTCTGCAGAGCCCTGTGATTGCCGTGGCCTCTCCTCTTTGTGCAGTGCTGCCCTGCCTGGGGACAAGGCAGAGGAAAGCTCCATTTTGCACACACACATCTCGTATGCATTTTTGCATGCAGCCACTTCTAAGGCTCCAGCATCCTGTTCAGCACAGATAAGTGATATCTTCTCACCAGAGAAGTAGTGTGAGATCAAGAGAGATCTTGCTGGATGTACCCACTCCCTTCTAGCAGCATGTACATGGGAAAGGACACAGGCTGAGTTGCCTGTCCATCTGCCCATCCATCCACTTATCCTTCCATCTGTCCTTGTGCATCACCAGCACAGTTTCTCCACTGATTGTTTCCCTTGCTGATATGGACTGTCTATCTCTCTCCCTATTAGCTCCTTTCTGCCTGTGATCTGTGCTCATGCTCATGGCTTTTTCTCTCCATCATTCCTCACCTAAGAGGCTCATCCCTTCTGGGTTGTTTTCTCCTAGTGGACAAAGCCACGTTCATGGTTGGCAGCTATGGGCCACGGCCAGAGGAGTACGAGTTCCTGACGCCCATTGAGGAGGCTCCTAAGGGTATGCTGGCTCGAGGCACCTATCACAACAAGTCCTTCTTCACGGATGATGACAAGCATGACCATCTCACCTGGGAGTGGAACCTGTCCATCAAGAAGGAATGGACAGAATGAGTGAATCCAGTTTGCCTTCCCCCTTCCTATCCCCTTGCCTCCTGCACCAGTCTCCAGGTGGGCCATGCCCACCATGCTGCTCCTTCCTGCCACTGTGGCTGGCCACAGCCCTGGCAGCCCTTCCCGTGGGCACTGGGGCTCTGTGCCAGCCTCAGTTGATGCATAGGCCTGCAGGTGGCCTTTGCTGCTTCTGATACACTGAAAATATCCCACTGGTTCTCACCATCGCCCCATCATGATACTTAATGGGTGAAACTGGGAAGCATCTTCCTCCCTCTCTCCCAATACTTCCTCTTGCTGCCTCCATCTCTCCAACTCCGGTCCCGGAAGTGCCTTTTCTAGGAAATAAGATCACCTGGCAGGGTGGACTGGTCCCTGGAAAATCCCTATCTGAGTTACATTTGCCATGTACTCTGACTCATTGTAAATGGTACTTACCTCCCATGATGGTCTCCTGGTTTGTATCTGGTGCCCTACCCAGTTAAAAATCCATCCTTGTGCAGGCAAAACCAGGCAGGGGGAATGCAGCTAGGTGCTGCAACAATACTTCAGTGTCCCAAGAATAAAACCAGTTTCTTTCTTCTTTTCTGCATGAGTGTCACATTCTTTTCTAGAGTGTGTTTTTCACTGAGGGGTATGTGGAGAACACATTACAGGAAGGCTTTAGAGCACGTCTCAGCAGGAAAACAGCTCCCTGCCTTCAAAACATCACCCTTCCTATAGGTAAATTATTCCAGAGCTGCTTACTTCAGGGCTTTCATGACTCTTTCTCTGAAGTCCAAAGTCTGGCTCATGATGGGAGTAGACTTTAGGAGTAGACAGCCCCCTTAAGCCTGGTGGCAGCTGAATGAGCCCAGGGAGCTGTAACGTGGCCTTCTCATGTTTACTACTTGATGCAGGAGCTGTTCCCCATAGCCAGAGCTAATGCAAAAGCTGCATGCCTCAGTGGCCACCCCTGTGGCCAAGCACAACGAAACAGCAGCCCCTGGCATCCAGCCCTTGGAGAAGTGCAGTGGCTTCTTCTGCGTGGAGGGATGTTCTCAAGCAGCTGAAGTGCCAGGGCACACCGGTGCAGAGCAGCTAAGGGGTCCACTGCTGTAGGTGAGGATGCACTGGTGGCAGTGTGGGTGAGGCTTTCCAAGGCTGGTGACTGCATAGTGGGGAGGGGCTCTCTCCCAGCCAGGCAGTTATCTCGGGAACTGAAGGCTTTACCCTGGGCCAGCTGCTCCCTTCCCACTGTCCCAGGAGTGATTTCAGACCACAGCAACGGCTGACGTGTCCCTTGCTGAAGACAGGACCAGAGCAGGGTGGCACCATGGGCTCCTCTGTCTTCCCGTGCCTCATTGTTATCCTGCTCATTGGGGGCACCCCAGTGGGGTGTGCTGGTGACAGTGGCTCTGCTGGAGATGGTGGCTCTGCATCCCACAGTAAGTGAGCTTTTTTCTTGGCTTGGGGAAAGGCTGCATTTGCCATAGAAAGGCCACCTTGCCCTGAGTGTGCTGCACATGCATTGCATCAAGCTTGGAGAAGAGGTGTGTTGGTGAGCTTGTTGGGATGGGTGCATGCATGTTGTGGGGAGCATCTTTGGACTGGGCTTTGTGTATCCTCTGTTCAACCCTGACCTCTCCTCTTCAGGCACAGCCAGCACCACAAAGAAGCCTGTCCCGTTGAACAACACTGCAGATGCTGAAGCCTTCATCAATGGTGCAGAGGTGGTGGTGGTTGGATTTTTCCAGGTGTGTTCACAGCACCTCTGCTCTGCCAGCTGTGAGCCCCTGTTCCACCTTGATGAGTGTGTGAGGTTGGATGTGGCATAAACACCTTCCAAAGGCAGCTCCTGTCTGGAAAGGTGCTGGGTCTGTGACAGCCATGTGGAGGGATTAGGTGGCAAGCCACGGAGAGAATGCAGGGAATTCAGTCTGTGTGTGGAAAGGGAGATGGAGCAAGGAAGGAAGGTGAATGAGGTTGTGGAGTCCTGGAGCCAGAAAATGGAAAACAGTGCAGGAAAAGCAAAACAAGAATGTGGGTGGCAGAGAAACAGCATTTGCAAGGGGTGAGTGGGAGCATCAGTTGTTTGCTTTAGTCTGCAAAGGCAGAGCAAGGCTGCCTGTGTGATGGGTCTGAGGGAGCTGGGTCTCAAGGGGCAGCACTGTTGTGAGTCTTCTGAAGTCCAAGAAGGTTTGGACTGAAGCTGCAGCCTCCTTCCAGGCAGAGCGTCGGCATGGACTCCCTTTCTCACTGCTCTGTTGCCCAGATTTAATACCCTTGAGATCTCTGCCTCTCTGTGTCTAAATCCAATCAAATTCGAGGGTGAATGAAGGTTATGTGCCCCTTGCCCCCTAAATGGCATGAATATTTTTCCTTAGGAAACAAGTCAAAAATACTTATTAAGTTAGACAGCCACAAAACATGAGCCTCTTGATGAGATCTTCATTACTTTTAAGGTCTCCAAGTTGCACTTTCCCCCCTCTCTTTTTGTTGATCTCTGCCCTGGGCTTCTGCTACCCACACCCTGCCTCATGGCTTCTGTCAGAGGAGACTTCAGGCTTTAAAAAACAGCTCCTTTCTGCAAGCTCCTTCCTCTTTCTGCCCTGTGTCAGGAGCTGAAGGGGCAGACTAGAGAGGGCATGGTGCTGTTGGTATAGAGCCCACCAGAGTGGGACCCAGTGGTGATGCCTGTGCAGCACAGGCATCCACAAGCATAGGAACCTGCTGGACTCGATGATCTTGGGGGTCTTATCCAAACGAAACAGTTCTATGACTCTATGAGTGCTGGAGGTTTATGCCCCAGGGCCGGCGATAAGCAGTGATCACAGAGCACCAGCTGCCTTGCCTGCAGGCAGTCAGAGCCCTCTGGGGTCGCTCTTACAGAGCTCCAGCCCTGCAAACCAGCAAGGCGGTGTGTACATGCAGAACGAAACTGCTGAGACACCTCCATCCCCCAGGGCAACAGGCTGGCTTGCGACAGGACTGCACCCGGGGCGCAGAGCCTTCTGCTGAGCTGCAGGCAGGGACTGCGGTTTCCTGCTGGGAGAAGCAGTGCAGGGCCATAACCATGGGTGCCTTGTGCCGCTGTGGCCTCCCTCCTGCTGCAGGATTTAATTCATCAGGCGGGCAGGAGGCTGCTGCCATGCGGCCCCAGCTGCCAGAAGCAGGAGGCAGCAGGCGGCGACGTGTCGAGCATTCAATGCCTGAGGCACGACAGGACTGCGTTTGAACACTAGATAAAGACATCTGTGTGCCGGGAGGGCTTGTGTTGGGCCCTCAGCCTGAGAGTATATTCATGCAAATAACAACCATGTCCTCTGTTCGCCATAAATTATTCCTCTGCTGCAGCCTTTCAATGCACTGCAGTCGGCAGCTCGGCAAGCTTGCTGTATAATGAGCGCAGCCCCCTGACTGGGAACAGCATGCCGTGGTGGAAAACCAGCACACTGCTCCAGAAACTCTCTGTGCCTGTGAGAAAAGGGCCATGCTTGGCCTCATTAAACCCCAGCTTTCCCAGGAACGCTCCAAACCTTAGGAGGTTACTCCCACCCTAGGCTTTAGTGCTCTCACCAAAGCCATGTGGCTGTACTGGCATTTCCAAAACAGGTCATGAGAGCTGGTTTTTGTTTTCTTTTGAAGGAAGAAAGAATTTTGTTTTCCATTTTCTCTGGGCTCACAAACAGCTGAGCTGATGGTTCAAACTAAAAAAGAAAAAAAACCAAACCAATTTCCAAGCAGAGGCTGTGCCCTGAGAATTTAAATATAATAATGTTTGGGTGTTACCTGCTCCCTCTCCCACTCTAGAAATCAGCCAGACCAGACTCAGCAGCTCTGGAAATTGAATGAAGCTTTATAGTTACAACTTAGCACAATATACAAGCAGATATTTACAGTATATACAGAAATATACAAGTTAAAAAGGTACTACAGGAACACAACTGCCCTCCCAGAAACCTGAGTATCCCAGGAGGGGCTCTCAACCATCCTTCCACCTTCTCCCACCTCCCTCTACCTTACCCAAGATCTTGCCTTATGCCCAAGGAAGACTGAAGGGTCAGCCAGGGGGGTTAGGAAGCAGGTGAATTAGTCACACAGAGGGCAGGTTAGGTTAGAGAGAGATGCAGCCCAAAGCCCAGAGACAGAGCATCTGAGTTATCTATATTTACATTCTTGTTCTTATACATCCCATGGTCTAGCCTTGAGCTCTGTGGTAAAGGGTTGGACTTGATGATCTGTGAGGTCTCTTCCAATCCTAATAATACTGTGATACTGTGATACTGTGTGAGTGAAGCAGATATCACCATTGTTTTCTTCTCACAGCCTGTAATCTAATTCTTCTCACCAAAACATTCTAGCTAGCTTCAAATAAGCAGAAGTTTAAAAAAATACATCACTCAGGAGGAAAAATTGGGTGTTTCAAGGGAGGCTTTAACATGGGCTAAGGCTGTAGCTGGTGCTATGGCAAGAAAGGGAATGGGCCTCAGATTAGTGAGAAATTGCACATCTCTATCCTTCATTAGCTGGGTTTTAAAGGATATGCCTTATGCAGCTCTTTAAAAGGAATACTGCTAATGCAGGGTGTTAAAAAACTGTAACCTCCCTCACTCTAGAGCCAAGGTTATCTTGGAAATGGTATTTTTAGTATTTGTATTACGTACACATATATGTGTATGTAATACAAATATGTCTCTGTGTATATATCATAGAATCATAGAATCAACCAGGTTGGAAGAGACCTCCAAGATCATCCAGGCCAACCTAGCACCCAGCCCTAACCAATCAACTAGACCATGGCACTAAGTGCCTCAGCCAGGCTTTGCTTGAAGACCCCCAGGGACGGTGCCTCCACCACCTCCCTGGGCAGCCCATTCCAATGCCAATCACTCTCTCTGGGAAGAACTTCCTCCTAACATCCAGCCTATACCTACCCTGGCACAACTTGAGACTGTGTCCCTTTGTTCTATTGCTGGTTGCCTGGGAGAAGAGGCCACCCCCCACCTGGCTACAATGCCCCTTCAGGTAGTTGTAGACAGTAATACACACATGAGTATGTATTTAAGTGTGCTATGTCCAGACTCTGGGCTTCCCCTCTCCCTTTTGACAGCTCAAGGGCTTTGCATCATCACAGAGTCACCTGTGATTGTTGGGGTAAGCAGTGAGGTTTTAGAGAAATCATAGGATGGTTTTGGTTGGAAAAGACCTTCTAGATCAAGTCCAGTCATTACCTAACTCTACCAAGGCTAGTGCTAAATTATGTCCCTCGACACTGGGAGAGATGTCTGGAGAGAAGGTGGCTCCAAGATGACCTTATTGTGGGCTTTCAGTATCTTAAGGGGGTCTACAAGAAAGTTGGGGAGGGACTTTTTAGGATGTCAGATAGTGATAGGACTAGGGGGAGTGTAACAAAGCTAGAAATGGGTAGATTCAGATTGAATGTTAGGAAGAAGTTCTTCAGCATGAGAGTGGTGAGAGCCTAGAATGGGTTGCCCAGGGAGGAGGTTGAGGTTCCATCCCTGGAAGTGTTTAAGGCCAGGCTGGATGAAGCTCTAGACAGCCTGATCTAGTGTGAGGTGTCCCTGCCCATGGCAGGGGGTTGGAACTAGGAGATCCTTGTGGTCCCTTCCAACCCTGAATGATTCTATGATCTCTGCGCCTTTCAAACACCTCCAGGGATGGGGACTCATTCTGCAGTGTTTGACAACCCTTTCAGTGAAGGAGTTTCTTCTTATATCCAACCTAAACCTCCCCTGGTGGAACTTGGAAGGTGAGATTCCCACCCCGCCGTAGCCACCTGCTGGCCGGAGCTTTGACTCTGACACCCTGGCATCGTGGCTCGGTGACTTCCCCCGGTTCCGAGGAGGGGAGGTGGCTGGCGGGGCGAGGAGGGGGGCAGCATCCTGGCCACACAAGCAAGGTGACAAGGGGAGAGGAGATTGCTTACCCCTTGCAGCCCGCTGCCTCCCCTGTCCTTTGGCTGCCAAACTCCCCCGACTTTGTCCTCTCCGCCGGCCGGGCCGAAGGGCAGCAGGGTCGGGCGGGGGGCGCGGCATGGCCGTTCTGCCGGCCGGCCGCTAGGTGTCGCCCTAGCGCCACCTCCGGCGTGGGGCAGCGGCGATGGGGGGCTCCCCGGTGGGGGGCTCCCGGCGGGGGAGCTGTGCTCTTCGCCGCCGTTCTGGCCCCTCCTCTCCCTCTCCATCCCCTTCTTTCCCTCCCCTCCCTTCTCACCCTCGCTCTCACTCTCCCTCTCCTCTCCCTCCTCCTCCGCAGGAACCGGAGAGCTCTGAAGCGTCGAAGTTTCGCCTGGTAGCCGGTCGGATCCCGGAGGTGCCTTTCGGCCTCAGCACCAGCCCCGAGGTCTTGTCCCACTACGGCGTGGCGCCCAACACCGTCACTCTTTTCCGCACGGTGCGTGGGCCCGGAGCGCGACACATTGCGGGTGGGAGTCGCCCATGGTCCCGGCGCTGCCGGAGCCGCCGAGCCGCCAGCTCCTTGCTGGGGAAGCTGCCTTGCGAAGGGCTGCGTCTGCCGAAACACGGCTCTGGCTCGCTGGTTTTGGTGAGAGAGGCCCTAGGGCTGCCCGCAGTCAGAGGTACAGAAGTGAGATCTGCAGTTCCAGTGAGTGAGAGGAACGTTAAAGCTGGTCGTTTCACATTAGAACGTGCAGAACAGAAAAAGGCTTGTCCTTGTTAGTCACTCTGCCTGCCCACCAAAAGCACATCTCTAGAGCATCCTGCCCCAGAGAGGTCCTTTGGTTTTCACTTGAGGTGTGCCTATCACTGAGACATGTAACATTTATTACACCTGATGAATCATAGAATCATAGAATCATAGAATCAACCAGGTTGGAAGAGACCTCCAACATCATCCAGTCCAACCTAGCACCCAGGCCTGTCCAGTCGACTAGACCATGGCACTAAGTGCCTCATCCAGGCTTTTCTTGAACAACTCCAGGGACGGTGCCTCCACCACCTCCCTGGGCAGCCCATTCCAATGCCAATCACTCTCTCTGTGAAGAACTTCCTCCTTACATCCAGCCTAGACCTCCCCTGGCACAACCTGAGACTGTGTCCCCTTGTTCTATTGCTGGTTGCCTGGGAGAAGAGCCCAACCTCACCTGGCTACAATGTGCTTTCAGGTAGTTGTAGACAGTAATAAGATCACCCCTGAGCCTCCTCTTCTCCAGGCTAAACACCCCCAGCTCCCTCAGCCTCTCCTCATAGGATTTGTGCTCCAGGCCCCTCACCAGCTTTGTTGCCCTTCTCTGGACATGTTCCAGCACCTCAACATCTCTCTTGAATTGAGGAGCCCAGAACTGGACACAGCACTCAAGGTGTGGCCTGACCAGTGCTGAGTACAGGGGCAGAATAACCTCCCTTGTCCTACTGGCCACACTGTGAGAGTCTCTGCTGAAAGTTTTTGCCCTTTAGAACTGATCCACCACCCAGTGCTCTGAAAAGAATTATGTCAGTGCTTCTGAGTGACCTGCCTGGGTCACAGTCTTGCTTGGATGGGATGTCCCTGCACCTTGATGAGCTCCTGAGACCCATGAAAAGCATCTAGAGGCTGTCTTACAGTGGATCAACACAGTAGGCTTGATACCAAATCTTGCTAAGTGTTGCTTCAGGCAGGCAAAGCTGTCTTCCTGGCTGCACTTTTCCATCATGACTGAAATCAGATCCAGACTGGGTCTCTGCAGTTGCAGATGCTCTGCCACCAAAAGGAATCTCAAACACGTTTCTTGCTTCTGCACTGTGGTTTGCAAAGCTCCTGTACAAATACTCTTTGGGCATGGGCCCACTATGCAGTTTCTTAGGGATGGGTGCTCTGCAAGATCAAATCTATATTGACTCCAGCTGTAACTGCTGATGCTTCACTGAATTTGAAGCTGTTTGCTGAAGTTTAAGGAGATCATGTCAGGAATGCTCCCCATCAAGTGTACCAATGAAAGCTAAGAGGAATTATTCTACTACTTATGTCCACTTCCTTGTGTTGCTTCTTCTTATACAAGTATGATACTTGAGAACTGGAGAGAGGTATATCTGAGGAGGAGAGGGAGCCTTGGCAGCACATGATGTCCTAAAAGCCATGGAGTGATGTGTCACCAAAGCTCTAAGCCTGTGTGGCTGGTGGGAGGTGGCAGTAGGGAAGTGGGGATGAGGACACACTAAATGTTCTAGGGAAACTAAATGTGGCAGCCTGGCCAAGTTCTAGATCCAGGATGTACAAAGACTGGATAAAAAACAGTTTGTTCCCCACTCTTTCTCAATGTTTCCTACAACATAGTTTTTATCCAAATAATCCAAAGTGCATGAGCTAACAGCAAGCAATAAGTAGGCAGGTCCTTTTCACAGTATCACAGTATCACAGTATCACAGCATCACCAAGGTTGGAAGAGACCTCACAGATCATCAAGTCCAACCCTTTACCACAGAGCTCAAGGCTAGACCATGGCACCAAGTGCCACGTCCAATCCTGCCTTGAACAGCTCCAGGGACGGCGACTCCACCACCTGCCCAGGCAGCCCATTCCAGTGTCCAATGACTCTCTCAGGGAAGAACTTTCTCCTCACCTCCAGCCTAAATTTCCCCTGGCATAGCTTGAGGTTGTGTCCTCTCGTTCTGGTGCTGGCCACCTGAGAGAAGAGAGCAACCTCCTCCTGGCTACATCCTCCCCTCAGGTAGTTGTAGACAGCAATAAGGTCTCTTTTATTTAACCTTTTGTTTGTTATGGGCACAGGCTGCAATCTGAAGCAACACTCATCTTGATTTTGGTTCTTCATCATGGTGATTTTCATCCCTAAATGTGTGTGTGATGGTTTGGGTGTTACCCACCCTTCATCCCCTTTGGAAATCACCCAGACTAGACTCAGCAGCTCTGGAAATGGAATGAAGCTTTCTATTTACAGCTTAGCACAATATACAAGCAGGTATTTACAATATAGACAGTTATATACAGAAATATACAAGTTAAAAGGTAATGCAGAACCACAACAGCCCTCCCAGAAACCAGGGTCCTCAGGAGGGGCTCTTAACTACCTTTCCACCTTCCTTCCACTCCTCAATCTTACCCAAGATCTTGCCTTATGGTTAAGGTAGTATGGAAGGTTGGCCAGAGGGGTTAGGAAGCAGGTGAGTTAGTCACACAGGTGGCAGGTTAGATTAGAGAGAGAGAGTTCAGCCCAAAGCCCAGACAGTGACTCTGTTATCTATATTTACATTCTTGTTCTTTTACATCTCAGCAAGCCTATGAGTGAAGCAGACATCACCATTGTTTCCCTTTCACAGTCTGTAATCTAATTCTTCTCACCAAAACATTCAAGCTAGGCTCAAACTAGCACAGTGGGAAAGATGCTTTGGCTTTGTGCTGTGGCAGACAGTGAGAATGACTGCAATGGCAAAGTGTTTGATGAAAGAAAGTGCCTGGCCTGTTAGAAATCAGTTGCTATTGAATGTTCTTTGTTCACAGTCGAATTTTTGCAGCTGAACTGTTGTTTAGTATGAAAAAAAACACCCACAAGAAACTAATCCACTAGTCAGGTTGAAATGTGTTTGGCAGTTCACTTGTCTGGTTGTCAGTTTTTCTGAAGTTATTCAGGCACAGTATTTTCTTCCTTTGATTCTGTGCTGAATACTGTGTAGGAGTAAGAGGTCAGACATGAAAAGGAAGAGTTAGAAAGAACTTAGGCAGGAACTTGGAATCAAATACTCATTTGAAGAATACAAAGATGCATGACCAGGATAGCAGTGAATCAGAGGCATAAACTCTTCTTTTTCCTTTACTTTTGCAGAGCCTGAAACACAGTGCTTAGAAGTTTAAACCATAATTACAGTAGTAGGAGGGGCTGGTGTCAGCTGGTGAGATGACTTTGCATGTAGCAGAGGGAAATAGATTTATTCTAGTGAGGAGTCTGGGCTGCTAAGCCTAAAAGGGACGTAATTAACAGATGCTAGCAATCTAATTATGTGGAGTGATGAAGACATTTTGACTGGAGCTTCAGCTATTGGATATTCTGAGCTCCTCAATTCAAGAGAGATGTTGAGGTGCTGGAACATGTCCAGAGAAGGGCAACAAAGCTGGTGAGGGGCCTGGAACACAAACCCTATGAGGAGAGGCTGAGGGAGCTGGGGGTGTGCAGCCTGGAGAAGAGGAGGCTCAGGGGGACCTCATTGCTGTCTACAACTACCTGAAGGGAGGCTGTAGCCAGGTGGGGTTGGGCTCTTCTGCCAGGCATCCAGCAACAGAAGAAGAGGACACAGTCTCAAGTTGTGCCAGAGGAGGTCTAGGCTGGATGTGAGGAGGAAGTTGTTGGCAGAGAGAGTGATTGGCATTGGAATGGGCTGCCCAGGGAGGTGGTGGAGTTGCTGTCCCTGGAGTTGTTCAAGAAAAGCCTGGATGAGGCACTTAGTGCCATGGTCTGGTTGACTGGCTAGGGCTGGGAGCTAGGTTGGCATGGATGATGTTGGAGGTCTCTTCCAACCTGATTGATTCTATGATTCTAAAACAAAAACAAAGGCTGTTTTACCAGCCTTATTTTCTTAAAACCATGAACGTTGAGTGCAGATTTCAGACTTTGTTACCCCCAAACAGCAATCAGGTGTTTCCAGAAGCCCAGGAAAAAGACTTTCTGTGTGCTCCAAGGGTGGATTAGATTCTTCCCCAAGGCCTGTCTGATCTTACCCACTCAGGTGTTGAACTGGCCTGATCTTATATACTGGAGTAAAGCTCCCCTTTCATTTCATGCAGGAGGAAAATCTGTGAGAGGAATCAGACCACACTGTCTGAAAGTACCAATCAGGGTTACCAGGCAGGGAGCTGTGGCCCCCTACCAGATCAAAGACCTTGCTGATGACCACACAACAGCAGCAAAAGGGCTGTAGATGTCTGCACAGCACTGGAAAAACTAACACACTCTCAGAGCTTGTACAGATGAAGAGGATAAAATCTGGCATGTGCATGTGGACTTTTCCTCAGCCCCAAGAGCCTCATTCAACACATCTATCAAAGGCCTTCAGATCCCAAACTTTGATCTTATTAGGTGTCAGAACCTAGCACCCCCATGGCTTGACTCAGTCACAACCTGTAGTGATCCTGCACAGCAGCTCTGCTCCATCAGGTGGTTTAGCTTCCTTCTTTTTCAAAGGTCAATAAAATCACATCATCTGAGTGGGGCTGAGGGGTGGAGAGTGGGGAGGTGTGTGGCAGGATGGATTTTCCTCTAAAGCAAAAATGTGCTGGGGTTGCTTTTTGTTTTAAATCTACTTTTTTCCCCTCTGCTATGCTGCAAAAAGAAAAATCCTTTTTTTATTGGAGAGATTTCCTGCTTGCATAATGTTTCCAGGAAATCCATACAGGCCCATGCCAATGTTTATGGCTTGCAGAAGAAAAAAGAATAAGCAGATGAAGATTTTAAAAGAGGAGTGTAAAGCCAAAATTGATGCAAGGAGTTAGGCTGCTTAGTGATCTCACCCCACAACACCTTGAGTAGTTTATTAGCTAATCTTCCCTGTCTCCAGTGCATCAGAAACTGATATTGTAGGGATATCTGGAATGCTCAGTGATAGAGCTGCTTGAGAGAGTCCAGTGCAGAGCCACTAGGATCATAGAATCATAGAATCAACCAGGTTGGAAGAGACCTCCAAGATCATCCAGTCCATCCTAAAATGATGAAGAGAATGGAGCATCTTTCTAATGAGGAGAGACTGAGGGAGCTGGGTCTCTGATGCTTGGGGAAGGGGAGACTGAGAGGTGACCTCATCTGTGTTCATAAATATGAGCAGGGTGAGTGCCAGGAGGCTGGAGCCAAGCTCTGCTCAGTGATGCCCAGTGACAGGACAAGGGGCAATGGGTGGAAGCTGAGGCATGGGAAGTTTCATGCAAACATGAGGAGAGATTTTTTTCCCTGTGAGGGTGACAGAACACTGGAAGAGGCTGCCCAGAGTGGTTGTGGAGTCTCCCTCTCTGGTGATACTCAGAGCCCACCTGGATGTGTTCCCATGTGATCTGGTATAGGTGATCCTGCTCTGGCAGGGGGTTGGACAGGATGATCTTTCGAGGAGGTCCCTTTGACCCCCTGAGATGTTGTGATTATGTGATTTTTGTTATGCCATGAGTTCTCTTTGCCTTTGGGAACCTGAAAGAAGGTGGCAGATCCTTTTCTTGGAAGTGCAGGTTGGTCTCTGTCTCTGTAGGTTCCAGCAGTGTGGATTATGTGGTGGTCAGAGGGAGAGGATAGTGATGCACCAGGGCGTGGGTGTCCCTCTGAGTTAATGCCATTGATACCTCTGGAGGGGTTACTGAGAGGAGAGGACAGATGTGATTTTAAGTGTCTTTTTGTGCCTTCAGGTGGACAATGGCCGGAGGGATCTGGATCTGAACAACAAAGACATTGACGCTGACAAGATGACTCGCTTTGTTCGGATCAATGAGCTTCGCCTGGTGACGGATTACAACCCCGTGGTAATTACCAGCTCCCCATGGCCCTCACCCTGCCACTTGGCCTCCTTAGAGGTGTTCTCTTGCCCAAGAGTTTGCATACCCAGTTGTCTTGAAATGGTATGCGTGGGGCTGGGGAAGCCATGCAGCACTTTGTTGTTACTCTGTATAGGGAGGGTCTGGAAGCAGCTGCTGTGCTGGGGCAGGAGTGAGGTGAGGAGAGGAAGAGAGGCATGGTGGTTCCTTTACCTTCTAGTAAGTTTGGGGTATTGGTGGACAGAGATTTCCATTTCTTAGCACTCCTCCTGGCAGTGCTGCTTCATCCTATGGGCATTTGGCATGTTGTGCCATGCCTGCAGTCCCTACTCAGCCAGGATCCCCTGAAAAGCCTTGAAAATCATGGAAGCTCGAGTGGCCTGCTCCCAAAAGGCAGGCTTTTTTTCATCACATAGCACATAGGGCTTTGATGTAAGCTCAACTAAACTCCAGTATTTGAGACATACTCAAGAACTCACTGGAAACTGACTGAGAAAGTGTTTTCCCACTCCTTACTCCAGGATTCAGCACTTGAACCAGAACAAAAATAATCAAACACAGGGTGCTTCTATCTTGGCCATTTTCATTAGCTCACCCATGTGGCTGAGACTGGCAGAGTCACAGTATCACAGTATCATCAGGGTTGGAAGAGACCTCACAGATCATCAAGTCCAAGTCCCAGTGCTCCTTCCTGCTGAAAGATAACCAAGGATTCAAGATTTTCTGGAATCTCAGCAGTTCGCTGGGCTCGTTGCTGTGGAGTCAGTAGCTCTTAGAAGCCTCCATGGTCTTTAATCCTTGCTGGTGGGGTCTTCTGCAAACTTCTGGATAGCTACAACAGTGCTGACCAGGATTCACAGTATCACAGTATCACAGTATCACCAAGGTTGGAAGAGACCTCATAGATCATCAAGTCCAACCCTTTGCCACAGAGCTCAAGGCTAGACCATGGCACCAAGTGCCACGTCCAATCCTGCCTTGAACAGCTCCAGGGACGGCGACTCCACCACCTCCCCGGGCAGCCCATTCCAGTGTCCAATGACTCTCTCAGTGAAGAACTTTCTCCTCACCTCCAGCCTAAATTTCCCCTGGCATAGCTTGAGGCTGTGTCCTCTCGTTCTGGTGCTGGCCACCTGAGAGAAGAGAGCAACCTCCTCCTGGCCACAACCACCCCTCAGGTAGTTGAAGACAGCAACAAGGTCACCCCCGAGCCTCATTCATTAGGTCCTGGCTATTTCTTCCTGTGTTTTTGCTGATGCTTTGTGGTCTTGCTGTGTTGGGCACCAAGGCTGTCTCCCTGACCAAGAACTCCTGAGCTGTTTGACAAGTCCCCTCCACCCTGACAGGCAGCACACATAGCTCCAGGTTTTAGTCCAGACACTTTGGAGTCCTAGCAAGGTGCTGCAATTAGCAGTGCCTCCTGCAGTCTCCTGCCCAAAGCCTTCCCAGCTCCTCTAACATAACTCGGTTTCTTGTAAACATTTATTCCCAGTGCATATGCTGTTTACATTTGAGAATGCTGATGGTCAGCAAAGAGGTCACACAGATCACAGTGAGCACTGCCAAGAGTTTCTCTCTCCATCCAGGGGCCCTTACTGTTTCTCCCACGTACTTTAGACATCTTTAGGCACTGCTTGACTTGTGGGGTTTCCAGAAGGGCCAGATGTGACTCAGTCACGTTGTTGAGCTCTGTTGAGTGCTCTTGCACAAGGTTGTGTGGGCAGGCACACCTTTGTGTGGAGCTGCCAGAGGAACTGCTGCTCCTGCCCTGTCTGCTTTCAGCCCAGCCTTGTCATGGCCTTTGATGCTGGCCAGCTCACTCTCACTTTCAGCCCTGTCCTCTCCCATGATGTCTTATAATGCTCCCCAGTCTTGGTTTGCATCTTTTCCACTCTCCCCTGCTCCATCTGCACACCACCAGAGAACTGAAGGGTTACAAAATGTTTGATAAACATTAGGCTAATGGCTGAGTCCTGGCTGCCAAACACTAAATGCTTTGCAATACGTGGCCCTTGCCAGCATGCACTCCCTGACCCCTTTGCAATACATGGTCCTTGCCAGCATGCACTCCCTGACCCCTTTGCAATACATGGTCCTTGCCAGCATGCACTCCCTGACCCCTTCCTTATTACTCCTGGAGTGTGTGGAAACTTTCTTCTCCCACTGGCAAGGAGCTGCAGAGTCTGCACCTCCGTGGTTTCAGTGGCATGCTGTTTAGTTTGAGGGAGAGGCTGCAAGGATGCAGGAAGTGGGCAGAAGAAGTGAGATGAGGGGTGAGAGAGTGCCTCGAGATGGTGTGGCAGCTTCTTGGGCAGTGCCAGCCCTGCCTCCTCACAAAAGGCCAGTATGTGCTGCCTGCTTGGCCCTCATCCCAGGGGACAAGGGGCAGCTGACTTCAGGTTTTCTCCAATGGTGGAACTACAGAGGCAATTTTCACCCTCAGCACTCTGGAATTCCCAGGTGCTGGGGTTCCTGAAACTCTGAACTCATCTCTAGCCTACAAACAGCTTAACACTGAAGAAAGAAAGTAAAGGGAGACACCAACCCTGGCAATACAAATCTTTCCCACTTTCTTCCTCCTGGTTTGGCTGGGTATTGCACCTCAGTGATTCAAGGCACCCTTGCGTTCAGTGTTTGATGGTTTTCCTTCTCCACTTCGTTGCTCTTCTAGATTTCAGCTTGCAGCACTCAGGCAATCCCTCTCCCCTGACTATCCTGAGGCCAGTGATGAATCTTTGTGGTCTGCAGACTCTTGTCTCAGAAATAAGCAAAGCCAAGAGGTTGAGAACTCCCACAAAATCTCCAGATCAATTTCCTCCAGCTTTAAAGAAAGCTGTTCTACTTGTCAGGATGATTTGCAGCGAAATCTCAGCTGGCACCTGAGGGCTGATATCCCTCTGGCAGTGCTTCCAATGTGGATTGAATGTTCTCAGTCTCCTTGTCTGTGTGTTTCTCTCCCTGACTGTGGTGTCTCTGTTTCTGGCAGACAGCAATAGGTGTGATGCACAGTTCACTCGAGCTTAACCTCCTCCTGTTCACAGACAAGATGTCCCCAAAGCACCCCGAGAGAATGCGCAAGTACCGGGCAGCAGCAGAGCTCTTCAAGGGGAAGGTAAGTCCCAACAGAGAGAGAAAACTGGGGAGCCAATGGGGAGGAAAAAGGGAGAAGAGTGATTTCTTCCATGGATGAGCATTATGGGAGCAAAGGCCACGTGGCAGGAGAAGAGGATGAGCTGGATAATTAAGTGGAGGGGTTGGATCTATTCAGCTTTTGCCAGTTATTCTTCTGATGAGCAGAAATATCCACTGCACCCTGCTCTTCTGCTCCCTCAGTGGCACAGTTTGTATTTCCTTGCTTCTTGGTCCAGTTTTGTTCCCTTGCACTGGGAGATGACAAACAGCTGCTGCCTTTCAGTCTGGTGATGGTTGCATTCCACTGGTGTGAGATGTGATTTTGTATATACAGCCTGTAAGATGCCAAGGACCATTATATAAGTGATTGGATAGCAATTAATGTAGTGATGTTGCTCAACCCTTAGCCTCCTGCTTGAATCCTGGGCAAATGGCTATTTTAAAGGAGCTGCAAATGGGCTTATTGGATTTCCCACACTAAGATGGTGGGATAGATGGGGTCTTTTAGAGAAATTTCACCTGACTTCCACCCCAAATAGTAAATCATCCCACGTCTGCCTCTCTGTTAGCAGCTGGACTACAAGGACATTAGTGTCCAAGGAACAGAGGAAGGAACTGGCAAGCAGAGAGGGATTGGGAACAACAGCAAGACGTTTGGGGCAAGGGAAAACAACAGATGGGAGGGGGTAGAAGATCACAGCAGAAGTGAAGGCTGAGCTGAGAAGCTGCAGATGAGGTCTTCCTGGGAGAAGTGTGGAGCTGGAAAGAGTTGGGGTTTGAGAAAAAGAACATCTGCATGCATCTGTTTGTGGTATTGAAGGGACAGATTCAAAATCAAATCTGTCCTCATCTTCAAATGGAGAGGGCACCACAGGGCTGTGCAACTCAAAAGTCTTGAGACTTATCTATTGCAGGACTGCTTTGGACCTTGCTATCCATTCTACCTGTTGGCAAGAGACCAGGTAGAATCCATGCATCCAAGTCAAAAACTCCCTTCAAAAGCATTCTGCTTTGAAAAAATGCATCATGACAAAAGACAGCTTAGAGGTCTGAAAAATTCCAGCCATCTCATGTGAGATGTGTGTTACAATGCCAGCATTATCCCTGTCCTCCAGGAGCAGCAGTCTGATACAGGTCTCCCCAAAGCAGCTAACTCTTCCAACACAGCACAGTCCTGTTCAGCATCACTGTCTTTTGATGATACAGCTGCAGCTGCTTTTCATGTGCCATGCCTAGATCTGAGAAGATGTGAATAATTTTCCCTAGAAATACTCCATAAAACATTGTGCAGAAATCCAGATAATTTATGAATTGTCAGAAAGCCAAATTTAAGTTGGTTTTGAGTTGTTGTTGGTTGGTTGGGTTTTTTGATTGTGTGTTTTTTTGGTGGGATTTTTCCACTGAAGGCAAATTTCTCACTGAATCAGTTTAGAATTTGCCAGAGTAAAATGCAGAGATTAGAGATGTGGGGGTTGGACTAATCGTTTCCACTTTACTGCAGCTGCACTGCAGGGCATGTAGATGAAGTGATTTAATAAGTAGTTTTTTCCCAATGGAATGGCACTCAAAGAAGTAGATTGTGCCACTGACAAAGCAGTAAAAGGGAGCTAGTTCTTAGTCTTAGATCTGAATAGTAAGGAGTAAGCAGCTATATGCTCACTTAGGTTTGTCTCCATTGCTGTGCCACACAGAAGGATGTGAATTAATTTGAGTCTTAGAAGTAGCCACTGCACAATACCATGGAAATCTCTGCTGGCCAATTTTTGCTAAGGGAGCTGTCTGTTGTCAGGACTACCAACTCAACTTAGTTTTACTTCAAAACAAGTAAAAAACTGAATAGGTTTTGCTTTAGAATCATAGAATAGAATCATAGAATTAACCAGGTTGGAAGAGACCTCCAAGATCATCCAGCCCAACCTAGCACCCAGCCCTGTCAAGTCAACTAGACCATGGCACTAAGTGCCTCATCCAGGCTTTGCTTGAACACCTCCAGGGACGACAACTCCACCACCTCCCTGGGCAGCCCATTCCAATGCCAATCACTCTCTCTGCCAACAACTTCCTTCTAACATCCAGCCTAGACCTTCCCTGGCACAACTTGAGACTGTGTCCCCTTCTTCTGTTGCTGGATGCCTGGCAGAAGAGACCAACCCCACCTGGCTACTGCCTCCCTTCAGGTAGTGGTAGACAGCAATGAGGTCCCCCTGAGTCTCCTCTTCTCCAGGCCAAATAACCTCAGCTCCCTCAGCCTCTCCTCACAGGGTTTCTGTTCCAGGCCCCTCACCAGCTTTGTTGCCCTTCTCTGGACGTGTTCCAGCACCTCAACATCTCTCTTGAATTGAGGAGCCCAGAACTGCACAGACTACTCAAAGTGTGGCCTGACCAGTGTTGAGTACAGGGGAAGAATAACCTTCTTCATCCTACTGGCCACACTGTTCCTGATCCAGGCCAGGATGCTTTTGGTTCTCCTGCCCACCTGGGCACACTGCTGGCTCATCTTCAGCTACTATCTATCAGTACCCCCAGGTCTCTTTCTTCCTGGCTGCTCTCAGCCACTCTGTCCCCAGCCTGTAGTGCTGCTTGGGGTTGTTGTGGCCAAAGTGCAGAACTCTGCCCTTGGCCTTGTTAAATCTCATTCCATTGGCCTCTGCCCACCCATCCAGCCTGTCCAGGTCCCTCTGCAGGGCTCTCCTACCTTCCAACAGATCCACACCTACTCCTAGCTTGGTGTCATCCTTTTTGCAGTTTTCAGATTGTCTGTGAGTACATGCAAGATTCTGGAATTGGATTTTATTCATCATTACCTGTGATTAATGAATATCTTGTGGGCTGGTGACAAAAGGCTGGTTTGTGCTGTGGAGCTTGTGCTGTCAGTGCCCAGAGCAAACACACATTGCTGTGCAGCAAAGAGGTGTTCAGGCTTTCTGTGAGCATGTGCCACTGCACCCAGCAGCACTTTCACAGTGATTGCAGAGTGGCAGAAGAGAGTGGGGACGCTCAGTGTGTCTTGCAACCTCTCTACAACCCAGTGCAGGACACAGATCTTGAAGAGAGTTCCCAAGCAGGAGAGGGAATACCAATCCTTTCACACATCTTTGCTGTGCTCTGAGGAAAGAGGAGTTCTTGTCATTGTCCTAACCAGCTGTAAAGAGAAACTTGTTTGGGTTGGTGGAGGGGTGAGGAGTAGCTGCTCTTGCTGAGTGGCTGATGCTAGGGAGTGAAGAAAGTCATAGAATTGTTTAGATTGGAGAATACTTTTAAGATCATTGAGTCCAAGCATTAATGGGTCACGAGGAAGTGATTCACCTCCCAGTTCCTGCCTAGATTATGGTTCTTTTGTCTCTGGTTTAAGATATTTTAGGTTTTGCCTGCAAGGAAGTTGAGATTTTCAGCTGGAGGATCTGTGAGGCTGTGCGGTGAGGACTGTGACTTGAAACAGCCTCAGCTGCACTCTGAGCAGCCCTGAGCATCTGAAGGCAGTCTGGATTCCTGTGAGAGCCTGGGGGCTAGAAAATGCTGGAGAGGGAAGTGCAAATGTTAGATGATACTAAGCCAACAACAGCTGGGAAGAATAAGAAGGAATATGTTACTTCTCTAGCAGACTTCAAGAAACAATTGTGGGTGGGTAGCTGAAGAGACAGAGCTCAGAGTGCTGCTGCTGCAGGAGTGAATCCACCAGTCTTCTTGGAAGGATCTCACTGCTATCGAATATGTTCTTACTGGAGAAAGTACTGCCAAAAATCCAGGCTTTCTACTGGAAAGGAAACGCCAAAGTTTGCATTGCTAAGCCAAATTAGCATAAGCACCTTCAATTTTCTTTATACAGTATCAGAGCACAACATGACAACCACAGCTGGTGTACCTCAGGGGTGTTTGCAGAACTATTCAGGAGAGTGATGCTGGCAATAACAATGAAAGCAGCTCTGGCTGCAAGTAATAGAACTGTTTTACAGTCTTAGAATGATTTGAGTAGAGATCATAGAGTCAACCTGGTTGGAAGAGACCTCCAAGATCATCCAGTCCAGCCTAGCACCCAGCCCTATCCAGTCAACCAGACCATGGCACTAAGTGCCTCATCCAGTTTGCAAAGTCCCTTTTAGTTTATTTTACTCCTTTGAAAATGAGTTCTGTGAAACTCCTGAGAATGAGCTGCCCAGGGAGGTGGCAGAGTCACTGCCCTTGGATGTGTTTAAGGGTCGTTTGGATGTGCTTCTTAGGGATATGGTGCTTAGGACTATGGTTTAAGGTGAATCTTGTAGAATAGGGTTATAGGTTGGACTTAGTGATCCTGAGGGGCTTTGCCAATCTGGCTGCTTCTGTGACTCTGTGAATCCTTCAGGAGCTCTTTGATGGAAGTGAATGGATGATGCCCTTTTCTTGCAGGCAGTCATTCATGCAGTTCTTTCTTTTTTTCTTGTCAGACACTGATGGCTCCAGAACTGAGAGAAATGATAGAGATTATAAATAGAGATAATAGAATAAATATATATCTACAAATAGAGATAATAAAAGAGATGCCTCTTCCATCCATAAACAAGAGAGGTTGTAAATATGGTTTTTCTTTGTCAACATATTCAGTAAACTTGTTTTTATAGCCTGCTCTTTATTTTAATTTAACAACTGATATTTTATATTTTATAAACTGATTTTATATATTACAAACTGATAGTTTGTATTTTGCTTTGGTATGTTATGCAAGCTACATAAGAAGTGACTCAATCCTTTTGCAGTCTTATCAAGGAATGATGTTGATTGCAGCTCCATGAAGTTCAAACACTGTATATGAGGTTCAATCATCCTTCCTCTTTGTCTTCATAAGAGGAAAACCTAAGCCACATCAATTGGTTTCTACCATCACAGTACTAATTTCAATTAACCTCAGTTCCTTGGGCTATAAAATCATTCCATATTTTAGTATTTACCAGGAACTCAACGTTCTAAAAGCACTGGGCTAGAAATTAAGTTGTGAAGACACCAAGAATAATAGAATCATCCGGGTTGGAAGAGACCTCCAAGATCATCCAGTCCAACCTAGCACCCAGCCCTAGCCAGTCAACTAGACCATGGCACTAAGTGCCTCATCCAGGCTTTTCTTGAACACCTCCAGGGATGGTGACTCCACCACCTCCCTGGGCAGCCCATTCCAATGCCAATCACTCTCTCTGCCAACAACTTCCTCCTAACATCCAGCCTAGACCTCCCCTGGCACAACTTGAGACTGTGTCCCCTTCTTCTGTTGCTGGTTGTCTGGGAGAAGAGCCCAACCCCACCTGGCTACAACCTCCCTTCAGGTAGTTGTAGACAGCAATAAGGTCAGCCCTGAGCCTTCTCTTCTCCAGGCTGCACACCCCCAGCTCCCTCAGCCTCTCCTCAGAGGGTTTGTGTTCCAGGCCCCTCACCAGCTTTGTTGTCCTTCTCTGGACACCTTCCAGCACCTCAACATCTCTCTTGAATTGAGGAGCCCAGAACTGGACACAGCACTCAAGATGTGGCCTGACCAGTGTTGAGTACAGGAGAAGAATAACCTCCAGCACCAATGTACAGAATTTTCTGAGATAGAGCCTATTGCAGATGACAATACAGGAGATAACAGCAGGTGTGGAGAGAAGAATTCATGTCAGGAATTTCTCATCCTTGCTGGAGCTCTTTTACTGCCTATAGCAGCAGACCTCTGAACACAGGCAAGAAGATTGCTACAGAATGAAACAATTTCACCCAAATAGCTTCAGAATGAAATAGTTTCCACTATTGTACAGGATAGCCTGCAATAGAAAGCGAACTTTCTGTAGGAGATGGACATACCTGGTTTCTGGCAATGTCATGAGAGCTGGCATCTGAGATTTGATGAATTACAGCTTTGGTAAGTTGTCTGAGCAAAGGCTTTAGGCAGAGAAGCAAAGGCATGTCATTCCTGCCCTTCTGAAACAGGCCACCACTTATTGTAGAGCTTACCTAGGTGGCTGTCAGGACAAGACTAGCCTGATTGGGTGCAAATTCTGCTAAATCTGTACTATTGAATCATCCCAGCAGAATCCTAATGCTTGGCTTGCTCTTCATCTCCAAGACTATTTGGGAAACTCTTTGCGTTATTCTCATTCTGGGAGCCTCCTTCTCTGGAGACTTTCAAAACCTGCCTGGATATGTTCCCGTGTGAACTACCCTAAGAGATCCTGCCTTGGCAGGGATGTTGAGCTCAATGATCTCTGGAGGTCACTTCCAGCCTCCTAAGTTCTGTGATTCTCAAATGATTGCATCTTCATTTCTTTATTTCATTTTTCTTCATTTCACTGCAGCTCACTTAAATACATCCTTTTGTGTTTGGTCCTCTCAACATTCTTATCTTTGCAGGCTCTTACTGCCATACACTTCACTCTCACATTTTTGCAGTTGGGTTTGATTCTCCACACACCAAAACACCTTGTATTCTGCCCCTCTGGATCTTCCATGGATGAGAGCATCTTATCCAAATATCATGCAAGTAGAGGAGTCAGTTTCTTTCACATTCCACTAAGGAAAAAGACATCTGGTTTTCTCATCTGTTAAGAGAAGTGTGGACTGCTTCCCTCTGTACTGTAGATATAGTTTAAAGAAGGTGAAAGAATACAGTTTGTTTGCTAGTGTAAGTCTGAACTGATAAAATGCAGTGTGGAGCACTTAATGTTCTAACAGAGCATGATAGGTTTTCTCTTAACTCTTTATATCACCATTAACCTTCATGTGACCACTCTCTGTGAATATGCTCTTTCAGTTTCTGTTTTGCTGCCATTTTCCTCTCCTATTTCTATCACAGATTCTTTTTGTCCTGATAGACATCAATTTGAAGAGCAATGAACGAGTAGTGGACTACTTCAACCTGAAGAAGTCCCAGCTGCCAGCTCTGGCTATATTCCATGTACCAGATGAGAAGCAGGAAGTGTTGACTCTGGATGAAATCTCTGTTGATGGTGTACAGGACTTCTGTAATCGTTTCTTACAAGGAATGCAGAAGGTAAAGAGGGACTCCTGTACAGTCTACAGGGAGCTGGGGTCGTGTAAGACAGTTCTGTTGTTCACAAGGCTCTTGAAGAGGATGACTTTAGTTCTTTGAACTCCTCTCCACCCCTGTCACCTCCTCTTTTGTTTTCATTTGCACCTGAACGTCAGAAAAGCATTAGATCTAAAGCAGAGCAGGAATGGGTACCTCTTTGTAGATGCAGGTTTTTCTCCATTGACCTCTGCCTTGTTGTCTACAGCAGAAAGGTTTCACTGACCTCTGCAACTATATAAAGGTCTCAGTGAAGCATCTATTTTCTGGGAGCAGCAGCTGGGGAGACAGAGTGAAGAGCTCTTTTGGGCACTGAGAATGGGGGTGGCAGATGGCATCACGTGAAAGAGGATCAGAGGGACAGTGTCATAAAGAGAAAGGAAATCTGTCAAGAAGGCCACAGAACAGAGAATACACAGAGGCTCAGGACTCTGGCAGAGGTCTCTGCTGAAAGAGGGACAATTTAATTTCCATGCTGGTTCAGTACTAAAAGTTCTCTCTCTGACAAAGATTATCTTCCTATAGCACAGAGTCTGTGTGTGTCAGTGCTGTGTGCCATGAAATGGAAATCAAATAGACAGGGAAGTGGCACAGACAGCAGAAGAAGGCATTTGAGTTCTTTTGTTTCCTTTTATCACTATGCTGAGAAACCAAGCAAGGGCAAAACTGATTCCATATCTCTAATGTGTTTTAGAAAGAAGATGAACCTGAGGAGAAGGCCCTCAGTGATGAACTCTGATTCTTAGCCAGCAAGAAGACTGTGCCCAGAATCATCTGCTTCTGGTGGATGAGGAGTTGACTGAGCTCTGCAGTCAGGAATTCCTGGGATAGTGGGATTAAGGGATCAAGTCAGTCACGGATTTCTTTCTCCATGCTATATACATGTATGCTGTCTGTTCTCCCTAGGAATCTCTTCTCCTTTCTCATTTGTTGGCTCCAGCTTTCTTTTCTCAGCTCTGGTATTGCAAAATGGCAATATCAGAGACAAAGATTGTAGTTACCAGAGATATATTGCCCTCATTCCTTTTTTGCTTTTGGTGCCATGCTGGGAGCCACTGTCAGCCTACTCTGACACTAAGAACAGATTGGTTGCTTGATGTCACATGAACTTTTCCATTTATTTTGCTAAATAAAGCAGAAAATGAATACCCTGAATTCTTTTGCAAACAATGTGATTTTCTACTCCCTATGTCTTCCACTTAAGGACAAAGCCTGTGCATTTTGAGTGAGTAAGCTCAAAAATCTCCTTTCTCTAAATTTAACCAGGCTTGAAATGCCTAACTGCTGAGATTGGTTGCTAAGAATCATTGCCCATGGAACTGGACCCATTGTCAACAGGTATTTCCACCAGGATGAAAGATTTCTTTCAAGGTGTGGGATTAGAATAGTGCTGGATGCAGCAGGTCTGAGTTAGTGCAGCAAAAATAAGTGAGCCTAAGTTGCAAACTGAGGCTGAGAGATGTGAGAACTGTGGCAGAAGAGCAGTAGAAAGTTGCATTGCAAGATAGTGGCTATCTCCACGCTGCATTAGAGGGAAAGGCTAATGTATGTGTATGGATGTCAGATGTCCCTCAGAAGTCTTAGTGCTGGTGTCCAGGAGATGGAGTCTTTGCAGGTGCTGTGTATGAGCCTTCTGCTGTACTAGTTGTGTGCAGTAGGATTGCCTCATACTTGGCTCAGCATCCTTTGACATGAAGTGTGGAGGCCTCTGTCAAACAGTGACTGCATTGTCTCTCAGGGCCTGAGAGACTTGGCTTGGGCTAGGGAGCATAAGAGGCTTAGAGCTGAGAAACCTCATCCCTTTCTCAGACATCAGCCCAAGGTGAAGAACTGAGAATAGAAGTTGTTCTTGTGGATGAGGTAAACACAGCTTCCCACCACAGATGGAGAAGTTGAGAGCTGGAGGGAGTGCAAAACAACTGCCAGCCAACAACATGAAAGCCACAGCAAGGATATTGTTGGCAGAAGAATGAGGCAGGTGCCAGCACTTGTTTAGCTTTTGCCTTTTCCACATGGATCGAGCTGCTGTCTCTTGTCTCCTTCAGGCTCTGTCTCCCAGTACAGCAGGACTTAACTCCTTTAGTGTTTTACTCTTCCTGCTCCTCTAATTACCAAAGCAATCCCAATGCTGCAGTAGTTCACAGAATCACAGAAACATCCAGGTTGGAAAAGACCCTCAGGACCACCAAATCCAACCTATAACCCTACTCTACAAGATTCACCTTAGTTGGTGTGGGGAATCCAACTGCAGGGCGTTTCTAAGGGAGAGTGATATAACCAAAACAGCATTCAGGATTGTGCCTCGTGTTGGCAAGGGCAGGAAACTGTCTGCCTGCATAAGGAGCTCTCCTCCAAGAGACCAGGTGGTGGGAAATGTGGAGTCTCAAAAGCTACACGGTCAACACAATAATCAAGAGTTTCTTTGTAGATGAGACCATTCAGAAAACAGCAGGAAAAGAGGGAGGAGAGGAGAGGCAAACCACCTCTGTCTGTTCAGTTCTCCTCTGACAGAGCACATTGCTCCCTGACACCTGGTTTGCATGTGGCCTCAGAGAACCAGTGGTATTGCTTCTGGACACAGGTAGATAACACTGAAGATGTCAAGGAATAGGTGAGTTTAGGGCACTACATGCTGCATATTTCTTTCTTTAGGCTGGTAAAAGTTCAGGTGCCTACCCTTAGCCCATCAAACTGTTTTACTTGGGTGTCACCTCTTCTGAGCAGCCATTTCACAGGATCTCCTGCCACTAGCATGTGGTCCCAAAAGCAGAGATGGCATTGTCATCATCATCATCATCATCATCATCATCATCACCACCACCATCATCATATCTGAAGCCTACAAGGTGACTTCTTGTGTCTGTGTCTAGTGGCAATAGTGGCATCTTGCTGGATGCTCCTGTGGCTTTTGCACACTGAAGAAGGAGTGCAAGATGATGAGGACAGGAGGCTGAGCCTCAAAGAGGAAGGAGATGTATCAGAATGTCTCTTTTGGCTGGCAGCTCAGCCCCTGGGTGTGGACAGAGGTTGTGGTGCTGGACTGGAAGAATGTGCATGAAGTGCCTTTGGTGTTGGGAGTTCACTCTCTACAACTACCTGAAAGGAAGTTGTAGAGAAATGGATATTGGTCTCACCTCACAAGTCACAACTGATAAGACAAGAGGAAATGGCACCAAGCGATGCCAGGGCAGGTTTAGGTTTGACATCAGGAGAATCTTCTGTACCAGAGGTGTTGTCAGAGACTGGAACAGGCTGCCCAGGGAAGTGGCTGAATCACCATCCCTGGGTGTATTTCAGAGCCATCTAGATATGGTGCTTGTGGATATGGTGTAGTAGTGGCCCTGGTAAAGGTAGATAATTGTTGGGCTTGATGACCCTAATTAGAGGTCTTTCTGCAATCACGGTGATGCTGTGATTCTCTCTGCAATGCATGAGGCTTGCCATGTCTGTGTGTGCCCTGCATGAGGGGCATGGTGGAGGGAGGAGCAGTTGCCTTTGATTTTATGGTTGTATGAGGCTGTGAGCACAGGGCTCAGCTCCTCTAAAGCAACAAGGAGGCTCTCACTCCAGACTCTATCACACACTACAACTTTGAGTACCAAAAATTGCTCGCCTCACACTGGCCCAGAGCCCAGGTAAATCAAACTCACACCTACCTTCCAACATCCCCATATAGGTGGCATGTGATGGTTTTGAACTCCTGGTTTTATACCAGTCTTAGGGCTGATGTAAAACGCAGGACTGCATTTCCTAGCAAGAGCCTTGCTTGCTCTCCCTCAGTGGGAAGGTTGTTCCTTTTCATAGCTACAGCCCATTCCTCCCTGGGGAGGGCTGTGCTGCTTGCTCTTCAATAAAGCAATGTGGGAAGGTCTTCTGTGGAGACATCTGCCAGGAGCCTTGCTGTTGTTCATGTTTCCAGTGTCACGCATCTCTGTGGTCCAGACCAAACAGCACTGAGGGGAACTGACCTGCTGCTTGGCTGTCTGAGGTTCATGTCTTGGCCCTGTGTGGACACAACAGGAATTGGGCACAGCGACGTGACCCTTCCTTACTGCTGGGGGGGAAACAAAACAGGACACGAATGAAGGTCTGGTTCTGCAAACAAGTCTAGGAGCAAAAGCAATGTCCCTGGTGACTCTGTTTGCTGTGTACACAGCTAATTATAGGGACAGCTTTTCAGGAGCTTCTTTGTGTACACTGAGGAGTTTAATTATCTCTGTACCTTCCAGATGTCTGCACCTATCCAACAACCTTGAGAACCACAAGGCAGCCACAGAAAAAGCCTCCTCCTCCTCCTCCAGTTGCCCTGCAGTACCTTCTGGAATTTGCACAGCATGGACATCACAGAATCACAGGAACAGCCAGGTTGGAAAAGTCCCTCAGGATCACCAAGTCCAACCTATAATGCTACTCTACAAGATTCACCTTAAACCATATCCCTAAGCATCACATCCAAACAACCCTTAAATACATCCAGCAGAGATTTCCATGGTGTTGTGCAGTGGCTGCTTCTAAGACTCAAATTAATTCACCTCCTTCTGTGTGGCACAGCAATGGAGACAAACTCATTCCAGTGCCTGACCACTCTCTCAGTGAAAAACTTTTTCCTAATATCCAATCTAAACCTCCCCAGTCTCAGCTTGAGGCCATTCCCCCTTGTTCTGTCTCCACTTACCTGTGAGAAGAACCCAGCAGCAGCCTCTCCACAATGTCCCTTCAGATATTGTAGACAGCAATGAGGTCTCCCCTCAGCCTTCTCTTTTTCAACCTAACCATCCCCAGCTCCTGCAGTCACTCTTCGTAAGACTTATTCTCCAGCTTCATTGCCCTTCTCTGAACCCACTCCAGCACCTCCACATCTCTCTTATATTGTGGTGCCCCAAACATTCTTGGAGTGCTGCACTCAGGATGCCCTGGGCACTGACAGCGGTGGCCAGGAGGCCCTCCATAATTTCTATGCACAAAAGTTTCTGCCATGCAGTTTTGGTAGACATAGCCAGTGTGGTGGAACATCCAAGATGGAAACCAGAGGCAGAATCCTGTGAAGAGTCAATCTCTTACTTGCTTTATTTTGCATTTTAGCTGTTCTGTTATCTCTGACTTGAATTTTGTATAGACTTGTCCTACATGTGTTGAGCTGACTGGGGGAGGCTGGGCTGATTTTCAAAGGGAGAAAACGCTGGGTGTAAACTGATAGAGGGATGGATGGGGTGGGGGGGGGGTTTCCCTTTCCCCTCAGTACTGCAGAAATACCAGCCTGAGCTCAAGGGACATTCAGAAGAGCTCAGACAGCAGCTGAGCCTGCCTGGCAGCAACGCGAGGCTGCGGAGGCGTGAGAGCTTCTGCCTTTACCCCAGGGAGCAGGGAATTGGGTTGTGCTGTGGAAGATGCAGCTCTGCATTCGTCCTTGGCAAGGAAGGATTTGAATGCCTCCAGAAGCAGAATATTACTGAGACCTGGAGGTTCAGCAAGGGGACTAACATGGTTGTGTTTTATACCCCTGGAACTGTTGTGAATGACATAAACCAAGTACATGTTCCTTAGAGGTCAGGGTTGGGTCCCAGGGATGCTCCTCGCATACCTTGCCCAGGGAGAAACCAGATGCCAGGTCCTGGTGGCACCATTCAGGAATCATGGGCACTTCCTTTTGGTACTTGCAGGTGCCCTGAATGCAAAGGTTTATGTTACAGCTCTCTCCTCAGCATTTCCAACTGTTGGGTGGGTTGTTTCCCCATGCAGTATTCAGTTTTCATCAGCACCTCTCCTGGGTACACACAATCCCCCAGGAGTCTGGCTCTGGGTCAGGGTTGTCACTGGGCAAGAAGAGACCCAAGGGAAGAGTTGGTGCTGAGAGTTGCTGCTTTTGTGTTCTGAGGTTCACATGACAAAGCTCACCTCTTTGTTGCTTTTGTTCTCCTCTTTTCCAGCAGCTGATACAATGCCATCTTCCTATCAATTATACTGAATATCAGTTTGGGCAAGGCTGTTTGGGGAAGGAAGAATTCAACACGATACGTGTGGTGCATCAGCTGTTTGAGTTGCCACCTCTGCTCATTTCTGTTCTTGAGCACAGAATTTGTTCCCTCTCTTTGTGTAGTGTGGGCACAAAGTGAAGTCTAAGTGTAAGGATGGAAAGGACGCAATGGAATTAGATGCCTGAACTGGCATCTGCTCCATCACACAGAAGTCCAGCACTGAGCTGAGCCTGAGACTAGTTGAAGATTTGGGAATTGTTGTCATCCCTATAATAAAAGGAAGAAAGACCAGGCTGTTTGACACTTCTGTTCACCAGGAAGGAAGCTGAATCAGTAAACCCAGACAGCAACAGCAGAAACAAAGCTTCTCTTCCAGGTAGACAGACCGCAGGACTTAGTCACACTCTGCACAGGGTGGCTGCCCTGCAGTGCCACTAATGGCAGCCCACAGGCTGGCAAAGAGGTGGGGACAGTTGACACAGGAGGAGGAAATATTGTGTGAAGGAAGTGACCGGGGAAGTGGTTTGCAGGAGTGTGAAATAGATGGGCAGGGAAGAGCCAGAGGCTCGTCTGGGAGAAGGAAAGAACTTTCCTAGGGGGTGATGTGGCCAGGACAGGCAAGGATCAGTGAGGGAAGGTGCTGGAAGGGCACCACAGGGAACTGATAATGATGGAAAGGAGAACATAGCAGTGTGTTTTTTTTAGGGACTGTGAATCAAGTACCTCTTTGACCCTTTTTGGCTCAGTCACTAGGAAAACTTCAGAGGAATATGCTCATTGGAAAACCCTGCAAAGCCACAAGATGAACTTTGAAGAAGAAAATACTTGTTTTTTTCCTTTTGAGTTTCTCACTTCATTGCTAATATACCTGCAATTCCAGACAGGCAGGCTGGTCCCATGAGCTACAAAGCAGCAATTTCTCCAGAGGAGAGGTCCATATTTAACTGCTTCCCTGCCTGTGCCAGGCCTCCACATATGGCAGCTGTACAGAGCTACCTTCTGTATCATGACCTCCACATATGGCAGCTGTACAGAGCTACCTTCTGTATCATCACTGCATCCTCCTGCCCCACACACTCAGCAGAGAGACTGAGGGAGATGGGATTCTTTATCCAGAAGAGGAGGCTGAGAGGAGATATTGCTCTCTACAGCTACTTGAAAGGAGGTTGTAGTGAGGCTGGTGTTTACCTCTTCTCCCAAGTAACTAACAACAAGGCAAGAGGTAATGGCTTCAGGCTGCCCCAGGAACTATTCAGTTTGGATATTAGGAAGAATTTCTTTACCAAAAGAGTGGTCAGGCATTGGAACAGGCTGCCCAGGGAAGTGGTGGAGTCACTATCCCTGAAGGTGCTAAAAAAATGAGTAGATGTGGCACTTCAGGATACAGTCTAGTGGTCATGGAAGTGTTGGGTAGAAGATTGGACTTGATGATCTTAATGACTGTAGGGTTCTTTGAATCCTCTGTGTACCACTGCATCCTCTGGAGCCCCCCACCCCCCATCCTGTCTATGCACAAAGTAAAAAGCCAAACCAATCCACTTTCCAGCCTAAACTCAGGGGCTGTCTGTGCACTCCAGGTCTCTCCCTATCCCTGTGTCATGAGTATTATATACACTTCATGGCTTCCACCTCCCTCTTTCCTGAGGACAGAACCTACATTTCATCATCTTGTCAGGGACTTGGTACAACTGCATGTCACCCATATCGTGTGGTTCATATAAAGCCCACATCACCAGCATTGTTTCTTGCCCTTTGTGAGGCAGATGGAGCAGTGGTAGAATTGCTGTCTGTAACTTTCTCAGGTAGGACTGAGATTGCATGTCCATAGGTATCAGAAGGCATAGACAGCATTGGTCCAGTCCACTTCTGTTTCCCTAATCTGTGGGCAGCTATGAAGAAATCTCAAGTCACTGGGTTCACTAATCAGCTCTGAGGGGTGCAGGATAGGATCTTGCACTTTTCCTACTTTATGTTTTGTGCTCACTAATTACTGGGATCAGCAGAAAAAAAAACCCAAACCAATAAAAAACTCTTAATCTGTTTTCTTATCCACTGAATAACACAGAGCTGAATGCCAAAAACATTGTGTTTCTAAATAAAAATGTATAAATCAGTTGTGCTCTGAATATTCTTTGGCATTTTGGAATTCCATGTGGGTGTTGACCCTAGGTTATTTCATGACTTCCCATTGCTCTCAATCTTATTTTCCTTGGCCAATTATTTCTGTTCTTTGGCTGAGAAAGAAGAGAGACAGACAGCAACTTACCCCAGACTGTTGAGGAAGCCTGTAGGCTGGAGGAAGAACTCAGATCTCCAGCATCCAGACTTCCTGAGCCTTAGCCACATGGCCACACTTCACCCTTCATCTAATCTCCCTGTGACTCCAAAGGGCCACTTTTTATCTTGAAATGGCAGAGTTTTGCCATGAAACAAAGGCTGCCTTGTTTGATTGCTCTGGTTTGGCATAGATGAACAGTTCTGGATCATTGCTTTCTCTCTCCATCTCTCCCTCTTTGCCAGTGAGAGCTTTTCTCCTGGAGGAACTGCTATATCTTTGTGGAGGCCAATGGAGAATGTTCTCCCTTGCCATGTGGCTTTTGCAATGCAGCTGCAGTGCTCTATTGGCTCCCTCAGTCTCTTGGATTTCAGACCCCATCTTCATGAATCATGAAATGCTTTGGGTTGGAAGGGAGCTTTAAAGGTCATCTAATCCAACCCCCTCCTGCCCTGCAGTAAGCAAAGACATCTGCAACTAGATCAGGTTGATTTTGTGGCAACGTCTAGAGGCTTTCTCCCTAGCTGAGATTCTGGCAGCAAAGAAAACATTTTATGAAGAATAAATCAGGAAGATATGTGTGCATATTAAATATTTTAATAGTAGTCAAATTAGCAACAATAAATAATTTATGTCACATGTTTTATTAATAATACATATTTGAATGTTTAATATGTATATGGCATATATATTATATACATACATATGTCTATATATTTATGTATTTTTATGTACAGATATATGGCAAATCAGAGGAAAATATGAATGAACCCCTCCTGCTTGGTACATTTTAGTTTGGACCAGACAGAAAGGAAGGAATTGTTGAAGTGAAAAGTAAACTGATTCTGGCTGTTTCTGATGCTCTAACTGAGGCAGGGATGCTTGTATCAAAGAATCAGCTGCCTTTAAATGCTCATCAGGCTTCTTTTCATGTATCTGTTCTGTCTTCTAGGAGTCTGGTTGCTGAAGCAGTTTATGGGTCTGCCAACTGCTTCCACCTTGCAGTCCCCTGGCATGGAAACGACAGCCTTAGGTGTCTGCTCTGTGAGCTGGTAACTCACTGCCACTGCAGAGATGCGAAGCACTCTGGCAAGACACAGTCCTCCCAGGCAGGCAGGCAAGAATCATTCCCTTAGGATTGTCCTCAGTATCCCAAACCAGGATCTTTTCTTTCCACTTTACTGTCTGTTCAGCAGTGTGGAGAATTTCAAAGCAGTCCACACTGGCCTTAGACTCCAAGACAGGGCTGGCTGCACTCTCCTTTGCCCTGCTGGCTCTGTCTCTGTGCCAGCCACAAGCTCTCTGCCCCTTGCTAGGATTTTACTTCTCTTTTTGGCTCTGCTACATTCTGTCTCAAGCATAACTCTGCTTCTCCCGAGGGAAGGTCCCTGCCACATTGCATGTGCCTCAAGCACTCCCTTTTAAAAGAACTAATATCCTCCAGTAAGGGAGAACATAGAGGAGCAAGACTTCAGCGACCCAGGGAAATGGGTTAGCTGCCTTGCCCTGGGGGCCCTGTTCACTCCAAGGTTTCTGTTTGGTCTCTGACTCCTGTAACTGATATTTCAGTGGTGCCCTTGGCAGGTCTGGCTCTGTGATCTAATACAATAAACTCCTCCTTTTCATAATAAATTTCGGGTATTTAGCACTTGAGGGATTGCTTTAGGAGCATTTCACATGGTAGGGCTGGACTGTTTCTGTGGTTGTTCCTATAGAGAAGAGGCAGTTTGTGTGTTTCATTGTCTTGTCCTCCCTTCCAGCTGCTCACACACCTGACAGCAGAGTAGTGGTCTCTAAGGTATTGTGGTGCTACTGGTTTTGTGAGACTAGACATTGGGCAGGGGAGGAAAGTCTCACAAGCTCCAGTGTTAGCTTTGTTATGCCAGGGGTACTGTGGTCCTGCTCATAACATGCCCTCACATCCTTGCTGGAACTCTCGACCCTCACATCCTTGCTTGGGACCCATCCATGACCTGAGTGAGCTGGTCTCTGTGGCTGATGTTAGCATCATTGCTTTGCCCAGAGCTGTTTAACTGATGGTGCCCCTCCCTGGAACTGAAAAGCAATGACCATAAGTTATTTCCCCATATGCTCACTATCTCAAGATCTCCCCAGCTACAGGATAATGACAGCAGATTTCTCTTTAGCATCCCAGTGCCTGCAACGGTTTGTCTTGAGAGTGATAGCACAGGCAGGAGCCAGAGAAATCAGATAGTGCAGAGGAGCTCCAGGGCCTGAAAAAGAGGGTGAACCATCTGAGCCTTTGGTCCTAAAGGGCTGTGTATCATTTGTCATCACCAAGCCCCAGGCTGTGGAAGGCCAGGCAGTCCTTGGCTGAGGCAGGTGCTCCTGCCAGACAAGCCTCTTCCCCTATGGAGGGATGAGGACAGGCACGTAGCCACATGTCTCTTCCTTCTGGTGCTTGTACAGCACTTGGCACGAATGGGACCTCACCCCTGATGAGATCCCCAGGGGACTATGCTGAAATTACTGTCCTGACTGCAGTCCTTAGCAGAGCTGGTTGTTTATTTCAGGTGTACACTCAGGTCCCAAAATAGGCACAGATCTTTTTAGGAGCTAGTCAGTATGTTTTATTCATTGAGTATTTTATTTAGTGGCTCTTCCAGCTGGTTCACTAGTGAAATGGCCATCAAGAAAGGCAGTCTCATCTACCTCAGAGCTGAAATGACAGGCTGATGATTGGCCAAGTAACACAGAATCATAGAATAGACTTTAAAGATCATCTACTTCCACTCCCCCCCCCCCCCCACCACCATAGGTAGGGACACCTTCACTAGCCCAGGCTGCCTCATCCAACCTGGCCTTAAACACCTCCAGGGAGGTAGCATCCACCATGTCTTTGGACAACCTGTTCCAGTGTCTCACTATCCTCACTATAAAGAATTCCTTCCTATTATCCAGTCTATATCTGCATTCTTTCAGCTTAAATCCATTTCCCCTTGTCCTGTCCTTACAAGCCCTTATAAAAAGTCCCTCTCCATCTTTCTCATAGGCTCCTTCAGGTACTGGAAGGCTGCTATAAGATCTCCCCAGGGTCTTCTATTCTCTATGCTCAGCACTTGCAGCCTGTCCACATAGGGGAGGTGCTCCAGCTCTCTGATCATCTTTGTGGCCCTCTTTTGGACCTGTTCCAACACTTTGATGTCCTTCTTTTGTTGGGGACCCCAAAACTGGACAGAGAACTCCAGAAAGCATCTCATGAGAGCAGAGTAAAAGGGGAGAACCACCTTACTCATCCTGCTGACCACACATCTTGTGATGCAGCCCAGGATAGGGTTTGCCTTCTGGGCTGCAAACACACAAGGAGGAAAGCTGGTTCTACAGAGGTGTGCAGATGTTTGGTAGCTAATATATGCACAGCAGAGATTCTAATACAATGCTTACTTCAATGTCCTCATCAATCTGAGTTTTAGCCAGCCAGCAGGGCTGTCAATGCTTGTGTACCCAACAGGTGACTCATGCAGTGTTTTGCTGAGAAACACACAGAAACATTTTCCACTGCAGACACGGTGGTAGGTGGGAGACAATGAGAAGAGAAATGTCAAATGAGAGCAGCCCAGGTGGTGCCAGGAAGTATTGTAAACAGATCCCATTACTAGAACAGAGAGGGGAAAAAACACACTCAGTTAAAGGCCAGGAAGAACAAAAGTGTCTTTGTTGGTAAGAGTCTTTAAAGAATGGTCCTGGTGTGGAAAAAGCTCTGTGCAGCTTCTAGGGCTGATAAATAACCCATGCATGTGGTTTTATGTGATTTTTGGTACCTGTGCTGAGTCTTTAAATGCCAGTTCAAGAAGGACATAGAGATGCTTGAGAGCTAATCCTTTCTGTCTCCAGTGTATCAGGAGCTGATATGGTAGGGTTATCTGGAATCCTCAGTGATAGAGCTGCTTGAGAGAGTCCAGTGCAGAGCCACAAAGATGATTAATGGAATGGGACATCTCTCTTATGAGGAGAGACTGAGGGAGCTGGGGCTCTGCTGCTTGGAGAAGAGGAGGCTAAGAGGTGACCCCATCAGTGTCTATAAATATGTAAAGGGTGAGTGTCAGGAGTCTGGAGCCAGGCTCTGCTGGGTGATGCCCTATGACAGAACAAGGAGCAATGGGTGGAAGTTGAGGCAAAGGAAGTTTCATGTAAACATGAGGAGGATTTCTTTTCCCTGTGAGGGTGACAGAACACTGGAACAGGCTGTCCAGGGGGTGTGTGGAGTCTCCCTCTCTGGAGATACTCAAAACCCATCTGGATATGTTCCTATGTGATCTGGTATAGGTGATGCTGCTCTGGCAGGGGGTGTGTGTGTGTGTGTGTGTGTGTGTGAATTAGATGAGCCTTCCAGCCCCTGATATTTTGTGATTCTGTGATCCTTTACAGGTATGGAGAGGAAAAATTGAAAGATAGTTTCAGCACAACAGACCCTGAGAAGTGCTGGCCAAGCTGAGTGGGGATATTGAATCCAAGAATGCTACCTCATGCCTGCAGTAGTGGTGCTGTGCTCCTTCTCTTGTGCACGTGTCCTGGGTTTCCTCCAAGCATCTGGCTAGAAGGACCACAAACCAAAGTGGAAAGAGCTCTGAAAGAAGCTCCTTACCACACAAAGCACTGCCAAAGCTGCAGAATGATGTGAGATGGTTGTGGATAAAGAATTTTCCATGCTGAAGGCATTACAAAAAGTTCTCATGCTACCTTTTGGTGCTTCGTTTTGTAGCAAGTCCTGTTGCAATATTGGAGTAACAGAGGTTGGTGGGAGATGCTATAGGAAGGGAAGTTAATCTTACATTGAGCCACACTGATTTCACTGACCCAGACTGACACTGTCATAACCTCATGTACACAAGCACCAAGATGCATTTGCTCATACTCCTTGGTTTTCTTGCAATCACATAGAAGATTCAAGGCACAGGGTCTGGGGTCCTCATCATGTCTTCTGAGTTTCTCTAAGCCTGACCACCACTGCTGTCTACAACTACCTGAAGGGAGGCTGTAGCCAGGTGGGGGTTGGTCTCTTCTCCCAGGCAGCCAGCAGCAGAACAAGGGGACACAGCCTCAAGTTGTGCCAGAGGAGGTCTAGGCTGGATGTGAGGAGGAAGTTGTTGGCAGAGAGAGTGATTGGCATTGGAATGGGCTGCCCAGGGAGGTGGTGGAGTCACCATCCCTGGAGGTGTTGAAACAAAGCCTGGATGAGGCTGGGTGCTAGGTTGGCCTGGATGATGTTGGAGGTCTCTTCCAACCTGCTTGATTCTATTCTATTCTATGTGCTCATTTTAGATGCATCTTTTGCACCCTTCAGGAGCTGGCAGTACTGTGGTCTTTTGTCTGTCCATCTTTTCCTATCTCTGAGTATCATTAGGTCTCAGTGTCTTTTGCCTCCTCATCTAAGTATCTTATAGCTTGGCTCAGTCTTGTTCTTCATTTTATCATCATCTTCTCCAGTGGTCTGAGTTTTAATTTGTATTAAGTCCTAGGTTTACTCTGCCCCTTATTTTAGAACATATTTTAAAGTGTGCTTTCTTTTTTCCTATCTGGATGTCCAGAGGATCTGTGTGTCAATATGCTTAGATCTTAATGATCTGCTAACCTAAGTGCTATCAATACATGCTGGGCTTCTAGCCCCACTTATGCCTTTCTTTTCAGGACTTCCACATCCAGATCTCTTCTTTGCTCTTCATTTATGTTATTCTCATTGTTTCTTCTATAATTTAAAGGAAATTATGACCACTAATGGCAAAAAATATCCCTGCTAAAGTGGTGTCTTCTGGATTTTAATGCCACTTTAGGAAAAGGGAACAACTCATTGTAAAGCAATAAAAATTGATCTGATTTACCTTTCATTTCCCTTTCAAAATCAGTTCCTGATTGATAGGTACACAAAATCCCTCGATAAAAACAATCAACTGTCACATTTTATACAACTAAACAAAGACATACCCAGAGAATGTGTAATTTGTGTGTGAGATTCATTACTAAGGAAGGTCATCAAGTCAAAGGACTTGGCTAGCATGTGATGTTAGGAGCATTAATATCATTTGTAGCTATGCACAGGAAGAGAAGAGTAATCAGATTTCATGCCTCAAGGAATAAGAATGTCTTTCTTCTCACCACAAATAGCACTTCACAATTAACTGGGTATTGTACATTTCCCCCATCCCTTAGCCTCCCTTTCAGCTCTGTCAGATATTGACATCAGAGGCCAAGAGCAGGGACTTGGCCTGCCACAGAAAACATTATTTGCTTACTGCAGACAAAATTTATGATCCTCTAGATACTGAACCTGAGATAGAACAAAGGAATGTACAGAACACTACAGGAGTGCTTGTAAATATTTCAGTGTCCTCCTGCATTCGAGACAGAACATAAATGCTTCTGTCCAGTCTTGCTTTCACAAGGACCAGCAGATTTTGGATCTAAGATGCTATCTAAGTTTGTTGTTGAAAAACAAAGAGGCATTGCTGTTACATTTTTTTCTTTACCAAATGGATGAGAAGAGTGAAACCACAGCTGCATTTTTATCTCTCTGCATGTCTGGATAGGAAATAAGACAGATAAATCTCATCTGATCCCAAAGAATGAATCAGACCAAGACATTTTTGTGCTCATGTTGAAGTGAGGGGGGTGAGAGTGGAAAAGGAAGGGACATTTCTACTCCCCTTTCCCATAAGACTGCAAGCCAGAAGCATGCCTTGTTTTTATAGTCAGAGTTCAGACTTTCTGCTTGCTCAGGAAACTTGAAGTACAAGCAATTCTAGTTACTTATATGGATGATTTAATCCCAACACAGAGGCCTCTGCCAATTTTTTTTCAACATCCAAATAATATTAACATTATCCTCTCCCTTCCTTCCCAGACAACAAGAGAAATAGGCTGATCAGTGCATGTGGCCATGTGTGGGTGGAGCAGGGGGGTGAAGCCAAAGGAAAGGACAGAGTTAGCTCTTAGCTCTGAATGCTTCGGTTGCTCTGTTCAGTGAATTAAATAACCCTGCTCTGGCTTCTGTGAAATTTTAGTCTTCTGTGCTCATGAGCATCCTGTTGCCAGTAATTTTTAATTTTTTTTTAATATTGTTTCAGCCAAACACAGCTGTTCTGGGAAGTCCTGGCCAGGAGGAGTCGGTCTTTAAAGTAACTTCATGATGTCCCATGGAGAGCGCTGAATATTGGAGCTGAAGGCTTGAGTCAGGCTCAGTTTTTGCAGCAAGCAGAAAGGGAGAGCAATGAGTTCCCAGTGAACTGTGCTGCTGACCCGAAATGCTCCTCTATTTATACCCAGACTGCATTCTTTTTTCCAAGACACTGGGCTTAATTTTGAAGTGTGATGGATTGCAAGGAGTACCTTCGAGGATCACCACTCCATGAAGCTGCTGGGAGGTTGTGTCTGGCCACTAATCACTGAACTGAAATAACTTAAAGGTTTTTTAACCAAACATTTAAAACTGGTCATATCTAAAGATGTATGCCAGAAGGTCAAGGGAGGTGGCTCTGCCCCTCTACTCTGCTCTTGAGAGAGTCCACCTGAACTACTGCATCCAGTTCTGAAGTCCCTAGCACAAAAAGGATATTGGACTATTGGAAAAGATCCAGAGGAGGGCACAGTGATAATCAGAGGGCTGGAGCACCTCTCTTACAAGGACAGGCTGAGAGAGTTGGGTCTGTTGAGCTCAGAGAAGAGAATGTTCTGAGGAGACCTTATAGTAGCTTTCCAGTACCTGAAGGAGGCCTCCAAGAAAGCTGAGGAAGGGCTCTTTATAAGGGTGCATGGATAGGATAAGGAGCAATGATTTTAAACTAGTGTAGGGTAGATTTAGATTAAACATAAAGAAGAAGTTCTTTACTGTGAGGGTGGTGAGACAATGGAATGAGTTGTCCCGAGAAGTAGATGCTTCATCCCTGGAAATGTTTAAGACCAGGCTGGATGAGGCTTTGAACAACTTGGTCTAGTGAGAGCTGTCCCTGCCTATAGGAGGGGATTTGGAAATAGATGATCTTTAAGTTCCTTTCCAATGCAAACCATTCTATGCTTCTAGGATTTTCCAATGACAATGGAAATTCACCACCCAACAGATCAGCCAAACACCACAGCTCAGCAGCTAAAAACCTCTCCTTGTGGTAGTGGCTAATGTGGGAAATAGGCTCACATTCTGTGGGATGCTACAGATGGGAAAGGAATCATCCTGTCACACTTTGGATTTGGGCTGGGAGGCAAGATCTGGGCCTTTTTTTTTGGTGTTTTCTTTCTATCCTACTCCTTGGTACTGGGCTATTAAGCAACTGTTTGTCCACAGGAACCCTCCTCAGGTCGAACATGGAGGTGTATTCCACATTCACAGGCTGAAGAAGGCCAATGGGAGTCATTGCATAGGATGGAAAGAGGAATAACTAAAATGCATATTGGCCCAAAACATTGGAGAAAGCATGAAAGGAAATAGCTCTGAGGTGGCATGGGAACCTTCTTCCATCACAGGAGATTGACAGCATCTTCAGATGCTTTCTGCAATGCTCCTAAGACTTACCCATGGATGTACATCTGCAAGTCTTGTCAAACATGTTTGCTTTGAGAAACAGGACTCTGTGAGGAGCCCTCATCACTGTCTGATGACTGAAAGGATGTTGTGGAGAGGTTGGTGCTGGTCTCTTCTCACAGCTGGTCAGTGATAGAAGAAGAGGGAATGGCCTCAAGCTGTCACCGGGCAGGCAGCCCAGAGAGGTGATGGAGTAGCCATCCCTAGGGGTGTTCAAGAAAAGACTGGATGAAGCCCTTGGTGCCATGGTCTAGCTGACTGGCTAGGGCTGGGTGCTAGGTTGGCCTGGATGATCTTGGAGGTCTCTTCCAACCTGGCTGATTCTATGATTCTATGGCTATTAGGATTTTTTTTTCCCCATGAAAAGTGGTCAGGCACTGGAATGTGCTGCCCAGGGAGGTGGTGGAATCACCCACCCTGGATGTGTTTAAAGGCTGTTTGGATGTGGTGCTTGGGGCTATGGTTTAGAGTGAACCTTGTAGAGTAGGGATATCAGCTGGACTTGGTGATCCTGAGGGGCTTGTCCAAATGGAATGATTCTGCACTGTGTTGAAAGAAGTTTCACTGGATGATGTTGGAGGTCTCTTCCAACCTGGTTGATTCTATGATTCTATGACCAGGACTTTTCATTTTTCGCACAAAGCTGTAATGCTGGGGACAAAATTCTGCCCAGGGAAAAGGTGGAAACAAATTTCAAAGATCTGTGCTTAAATATTTTTGAAGACAACCAACACCACACCCCTCCCCCAGACCCCTTCATTTATCTGCTGTGTAATCACTCTTCCCCTCCCCACACCACTGGAATGGGAATGCTTGCTGTGAAAGTAGATTTCTCCTCTTTATGTGATCCTCTTTTCTTTTAATCATTGGTAATTTTGAAGTCATTAAACCTGTGGGTTTTGTTTTTTTTCCCCAGATTGAACAAGGTTTTGATCTACATTTAGGGTTAATTTTGGGCAGCTGAGTGAGTTCTCTGCCAGAGCTAACACACATTCAGATATGCGGATCGAGCTCTCTCCATGTCTGAAATGTGCTCTGTTTGTTTTTGTTTCTTAGTCTTTTGACTAGCCCCTGTGTTTAAAAAGCCCCACACATCTCCCTTTCTAAAGCTTAGTGTCAGTAGGCTAGTTTTCAGCACGATTTATTCCATCCCCTTGTTGACTTTAATTATATTGTGGATACTCAGACACTGTTACTTAGTGGCTCGACTGTACTTGCTTCTTGGATCAGTTCCTGGGCATTACTTAGGACCAAATGCAAAAGTAAAAATAAAGTCTTGTTTTCTCATGTGCTGTAGAACTACTTGTTCCAAAAAGCACTTGTTTATCGTGTTGAGAAATCACATCCTAAGCCATAGACCATGTGGTGGTTGACTAACTTGTATCCTGAAACACAGGAACAAAGTTGGAGAGGGCTATCAAGACCACTGAGGGTAAGTCCAGCTGCTCAGTACTCTGGGCAGCCTGGGATTGGGCACTCTGCTGTGTCACAGATCTAATGTTCTTTAGTCCCTTGCTGTAGTGCTCAGTGACTGTGCTGAACCCTACCTGGCATGAGCTGGGAACTCAGTGAGGGACACATGGATATGGACACAGAGGCTGGAAATGAGACCTCTCCTAATCAAGACAGCTGTGGGCTCTGAAACAGTCTCTGGAAACAAAACCTACCTGCTGGTAGTACTCTGGGCAGCCTGAGATTGGGCACTCTGCTGTGTCACAGATCTAATGTTCTTTAGTCTCTTGCCGTAGTGCTCAGTGACTATGCTGAACCTTACCTGGCATGAGCTGGGAACTCAGTGTGGGACACATGGATATGGACACAGAGGCTGGAAATGAGACCTCTCCTAATCAAGACAGCTGTGGGCTCTGAAACAGTCTCTGGAAACAAAACCTACCTGCTGGTAGTCCACTGGCCTGATGGAAAAGCCTTGTGGGCAGTGCAGGTGTGGTGACTCCCATGGGCCATGGTGAAAAGATGTGTGATTTTGGTGGTGACCACACATCACCCCACCTTGCTAGTGCTCATCTACACCTCTTCTCACAGGAATTATTTTTCCATGAACGTGGGTGATTTGGGCCACACAGAGGACTCCTGCTGAGGTCTCACTGTTACCTTGTCCAGTGGCACTAACAAGTGTCAGTCTCTGCTGGCATATCCTCACCAGACATTTCAGAATCAGTATTCTGTGATCACTTTAATGATCATTGGTTCATAATTGCTGCTTTTGGTCCTCTTTTACTTTCATTTTATGAGCTCTTAATTTAGAATCATAGAATGGTTTAGGTTGGAAGGAACCTCAAGGATCATCCAGTTCCAAACCCCCTGCCATAGGCAGGGACACCTCCCACTAGAATTTACAACAGAATTGTTTCTGCTAATGCTCAGAGAAGACCTTGCCTTAGCACCATTGCACATTACCCCATTCCAGCTACTCCAGCTTTCAAGGTCATCCTTTTCCTCCACTCAGGCCTCCATTCCACTGATGCTGCTTTCTTGTTTTGTGCTATCAACAAACCTCCACAACACATATTTCCTTTCTCAGCTGGCCACTGATGGGAGGAATCAGTAAAACCAATCCCAAGAGAAATTCAAGTAGCAGTTTCTCAACCTTTCTCCCTTCCACTGCCCAAGCCTCTGCCTCATACAGCTGGTTCCTTACCACCTCATAATTTTGGCTTTAATGGCCATTTCTTCCTACTTAACTTGCCAGATGGCACTGTGTAGGTAGATGAGGATGGTAAGGTCTGATTTCTTTCAGGCTTCAACATGTCACGGGTCTGATTGTCCATGAAAGGTGGTAGAAGAGAGTCAGAAATCTCCTCCTCTTTGCACTTGTTTTCAAACATGGCTTACAACTATGTGCCCTATACCTTGAAAAACAGCTCAGGGTTGCTACTCTCAGGTTTTGAGGGCCAAGAGCTGCTTGTAGCAGGACACAGATGACATAATACATTGTTGCCACAGGTAGGTCTTGAACTTTCCCCAGATTCATTGAGCACTGAGGGAGCTAAAGCCCCCACCCTTGGACAGGAGCCAGGCAAAAGTACCTAGATCAAAAACGTTAGCTGTGAGGTGGCAAGGTCCAGCCAGCCCCACCAGTCATTTGGTGGTTCTTTAACTCCACAGTTATGCTATCATTTTCATTTTGCAGCCAAGGCTGTTAAATCAGACCACGTTTGATCTTTTCCTGGACTAGACAAGCCACGTTCAGCAGCTGTTTGGTTAGTGAACAGATGTGATGAGTTTTCTTCCTTAACCTCTGCAGCTGGTCATCTCCTCCATCTCACCTAAGCTGAGGTCAGTCCTTCAGGCTGTGCTTACCCTTACTTAAGGATGAGACCTTCCAGTACCCATGCAGCAGTGGTGGATCTCTGAGAGCACTGCTGCAGATTGCTACTCACACTGGTTCAGCATCCCAGCACGATGTGTGTGTATTCTTGGCTCAAGCACAGGCAAGGCCAGAAGCCCAATAGCCCAGTCCAGCAAGCACATGTCCTGGGTTGTCTGGTGTAGTGGCCAGCACTGTTGTGGGTCTGGTGGTAGTAGTGAGGGTGCATCTCATGGATTTGGTTTTGTGTAAGCCAGCTCTTTGCCCGAGGGTTTGTCACTTATGGAGGCTCCAGAGCTGCTTCTGAAAGCAGCTCCTTTGTTTTGTGAGTTTTAACTCCAGCTTTAGATCAGCCTTTAGGATGAGGAATCAGACAGTTGCAAAAGGAGCATGAAAGAAGAATGGAGAAGACTCCTGGCTGCCTTCTGCCCATGGAAGAGCAGCTGCCCTGGCCAGCAATGTGACTCTCACTAGAGTATGCCTAAGAAAGGAGAGGGTGGCAGAGAGGGGATGTCATGCTGCAAAGAGAGAGACTGAAACTCATCCTCAGACCTCTGCTCACTCACTGCTCCTGGGCACAAAAAGGCAGCCTGGATGTGACTGTGCCCCTGCTAGTCCCTGGTGTCTCCTCCAGCCTCTCCCTCTTGGCTCAGGTCCGTGAGGCTGTTGGTTTCCTGGCTGTGGGCAGAAGGTGTTTTTGCTGGAGAAGGTTGTAGCCTGGGGGTGGATCGAGAGTGGGAGACAGAAGAGGGGAGGAGTCATTAATCAATGGTGATAAATAAAAGGCCTCACTTCTTCAGTCCAAGGTCCAGGACGCTGGGAGAGCTGCCCCCTCAGACAGGAGCTGCAGGCTGGTGGTGAAACGACAGCTTAGTGAGTATCAGGGACTGCCTTGCTTTTCCTGGACGGCTGCACATTATTTATGCCTTTCTGGTGCTACACAGCTGAAAAACATTAGGAGTGGTTGCTATGGCATGTGTAACATTGCAATTCTCTGCTCCAGCAGCAGGCAGGTCAGAGGGCTGCTTTTCTGATCTCCTCTTTCTCTATTTCTAACCAGTGAATGCTGCTAGAAAGCAGAGAGATGTGGCTCACTGCGCTGTGTGGGGCAGCCCACTAGTGCTAGGGAGGGGGGATGCGTGCTGGAGAAGCGTGGAGTGCAGGGGGGGTAGAAAGGAGATGTACTGTTGCAAGGGGCAGTGTTCCCCAAAGGATATTTGTTGGCACAAGGCTGTGAGGCTGGCGTGTTCATTCATCCCTTGGAAAATGCATGGCCTCCGTGGTGAAAAATGAAACATTTGGGTTAAAGTGGTGCTTTTGGCTCTTCTCCTGGGGTTGATGGCAGGGTATGCTCCAGGTATTCTGGGACCAGAGTCCTCTGAAATGGAAGCAAAGTCTTCCAGGGAGTGAAGGGCTCAGCCTTGAGTGAAGATAGATAGGTAAATAAATATGGTTTGGCTGGAAAGTGTGTTGGAGTTTCCCACTCTGTGGCCTCACCATCATCTCAAAGTATTCCTCTTTGTGCCCCAGTGCTTTCCCACTGGGATCTCTCCTCCAGCCCCCTTCAAGCCTCCCTTTCTCGGTAGCTCTCATGAGCTCCCAGAGTGTATAAGACACTCAGAAAACCTGTAAAATCCACATTCAATATTTAACTCCAAAACTGTGGGCTCTGAGGAATGCAAACAATCCCAGTGCAGAGAATTCCCTTAAAGCAACCAGAGCAGCAGGGGATGGAGGGATAGCAGAGAATTCTCCTCCAATCTTGGGTCTAACAGCAGAGAAGTCTCAATTCTCTTCTGCTCCTGTGCCTATAGCACATTTCTGGCTTCTGGCCCAGCACACCCTGGTCTCAGTCTAAGCACTAAGAGGGCAGGGCATAGATGGTGTGGAGGGGCATCGATGGTGCAGGTCTGAACTGCTTTCTGCATAGGGTGGGAAGATGGGGAAGAAATGGAGTTCATTCTCTTCAGTTTGAAGTTGAAGGCCCTGCTCTATTTCCCTCTCAGAGGTCATAGGCTTCAGAGAAGGGCCATGAGTTTGATATTGAAAGGGTAAGATGTAAAGCCCAGAGTAGCACAAAGTTCTGGGAGCTGCTATCATCTCAATGGAAAAATCATCATCCCTCCAGCAGAAGAGATCCTGCTTGTCACTTCTGGATGCAGTAAAGTAGGAGAGGGGAAGGGGCTGCAGGGTTGTGTTTCTCTGATGGCTGGCAGACTGGGACCACAGTGGAGGCCAAGTGCAGGGAGTGGGGAGGGAATGTTGGAAGGCTCATTCCCCATGACTCCATTGGCAAAGCTGACACAACAGTCTGGGATGAGTGTATCCAAACAGAGGATGGTGAGGGCAAAGAGGAGATCAGAGGGCAGATCAGAGGAGAAATTAGAGAGGCAAATATTTACATTTGGGATTAGCACACACCTCTCCCTCTGGGTTCCTGGCAGCCCCTGACATTCCTTCCACTTGTGCAGGCCAGCTTTTCTGGTCATGGGGAGTGCTGGTGACATGCTTGCCTGCAGATGATGGCCCCCAGCCATGAACTGGAAGACAAATAGGGCATGTCCTCTCCTTTCTGAATACCTGATTCTGCCTGCTAAGAGAGGATGCTTTGTAGTGGCTCTGCAAAGAGTTCATCCCAGCCAGCTGTTGCCTTTCCCAGGCTTTTTTTTTTGCATCTCTTCCTAGCTCTGTTTTCATAATAAACATCTCACTGCTCATTTTGCAGGCATCCCAGGATTTCCAGCTGCCCTCAGTGGGAAGAGTGTGAGACACACAGAGTCTGAGAAAGAGTGAGCCATCCTCCCCTGCGCTGGCGCCATGCGTACTCTCATCACCCTCGCGCTATTGGCTGTCTTGGTGATGGCTGCTACTTGCTATGGTAGGTGAGCTTTTTGATGGAGAGAGTGATAACTCCGAGCCTGCAGGCATGTTTGAGTCTGTACAAACGTTTTTTATTCAACTTTGTTTCTTCTAGCCCCTTACCTTCATTTCTTGCCTACTACTCTTCTGTTATGTGAGATCCTCATAACCCTACTCCGGAACTGTCGGCTCCAGTCATTGCAATTTGTGGTCCAGGGCTCTTCAGCCCCTTCCTCTCTGTACCATCTCACCTGCAGATTGTTCTTTGTCCTGCAGTCTGGACAGCAATAAGAGTTCTTACTCTTAATTCTTGTTAATGGGGAGATTTCCCTCTCTCCTTTTGTACTGTCAGCTACTTTTCCTGAGACACAGTTCCATACTGATGGAATTCAGATGCTGTTTCATGCAAGAGTCCAGCACATCTCACTAGGCAGTGGAGTCACCATCCCTGGAGGTGTTCAAGAAAAGACTGGATGAAGCACTTGGTGCCATGGTCTGGTTGACTGGATTGGGCTGGGTGCTAGGTTGGCCTGGCTGATCTTGGAGGTCTCTTCCAACCTGGTTGATTCTATGATTCTCTAAGAATGGCAGGCTTTGAAGGTGAGCATGTATCACACCCACTGTGCTGTCAGGAATGTGAAGGTGAGCAGCTGTGCTTGACAATCACACACTAGAAGGCCAAGTATGACCCTCAAAGCCCTGGCAAAGACACCAGGTAGCTCCATTCACCCTTTGCCTAAACACCCTAAACTCCCCATATGAATGCTAGGCTGATCCCTTTCTTTTGCTTCTAAACCTGGCTTCTCTGGATCCTCTGTTCATGTTCTATTGATCTGTGGTGTGTGAAAGACTGTCAATGCCATCAGTAGTGTCTTACCACATGTTTTGTTCTTTTTTCCCCCCAGAGTCCCACGAGAGCATGGAATCCCATGAGTATCTCAGTAAGAGACTACTTTACTGTTCTCTTGAGTTTCAAGTGTGCTACAGACACCTTCAAGACCATTTCCTTACTGTGGCAGAACCACTCAGCCCAAGGAAATTGAATTTACTGAGTGATGGAGTTTCAGGGTGAAAATGAGGAGAGTTAAAGAAAGACTTCACGTATTTGGGCACAAGTGCACACCACTGTTTTGTACAAAGTATAGTGAGAATTGGAAAACACAATGTCATGAGATTAGTTCCCTGCTTCGTGCACCTAGAATGGGTTAAGTGACACTAGAAAAGGACATTGCTCAAGAATCTCTGGGATGAGCACAGGGAAAGGTACTGCAAGAGCCAACAACATCATTTATTCTCCTGCAAGGACAGGGAGAGCTTTAAGCATCTTGGAAGAAGCAGATGGGATGTGTAGGGAGGAGGGATCCTTTGGTTGTAGTGTCACAGGAAAAGCATGAAAGAGTGGAGGCTCTCACTCTGGAACAAAAAATATCCTGGTGAGGTTAGAGTACAGATGGACTGAAGCTAAAAGCAAATGAGATCATCTGAAAGGACTTCACAAAGCAGTCAGTCAGAAGCACAAAGGCCCATGGGGAGCCAGTACCAGGCATCCACAGACTCCTGAACTCTGCAGGACAACTGTGATGTTTCTCAAAAAGGGTCAGAAAAGACCTTCAGGCAGCTCAGACCAAAGCTGCCACACAGACTGCTTGGTGACTGTTGAACTTTGGAAGCAGATAGACTTCAACAAGGCCCTGCCTGTTTTCACCTGCAATTTCACACTTCTGGTAATCTCACTGAGTGTGCCCAGACCTCCCACGGTCTGTGCAGCTTGGCACCTGCCTCTTGGCCAAGCTCCACTCACTTAGAGGGACTGTGGCAGTGGAATCATGGTAGCTTTCTCCTGGGCAGCTTGAGTAACAGCAGACCAAGAGCAGCAAGTGCCCTGCCATGCAGGCTCCACAAGCTGGAGGAGTAGGAGCCTGTGCATGAAGCAGCAGAGTGAACAGCAGGGAACATGGAAAGATCCTGGGTCTCACTGTGCATTTGAGGATGGACAGGGAGGCTGTTATTGATGTGGAAGGCAGCTTTTGTTGAAACTTGGCCTTGAAAAAGGGTGTTATCTAATCTGAACAAATCTTTGCCTTCTCAGATCCCTTCATCACCAGGCGAAGGGCCAATGACTTCATACAAGCTGATGGGAGACTGGAATCCATCTCTCAGGAGAGGTATGTTATAGACACAGAACACTGAGGATGGAAGTGAGGAGAGGTCTTCCACTGTGAAGGACAGGCTGGTATCAGCAGTGGCAATCATGGTGACTTCTGAGAAGCCTTAGCTCATCTCTCAATGTTAGATGCCTGCCAAGTTTCTAAGCCCAGAAGAAGGAGAGTCACAAAAGAAGCTCAGTTCCAGATCTTGTCCTCATACCTCAGGCAGAATTTGCCCTTTCTGAACCAAAAGGCCATCTGGGGGCCTCCTTCTCTCACCTACAAAATGCAGATATAGGCAGTTTCATGTCTCATGGAGGGCTTGTGAAGATAAAGCCTGAAGCAGAGAAATAATCTTAGTGAGGTGTCAAGGCAAACCTTCTCTGCAGTAGCTGGTACCCCTTTGCAAGTTGTTTAAAGTCTTTGTTCCATACATGAATTTGTGGAAGAGTAGAAGAGCTGAAGGCAGCAGGCTAGGGAGACTGGAGGGTAGACTCTTCCTCAGGCTGAGACAGGATCCACCCTCCTCTACCCACCACCCTACTTAGTCCTCAACTGGAAGATTATCTGAGGAGGCAAAATGTTCCTGCTCTAACCACACAATTGCACTGGGTGCAACAAACACAGCAGAGGCTGAGGGAGATGGGGTTGTTTAGCCTGGAGGAGAGGATGCTCAAGGGTGACCTCGTTGCTGTCTACAACTACATGAAAGGTGGCTCTAGCCAGGTGGAGGTTGATCTCTTCTGCTAGGCAGCCAGCCACAGAACAAGGGGATACAGTCTCAAGTTGTGCCAGAGGAGGTCTAGGCTGGATGTTAGGAGGAAGTTGTTGGCAGATAGAGTGATTGGCACTGGAATGGGCTGCCCAGGGAGGTGGTGGAGTCACCATTCCTGAAGGTGTTGAAGCAAAGCCTGTCTGAGGCACTTAGTGCCATGGTTTAGTTGATTGGACAAGGCTGGGTGATAGATTGGACTGATTGATCTTGGAGGTCTCTTCCAGCCTGGTTGATTCTATGATTCTAAGGCCTCAGTTGCTGGGTGGAGGAACCTGATGATGGACCTTTCACCCTGGTGGAGGGTGGTAAGGCATATCTTTAAGATGACAGCACTAACCCCTCATCTTTCTTACTTGTGCAGGATCAGGGAGCGTGTTAAGGCACCCCGAGAACGTCAGAGGGAGATCTGTGAAGACTACACCCCCTGCAAACAGTACTCTTTGTACCGTGGCTATGCTGCTGCTTACAGGCACTATTTTGACAGGAGGAGAACCAAATAAAGGCTGTCCTGTCTCCACTCTGGGGCCTGGAGCCTGGGGTATAAAAAAAAAACACCCAAACCAAAACAACTGCTCTGAAACATACTCAGTTGCTTGTGTCCCTGTATGTTATCCTGCTGCTGCTTCTCTCCCACGTAGCCATGGTTTCCTACACTGTACTAATTAGCTCTGAGCTGATGTAGCAGAGATCAGATAGAGGTCAGGATGTGGGTGTTTACTGCACAATAAATTGCTGGTTTGATACTATCTCCTCATGAATCACAGTATTTGGAGGGGGGGGTGTGTGTGTGTGTGTCCATGTCTCTGTGATTTTCCATGAAGCTGAGTTTGTTTATCACAGAAGCTGATGTGGATTGTAGGGAAAAAAAAACAAACCAACCCTCACTACCTTGCAATCAGATGTTTGAAAGGATCTACAATGTTTGTGTGCCAAAGTCCACAAGTGGCTTCTTTTGGAGATCACTGGCAAATTTCAAACCCCAGTCTTCAGTCAATCTTAAATGGTGTGATGTTTAGAAAGAAGGGTGAGATTCACCTTTTAAAAGTGAAATCTAAAGTGTCTCTTCTTAGCATCAACCAGTCAGAAGGGAACACTAAGATCATCCAGTCCAACCTATCCCCCAGCCCTATCTAGCCAACCAGACCATGGCACTAAGTGCCTCATCCAGGCTTTTCTTGAACACCTCCAGGGACAGCAACTCCACCACCTCCCTGGGCAGCCCATTCTGATGGCAAATCACTCCCTCTGTGAGAGAGTTGCAGCTGGGCAGAACACTGGCAGTTGTCTGGAATAAGGTACAGGCTTCTTGGGTCTCTCAGATTATGACTGCTGCTAGAGCCTGAAGAAAAGTACTCAGCAGCAGCAGAAAGCCACCTCACTGGATATGATATAGAAGAAGATGTGATCTGTATTCTCTTTGTGGGATATGGCTTTGTGTACTTGGAAGGTTTAGGGAGTATGGGATTTTTTTGGTAGACAGGCTGTAGAAGAGTCCTTGCAGGACTCTTAACATACCAAGTAACCACAGCCACTCATGTCCTAAAGAATAAAACACTTTTGGAATCCAAAGGTTAATGAGATTTTTAGACAAGAGAAGCCAAACTAGAGCCTCCAAACTAGGGAGATTTCCAGGGAGTAAAGGGAAAAGCTCTCCCTCAGGCTAACTACTGGAGTTTCCAACGGGATAATAGTCTCAGCTCTTTGAAGTGGTTTGGTGAAAGTCTCTGAAACAAAAATCTACTTTGTGCTTGCTCTGTGCAAACTGTTTCATGAGTTTCTTTACTCTTTGGAGAATGGGCCAGGGAGGAGTGATAAAAAAGGGTCATCTCTGGGTTCAATCTCATTTGGCTTTCCATGTGTGTGGTGGTTTGGGTGTTACCCTCTCCCCCTCCACTTTGGAAATCACCCAGACTAGACTCAGCCAGCTCTGGAAATTTGAATGAAGCTTGTATTTACAGCTAGCACAATATACAAGCAGATATTTACAGTATAGACAGTTATAGACAGAGATATACAAGGTAAAAGGTAATACAGAAACACAACAGCCCTCCCAGAAACCTGAGTCCCCAGGAGGGACTCCCAAATGCCCTTCCACCTTCTCCCACCCCTCTCAACCTCTCAACCTTACCCCAGTCCCAAGGAAGAATGGAGGTTCAGCCAGGGGGTTAGAAAGCAAAGTGGATTAATCAGAGAGACTGCAGAGAGGCTGGAGAGAGAAGTGCAGCTCAGGCAATGCCCCAGGAAGAAGTGCGACTCCTTTATCTATGTTTGGGTTCTTGTTCTTACACATCTCAGCAAGCCTATGAGTGAAGTAGACATCACCCTTGTTTTCTCTTTCACAGCCTGTGATCTAATCCTTCTCACCAAAACATTCTAGCTAGCTTCAAACTAGCACAACGGCCAGGTTGCTCTCTTCTCTCAGGTGGCCAGCGCCAGAATGAGAGGACACAGCCTCAGGCTGCGCCAGGGGAGATTTAGGCTTGAGGTGAGGAGAAAGTTCTTCACTGAGAGAGTCATTGGACACTGGAATGGGCTGCCCGGGGAGGTGGTGGAGTCGCCGTCCCTGGAGCTGTTCAAGGCAGGATTGGACGTGGCACTTGGTGCCATGGTCTAGCCTTGGGCTCTGTGGTAAAGGGTTGGACTTGATGATCTGTGAGGTCTCTTCCAACCTTGGTGATACTGTGATGCTGTGATACTGTGATACAACGTGAGAGAGCCCCATCACAGAAAAAGAGCTTCTCTACCTCAGGGAGTGCTGGTCCCTGACTTGGCTTTCTAGCAAGAAGCTGGTTGGCTTTCATACTTGTAATAAAACTGAGTGTTTAAAATGCAGTTGTTTTCCTCCAACAGTCCTGTTCAAAACCTCAGATAAAATCTTCCTGAGACAGATGTCAAGGCGGCTGCCAGCACCTAGTAACTCCTGGCCCAGAGGAAGGACTTTGTTTTGGAGCTCTAAGGCAGGAACAGAAGCCAGAACAATGAGCTCTCCAGTTGACCACGGCATATAAATTGCTGCCCGAAAGCAAGCTTCAGAGAACTTCAGTAACCTCCAGGAAAGCTCTGAGCTTAAGCAGCCCAGCGCAGCCAAAGAAGACATGAGGAGTCTGCTGGCACTGCTGATGGTGACTCTGGCCCTGGCAGTGCTCTGCTGTTGTGAGAAAGGTAAGAGGACCTCTTCATGGGATGACTCTCAGGAGCTCTACTCAACCCTGCAGCTTTGGTGGAGGAGGAGATGCACTGCTGCTCATTGCACAACTTCAGAGCTCTGTCCGAGAGACAGAGTCATGGATGGGAGAGATCTTAGGGACTGAGAGCCTCATTTCTTGCTTGCCACCTTCTTCCACTGGTCAAACACCTCCACCCCCCGTTTTTGTAATTGTTACTATTAATTATTATTACTACAACAACAACAACAACAACAATAATAATAATAATAATAATATAGTTGTTATTGTCATTGTTAATATTGTGTTATTGTTATTCATTTTATTGTTGTTGTTATCTTCATTATTGTCATTGTCATTATCACTGTTATCACTGTTTAAGTATTAAACCTGTTTAGCATTTAGGTGAGCCAACAAAGGTGGGCTGGATGCTCACTCTTTTGACTATGGGTTTTATTGCAAGCAGATTTGTGTTGACCATGGGGAGAGGGGTTTTTGTGCCTGCCAGACCTGGAATGCTGTAGGAGCACAGCTACTAAATTGAGGCTTCACCTGCAGGGAAATGTAGGATGTGCAGAATTTCTGAAGGAAAGAGAACCTGCTATTGGTGGTTAAAAAAGAGAGGGATTTGTCATGCTGAAATCAGAGGTCATCAAGAGAGATGATGAGGTGCTGGAAGGCTAACCTAGCACCCAGCCCTATCCAGTCAACCAGACCATGGCACTAAGTGCCTCATCCAGGCTTTGCTTGAACACTTCCAGCGATGGTGACTCCACCACCTCCCTGGGCAGCCCATTCCAATGGCAAATCCCTCTCTCTGGCAAGAACTTCCTCCTAACATCCAGACTTTCATTTATGCCAAATCCCTGGTGATTTCAGTGGAGCTGAAGTTAAGATTAGGAGACCTCCCATTTCTCTTAGAGAAAACTTTCCTTGGATGTTTGCAGGTGGCATTAAGGATTAAGATTTGGAGTGAAAACAAATAGTGTCTAAATCCCTCTTGGAAGGTCTGATGAGTCAGCTACCTCTAACCTGGACAAAAAAGCTGCCATGGCAGAATTGTTCCTGACTTTTTACCTTATTTAAGTTCCTTATCAATGTCTTGTAATTTCTTCTCAGGGTGAAGGAAACCTCTGCTTGCAAAGACAGAGGAGATGCTCAGCTAGCTCTAGGTTCTCTCCAACCTTAGGGTTTTGCTCAAATGGTCACTTAGCCCCATCCATTCCTGCTCTTAGCAAGGATGGGGAGGCTGAAGAAGAAAGATCTTCCTCTACCTACCACAGTGGTTAGATATTTACTGTATCATTTAATCTGGCTCAGGGGAAGTTGAAATTAAACAAACCCAGGCATAAGAGGTGAATTTTTCTGTGGTGCAGAAGTCTCTAAATGATATCCTATTTCTAAATTATGATTGTTAATAAAACTTTTTTTTTGGGAGGAACAGACCTTCTGGAAAAGTGAGGGTGAGCTGGACCCACCCAGTAGGCTGGACCCATCCAGAGGGATTTAGTTACAGAGTGGAGCAGAGAACGAGGACTCGGACTCACAAGCAAATTCCTTTCTGTCTTTTTGCAGATCCCAAAGGCTCCTCAGAATCTGCCATCACTGACAGTGAGTATATTGTTGTGACTAATGCTCAGCTCCATTCTCCTGCATCTGCTTCCCCTTTGATAGTTTCAAGGGGTGGATAAGAACCATGCTGGATTCCTCTAGCTGTTCCTTTTTTATTCTCTCATTGCTGCATTCTCCGAGGTGCAGGAGCACCTGCAGCAGTGGGGGCTGCCTTTCACATCCATGGGAGCCTGAGACATCAGGGAGGTCAGCTGCTCCCCATCAGCAGCCCAGCATCACTCTGAGCGTGGTAGTGCCATAGCCTGTGTCCCACAGCCCTTGAGCAGCCCCCAGGCATGACAGGAGTCCTTCAAGTTGTTAGCAGCTGGATGCATCTGTCCTCTGTGATCACAGGGTGATGAGAGTGGAGCAATATGGTCAGTCTCTCTTCCTCAGAGACCTATTCCAAGTGACTGTTGCACTGTTAAGAGTGCACAACCTGCCTGAGGGCCTCCAGCCAGGCACTGGTGTTTTGGATGTGCTGAGCAGTCAGCCTGGTATGCTGAATCACAGAGCAGAAAGGTTTGGTGTCACACAGCAACAGGCTGTGACATGCCTGCCAAATCCCACAACCTGGACAGTGTGAAAGCAAGTGTCTTTGTCAGCTGCTCCTGAGGGGTGCAAGTCCCTCCTGTCAGGTCATCTAGGACATGGGGACTTCACAGTATCACAGTATCACAATATCACCAAGGCTGGAAGAGACCTCACAGATCATCAAGTCCAACCCTTTATCACAGAGCTCAAGGCCAGACCATGGCACCAAGTGCCACGTCCAATCCTGCCTTGAACAGCCCCAGGGACGGCGACTCCACCACCTCCCCGGGCAGCCCATTCCAGTGTCCAATGACTCTCTCAGTGAAGAACTTTCTCCTCACCTCAAGCCTAAATCTCCCCTGGCACAGCCTGAGGCTGTGTCCTCTTGTTCTGGTGCTGGCCACCTGAGAGAAGAGAGCAACCTCCTCCTTGAGATGTTTGCAGCTTTGCCATCAAACTGATCCAGGCAGAAAGCTGTATGGAAAATCCCTTTCATTCTCCCCTGCCTCTGTCTCTCCTTTCCCACACTTCAAAGAAGAACATTGCTGCTGAGGAGCACCAAGGCTGGTGTTTGTCCAGCGAGCCAGTACAAACATGGATTGGCAAAGAGTGTCATTTTCAGAGTTGAGGCCAGTCCCTGCTCCTCATATGCTATGGCCCCACATTCCTAACACACTGCATCCTCTCTTGGCAGGCATCAAGATCAAAAAAGAAGTCGCCAATACCTTTGTGAAGAGGCAGAAGAGATCCAGCCTGTATGAACGGTAACCACTCTGGAGTCAGGCTGAGAGTGGAATCTGGCCCTGTTCTGTGGGAAAGGGGTGGGAAGGCAACCAGACATGACAAGGCATTAATTCATTGTACATCTATGTTGATACCTTCAAGTGATAATGGCTGCAGGAGACATTTATTGATAAATAAATAGATAGATAAATAAATAGATAAATAGATAGATAAATAAATAGATAAATAAATAGATAAATAAATAGTTTGGGGCTGGGGTTTTGGGAGGTTTCATTTGTTTGTTTGTTTTTTTCCCCCATAAATATCCTTTTGGGAGCACATAGCTGAACTGTGATCTGCCTCCCAGGGAAGAAGACAGCACTAGCTGTCTGGGCTAGCCATGGTGGGACACACCAGGAGGTAAATTAAAAGGGCTACAATCTGTAGGATCATCTGAGACAGTTTCCAGGATAATGAGCCTCACAAACCCTTGGTCATTATTTCTGGCTCCCTACAAGAGCATGACTCTGTTACAGGGGTGAGGCTGGATCAGAATGGCTGTTCTTTCTGAAACTGTAGATCCTGCATCCTTTTGTGCACAAATCCTAGGCACAAAGACTTGGAGAAATCCTAGCTGCAAACATTTGCAGGAATTTGAGGTCATTCAATAGTGTTCTTCCAGAGCTTAAGTCACTGCTGCATATAGGCCTGTGCAAATGGAGTTTGTATTCAATCCTTCTTCAGGATTGAAGGGATAATTTCATCTTCGAGATGAAATTTCATCTTTTAGATTGGGAGGCCTCATCTCTGGAAGTGCTCTGGGTCAGAGTACTGCAGCAAAAGAAGCAGCTGATGTTGAAACCTGCAGTCATTTAAAACAAGATGAAACTGCACTATCCCCTCACAGGATTAAAGTATCATAAAAGTAGCTTCCTCTATGAGCATTAATCAGGAAGGACTCAGCTCAGGTTACAACTATTTCATCAAGTAAGGTAAGTCTCAAAATATAGATGGAACAAATGGAATTGGAGGGAACTGCAGGGTATACCAAATACAAGATAACAGAGAGCTACCAGTGCCACTTCTCCTGTGGCATGGTGTGCAGTCACCAGGAAACATTAACCAAACCTGGAATAGGAGTAGAGAAGGAAATCCAGAGAGTATAGCTGAGGGACTTAGGCAGGCTGGATGGGTGGGCAGAGGCCAATGGGATGAGATTTAACAAGGCCAAGGGCAGGGTTCTGCACTTTGGCCACAACAACCCCAAGCAGCTACAGGCTGGAGAAAGAGTGGCTGAGAGCAGCCAGGAAGAAAAGGACCTGGGGGTATTGGTAGATAGTAGCTGAAGGTGAGCCAGCAGTGTGCCCAGGTGGCCAAGAGAGCCAATGGCATCCTGGCCTGAATCAGGAGCAGTGTGGCCAGTAGGACAAGGGAGGTTATTCTGCCCCTGAACTCAGCACTGCTCAGGCCACACCTTGAGTGCTGTGTCCAGTTCTGGGCTCCTCAATTCAGGAGAAATGTTGAGGTGCTGGAAGGTGTCCAGAGAAGAGTGACAAAGCTGGTGAGGGGCCTGGAACACAAACCCTATGAGCAGAGCTGAGGGAGCTGGAAGTGTTTAGCCTGGAGAAGAGGAGGCTCAGGGCAGACCTCATTGCTGTCTACAACTACCTGAGGGGAGACTGTAGCCAGGTGGAGGTTGGTCTTTTCTGCCAGGCAACCAGCAGCAGAACAAGGGGACACAGCCTCAAGTTGTGCCAGGGGAGGTCTAGGCTGGATGTTAGGAGGAAATTCTTCCTAGGGAGAGTGATTGGCATTGGAATGGGCTGCCCAGGGAGGTGGTGGAGTCATCGTCCCTGGTGGTGTTCAAGCAAAGCCTGGATGAGGCACTTAGTGCCATGGTCTGGTTGACTGGATAGGGCTGGGTGCTAGGTTGGACTGAATGGTCTTGGAGGTCTCTTCCAACCTGCTTGATTCTATGATTCTATGACTGTAAGATTTGGCCTTTCTTAGTCTGATAAATGTGTGGACAGTGTTGCTTTTAAAAGCAGGGAAGACGATGATCAAAAGAAAAATAGTGGCTACTGGAAAAGTGATCATAAACTGGGGGAAAATAAAAGGAAGCAGGCAATAAATAAACAAATAAATAACAGGGGGAAAAAATCCTGGGTAGTTGGAGAATAAGATCTGGGACAAAACCCCCAACACTAATTGCTTCTGTGATCTCCTTTGATGATAAAATCTCAAAAGCAGTTGGACTCGGTTTCAACTTTCCCCAACTTTAAGCATGTAAATTAAGAAATCCAGGGGCATGCTGGAGAATCACTCTTCTCATGTTAGTGTCATGGCTGTGAAACCTCTTCAGCTACATCAACTGAATTGCAGAATGGCATCTCTCTCTCTCTCTCTCTCTCTCTCTCTCTGCTCCAGGTACTTTGAGTATTACAAAAGCCCAATGGAGCAGATGCATGAGCGCTGTGAAAACTACCCTCCCTGTGACTATCTCTCTGACCAAATAGGATTTGCCATGGCCTACAACCGTTTCTTTGGGAGATACTAAGGGTGGAGTGGTCATTTCCTTCATTTTGCTTGGGGCTGCTCTGAATGCCTCAGGAAAAAGAAAGCTGTGGGTTGGAAGGAAGGAAGACTGGGGCTGCCTTCTGTTTTCTCCTCACTCAGCTGGAACTTCAAGGCAATAATTACCCAACTTGTTGAGCTCATGCTAGCTGTCTTCCTCTCAGCAAAAACATTTCTCTCCAGTCATGTTTTGTGGTGTTTTGAGCTTCACCAGAAATGATTGACAAAGACTCTGTCTTATGTCCTTCTACTCGAAACCCCTGGATGCAGTAGGAGGAAAAAAAACAGTGATTCACCTTGAGAAAAATCAATGTATGCCTCAGAAATGCCACAAGCTCTTTTGTCCTCTTCTACCAAATGCAGGAGGTTTATGAAAGGAGAATGTCATCACATGTGTAAATAAAAATGGGATGGATCTCATCGTGGGATGCTCGCTAGGAAGGTAGCAGAACAGCTGCCTCCTGAGCTGCCTCCTGCTACAGTAGCTGGGAAAGTTCAGTACTTAGTACAACCACTGTAAATATGTGCCAGTGTGAGATCATTTTGCAAAGGTAGAGGCGTGGAAATACTCTCACGTTGCCAGAAATCAAGTTCTAGTGCACTCTTCTGATTATTCTTGTCACCAAATATGTCTATAAAGCAACAAGAGTTAAAGCCCCAGAGATGTGTTTAAAGAGTCCTTTTAGATGAGCCCTTCTATTTGTATGCTGCATTCAGTGACTCCAAAAAGTAACTTGGAAGCCTCTTGGTTTTGATACAGTTAATATCTGGTGAAACTGAATATACCTAGGCAGAATAAAGAAAAACAACCTTTTCCTTTCTGTTACTTCAGCATTTATGCTTGAAATCAAAGTGTCAAACATGCTCCCCAAAAAAAGCAAAGTAATAAAAAGCAATAAACTTTACAAAATAAAGAAAACCAATATCAGTTCAAGGATGTGGTGAAATTGGGTCAGCATTTGGTTTATTCAAAACACTTTGTACCTCTTTCATACACATATACGTGTGTGTGGTTTATATACATAGGCTCTTCCCTCTGCACTGCTTCATTCTGTTCTTTGTTAGAGATATTATACCTTAGCAACTTTCTGCACAGCCTCCCACGATGTCCTCGGTCAGCTTTTCTTCCCTGAGAGGGAGCTGGCACATCCCATCTCCAAGGACATGAAACTGCTGACCCTCAGGAGGCTGAGAAAGTCCAAATTTCTCTGGTTACATCAAAGTTGGTGCAGCTCTCCCCAGCTGCTGACTGCAATAAACACTGCTAATGCAAAGCAGGTTGGTGTGCTGCTTCTCTCTGTTCCTCTGTACAACTATTTTTCCTCTGGTTGAGGATGCTTAGAAGATAAAGCTTGCTCCTGTGTAACCTGAAGAGCAATATCCAGATGTATGAGGCTTCTCCTGTGCCCCAGTGTGAAGTGTAGAAGTGACTGCACTGAAATCTGGGTCACAATGACAGCGAGGAAGGGTAGGCTTTTTCCAGTTCACCATCTACTGAGTTCAGCATTTCTCTGAAAGACATTGCCCTGAAGTAAGAACACTGAATAAGTCCACAGAGATGACTGCCAAAGTGAGTGTGAGCATCTTGTGTTTGGCAGGCTGCTATGACTTGTACCAGCTATGCTGACCTTGGCCAAGGAGGGAAGGTACAGTTAATAAGTACCTCTGCTTGTCTTGGTCAGCCACCTGGGACTGCTTCCTTTATTGGCATGCACTGATGGGACTCAACTGCTCACAGCCAAATTCTTCTCTGACACTGTCTAGTAAAGATGCACAAAGTGCTCACTGAAAGCAGGGAAAATTTTGCTGGGAAAATAGAGATTAGTGACATCCTAGTGTCTTCTGTACTAATGGCATAGGCAGGTTGTTGTTGTGCAGTTTTGTTCACACACACATACACACAACTAAAGAAAAAAAATCAAGCTTTTGTCCAAATTTCCTTTCATTTTTTTTTCCTGTTAGTTTGGGATTTTTCCTTCCTCTTTCGGTATTTTTTTTCCAGGGAATCATAAAATCATAGAATCAAGCAGGTTGGAAGAGACCTCCAAGATCATCCAGGCTAACCTAGCAGCCAACCCTATCCAGTCAACCAGACCACGGCACTAAGTGCCTCATCCAGGCTTTTCTTGAACACCTCCAGGGATGGTGACTCCACCACCTCCCTGGGCAGCCCATTCCAATGCCAATCACTCTCTCTGCCAACAACTTCCTCCTCACATCCAGCCTAGACCTCCCCCGGCACAACTTGAGACTGTGTCCCCTTGTTCTGATGCTGGTTGCCTGGCAGAAGAGACCAACCCCACCTGGCTACAGCCTCCCTTCAGGTAGTTGCAGACAGCAATGAGGTCTGCCCTGAGCCTCCTCTTCTCCAGGCTAAACACCTCCAGCTCCCTCAGCCTCTCCTCACAGGGCTGTGCTCCAGGCTCCTTCCCAGCCTTGCTGCCCTTCTCTGGACACCTTCCAGCACCTCAACAGCTCTCTTGAACTGAGGAGCCCAGAACTGGACACAGCACTCAAGGTGTGGCCTGACCAGTGCTGAGTACAGGGGCAGAATAACCTCCCTTGTCCTGCTGGCCACACTGCTCCTGATCCAGGCCAGGATGCCATTGGCTCTCTTGGCTACCTGGGCACACTGCTGGCTCATCTTCAGCTACTCTCTACCAGTACCCCCAGGCCCCTTTCTGTCTGGCTGCAAGGCTTCAGTCATATTGTCTGCTCTGTGCCACCAGATCTCTATATGGGCTGAAGTCAGCACCACCTCTGGGGATCTGAGCACACAAATCGCATTACGAATTTAGTGCTGGAATGGAGGGACTCGATTTTAGCCTAAGAGCGATTTAGGTGCTACTGCAAATCCTCTGGTGCCATCTTATGGCCGCTGGACTTACTGTATTCATTGCCTTTGAGGCGTTTGAAAATGCAAAGCCTGCTCTCTTCCCCATTCACTTCACACTACAACATCCACTAGGTCAGGATTGAAAAACAGGGACTGCAGCTGGATTATATGCAGCTGGATTATATGACATTTTAGTGGGGCTATTTATCCTGATTGTCAAGTTCCCATTGGGACCTCTTACAGTTTAGCTCCTTTGTATCTCTATACAACTAGGAGAGTGGATGTCTCTTAATAAATTCACAAGCCTTTCTGTAGACTCACTTTTAGCACTTGAAAAGCCACTTTGTGAAATACAATCCAAGAAGATAGAGCAATTACAAGTAGCAGCAGCTAGGCTGCATTTATCCCTTTACATCATCCTTCATGTCATCATCTCCTATCACCAGTGGATGCAGACGCTGTCAGCAGCACTTAGCTGGTGCAGCGTTACAGATCACTTTGAAGGCAACTCAGCACAAGACCTTTTGTCCTCTCTAACCTTGTTTCAGCAATCATCAGCAAATGCTCTCTGTCCACAGAATCCAAGCAGCTGCACAAATGTCTCTTGTCTCAGGTCATCCCACCGCGACTACAAGTGCTCCCTCCACCTAGCCCATCACACATACCTCACACACCACTGTCCAGCAGGCAGTTGAAAAGGGATTTCACTTCTGTGTAGTCAGAACAAGTCCCTGACTCTTCCCCCTGGCTCTTACTATTTTTCTACTGTTAAAGGCCATAGGTCTCTGCAGGTGAATAACTCACTAAGCTGACTGAAAAGCAGTTACCAGAGAGGGGTTAGTTGCACTACAGGATCTGTATTTGCACACTCATTCTGAGTGCACCCAATGTAAACAGTTCAAAAGTGCCACTCTTCAGGGCCATATGGGTATGATTGGCAGCAGATTATTGGAAACCAGGGAGAGCTAAGGAGGATCAAGACAGTTACCTTATCTCTGCTTCCAGATGGGATTCTGACCTACTCTGCATTTCTCTGTTGGCTTTATCAGAGCTCTGCACTTCTTTAAAAGGGAGTTGTTAAGCTCTTGATCAAGGACTGCTCTCCACCTCATCTGGACACATCATTTCCTCAGGAGTGAGCTGTTTTATACTTCTCCAAGCCAGGATTTTATTCCCTTTTGCAAGAATAAGAATAACACCTGGAATTAAGAGAACTATCAAGGTGAAGGACACCTACATCAGCTGAACTGGTGCAGTCAGACCCCTCCTTATGGATCATGGGCAGCAAATTGTCTGGATTGATTAGTGACCTATGAGTTGATGGAAGAATCTGGTGAACGATCCTTGGTTGAAGAATTGCTACCAAAACCTGAGTGAAGACTGCAAACTGCAAAATTTTCCAATTCAAGAGAAAAAAAAGAACCAAACAGATGCAAATAACCTCTACTTGAGCAGCACCTTCTTTACAGTGTCTTGGGGGGACTCTAGGATGTCATTGCTGGCCAGCATTCTATTGCTGTTCTCCTCACAAATGCTGCTAAAAGGGGTAAACATTGTTTTTCTGGGGGTTTATTTTTTCTTTTCTTTTCTTTTCTTTTCTTTTCTTTTCTTTTCTTTTCTTTTCTTTTCTTTTCTTTTCTTTTCTTTTCTTTTCTTTTCTTTTCTTTTCTTTTCTTTTCTTTTCCTTTTTTTTCTTTTCTTTTCCTTTTTTTTCTTTTCTTTTCTTTTCTTTTCCTTTTTTTTCTTTTCTTTTCCTTTCTTTTCTTTTCTTTTCTTTTCTTTTCTTTTCTTTTCTTTTCTTTTCTTTTCTTTTCTTTTCTTTTCTTTTCTTTTCTTTTCTTTTCTTTTCTTTTCTTTTCTTTTCTTTTCTTTTCTTTTCTTTTCTTTTCTTTTCTTTTCTTTTCTTTCCTTTCCTTTCCTTTCCTTTCCTTTCCTTTCCTTTCCTTTCCTTTCCTTTCCTTTCCTTTCCTTTCCTTTCCTTTCCTTTCCTTTCCTCTTCTCTTCTCTTCTCTTCTCTTCTCTTCTCTTCTCTTCTCTTCTCTTCTCTTCTCTTCTCTTCTCTTCTCTTCTCTTCTCTTCTCTTCTCTTCTCTTTTCTCTTTTCTCATCTCTTCTTTTCTCTTTTCCTTTTCTCTTCTTTTCTCTTCTCTTCTCTTTTCTCATCTTTTCTTTTCTCTTTTCTTTTCTTTTCTTTTATTTTCTTTTCTTCTCTTTTCCTTTTCTTTTCTCTTCTTTTCCTTTTCTCTTATTTTCTTTTCCTTTTCTCCTGTTAACATGTCTTTTCTCATCTCTTCTTTTTTCCCCTTTTCTTTTAATTTCTCTTATTTTCTCTTTTCTTTTCTCTTTTATTTTATTTTCTTTTAATTTCTCCCTCTCTTTATTTTCCTTTTCCTTTCTCTTTCTCTTTTTGTCTTTGTCTTTCTCTTTCTTCTCTTTTTCTGTATGAAAGATCTGACAAGACAGGAGGAGGAAATTCACCTCTGTGAGTGATCAGGCTTCACTAGCATATTGCTTTACTTATCCTTTCTGTCTTTAAAACCACTTATTGATCATAAGCACAATATTGACATAAATGCACCATGTGTTCATCTTCTAATGTGCCAGCTCTCCTGGAGTTTATACTGAAACTGGTCCACATCAAACATGAACTCAGGCATCTCATCTGGGATTTGCCTGAGATGGGGCTTGGACAATAAGCCAAGGCTGCTTAGGAAGACCTTGTCAAAGATGCTTGTTTGCTGTACTTGCTCTGCCTACAATGTCAGAGGCAAGAAGCGAGTAGGGAGAAACCTGGCTTGTATCCATAGTGATATACAAAAACATTCACACTCTGATGCTAATCTTAATTTGTTTTTATGTTGCAGGCTGCATCCCACTTCATGATGGATATGGCCTTGCACTCCTTTGATGACCAGTATCTGGGCTGCAGAGAGCAGGTGATGGAAGAACTGGAGCGAGGAGGCTATTTCCAAAAGGAAATAGCTACTAACAAGGAATATTTGAGTCTCTGGAAGAAGGCCCAAGAGGCTTTGTTAAAGAGCCCTGTAGGTCTCCTAAGACAGATGCATGAAAGCCACGCTGTAGTCCTCATGGCTTACACCATGAACTCCTCCCTGCATTCTCAGCTGAACTGGGCCACTGCTACAGCAGGAAGCTCTCCGGAGCACTACAGACACAGCTTCAGTTTCAAGTATTTTCACTTTTACCTAACGACTGCTATTCAGATAGTGAAGCAATGGCAGAGCAGCAAGGAAAGCACAGGGAAGCGCAAGTGCTATCGGGTGCACAGAGGTGTAAAGGGTTTATATATGGAGGCCATGGTGGGCAGCAGGGTACGCTTTGGCCGCTTCACTTCTACCTCTCTCCTCTGGAATGTAGCCCAGAAGTTTGGGAATGAAACTCTGTTCACGGTGACCACTTGCCTGGGAGCAGCTGTGCAAGGCTTTTCTTACTACACATCTGAGAAGGAAGTCCTCATTCCCCCTTATGAGGTCTTCCTTGTCAAAAGCTTCTTTCAGACGCGGCACGGCAATCGGATGCACCTGCACTCCGTGGGGAACTACAGCAAGTACCACTGCCAGCTCGTCACAGGTACTGTACTTAGCCTTCCATGCAGGGAGGACACAGGACAGTCCGGTCTCAAGTAGCCCAAGCAGCCCTCACGAGGCCACACTCAAGGCCAAATCTGCAGCTTGCTCACTGTGTTTGCCTACAAGAGGCAACGTTTCACCTGCTTGCCATGAAACAGCACCTCAAAGCTCACTTAAAGATGAATCCACCTGATACACAGCAGGTCTCAGGGTTCTTTGCAGACTTCATTTATGCTGTGAGCCATTGCAAGGATGCCATGAGACACAAGCATGTGGGTCTCCATCACTCCCACTGCAAGGGCAGATGAGATCTGCATGTAGCTTGAATTCAATTATTTATTCTGGTGGCTTGCAAGGCTACAGCACTTCAAGCCTCAGGACAAAACTACCACCGCGTTAGTTGTGTTCCCTCCTGTGGCAGAAGAGAGAAAAGATATTCTTTGGCAAAGCACACACTGAGTTTCCTGGCTGTAGAAAGAGCTCTGTGCTGGAAGACCATATTGGGTCTGTTCCACATCCCTGTCCTTCTGTGAGTCCACAGGACTCTGGCTTTTGCCTCCCCAAAGGATAGTGTGTCACTGCAACCTTTCAGCACAAAATAATTATTCAGGAGTGAATTTGTGTCTGAGCCTAAGCCAAGGTAGTAAGCAGACTTGAGGGAATGGCTTTTCTGGGAAGAGGTCTGTGTTAGCAAGTGCAGGAAACTTTGGCCAGTGAACAACTTCTAAATGACTGGTCTCTTGACTTTCTTTCAGCTTCAAGAAGCAAGAATAGTGCCACTGCCCTCACCTCTGCTGCTCTTATAATTGGAGTTTTCACATGCTTGCTCTTCAAGAACTAATTCTCTGGCTGCATCCAGGGATATAAACTTGAAGAGAAGGCAAGAAGAACTCACAGGAAATCAGCCTCTGGGGCTCCTATTGTGACAGAAGGTTCAACCCTCCCCTTGCTTTCAGCAGAACCTCTCCATCTGAGTCTAGAACATTCACACAGGACACACTCAGGTGGGAAGGCAGTCATCTATGGTCTTTCTGAAGAGTAGGGAAGTGACACCCTTCACTTTGGCATTCAGAAAAGACACATATGGACTTTGGACTGTTTACAGATCTCTTAGTACCTTTATTTTTAGTGAGGAAGACTGTCTGTTGGATGCACAAGGTGCCAGGGTGTAAAGCCCAGTGGGTATCTGTGCAGCCTTGCATACCTCCTTTAAATGCAAGGTCCCAGGGGACAGTAAAGCCTGTGGGTGTTGCACAGTGGTATTTCCTTGTTGCCTGACCCCATGAACCAAAACCACAGGTGTCTGTAATGGCAGAGGCCATCATCTAATGATCTAAATGATAGTAATGTATTCTGTGAATCTAAATTACTGCCCCTGAAATCCCAAGACGTGCTTGCCCAGTTAGCTAAAACAAATTTAACACTCAACTGCTCTACTTTTAGTTTGTTTTCTATCTTTATTTCATGGTGCTTTCTGGTTGCTCTTGGCTGACCAGTGATTTCAAGCAAGAAGTTCTCAGAACTTGATTTTGACCTCTACCTGTGCAGCAATACTAAGTCCAGACTTCAAAAGAAGAATGAGAAGTTTAGAAGCAGCTGCTGCAGGTACCTCTTGTATGTGTGTTGAAACACTCCTAAATTCTTTCCTATGCAAGAATCATATGAATCAAGGGATGTTTTTCCCAAGAATCAGCCCATTTCTGTCTCTTTCTGCAGATCAGTTATCATTGAGATGCAGACTTCAGCCATTTTAACAAAGGACTGGAATCCTTCACAAGGTGGCTTCAGCACCCTGGAAGCCTCCTCTAAGTAGTCAGCTGCTGCTTTCAGGACTTTCTTTGTGGATCTTTGTCCTTGAAGAACAGTGACAGAGCGTAGGAAAATAAGAAATGAAGAAAAGGAGGGTGAAGAGTGAAGCTCGAGCTGTTGTGCTGCCTCACTCGAGAAGGAGCAGTCCTCTGTGGTACATGGGATCTCGTTTTGTTGCAGTATCATCTCAGGATCAGCATAGCCCATGAGAAGTTCTGACACTTGGAGGGATAAGGCAGGTGAACTCGATAATTGATGAAGAGCAGCCTCTATTGTGTCAGGAAAATCACCATGTTTCAACATCACTGCCACAAGTACACTCACCATGCTTCCCACAATCCCTTTGTAATTCTCATAAAGCTCCTTTACTGCAGCCATCTGGTCCTGCAGCGAGGTGGTGCCACCAGGAATCTTATCATACACACCACGGATGATGCTTTCCTGTACATCTTTGTCTTTTGCTTCCATGGTGGTTTGCATCTCTTTCAAAGCACTAACCAGGAGCTGCAGATTCTCTTTGATGCTGAAGTGCTCTTTGACTGCCATGATGGGGAAGTTGGTGCCAAGATGCTGATTGAGGAGTCGGAACATTTTGTTGGTTGAAGAGAGATAGAAGTACACTAAGTCATGTAGATCGTGGCAGGCTCTAATCAGCCTGTCTTTATCACTCTTAGAATGGTGGCAGGCTGACATATCTGGAGGGGAAGGCTTGACTCTGAAAAGCAAGCAGAGAAAATCCAGGGGAATAAATCTGGATAGGGGAATAAAACTGGATACACTTTCAGATAGAATGTTACATTCCTGAAGCAAATATTACAGATTATCAACCCACCTGATCCACCAAGCCATTGCAGTTAGAAGAGAACACAGAAAGAAAGCTCTTTGTCAGTCTTTGCAGGTGTCTTAGCAAACAGGCCAGAAAAACATGGTGCAAACAGCTGCAAGTGTCATTACTCTTATGGCTGTGGCAAGCATGCAATTTGAAAAGCAATACAAGTGCTTTTTTAAAGTGCCTTTTTAGTGTTTATTGGTGATTTTATGGGAGTCCTAGCAAACAATCCACTTTACATCATACTTAGAAGTCTAAACCTTCAGGTTGTGTATGCTAATGAATCCACACAGAATGAAACTCACATTCTGCAGAAGAGGGAATGGACACAGCAAAGTGAGTAAGAAACCTACATTCAAGAGGCAATGCAGCTGAAGGCTGAGTAGTGCAATGGTTTGTCAGGCTAACAGTTTTCTGTGGAGTGACCCATATCTGTCAATTCATATGCAGCTATAGGTTGCAAGCATCCCTTGATAGGTGAAGGCACAAAATAGTCTCCTTGCTTGGGCTCCTCTCTTGCTGCTATTTTGACTGCTAAGGAAGCTATGTCCTTCTGCTTGTGTGCTAGTTGGAAGTTAGCTAGGATATTTTGGTGAGAAGGATTAGATTATAGGCTGTGAAAAGGAAACAATGATGATGCCTACTTTGCTCATAGGCTTGCTGAGATGTATAAAAACAAGAACACAAACATGGATAAGAGTTGCTCTCTGGCTTTGGCTGCCTCCCTTCACTCTCTAACCTTGTGCTAGTCTGAAGCTAGCTAAAATGTTTTGCTGAGAAGGATTAGATCACAGGCTGTGAAAGGGAAACAGGGTGATGTCTACTTCACTCATAGGCTTGCTGAGAGGTATAAGAACAAGAATCCAAATATAGATAAGGCACTTCTTCTGCCTGGGAGCTTGGAGCTGCATTTCTCTCTGGCCTCTGTCATCTCTCTGATTAATCCACTTTGCATCCTAACCCCCTGGCCAAACCTTCATTCTTCCTTGGGACTGTGTATATTATAGAATCATAGAATCAACCAGGTTGGAAGAGACCTCCAAGATCATCCACTCCAACCTAGCACCCAGCCCTAGCCACTCAACTAGACCATGGCACTAAGTGCCTCATCCAGGCTTTGCTTGAACACCTCCAGGGATGGTGCCTCCACCACCTCCCTGGGCAGCCCATTCCAATGGGAAAATATTGTCATATTCCAAATGATAGATACTCTAGAAGAGACTTACACCCACTGCAAAGCTGAAACTAGTTTCCAGCTTACAGAATATGACACAGAGGAAGCTGCCAGCCTGATCAATTCAATTGAATCCAATATTGGAAGAAGTATTTCAGAACTACCTGGCATTCTCAATTAAAACAGGAGTCACAAATAACTGATGATTACAGAAATGTAATAATTAAACAATTAGTGTTCTCTGTCAGCTCATGTTCATGCCTACAGAACTGACAGTACTGCCTCTGGCTGGAATACATTAGCTCAGCTTTCAGGGGAAAACATGAAGGAAGCTGATCTTCTACTTTCATCTGAGAACTCAGTCTCTACTGGGGAAGCAGCATTCATGATCAAAGTCTAGTGGGTAGCTTATCCATCATTCCAAGAATCAAAGCGTGGAAGATACCTGGGTTGAATGAAGATGGAAGTACAAGCCTGTCCTCCTGGGACAGACAAAGCCTGTTTTCACAGTCTATGGTATCTATTTTTCTGTTTGTGTGGGGCTGTTCAACCTTTCTTCCATAATTTGCAGGTGTACAAACCAAATCAGGGCAACATTATTGCTCTGCCACTCTCCGTCATTTTTGCCAAATCATGGGGGACAAGAGAGGTGCTTGAGGACTGGAGAAGAGCCAATGTCACTCCAGTCTTCAAAAAGGGCAAGAAAGAGGTCCCAAGAAGCTATAAACCAGTCAGCCTCACCTCCATCCCTGGAAAAATAATGGAAAGGCTGCTTTGGGAGGGCATCTCAAGGCACTTGGAAGAGAAGAAGGTTATCAGGAGTAGTCAGCATGGATTTGCCAAGGGGAAGTCATGCTTCACTAACCTGATAGAATTCTATGATGCCATAACTGAATGGGTAGATTCAGGGAGACCAGTGGATGTAGTCTACCTTGACCTTAGCAAGGCCTTTGATGCTGTCTCCCATGATATTCTAGGGAGCAAAGTCAGGAAATGTGGGATGGAAGAGCAGACAGTGAGGTGGATTAGGAACTGGTTACAAGATAGAGTTCAAAGAGTGGTGATCAATGGTGCTAGGTGCAGCTGGAGAGCTGTAACCAATGTGGTCCACCTGGGATCAGTGCTGGGGCCAGTCCTGTTCAACATCTTCATCAATGACATTGATGAGGGGACAGATAAACAGACAGAGTCTGCTCAGCAAGTTTGCTGCTGACACCAAGCTGGGAGGCTTGGCTGATACAGCTGAAGGCTGTGTGGCCACCCAGTGAATCCCAGACAGACTGAGAGCTGGGAGCAGAGGAATCAAATGAGGTTCAACAAGGACAAGTGCAGAGTCCTGCACCTGGGGAGGAATAATAAACTGCAGCAGTACAGGCTGGGAGGTGAGCTGCTGGAGAGCAGCCCTGTGGAGAGGGACCTGGGGGTCCTGGTGGCTAACAAGTTAACCATGGCACAGCAATGTGCCCTTGTGGCCAAGAAGGCCAATGGGATCCTGGGGTGTATAAGGAGCAGTGTGTCCAGCAGATCAAGGGAGGTTCTCTTCCCCCTCTACTCTGCCCTGGTGAGACCTCATCTTGAATACTGTGTTCAGTTTTGGGCTCCTCAGTTGAAGAAGAACAGGGATCTGCTGGAGAGGATCCAGCGGAGGGCTACAAGGATGATGAGGGGACTGGAGGGCCTGGCTTGTGAGGAGAGGCTGAGGGACTTGGGGCTGTGTAGTCTGGAGAAGACTGAGAGGGGATTTAATAAATGTTTATTAACATCTGAAGGCTGCCAGGAGCGGGGGGACAGGCTCTGCTCACTTGCTGCCTGGGGCAGGACAAGGAGCAATGGCTGGAAGCTGCAGCACAGGAGGTTCCATCTCTACACAAGGGGAAACTTCTTCACTTTAAGGGCTGAAAAAGGCTTCCCAGAGAGGTTGTGGAGTCTCCTTGTCTGGAGCCTTGCAAGGCCTGTCTGGATGCATTTCTCTGTGACCTGTGCTAGATTGTATAGTCCTGCTCTGGCAGAGGGGTTGGACTCAGTGATCTCCTTGGGTCCCTTCCAACCCCTCACATCCTGTGATCCTGTGACCATTTCACTAATTCAAGGAATAGCTGCAAGCATCAGTGTTTATTGTTTATAGGTACTAGCAATATACATTCTTTTAATCCTGGTACAAAACCAAATCCTATATCTGTAGGAATGAAAAGCACAAGTTTGGTGTTCTGAGAACAGCAAGTAGCACCATCCCCTTTCAGCCATGGCTGCAGGTGCCTGGAATGGTACCTTTTTTATAGGCAGATGAATTTGTGCTGTACCTTTTCTTTCAATGGAATCGATGACAAGCAGGCAGGCAACAGGACCCAGCTGAAGCTCAGCCTCTGGATCCCTAACTCATCACATGCTGCTGGAAACCACCAGAGGAACACAGGGGAAAGAGGATGAAGTCACAGTCCCGTACATGTTCCATCTGATTACAGGAGCACTCAGACAAAAATCAGGTAGGCAGCCTAAATGTTTCATTAGAAAAATCTCTGGAGAAAAGCTCCTCAGAGCAGGAGAAATGGTTAGAAATATGGATATATATACCGTGGTCTAGCCTTGAGCTCTGTGGTAAAGGGTTGGACTTGATGATCTGTGAGGTCTCTTCCAACCCTGCTGATACTGTGATACTGTGATATATGTGGCCTGCCTAGCTCTGGAAAGCAACTCTAAAAGCTAGGAGAACTGTTAACTTAGACATAAAATCTAGGACAGTTAGAGCAAACTGAAATAATCACTTACAAAGAATATATGCTAAAAGTCTCTTCCACACCTGCTTGTTTGTTGAAGTGCTACATCTACTGGAATATTTGGTCTCCTTAGTTTCTACAAACAAGTTAAAATCCCAAATGATTAACAAAATGTTATCGGTGTGGAAAGGTACCAACCCCCAACTGATTCAGAGAGCAAGCCAGCAACCTCCCTGAGGCAGGATTGACACAAAATCATACTTGGCATTGACATGACTTTATGTTTCCTGGCAATCCCAAACCTTTACTGTATATGTGCTTTGCTCCCTCCAGATTGAAGAAAGATGTGTTAAAGACTTTATTCTCTTGACAGAGCTACAAGGTAAGTGGCTGAAAGAAACATACAGCATTGTGCAAAACATTGTGGACAGAATTATCTTCAGACTGGAATCAGATTGAAAGTTGTCTAGGGAGCTGTTGAAAGAATTGTTTTTCTGCAGTGGGGGAGGGTGTGCTTAGTAAAATACAGCTCGGTCAGCATCAGATGATTTGCAGCTAGCAGATAATGCAAGAGCTGCAAAAGACTAAAATGACACAAAGGTATCTTTTTTTAATGAAGAAAAATCTAGCTAGTCCCTCACTCATAACTATTTGTATCTATAACTGTAGGCACCAGTAGCAAGAGAAGCTTCATCACAGAAAAATTAGAAGCACTGCATAAAAGTGGCCTAGAATTGCAAGAGAAGGGTTGAGAATGCAAAAATCCTAATGAAGAAATGAGTCACTCTACTCGTTCACAGTTTGCTCCTGTTGAAAAAAAAATGAGGCTTATTTGAGTCAAATTCATTATGGAGAATGTTTGCTTTGCAGCTGGTAATGGGTTAAAAGGAAGTGGCATAGAATTGATTACAGAAGCTTAGTGATGAGGAGCACCTCCATGATCACTGGTAGCTCAGGCACTTTGGGCTCTGCATACTGGCATGTGGGTGATGAAGAAAAAGGCATTAAATGTGCCATTTTGCTGGTAAACCAGCAGCAGCTCAGACAACAGTTACTGTAAGGATATGGCACGAGTGTCTGGGGAGAAGGAATCAAATAAGTTCAGTTTTGTGCTCTTGTCTGTAAACAGTAGTGAGACAGATTCTGTTCAGTCATGTCCTGCAAGCTGGGTGAGCACCTGCTGATACCAGGTTCACACAAGACATCATAGGTATGGAGGAAGTGTGGCTGCACAAGCTGGGGTCTCCCTGCTCCAAGGCAGTCTGCCATCACAGATATCCTGCTGGGGTAGATGCACTTTACAGTGCTTACTTGACATGCTGAACATCACAAGGCTGTCTGCAGCTGCTTGATGTTCATGAAGCAAAAACCACTGGAGAACCAATTACAGCATTAGGAAAGTGAATAAGCAATAAGGGAGCAGAGGCTAAATATCAGGGAAGGAAACACAGTGAGAGATGTTGTGCTAGTTAGAGCCTAGCTGGAATGTTTTGGTGAGAAGAACTAGATTATAGGCTGTGGAAGGAAACCAAGGCTGATGTCTACCTCACTCATTGCATTGCTGAGATGTATAAGAATAAGAATCAAAACATTAAGTACTTCTCACTTCTGCTCAGGAACTGGCTGAGCTGCATCTCTCTCTAGCCTCTTTGACTAATCCACTTTGCTTCCTAACCCCCTGGCCAAACCTTCATTCTTCCTTAGGACTGGGGTAAGGTTGAGAGGGGTAGGGGGAAGGTGAAGGGGAGGTTGGGAGCCCCTCCTAGGGACTCAGGTTTCTGGGAGGGCTGTTCTGTTTCTGTATTACCTTTTACCTTGCATATGTCTGTATATAACTGTATATACTGTAACTATCTGCTTGTATATTCTGCTAAGCTGTAAATATAAAGCTTCATTCCATTTCCAGAGCTGGCTGAGTCTAGTCTGGGTGATTTCCAAAGTGGGGGGGGGGGGGGGGGGGCAGGGAACACCCAAACCATCACAGATGTAAGGTGACACAGGTTAGAATGAGGTTATTATAGACAATTTGGCTATTCTCTATGAATACCCAAGTGTGAGTTTATTAGTATAAGCACTGAGTGCTTATATAGAAACATTTTCTCTTGAATGTGAGGAGAATTAAGCTACACTGGCATAAAACACCCCTATGGTGATACAGACTATGCCTGCTCTGTCAGTTATCATAGTTGTTTAAAAATCACATGTCACTAACTGGAAAAAAACAACAAACCCAAACCATGCTGACACAAAAAGTGTGTCTAGAACACTTTCACAGCTTATTTTAGGCTTTGCTAATTACATGAGATTGTGCTGGTTTACAGTGAACTAGTTCAGCTTCTACCATTTTCAGTTTCCAAGGTGAAGATTGACCCATATTCACCTTAGCAATCTGCTAATTACATGTCTGTTAGTTGTTTCTGTTGTTCTGACTATGTCCATTGTCTCATAAGGTCCTTTTAAAACCATTTGGCTAAAAAGCCAGAGCAAGTATGAAGATTTCTACATTTACAAGCTATGCCTTGAGATTTGGCTTGTTGAATATAAAAGGAACCAGTGAGGTGGGGACAAAGGACATTTCACTGGCCTTTAAGGGTTGGGGTTATGGGTGTTGAACAAAGTAAGAGATTTCTTTTCTCTCTTGAAGCAGCCTGTTTCTGAAGGATGGCGCTGAGTGACCTTCTTTACCCAGATAACCCCAAGAGGAGGCAAGAACTGATCCAGCTGCACCAGGAATTGCTTGACTGTATGTCCACAAATTTCCATGCCACAAATGAGCTGGCTGGAGTGCTGAATGAACACCTGGGCTGTACCATTACCCACATTCAGATGAGAAAGAGCAGCACTGTCAAGGAAAACTGTGACATAATCATCCAAGCAATGAGTGAGATTCAGCACCAGGTACAGAAGATTGATAGCGACATGAAGGAAAAGATAGAGCCTGTGCTGTACCAGAAGCTGTATGACATCAAAGAGCCTGAGCTGGAGAAAATTGCAATAGCCCATAAAATTTTTTCCATTCTTCTTGGAGAGGCAACTTCCACTGCTGGGATGGTAGCTATGAAACTTCTTGGATCCAATCTCGTAACATTAACTGTGAACAAGCTCATTAGTCTCCTCGCACAGATTGGGGCATCTGTTCTTGGGGGAATCAGCATCACCATTCTTGGGCTTGGAATTGAAATGATCCTCCATGCCATCCTGGGAGCTATGGAGAGGAATCAGCTTTTGACAGCTGTGAGAAGCTACGAGGAGCACCTGGCTGAGTTTAAAGAAGCCTCAGAAAAGTATCAGCGTGCCATAAGTGAAGTAACTTCTTTGGTGAGACAGCAGGTTCAGTGAAGAAGTCAGAGTTCCCTCCCCTGCTGTGACACTGTCTACAGCAGCTACACCTGCAGAAACCTTTTTGATTGATTATGGTAAATGAACTACTGCTGGCTGTTTTTTTTTGGTCTTTTAGTGGCAGTAGAGCAAGAGATGAGACACCAGAGAATTGTCACTGAAATATATGAATATGGAACTGGCTTGTAGGTGCTTCTGCAAAATGATTCTTTTGATTCTTTGCACCTGTCCTTCAGCTGTTTTCTGGAATGCATCATAGATAACCTTGACCTGTAATTCATATTAGCAACTTCAATATTCATTGCTGGAGCACTAGTGGTGAGAAGGTTTTTTTTTTTTCTCCGTGTTACTGTGTCAAAGATCACCACATGATGGGAGAAAACAATTTCAACAAGCCAACTGTGATGGTTTGGGTGTTACCCAACCCCCCTACACTTTGGAAATCACCCAGACTAGACTCAGCCAGCTCTGGAAATTTGAATGAAGCTTATATTTACAGCTAGCACAATATACAAGCAGATATTTACAGTATATACAGTTATATACAGAAATATACAAGGTAAGAGGTAATACAGAAACACAACAGCCCTCCCAGAAACCTGAGTCCCCAGAAGGGGCTCCCAAATGCCCTTCTGCCTTCTCCCACCCCTCTCTACCTTACCCTAGATGTTGCCTTGTGCCCAAGGAAGATTGGAGGGTTGGCCAGGGTGGGTAGGAAGCAGGTGGATTAATCAGAGAGACAGCAGATTAGGTTAGAGAGAAAAATGCAGCCCACAGCCTGGACAGAGAGTGACTCTGAATGTCCATCTATATTTACATTCTTGTTCTTATACCTCTCAGCAAGAATGAAGTAGACATCACCATTGTTTCTCTTTTGCAGCCTATGATCTAATTCTTCTCACCAAATCATTCTAGCTAGCTTCAAACTAGCACACCAACCCACATTGTCCTCTGAAGGGCTCACTGGGACAGCTGTGCTTGCAAAACTCTTGAGGTGGATTAGTGCTAAATCTGGTAGGCTGAATTCCCTGCTCATTGAACTGCTTACAAGGACTAAGTGAAGCATATTTAACTGCTATTTCCTGTCCTACCTCTGCCTAAGGAGCCAGCCAGAGATCTTCTTTAAATAAACTCTAATCCCAAAGGATTAGCAGGTGAGAGCAGCCTTACAAACAAACACAAATAATCTTGTCCCACGACCGAAAGCAGCTGCAGTGTTCCAGGCGTGCCTGGCTGTGAATAACCTCTAATGCTCAGTAATGGCTTGTTCCTGACAACCCACAGGGAAACATTTCTCTGCACACTCGCTGCTCTGTTGATTGAAATGGAATTATACACACGTACAAGTGTCTGTAGGATTACAGCTCTATTCATGCATTAAACTTATTTTCAAGTGCTTTACCCAGAGCCATCAATATGTGACTGCAAGAGCATGCTCAGGTTCTGCATTTCCCAGTGTGCTACCCAATGGCCTTGCTTTTCAGATTTTGAAAGCAAAGCTGGAAGTGAGATATGATTTGCAGCCTCTTGCTCTGATTTGCTGTGGTTTGCTTTTACTTCTTTGCTCTTTTGGGGAAAAAAAATTAAGGACATTTAAGAACTAATAAAAATATACCTGAATATTTTAAGACTTCTCTGTCCTTTACTCATTTTTTTTTGTTTTGATTGTCAGTTTCATATGAAAAACTAATATTAAACCAAATAATGGGAAAAAAAAAGAGATTAAAATCTCAATTAGAGATACAATTTATACATGCTTTTTTTTCATATCCATGATAGGTTAATCTGGTAGGACTGTGTATAGGTTTATTTTTTTAGCACCAGCTTCCTTCACACTAGAACCACACTCAGATTCATACATGCTTGTTAATACGCAATACTATCAATATTACATTATTACATTAATGACTAGATTGTACCTGTGGAAATAAAGAGATGGGTGAGAGCACAAAAGGGAAGGTATACATTGGCTTCATAAGCTTCCATTCTGGGTTTTAGTTTTTGTTGTTTTGGTGGATGGGTTTTTTTCGGGTCTTTTTTTCGGGGGGAGGGGAGGAGGTTCTGTGTGTGGTTTGTTTTGTTTTGTTTTGCTTAGTTTTGTTTAGTTTAGTTTTGTTTTGTTTTGCCCACTCTTCCCACTCTGAGTCCGCTCTGCAATTGCCCCCCAAAGCCACTAGATGGCAATGCAGCTTGTGAGTGGCAAACTGGGACCAGCACAAGGCGTAGGCTGAGCAATGCGAACCGAAAGGCAATTGGGAGGCAAAAAGGACTGCCTTGCGCATCACGTACGCTGACCTGATACATCATTTCTGCAAGAGGTGACATGTCCTGTCTCCTGACACAAATAACACACAGTTTAGAAGTACTTGCTTAGAAGCAAGAGACAACAGAGAAGCAATATCTGAGTGTTGGACAGGCAGCAGCTCCTGGCTCCTTGTTCAGAAACGAGAGAGAGCAAAACAGCAATAGCTGAGTGTTGGACAGGCAGCAGCTCCTGGCTGCTTGTTTAGAAACGAGAGACAGCAAAACAGCAATAGCTGAGTGTTGGACAGGCAGCAGCTCCTGGCTGCTTGTTTAGAAACGAGAGAGAGCAAAACAGCAATAGCTGAGTGTTGGACAGGCAGCAGCTCCTGGCTGCTTGTTTAGAAACGAGAGACAGCAAAACAGCAATAGCTGAGTGTTGGACAGACAGCAGCTCCTGGCTCCTTGTTTAGAAACGAGAGACAGCAAAACAGCAATAGCTGAGTGTTGGACAGATAGCAGCTCCTGGCTCCTTCTGACTTCCTATGTGCAAATGCTTGTTCTGATTTAGGAAGAAAACCCACTAGCTGTGTATCTGCAAGAATGCAAATCACCACTGTATAAGAGCAACAGAGTCAAGTGAAAACAAGTCTGTTACTTTTAAGGCAGTTTGTCCACATTTTCTTAAAAGTAAGTTCTAAGCAGTGTCAGGAGAATTGGGATATGCAATGTAGGCAAACATCTCAGGAAGAAGCTTTTGAGTATGAGGGTGGTGAGAGTCTAGAATTGGTTGCCCAGAGAGGTTGTGGATGCCTCCTCCCTGAAAATGTTCAGGGTCACATTGGATGAGACCTTGAGCAAACAAGTCTAGTTGAGAGGTGTTCCTGCCTATGGCAGGGAGGTGTAGATGAATGTGTCCAGGGAAGGGCCACAAGGATGATCAGGGGGCTGGAGCACTTCCCTTGTGAAGACAAGCTGGGAGCCTTGGGATTGTTCAGTCTGGAGAAGAGAAGGCTTTGAGGAAACCTTGTTGTGGCCTTCCAGTATCTGAAGGGGCCCTACAAGAAAGCTGGTGAGGGACTGAGTGGAATGGATCCAAGCTAGAGGAGGGCAGGATTTAGACTAGACGTTAGCAAGAAGTTCTTCACCATGAGGGTGGTGAGACACTGGAACAGGTTGCCCAGGGAGGTGGTAGAAGCCTCATCCTTGGAAGTTTTTAAGGCCAGGCTGGATGTGGCTCTGAGAAACCTGATCTAGCGTGAGGTATCCCTGAACATGGGAAGTGGGTTGAAACTAGATGATCCTTGAGGTCCTTTCCAACCCTGGCAATTCTATAACTCCATGATCTCTAACGTACCTTCCAAACTAAGACATGCTATGATCTACAATTCTACTCAACTCTAGATAGACCCTTATTCCTGGTGGGCTTAAAGGAAAGCAAGCTTCCCTACTTGTGTGGCAGGTGTCCTCATGCCCACGAGATGTTGGAAGATGTCGAAGATGTTGGAGGCTGGTGGGCAGTGATGGGCCCTTCCCTCCGTGTAAGAGCCAGGAGGATGTGAGCTCACAGAGGCTGGGCCAGGAGCCCCACCAGGCTAGGAGAGCTGCCCATTGACCTCATAGAGGGGTATGACAACATCCAGCACTAACAAGGTGGTTTTGAGGTGGAAAACCTAGCAACCAGCTTGGGACCTTTACAAACTCTTTCCCTCAGCTCTAGGAATAATAAAATCAATGGGATTTACTTGCATTATTGACGGTTACATACTTGAACTGGGTGCAGGATGCATGTAACCAGTTAGAGGCAAGAGAGAGCACACAGCGGAGTAGTAATAGCTCTGCTTCTACTTGGCTAACAGAAACTCTTTCCAACAAAAGAAGAAAGGATTCCACACTAATGAGCAGGCCTTCATTTATCACAAAGTTGTGCACGTTTGGGTGCTAGGGGCATTATCACAAACCTAATGTGATGGTTTGGGTGTTCCCTGCCCCCCCACACTTTAGAAATTACCCAGACTAGGCTCAGTTGGCTCTGGGAATATAAATGAAGCTATTTATTTACAGCTAGCACAAAATAGAAGCAGATATTTACAGTATATACAGTTATAGACAGAAATAGACAAGGGAAAAGGTAATACAGAAACACAACTCCCCTCCCAGAAACCTGAGTCCCCAGGAAGGGCTCTCAACCACCCCTGCACCTTCCCCCTGCCCCTCTCAACCTTACCCCAGTCCCAAGGAAGAATGGAGGTTCAGCCAAGAGGTTAAGAAGCAAAGGTGAGTGGAGGGTGTGTTAGAGAGATGTAGCTCAGTCAGAAGCCCAAAGCAGAGTGTGAGTGAAAAATGGCCAGAGTGTTATCTAATGTTCTCATTTCTTCTTCAGCAAGACTCTGAGGGGAGTAGACATCACCACTGCTTTCCTTTCACAGCCTATGATCTAGTTCTTCTCACCAAAACATTCTAGCCTGCTTCAAACCAGCACACCTAGCACGCTAGCTGAAATTCCTGGTGGGCATAGTGTGAAAGGTAGAAGCTACACCTCCCATCACCACCCAAATATGCTTGTATTAAAGGTCCAGTTTCTCTTAAATCCACTTCTCAGAGGCGAGGGGTTTATTTTGGGCAGGGGTGTTCCCAGCTAGGAGGTGTGTTCAACAAAACTTCTTTCAGGCTTGAATGGGTTTTAAACCTTTGGATTCCTTTTCATTACAAGGGGACACAGTCTCAAGTGGTGCTGGGGGAGGTCTAGGCTGGATGTTAGGAGGAAGTTGTTGTCAGAGAGAGTGATTGGCATTGGAATGGGCTGCCCAGGGAGGTGGTGGAGTTGCTGTCTCTGGAGGTGTTGAAGCAAAGCCTGGATGAGGCACTTAGTGCCATGGTCTGGTTGACTGGATAGGGCTGGGTGCTAGGTTGGCCTGGATGATCTTGGAGGTCTCTTCCAACCAGGTTGATTCTATGACTCTACATAGTCACCAATTACACCACCGCCTAGGTTGCAAGGCCCCGGAGCACATTAATTGGTTTTCGCTGCTTTTCAAGGGCACTTCATTAGTTAAGGAAAGATATTTATGGAGGCTTCAGTGATAGGGATACGAAGACCTTGTTAGATACAGGCAAGGCGGACGTGGTTAAACTGCTGACGCGGTACAAACTGTCCAAGCTAATCAGAACTCGTAAACATTCTCCGGCAACACCAGGCTGATGCCCCCAGAAGCAAAGGCAGCCTCCCCCGCACCTCTCCCTTCGCTCGCCTCCAGCGGCCGGCAGGGCCCCAGCTCGCTCCCGCCCCGCCCCGCCGTCTGGGCTCCCGCCCGCCCTGACCATAGAGGAGCCTCCGCACGGAGGAGAGCGGCGCAGGGAGATCATAGAGTTGAGGGAGGGCAGGCACGAGCCCGCCGGAGCGCTGGCGGCCGGAGCGCCGCCCCGCGCGGCAGTGGCGCTTTACGGCGGCGCGCTGGCGCGTCCGCGTCCAAGATGGCGGTGCGGCCGCGGCGAGGAGCTCGGCGGCTATAGAGGCCGCTGCAGCCGGAGCAGCCCGGGAGGAGCCGGGGCCGCCCCGCCCGGCCGGGCGGAGGGTGAGGAGAGCGGGACGGTGCTGGGCTGGGAGCAGAAGGCGACAGGAAGCGAAGAGAAGGCGACGATTTTGCGCTAGTTCCTTCCATTCCTTCACTGGGGGGAGGAGGGGAAGTCTTTCGTGTGCCTCGTGGGAGGCTTTTTACCTCGTTCTCCGTGGGCAGAAATGCACTGTGGATTTAGTGGTTGGGTTTGGGGTTTTTTTCTTTAACTCTGTCGAGTGTTAGCTTATTGATCCTAAAATGATTTGGGATGGAGGGTTCAGAAGTTTATTCTCTTTCCTGTTACCTTTGAAGTGTTAGAAATGTGGGAGATAAGGGGTGCAGATGTGGGAGATAAGGGGTGCAGATGTGGGAGATACGGGGTGCAGATGTGGGAGATACGGGGTGCAGATGTGGGAGATAAGGGGTGCAGATGTGGGAGATACGGGGTGCAGATGTGGGAGATACGGGGTGCAAATGTGGGAGATACGGGGTGCAAATGGAACTCCTGCCTCTGTTCGGTGGGCCCCTCATGAGAAGGAGCTATAGTGCTGTGCAAAAAGATTGGAGGACACAGCCTCAAGCTACGCCAAGGGAAATTTAGGCTTGAAGTGAGGAGAAAGTTCTTCCCTGAGAGAGTCATTGGACACTGGAATGGGCTGCCCGGGGAGGTGGTGGAGTCGCCATCCCTGGAGCTGTTCAAGGCAGGATTGGATGTGGCACTAGCCTTGAGCTCTGTGGATTTGATGATCTATGAGGTCTCTTCCAGCCTTGGTGATACTGTGTTATCCTCTGAGTGTGTTACTGGCGATCACAATTCAGAAGTTTGCATACAGCAGGCCAACTGGGAGCATGAACCGTGAGCTGAGCTCTGTAGGTCTTTGCTACTCAGTGCACTGAATGGAGTCAGTTCCTGAAACTTGCTGGGAATCCTTTCTGCAAGGCCTTGGAGCACTAAATGAGGCACTGTGCTTTAATGTCTTCGTAGGATGTGTAGAGGGAGGTATTTAGTGGTTTGAGAATGGCATCTTCTGTAATTGGGGAAGAGGGATATGCATGGAGACTACAGTGAGGCTGCAGAGAGCTTCAGAATGAGCTCGTGAATACTTTTCGCTGTGGTTGCAGTCTGTCAAGAAGCTGTGTGGTGAACAGAAAGCTGAATCCCTTCAGCTTGTAAATCTCAGAGGATGTTATAGATACTGAAGTGGAATCTGTTGTGTGTTATTTTTTATTTTGTCTTGGTTTTGGTTGGTTTGGGTTTGAATTTTGGTTTATTTGTTCGTTGTTTTTTTTCCCCACTGATCTTCTGGTGGGGAGCTGGGAGTGGAGCTGGGGGAGGGCTGAGAGAGAACATTCCTGGCTGTAGTTTGGACACATTTATAGTTGAAGAAATTTCCAAAGACAAGAAATTATTCTTTCTAGAATACCTTTTTCATTTCTGGTCTTCATAACAGCTTGAAATAATACTGATGGAGGCAGAGTGCATCAGGGCAGTGGGTTCTGGTCTGTGGGGAACAGGTGTAGACATGGGTGTGTGTACACAGCACTTGCTGGTGGATGCAGTAGTTGCTGGGGAGGGAGATCAAGGACAGCTTAAAAAATCTGAGGAAAGGAAGAAAATTGTGGGAAACATTTGAAAATGAGAGGAATGGAAAGATAAAACTTTAAGAGCTCCTAAGAGAGTAAATGAAAAGCCAGGAGGACTCTGATTTGCTCTTAGAAAGATGGTGTATTTTGCCCCTCTGTAATGTAAGCAAGAGGCTTCTTTGAGTCTTGAAGTGAATAGCAAACTCATTCATCAAAGTAGTTAGTAAGGTAGTAGTAACCAGGCACTTAATGGTACCTAGTTAAAGTAGGGTGATTTTGAATGTGACTGTCTGACTGACCTTGTAATGGGGACCTCACAAGTGTTTGAGGTTTTTGAAGGAGCAACTTTGCCTACACAGAGAGGAGGAATAAACATACTCAAGCTACTGGTGCACAGGCCTTGAAACCATGTAATCTTTTCCAGGTCTCTCTGTTTTTAAAGTCTTTTGAGGTGGAAGTTAAGAAACAGCCAAAATGGGGAGGAGATCCACATCATCCACCAAGAGTGGGAAGTTTATGAATCCCACGGATCAGGCCCGTAAGTATCTACGAAAGCTAAGCAGATAGGAATGGGGTAGGAGGTTCCTAGGGAAGCAAATAAAAAGCTTTCTCTGAGGATAAGAGTGTCACTGAAAAAATATTATCTTAGTTTTGTCTGGTGGAAGAATTTCTGGAGGAGGATGCTTGCTTTCATGCTGTTGTTTCTCTTGAATAGTTACCAGTGTTCAGAGATCTTTGTACTTAGCTGTTGGCTAAACTGCAAGCTGCTTCTTCAGACAGAGTTAATTTGTGTGAGGCTGAAATTTGAGGAACATCTCAAATTTTGCAGATGTTCTGGTCAGATGAGAGTTGTCTTAACATCTGGTATGTTACCAGAAGGAGAAAACACAGCTATCAATGCTAACCAGATAAAGAAAATCCAGAATTCCACTGTGAACATGCTTTATTTCAAATGCATACTCAAAGCCTGCATGTTTTTAAAGTGCATTACCTATTGCTGGCTCTATTTCAGCTTCTGGGCAGCAATCTTTTCCATGACTGCACACATTGCTATGACTTTGCTCCCTGCTGTTGTTCTTTCTCTAGAAATAGCCCTGCTTTGGAGACAGAAAAAGTGCTATATCTGCTTTCTTTCTGTATAAGCACCACAAAATAGAAAGCTGTTTCATGCTGTATTTCTCTCTCACTGGGAAGATGAGTTAAACAGTCTTTGTAAAACAAGTAAACTATTGAGAACCAGAACTGGTTTTGATGAAGGAAAAGTTCTTCATGGATTTGGTTGTCTCTTTCAAGCTATTTTTTTTCTTTTCCCTTTCTCTCTAGGGAAGGAAGCTCGGAAAAGGGAACTAAAGAAGGTAAATAGTGAGATCAGGAATAATTACTTGTCTTTCCCTGTACTATATGCCCTATTTGTGATTGTAATGGAAAATACTGTCCAAACAAGTAGTTTAAGAAAGCCAATTTTGGTTTTGAGCAACCTTATCACATCGTCTGCTGTTGTGAAACTTGTCATAGTTGCAGCTTTTTGAAACGTTATCGTAAGTGCTTGGGAATTAAAAACAAATGAAAAAGCCAACCCAAACTACAAATCCTTTCTACTACTGCTGGAAAGCAGGTTGTAGTGAGGTGAGAGTCAGTCTCTTCTTCCTAGTACCAGGTGATAGAATGAGGAAATGGTCTGAAACTGTGCCAGGAGAGGTTTAGATTGGATATTGGGAAAAAAGTTCCTTTCTGAAAGAGTGGTCAGGCATTGAAACTGGCTGCCCAGGGAGGTGATGTAGTCCCTGTCCTTGAAGGTGTTCAAGAACCATGTGGGCATGGCACCTGGAGACACATTTTAATGGCTATGGTGGTCTTGGGTTGCTGGTTGGACTTGATGAACTTAGAGATCTTTTCCAGCCAAAACAATTCTGTGACATAAACCTCCTAAAGCTTTTTTCAGCATGTTTTTACTGTCTACCTTTTGTTAGTAGGTTTGTCTTGTTGAGTGTCCTAACTTGAACAAGTTAGAGAAGCATTTGTAAGTAGCAAGATAGTGGAACTAAAATTCCCATTAAGTTTTAATTGCCTTTGCTGCTGATGTTTGTCATGGTTAATATTTGGAGGCAACTTTGAAGTGTGCTTTTCTGCAGAGACTGGGTGTGGGTATTCAGTGATGCTTTTCTGATCTTGATCTCTCTTCTTAGAACAAAAAACAACGAATGATGGTACGAGCAGCTGTACTAAAGATGAAAGATCCAAAGCAGATTATCCGGGACATGGAGAAATTGGATGAGATGGGTGAGTGAATAATATCAGGTGTTGGACTTTGGCAGTGGTTTATGTGAACACATAACGGTCATGAGGGATGACTGGCAGACTAAAACAGAGCAACCTTTTCACTTCTCTGTTAGAACAGGAGAATCTATGAATAATCAGAGATTGATTATGATTTTATGTGGTGCTATTTTTTTCCAAGAGGATGACTGATTGAAAAAAAAGAGTGGTGTGTATGATAGTGACTTAGAGTTGGAGGAGGAAATTGCCCTGAGCCTGAAGACTTCCTGAAAATAGAGACTGAAAGTTGTTTGCTTTGAAGTTGTTTCATTCCTTGGAAGCTGTGGAGTAGAGTAACTTAAGAATATTTGGACTTTATTTTTTTTGATACTGTCTTGAATTTAGAGTTTAACCCAGTACAGCAGCCACAACTTAATGAGAAAGTTCTAAAGGATAAACGCAAGAAGCTGCGGGAGACTTTTGAGCGCATCTTGCGGCTCTACGAGAAGGAGAATCCAGACATCTATAAAGAGCTGCGCAAGCTGGAAGTGGAGTATGAGCAGAAGAGGTCACAACTCAGCCAGTACTTTGATGCTGTCAAGGTAAAGCTTATTATATTCAAGGTTTGTAACTGTGGTGGTGTGTAATCTTTGTCTGCTTGTTAGGTGTGACGGTTATAAAGGAAAGGAACTTCATATGGGACCAGCCTGATGTTATTTGGCTCTTAATAAGTCCTTAGGTTACTCTGTGTAGTAGCTCCACTTGCAGCATTCCAGGACAGGGGTTACCAGGTCTGTATTTGTCCCTGATAAAGTGATTTCATTCAACATGAAATTGCACGGGAAAGGGAAGGGGTTTTTTTTGCAATTAACAATATCAGAGTTGTATTAAAGACAGAGCAAACTTGTGAATGTTGATATTTCTTTGAATTTCTGCTAAATCTCTTGCTTGAAATAATGAGAATCCTTTCACATTCCTTTGAAGAGCTTTCTCTGACATCCTTCCATACCATATTTGAGAACATAATGTACAAATGTCTACAAGATTTTTATTGTTTACTTTGTCCTTTGGAATATGCAGCTTCCTGTGCTTTGTGCCTTCTGGATGCTTTAAATACAAACATCCTTGTCTTTGCCTTGGGGACTGAAGGTCTAAAGGGAGATAGAGGCCTGTCTGGATTTCAGCTGTAATACTAAAGCCTTTTGTGGGTACTCTGCCTGTGTTTGTTTTGGGTTGAAAGCTTTTATTGTTTCCCAAATGTCTTTCACAGACAGTTGCAAGATAATGTGCCCTCAGAACAGACACCTTTGGCAAGTGGTTGTAGATCCCACATGTTTTGTACTCTGCAGAGATGTGCGGTAGCTTCTGTGGGAGTAACCCATTCTCTCCATCCTTTTTTTTTAATCTCCCCAGAATGCTCAGCATGTTGAAGTGGAAAGTATCCCCTTACCAGATATGCCACATGCTCCCTCCAACATCCTCATACAGGACATTCCCCTTCCAGGGGCTCAACCACCTTCTATCCTTAAGAAGACATCAGCCTATGGGTAAGAGGAAAAAAGACAGCTTGGAGAGGAGGTAAAAAAGCAAACAAAAAGAGTAGAAGCAGAAGTAATGCGGAGTAGGAGAAGTGAGGAATTCTGTGCAAGTAATTTGTAGTGTTTTCTTTAACCAAAGCACTTAATCTTTCCCTACTTTCGTTTTAAAGTCGTGGGAGTAACACGCTGTGTCCTCTAGCATTTGTCTTTCTGTATCAGTAAAACTTGAAGCCTTGCAACTTGAAACCTAAATGCCTCATAAATTGCCACGTGTGTGTTCTTTTTTCTTGCTAGTATGTTTAGCTTAAGCTCCTAATGTACCTGTTTTTCAGGTTTCTCATTCCATTACTGATTCTTTCTGTTTTTTTCTGAGTAATCTTCTGTTTTCACCAACTTTGATTATTCATTCTGTTTCTGTGATAGGATTCAATACTTTTTTTTTTCTTCTGTGTTTTTTGTTTTCCTTTAATCTTTTCTTCAGTCACCTTCTGAGAGCCTTGCTCTTGTCTGATCTTCAGCAATCATGTCTTCATGTGAGGCTGTAAACTCCTTGGGACAAATCTATACTTTATAAATGTTCATGCCTCCTTTTAGAAGGCTCCTGTGTAAACAATGATGAGAGAAGACTTAAGAATTCTGCTAAGCTCATGTTTGGTTTTGTTCTTGTGCTTCGTATTTCTTTTCTTTCCAGACCACCAGTTCGATCCATTTCTGTACTTCCTCCTCCTGGGCTTGGTGTTCCACGTTTACCTCCAGGTAGGAAGCCCCCTGGACCTCCTCCAGGGCCACCTCCACCTCAAGTCTTACAGATGTATGGCCGCAAAGTGGGTTTCACCTTGGAGACGGCTCCTCGAAGGCGAGAAGAGGAGGTTTCTTACAGTTCAGAAGCAGGTAAGGACTCCCCTATTTCTGTCTGCTGTTTTCTTGACCTCCTGTTTTGCTACTGTAGTGAATGAGGTGTGCTTTAGTCTATGTTCTCTGGCAATATAGATGTTAATGCTGCTTGAAGGACTTTAGAAATTATTGTACCTCTGAGGCAGTTCTGGTAGATCTCTTAACGCCTGCATTTTTGTTATCAGCTGCATTTTGAAATGCTGGATCTTCTAATTGGAACATTCAGATGCCATCTGTGCAACATAATGAAAAACCAAGCGTGTTTTCCCATGTGATCTTAACCAAGGATGAATCATTCTACTCATCATTCCTTAAAAAGAATATCCAAGGGGAAAATCCTTCATTTTCTGAGAAGCCTTTCATTTTAAAAACAAACAAACAAAACCCCAACACCAAAAAGAACCCCAAACATAGGGCAACAAAGAAACAAAGCCAAAAAAAAGCCTGAACAAGACAAACCCAAACCAAACACCTGAAAATCCAAACCAAGCTTGGGTATGGATTTGATAGGAGAACCTAGGTCCTCTTTTTTAACACAACTGCTCTTCCTTCTATAGAAATTTCTGTGTGACTGGGTAGATAGTTCGATGCATTCTGGTAAGCAGTAAAGCTATTTCAAGGGTGGGTGATGAATGTGTAGAAATGAACTAATGAGTTGTAGGTAGGAGTAGCCTTCACTTGTGTGCTGTGCAAATTAACCATCTGGTTAGCAGGAAATCTTATAAATAGACTCTCTGGAATATTCTTTAAGAATGTGCTGAGCAGTTTAGTAGAGAGTTAACAACATACCCACGTGGTTGCCAGGGGAAATTTTTCTAATTGTAGACATACACTGCTGTGAAAGAGAAGATTTTGTATTTGGAGTTTATGCATTTCATAGAATTATTTGAGTTGGAAGGAATCTTAAAGATCATCTAGTTCAACCCCGCTGCCATTAGCAGAGACACCCTCTAGTAGACCAGCTTGCTCAAGGCCTCATTCAACCTGGCCTTGAATGTCTTCAGGGAGGGGACATTCATAGCCTCCCTGGGCAACATGTTCCAGTGTCTCACCACTCTTAATGTAAAGAATTTCTGTCTAATCTCCAGTCTAAATCTGCCCCTCCTTAAGCTTCAATCTATTCCCTCTTGTCCTGTCACTACAAGCCCTTGTAAAAAGTCCCTTCCTGGCTTTCATGTAGGCCCTTTCAGGTACCCAAAGGCTGCTGTAGGGTCTTGTCTCTCCAGAGCATTTTCCTCAGGCTGATCAGCCCCAGCTGTTGCAGCCTGCCCCTACAGTGGAAGATGGTTCCTCTGGTCATCTTTGTGGCCCTCCTCTGGACATGCTCCATTAGTTCATATGTCCTTCGTAGGCTGGAGACACCATAACTGAACGCAGTGCTGTTAAGTGTGTTACAAAATGATCATGTTCTTGTCAGGAAGTGTTCTTTGTGTTTCCTAATACTTCAACTCCTGCAGGCCAGCGAGGGCATGATGATGATATGTCCAGTACCAGCGAAGATGAAGGTTATCCCGAGGATATGGATCAAGACAAGCATGATGAGAGCAGTGATGACAGTGACAGCGATAGGTCGGATGCAGACAGTGAAGGCGAGGACTTTGCACATCGTGATAATGACAAGGAGAGGGAAGGTGGTGAAGAAAAGAAATCAGGTATGGTGGGAAGTTACAGGGTTGGGTTTAGAATCACAGAATCATCCAGATTGAAAGAGACCTCCAAGATCATTCAGTCCAACCTAGCACCCAGATCTGTCCAGTCAACTAGACCATGGCACTAAGTGCCTCACCCAGTCTTCTTTTGAACACCTTCAGGGATGGTGACTCTGCCACCTCCCTGGCAGCTGATTCCAATGCCAATTCACAGACTCTTTGAAGAACTTCCTCCTAACATCCAGGCTGTACCTCCCCCAGCACAACTTGAGACAGTGTGCCTTTGTTCTTAACTTTGTGCTTTTTCTTTCAGAAATGAAACACTGTTTAACAGAGTTTGTCTTTTTCCTGACAAAGTAATTTGTTTAGCCAGCTGACTTTGTTTTAACTCCCTTTATTTCCACCTGAGGAACTTCTGGTAGTAAATGGATCAGATGTGAGACTAAGACCACTACATGTCATACTGCTAAATGCTTCTGGACAATATGTTTTTCTTGACTGCTTGCAGTTGGGAAAGAACTCTAGGCTAGCAAAACTTCCAGTTGGGAAAGAACTCTAGGCTAGCAAAACTTCCCATCATTGCTTGTGTTACCTCAGCAGCACAAATATTTGTTCTTATGTAAGGGCCACCATTCCATTAGAACAATAGGTTATCCATACCAGGTAGAATACTTAAATCTATCTGATTTTGATTGTTTTCTTCCCACCAACCTTGCCTGTGCTTTGCTGTCCCCAGGTCATAGTGTACGGTTTGCAGACATGCCTGGGAAGTCACGAAAGAAGAAAAAGAACATGAAAGAACTGACTCCACTCCAGGCCATGATGCTACGAATGGCAGGTGAGTCAGATAGATGTGTCAAATGGAGATAGGCCATTTGGTTTTCAGATAAGGTGTCTCTGTTAAGCTTACTTTGTGTGCATAGCTTTTATATTATTGGATGAATATTTTATTGTCTGCTAAGAGTGTGAGCTGTGGCCTGGTATTTGTTTGGGTTTAAGTTATTTTTAGTCTAGTGGTTTGTTCTGTGTAGCAAGTTAAGGTGGTATAATTTTTTGGTTTAGATGTGCTGTGATTATTTTTTTTTCTTCCAAATTTTATTTTGTTTAACTTTTTTTTTTTTAAACAATTGCTCAAATTAAATATGAACCCCATAATGAAAAAGGAAGGATGAGATTGTCTTTTGGCTCAGCCTGTAACCTGTAAAGATTTGTACTCCGTAGAAGATTTGTGCTCCCTAAATCTGTCCTTTTGCAGAAATAAGTTAACCTCATAGTGGAGAAGGAAGGATGAGATTGTCTATTGGTTCAGCCTATAAGGATTTGTACTCCATAGATTTGTGCTCCTTAAAACTGTCCTTTTGCAGAAATAAGTTAACCCCATAATGAAGAAGGAAGGATGAGATTGTCTTTTGGCTCAGCCTGTAACCTGTAAAGATCTGTACTGCATAGAAGATTTGTGCTCCCTAAAACTGACCTTTTGCAGGACTGTTAACCCCATAATGAAGAAGGAAGGATGAGATTGTCTTTTAGCTCAGCCTGTAACCTGTAAGGATTTGTGCTCCCTAAAAATATCCTTTTGCAGAAATAAATTAACCAATAGAGCAAAGATTCAATTTTTATTTAGAGAAGGACACCCTACCACCTTTCACAGGCTTGTAGCTTCTTGGACATGAGGATTGTATTTATGCTGTATTTATCCCTGTCTCCTTGTCCACATTTCTCACTCTGTTTCTACAGAGTCTCACAAACCAGAAGTCAAATAGCTGCAGTACTAGAAATTTTGGGTCCCACAGTAATGTGTAGCTCTGTTTAGAACTGTGATAGTTTTTGTGGGTTTTTTGTTTGTTTGTTTAATTTTCTGTTTTAACAATAAGATTTGTTCACTTTTCTTTCCTTTAAGGCTTATTGTTACTTCTTTATGCTGTGTGTTCAGGTTTCTCATATTCACGAAGGTACTGTGGGCTCATTTTATGTCTTCGTCTCTTCCAGGTCAGGAAATCCCAGAAGAAGGGAGAGAAGTGGAGGAATATTCAGAAGAAGAGGAGGAGGAGGAAGAGGACTCGGAATCTGAAGAAACATCACAACAGCAGCAGCAACAACAACTCAGTGAGGAAGCTCTTGCAGAAACTGGGTCATCTACTACAACTTCTCAGACACAACAGCAGCAACCACCTCCACAGGCTGTTGCTCAAACTCAGATACAGGCACCACCTATGCCTGGGCCGCCTCCACTAGGGCCACCTCCAGCCCCTCCACTGAGGCCCCCAGGCCCACCCACTGGCCTTCCTCCTGGCCCTCCACCAGGCAAGTGCATGATATCTTCTGGTTTGAATAGGCTTTCTCTACTAGAGGGAATGTACCAGTTTGGGAGTTTTGAAGTTGTAGAATGGAATACAGGAGCCAAATGTCAGAATTTCTGAGACCTGCACCACCTTCTGTGCTCAGTGTATTGTTGCTGTGCTGTGCTTCTGAGGCATCAGGCTCTTGTAGTTGTGCTCAGCCTGAAGGGCATCAGCTTGTTTTTGTTGGTACTGGTGCTGACAAACAGCAGTGGAGCCAGAAATTGGGTATGAAAACCAAGGTTGGTGCAGTGTGCCTGTCCAGAATGTTTTCTGGTTGGTTTGTTGCTTTTTTGTTTGTTTGGCTGCTTTTAGTGTGGGGGTTTTGTTTGGGTTTTTTTGGGGAGGAGGGGTGTGTGTAGGCTTTTTTTTCTCATGTTGTTTTTCATTTTGTTTTGTTTTTCCCTTGGGTGGTTTCCTTGACAAGACATGCTAAGGAGATTTGGGAGCCAACACCTAGTTACAGGCTTTATTTTCTATATATATTAAACAAACTGTCAGGTGAAGACTTCTACCATTCTACCACCTGAATGCATTTCTTGTTATGGAAGAAAATTATCCTCAGATGAAAGAAATACTGAATTTGAAATTACATTAGTATTAGACTGCCTGGAGACTATTAGCACTGGAGTGAATGAGTAGCTTTTTAATAGTATAGTATGGGATTTTTTTGTTTGAGGGCAAACAGGTTGTTGATTCTAAGATTTGTTTAGAGGAAGGCAGCAGTTTAGTTTCTGCAAGGTAGTGAGGTTCCTAAATAGCTGAACTGGATATGTGAGTAACTGTTTTGTAGCTTAAAGTGTATAAATCTGGCTCTTAATTTCTTAAATTGCAAAGATCAATAGTTGGTCTATAATGAGGAGCAGCATATACTATGATTTTAATGTATTACTCTGCATGGTTACATCAACATGATTTTTTTTCCTCAAGGGGAAAATCATAGAGTAAGTCAGGGTTGGAAGGGACCACAAGGGTCATCTAGTTCCAACCCCCCTGCCATGGGCAGGGACACCCTACCCTAGATCAGGCTGGCCACAGCCTCATCCAGCCTGGCCTTTAACACCTCCGGGGACAAGGCCTCAACCACCTCCCTGGGCAACGCTTTCCAGTCTCTCACCACTCTCATGGTGAAGAACTTCCTCTTCACGTCCAGTCTGAATCTCCCCACCTCCAGCTTTGCTCCATTCCCCTTAGTCCTGTTACTCCCTGATATCTTGAAAAGTCCCTTCCCAGCGTTTTTGTAGGCCCCCTTCAGATACTGAAAGGCCACAATAAGGTCATCTCGGAGCCTCCTCTTCTCCAGACAGAGAGCTGGAGAAGAGTTCTTTCCAGTGTTTTCGTTCTTTCCCGTGTCTTTGACACGACTCTGTTCCTGATAACCCCTAGAGGAGGAACCTCGAAACAGCTACTTTCAGTAGAGCAAAGCTACTTGCTTCTTGTAGGTGTTTAAATTGTAGCAACCTCAGCTCTGTAGCTATTCTCTGTTACTGTTCCATCAGGCAAGGAAGAGCCCTTTTTACAAGTGAGGAAATATTTGACTTTTCTTTTGGTTTTGAATTTGAGATCTGTTTAATCTGGCAGTAGGCAAATATTAGAACAGTTTTCAAGTTCCTCTTGAGGCTTTAGTGTTCACTGATTGGATTGTTTTGGGCTTTCTTAACCTTGAGTCTTCATTTATCTGCATGCTTTCAGGAGCCCCTCCATTCCTGAGACCTCCTGGCTTACCAGGACTGCGTGGGCCCTTACCTCGACTTCTGCCACCGGGCCCTCCGCCTGGGCGACCACCTGGCCCTCCTCCTGGTCCCCCACCGGGTCTGCCCCCAGGTCCTCCTCCACGTGGACCTCCTCCTCGCCTGCCCCCTCCTGCCCCACCAGGTAAAGTATTCTGTTTCCTTCAGTGTTATGTCTCTCCCTGCTGAATTTCCCCAGTTTTTGCTGCGGTGACCAAGCCAGGAAGTACAAATGGTTATTGGTTTTCTATTGTTCCTGTCTATGGCTGTGTTGTGCTGTATATGTGTAATAACAAATAATTCCATACTGCTATGTTTAGTTTGAATTACAGCAAGAATAGAGTTACAGAATCATAGAATCAGCCAGGTTGGAAGAGACCTCCAAGATCATCCAGTCCAACCTAGCACCCAGTCCTGTCCAGTCGACTAGACCATGGCACTAAGTGCCTCAGCCAGGCTTTGCTTGAACACCTCCAGGGATGGTGCCTCCACCACCTCCCTGGGCAGCCCATTCCAATGCCAATCACTCTCTCTGCCAACAACTTCCTGCTAACATCCAGCCTGTACTTCCCCCAGCACAACTTGAGACTGTGTCCCCTTATTCTATTGGTAGTTGCCTGGGAGAAGAGGCCACCCCCCACCTGGCAATGAGGTCACTCCTGAGCCTCATCTTCTCTAGGCTAAAGAACCCCAGCTCCCTCAGCCTCTCCTCATAGGGAAATGAAAATCCATCCTCAAAAAGGGTATTTCAGATTTAAAACTTCTGATGGTTTCTGAATAACCCCAGGGTGCTAAATGGCGATGCACTTAGTGAGCTGGAGAATGCCTTTTTCCACATGATCATAAATTTCTGACTCTGAAATTTCAGTGGGATGGATCATCAAGAAAGTTTCTTTTCAGTTTATAAATGAAAAAAAAATAGAAGAGCAAGACACAGGCTCCTGAAGCTTCCAGAGTCTTGAGGATCAACAGCATTTTCAGCCCAGCATTTGGTGCAGGGTTGAAAATATGCCTTTTATTTTTCCAAGACAGTTCTACCGCATCTTGTTAACTTTTTGGTGGTTTTCTTTATTTTCTTCTCTTCTTGGCTTTCTGAGCCTGTGCACTTAAGACTTCCACTCGTGGAGTCAGCTCATGTTTGAGGTGTTTTTTCCATCTTACAGGTATCCCTCCTCCCCGCCCAGGCATGTTACGGCCACCTCTGGTGCCTCCATTAGGACCTGCCCCACCTGGGCTCTTCCCACCGGCTCCTATTCCAAACCCTGGGGTACTGAGTGCACCCCCCAGCTTGATTCAGCGCCCCAAGGCGGATGACACCAGCGCAGCCACCATCGAGAAGAAAGCCACGGCCACTATCAGTGCCAAGCCACAGATCACTAACCCCAAGGCAGAGATCACTCGCTTCGTGCCCACTGCCTTGCGAGTGCGCCGGGAGAATAAAGGGGCTTCAGCTGCCTCCCAGAGAAAACAGGATGATGAGCCTGCTCTCCCGTTAGCCAAAGCTGCCCCTAAGGCTGGATCATCTGCCCCTATCTCTGTACAGACAAAGGATGATGTGTATGAAGCCTTCATGAAGGAAATGGAAGGTCTCCTGTGACTTGTCGCAGTCCTAGTCAGCTTTCCTGCCCCTCTGAACAAAGATGACCACCTCAGAGGGAAGAGAAGGAAGAGTCCTCCTGGAAGCAATAAAAGGTCTCACGTGACAGGGAATAGTTCCCAACCCACAGGTTAACTTTCCACTATGCTCTGAACAGAAATGGCTGCAGGTGAAATGTGGCTGGGGACCTCCTTTCAGAGCTGGCATGTCTACTCGGTGGAAGGAAATTAAAAGAACATCATGCTCCTTCCCTTGAGTCATTCCCTTTCCTTGGAGGGAGATAATGGTACTCTGGGGAAGTGGGTGTGGGAGAAGGTATGTGGCTATACTCTGCCTGAACCTTTCCATATCTCTGGTGAGGATAGTGGAACAGGTTTTTGAGGAGCCAGCAAAGTGTTAGCAGCATTTCATACACATATGGTTGTCTGGTTTTTATTTTCTGTACCCTTCTTTTCTGTAAATATTTTATAATCCTGATTGTTTTGGGGTTTTGTTTTCTTTTAGTTGCAGTGAAATTGATCCATCATCTTTGTTCCAGGCTAGTCAGGGAGGTAATTTGTTGCATATACTGTACACTGGAATTTTTCACCCTGTCCCCTTTACGGTCATCTTGACAGCTTTTCATCATCTGGGGAAACTTCACTTTGTCTTGTGGAAGACAATAAATGTTCAGTGTATGAAAGTACTGTTTGCTTTGTGGTTTGTTTAAAATTAGCATGTAGGTGAAAAAGGGAGGATGTTCTGTGGCCTTGGGGAAGAATGAAGCATTCTGAACCTCAGATGAGCAATAGCTACTTACAAATAATATTTATTTAATACCTAAGTTCTTCAGTTTTCCTGTTTTTAAGTTCATAAACCTTAGTAGCTAATAAGGTTTATAAACCTGGTAGCTAATAGAACTTTAAGTACCAATTACAATATTTTCTTTTATGTTCTTTATTGAAACATTTACCAAGCCTCAAATACCCACTGGATGCATCTTGGACAGGCTACTATAAGTGAAAATAGATACAAACCAATTCTAATTCTTAAGAGCTTGACAGATAATTTTATTTGTGAGGAAAAAAGAATTGTGTAGTTGGTGCTCTTAAAGTGCAAATTTATGTTTATATTGTTTTTAAAGGTCTTTCACATTCCCATCTTAACTCATTCTTCTTTGTTTTGTCAGACTTATTCCTTTGTAGCTTCATTCACTATGCAGACAGAGCTAAACATCCCAATAACCCTTTCCACCAGCAAGAAACAAATCTATGCTCTCTTTGAAACAGGACAGCAAACACTCTTGGTGTCTTGTAGACAAATTAGGTTTAAGACCAGTGGGATCAGTTGTGTTGGCAGTAAGTCTGTCCCACATGATCTGCCTCTTCAAGATAGGTAATAAATATTTCAAACATGCAAAGTTGTCTTTGGAATGCTGAACTGGAGCACAGGATCTCACACTGGTAGTTAGCTATTTATGTAGGAAGGTTGTGGAGTCTCCCTCTCTGGAGTTACTCAAGAACCATCTGGATGTGTTCCAGTGTGATCTGCTCTGAGTGATCTTGCTCTGGCAGGGGGGCTGGACTAGATGATCTTTTGAGGTCACTTCCAGCCCCTGACATTCTATGATTCCATGTAGGTGGTATCTTCAACCCTTTTTAAACACCCCCCATTAAAAAAAAATAAACAAAACAAAAAATAGCCCAAACCAACCACCAAACAAAACCTAAAACTTCACAAACAAAGAAAAAAATAAAAGCCAAACCCCAAAACAACAACAAAGTCACTAAAAATCAAATAAAAGCATAATCCCAAACCCAAGTTAGTGTGAAAATAGGATTGTCCACTGTCAGAGCTGGGCCAGCCATTAAAGGAGTGATACTTGCTCTCTATGACCAGCACTTCTGTCCTAATTCAAACCAGGACAATGATACAGCATAGAAGAGTTCAAGATTCTTCATTATTTCTGTTGAGCAACTTGTGGTGTCTTTGTAATTTTAAGAGTGAATCCCATAATAATGTATCAGTTTGTAGGTGAATTTATCAAAACAGTGGGGTTTTTGATAAAGACAATTTATGTTAAGATGCCAGACTAGCAATACCTCAAACAGCAGCTTTAGATGGCTGAAAGGCTCAAACTTAGCTGAATACTCAGTGTTTTGAAGCTAAATTTGTTTAAGGAGACAAAACTATTAACTACTTGAATTTATACTTGACAACTGGGATTATGTTTTCACAAGTTATGGACACAAACAGATTTGTACAGCATTTTTCTTCCTGATTCAGGAGTGTTTTGCAGTTGATTCAGTAATATCTTTTTTTCCCTCAAGTTATATTTATGGCATAGCCTCTTTATATTTTAGCTTTACTAAAAAAATGTTATTTTTGGTCTTTTGTGAGTGAAATGGGAATGGCAATTTATTACTTTGTTCTTCCTCTCCCCACCAATAATAATAATAATGATCATTTTGATATTTCTGACCCTTGTTTTTTAGTAAGTGCTGACCGTGTCTTGCAGAAACCAGCCTAGACTCATAGAATCAACCAGGTTGGAAGAGACCTCCAAGATCATCCAGTCCAACCTAGCACCCAGCCCTAACCAATCAACTAGACCATGGCACTAAGTGCCTCACCCAGTCTTTTCTTGAAGACCCCCAGGGACAGTGCCTCCACCACCTCCCTGGGCAGCCCATTCCAATGGGAAATCACTCTCTCTGTGAAGAACTTCTTCCTAACATCCAGCCTATACCTACCCTGGCACAACTTGAGACTGTGTCCCCTTGTTCTATTGCTGGTTGCCTGGGAGAAGAGGCCACTCCCCACCTGGCTACAATGCCCCTTCAGGTAGCCTAAGGAGAAGAGGAATTGTGTTCTGGGCAATCAGGACCAACCATCATTCAAGGTGGAGAAAACTCTCCCTGGCAGTCCTGTCATTACATTAAGAATGTGCAAAAGTAGTTAGATTTATTCTGCTCCTCCAGCTTGGAGGTCTCCTGACAGCATTTTGTCCCTCAGCATCAGAAATTACTGTAATTTCATTGCTAAACTGACAATACTTGCATCAGCTAGATTAATATTCCCCCCCCCCCCCCCATTCACTTTGATCTCTGGTAAGTGGAATCCTCTAAAAAACAGATCAATGAAACTCCATCCATTGAATTGCACAAATTTTTGTGCTTCTATTAAGAGAAGACAGGAAAATACTCCCTAGTATTTCTGCTTGGTCTCAGCACCCTGACACTAGTCAAAAAGAGATTGAATAAGAAAGTGTGTGAAATGAGCATATGTATGTTTGTGTATCCTTTTGTTCATTTATTTACTGAGGGAGACTTGAATCGGTGTATAGTACCCAAACAGATTATCTTTTTTTCTTATAAGGGAGAAAAGAACACAAGAAAAAGCTTATGGCATTTACAAGAACAATCTCTGTTTCTACAAGTGTGTATTTTCCTTCTAGTCATGGACACAATCCTTAATTCCATCTTCTCTGCGACTCCAGAACAGATATTCTCAGCTCTGGATAGCTGGTGACATAAACCCAGGCCAATCTGTTCTGGGTTTTTATATTGTAGTAATATAATTCTTCTCTCTAATATCCCCTCCATCTTGTGGTCATGTCTTTCATCTGTGGCTTCGAGTAGTGCTCACAGAAGGAAGAAAAAAAGACATTGAGGGGAGGAAAAGGGCTTGGGAAGGTCTGAGACAGAGAAATAATGTGACTTGCCCAACGCATCATAGAACACCAGTGACTGCCTAAAGGTGGAAATAGAAGATTCTTCAGATTAGTTGCTTTGTTACAATCTATTGAATCACATCATCAAGGAAGGGTGCTTCCTAAATAATATTGAACATTTGAAACATTCCTGTTCCAAATGTTCCTGGTCTTATTTGCTCAGCAATAAACAAGTTGTGACAGTACTTTGTGTGTGTGTATGTTACAAAGTTCTCTTTATTTTGCCTGGTTTGCAATGCTCCTGCTGTGACTGACGTATGCTGAACAGCTGTGGATCAGAATTCCTGTTATTGTACCCTTCTGGATGTGGTTCTCTCTTGATCTCCAAGTTGCCCTTCTGCATGTGGGTCTTTTTTGGTCTCTGTGTTCTAAGGTTTAAATGAAACATCGTTTGGAGGTTGGTTTGTTTGTTGCTTCGGGGTTTTTGTTTGGATTTCATTGGTAAGATATCAGGGGTGGCTTGGTGGGAGTCATGTCTTTGCCTTTCCCTGAAGGGTGGCTGCTACTATCCAGAACAGACAATGTAGTCTGGCATATATATTAATCATATCACTGTAATTTAATGATATCCACATTGTAGGATTTGGAGTACATTACTTTTGTACTCTTACCTTGTGGTTCTTTGTATCAAGGAATGCAGGTGAGAATAAAAATCACACAGAACTGAAATTTATGGGGAAAAAAAACAAAAGCAACCCTACAAAATCCAAACCCACAGACTCTCAGGCTGTGGGTAAAACAAAGGAAGATCCTGCTGTGCAGTGCTGGGATAGCAGAACTATGTGGCTAAGTCCATTGTGCAGAGGTTGTCCCAAAAATGGATTCTCTACCTGGTGTGCAAAGTCTCTTCCACATGCAGATAATGAGATACCAGGTTTACTGTGATCCTGAGCAGGATCGATTGGAGGTATTCACGTTGTAATCAGTAAGAGAAAAGCAGTTCATGTTCATGTTGTCCCTCCTGTTCACAAGATTTTCCCTCCATCAAATCTTCCTTAAGGCTTTATCTTGTGAAGCATCTTAGTTGTCCAGCACAGTCTCCTTCATTGCTATTGACAAGAATGTCACTGTCCTTGCTCAAAATATATGGAAGAAAGCAAAAAAAGAGGTTAGGGACAAAGAGCAAAGGATGAAAAACAATCAGGACTCTGTTTCGTCTGTAGAACAGAGCCAGACCATACCAGATGGATACCCTGAATCTTGAAGAAATCACTTCAGTTTATTGATGTGGTATTTTCCACTTAAGAGTAAAAATATGACAGCCTGACTGCTAATACTCTGCAGAATAGCTTCACAACTAATACCATCTTAGTTTGATTACAATAATGCTTTAAGTAATTTGCCTCCACTTTTCACCTTTCTGCCTTGTTTCTACACACAAGTAGCACTGAGCTGCAACTGTTCCCACTGTTGTTTTATGTAATAATAATATAACTACAAAGTAACCTTTTAAATTTTGTGAGGTTTTAAGTACAAGACTATTTCTGAAATACCAGAGATGGCATGAACAGAGCTTCTCTGAGAGTGATTTGCCATTGGAATGGGCTGCCCAGGGAGGCGGGGGAGTCGCCGTCTCTGGAGGTGTTCAAGCAAAGCCTGGATGAGGCACTTAATGCCATGGTCTAGTTGACTGGATAGGGCTGGGTGCGAGGTTGGCCTGGATGATCCTGGGAGGTCTCGTCCAACCTGGTGGATTCTATGATTCTCTGCTCCTAGGAGACCCCTGTGCCCTCTGCTCTCCAGAAGCTGGCGGGCACACACTTCCCGGTAAAATGGCTTTCCGAGGTTCGTCCCGGCATTCAGAGGCTCGGCTTGCTAGTTCGAAGCGAGCCGTCACCGGAGCCCAGAAGGTGTTTCAAGCCCGCCCTAGGCTGCCGACTCACCGGGAGCGCCCAGCCCAACGCCGTCTCCCTCCTGCCCACTTCACCAGTGGGGCGGCGGAGCACAGCCAGGCAGGGAGGGCCCCGCTCTGCTCACCCATTGGGCGGATTTGGATCCGTAACGCCATTGGTCGGAGCGACCGAGAGCGTGTCAGAGCCAATCCGAAAGCGGCCTGGGGAGCCCGAGGAGGCTATAAAAGGGGCTGGGCAGGGGGTGTCATGAGGCGTGATTCGCGTGACTTTGGGTGGCGGCGCTAGGAGAGCGGTGCGAGCGATGTCTGGCCGCGGGAAGCAAGGCGGGAAGGCGCGGGCTAAGGCCAAATCACGCTCCTCTAGGGCTGGGTTGCAGTTCCCCGTGGGCCGTGTGCACCGATTGCTGCGCAAAGGCAACTACGCAGAGCGAGTGGGCGCCGGCGCCCCGGTGTACCTGGCGGCCGTGCTCGAGTACCTGACGGCTGAGATCCTGGAGCTGGCAGGCAACGCGGCCCGCGACAACAAGAAGACTCGCATCATCCCGCGCCACTTGCAGCTGGCCATCCGCAACGACGAGGAGCTCAACAAGCTGCTGGGCAAGGTGACGATCGCGCAGGGCGGAGTGCTGCCCAACATCCAGGCCGTGCTGCTGCCTAAGAAGACCGAGAGCCACAAGGCAAAGAGCAAGTAAAACCTGAGGAGCCAGCATCGCCACCTCAAAAATAACTCAAAGGCTCTTTTTAGAGCCACCCACTTTATCATAAAAGGAGCTGTAGGTCCTGGCAAACAACCAACCAACCAATCTTAAAAAAACAAGCACGAGAACTGTAAATACACAAACAATTGCTGTCCAAAACTTAACATGAAACTAAGTTTTCACTTTAAGAAAACACTAAAAAAAAGTAAAAAACCATCATGAAAATAAATCTGTGCAAAAAATGCAGCTAAAAAATACATACATATACAACCTAAATATCTATAGTATAAAAAACAGAGCCCAAACAAAAAAAATCTGAGACTATATCCATCCTAAAAATATAGCTAAAAAGGTATACATCCCAAAAACACAGCTACTCTGTGTGAAAAACGATTTTACTTTGGTGAGAACGAGAAAGGCACAAAGTTGATAGCTATTGTGAAAACGAACCCACAGCTCCAGAATGCCTCCCATATCAGTTCAGCCCTGTGTGAATTCGAGGTCACTCACCAATGTCTTTAAACCCAACTCTGTTTCTTTCTGAACCACATTTTGGCCTAAGGACTGTCTTCATACCAACAGGCATCCTGAAATGTTTTTGAATAGTTTCTGTCGTGGGTTTGAATGGCTGTCCCTATTTTCTGCCTGAAATCTGGATAGGTTGGAGGGGGGAAAAAAAATCAGTAATCACAGCACGAGCAATTTGAGATAAAAAAGGGCTATTGCTGGGTTCAGCTTTTACCTTACATTGTGCTGAATGTTATTCTAAAGACGTTGAACTAAAAACAGAGAAAATGCTCGTTATGGGTCAATAAACACTAAGGAGTCCCCATTTGAAAACACAAGTTACTTGAGTCAGTGTGAAACAAAACTTTAGTAGCACTTGCAGTTACCACAGCAGTAAGTTACAAGCAGTCTACAGGCCTCTGGCAAAACAAAGGGTTGTAGACAATGATGAAAATACGGGTGAATTGCTTGCATCAGTTCTCTGTGCTCTGGAAAACAAGATACATTTACTGTCTAAATTGTATAAGCATGATCTTGGTGAAGTGCTGGTGAAGCCTTTCCCGGTCTTTCTAACAGGCAGTTGTTTCAGTGTAGCAGACACATCAGCTGGGTGTGCTATTTTTATTACTTCTAAAGCAAGAATCAAGTCACCAGGCAGTAAAAAAACCAACCAAACAAACAAAAAACCCTAGAATATTTCACACTCTGATGTGAACAGGGAACTCTGACAGGTACCTTGAGCAAGTTTTATTGTGCAGAAGTACGGAAAAATCAGCTGCAGCAGTGTCTGCCTTGATAACGATGACTCAGATTTTCACCAATCAAACACTATCAAAATAAAACCATTGCTAAATTGTGAAATGATAGGACGCTGATGATAAACACTAACAAAAGCTGGCCTTGTTAACTCCTTACGTGGTCAAATTTATTAAGATAATAAATATTTCTGTAGCAGAGCATGAGGGAAACATGTCTGCACTGTGCACACTGAGCAACACAGTACAAGCTGCTATACTGTGAAAAGTCATCTCCTTCTGGGGCACAAACAGCCCTTCACAGGAGTTCGGTCTGCTTCTTGCCTTGTTGCCTAATGCACTCATTTAATTTATTTTAATTATTTTTAAAGGGGTAAAGGATTTTGGACAAAGAAGCTGATTTCTAATCCATATTCAGTGCTCAAGATGAGCTTGTGTTACTTCCTCCTGTTTGAAATCAATTTGCGATTAAAATATCTATTCAAATTGCTATTTTTCAGTTCAGATTAGCAGAAGACCCTTTAAGGAATAATAATTAATTACTTTGTAAATTTAGTTGTCCACGTTGCGGATTTTATTTGAAAGGAAAAACAAAAGTTTCTGTCTCCTGAGGTCTGTTCAGGTCCAGGACTCGGGGTTTATTGCTTCTTTTTTAACTCACCCATTGCCTCTTCGAAGGGAAACTTTGCCTCGGGGAAGAGAAGTCTTTCTTTTCCACGCCGCTGCGAAGTGAGGGGGCTTAGGTGGCATAAATTCTGATAAAAACAGGCTTTTTTGACTCCTAAGAAACACAAAATGAGCGGGGAGAAGGAACCTTTCTGCCGTGCAGCGGGGCGGGCTCTGCAAAGCACCAATCAGCGTGCGGCTCCTCTCTATAAATACGAGGCCACTGACTTGCTCCAGGCCCAGTGGTTTTCTCTGATTCGTGGACAGAGGCTGCCATTATGTCGGAGACCGCGCCTGTTGCCGCTCCCGCTGTCTCTGCGCCTGGCGCAAAAGCCACCAAGAAGCCGAAGAAGGCGGCGGGCGGCTCTAAAGCCCGCAAACCCGCGGGCCCCAGCGTCACCGAGCTGATCACCAAGGCTGTGTCTGCTTCTAAGGAGCGCAAGGGGCTTTCTCTCGCCGCGCTTAAAAAGGCGCTGGCCGCCGGCGGCTATGATGTGGAGAAGAACAACAGCCGCATCAAGCTGGGGCTTAAAAGTCTCGTCAACAAGGGTACGCTGGTGCAGACCAAGGGCACCGGTGCCTCCGGGTCTTTCAAGCTGAACAAGAAACCGGGTGAGACAAAAGAGAAGGCAACGAAGAAAAAGCCAGCAACCAAACCTAAGAAGCCAGCGGCCAAGAAGCCTGCCAGTGCTGCCAAGAAGCCTAAGAAAGCGGCAGCAGTGAAGAAAAGCCCCAAGAAGGCCAAGAAGCCAGCGGCCGCTGCAGCCAAGAAAACAGCCAAGAGCCCCAAGAAAGCAGCCAAGGCAGGCCGCCCTAAGAAGGCAGCAAAAAGCCCTGCTAAGGCAAAAACGGTAAAGGCTAAGGCTGCCAAGCCTAAGGCGGCCAAACCTAAACCAGCCAAGGCAAAGAAGACAGCGCCCAAAAAGAAGTAAAGCTGAAGAAGTAAATTTGAGTTTACTCATTCAAATAAACCCAAAGGCTCTTTTAAGAGCCACCCACTTCTTCTCAAAAAGAGCTGAAACGCTGCGGTATTGGCAGCAGGAAAGCTTGGTGGGACTCTGAATTTAAAGTCTTTAAAGGGGTTTGGATATTAAAGTCATGGGTTTTTACACATGCCTACGTGGGACACCTGGGGCTTTACAAGGGAAGTGTTTCCCTATGTGCAGTTCGGAAGCGAAGCGATAGCGGCGGCGTTTGCTCCGCCTCCTAGTTGCCCATAGCTGGCGAGAGCAGAAGGGGGCAGCAATCACGGCGGCTCCGGCCGAGCGAGCGTCCCAATACTGAGATACCCTTGGGAGTTTAAAAGTCCCGCGCTGGGTTGGGATTGGCCTCTTCGGCCCGCCCCGGCCAGCCCCTTCCCTCCAGGCCCCGCCCCTTGGGGCGGTGAGCTTCCCCCCTCCTCTGGCGGTCCCGGTGCCGTCTGCCGTGCGTCAGTCACTCGGTTGCATACGCACGGCCCGTGGTTGAGAATAGATCGGGAAGAGGGAAAATGTACGCACCCCACCACAGCTCTGCCTTTCCCCTGCGGGGAGCGCTGGCCGGCCGCAGAGCTGCGGACGCAGCTCCGCTCACACAGCTGTGGCGGCCCCACACCCCCAGGCTATCTGCACAATGCTGAGTAACCCCACCTTTACTGCCATAGTTTTTTTTTAATTACTATGAAAATCCTTCGTAAAGTAAAATTTTCATTTTGCATAATCGAATGCGAGCAGCTACTTCATCGGGGGAAAAAACAAACCAACCAAACAAACACAAAACACAATCGGGGAGGCGGGGGAGGAGGTACGCATACTGAAACATTGGGGGAAAAAATCAGGAACCAGGCTACAAACACGCCTGGAAAACTTGCTTAAAAAACTGTTGGGAAAAAAAAAATTATTAGTCACTAAGATGTTTTACTTTACAGGTACAGTAGACAGTGTTGTTTTTTTTTAAACTAGGACGGTTTATTTCCAGACCTATCAACTACGAGAAAGCGAAGCCTGAAGAAAATAAAAGGCCACCTACCTTCCCCTGCGGGACTTCCAAGCTCTGAAAACAGCTAGCAGCAGAAAGCTTGGCGCAAAGTTGCTTCTGCTTTTCAGCTACATTAAAATCAGGTAGGACTTAGGTACATGTTCTCTTAAGTTTTAAACAACGAAGCACTGTAACCGTATGCCGAGCACAGGCAGCTAAACAAGAGCCCTCCAAATAAGTGTAAGCTGTAACTCAATTACTAAAACCCCCAAAATGTAGCTTACTCGTGGCACGCAAACATTCAGGCTCCTTACCCACTTCCCCAGTAAGAACAGCGTTTCAGCCTTTTTACTTGAAAACATTGGTGGCTCTTAAAAGAGCCTTTGGGTAAAAAGTAATTATCAAAAATGCTCTACTTGGAGCTGGTGTACTTAGTGACAGCCTTGGTGCCCTCGGACACGGCGTGCTTGGCCAGCTCACCGGGCAGCAGCAGCCGCACGGCCGTCTGGATCTCCCGCGACGTGATGGTGGAGCGCTTGTTGTAGTGCGCCAGGCGAGAGGCTTCGCCGGCGATGCGCTCGAAGATGTCGTTGACGAAGGAGTTCATGATGCCCATGGCCTTAGACGAGATGCCCGTGTCGGGGTGCACCTGCTTCAGCACCTTGTACACGTAGATGGAGTAGCTCTCCTTGCGGCTCTTCTTGCGCTTCTTGTCGCCCTTCTTCTGGGTCTTGGTCACGGCTTTCTTAGAGCCCTTCTTGGGCGCAGGAGCGGATTTGGCTGGCTCAGGCATGGTCAAGCGACTCGCGCGGCTGCAACACCGAACTACCCCGTAACGCGCCGATTCCAGTATTTATAGGGCCCTTATGCAAATCACTGGATTGAAGGATCAGCGTTTCTATTGGGTAGTAGCGCAGGTGACACCACCCCTAGGAGGAGCGGCTTTGTCATTGGTTCTTTTTCAATTCCACGCTACTATTGGTTAAAAGGTCGAATCGCCATCAGCCAATCGCAATGCGCTCATACAGCCGCACTGTCCGACTGGCCCCACCTGGGCTTTCTGCAGCTGCCTGCTCCGGAGGGTTTGTGCTTACAAAGTGAACTCATTATCAGTTTCTTCAGAAAAAAAAGCCAACAAATCTAGGGGAAATTGCAAGGTTTTGCTCTTCTTCTTTGTCATTTTTAAATTATATTTTTATCTTTCTAGAATTATATCTGCATACTCCTTCTAGTAGCCTGTTTGTAACAGCCACAAGTTAAATGTCAAAAGGAAAAGAAAACCCAGGAATAATATATAGGAACACTGGATTATTAAACCTTGTTAATAACCTCTCAACTGAATTATTCTGGCCTACAGGCCGCAGCTTCTTTTTCAGGGCTTTAAATGAGATGGAAGTTCTGATTTAAAATTTGGAACCTGAGAGATTAGAAACTTCTTTTGAAATAAATGTATTCATCCAACATTTAAGTCAAACCAAACCTAATACTAATAATTAAATGGGGATTTTAAACTGCATGTTGAATTTATCTTGAATCAGAAATTCAAGCTGTTGTCTTGATCGTTTGGCTTAACTGGGCAAGAAGAAAATGTATTTTTAAAATAGACATTACATTATTTTAATTCCATTAAGCATTCCAGTGTTTAGTGTTTTTTAAATTAAAAACCTGTCTGGCAACTTTGTAAATTAGGTGTGTCGATAAATTAGTACATTATAATCCACTTTCAAAGAGATTAAGTTAATTTGTGGTTGAATGAAGCTAGGACCGGATAACTTGTTATCAAATAACCAGTTTGCAGGTGCTTCTGCTGAGCTTAACACCTAAACTGGGGAGACAAAAGCAGTCATCCACACTGAGAAAAACAGCTTTATATTGCCTTCGTGATGATGTATAAGTCTGCTTACATGTCCACTCCCTCTCAAGCTGCTTCCTTTCATCAGGAAGGGTGGGTGCTCATCCATCTCCTTTTGTTTTGTGTCACTCCTCAGCTGCCAATAGCCACTAAACCCGTGTAGAGAATATATACGATAGGAGAGAGATGCCTTAAGGAGAAGAAAAGTAATTCTCCTTTTTTTTTTGTAGGGGAAGGAGAGAATTCAGACAGACCTATCTCTGTCTCTAAACATGCAAGTCCCCAGATATGCTGTGAACTTAAGTTTCTTTTGCCATAACCTTTACCTAGAAAATCATCTCACTGAGAACACCTCTGCCTAGTAACAGGAGTTCTCTTGTGAACATCTGTGAAAGTCCAGGACTTGACGTTTCACTTCTGGACAATATAGTGTCCAAAATATCAGACAAAGGCTGTTGCTTTTTGTTACACTACTCTGAAAGAGAAAATGTAAAACACACAGGGCAATTTCAGTAATATAATTCCACAGATCCAGAAAGCAAAGACACTGAGCACAAAACAAATCAAGGCAGAAACCCCAAACATGAAAACCAGCTTCTACAAACACCTCGCCCTCCCCTGCAATGTTAGCTAATCCTTTCAAGTCTGTTGATCGGTTTCAGATAAAAGTGACAGTCAATTCAAGTCTTAGAGATTCTTAGTTTTCACAAGCTTTGGGAAAGAAATCACCTATGGAGTAGAAAAATATTCTCCATTGAGGAAAAATGGCTACTGTGAACTGAACAGCTGCTGCTTGTATTTAGCCTTACAAATTAAATATGCATTTAAAAAAAAACCCAAACTAGAAAGCCAAAGCCCAATACAACTAAATAAGCAAAAAAAAAACCCAACCCAGCAGTTGAAGGCCAGTGAGTTCTGTTGTAGTGTGGTTGTGTATGCTGCCCCTTCACAAAGAGACACAAATCAGAGAAAGGTAAAGGCAAAGTATTCGGGGACAGGAGTAGAAAGAGGGGTAGGAGACATTTAGAAAGGTGACTCAAGTTCTCGGGAAGAATTGATTGTGGGAATATCAATAATGGCAGAAGAGCTGAGTTTATTGCATTCTTTAGCAAGTCAAGACATAAGGAAATGGAATCCAGGCATTCATTTCTTTTGGGTGTCTAAAATAATTGTGTTCACTAAAGGAAATGGATGGGAATTCGTTAATATTTAGTCACCCATCATACTTTCCATTTCACCAACAATGACATTGCCTGTGATTGGCTGAGGTTTTGGAGCAGTCAAATAATCTTCGAGGACCCTAAGTTTGATGGGAGGGAACAGGGAAAATTCTTCAAAAACAGCCCCCAAAAAATTTAAAGATAAAAGAGCTTGAAGGAGTCGCCTGCCTATTGCATGTTACCAAACAGTATGAAGTGAAATATCTCCTCCAGGTAAACACATAGTGCTGCAGGCTAACAGCATTCTCCTGTCCAGGTACCTATTCCACCTGCTAGAACTCTGCAACATACTATCAGTACCTCTCTTGGGTGAGCTCTGCATAGATTTGCCTAAAGTCTCCATTGAGAAGCACATTTTATTTGTTTGTTTGTTTTCCATGTATACTTATTGCAAAAATGGGCTTAAAGTTAAAAAAAAAAAAAAAAGAGAGAGAGAGAGTTGAATTTGTGGGTAGCATCTTGGCTCTAATTATCCCATGTTAAATAGCCTCTTCAGGCAGAAATGTTGGGGAACAATTTACACGATGAGGTAAAGTCAGACACTTGCGTAGTATTTTAGTCTTATGGACTACATCTTGCCAAGGCCAAAAGATTCTCAAAAGCAGTCAAAACCTGTTGATCAAAGGAAACAGAGACAAATAGACAGACTTATAAAAATAATAAGATCAGTACTGGAGATACTGATTAGTTTCTGAAACCCTTTTATTTTATCCTGCTATATTCTGCTCAGTGAGAAAAGAATCAAGAAGTTGCAGGGAAAGTTATAGGATGACTAAATCATCAATAGAAGACAACCAGCATAGAGCCTTCTGGCTCATTAGAAATATATTGGTGATAAGGCAGAGTTGTGACTAGCTTGGAAAACTTTTAACAAGCCTGATGCACCTTCAAATCACGTTTGAGGAGCCTGGGTTTAAAGTAAGAAGTAGTAACTGCATATCTTTTATGTGCGGAGACTGAAATATTAAACATTATTGGACTGTAGGTTGCATAATTTGCCACCCATTACTGCAAGACTCGTAGCTTTCTCGATCACCAAGTACCACAATCATCTGAACATCAAATTTGGAGAAACAGTAAATGTATGGTGCAGATTTCTACAGCATAAAATAGCCAGTGAAAAAGGAACAAGAGGAAATGATCGAGGAGGGAGGGGAATTTGTCATCCATTGAGTGAAATAAACGTTTTCAAACTTGACATTTCTGAACATGATTACAGAAGACTCAAGTCATTATGTTCTTCTCTCTGAATATAGATGCAAACTACAGTTTATAGCAACATTGTCTTTTGTAGACAAAGATGTATAAAAAAATGAAACAAAACAAAAACCCCAAACAGAATCACCCAACCAAAAAACGCTGCAAAATAAGCATTGAGACATTGGGGAAAGTGGAGTGTGAAACTGAAGAGAGGACACATTTTTCAAAGCACCCGTAGTTCTTTTGAAGTTAACAGGACACCCAAGTGAGATCCTTCAGTGCCTCCTCAGTCCCATAAACACCAAAACATGGTGCGATCGCGCCGTAAAGCGACATGGGAGATAGAGATTTTACCGCCCAAGAATTTAAACAAATACAAAAAACCCTACCCGAACCACAAAGTCCAAAGTCATAGAGGGGAAAAGGATTGATATCCTTGCTCATCAGTCGTTATAGAACAGGGGCTACACTGGAGTACCGAGAGCATCACGCCTGCCCGCGTCCCGCCCGCTCAGCCCCGCGCCGGCCCTTTGTTGGAGCGCAGCGAAATGGCGGCGGCGGCGGAACGCGGGCGGGAAGAGGCACTCCCGAACCCGCCGCCCCCATTGGCTGGATTTTGCTGCAGACCCGCGACCGGCGGGGCCCGGCTCCTCCGCCGGCACCGAGCGCCGCAAAGACGGGGTCGGGGAGCCGGGACGTGTGGCGGGAAAGACAGCGTCCCCCGGACGCGTACTTGCTTCCCCGGTCCCTGAGCCCAACCGCCTTCGGCACCCGCTTCTGCCGAGAGCGCCGCGGGGCGCAGGGCCCGAGCCCGCGCTGAGTCGGCTGCCCCCGCCCCCTGCCGGAGGAGACGGCGCGAACGTCGCTGCTCGCAGAGGGAAGGGCGCGCCAAGAGCCCGCCCTTGCCGTGCCCGGCCGCAGTCCTCAACCAGGTCGGACGCCGAGCCATATAGGCAGGCGCTGGCGGCGATTCCCGCCACACGCTGCTTGTTAGGTCGAGTAGGGTGAGATCATGTCTGGCAGAGGCAAAGGCGGGAAGGGGCTCGGCAAGGGAGGCGCTAAGCGCCACCGCAAAGTGCTGCGCGACAACATCCAGGGCATCACCAAGCCGGCCATCCGCCGCTTGGCTCGCCGCGGCGGCGTCAAGCGTATCTCGGGGCTCATCTACGAGGAGACTCGCGGTGTGCTCAAGGTCTTCCTGGAGAACGTGATCCGCGATGCTGTCACCTACACCGAGCACGCCAAGAGGAAGACCGTGACGGCCATGGACGTGGTCTACGCGCTCAAGCGCCAGGGACGCACCCTCTACGGGTTTGGCGGCTAAACTTCCACTGATACGACACAACGCGCTCTTCTAACACAAAGGCTCTTTTAAGAGCCACCCACGCTTTCAAAGAAAGGGCTCTAGTCACTCTCTTGTGCGCCTTTTTGTTCCATACCCGCGTTACACTTGGGTGGGGTTTGAAAAGCATCATTTGGGGGACGGGTATTTCGCTGTCACACTGGCTTTGTAGCCTGCTCTGTCTACGGTCCTGGTTTTCGGTCTTCCTAACCTGGAGCGGCGGGTGGTGGAGAAGGGTCTGCGCTACACGCTGGGAAGAACAGCGGGGGGATGGTAGCGCTTCGTTCCGGGGGCTTCGCCTAGGAGGGAATAGGTAGGGTCTGAAAGTGTAGTGCGTTCTTTGTCCGCACCCCTGCTTGCCTTCCTCCGCTCCTTTCCCTTGCCTCCCCCTCGCCCCTTCCGAAACGGAAACGAGAGGAACAGGTAATGAAGGAAAATGGGCTTCTGTCCCCATCTTTCGCTTTTATGCCAGTGCCTGAAACGGGAAGATCAAGAAATGGCGTTGCTCCCGTCCCTGTTCTTAAGGGGTGAGACAAGGCAAGCAAGGAAAGATAAGCGCCTCCGTGGAGCCCCAGGGGCTGCAGAGCAAGTGCTGTGATGCTAATGCAGAAAAGCCTTCATTCCACTCCTCAAAAGCTGCCGCGCTGTCCGGACGCCATTCAAAATTTTTCCGCCCACCCCAGCTTTTAAAATAGGAATATGATCGCAGCTAGAGGGGGGGCGGAATGAGGGAGTCACTCTAATCAGACCCCAAGCCTCCTACAGTTACACGAGAACAGTGTCCCGAGTACAGACAAAACAGCACAGGTCACAAGCTGCCGCTGCCTGGCCAAAAAATAAAACCCCAAATGACCCACAAAACGAAATACGAGAGATTACAGCTCTCTTCAGTGGCCATGTGGTGGCTCTTAAAAGAGCCTTTGGGTTTGATGGTGGCAGGGCAGCAGCCTCAGGCACGCTCTCCGCGGATGCGGCGGGCCAGCTGGATGTCCTTGGGCATGATGGTGACACGCTTGGCGTGGATGGCACACAGGTTGGTGTCCTCGAACAGCCCCACCAGGTAAGCCTCGCTCGCCTCCTGCAGAGCCATCACGGCCGAGCTCTGGAAGCGCAGGTCGGTCTTGAAGTCCTGCGCGATCTCACGCACCAGGCGCTGGAAGGGCAGCTTGCGGATCAGCAGCTCGGTGGACTTCTGGTAGCGCCGGATCTCGCGGAGAGCCACGGTGCCGGGCCGGTAGCGATGCGGCTTCTTGACGCCGCCCGTGGCCGGGGCGCTCTTGCGGGCCGCCTTGGTGGCCAGCTGCTTGCGGGGAGCCTTCCCGCCGGTGGACTTACGCGCGGTCTGCTTTGTACGCGCCATGGCGCTGCAGCTCAACCGTAATAAGAGAAGATAACAAAACACACTACTGAAAGCTTCCTCCACTGACTCTCTTTTATATACGAGCTCTGCATTCTCATTGGCTGATGAAAGGGCCGATCCAATTGGATACATTTGAAAACTCTGGTTTAGTCTTCTACCACGAACCATTCCCTTTAACAATCGAAACAAAGCCTTCATCTATGCTGCTCCTGTGTGTCCAGGAGCTTAGTCTTCTGTCGTGGGTATATATCTACATGCAGTGTGCGCGCCATCAAATTAATTATCAGGAATCCGAGATATAGCTGTGACACAAAATGCTCAGTGTATTTCCCAACTTATGAGAATGGCATTCTACAGCATTAGTAAAGTCTTTCTGTATAAAAGGTCAGTAGCTTACAGTTTGTCTTTATAAGTTATTAGGGCATCATTTTCTGACTGAGCGAGTGAATCTGAAATTCCAGGGAAAATTCCCATACTAGCCTGATTTTTGTTCTAAGGTCATACACAGTAAATCACGTATTTAAGCCACCAAGCATTAAGAACAACTCAAACACCAAAAACAAAGGCGAAGAAAAAAAACAAATAAGCAAAACTGAGTGAAGTAAATAATAGAAATATGAAGTGTTAAAACTTTCTATGCTTTCTTTTTAGAAAGCAAAAAAAAAAATGGCTGGAGCTCGGGAGCACCTCCAGCTACGGCCGGACTTACACGTCCTTAAAATCAACCAATGACGTTCAGCGATATCTTGGCCAATCAGCGGAAGAAGGCGGGATCGGCACCCACTATAAATAAAGCTTGAGCGCCGGTTACTGTATAGGTGAGTGGTTGCAAGAACCATTTGCTATGGCACGTACAAAGCAGACCGCGCGTAAGTCCACCGGCGGGAAAGCCCCCCGCAAGCAGCTGGCCACCAAGGCGGCCCGCAAGAGCGCCCCGGCCACGGGCGGCGTCAAGAAGCCGCATCGCTACCGGCCCGGCACCGTGGCTCTCCGCGAGATCCGGCGCTACCAGAAGTCCACCGAGCTGCTGATCCGCAAGCTGCCCTTCCAGCGCCTGGTGCGCGAGATCGCGCAGGACTTCAAGACCGACCTGCGCTTCCAGAGCTCGGCCGTGATGGCTCTGCAGGAGGCGAGCGAGGCTTACCTGGTGGGGCTGTTCGAGGACACCAACCTGTGTGCCATCCACGCCAAGCGTGTCACCATCATGCCCAAGGACATCCAGCTGGCCCGCCGCATCCGCGGAGAGCGTGCCTGAGGCTGCTGCCCTGCCACCCATCAAACCCAAAGGCTCTTTTAAGAGCCACCACATGGCCACTGAAGAGAGCTGTAATCTGTCGTATTTCGTTTTGTGGGTTATTTGGTTTTTGTTTGGTTTTTTTTTTTTTTTTTTTTTTTTGGCCAGGCAGCGGCGGTTTGTGTCCTGTGCTGCTTTTTGTCTGTACTCGGGGACACTGTTCTCAGGTAACTGTAGGAGGCTTGGGTGTCTGATTAGAGTGCCTCCCTCATTCCGCCTCCCCCCTACCTTCGGCCATCTTCCTATTTAAAAGCTATTGCTGAGGGGTGGGCGGAAATTTTTGAATGGCGCACAGAGAGCCCATCAGCTTTTGAGGAGTGGAATGAAGGCGATTTTGTACGAGCATCATAGCTCTTTAGTTTCGTAGCCCCTGGGGATTCATTCACGGAGGCTCGTAACCTACCTGCCTAGTCCCGCCCCTTCAAGAGCAGGGACGGGAGCAACGGCGTTTCTTTCCTCAGTTTGCCGTTCCAGGCTGTCTCGGTGGCAGGAGAGTAACTTACACAATAGCGCTTACCGCCGTCGTTCTATTTTCCTTGATTACCTGTTCCATTTCCATTTCGGGAGCGGCGGAGGAAGGCAAGCAGGGGTGCGGACAAAGAACGCACTGCACTTTCAGACCCTACCTATTCCCTCCTCACCGAAGCCCCCGGAACGAAGCGCTACCATCCCTCCGCTGTTCTTCCCAGCGTGTAGCGCAGACCCTTCTCCACCACCCGCCGCTCCAGGTTAGGAAGACCGAAAACCAGGACCGTAGACAGAGCAGGCTACAAAGCCAGTGTGACAGCGAAATACCCGTCCCCCAAATGATGCTTTTCAAACCCCACCCAAGTGTAACGCGGGTATGGAACAAAAAGGCGCACAAGAGAGTGACTAGAGCCCTTTCTTTGAAAGCGTGGGTGGCTCTTAAAAGAGCCTTTGTGTTAGAAGAGCGCGTTGTGTCGTATCAGTGGAAGTTTAGCCGCCAAACCCGTAGAGGGTGCGTCCCTGGCGCTTGAGCGCGTAGACCACGTCCATGGCCGTCACGGTCTTCCTCTTGGCGTGCTCGGTGTAGGTGACAGCATCGCGGATCACGTTCTCCAGGAAGACCTTGAGCACACCGCGAGTCTCCTCGTAGATGAGCCCCGAGATACGCTTGACGCCGCCGCGGCGAGCCAAGCGGCGGATGGCCGGCTTGGTGATGCCCTGGATGTTGTCGCGCAGCACCTTGCGGTGGCGCTTAGCGCCTCCCTTGCCGAGCCCCTTCCCGCCTTTGCCTCTGCCAGACATGATCTCACCCTACTCGACCTAACAAGCAGCGTGTGGCGGGAACCGCCGCCAGCGCCTGCCTATATGGCTCGGCGTCCGACCTGGTTGAGGACTGCGGCCGGGCACGGCAAGGGCGGGCTCTTGGCGCGCCCTTCCCTCTGCGAGCAGCGACGTTCGCGCCGTCTCCTCCGGCAGGGGGCGGGGGCAGCCGACTCAGCGCGGGCTCGGGCCCTGCGCCCCGCGGCGCTCTCGGCAGAAGCGGGTGCCGAAGGCGGTTGGGCTCAGGGACCGGGGAAGCAAGTACGCGTCCGGGGGACGCTGTCTTTCCCGCCACACGTCCCGGCTCCCCGACCCCGTCTTTGCGGCGCTCGGTGCCGGCGGAGGAGCCGGGCCCCGCCGGTCGCGGGTCTGCAGCAAAATCCAGCCAATGGGGGCGGCGGGTTCGGGAGTGCCTCTTCCCGCCCGCGTTCCGCCGCCGCCGCCATTTCGCTGCGCTCCAACAAAGGGCCGGCGCGGGGCTGAGCGGGCGGGACGCGGGCAGGCGTGATGCTCTCGGTACTCCAGTGTAGCCCCTGTTCTATAACGACTGATGAGCAATTATGTTAATCCTTCCCTCGTCTAGGATTTTAGGTGATTCTGTGTCTTACTTTGTTGGGTTTGGGGGTGTTGTTTGTTTTATTTTGCTGTGGGTTTTTTTGTTTTTGTTTGCTTGTTGGTTTAGGGTTTGATTTCTTTTTCCAAGAGTCAACAGGTTCCTTCTTGTCGGCGGCAAAATCTCTATCTCCCAGGTTTAACTGTGCAACCACACAATGTTTTGGTGTTTATGGGACTGAGGTGCTGTTGAGGGAACTCTCTTGGATGTCTTTTTAATTTATTCATAAGAAAAAACTAATTGTTTTCCAGGTACTTGAAAAAATGTGTCCTTTGCTCAGCTGCACATTCTTTATTATAAAGGTATACTTCAAAATAAATCTTTTGCCTTTTCAGTTTTCTTCCTTTATACAGCTTTGGATACAAACATATACACTCAAATGAAAGAATACAATGACTAGCCTCATCTCTAATCATGTTTAGAAATCTCAAGTCTGTAAATAGCATTTATTTCACAAAGTGTATAGCAGGTTCCCCTGACTTCTTAATCGTTTCTTCCTGTGGCTTTTTCAGCAGTTATTTTATGCTGTTGGAATCTCACCAGGAGGCCACAATTGCAGTGTTCTGAGTAGTCAATATTTTTGACAGGGAGAAAGATGCTGTAGGGTAGCCTTCCCTGTGTCATAATTTTTTGTTTGTTTCTTAATAACAACTTTGGGGTTTTGAACATTTCCAGTATACTGAGGTGGCATTTTCAGCATTTTGAGATAATACATTGTGTTTCAGCTAAGCACTTGTCTCACTGTGAGTCCACTCTGTAAGACCTGCTATGGTGTTTTCTGGAGACACAACTAATGTGTAAAGGTCTCCAACACTGTGTGCACACAATGTTGTGTTTATTCCTGGACAGGCTGGAGAGGTGGATGCAAGCCAACCTCATGAGGTTCAACAAGTCCAAGTGCAAGGTCCTGCATCTGCGTGGAGGCAATGCCAAGAACAAATACAGGCTGGGCAGTGACTGGCTGGAGAGCAGCCCTCAGGAGAGGGACTTGGGGTGGCTGGTGGACCAGAAGCTCAACATGAGCCAGCAGTGTGCACTTGTAGCCCAGAGGGCCAACCAGATCTTGGGCTGCATCAGAAGTGTGGCCAGCACGTCGAGGGAGGTGATTCTCCCCCTCTACTCCACTCTGGTGAGGCCCCACCTGGAGTAGTGTCCAGTTCTGCGGCCCCCATTACAAGAAGGATGTGGAGATGCTGGAGCGTGTCCAGAGAAGGGCCACTGGGATGCTCAGAGGGCTGGAGCAGCTCTGCTATGAGGACAGACTGAAAGAGTTGGGGCTGTTCAGTCCGGAGAAGAGGAAGCTACAGACTTCATTGTGGCCTTTCAGTATCTGAAGGGGGCCTAAAAAAAAGCTGGGGAAGGACTTTTCAGGATATCAGGGAGTAACAGGACAAAAGGGAATGGAACAAAACTGGAGGTGGGTAACTTTAGACTGGACATGAGGAGGAAGTTGTTGAGCATGATAGTGGTGAGAGCCAGGAATGGGTTGCCCAGGGAGGTGGTTGAGGCCCCATCCCTGGAGGTGTTTAAGGCCAGGCTGGCTGGGGCTGTGGCCAGCCTGATCTAGTGTGAGGTGTCCCTGCTCATGACAGGGTACTTGGGACTAGATGATCCTTGTGGTCCATTCCAACCCTGGCTGATTCTATGATTCTGTGTTATTTAAATTTACCTTGAGATGTGTTGGACAGTATTTTTACATTCTTCTTGAAGAAGCACCACTTAAAAAATATTCCAAACTTTTCACTATTTACCATCTCTTTGTCCAGATTTTTTCCCTGGTGAATTATTTTTCCTCCATGTTTTGTTGGTCAGATATTCTATCATTTTGTTAGATCACTACTGATTTTTTCCCCTGTTTCTTGATTTGTTCCTACTATTATAACAATTCCTGTGTTAATAAAGCACAGTCTAAACCCTAAATTGCTGAAGCAGAGTCACAGATATGGAAGAGTGTAGATCATTTAAGAGAACAATGTATCAACAAGGTTACCTCAAATTGGGTGCCTCTACAGAAGGACATGAACACATAAACACCTGTGAATTTATACTCTTTAAAACTCTGCATATTCACTTCATGAGATCTTCATGTGCCCTTTGGCACAGTGACCTGAGATTGTCTGACTCTAAGGGATTCCTTTGCTGCCTCCTGACAGGCCATTATCTTCACCAACCACAGCTGCTCTTGATGGTTGTAGCCTTCAAGCCTCCTTATCTTCTGTTTTATGCAGGTTATGGAGGATCTATTTTGACTAACTAGTTACAACTCAGTAAATCTTAGTGGAGATGTACAGCCTGCAGTCTAAGTCTTCAGCTAGCCCAGCTACCCGTGCTAAGTACCATATATCTCTTGAGCGTCAAGTTCAGCTTTGTCCTAAGGTCAAAAAACCCTCCATAATCCCAAACAAAAATACAATTCCCCTAAAAACGATTCTATTCTTTTATTTAACCATTCATTAAATAAGTGAACAAAATCAGGTCTTAGTAATGTACTGGTTTGTGCAGATATGTCCATAATTCTCTGACAGATTACCTGAGGAAGCAAGAGAGGAAGTTTCCATGACAGGAAAAAGCTGCAGTGTCTGTAGGGAGACAGAAGGTCTTGGGTATTATTTGAAGTCTCTCCCCACGTGTCAAAAGCAGTATAATTTTATAGAACCATAGAATGATAGGGGTTGGAAGCAACCTTTAAAAATCATGTAGTCCAACTGCCCAACCAGAGTAGAGTCACCTAGAGAAGGTTGCACAGGATGGCATCCAGGTAGACTTTGAATGACTCTAGAGATTGAGACTCCATCACCTCTTTGGATAGACTGTTACAGTGCTCCACCACCTTCAGCATAAAGAAGTTCCTCCTCATGTTTAGGTGGAATTTCCTATGTTCAGGATTCTGCCTGTTACCTCTTTTCCTGTTGTTGGGCACCACTGAAAAAAGATTGGTCCTATCTTTCTGCACCCCACCCTGTGTTTATAAGCATGGATAAGATCCTTCATCAGTCTTTTCTTCTCCACTGTAAAAAGCCTCAAGAACCTCAGCCTTCCTTCATAAGATAGATATTCTAGTTCCCTGAGCATCTTTGTTCCCTCTCCAGCATTCCCTTCTCCTCGAACCAGGGAGCACAGAACTGGACACAATATTCCAGATGAGGCCTCAGTAGGGCAGAGTCCTACTGAGGGATCCCTCAACCTACTTGCCATGCTCTTCTTGATGTGTCCCAGGGTGCCACTGACCTTCTTGGACATTTGTATGCAGTGTGCAGAGACCTGAAATAATCAAATACTTAAAGAAGTGATATATAAAGATGCCATGGAGAAGATGGAGAAGAAAAAAAGGTTTGTTTGCATCAGCTCAGTTAGTATAGTAGGGCTGTTTGTGCTGTGCAGTCATGCATTGAGCTTTCTTGGATAGAATGAACAAGGTGGGGAAATGATCTAATGATAGACACCTTGCCACCTTACAGAAGTAGTTTATCAAGTAGGATGGTCAGCTGTGATGTATGAAGCATCAAAATAACATTTTCAAGCAGAGCAAGCTGTAAACCCAGCTGCATCTGGAGCTTGGCTGTATTTTGTAATGATTTGTTTTCCTCTAGGTAGCAACCAAAGTATAAAAATAAAACCAGGTGAAATAAAGCCAACAGTCAGCAGAAGAAAACACTGGAGGCTGGTTATAACAGCACCCAAGGCTGGGTTTTTACCATCTCATTGTGGTGTCACCCAGCAGATTCACCTTCCTTGTCTGTGGATTAATGAAATGTAAACGGCTCGGGGAGGAGGGAAGCAGAGAAAACGCTATAGAAGAGAAGAAGGCGCAAGGAGGAGGGGGAGGCAAGGGAAGGAAGGAAGGAAAGAAGCTACTTCGCTGACAGGATTGGTCAGAAATTGCTGCAGCGGAGGTGGGCGGCGTTCACAGTTGAGCCGGGACCGGACTTCGGCTGCTTTACGATGTTGTGGGGGAATCCTCCAAACTGACAGCTACCCCTGTTACTCATCACAGACACAGTAATATTAGGGAACATTTGTGAGGACGCAAAGAAAAAGATTTTCCAAGGAATTACTGGTGTGTAATGGCAATCTAGTAGTTTGATAACACTATATATTGGCCAGCCTCCACAATCTAAAGGTCTTTCCAGACAGGTGATTCTAGGATTCTTTATACATTCTGAGCATTTAGTTATCAACAAAGGCAAGTTTCTATGTTTCTACAACCATATCACAACTGGATTTCAGACTTCAGCCCTGTTATTCAGACCTTCCAAATTCCAATATTGATGCCTCTGAAATTTTCTGAATGGAGAAGAGTTTATTTCATGTTTACTAGTGTCTAAATCGATCCTGTATCATAGAAAACATTTCCCTCTCCCACCCACATAAAACCCTCTATTTGTTGTCTAAGCAGGCCTGGTTTCAAAGGCAGTATGAAAAGCAAATTGCTGATGATATTACTCAGAATGTTTCTATACCTTAAATGATTTGTAAGATATTCCTGTTGGATCATAGAGTGCTTTGCTATGAAGGGTTTCATAAAGCTCCTAAATGAACTGAATAAAGGGTTGGACTTGATGATCTGTGAGGTCTCTTCCAACCCTAATGATACTGTGATACTGTAATATTTGAATGAAGGGGTTTAAGAGTAACTTGTGAATAGACCTTTGTATAGATTGTAGAACTCATTTGATCGTTTAGGTGACAAACAGCCCACAGTTAGAGATGCCCTCAGTAGAAGGCAAGTAATCCCATTGTGGTCTGTAGGCAAATCCAATGTGGTTAAATAATATTATTACTAATTTTTTAGTTTTTAAAATACAGTAGCCTAAAGCAAATTCCCCCTGTGAAAGGTAAAGGCTTAAAATAAAAACCATACCATCCTCAAGGACTGTAGAAGACTGATTAGTACCAAGGAAGTTTGGACAAGGGCTGTGTACTGTCCACAATCAGGTCATTAAGAACAAGCAAGTGCAGTCTTTTTTCAAGGAGAACATCAGTGTTTTTAAAGGACTTTACCCATAACTTTATTATAGTGAATGCAGTGTAAAAAAAAGTTTATGCTCTTATGTCACCTTGCTGTGTTCTGTTTGTTTGCATAACTGGGAAAGCTTCTGCAGCTGAACATGTGTTATGTTTTTTGTTTGGTGGCTGTTGTTATTTGGGTTTTGTGGTTTGGGGTTTTTTTTGCTTAATTAGTTTCTTTCTCTGTTTGTTACCTTGTGTTTTATCTTCCAGTGTTTTATAAATATCCAGAAAACTAGGAGGTGCAGGTGGAGTAAAATTATTTGGGAGAAGGCAGAGAGATTACACTACCTGTGTTATAGGTACTTTAAAACATTAAGCTATATTTTGTATGGATGCAGAGGTCAAAAGGAATTTAGGTTGTCTGTGATACCAAACGTTTTTTTCATGACCACCAGCTTCTATGATGCTTTAAATGACTTTTAAATGATGCCTTAAAGGCTTTTAAAGATAAAGCCTTTCCCCTTTATATAGGAATCTGTTTGAGAATTTATGATCCAGAGTAAGAAACTCAGTGACAAATATTTTAAGTCTCACCTGTGATGAAAATAAATAGGTGCTATAATGCATATTTCTCACTCTTAATATATATAGTACTTTATTGAACTATGGTGTGCAGACAAGATACATTCATTCCTAGCAAGCAGAGTGACATGAGATAGAAGAGTACATAGCCTTTCTACATTAAATGTGGGAAACCATTCAGGAAGAGGAACTGTATCTTCTAACTACACACAAATATTCCAATTGTATTTTATCTGAAGAAGGGGAGGAATTGTTATCCAGAACTCATCACTTTGCCAACATTAGTTTAAAAATGCTAAAACAAACAAGCAAGCAAACACCTAATGAAAATACTGCTGATGACACAGAAACCACACTATTAGCTATGAACTACTATGAGAACAATCTGAGTTCTTTATGGACATCAACCCAAGCATCAAGAAAGACAGAAAACAAACTGGTGAATTTTGTGATCACTGAGTAACTCATTTCCATTGAAGAAGACAACAGAAATTTCTACTTTAAATTTCAAGCTGCCTGAATCTCACTTGTAAATAACATGTTGGAATGCATGTGCTTTTGAGTACCTTTTCAAACATCAGTAGGGGGGGAAAAGCCTTCCCCCACTGGTTTCCTAGAAAGAAAACCATTCAAGCTCCCTTCTCAGGCACCTGGGTGTGAAAATTGGTCCTGAAATAAAAGGTCCATGCCTCTTTCTCACAATGTGTTTCCTAAAGCAAAAGTAAAGCCTGGGAACCCTCTGTTTCCAGACACTGGATTATGAAATGGCCCAATCAGGAGCTTCTGTTTCAGACTCAATCTCTCCCCGAAACCCCGTACTAGATATGCACAAACAGAAGAGGTTACACTTCTTTCTACTCTACATTAAACAAATGGAGGTTATTAATTAACCACAAGTAATCTTCAAATCTTTTAAACCTAGTTCTAAGTCTGGAAGTTCAGTATGGCTTTTAATAAAGTTCACCTCTGAATAGCAGTTGATCAATGCCTAATAATGTTTCTTTCAACAAGAGATAGATAAAAAGTCGTTTAAAACTCCTCTGCCTGTTTCTGAAAAACAAAAAGCAAACGACCCCTCTCAAACAAACCAACCAAACTGAACACAAACCCAAACAAAACACAAAAAAACAACCCCACGCAACCACAAATAAAAGAACACTCCCAAACAAGACAACAATCCCCTCCCCAAGAAGCAGCACCAACGAAACACATACCCAAACCCGCCTCCAACACTGAAAACTGCATGAAGCAAATGCAGTTTCCAAGTCCCGCGGTTCTCATCTTGTTTCCAAGCTGCGCTTCAGCAGGGCACTCCTCTATTACCTCATCTGCTTGAAAAAACATTTTCGGTTAGCACATTTGTCACAGTGACTCACTGCTCTGCCTCCTGAGAAAGAATACCGAATAAAAAGCCCAGTACATTTTTCCTCTCCTTATTTCTCCGGGGACACTTTTAAGGAACAAACCCCACAGCGTCTGTCCACCCCGCTCTTCCCTCCCCCGCCAAAGCAGGGGCTCCCAGGGGCCGGCGGCGTGTTCTCTATTTGGAGACGTCCCTGCTTACTGTGGAGGACTCGGACAAGATGACCTTCGAGGGCCTCTTCCAATCCGATGCATTCTATGATTTCTGCCCCTATCCCGTCTCCCCGGGGGCTGCTTGGTTTTCACAGCAAAAAAAAAAAAAAAAAAAAAAAAAAAAAAACCGCAGAACAAAAAAGAAATATGATCCTGGATTATTTCAGAGGAAAGAATGCAGTGTCCCCTACAGTGGAAGAAAACAATAATTACTCTGTTCAGAGGACAGATGAGCCCCCACTACCTTCCAGCAGACTGGACCCTCCTAGGCACCAAGGTAGAGAAGCTCCTCTCAGCCTGTCTGTGATTGTATTGATTTGCATATCACTGACACTTTCTCTTACCTTTTGTTTTTTCTGAATCTATCTCTGACCACATCTTATCCTCTGCCTCCAAGAAGTCAAAGGCAGAGGCCAGCAGCTCCGGAGCCCATGGCCTCAGCATCACCGAGCTGAACAAGTCTGTGTGCACCTGTTGTCCCAAAAAAATGGATTCTTCACCCAGTGTACAAAGTCCAATCCTCACATTGAGACAAGATGTTAAGACTCTCACAATCCTGAGCAGGATCAGGTGCTAGCAGGGTGCTGTCAAGAAGCTAATACATCTTCTGATACAAAAGCTGCATCTTATACACAAAATAGTAGTATAGTAAAAGGAAGTAGAGTTAGGAATGATGTAACAACTAATGAGGGTAGAAATTCACCACTCCCTTATCTCGAGGTTCCTGCTATCTTTTGGGACCACCTGATTCTTCCCCAGGTGTGATATCACCTCCCACTCCCCATCTCGGGCTGTGAAATACAAAACCTTGGATCTGCCAGAGGAGTGGGATATTCACATTGTAATTAGCAAGAGAAAAGGGTAACATTTTAGCGAGTCCTATTACCTCTTTCTTGCACAAGACTCAGCCTCCTTTTAGCTTAACATCCTATTGATCCCCCTTAAAGTTTTATCTCGGGAAGCCTCTTAGATAATCTTCCAGTATACCTCCGTGGAACACAGGAGGCTTCCACACTCAAGCCGGCCAAGGCTGACTTACAAAGCCTCAAAAGATCAGTGGCAGCCACGGCCAAAAGCGGCCCCCCCCCCAAAAAAAAAGTAGCTAAGGTTGTCAAAACCAAAAAGGCATCACTAAGCTGTAGCACTGACTGAGCTTTCTGGAGGAAAACAAAACAAAACCAAACGAACAAAAAACAATCACAGTGGTTTTAAACAACGTCCATCCTGTCATAATTAAAAAAGGAGACCTAAACCACCAGAATGCCTATACAGCTATCTGTAGTGCTCAGTCTGGAGGAGTCTTTGGGGAGAACTTGTTTCAACACATGAAGGAAAACTACAGGAAGGCTGAAGGACTGTCTAGAAAGGCATGTAGCGATGGGATAAGTGGCAATGCACTTAAACTCGAGCAGGGTAGATTTAGGTTAGACATAAGGAGGAAGCTCTTTACAGTGAGGGATGTGAAATAGGGGAAGAGGTCACCAGGAGAGATAGGTGGAGGCCTCTCTTCTGGAGATTTTAGAGATCAGATTTCATAAGTCCTGAGCAATCTGATCGAGTTAGAAATATCCCAGTTTATTGCAGGGGAATTGGACAAGATTACATTCGAGGATCCCTTCCAACCCAATGCATTCTGTGGTTCTATGGGAAATCACATGCTATGGAGTAATACACTTTGTTCGTGATCCTTCATTGCAGCTTCGGAGTAGCTGATACTGTCCTTTGGAATCCACGATGGGTAGTACTTACAGGTCACTGTCTCGATGACAGAATTGCTTCAATATTGCCTGAAAGCTGTAAATTATAAAGCTAAAACCAGACAAACTGAAAAGAAACCACTGCCAACAAAAACCCCAAGCAAACCAACACACCGCCCAAGAAAGCAAACCAAAAACCCAACAACAAAAAACCCTCAAGCGGGCAGAAAAAGCAAAGCATCCACTATGTGCTTTTGTTTTGGAACCCCGAAAGGGCGAGCAGCAGTCACAGCGCTGGGGAGCGCTGCCCCCGCCAGCCCCGGGTTTTAAAAGCGCGCCTTTCCCGCGGACTGCTTGGCGGAGGACACGCCCCTCGACGCGGGTGGGCACAGAAACCCCATCTCAACCGGGATCCCAAGTGCTTAACCCCCGAAACGGCGAGGGAGACAGCGAGCTCACTTTTACGCGCCCTCCTCTCTTGTTAAGATCACTCTGTGGTAGCTGATCCCATTAACCCCCAATACAAACTTTTTCTACGAGAACTGAAGTTGCTTACATGCACTAAACTCTACAGCGAAAGCAGCAGCGACTTGCAACAAACCTAGAACATTTCAAAGTCTCTCTTCACAACTACAGAGCTTCCAAATATAACAGAACCATTCCCAAAAGAGTTACTTGTAGGCTCGGGTGCTCCTGCTCTTTCTAGGAAGTAGTGGGTGGCTCTGAAAAGAGCCTTTGGGTTGTTTGTTGGACGAAGTTTACTTGGCTTTAGCCTTGTGACTGTCGGTCTTCTTAGGCAGCAGCACAGCCTGGATGTTGGGCAGCACTCCGCCCTGCGCGATCGTCACCTTGCCCAGCAGCTTGTTGAGCTCCTCGTCGTTGCGGATGGCCAGCTGCAAGTGGCGCGGGATGATGCGAGTCTTCTTGTTGTCGCGGGCCGCGTTGCCTGCCAGCTCCAGAATTTCAGCTGTCAAGTACTCGAGCACGGCCGCCAGATAGACTGGAGCTCCAGCACCCACCCGCTCCGCGTAGTTACCTTTGCGCAGCAGCCGGTGGACTCGGCCCACGGGGAACTGCAGCCCCGCCCTAGACGAACGGGACTTGGCCTTGGCCCGCGCCTTCCCGCCTTGCTTCCCGCGCCCAGACATGCCTCTAGCCGAAGTTTAAAAATGAAATTAAAACTTCTCTAAGTAACACACAAGAACGCAACAAAGGCAGCAATGCAGCCAGAGCTGCCACCCTGCCTTTTTATCCCTTCCTTTTGGGCTTCACTGGGACTTCTGATTGGCGGAGTCCGCGATTGGAAAGCTAACCAATAGAAAGACGGATGAAATAGCAACCAATCGAAGATGCCAGATGGCATGACATCAGGAACCCGGGTGGTCCAATAGCGAAGAACTGCCTTGAGTCATCTCATTTGCATACCGTCCCTATAAATAGGCGCGCCGCTGCTATTGTATTTACGTCGTTCCTGCGGTGGACAGGTAGAGGCAGACTTGTAAAATGCCGGAACCAGCTAAATCCGCTCCTGCTCCGAAGAAGGGCTCTAAGAAAGCTGTCACCAAGACTCAGAAGAAAGGTGACAAGAAACGTAGAAAGACTAGAAAGGAGAGCTACTCCATCTATGTGTACAAAGTGCTGAAGCAGGTGCACCCCGACACGGGCATCTCGTCCAAGGCCATGGGCATCATGAACTCCTTCGTCAACGACATCTTCGAGCGCATCGCCGGCGAGGCCTCTCGCCTGGCGCACTACAACAAGCGCTCCACCATCACGTCGCGGGAGATCCAGACGGCCGTGCGGCTGCTGCTGCCCGGCGAGCTGGCCAAGCACGCCGTGTCCGAGGGCACCAAGGCTGTCACCAAGTACACCAGCTCCAAGTAAACCTGAAGGATCGTCTAAACCAAAGGCTCTTTTAAGAGCCACCCACATTTTCAGTAAAAGAGTCGTTCACACTGATTTTGCTTGGGTGAGTGATGTTTGCATTTGACACCGGTTTAGTTTTTTTATTAGTATCCACGAAATACGAAAATATTTGTTAGAGTGCTGGAAATTATTTGCCTAGACTGTTTATCGAGCAGGTCTATAGAACGTTAATCTCCCAAATGAGTTTTAAAGGTACTAAATTTCCACATATTTCAATTTCTGCCTTTTTTTTTTTTTTTTTTAATAAGCATGGAGAAATCTATGGCGACATTTGGAGTGTTTGTGGGTTTTGGTTTGTTTTTGTTTCCTCCCTACAGACCCTGTATGAAATAAACGTTGGGGGTGCGTTTGTTTGAGTTTATTCTTTTTGCTTTAAAAAAAAAGAAAGTTTTCGGTGATTTCTCTTCTCCCTAAGAATCACCTTATTCTAACCAGCTTATACTTTATCTAATAAAAAAGTCACCCTTCCCTTTAAATATTGCCTGTCATTGTCAAACGACTTGGCCCCAAGCCAGACTGGCTTGTTTACTTAGCTTGACAGGGGAGAAGCTCGATGGCTGTATGATGTTTGAAAGACAGTATTTAATTTTTTTTAAAATGCCTTACATAGGAGAGAAATGGCTTAGAGAGCAGCATAAATTCGGAACAGAAAGTGTAGTTATTTTTGCCATGTCTCTTTAATGAAGAATAAGAGCGGCAGAATGAAAAGCTCCATCAATTAATTCTACCTGGCAATGCGGTAGGAAAATGAGTGAAAAACAAGGGAAGCTTAAGAAAATATGTTAACGAGAATGCATTATCAAGCTTCAGGTGGAGGTCAGTTTTCCCAAAAAGTCTTTTGCAAGGGGGATGCAATCTTGGCTGCCCGGGAAAGAGACAGAGATCAGATCTGGGCTGGAATCAAAACTGCGTCCGCTGGCATGTTGCCACGGCGGTAAAGTGCTCAGACGCGGCCAGACTCGCTGTGGCCGGGCAGAGCAGAAGGATAAGAGCAGAGAAAGCAGCTTTACGTCCACTGGATTGTGCGGGGTGGGGGGGCTGCAGAGCGGGAATCTGCCGCCACCCCCTCCCCTCGGCCCCGCGCCCAGGGCGGGCTTTTCAAATCTTCCCCGCTGCCCAATGGAGTCTGTGCCCTGCCGCTAGCCAATCACAGCGTGGTGGTGGCTATAAATACTGGCCCCCAGGGCGGCTTTCGGTACAGTCGTTTAATTCGTGGTGCTCTGGAGTAGCTCGCTGTACGATGGCGCGCACAAAGCAGACCGCGCGTAAGTCCACCGGCGGGAAGGCTCCCCGCAAGCAGCTGGCCACCAAGGCGGCCCGCAAGAGCGCCCCGGCCACGGGCGGCGTCAAGAAGCCGCATCGCTACCGGCCCGGCACCGTGGCTCTCCGCGAGATCCGGCGCTACCAGAAGTCCACCGAGCTGCTGATCCGCAAGCTGCCCTTCCAGCGCCTGGTGCGTGAGATCGCGCAGGACTTCAAGACCGACCTGCGCTTCCAGAGCTCGGCCGTGATGGCTCTGCAGGAGGCGAGCGAGGCTTACCTGGTGGGGCTGTTCGAGGACACCAACCTGTGTGCCATCCACGCCAAGCGTGTCACCATCATGCCCAAGGACATCCAGCTGGCCCGCCGCATCCGCGGAGAGCGCGCTTAAGTTCTTAGCAAATGAATCGGATTGCAGAAAACCCAAAGGCTCTTTTAAGAGCCGCCACATGACCACTAAAGAGAGCTGTAAACTCAGTGTTGTGCAGGTAGTGATTTATTTCCTTGTCCTTACTTAGTTTTACCCAGGACACCATATCTCCTCAAGTAAGTACCAAGTGAAATGTTTTAAATCTTATTTCGGAGGGTGTGAAAGGGGTCCTTACCATAGCGAAACAGTTTGAAGTTAATTTCTTTTCGGGTGATGATACTGGAAGAGATGTCTAAGGGTGTAAATTGCTTTCTACATGTGATGCTTACTTTGGGCCTTTTGGGGTTTTTTACATATAGAACTTTTTAATACTTAGCTTTTAAGGAAAAAAATATTAAGAAAATGTCCATATTTATGATATTTGCCTACAATTTCTATTTCTTTCGTTCTGTATCTTAAACATCCATGCAAATTCGCTGAATTAGTAACCGTGTCTCTGGAAAATGCCTCATTTGGAGGCAATGTATTGGGAGCTTACTGTAAATACTTCCTGCTACGCTGCATTTCCTTTGTTGAGATAGCGACGTTATTTTTGTCCTGACACAAATGCTGTATTCTAAGCTTTGTTTTTTTAATGTATGTGTTTCTGGAGAAGCAAGACATTTTTCCCCGCCCTTCCCGGACAGGCTCTCTGTTAGTCGTTTCCTCCGTGCTTTATCACTCATGCCTTAACTGTCCCTGTTATCAGCGATATTCCCTGCGTCTTTTCAGCCCTTCTCAAGCACTTCTATTTCATTATTGAGATTTATTTTTTTCCCTTCCGAGGCTGCTGGGGGCAGGGAAGTGACAAGGATAGTTTTTGCGAGTCTCACTTTCAAAAGAGGTAATTTTGTCTGATCTTTTCTCAATGATATAGTCGTCGCATCATTGATTTTTGGATATACCCTGTGTGAGTGATTAGAGATGCCTATTTCGATCCATTTTCTCCACGAGTCTTTATGCTCCCGAATGTATTTGCTACACTGAACAATGGAGAAAGTGTTTTTTTACAAGGAGTGTTCACGATTAGGATCTTGACACAGAATCTTAAATTACTCTTTAAAATAATGTCAATTTACTGCTGAAATTACTCTCTCCGTCGTCTTCAGTATTTTTTTCATTTACGTGGTTTAATATTTTTCGTGACCTATCTGGTAAAAGATGTTTCTTTTGGACAGCAAATTCAGTTGCACAACCCTGCCGTCCTACTCAATAGTTCTGTAGTTGGTGCCTGGAAAAAAAAATTACATTTCCAAATTATCTCTGACTTTCTCCTTTCAATTATTGTTCTACTTTTCTTTTCTTTTTGTTTTGTTTTCTACCGCAGGCTCTTTTACGTAACTCGGAAGCTTGCAGTGCCATTTAAGTGTAGTTGAAACAATGTGTCTGTCATTTTAGTGCTACAAATGAGCAGCTGTGCCTTTAAGAAGCGGTTGGATTGAGTTAAACGCAGCCTTCAATTCAACACGGAATGATGGAGCCACGGAAAAGTGCTTAGAAGAAATACGTCTTTTTGGAAAGCCTGTAATTGCGAGACTCTTGGCGTTCTGCTACCTGCCGACATTGCTCGTAGCAGGAAATCTTCCTTTCTCTGTGTCAAGAACTCAGACTCTGCAGCAAAATCTGGCCAATCGAGTGCCTCGACACCATTTTCTTTCCCTTGTTTTTCTCACTTTCAGCCATTTTCTCGTAACCTCTGAGGGTTAAAAGGGAGGGGGAAATGTTTCAGGAATAATGGTTTGGGAATTAAGGTAGGCGACATAATTTATTCCATTCGTGGTTGGTTGGGTTTTTTTTTCTTTGACACAAGCTTTGTTCTTTTCAGAACAGATGGCTCTTTTTTTTTTGCAGTAGGTGATTATCAACCACTCGGTGCAAGCAAATCTGTTTCAGTTGCCCTCTGACAGTGAGAGATCTAAGCCTCTTTACATATCTTTACGATGAAAGGATTAATAGACGAACTAAAAGAGCTATATTCATATTTTATCTAGTTGATACTTAATACTTTGTCCAGAGTCAGAATGTTTATGTTTCAGCAGACATTTAAGAAAATTTGGGTCAGAAATCGTGTCCCCTCTTTAACCTTCAATAAATTCTTCTAGAAGAGCAAGACCAGGAAATATGTTTTATTTGACTTTATATGTTGTTTTTCCTTCTAGGATATTAATTTTGGACTGTTTATTAGTAAATACAATATTATTTGGACTTGCTCCAACAGCTGCATGATTACATTGGAAAAAACACTGCCAGTCTAGCAGATGAGGAAGAAACAGATGTGTTTGTTTGCCTGCAGAAAGGATGAGCTCTTATAAACCTTAAATTATAATGTCTGAGTCTGAAGTAGTGTTGAGGTGTAATGCATTTTGAAAGGACACTACTAATAGCCTCTTGTCGTTTGTCCTAGTGGACCAGGCTAGCAATTAAGAAGGATTTACTGTGTAAAATTTTGTTTTAACTGCAGGTAATTGTAACAGTGATAAGGGCAACAGTGGTAGATGAATTGTAGCTTATACAGTGAGCTTTGTTCTTCTGTCCTTATAAAAATAAATGTTATATGGAATCCTAATCAGTTTGTATACAGTGTTGAATCTCTTGTCAATAGAAGAGCAACAATGAAATTCCACAATCAGATGTAGATTGTGGAAAAATAGTTTCATAAAGTGTGAATAAGAAGTGGTAACAAGAGTACTGAATCTGTTAGGGCTTTATTTGACCAAAGATAAACTATGTTCTTGTCATCCCTTCCAACCCTGACTGATTCTATGATTCTATACTTAAGGAATTGGAAGACATCTTGATATATGTATATATGTATATATCCCCCCCTTTCCCTTCCCTCCCCCAAGTTTATCAATGAAGCCTGATTCAGAACAGATCCTGGAAGGTATTTGCTCAAACAAGACCCAAGCACACCACCCTTTAGAAATAAAGATGAATTTGTCATAGGCAATTTAATGTAACATTTTAGTCTAACACACACACTAGTGACTCAGTGCAAGATTCCTTAAAGCAAAGTGAATAAACCCATTTTTTTTTCCTAGTACAAGTCCAGCAATACTTCCATGATTTTTGCAGGTAGAAGCTGTTTGTGAGGAAGACCAGTGTGCTGACCATCTGAGGAATGGCTTGCAAACTACTGGTACTTTCCCCATTTGGCTGTTGGTAATCTTGTAAGATGCTTTTGTAGGTGGTTTTCAGGTGTTCAGTAAGATATTTGGCTAAGAGTATTCCTGGCTGTTTAGCCAACCTCTGTGAGTGATGTGGCTCAAATCACTGCTTATGAGAATGTGTTTTTTACCAATCCAATGGGTAAGACAAAGCATAACCACTGAAATTATGGGGGTTTACATATGCTGGCTACTGTACTACTGATATTAATGAAACTTGGAAGCAACTGATCCTGCATGAGATTCAAAATGATGATGCCACTTAATGGGTTTTCTGAAGGCTGGCATTGGATGACTTTGTGGGTGCCTGACTTTGTTCTCTGTCTGAAGAAACAGATAGAATAGATTGTGGTATTATTAATATTTGTGTGTATGTCTCTAGTGATGAAATGTATATGGAGATGCAGCTCCACTTTGAGAAGGTGAGCTTATCAGAAAACTAAGCTAATGTAGAGAGCATGAACTCTTCCTCATGCAATCTCCAAAGGGAGGCTTGATGACTGTTTAAAAATTAGGCTGACATTGTTTACCTTGGAATAAGGCAATCCTGAGAACAGTAATTGATGAAGTTATACTAATATTGCCTATCTTACTGAGTATACTGAGAACTGGTTCCAGGGGGATCTTTGTCAAGGATGAAAGTCTGGAGATTCCCAGAATTTGACCTGTATGATTAAGGATTAACATTGTTTGGTAAAGTCAACAAAATCCCATACACTGGTGCCCTGATATTGAACTTAACCTCATCATAATATCATTATAATGTGAAAAATCACACCTAACTGGATAAGCCTCTTATCCTCTGAGCATGCACAGTGAATTTAAAGTTATCTGTGTCTTAAGGAGATGCAAGATAGAAACCACTCAATGGCTAATTAGTAGGTGTTGATATGAGGAATAGCTAATACATTTTATTGTATAAATCTACTGCAAAGCTCAGCTAGGGTGCTGGAGCTGTGTGGAATTATCACCTAGCAACCTTTTCTCTGCAGAGCTGGGAAATCTTGACACTGTTGGTTGGCTTTTGCACACCAGATAAAGAATCCAGCTCTGTGACAATAAAACCAGGGTCTGATCCTAGGATCGTCCTGCATAACATTAGGTCTGAGTGAAGATTTCAGATTCTTCTTTTATAAAATCATAGAATTGTTGGAGCTGGAAGAGACCCCCAAGGATCATCTAGTTCCAACCCCCCCCTGCCATGGGCAGGGACACCTCATACTACATCAAGCTGTTCAGAGCCCCATCCAGCCTAGCCTTAAAAACTTCCAGGAACAGAGCTTCCAACCATCCTCCTGGGCATTTATTATTATTATTATTATTATTATTATTATTATTATTATTATTATTATTATTATTATTATTATTATTGTTATTATTATTATTATTATTATTATTATTATTATTATTATTATTATTTCTCAGAATACAGCTCCAACAATGAGGGAGATCCTGACATCAGGTCACGCCTTTTAATTACACCTGTACCACTCAGCACTCCATCTCCAAGTCTGACCACTTAAGTCTTGTCAGTATTTTTTTGACTTCTTGTTGGCTTTCGTTGTTGCTGTTTGTCTTATGTGGAATTAAGTTACCTCATCCTCTTGAAATTGTTTCTGTGGTTCTTCATTCTGCTCCTATTTGCTCAATTCTGTTGGCAGAATTTGCTCAGTTCTGTTTGCAGCATTGTGTTTTTATCAAAAATTTTAGTCTTGGTCAGCTTTTCTAGCATAAAGCTTTTAACTTCTTTAGCTACTAGTGACTAAATGAGACTATTCAGAGAGAAGAATATAGGTAGGAATGGTGACAGCACTTTGTGGGTAAATTCTCATAGTAACATAAGTGTTCTGGGTTGGAAAGAGAGAAGAATAGAATTTTGTTTAGCTTCTGAACAGCACAAGAGGCCATTCAGAGATGTGCATACTGCATCTAACACCTCCTCCTCCCTAGAGATCACATGAGAGCTCATTGCCAATATTCCTTATCCTTCCTGTCCTTGCAAGCAGAGCCAGCCTACATGCTGAAGGGGAATTTGTGAGAGTGAAATCACTTTTGCTTTAAAGTACAAATACCTTCCCTCTTTGTAAATTGCTGCACTGAGATTTGTTGCAGCACATCAATGTTTAGACATTTGGGGATTCACTTTTTTCCTTGTTCTTAACACCAGTCAACAGTCACAGTGAAATGATTATTTGTTATTCATCTTCTAGGCTATGGCAATGTAAAGCTTCAGTTCCAGAAGCAAAGCTGTTATGCATGCTGGTTTATTTCTAAGCACTGACAGGTTGCTAGCAGAGAATTGAAGAAAAAATATGTTACTAGGCTTGATGACTGTTCTAAGCTGTGCTATGTCATCTTAGAGTCATAGAATCAACCTGGTTGGAAGACACCTCCAAGATCATCCAGTCCAACCTAGCACCCAGCCCTAGCCAGTCAACCAGACCATGGCACTAAGTGCCTCATCCAGGCTTTCTTTGAACACCTCCAGGCATGGGCACTCCACCATCTCCCTGGGCAGCCCATTCCAATGCCAATCACTCTCTCTGTCAAGAACCTCCTCCTAACATCCAGCCTAGACCTCCCTTGACACAACTTGAGCCTGTGTCCCCTTGTTCTGTTGCTGGTTGCCTGGGAGAAGAGACCAACCCCACCTGGCTACAGCCTCCCTTCAGGTAGTTGTAGACAGCAATGAGGTCACCCCTGAGCCTCCAGGCTGCACACTTCCAGCTCCCTCAGCCTCTCCTCACAGGGCTGTGCTCCAGGCCCCTCACCAGCTTCGTTGCCCTTCTCTGGACACATTCCAGTATCTCAACATCTCTCTTGATTTGAGGAGCCCAGAACTGGGCACAGTACTCAACATGTGGCATGACCAGTGCTGAATATGAGGGCAGAATAACCTCCCTTGTCCTACTGGCCACACTGTTCCTGAGCCAGGCCAGGATGCCATTGGCTCTCTTGGCCACCTGGGCACAGTGCTGGCTCGTGTTCAGCCTGCTATCTACCAATACCCCCAGGTCCCTTTCTTCCTGCCTGCACTTCAGCCACTCTTTCCCCAGCCTGTAGATGTTTGAGGGTGTATCTTCTCTGATACACATAGAGGGATTAAGTGTAGTCATTAAAAAAGCTGCTCAAATCTTCAGTGTATGCTTTTTGGATGCCCTCTTTACCATTTAATCAGTACTATGTCATCCTAATCTGTGTTCTTTACCCAATTGCAAAGAATAATCGACACAGATTTGAGATCTGTGTAATTCTCATTCTGTGCAGAAAAGCATGGTAATTCCACAGTGGTGGCACAGCAGTTGTAGTCTGCAGCAGATATTTGTACATATTTTTTTTATATAGATATACCTACTACCTGGACAGTGGTTATCTTAATCCTTATTTCATCTTAAAGATAATGACTCCTTCTAAAATCATTCTGCATTCTCTGAAGAAAGGGATTTATAAGAAAGGGAATTTTGATGTGTAGAAAGATCATACATTCTAAGTCAAATAAAGGTTGCATGCAGTTTTATCACTTATCAATGCATACATGAGGAAAAAAAGAACCACTAAACAACAAAGGAAACCACAAAATCTAGCAAGTTTTATATCATGTAAAGGAAAAAAGACTATATATTTCAAAAAAGAAAACAAATGAAGCGAACAGCTCTTTTTATCGCATGACTTGAGAGCGTCCTTCCCCTCCAATTTTAAGCAATAAGAAGGATTAGCAACAGAATGAAGCTGTTGATCGAGGGCAGTAAGGCTGGCAGACAGGAAATGACCGAGGAAGATCTCTGTGCAGGCAAATGCTAAGAATTACACAATCAAAATCAACACATCAATGCTACACGTAGTAAATAGAGACGAGAGGGAGGGAGCAGAAGGGAGGGGCGGTAGGGCAGAACGCGGCCCCAGATTGGTCCGATTTTGCCGCAGACCGGCGGCCAGAGAGAAGCGACGAGCCAGGATCGGGACCAGGGCCTCCGCAGACAGAAACGCGGGCCTAGGGCCGCCGCCCCTGCTGCCACCGGCGGAAACCCATAGCCGCCTGGCAACAGTCACGGCGCAGCGCGGGCGGAGGAGAAGAGGACGGGAGAGGGGAGAAGCGTTACGAAGCGCAGGCTGTCGCGGGGGGCGGCGCGCAGGGCGGCCCGAAAGCGGGAAGCGCAGGGCAGGAGCCCAGCCCCGCTCGCCCGCGCGTGGCGGGGGCGGGGGCGGGGGCCGGGGCCGGGGCCAGGCAGAGCCTCCCGGCCGCGGCTGAGGCGAAGTGCGTGCCGAGTCGCGCGGGGCAGGCCCCGGGACCCAGGGGCGGGTAAAAGGGCGGAGACTGCGGTCACGGCCGCGCCTCCCGCCGCAGTTCTCAACCAGGTCGGCTCCAGGGAAATATTACCGCGGCTCGGGCAGGCTGGTGGCGTGCAGTGCGAGGTTGCGAGTAGTGAGCGGTCATGTCTGGTAGAGGCAAAGGCGGGAAGGGGCTCGGCAAAGGAGGCGCTAAGCGCCACCGTAAGGTGCTGCGCGACAACATCCAGGGCATCACCAAACCTGCCATTCGCCGCCTGGCTCGGCGTGGTGGCGTCAAGCGCATCTCGGGGCTCATCTACGAGGAGACTCGCGGTGTGCTCAAGGTCTTCCTGGAGAACGTGATCCGCGATGCCGTCACCTACACCGAGCACGCCAAGAGGAAGACCGTGACGGCCATGGACGTGGTCTACGCGCTCAAGCGCCAGGGACGCACCCTCTACGGCTTCGGTGGTTAAACTCGAGTTGCAGAGGCTGTTCACAGGACTCGCTCCGTCAAAACATCAAGGCTCTTTTAAGAGCCACCCACAAATTTCACACAAAGAGCTGCTTATTGCTAGTTAACGTTACTTGGTAGTTTATAGTTTATAAACCTTTCTAGTGCCTTATGATACAGTTTCCAGTACGTGAAACAATTTGCAAGCAAGTTTCTTTGACTTCCAGAAAATTGTGTAGTTTAAAAGTTTTTGCTCAGAGCTGGAGTACTTGGCAGCGTTGGTGCTCTAGGAAGCTGCTTATGTTTGTAGGCACCGGCAGCTGCACAGCCAACTGGGTCTCCTGATAGGTGATGGTTAAGTGCTTATCGTGCACCAGGTGAGAGGCCTCACTCATACACTAGCAAATGATGGAGCTCATGATGCCCATGGCCCTGCCTGAGATGTGCATATCGTAGTGCACCTGCTTCAGCATATAGTGCACAGAGAGTAGCTCTTGACCTTTTGGTTCTTGTCAAACTTCTATGCCTGGTGAGCTTTCTTGGAGCCTTCCTTTGGCTCTTTCAGCACACTTCCCTGTTTCAAGCATTCTTAGTTTTGTTTTAAATATACTTGTTGTACTTAAATAATGTCGAAAATGGTGCCCGCCTCCTCTTTCTGTAAGGGCAATATGCATATTAGAGGATTGTGATGTTTCAATTCTGATTGGTGTAAAAGATGCTTATGTAATTACAAACACTTCTCCCATGTAACAACCGCATATTTAGTGCTGCATCAACATATGGGTAATGCTAATGCTAGCTAGAAGCATGCTTTCAGGTAAAACATGTAATAAGTGTGCACTCCCTGATAGAAAGTGTAAATTCCGACTTCAGCACACTTAAAAAGTTTTTCAGCAGTGGAGTCCTTTCATCAGACTTTCTGAATCAATTTACAAAAAACCTCAAACTCTGAAATCAGAAAATGTTTTTAGCTAACTATATTAAAAAAATACAAAACACAGAAATAGTAATAAGCAGCTCTTTGTGTGAAATTTGTGGGTGGCTCTTAAAAGAGCCTTGATGTTTTGACGGAGCGAGTCCTGTGAACAGCCTCTGCAACTCGAGTTTAACCACCGAAGCCGTAGAGGGTGCGTCCCTGGCGCTTGAGCGCGTAGACCACGTCCATGGCCGTCACGGTCTTCCTCTTGGCGTGCTCGGTGTAGGTGACGGCATCGCGGATCACGTTCTCCAGGAAGACCTTGAGCACACCGCGAGTCTCCTCGTAGATGAGCCCCGAGATGCGCTTGACGCCACCACGCCGAGCCAGGCGGCGAATGGCAGGTTTGGTGATGCCCTGGATGTTGTCGCGCAGCACCTTACGGTGGCGCTTAGCGCCTCCTTTGCCGAGCCCCTTCCCGCCTTTGCCTCTACCAGACATGACCGCTCACTACTCGCAACCTCGCACTGCACGCCACCAGCCTGCCCGAGCCGCGGTAATATTTCCCTGGAGCCGACCTGGTTGAGAACTGCGGCGGGAGGCGCGGCCGTGACCGCAGTCTCCGCCCTTTTACCCGCCCCTGGGTCCCGGGGCCTGCCCCGCGCGACTCGGCACGCACTTCGCCTCAGCCGCGGCCGGGAGGCTCTGCCTGGCCCCGGCCCCGGCCCCCGCCCCCGCCCCCGCCACGCGCGGGCGAGCGGGGCTGGGCTCCTGCCCTGCGCTTCCCGCTTTCGGGCCGCCCTGCGCGCCGCCCCCCGCGACAGCCTGCGCTTCGTAACGCTTCTCCCCTCTCCCGTCCTCTTCTCCTCCGCCCGCGCTGCGCCGTGACTGTTGCCAGGCGGCTATGGGTTTCCGCCGGTGGCAGCAGGGGCGGCGGCCCTAGGCCCGCGTTTCTGTCTGCGGAGGCCCTGGTCCCGATCCTGGCTCGTCGCTTCTCTCTGGCCGCCGGTCTGCGGCAAAATCGGACCAATCTGGGGCCGCGTTCTGCCCTACCGCCCCTCCCTTCTGCTCCCTCCAGCTTCCGCTTTTGCGGAGCTCTCGGAGAGGACGTTTTCTGTGCATCTCTCTTTGATTCGGCAATGGCGACCTCTCTGTTTTGTCTTCCTCGACGCTGCTCTCCTAACATCTTTCCTTTTATTGTAGGCCTGAGGCCGGCCTCGAGCCTTCGATACTTAAGTATCTGCACGGCGCAGGTTGCTGAGAAAGCAAGGAGTCTCCGAAAGCCTTAATCATTAAGTGTCCAGTGATGCGATCTGGTGGGAAACGCCTCGACCTAGGGCTCTTTGGAAGGCTGTTCGGGGGAGCAGGGGAAAGCATTTACCCTTTACGTTTTCTTCTACCTCACTCCCGCAGCCCTGCCCCATAGACACCATTAGCTGCAGGCTCTGGAAGTGGTCCTGGCCTCTGAAATAAAGAAGTGCATGTGTCCAACGGCATCCCACGTGAGAAAGAAAACATTGAAGAGATTACTAACTGTATGTCTGTATGACATCGAAAAAAATAATTATAAGCAGGTATATTCAAGTAATTCGGAAAATTTGTGCTGCATTCCCCACTTTCGATAAGGAACCTCATATATATCCTGTTTACAGTTTGTTGCACTCCATTTTTAATGTGAGTTATTAAATACTGAGAAATAAGAGGCAACATTTTAATTAACTGTGTTAAGATTTTAAGCGTTACTTGCTTGGAATAGAAGGTATATAGCTGTGGCACTTGCTGTTTGTTATATAATTGATATTTTGTACACTTCAAACATCTATCTCTTAAAAAATTACAGAATCATACAATGGTAGGGGTTGGAAGGCCCTCTGCAGAGCACCGAATCCAATTCTCCTGCCAAAACAGGATAACTGATTTATATCCTTCAAATATGTTATATATTTTCATTCCTGGACATATTTTACATAACTTAGGCAATATCTCCACAATATTTCTTGCCAGAATACATCTCCTATGTTTAAGGGGAATCATGACTGAGAGATAAATATTTTAAGTTAAAAGCCTCCACACAAGTCTTTTGTTTGGCTATAATTATCACTGTGAATTCCATTTTCATACAATCTACTATTTTAAATAAGTAATGAAGAGTTGACACTAAAATAGACACAACATGAGCAGGTAAAACTAACTTCAGATTATGTTAGCTTTTTGACTGAACAGAGTGAATCAAAAGTGTTTGTAGATTAACCAGAAAGTCTGTCATTAGTGCATCAGCCAGGCTACTGTCTGATTTTGCCCTCTGGCTGCACAAAGTGTACCTTGTTCTTTGTACCTGAAGATCTGCGTCTAGATGTTTCCTGAGGCATTTATAAACAATTATGAATATTAAAGGACGTCTAAAGAAACAGCACAAAATATTTTTGTGTGTCTATATTATTTGTTCTTAGGTCTTCCTAAATGCATGGTCAGTATCCCAAGTATAACTTTTCCCTCTAGCGGTATTACCACTGAAAAACTTGGGAGATCATATTTCAAAGCACCCTGGCAGAAATAGGTGTTCAAGTGGATGAGACCAGCAGCTTAAAGACTAATTATCTTCAAAGCCCTTTCCCAAAAGTGTGATGCACTTTTAATGTAGTTTACAGTTTCTAAGAGGCTGCTTTGCTTAAGGGTTGCTACAGACATGTTTCATGGGCACTTGTGGTTTTGCCATAGTCAACTTCTTTACGGATCAGAGGGTTATCTGGCACAAAAATAATCAACAAAGGAAGAAAATTTTGCTGCTAAGCATATTCCCTAATGAAGCTGCTTTTATTGTTATTGGAAGCAGGAACTATGATTTGGATCAAAGTTTAGGATCCAGCCTTTGTATTTTAGGGACCATGTTTTTTCCTCATGAATTTGTATATATATTAATAGGAGAAAGTATTATGAGAAATTAAACCTTTCCAAAGCTTTACTCCATTAATAAGGAAAATTATGCAGCTTTTCAAGTGTGCTTAGCTAGGGTAGTCACCCTAGGTCCTCATTAAGCTCTAATGAGGAAATTGCATTTGTTTTTTTCAGGAAGACAGCATCTCACCACAGATGGCTGCACGAGAAATTACATCATTAATAAAACAATGCTTTCTTTTTAAATGATCACATCAGTGCATTATATCTAACTGCAAAGTTAGTCTTCATTTTCTTGAAGCTTATATGGCAAGTTAAATCCATGTAAACCTGTAATAATACAGTATACAAATGAAAGTAATATAAAGATCTTTTTAATAGAGCAGCTAATTTCTAATACTGCAAGCAAAATAAAGTTGAAAAGGGAGAGAAAAGC